>NW_026775572.1:20821398-22240297 GCF_030987335.1 Cornus florida | reverse complement strand
TTGTCAATCCGGAATCAAGATTGGGGTAGCATATTTTTTTAAGGTTTTAGATCTTTTTACCTAACTGAAGCTCCTTCAAGATAGGGGTGTTTAAAAAATCCGTTAAACCGAAAAATCGGACCGGACCGTACTGAATTGGATAGTTTGGGCTAGTTGTATAGCGATTTGGTCCGGTCCTGAACCTAAAATTATAGAATCGTAATTTTTCGGTCCGATCCTGGTTTAGGGTCGTGCTGGATCAGATCAGTCCGGACCGAACCGTTACTATGTTATATAATATATATATATATTTATATATGTATATCATATCCTAAACCTAAATCAAGTAAAGTTCTCCCGTACCCCTTTCTTTCTTTTGTTCTTTAAATTCCTTAAATTTCTGTTTTAAAAAATCAAATTTCCCTTTTCAAATATATCTCAATTTTCTTTCCTTTATTTCTTCTTAAAATTCTTTTTATTGCGTGTTATATCGATGTTAGTTAATTTTTTATTTTTATATATCATTTTTTTTTTTTTTAACTTTGCCCCCTCTAAATTAAAATAAAATAAAAAGAAAATACTGAAACCGACAAACCAAACCGAACCAGACCGGTTTGTTGCGGTTTGGTTTGGTTTGGTTATATGGACATTATGGTTCGGTCTAGTTTCAAAAATAGTGGAACCGTTATAAATTGTTTGGTTCTAAAATACTTTCAATCCGATTCAAACCGGACCGTATGCACCCCTACTTCAAAATACATCCTCCCAGGTAATAGCTGCTAAAGAAAACAAAAAATACTGCCAAAGCCATACAAGACGTAACAGCGATGATAAAGGGTAAAATGATCATTTTACATAATTTGTATTTAAACTTATTATTTTATTTTACTAAAATGAGGGGATTTTCGTCATTTTAACTTTTCAAGAACTATTTGTACCATATCAATAATATATGGGAGTTTTTTTTCATTATACAGGGATTATTATACACTATATCGATAGTAGTGGGTTTTTTTTTAACACTTTACCCCTTTTTTCCGATACATTAGGGTTCTTCAAATTGTTGAAGTACCATGTGCAGTAGTGTCGATGAACGATGACCCTATAGACTCAATTTCATGGCCTATATCAGAAGCAAAAAAACAACTGGTTCATCAATCAAAGGAAACGCCGGCCACTGAAAACTTATTCCATTCCATTATAGTACATGGATAATGTCCCTTTCCCATTGGAACTTTATGTCAGTCGTCAACATCATCATCCTTACAAGGTGCTCTGTTTTGTGACAACGAAATTCTGAATTCTGATTAATTCAAGTACAAAAAACCCAATACATAACTAGTCTAGATGGTATAAGCCGACTGATATACATGATATACTGCATATGGTTTACAACATGATAGTTGGTCTTACCAAAGGTATAACCTCCCCATCTTCAAAGAAGAGGAGAGGGGTTCGAACCTCGGTTCAAAAAAAAGAAAAAACATGATAATTGGTCTTGGACAAAATACTATCTGCTCTGCGCCGTCATTGAAAGGGTTACAGAAAAAGTTTCTATATTATGAAAGTTCCATAGATATCATCCTTCTAACTCGTCTGTCATGTTTATATTTTTCTTGTGATGTTCCAAGTGAATTGCCGCATCTAAAAAAATTCAAAAAATGCACCTTTGAAATAATATACTGGACTTGCTATGTCCCATATTAACAGTTGGCATTCTAAACATGGACATTTACTAGCCATTCATTGCCCAAATAATATTTTTGTAATTTTAAAATAATAATTATAACTTTTAATTTAATGTTAAATAGTAAGATCAAATTTAACATTTTATTACCTATTTAATGGACAAGTGTAACGACCCAGCTTCAAGTCATTAACGGTTACGGTTATAAATTTGTGTTCTTGTTTATGTGTACAAATTTGTGTTCTTGTTTATGTGTACGACCGATTCAAGGGTAGTATAGTTATTTCCAGGTTCATTATTGGTTCATGAGAAACAATAAAGAGTGATGGAATGGTCAGGGCATGGACTGGGAAAGTATAAAATAAAATAAAAATGGTTGTCAAACCAGCAAACCGGTGGTACAACCCGGTCGTCCGAAAGTGCTCAGGTGGTGCACTCTTGGCACTGTTACATGGTTAAGGTACTTAGCTCCTCTCAATAACTTTGATACCTAAAATAAATGGCCTCAAACCTGTCGCAAAACATAAATGAATACATAATGATGAACCGCAATAATTACATCAATGAGGCGAAATCATGAACATCACCAAAAGACCCATTCTCATTCATTCATATACAAAAATATATCTAGTGATTGAATGAGGTTTAACAAAATAAAAGGGTTACAACACCTTTGCGAAGAGGGTTACAATAATACAAGTTCATGGTCAAAAACTTCACAAAGGCTAACATCATAAAAAGATGGATAAAAAACAAAATACATGTCCACATCTAAACTTGTGGGGACAAATCATCCACAATCTCCTTTCTGTGTCCAAAGGGGTAAGCTCAACAGCCCAGCAGAGATAGCCTAAAGTACACCCCTTGTAATCTCATGAGTCACACCCAAAGAAAGTGAAAGGAAGAAGAGTGATCATGCAAATTTGGGGAAGATAATGGAAGTAAACATGAACTTCACTTTTGTAACTGCAATTGATGCAATGCGATGCAATGCAATGTCCTTCCCCACTTCCAACCCACTCTCACACATACACATTGAAACCATTAATACAACCCGGCAAGAGGCGACTATCCGTCACCACGAAGGAAGATTGGCTAGCTATCCCTGACCTAGGGCAACACCCTAGCATCATTTGGGGCCTGGGTAGCTCAACCGTACACAATGCTATCTCCTTGTGCTCCCTCTAGGCTATATTAACCACATGGGCACAAGGCAACTCTTTGTCGTCCGATTTTTGCGAACTTTTCCTCAAAACTTTGTAAAACAATTTATCACATCCCTTTAGCCCACACACTCACTCACTCAGTGTCATTGATATGCATGCTTTATGCTAACTCATCAATTCAACATATATGGTGAATCATCTTCTAACTAGCATTTTCATGTAGGAATTACACAATGGAAACTATATAGATAATCATTGAAGCAATTTTATCAATCTTTTGGCATGCATCGCAATAAATAAACTAAATCATCTTCTACTTAGCATTGTTTACTCACGTTAAGAACCATCAACACATAACATCACTTTTGTCACTAATCATGAGTTCAATAACTTCAAAGTAAACATATAGGTATGTAGTAAGTACACAATTTATCACATAGATTCACTTGGTCACAAAGTTTCACACTTCCATCAACATTTAACATAGAAATCTACTTCTAAAAACATTCAAAATTAAATATATCACACAGGTTTCATGTTTAGCATACTTTTGCACACAAAGACAATTATAAACACCAACGGGTCAGTGGCACAGCACTATCAAACCCCTACTTCCCAAAGGAAGGTCAGAGGTTTAAACCTCCGTGGAGGCATAGGTGTGTGAGTACCACCAGAAAAAAAAAAATAATAAAAAAAAAAAAATTACAATTATAAACTCGCAAAAATTAGAGAATTTATAACTTAGACTTCCCCACCTCAACGAATATTTAACCAAGCCCTAGCCTCAATTTCAAAATCCCCCAAATGCATGCAACATTGGTATCAAAATGAAGGCCTTGATTTGTAAAACAAACTTTTCTTCTTGGTCCAAGCCTAAATCATACTCTTAAGGACTTCAAATCTATGAATTTGTAAGTGGATACATGTACTTTAGAAAAAGAAAGAAAATATAAAGTGAACGTAACCACTCAGGACATTAATATGAAGAGGAACTTTTGTAAAACTATATTACTCCGTTAGTTCAATTCAAGTATGGGAAATCCAATCTTTAACAAGTCTTGGTCTATGGACATATGGAAATATGTAGCGCAGCAAGTGATGACATCTAATCCTAGTCAGGGTTAGCCTGGTGGCACTCCTAATTATGTAGTGAATGCAAATATAATGATCGCAAAAAACTTGTGTGGATGGATGGCACTGCATACAACAATGCTATATAGCACCGTAGTTGGTCTTGCACTTTGCTGCAGCCAGCCGTGACAGACAACATATATACTATTTGCGTATGGTAATTCAACAAGATCCTATGTACTTTGAGAATTAATAAAATGAACACATTGTATTGCAGACATAAACGAATCAAGTTTCAAACTCGTTCAAAATGAGGATTCTGATGCAGATATAATTTTGATATTCACAATTGCCTTTGAGTCAATGTATTCACTTAAAAAGAAAAAAAGAGAAGCAGTAGACACAAGTCTAATAATATGACAAAATGAGTAAAAAATTTATCTCACCTCTCTTCCTACCCTTTCCTGGTTTCTCAAAATCCATGCTGCTTCTTGAGTTGTTCCTTGTAAATAGCTGCATCTCCTTTACTTTTTCTGCAGGCTAATTCACATTGTTGATTCCCATTATCATCAAGTGGAAAAAGACTCTTTCCAACATCAAGTTGAATTAAACTCTCCACATAAGAATATGCACAGAAGGTCAGATAATTTGCATTGATTCCTAAATCGTTGGCTCTTTGGGTCTCAAAATTATAAGATACCAAATCATTCATGAGGTTCACTTTTAGCTGTTCACCACTCCTTCCCAAGCGTAGCAGCTTACCTACTATGCCCCGTGAGTTAACAGTAAATTGTTTTGTCCAAGAACCCATTTTGCCACAATCCATTGTCCATATTTCACAACCTTCACTCCCTTCAAATCGAAAAAAACCGAACAGTAATTTCCCCCAAACAGGGGTGCAAGGATAACTACATTTAGCATCATCTGGCAGCATTGCCTCCTCAAAAACCTCATCACACAATTCAAAACGCAAAAGTAAAAAATCAAAACCCCCCTCAGTTTTCTTCAATCCAATCCAATATGCTGCTCCATTCACAATTGCAGGTCTCGTACCAGCAAAATAACATGAAGGGGCAACATCAATTCTTCTCCAACAGTCAGTGCTTAGACTATAAACCTCAGTTAGGAACTGATTTCTGTAGGGTAAATATCTCATGCCCCAAACACAAAATCCTCACTACCTTGTTGTCATTAACTCCGGGATGGAACCCAAATGCTAGATAGGTAGTCGAAGAATGATGCAAATTGGAGTCCACAATTAGAGAATTAGGGAGGGTCTTTATAAGTGCTGGGTTCCAAAAGCATATGGCACCTGTGTGATCATTAGACAAGCATATGAGCCCATTACAGGACCCCTGCATCGAAAAGATAGTTCAGATGTGAGGGAAGCTCCGGCTCAAAATACTCTCGAAAAGATTCATCATCGTAACGTATTGAATAACAGTTAGATTCGTAGCTAAGGATGATATAACTACTGTTTTGGCTTGAGGTTTTGAGATGTATTTGAATAAAAGTAGGGTCAGTGATTGGAGAATACCATGATTTGCATACTGACCTCAATCAGAGAAGTGATTTTACAGGCAGTCTAAGGAAGATCTGAATCAAGATTTCATCATGGAGATAGTAAAGATTGGAATTTGATTCTGCTCTGCTACTAGTTGCCATTTTTTTTTTGCCTCGCTTTGCTGCTGCCAACTGGGGGATAATAAGAAACCCTACATTTTGATTTTAAATCTAGAGACAGGAACTTTTATAATCAGACACTTGTGGACTCCTAGCGTTCGTGGGATTCGTTGCTTTGATTGTAAGCTATTTGTAACTTAAATATGTTTTGTAATCTTGTGAAAAAGAAGCAGAGTCCTAGTCCCACACAAAAAGCTATTTTGAATAAGGGTTAAAATTCCAAAAAAAAATAATAATAAAAATAAAAAATAAAAATACCCCATCTCCCAGTAAAATTAAAAAATCTCTTGGACTAACAAAACTTAAGCTATTCCAAATCCGTGACCGAGCCATTAAATGGGTTGTGAAATGTTAAAATTTAATGTTACTATTTAATATTAAATTAAAAGCTATAATTATTATTTTAAATTACAAAAATATTAATTAAAAGCTATTAAATTAAATTTGACTTGCCTAGGAAGTCACAGTAGTGAAAGGTAATGTACTCATGAGTTAAATTTGTAGTATAAGATTTTGTTTATAGAAAAAGATGGGCCAACCATACATCAGCAGCTGATGCAGTATAACAGAAAAGAATCAAGACATTAAAGTTAACTTATGAATAGATTTTATTTTTTATTTTATAACTTACAACTTGTGTACAAATTTTATTTTTTATATATAGTAACATAACTTGTTCTTAAAAGGAAATTGTGTAGGTCAAATGGATGAGAAGTTGAACACCACAACTTTTAATGACAGCATTGACTGGCAACACAGTCCAGGTAGTTTAGGTAGAGACAGCCTTGCCTAAGCTTCCTAAACTACTACAAGCCTGAGCTGTCAGCACTGCCTACATGTCCTGAACTTGCCAAAGCCTGAGTTGCCCACTATACCAAAGTCAGGAGCACAAAAATCGCTTGGGGAGATGAATCATGCAAAATTCTGTCGGTTAGTTATGTTTTAATGCCCTGCTCCTGATATGTTTAAATTACAGGTGAATTTTATTTGAATCAATCGAAAATGCAAGAAATCACTACACAAGCATACAAGCCTATTCTCTGCTACATTGGTCAAGAAATCACTAGACAAACATGCAGACATTCTCTCTTCTACATTGTTGGATTTGATGCTAGTTAAACGTGCTATTTATATAATTAAGATTATCTATGTTATCCTCATTACTCGTATGACCTCAAGGTGGTAAGAATTTCCGCCACACATCAAAATAAAAAAAGACCTTACAAAAAATGCAAAACAACTGAATTAATTCTTTATTTTGGTGAACAAGACTACCAACTAGATGCAGAGGATGAGCTTCTTCATCAATATTAATAGAACTCGCCATTCATGCTCCAAAAGGTATACATGAAGTCAAGTACACCTTCACATTATAGGCGTTGACAGCATATCTAGTTAATATTTGTATTGCATACAAAAAGGTAATATACTAACAGAAAAGGACATTCAGAAATTCGACAGGCATGGATCCAAGATCCTTAGCTTGCTTGTTCTCAAGATTGTAAGACACCAAACAATTTTTGTGATTTAGTCGCAGAATTTCACCGTTCCTTCTAAAGCCTATCTCACTCCAATCATTCACATTCCCTTCTGAAAAACGAAATGTAAATCGTTTTGTCTAAGTTCCCACTTAACTACACTCCATTGTCCACACATCACACTGATAAATTTTAGCCTCCCAAAAATTATAAAGATAGAGTGATTCCCCTAATACCGCAATTTCTGGTAGTCCATGCTGAGTACCGTCTGGCAGCATTATCTCTCTAAAAACTTCATCACCCAAATCGAATTGCAAAAGGGTATAAAGAGAGTTCTCACTTTTCCCATTCCCATCTGCAATCCAATAGGCAGCTCCATTCATGATTTCAGGTTGGGCACCAATACAAATCCTACATGAAGCGAAGGTAACACTAGTAATTCTTCTCCAAGAATCTGTGCTTAGACTATAAACATTTGTTGAAATATCTTTATTATTTTTATTTTTATTAGCTGTTTTTAGCCTTTTATTAGGTGTTTTATATAAGATCCCTATAATCATGGGATCACGTAGATAAGATCCCTGTAATTATATAAGATTCCCATAATCATGGGATCACGTAGATTTTGACATATTTTCAGTCTTTCTTTGATTTGGTTTCCTTTCTTTGTGTCCAATTCTTGTATATAAATATAGCTCTTGGCTCTCGGTTTGAGTAAGCCAAAACCCAAAACTACTTCTTTTTGGTATCAAAGCAAAACAAAATCCTTCGCCTCCCCATTTTCTTACCCAACGCCACCACCTTCTCTCTCCCTCTCTCCATTTTCCCTCATCTCCGGCACACCTCCATCTCATCCCAGCCCTTGCGTCGGACCCCTCGGGTAACCCTCTGTTTTTGACTCCTTTTTTAGGAGAATTCCCTTAGGTTTTATGAGCTAAGTGTTTTTTTTTTTTTTTCTTTTCTTTTCTTTGTGGGCTGCCGGTGTTTGTTCAGCAGCATATTTGGAGAAAAGCACCGATTTTTCCAGCCTTCTTTTTCGCTTTCCTCCCTCTTCGACGTGTGGACCAGCCTTAGTTTGGTACTATGAGTGATTCTAGTAGCAAAATGACACTTTATCTTAGGGTCGTGGCCGCACTGCCGTAATAACCGATACTATTGGTGGGTATACTACTCCACATATTGTTGTCCCTCCTGCTTCAAGTCCTCCCAGACCATCTTTTCAGGACTTCAAATAGTTACACTCCCAGATTGGTCAACTTCAGGAGCAGTTCGAAGTTTTATCTACCAAGGCCGGTTCTTCTACTCCCACAACTACTATAGCTACAGGTACTCCATCTGATTATCATGTTAAAGCGGGAAAACCTACTTGGGTTCTGAATTCCGGAGACAATGATCGCATGACCAGTGAGTTGTCATTATTTTCTACTCCCGTTACCCCTATTAATTAGGCTATTAGTCTAGCAGATAGGTCAACCAACCACCATTATTCGTAGCAAAGGAAATGTTCATATATCCCCTGAATCCCTAATATTATTTTGCTATCTGTTCTTTATGTTCCTAACTTTGCATTTAATCTTCTATCGGTTAGCAAACTTGCCAAATCACTAAATTGTACAGTGATTTTCTTTCCTCATTACTGTCTTTTAAAGGACCTGTGTTCGAAGAGGATTTTTGCCAAGGGATATGAGCACGATGGCCTCTACTACTTTAAGGATCCTCCACCGACACATCCTCCACTTGCTTCAAGCCTTTAAGCCTCTGTTCTTCCAATTTTCAGGTCTTATGATTTTTCTTTTCAGACTTCAAGTTTATGGCATGCTATCCTTGGGAATGTAGACTTTCAGTATTTATGTCTACTTTTCCCTTCATTAATAAGGTTACGGTTAGCCTAGTGACACTCCTAATTATGTTGATGGCACTAAAAACTTGTGTGGATGGCACTACATACTGGGGCGGAGCTAAGGGTGGGCCGGCAGGGGCATGGCCCCCTAAACTTTCTTAAAAGCTTCATTTATACCTCTAAATATTAATTACTTTGTATATATCACTCCTAAAATTTATTAAAAAATTCAATTGGCCCACCCCTTTCTTTTTTTCAAAACACTTGTATATTGACCCAAAATAGAGAATTTGAAAATAAATTTAGTTTGTGTCTCCTGAAAATTTAGTAATTTTTCAACTTGGAATCTTTTAACTATATTTTTAAGGCTCAAATTTAAGAAATTTTACAATTGGTGTATAAAATTTTCTCATTTTAATTACATAGTGCAAACCCGGCCCCCCAACCTCAAATTTCTGGCTCTGCCCCTGACTACATACATCGATGAAGATAGCTAGAGTTGTCTGAAATCCGCTTATACAATTTACAATCTTATGGGTACATGCCAAAATGGTGTCCTTGGACATGGAACTCTAGAAGGTTGAGACTATTTAGACTTGGCAACATCCCAAAGCATATAACACTTCCTTATTTTTATATACCTTTTAAAAAATAAAGCTTAAAATCAGGATATTGCACAACGCTCACTGTCTGCATATGATAATTCAACAACATCATATGTACTTGGAGAATTAACACATTGTATTGCAGACATAAACGAATCAAGTTTCAAATTAATGCTGGCCACTGTAGCAGTGAAAAATATCACCGTACTCTCCATGTAAGAATATGCACAGAAGGTCAGAAAATTTGCATTGATTCCTAGATGCTTGGTCTTAAAATTATAAGATACCAAATCATTCTTGAGGATTAGTTGTAGCAGTTCACAGCTCTTTCTCAAGCCTATTAGCTTCAAAGATATGTCCCGGAAATTAATAAATAGTAGTAAATCGTTTTGTCCAAGAACTCATTTTGCCACACCACACTCCATTGTCCATAACAGGCACTCCCATCCAAATTACAAATTCCGAAAAACTATAGTGATTCCCCCAAAACTGGGTGTATGGATAACAGTATTGAGCAGCATTACCTCCACAAAAACTTAATCACCCATTTCGAAACGCACAAGTAAATAACCAACCAAAACCCACATCAGTTTTCTTCATTCCAATCCAATATGATGCTCCATTCACAATTGCATGCAGGTCTCATACCAGCAAAATAACATGAAGGGGCAACATCAATTCTTCTCCAAGAGTCGGTGCTTAGACTTTAAACATCCATAGGATCTGATTTTTGTAGGGTATATGCATCTCATGCCCCAAGCACAAAATCCTCACAATCTTGTAGTCATCAACTCCGGGGTGGAACCCAAATGCGAGATAGGTAGTCCTATGATGATCCAAATTGGGGGAGTTGATAAATAGAGAATTAGGGAGCGTCTTTACCATAAGCATTAGCTGCCAGCAGTGCCTACATGTCCTGAACTTGCCAAAGCCTGAGTTGCCGACTATACCAAAGTCAGAAGCACAAAAACTGCCTGAGAAGATGATTCATGCATTTCTGTCGGTAAGGTATGTTTTAGGCCCTGCTCCTGATATGTTAAAATTACATGTGACTTTCATTTAAATATACCCAAAATGCAAGAAATCACTAGACAAGCATACAAGCCTATTCTCTGATACATTGGTCAAGAAATCACTAGACAAACATACACACCTTTTCTCTGCTATATTGGATTTGATGCTAGTTCATTGTGTTCTTTATATAATTAAGATTATCTATGTTATCCTCATTACTTGTATGACATCGGGGCAGTTGGAATTTCCACTACACATCAAAATGAAACAATTAAGACCTTCCAAAAAATGCAGATAACTGAATTAATTCATACTCCAAGAGGTGTGGACAGAATATCTACTCAAAAGGGTAGTTGTTGACAGCATATCTAGTCTATTGCATACAAAAAGGAGTGCTTCTTTCTTGTGCCACTGCATGCCTTTGATTGCTTAGGATCGTCATTTTATAGTCTTTTTTGAAGTCTTTTGTTAGTGACTGAGAAGTGTACGAGACGGTACAAGATCGAAAAATGAAGCCAATATTAATATACAGCAGGACACGAAATGAGTTTTGCATTTTGGTGCAGTCCTGGCAGGCAACATGCCACCTGCATCTGGTATTTCAGCTATATAAAGGTAACTTGGAGAACTAAAAAGTTAACATTACACAACCTACTTTTAATTTGCAGACATAATGACCCAATCTTCAAGTTCATATTGTTCAACCGTAGCAATGGCAATAGATTATCATTCAAAAAGGAATTTGATTCAAATTTAATTTTCAAATTAAATCATTATATTTGAACTCCAAAAATAATAATAAAAATAATAATTAATAATAATAATAAAACAGCAGCAGCAATGAACACAAGTCTAATCATATGACAAGATGAGTAAATAACTTATCTCACACCTCTTCTTCTTATCGTTTCTTGGTTTCTTTAATTTTTTTATATTGATACCACCCCTGAAAATCCAGCTGCTTCTTGAGATGTTGTTTTGCTAGTGAATTGTTGCATCATAAAAATCTGCTAGGTCACAATGTACGTCAATTTCTGTTGATCATGTGGAAGAAGAATCTTTCTCACTGAGTAGAATAAGGCTCTCCACATAAGAATGTAAAAATGAAATTCGACAGGCATGGAATCCAAGATCTTCAGCTTGCTTGTTGTCAAGATTGTAAGACACCAAACAATTTTTGTGATTTAGTCGCAGAATCTCACCGTTCCTTCTAAAGCCTATCTTACTCCAATCATTCACATTGGCATCCGAAAAACGAAATGTAAATCGTTTTGTCCAACTTCCCACTTTGCTACACTCCATTGTCCACACATCACACTGATAAGTTTTACCCCCCCAAAAATTATAAAGATAGAGTGATTCCCCCAATACCGCAATTTCTGGTAGTATATGCCGAGCACCATCTGGCAGTATTATCTCTCTAAAAACTTCGTCACCCAAATCGAATTGCAAAAGGTTATAAAGAGAGTTATCACTTTCCCCATTCCCATTTGCAATCCAATAGGCTGCTCCATTCATGATTTCAGGTAGGGCACCAATCCAAATCGTGCATGAAGGGGAGGCAACACTAATTCTTCTCCAAGAATCTGTGGTTAGACTATAAACATTAACAATGAACAAACTATTCTTATCTATTTTTGGTGGGAAGCAAATAATCTCCGCTACCTTGTAGTCATTACCACGGTAGTCGAAGCCAAAGGCCACATAGACACTATAAAAAGCACCCAAAGTGGGATCAAGACTTGGAGGTTCTGGGAGGGTTTTCATTCTTCTAAGTGCTGGGTTCCATAAATATATGGGCGGTCCCAATCTTGATGCCGTTATTGGTCTCCCATACAAACAAACTAAACCATTACAAGACCCACCTACACGTAAGCAACTGATATGTACTGGAAGCTCAGGTTTAAAATACTCACCAAACGATTCATCATCATAACGTATCGCGTGACGCCAGGGACTGTAAATGTCACAACCAGGTTTGTACCTAAGGAGGAAGAGAGAACTGTAGTTGTTGTTGCTCGGGCTTGTTTGATGTTTGAGATGTGACTCAATGAAACTACGATCAGTGATTAGAGAGTACCATGATTTGCAGATTGACCTCACTTGCACTAGTGATTTTACTGGCAATCTAACAAGGATTTGAATCAGGATTTCTTCAGGGAGAGCCAAAAGATTAGATCTTGACGATGCTCTGGTTTTCCCTCTTGCCATTATCTCTATGCTTTCGCAGTTAAACCCTAGGTTATTTCAAAACTTGCGCCCTTCCAAAACAATTTTCTACAAATAAGGTCAAGTTGGGTAATAGATTCGCGTATCCTAGTTCGTATCCTAGTTCGTGTATAATTTGACAGAACCTAGTACTAGACTACTAGGTGTATAAAGATATCGAAACTCAATATATAAATAAAGAAAAAAGACAAACATAAGGAAATGATGATTAAAACAATTTAAAATAATTTGTCACTACATTTAAGACAAATATATAAATAAAGAGGATAAATAAAACAAATTAAACTAAATATTATTAAACCTAAAGTGAGTATTAAAGAGAATAAAAGCATGAAAATAAGTGCATCTCAATAAAGTTTCTAAGTCTCTCATTTTATTTCCTCCTATTTTTTAAAAATAACAAAACTTTTCATCATACTTATAATTAATTTGCGCCCTCCATTTTTTTTTTTTAATTGGGAGTTTCATCTCATTTCTCCCAAGTTGGGTCAAAAAAAAAAAAACTGTTATATTTCTCTTTGAACATTTTTATTTATTTATTTACCTAAATTTTCTTTAAACTGTTTTTAAAAAATTGCCAACTAACAACCGTTTTTTTTTTTTTTTTTTTTAACTATTTTAAAATTTTTAGTAACTCTTAATTTTTCTAGTAATTGTATATACATGGTTATTAATTAGACAATGATATATTATTGTTGAATATTAAATGAGACTTTAATGGTGAAGTATTAAGATATGAGAGTACGCAAGCTAAAAACATAAGCAACCTCAAAATTATTTAAAATAATCCAATGTGGACTAAACCAACGTCATGTTTGGTGTCACATTTGGTGATAATGGGTTGGTCGTTTTATATTATTCTTAATGTATAGGGTATTTTTTTTAGTTAGAAAGCATGGATACTTAAACAAAATTCTAATACAAATTTATGACTTTTCGTCTCAAAAAGTAATAAATATAATTTTTAAATATATATTTTATTATTATTTTGTAGTAATATATTGAAAGGGTTAATTTCAGTAGATTAATAAGAAACCCTAGATTTTGATTTCAAATTTAGAGACGGAAACTTTTATAATCAAACACTAGTTGACTCCTAGCGTTCGTGGGATTTGTTGTTCGGATTGTAAGTTATTTGTCACTTAAATATGTTATAAGCTATGATGTGCCCTATTATGTTCGTCTTTAGGTATTAAGGGCGTAAAATCCAATCTTTAACGAGGCTAGATGGTATAAGCTGAGCGATTCACACTCCAACAGTGATAATCGATACACTGCATATGGTTTACAACATGATAGCTGGTCTTGGACAAAATACTGTCTAGTGTCTGCATATGGTATTTCAACAATTTGAAGCAAATAATTTAACACACAGCTAGTATTGCAGACATAAAAGAATAAAGTTTCAAATTTAATGCTTGCCACCCAAGCAATGGCAAATATAATCGCTCAAAATGTGGAGTCTGATGGAGATTTAATATTGATATTTACATCTTGCCTTTGAGTTAATAAGAAAAAGAAGACACGAGTCGAATACATAATATGTAAATAATTTATCTCACATCTCTTTCTACCCTTTCTTGGTTCCTTTAATTTTTAGCTGAAAGTCACTTTTCAAAATCCAGGCTTCTTGAGATGTTCTTGATGAATAGCTGCGTCATAATAATTAGGGACACTATTTGAGGTTAGGTCATATTTAAGTTAGATGGAGATTTTAATTTTAACTTTCACTTATATCTCAATTTACATTTTGGTCTCAAACACATGCGAATTGATCCTTTTACCTCTCAAATTTTCAATACAAAATTTCTTTAATCTTAAATGACATAAACACCCCTCTACAGTTTCATCTCTTCCGTCTCTTTCATCCACCCCTTCAACCACCGCCACAATCCTCATACCACAACCACCACATACCGCCGCCACAACGCAACCACACCATCTCCATATAACCGCCCTGATTACTCCGTTCTTTCTCTCTACCTGATCAGCCAGAACTCTTGCTGGCACTTATGACAAATCAAGGTTTTAGCTTATCTCTTGTTATGGCTTTTCTTGACATTGTAAGTATAATTTTAATTACATGTATACCACGTATAAATCTAATCAGAACAACATCAAAACATAAACAAAAACAAATTGAATAATAATGAAGTACCACGAATTCAGCATATAATAATACAATTGACCGCAGAGAAGGAAAAAATAAAAAACATTACAATCTGAAGTACAAGCATTTCATGCCAAGAAGGTCCAAAAAAATTATATGCTGTAATATGCCCACCCAAAGTCCAACTTGACAGCAGTTGCTCTCTAACCAGATTTCTTTGTTTTCTTCATTTGGGTCTTAGCATTTCAAATAACTCCGGTGAGATACTTCCGTTTCCACCAGAGAAATGGATGTATCCGCGGAAGGAGACCACAGGAATCTCATTTCTAACGCCGGTGACGGAAGCAAAACAAAACTACTGACGAAGAGGAAGAAATTGTGCTCAACCCCCAGAACGGCGGAAAAATTCAATCGGAAATTGCAGTTTCCGGAGCAGAAGAATGTCCCGGAGGAAGTCCAATAAAGGGCGAGAAAATCCTCAACGGAGACTTCAAATCTACTCAAGAAGAGGAAGAGGAGGAGGAGGAGGCGATTTCCAGAAGATACGCTCACGAAAAAATCTCATATCCCGTTGATTTAAATTGCGATGATTTCTACAAAAATAAAGTGAGTTGTTCGTTGGATGAATCCGCTGAAGTAATTGCAGCTCCGGAATTTTCAGAAATCGAGCTTGAGAAGACAGAAGTTTGCGTTGGAGACCGCGGCAGCGAACCGCCGATGATTGGAAAATAAAGTGAAATTCAAGAAAATCCTCTCCAAAATGACGTTTCTAGTGAAAATACAGCCGTTGAAAACAACGGTGACGTACAAGTTATTCGTCCTCATTCGCAGCTTCCGAAGACGACGACGATTTTCATCCAATGGATCGATCGCGAGTTGAGTGTCGGTGGGATTGCTACTTTGCCAGCAGCATGAAGAAGAAAGCCAGCGGCAGTATATATATGGTTGTTTTGTATTTGTGCGTGTGTGTGTATATATATATCAAAAGTAGTGTGCATATTGATGGGTGAATTGGGAATGATGATGGCCTGAGGAGGAGGAAGAAGAGGGGCAGAGGCGTCTGCTGGGGTAATTAATGGGAGGTCAAAGGATAATATAGTCATTTAATACCTCAAAAGTACTATGATCCATCACAAATTGACATCTGGAGGGTAAGTGAAATGTTAAACCATTAATTCTAATATAAATAAAATTTAAAACCAAAATTTTAATCTAGCCTATAAATAACCTAACCTTAGAGAGTCTATGTAATTTACCCTGATTATCAAGTGTCTCTGCGCCGTCATTGAAAGGGTTACAGAAAAAGTTTCCATATTATGAAAGTTCTAACTTGTCTTATGTTTGTATTTTTCTTGTGATGTTCCAAGTGAATTGCTGCATCTCAAAAAATTCAAAAAATACACCTGTGTAATAATATACCACCTATGTCCCATATTAGAAGTCCACTGTCTCATTCTAAATATGGACATTTAACATGGGAAGAAGGTATTCAATGTTAGATGAATTGTTATCTTACTAGCTATCAATGGCCCATTTCATTATTTCTGTAATTTTAAAATAATAATTATAACTTTTAATTTAATGTTAAATAGTAAGGTCAAATTTAATATTTTATTACCTATAACGACCCAAATCCGGTGAATCCGTTACAAATTCAGGTTCTTGTCCACGTGAACTGGCCGATTCAAGGGTAGTATAGTCATTTTAAGGTTCAATGTGGAATGGCCAGGAGATGGACTGCGAAAGTATAAAATCAAAAACAGATGGCTGTCAAACCAGCAAACCGGTGGAACAACCTGGTCGTCCGAAAGTGCTCAGGAGTGCACTCTTGGCCCTGTTACATGGTTAAGGTACTAGCTCCTCTCAATAACTTTGATACCTAAAATAAATGGCCTCAAACCTGTCCCAAAACATAAATGGATACATAATGACGAACCGCAATTACATCAATGAGGCGAAATCATGAACATCACCAAAAGACCCATTCTCATTCATTCATATACAAAAATATATCAAGTTGATAATTACATAGTCATTGAATGAGGTTTAAAAAAATAACAAGGTTACAACGCCTTTGCAAAGAGGGTTACAATAAAAATACAACTTAGGCTAACATCATAACAAGATGGAAAAAAAACAAAATACAAGTCCACATCTAAACTTGTGGCGACACGTCATCCACAATCTCCTTTCTGTGTCCAAAGGGGTGAGCTAAACAGCCCAGCAAAGATTGCCTACTAAAGTACACCCCTTGTAATCCCGTGAATCAAACCCAAAGAAAGTGAAAGGAAGAAGAGTGACCATGCAAATTTGGGGAAGATAATGGAAGTAATACATGAACTTCATTTTCGTAACCACAATTGATGCAATCCAATGCAATGTCCTTCCTCACTTCCAACACACTCTCACACACGCACACCGAAACCATTAATACAACCCGGCACGAGGCGATTACTCGTCACCACAAAGGAAGATTGGCTAGCTATCTTGACCTAGAGCGACTCCCTAGCGTCATTTGGGGCCTGGGTAGCTCAACCGTACACAAGGCCATCTCCTTGTGCTCCCTCTAGGCTATATTAACCACACAGGCACAAGACGACTCCTTGTCGTCCGATTTTCGCAAACTTTTTCACAAAACTTTGTAAAATGATTTATCACATCCCTTTAGCCCACACACTCACTCAATGTCATTGATATGCATGCTTTATGTTAAATCATCAATTCATCATATATGGAGAATCATCTTCTAACTAGCATTTTCATGTAGGAATTACACAATGGAAACTATATAGATAATCATTGAAGCAATTTTATCAATCTTTTGGCATGCATTGCAATAAATAAACTAAATCATCTTCTACTTAGCATGGTTTACTCACATTAAGTACAATCAACCCATAACATCACTTTTGTCAATAATCATGATCAATAACTTCAAAGTAAACATATGGGTATGTAGTAAGTACACAATTTATCACATAGATTCACTTGGTCATAAAGTTTCACACTTCCATCAACATTTAACATAGAAATCTACTTCTAAAAACATTCAAAAATAAATATATCACACAGGTTTCATGCTTAGCATACTTTTGCACACAAAGACAATTAACACCAACAGGTTAGTGGCACAGCACTATCAGACCCCTACTTCCCAAAGGAAGGTCAGGGGTTCGAGCCTCCATGGAGGCATGGGTGTGTGAGTACCGAGAAAAAAAAAAAAACACAATTATGAACTCACAAAAATTAAAGAATTTATAACTTAGACTTCCCTACCTCTCAACGAATATTTAACCAAGCCCTAGCCTCAATTTTGAAATCCCCCAAATGCATGCAACATTGGTATCAAAATGAAGGCCTTGATTTCTAGAACAAACTTTTCTTCTTGGTCCAAGCCTAAATCATACTCTTAAGGACTTCAAATCTATGAATTTGTAAGTGGGTACATGTATTTTAGAGAAAGAAAGAAAATATAAAGTGAACGTAACCACTCAGGACATTAATATGAAGAGGAACTTTTGTAAAATTATATTACTCCTTTAGTTCAATTCAAGTATGAGAAATCCAATCTTTAACCAGTCTTGGTCTATGGACATATGGAAGTATGTAGCGCAGCAAGTGATGACATCTAATCCTAGTCAGGGTTAGCCTGGTGGCACTCCTAATTATGTCGTGAATGCAAATATAGTGATTGCAAAAAACTTGTGTGGATGGCACTGCATACAACAATGCAGATCTGAAATTCACATAAATAATGCACTGCATACAACAATGCTATATAGCACCGTAGTTGGTCTTGCACTTTGCTGCAGCCAGCCGTGACAGACAACATATATACTATTTGCATATGGTAATTCAACAAGATCCTATGTACTTTGAGAATTAATAAAATTAACACATTGTATTGCAGACATAAACGAATGAAGTTACAAATTCGATCAAAATGAGGATTCTATTGCAGATATAATTTTGATATTCACAATTGCCTTTGAGTCGATGTATTCTCTTAAAAAGAAAAAAAGAGAAGCAGTAGACAAAAGTCTAATAATATAACAAAATGAGTAAAAAATTTATCTCACCTCTCGTCCTACCCTTTCCTGGTTTCTCAAAATCCATGCTGCTTCGAGTTGTTCCTTGTAAATAGCTTCATCTCCTTTTCAATTTCTGCAGGCTAATTCACATTGTTGATTTCCATTATCATCAAGTGGAAAAAGACTCTTTCCAACATCAAGTTGAATTAAACTCTCCACATAATAATATGCACAGAAGGTCAGATAATTTACATTGATTCCTAAATCCTTGGCTCTTTGGGTCTTAAAATTATAAGATACCAAATCGTTCATGAGCTTCACTTTTAGCAGTTCACCACTCCTTCTCAAGCATAGCAGCTTACCTACTATGCCCCGTGAGTTAACAGTAAATCATTTTGTCCAAGAACCCATTTTGCCACACTCCATTGTCCATATGTCACAACATTCACTCCCTTCAAATCGAAAAGAACCGAACAGTGATTTCCCCAAAACAGGGGTGTAAGGATAACTACATGTAGCACCATCTGGCAGCATTACCTCCTCAAAAACCTCATCACCCATTTCGAAACGCAATACTAAAAAATCAAAACCCTCATCAGTTTTCTTCCTTCCAACCCAATATGCCGCTCCATTCACAATTGCAGGTCTCATACCAGCAAAATAACATGAAGGGGAAACATCAATTCTTCTCCATCAGTCGGTGCTTAGACTATAAACCTCAGTTAGGAACTGATTTCTGTAGGGTAAATATCTCATGCCCCAAACACAAAATCATCACTACCTTGTAGTCATTAAGTCCGGGATGGAACCCAAATGCTAGATAGGTAGTCGAAGAATGATGCAAATTGGAGTCCACAATTAGAGAATTAGGGAGGGTCTTTACATTTCTAAGTGCTGGGTTCCAAAAGCATACGGCACCTGTGTGATCATTGGACAAGCATATGAGCCCATTACAGGACCCCTGCATCCAAATATGTTTGTGGGATTCGTTGCCCGGATTGTAAGCTATTTGTCACTTAAGTATGTTTTGTAATCTTGTGAAAAAGAAGCAGAGTCCTAGCCGTCATATACCAAATCTATTGTATAGCATAAAAACCAAAACACACAAAAAGCTATTTTGAATAAGGGTTAAAATTCCAAAAAAAATAATATAAAAAATAAAAATACCCCAACTCCCAGTAAAATTAAAAAATCTCTTGAACTAACAGAACTTAAGCTATTCCAAATCCGTGACCGAGCCGTTAAATGGGTTGTGAAGTGTTAAAATTTAATGTTACTATTTAATATTGAATTAAAAGATATAATTATTATTTTAAATTACAAAAATATTAATTAAAAGCTATTAAATTACATTTGACTTGCTTAGGAAGTCACAGTAGTGAAAGGTAATGTACCCATGAGTTAAATTTGCAGTATAAGATTTTGTTTATAGAAAAAGATGTGCCAACCATACATCAACAGCTGATGCAGTATAACAGAAAATAATCAAGACATTAAAGTTATGAATAGATTTTATTTTTTATTTTATAATTTACAACTTGTGTACAAATTTTATTTTTTATATGTAGGAACATAACTTGTTCTTAAAGGAAATTGTGTAGGTCAAATGGATGAGAAGTTGAACACCACAACTTTTAATGACAGCATTGACTGGCAACACAGTACAGGTAGTTTAGGTAGAGACAGCCTTGCCTAAGCTTCCTAAACTACTACAAGCCTGAGCTGCCAGCAGTGCCTACATGTCCTGAACTTGCCAAAGCCTGAGTTGCCCACTATACCAAAGTCAGAAGCACAAAAATCGATTGGGGAGATGAATCAAGCAAAATTCTGTCGGTAAGTTATGTTTTAATGCCCTGCTCCTGATATCTTTAAATTACAGGTGAATTTTACTTGAATCTATCGAAAATGCAAGAAATCCCTACACAAGCATACAAGCCTATTCTCTGCTACATTGGTCAAGAAATCACTAGACAATCATGCAAACCTTCTCTCTTCTACATTGTTGGATTTGATGTTAGTTAAATGTGCTATTTATATAATTAAGATTATCTATGTTATCCTCATTACTCGTATGACCTCAAGGCGGTGAGAATTTCCGCTACACATCAAAATCAAACAAGACCTTACAAAAAATGCAGATAACTGAATTAATTCTTTATTTTGGTGAACAAGACTACCAACTAGATGCAGAGGATGAGCTTCTTCATCAATATTAATAGAATTGGCCATTCATGCTCTAACAGGTATAGATGAAGTCAAGTACACCTTCACATTATGGGTGTTGACAGCATATCTAGTCAATATTCGTATTGCATACAAAAAGGTGATATACTAACATAACAGGACATTCAGAAATTCGACAGGGAAGGAATCCAAGATCCTTAGCTTGCTTGTTTTCAAGATTGTAAGACACCAGACAATTTTTGTGATTTAGTCGCAGAATTTTGCCGTTCCTTCGAAAGCCTACCTCACTTCAATCATTCACATTCCCATCCAAAAAACGAAATGTAAATCACTTTGTCCAAGTTCCCACTTTGCTACACCCCATTGTCCACACATCACACTGATAAATTTTACCCTCCCAAAAATTATAAAGATAGAGTGATTCCCCCAATACCGCAATTTCTGGTAGTCCATGCTGACTACCATCTGGCAGCATTGTCTCTCTAAAAAATTCATCACACAAATCGAATTGCAAAAGGGTATAAAGAGAGTTCTCACTTTTCCCATTCTCATCTGCAATCAACTAGGCAGCTCCATTCATGATTTCAGGTTGGGCACCAATCCAAATCCTACATGAAGGGGAGGCAACACTAGTAATTCTTCTCCAAGAATCTGTGCTTAGACTATAAACATTTGTTGAAATATCTTTATTATTATTATTATTAGCCTTTTATTAGGTGTTTTATATAAGATCCCTATAATCATGGGATCACGTAGATAAGATCCCTGTAATTATGGGATCCCGTAGATAAGATCCCCATAATCATGGCATCACGTAGATTTTGGCAAATTTTCAGTCTTTCTTTGATTTGGATTCCTTTCTTTGTGCCCTATTCTTGTATATAAATATAGATCTTGGCTCTCGGTTTAAGTAAGCCAAAACCCAAAACTTCTTCTTTTTGGTATCAGAGCAAAACAAAAACATTCGCCTCCCCTTCTTCTTACCCAACGCCACCACCATCTCTCTCCCTCTCTCCATTTTCCCTCACCTCCGGCGCACCTCCATCTCCTCCCACCCCTTGCGCTGGACCCCTCGGGTAAGCATCTGTTTTTGACTCCTTTTAGGGGAATTCCCTTGCGTTTTTTTATGATCTAAGGGTCCTTCTAGTGTTTTTTTTTTTCTTTGTGGGCTGCCGGTGTTTGTTCAGCAGCATATTCGGAGGAAAGCGCCAATTTTTCCGGCCTTGTTTTTCCCTTTCCTCCTCCTTCGACGTGTGAACCAGCCTTAGTTTGATACTATGAGTGATTCTTGTAGACAAAATGACACTTTATCTTCGGGCCATGGCCGCACTACCGCAATAGCTGATACTATTGGTGGGTATACTACTCCACAGATTGTTGTCCCTCCTGCTTCAACTCCTTCCAGACCATCTTTTCAGGACTTCAAACAGTTACAGTCCCAGATTGGTCAGGAGCAGTTCGGAGCCTTATCTACCAGGCCGGCACTTCTACTCCCACGACTACTATAGCTACAGGTACTCCTTCTGATTATCATGTTAAAGCGGGAAAACCTACTTAGGTTCTGAATTCCAGAGCCAATGATCACATGACTGGTGAGTTGTAATTATTTTCTACTCCCATTACCCCTGTTAATCAAGCTATTAGTCAAGCCGATGGGTCAACCAACCACCATTATTCGTAGCAAAGGAAATGTTCATCTATCCCCCTAATATTATTTTGCTATCTGTTTTTTATGTTCCAAACTTTGCATTTAATCTTCTATCGGTTAGCAAACTTGCCAAATCACTAAATTATGCAATGATTTTCTTTCATCATTACTGTCTTTTAAAGGACCTGTGTTCGAAAAGGATTTTTGCCAGGGTATATGAGCACGATAGCCTCTACTACTTTAGGGATCTTCCACTGACAACTCCTCCACTTGCTTCAAGCCTTCAATCCTCTGTTCTTCCAGTTTTCAGGCCTTATGATTTTTCTTTTCAAACTTTAAGTTTATGGCATGCTCGCCTTGGGGATGTAAACTTTCAGTATTTATGTCTACTTTTCCCTTCATGAATAAGGTTAGGGTTAGCCTGGTGACACTCCGAATTATTATGTAGCGAATGCAAATATGGTGACCACTAAAAACTTGTGTAGAAGGCACTACATACAGGGGCGGAGCTAGGGGTGGGCCAGCAGGGGCATGGCCCCCCTAAACTTTCTTACAAACTTCATTTATGCCTCTAAATATTAATTACTTTGCATATATTACCCCTAAAATTTATTAAAAATTTCAATTCCCCCCTCCCCCCTCTTTTTTCAAAAGACTTGTATATTGACCTAAAATAGAGAATTTGAAAATAAATTTAGTTTGTGTCTCCTTAAAATTTAGTAATTTTTCAACTTGGACTCTTTTAACTATATTTTTAAAAGCTCAAATTTAAAAAATTTTACAATTTGTGTATAAAATTTTCTCACTTTAATTAGAACCTCAAATTTCTGGCTCAGCCCCTGACTACATACAACGATGAAGATAGCTAGAGTTGTCTGAAATCCACTTATACAAATTACAATCTTATGGGTACATACCTAAATGGTGTCCTTGGACATGGAACTCTAGAAGGTTGAGTCTATTTAGACTTGGCAACATCCTAAAGCATACAACACTATATACCTTTTAAAAAATAAAGCTTAAAATCAGTATATTGCACTAGGCTCACTATCTGCATATGATAATTCAACAACATCATATGTAGTTGGAGAATTCACACATTGTATTGCAGACATAAACGAATCAAGTTTCAAATTAATGCTGGCCACTGTATCAGTGAAAAATATCATCGTACTCTCCACGTAAGAATATGCACAGAAGGTCAGAAAATTTGCATTGATTCCTAGATGCTTGGTCTCAAAATTATAAGATGCTAGATCATTCTTGAGGTTTAGTTGTAGGCTTGTAGCAGTTCACAGCTCTTTCTCAAGCCTAGTAGCTTCAAAGATATGTCCCAGAAATTAATAAATAGTTGTAAATCATTTTGTCCACGAACTCATTTTGCCACACCACACTCCATTGTCCATAACATGCACTCCCATCCAAATTACAAATTCCGAAAAACTACAGTGATTCCCCCAAAACTGGGGTTTATGGATAACAGTATTGAGCAGCATTACCTCCTCAAAAACTTCATAACCCATTTCGAAACGTACAAGTAAATAACAAACCAAAACCCTCATCAGTTTTCTTCATTCCAATCCAATATGCCACTCCATTCACAATTGCATGCAGGTCTCATACCAGCAAAATAACATGAAGGGGCAACATCAATTCTTCTCCAAGAGTCGGTGCTTAGACTATAAACATCCGTATGATCTGATTTTTGTAGGGTATGTGCATCTCATGACCCATGCACAAAATCCTCACAATCTTGTAGTCATCAACTCCGGGGTGGAACCCAAACACAAGATAGGTAGTCCTATGATGATCCAAATTGGAGGAGTTGATAAATAGAGAATTAGGGAGGGTCTTTACTACAAGCATTAGCTGCCAGCAGTGCCTATATGTCCTGAACTTGCCAAAGCCAGAGTTGCCGACTATACCAAAGTCAGAAGCACAAAAACTGCCTGAGAAGATGATTCCAGCAATTCTGTCGGTAAGGTATGTTTTAAGGCCCTGCTCCTGATATGTTAAAATTACAGTGACTTTCATTTAAATATACCAAAAATGCAAGAAATCACTAGACAAGCATACAAGCCTATTCTCTGATACATTGGTCAAGAAATCTCTAGACAAACATACAAACCTTTTCTCTGCTACATTGGATTTGATGCTAGTTCATTGTGTTCTTTATATAATTAAGATTATCTATGTTATCCTCATTACTTGTATGACATCGGGGCTGTTGGAATTTCCACTGCACATCAAAATGAAACAATTAAGACCTTCCAAAAATGTAGATAACTGTATTAATTCATGCTCCAAGAGGTGTTGACAGAATATCTATTCAAAAAGGAGGTGTTGACAGCATATCTAGTCTATTGCATACAAAAAGGAGTGCTTCTTTCATGTGCCCCTGCATGCCTTTGATTGCTTAGGATTGTCATTTTATAGTCTTTTTTGTAGTCTTTTGTTAGCGAGTGAGAAGTGTACGAGACGGTACAAGATCGAAAAATGAAGCCAATATTAATATACAGCAGAACAGGAAATGAGTTTTGCACTTTGGTGCAGCCCTGGCAGGCAACATGCCACCTGCATCTGGTATTTCAGCTAATATGAAGGTAACTTGGAGAACTAAAAAGTTAACATTACACAACCTACTTTTAATTTGCAGACATAACAGCCCAATCTTCAAGTTCATATTGTTCTACCGTAGCAATGGCAATAGATTATCATTCAAAAAGGAATCTGATGCAAATTTAATTTTCAAATTAAATCAATATATTTGAACTCCAAAAAAAATAATAAATAATAAAAATAACAAAACAACAGTAGCAATGAACACAAGTCTAATCATATGACAAGATGAGTAAATAACTTATCTCACACCTCTTCTTCTTATCGTTTCTTGGTTTCTTTAATTTTTTAATATTGATGCCACCCCTGAAAATCCAGCCGCTTCTTGAGATGTTGGTTTGCTAGTGAATTGTTGCATCATAAAAATCTGCCAGGTCACAATGCACGTCAATTTCTGTTGATCATGTGGAATAAGAATCTTCCTTAGGAAGTAGAATAAGGCTCTCCACATAAGAATGTAAAAATGAAATTCGACAGGCATGGAATCCAAGATCTTCAGCTTGCTTGTTCTCAAGATTGTAAGACACCAGACAATTTTTGTGATTTAGTCGCAGAATCTCACCGTTCCTTCTAAAGCCTATCTTACTCCAATCATTCACATTGGCATCCGAAAAACGAAATGTAAATCGTTTTGTCCAAGTTCCCACTTTGCTACACTCCATTGTCCACACATCACACTGATAAGTTTTAGCCCCCCAAAAATTATAAAGATAGAGTGATTCCCCCAATACCGCAATTTCTGGTAGTATATGCCGAGCACCATCTGGCAGTATTATCTCTCTAAAAACTTCGTCACCCAAATCGAATTGCAAAAGGGTATAAAGAGAGTTCTCACTTTTCATATTCACAGATGCAATCCAATAGGCAGCTCCATTCATGATTTCAGGTAGGGCACCAATCCAAATCTTACATGAAGGGGAGGCAACACTAATTCTTCTCCAAGAATCTGTGCTTAGACTATAAACATTAACTATGAACAAACTATTCTTATCTAATTTTGGTGGGAAGCAAATAATCTCCACTACCTTGTAGTCATTACCACGGTAATCGAAGCCAAAGGCCACATAGACACTATAAAAAGCACCCAAAGTGGGATCAAGACTTGGAGGTTCGGGGAGGGTTTTCATTCTTCTAAGTGCTGGGTTCCATAAATATATGGGCCATCCCAATCTTGATGCAAATATCGGTCTCCCAGACAAGCATACTAAACCATTACAAGACCCACATACAGATAAGTAACTGATATGTACTGGAAGCTCCGGTTTAAAATACTCACCAAACGATTCATCATCATAACGAATTGCGTAACGCCAGTGACTGTAAATGTCACAACCAGGTTTGTACCCAAAGAGGAAGAGAGAACTGTAGATGTTGTTGCTCGGGCTTGTTTGATGTTTGAGATGTGACTCAATGAAGCTACGATCAGTGATTAGAGAGTACCATGATTTGCAGATTGACCTCACTTGCACTAGTGATTTTACCGGCAATCTAACAAAGATTTGAATCAGGATTTCTTCAGGGAGAGCCAAAAGATTAGATCTTGACGATACTCTTCTTTTCCCCCTTGCCATTATGTCTAAGCTTTCGCAGTTAAACCCTAGCTAGGTTATTTAAAAACTTGCGCCCTTTCAAAACAATTTTCGACAAATAAGGTTAGGCTGGGTATAGGACATGATTCGTGTATCCTATAATTCGGGTATAATTTGATAACGATATCGAATTCTAAAAAGAAACAAATATATAAATAAAGAAAAAGACAAACATATAAATAAAGGAAGGAAAGGATTAAAACTATTTTAAATTAATTTGTCTCTACGTTTACGACAAATATATAATAAATAAAGAGGATAAAGAAAAAGATTATACTACACATTATAAAACCTAGAGTGACTATTAAAGAGAATAAAAGCATGAAAATAAGTGCATGTCAGTAAACTTTCTGAGTGTTTCATTTTATTTCTTCCTATTTTTAAAAAATAACAAAACTTTTCATCATACTTAATTTGTACCCTCCAAATTTTTTTTTTCGGAGTTTCATCTCATTTCTCCCAAGTTGGGTCAAAAATAAATAAATAAATAAATAATTTGAAAACTGTTATATTTCTCTTTGAACATTTTTTTTTTTACCTAAATTTTCTTAAAACAGTTTTAAAAAATTTGTCAACTAACAAATTTTATTTTTTTACTCTTTTAAAATTTTTAGTAACTCTTTATTTTTCTGGTAATTATATATACATGGTTTGTTATTAATTAGACAATGATATATTATTGTTTAATATTGGATTAGACTCTAATGGTGAAATATTAGATACGAGAGTATCAACCTCAAAGTTATTTAAAACAATCTGATGTGGACTAAACCACGTCATGTTTTTTTTTATTTTTTAATTGGTACTCTCGTACACATATTTTCACTGAGGCTCTCCTAACCTCCTTTGAAAAGTAGGAATTTGATACTGCTAGACCACTTATTTGTTGGTAAACCACGTCATGTTTGGTGTCACATTTGGTGATAAACATTGTATATTATTCTTATAGAGTATTTTTTTTAATTAGGAAGCATGGATAGTTAAACAAAATTCTAATACAAAATTATGACTTTCTGTCTCAAAAAGTAATAAATATGATTTTTATATATATAGATTTTATTATTTCATAATAATATATTTAAAGGGTTAATTTCATTAAATTAATAAGAAACCCTAAATTTTGATTTCAAATATAGAAACGGGAACTTTTATAATCAGACAGTCTTGTGGGATTCAATGCTCAAATTGTAAGTTATTTGTCACTTAAATATGTTTTGTAATAGTCCTAGTCGTCATATACCAAATCTATTGTATAGCATAAAAACCAAGCCACACAGAAAGCTATTCTGAATAAGGGTTAATTCCAAACAAAAAAAAAAAATACCCCAACTCCCAGTAAAATAAAAATTCTCTTGAACTAACAGAACTTAAGTTATTCCAAATCCGTCACCTAGTCATTAAATAGGTTGTGAAATGTTAAAATTTAATGTTATTATTTAATATTAAATTAAAATTTATAATTATTATTTTAAATTACAAAATACTACAAAGTGTTTACAAAAATATTAATTAAAAGCTATTGAATTAAATTTGACTTGCTTAGGAAGTCACAGTACTGAATGATAATGTACTCATGAGTTAAATTCGTAGTATAAAATTTTGTTTATAGAAAAAGATGGGCAAACCATACATCAGCAGATGATGCAGTATAATAGAAAAGAATCAAGACATTAGTGTTAACTTATGAATAGATTTTATTTTTATTTTAATAATTTTAAAAGGAGATAATGCATTAATTGTATATTTGTATGTCGAGACAGTCATGCTAGGTGTCTCGCACACCTTGCTTCTTGATTGGTGAAGTTGGGCAAGGAGAAATTATTATACCGTGCTAGATTACATGATCCCACCCAGTCTGACTTCTTGATTGATTGATGAGTATTGTACTCGTGAGTTAAATTTGTAATATAAGATTTGCAATTACTTTGGAAGTCACAGTAGTGAAAGGTAATGAACTCATGAATTAAATTTATTCCATAAGATTTTGTTTATAGAAAAAGATGGGACAACCATACATCAGCAGCTGATGCAGTACAACAATTAACAGAAAAGGATCAAAATCACTTATGAATAGATTTTATTTTTTATTTTATAATTTACAACTTGTGTACAAATTTTATTTTTTTATGTATAGTAACACAACTTGTTCTTAAAAGGAAATTGTGTAGGTCAAATGGATGAGAAGTTGAACACCACAACTTTTAATGACAGCATTAAGCTTCCAGCAGGGCCTGCATGTCCTGACCTTGCCAAAGCCTGAGTTGCCGACTATACCAAAGTCAGAAGCCACTTGCATCTAGCTGCTATTTCAGCAATATAAAGGTAACTTGGACAGCCAAAAAGTTTAACATTACACAACCTTCAAATTGATGCTGTTCAACCATAGCAATGGCAATACATTATCACTAAAGAAAGAATCTCCTGCAAATTTAATTTTCAAACTACATCTGCCACTAAATCAATGTATATTTTAACTGGAGAAAAAAAAAAAAAAAAAAAAAAAAAACACACAGCAGCAGCGGAACACAAATCTAATAATTAGACAAGATGAGTAAATAACTTATCTCACCTCTTCTTCTTATCATTTCTTGATTTCTGTACATTAATGGCACCCCTCAAAATCCAGCTGCTTCTTATGATGTAGTGTTGCTAGTGAATTCCTGCATCACAAAAATCTGCTAGGTCACAATGTCTATTTCTGTTACGATGTGGAATAAGAACCAAATAGAATTAGACTCTCCACATAAGAATGTAAACACGAAAGCATGGACTCCAAGTTCCTTAGCTTGCTGATTCTGAAGATTATAAGACACCAGATTGTTTTGGGGATTTACTTGCAGAATTTCGCCGTTTCTTCTAAAGCCTATCTGCCTGAAATTCAGATCCGAAAATTTAAAAGTAAATCGTTTTGTCCAAGTTCCCACTTTGCTACCCTCCAGTAATGTCCATACATCACACTCAGAAAATTTAGTCCGACCAAAATTATAACGATAGAGTGAATCCCCCAATACAGCAATTTGTGGTTGCCAATGCTGAGCACCATCTGGCAGCATTATCTCTCCAAAAACTTCATTACCATGATTTCAGGTTGGCAACCACAAAACAAACATGAAGGGGAAGCAACACTAATTCTTCTCCAATTTTGCTGTTGTTAGGTTGCTCTTGATCATGAGGAATTTACATATGACATATGAGTATTACTTTTGCTTCCCAAATCCCAAATGTTCAAATGACATGATCTGTAAATCAAAGCTTAATACCCTTTGGCTTGTATATGTCCTGAAGCACTTGTCGTCAGCCCAGCAATGGCTCATAAACAACATTGTTATGACAGTAACTTTTGCCACCAACTATAAACAGCCATGCCTAAGCGTGAATTGCCACCACTTTCTCATGTCCCAAAACTACCACAAGCCTGAGCAGCCTGAATTGCCTAAATGTTCGGAACTTGCTAAAGCCTGAGTTGCCGACTATGCCAAAGTCAAAAGCGGAAAAAAAAACCTGAGTAGATGATTCATGCAATTCTGTTGGTAAGTTGGCATTGCCCTGCTCTTGATTATGTTTAAATTACATGTGACTTTCATTTTAGTAACGATAATGCAAGAAATCACTACACAATCATACAAGCCTATTCTCTGCTACACAAAAATCACTAGACAAACATGCCAGCCTTTTCTCCACTACACTGGATTTGATGCAAGTTCATTATGCTCTTTATATCAGGGCTGCCTACACATCAAAAATCAAACAAGACCTTACAAAAAATGCAGATAACTGGATTAATCATTTATTTTGGTGAACAAGACCACCAACTAGATGCAGAGGATAAGCTTCTTCATCTATATTAATAGAATTGGCCATTCATGCTCCAAGATGTATAGATGAAGTCAAGTACACCTTCACATTAAAGGTGTTGACAGCATATCTAGTCAATATATGTATGGCATACAAAAAGGTAATACACATAACAGAAAATTCAGTACACCCTTAAAATCCTTCTTTAGTTCTTTTTGTCCTGACTGGCAACATGCCACCTGCATATGATATTTCAGTTTAGCCTCGTACGCCTAGTGTAGGTTTTTAGGATAGCCTTAGGGCGGTCTGCATCATCTCTCTTATTTTCAGGAGCAGTAGAAATAGTCGGAGGTGTATGCTCAGGACCACCGGGTTGGTTAGTGGCAGCACTCATTGGTGTGGAGTATTTCTGGCTGTTTTCGCTGGTACTCATTGGTGTAGAGCTCTGTTCATTGTTGGCTGAATCTGTTGAAAACGTTTTCTTTCCTGTCCTTGCCTCAGCGCCAAAATCTCTCCCAGCAGTACTAACGGTTGCAAACTCAAGCTCAGGATCCCCAGGTTGGTTGCTGGCATTCACTGGTGTGAATTCTTTTTGTTCTCCACTCATCCCATCAGGGGAAGCTATTTCCTGACATATTGGGTTGAGTCTGTCTAATCCGGCTAAAGTCACAAGCGATTTACAATAAGCCTCGAGGATCTCCTCCTTTTCTGAATTCATGCTATCATCTGAATATGTGTTCGCCATTAAATTTGACTCAATCCGCATCAATCCTTCTGTCAAGGATTCACCATTGCTTTGTTCGTTGCTGGCTGAATCTATTGGAGGTGGCAATGATTCTGATTGCTGCTGCAAAATCAGAATCTGCAATACGAGAGCAAGTAAGATTTCACCACTGAGGCACATTTCAGATAATTATTCAAACAGAAGTTAATGGATGCTTGCCTTCTTTTCAAATTCACTTGAGAGCAACTGGAGCATCAAAACCTCCTCTTTCTTCGGAAGAGAGAGACCAACATCTACAGGTACACTAGAAGGTGCCTGATTCACATCCGCAAGTCCTTCATCAGTGAGCCTCTCAATCCGAGCCGTGCATACTGATATAGCCTCCTTGCAATAGTCAATGGCCTTATAAATCCTGTTGCATTTTGCCATACACAGAAATAGTTTGAAATTTCTGAGTGCTTCAAGTGAAGGCTATGATCAGTTGAAAGGAGGGGAGACTTATATGCCTAGAAATTATCATATATATATATATATATGCAACACACAGAAGTAGCAGTAAAAAAATTTGATAATAAATGGAACGGATACAGATGAGCAATGCGTTGATTGTCTTCTTCAACTAAATTTCTCAGAATGGATAGTGCTTTCTCATAGTGCTTGTAAGAATCCAAGTCCCCTGCAAAATATGAAGCATACATTCAGGTTCAAAAAATACAATCTTCCCACGACGAGTTCAAATTAATAGTATAGGACAGCTTACCTTTTTTTAGTGCCACCTCCCCAAGGGCAGATAAGATGTCCACCTTCTCCTTCGAGTCACTGGGATTCTCTTCTTCAATTTTCCATGCAGTAAGTAGAAATTCCCTTGCTGAATCCAGATCTTCTGTATTTCCTTTACACTCAATACCTTTAATCATGAAAAACAAAAAACCCGGCTACAATTAGAAAGTTCATAATCAGTAAACATTGATGCAACTGATGTATCACACCCTTTATGTGGCCTAATATATGCATATATATAATCCCATCAAAAGACCACCCTTTATTAAATTCATTTATAGATGCATACTTTTGCATTAATGCTGATGCATAAAAGACATGGATGAGATTCAATAGCAGAATCTGACAAAAAATCACTTATTCAACATTGATTTGAGTAGAAGAATACAATTAAAATTCACTAGTTTTCACATCTCACCAATAAGGGACATAGGAACCAATAATTTAATTTTCTCTATCCATGGAATTAACATAGAGAGAACAGCACTAACCATCATTATAAGTAGGAATGTCAAGTTTTTTCGCAACTATAGTTGAATGCACAAGGTAATCTGCCTCCATTGGCACAGCTTCAGTCATTAGATCATCATCTATACGAAATTGAGATTGCAGGGCAAGACCGCATCTAAATTCTACAGAGCCAATTTGACCAAATATGGGATATTTGTCCACCCTGAACCACATAGAAAATTTAAGAGTTTGAATTGTTTCACTACCAATAAGCTTGTGTGTGCAAAGAAATGATTCACAAACTCATATCATGTAATGTATGTGTGTTTACCGGCACTTCTTATCCCGGTTCCAGGATGATGCTTATTGTCAATTGAACGCCACCTCAGTTCTAGGAAAATTACTTCCATTTTTGCAGGTGACAAATGATTTAGGTGGAAAAAAAAAAAAATTTTCGATGTCGAAGAACCTAAAATGATCTAATTGCATATATAAATAATATAAGGACAATGAATTATATATGAGATATTTATCACCACAGTTTAGTATTATAGAGGCCGCTATTCCATTTTTAGTCATGAACCCTTGATTAAGAGCACAATAAACTCGTTAAAAATGGATTCAAACTTGAAACAGATTGAAACAAGACCTGAATAATAGAAGCATCAAAGAAACATACATAGCATAACAAAACAGAGCAAGATCATTTGTGGAAAAAAATTATTGCTGTCAAAGAACCTAAAATAATCTAATTGGAGATAAATAAAAAAATATAAAAAAAAAAAGCAGAATGAATTATATATGAGACACTTATATCTGCAATTTAGTATTATAGAGGCACCTATTCCATTTTTAGTCAACAAACCTTGATTAAGAACATCATAAACTTTCATATATATATAAAAAAATGTCTGAACTATGTTTAAACAAGAGAGAGACAAAGAGAGAGAGAGAGAAGAATCAAAGAAACATACATAGAAAACAATAAACAGAGCAACGAAGCTAGCTAAGTTCTTGAATGTGGCTGGCTCAAGAACCCATTCTTGAATTGTATTTGAAGGAAAATAATCAAGGAGAAAACAATAAAACAAGATCAAATTAAGAAATACTAACGACTATTCCATTTTCAGTCAACAACCCTTGATTAAGAACATCATAAACTTTCATATATAAATAATAAATGTCTGAACTATGTTTAAACAAGAGAGAGAGAAAGAGAGAGAGAGAGAAGAATCAAAGAAACATACATAGAAAACAATAAACAGAGCAACGAAGCTAGCTAAGTTCTTGAATGTGGCTGGCTCAAGAACCCAATCTTGAATTGTATTTGAAGGAAAATAATCAATGAGAAAACGATAAAACAAGATCAAATTAAGAAATACTAACAACTTCTTATGAGCACGATTGAAAAATTCGAAGGCGGCGGAAAATTTCTGATTTCGGAAAGCACTCATTCCTTTTTCGATCAAATCACCAGCATCGGCAATGACGGGATCAATATAGTCAGTTTCCGTTTCCTGGGACGGAGCTTCCTTCAACGATGATGATGATGCCATTCTTCAGCATTCACAATTGTCAAATCTTTCTTTCTCTTTCTCTTTCTCTCTCTTCTCTCTCCTCTCTCTCTTCTCTCCTCTCTCTAAACAAGAAACGCATAGTATACTGGTGCAGATATTTTAATGGGTTTTGCTCACAATCTGTCTCTTTTTTCTCTTCTCTCTCCCCTCTCTTCTCTTCTCTCTCTCTCTTCTCTCTTCCCTCTTCTTTCTGAGCAAGTGTATACCGCAATAGAGGAGTTTTAATGGGTTTTGCGCGCAGTTAGATGGTAAGCTATTAGTGGGTCCCAATGGGTTTTGCGCGCTTGATCAGCCAGATGGTAAGCTATTAGTGGGTCCCAATGGGTTTTGCGCGCTTGATCTGTTTATTAGTGGGTCCCAATGGGTTTTGCGCGCTCGATCAGTTAAGCATGGTAAGCTATTAGTGGGTCCCAATGGGTTTTGCGCGCTCGATCAGTTAAGCATGGTAAGCTATTAGTGGGTCCCAATTTTTGAACTCTGTCATTAACCGCCTAATGCAGGCGCGTGTGTACGTGTTAATATAACTAGAGGAGTAGTCAATGGGGCTACTTGTATGGGCCAAGCCTCTACAAGTTTCATTGGGCTAATGGCCTTGTAATTTTTTACCCAAATGGGTATATACAATTTCTTACATATTAATATAATTGAACTTACCATTCAAAAATAAAAAATAAAAAAATTATAATTAACCATTTTAAATTCAAATATATGGGTTAGGTGTTACTTTCACCTTATAGTTAAAGTTTTTTGGTTAGATCACGGAGCATTCGATTTGTTACTGTTGATATTAGAATCAGACTTATTTCTTGATTCGGTGTCATATCAAGCGTTCAGCCTGAAGGGGTCCAGATCAGCATCCCAAGTAGGCAAGATTGCCCGACCGTAAGAAAGGCATTGGCGTTGTGAATTTAGGTGAAGGAGAATGTTACAACTACATCAAATTATGATAGAGAAGTAAATAATTATATATGAATTGGGTATTAGTCTCACCTAATAGCTTATTTTTTTGAGTCGACTCTTGAAGTGCATATCTTGTTACAAATATAAAAGCTACATGACTATTACTAGTTGTCACAGGGCTAAATTACACCACGAATTTTTGCCGCTGCAATGGCACTTGGGGCCACCAAGTCTCAGCCAACAAAACAACACAATACACACAGTATAGAAATATAAAGAAGGCACACACAGTTACAGGGACAAGCCCCAACCTTTGCTCATATTAAACATATTACAAAAGAACATGAGTTCGTACAAGGAACAACCAAGGCTCACACCCTCTTCTCTGTCCCCTCTACAAAGCCCACCTTAGCATTATATAGGCCACTCTCAAAACCGCCCATAACTGCCCACTAAGATGATGGATGACACCCCCATCCACCTAGGGTCGTGCTGGCACCCTCTAAATGAGCCAGCACTATAATGCAGTTGACAAGCCCAACTGCTAGACTTGTTGGCATGTTCTGCTCATGCCACATAACCACAAGAAGTTAGATTCTGCATAGTGGAGGAAACCACCCTTAACCGCCTGTGTGTTGGTCCACTCAGAATTGTGCCACATGTTTGGGAGGTTACTCAGCACTCCCCCACTTCCCATGATGAGTGGGAAGTGCTAGTAACTTCCCCCAACCAACCGAGCCCACTAAGCCACCACCTCTTGTAACCGCAAGCCATGACTTTGTGTTGTCCATGCTCTAGCCACATCTGAGTCAACCTTGTGAACCTAGCCCATGTCCACCAATCTGCACCCACATACATATGTCTCTGAGTGCACGGCGTGCCAAGCCATGCACGCCCGTGCGCACGCTCGGATGCACACCAAAGTGCACGCCGGCGCACACACTAGTGCCCTTCTTCACGCGCCATGTTTGTACCCTCATGCGCCCGTGGCTATACACCCACCTGGACGCCCATGCGCACACCGAGCTAGATGCTCGCGCACACTAGGTTAGACGCCAGCCCGCGCGCCCACCTGCATGCCCGCACGCGCGCCGCTGCACACCAGCGTGCGTATCGGTGCCCACTTATTTGCCCTTCAATATCTTGGATGCTCCCCACTTGTGCAACCATCTTGGAGTGGTGCAACACGTACCCATGCACGTTAGCTAAGCCCTCTAAGCAAGCCATGCCATAGCCCAACCGATGTGCTCAACAGACCCCCCCTAATATAGTCTTAAGGAAATCCAGCACTCTGACAGGAGTAAACATCACCCATGCTTGAGGAGTCATAATGGCCTTTCAGACCTTTCCCGACATCCAAATTGAGTGCCGTCTGCGCCAACCAGCTTCTATGGACTCAAGGTATCTCCCATAAAGATCCCGAGTCAAAACTCCAAGTTTCACTTTTCGCCATATTTACGAAAGTGCCACTGGGCACCCCCAGTGCACGCCGAGCATCCTTTTAAGCATCTTGTGTGCACGCTGAGCATCTTGTGCACGCTGACAACCCACCGAGCATTCTCATGGCTGTCTAACCAAAGCCAAAGTATTCCCAAGACATGGCATGGCCTTGAAATGCCCATGTCTTCCCTTGGACAACCGTCAAGGGGCTAACAAACCACCCCCACCAGAAGAAGTCGACGCCCTCGTCGACTTGTCCAAGTACTCCCTTACCTGTTTCTCAAACTGCCATAATGTCACATCCCTTTCCCAGCTCGCCTCTGCTTCACTGCATCCTTTCCATTGCACCAAGTAATCAGTTCTGCGATTTTTCTTACTCTGACCCTGGGTCCGGTGAGATAAAATCTTCTCCACCTCCTTGTTAAACTGCAACCGAATAACAGGTGGGGCTCTCTTAGCCTACTGTCTTGATGTATCTGCAGTGTCCTCATGAAAAGGCTTGAGGAAACTCACATGAAAAGTAGGATGGACCTTCAGTCTCTCAGGTAACTGTAATCTGTAAGCAACATTCCCCACTTTCTTCACAACTTCAAATGGACCATCATACTTCTGAATCAGCCCTCTGTGAACAGTCTTGCTACTTATCTTCTTCCAAATCTGTGGAGTCAACTTCAACAGAACCTTGTCTCCCACTTGGAACTCTAATGGCCTTCTCCCTTTATTTGCATACTTTTTCATCCTTCTCGCAGCCTTGGCAAGGCTGTCCTGTGCCTCATCCACCATCTCTTGCATGGAACGGGCATATCGGTATGCTGCAGGGCATCTTCCACCAGTCCTCTGCACTGCCACCTCCTGTGGTGTGCGAGGTTGTTGCCCTGTTGCCAACTCAAAGGGACTTATTCCTGTTGCTGAAGACCTGTGCAAATTATAAGAGAATTGTGCAGTGCCTAGCAACTCCAGCCAATTTTTCTGACTTACAGTGACATAGTGCCTCAGATATTCTTCCAATAACTGGTTCATCCTCTCAGTCTGTCCGTCAGTCTGAGGATGGTTTGCTGTGGAGAACTTCAGTTCAGAACCCATCAAGCCAAATAGCACTGTCCAGAACCTTCCCGTAAATCTGGTGTCACGATCACTAACAATATCTTCGGGCAAGCCAAAATATATCACCACAAACTTATGAAATAAACCAGCAGCAACTTCCGCTGGGCATGCATGTGGTGCAGCAATAAAAATTGCATACTTAGAGAATCTATCTACAACCACAAAAATAGTTCTCATACCTTCCACCTTAGGAAAACCAGAAATGAAGTCCATTGAAACTGACTGCCATGGACGCTCTGGTATAGGCAAAGGTTGCAGTAGCCCTGCCTCCTTCTTCCTTTCATGCTTGTCTTTCTGACAGACCAAGCAAGTCTTGACATATAACTCTATGTCATCCTCTATCTTGGGCCAGTAATATGATCTGGATATCAACGCCAGCATTCTATCCACCCCTGGATGTCTAGCCCACTGAGGATCATGCATTTCCCGCATTAGTTCCCGTTTCAAACCTCCAACAGGAACATATAATCTACCTCCTCTGGCGTAGAGCAGATTATCTTCAATCCAGTACTTTCTGACTTCACCATCAGTAACCTGTTGCTTTAGTTTCTGATAGGCATTGTCGGACTGAGATTGCTCTTTGATTCTATCAAGGAAATCAGTATACACCGTTGTCAACGACGCCACATACTCCTGCACTTCTTTCCTACTCAAGGCATCAGCAACCTGATTCTGCTTTCCAGGTCTGTGAACCCACACAAAATTGAACTCCCCAAGAAACTCTTGCCAACGAGCTTGCTTTGGAGTAAGCTTTTTCTGTGTCTTGAAGTAGGTATTGGCCACATTATCAGTCACCACTGTAAACTTAGTACCCAACAGATAGTGCTTCCATGCGTCAAGACAATGTATCACTGCAGTCATCTCCTTCTCGTGAGTTGTATACCTCTGTTCAGCATCCTTAAGCTTCCTGCTTTCAAAGGCACATGGGTGTCCTTCTTGGACTAGAACCCCACCAATTGCTCTATCAGAGGCATCAGTATGCACTTCAAATGGCAAACCAAAGTCAGGCAGTCTCAAGACCGGTTCTGTAGACACTGCCTGCTTAAGCATCTCAAAAGCATTCTGGCACTCCTCGGACCAAACCCACTGTTTGTCCTTCTTCAGCAAGTCCGTTAAAGGACTAACCTTCTTGGAATACCCCTTTATAAACTTTCTGTAGTAGTTTGCCAACCCTAGAAAAGATCTTAACTCTGTCACTTTGGTAGGTGCAGACCAATCAAGGATGGCTTTCACCTTTCTCTCATCCATTCTGACATGGCCCTTACTGATCCAATGCCCCAAAAACATCACTTCTTGGCGACAAAACTCACACTTCTCCTTTTTGACAAATAACTGAAACTCCTTCAGTTTTGAGAAAACCAATCTCAAGTGTTTTAAGTGATCTTTCAATGACTCACTATAGACTACAATGTCATCCAAATAAACAACAACAAAGTGATCGATGTAGTCATAAAACACATTATTCATTAAGTTGCAGAAGGTTGCCGGGGCATTAGTTAGCCCAAACGGCATTACAAGAAATTCATAAGACCCATAACGAGTTACACATGCAGTTTTAGGTTCATCTCCTTCTGCTATACGCACTTGCCAGTAGCCTGCACGTAAATCCAGCTTAGTAAAGTAGGATGCCCTTGACAACCTGTCAAATAAATTAGCGGCATTGGGCACTGGATACTTATTCTTCACAGTCACTTTATTCAGAGCCCTATAGTCCACACACATCCGCATTGAGCCATCCTGCTTCTTTTGGAACAACACTGGCGCGTCATACGGTGCCTTGGATGGTTGAATATAGCCAGACTCCAGCAACTCATCTAACTGTCTACGCAGTTCAGCCAGTTCTGAAGACGCCATCCGGTATGGGGCCTGAGCAGGAGCCCTTGCACCTGGCTCCAACTCTATCTTATGATCAACAGCACGTCGAGGAGGCAATTGCTTGGGTAGTTCTGGTGGCATCACTTCTGCAAATTCCTCTAGAATTTCAGCAACAGAATCCGGAACTTCAACAAGCTGGTCCAGTTTGATCTCTATCATAGCTGCAAGAAAGGTAGAGTCTCCCCTCTTCAAACCTGTTTTCACTTGCAATGCAGAGATTATTTCGATGCAACCATATTTACGATCTTCCTTCTTTTGGTGCCCATAAAGAGCCACTGATGGAATAAAACATGGACAACTCCTGTCCCAAATAAAAACTCCTCCCAAATATGGCACAACTACCACTCTGGCTTTCGTAAGGAACTCAATTCCAAGAATTAGATCAAAATCATCTAAAGGAACAGCCATAAGACTAACTACGCCCTCCCAACAACCAACTTTCATAGAAGTGATGGCCATGCCTAAAACAGGCTTGGCTTCAGAATTCACAGCTTTCATCTTATTAGCATGTGGAATTAACTTTAAATTAAAGTTACTTATTTCCCTCTGCGCAATGAAGTTATGAGTGGCCCCCGTATCCACCATTGCCAAAACTTCCTTGCCGTTCAGTGTCACCTGAATGAACATGAGCCTTTTCAACTCCATGGACTGTTCTTCAGTAAGAGCATTCAGCATTTGCAGAGGATTAACTCGGGTTGGACCAGATTCCGAGTCTGAGTCTCCTTTTGAATCAGCGACAATAGCACTCAGCTTCTCCCTCTTGGGACAGTCCCTAACACGATGGGGACCATTAGAGATGAAACAACCGTAGTTGGGCTTAGTCCCACTACTACTCCCTTTGTTGTTGTAATCTGCCTTGGCCTTGACAAAGCCACCGCCTTTATCCTTCTTTTGATTCTTGTCCTTCTTTTTGTCCTTGAACCTGAAGGACTGGCCTTTGTCTTTCTTCCCCTCCTTGGACTTCTTCTTGTCTTGTGTAGTAGACCCAGTCATCTTGAAATCTACAAGACAATCTGCCGCTGTCATGGCAGTAGGAAGGTCCCTCACACCTTGCCTACGGAGTTCTGCCTGAGCCCATGGTTGCAATCCGGACATGAAATTGAACAGCTTGTCCTCCTCTGACATATTTCGAATGTCCAACATCAAGGAACTAAAGTCCTTCACATAGTCACGAACGGTACCTGTGTGCTTCAATTTCTTCAGAGATTCCCTTGCAATCCATGCAGTGTTCTGAGGCAAGAACTGGTTCTTCAATTCCTTCTTGAGGGTCTCCCAAACTTCAATCCGAGGCCTACCCGCAGAAGCATCGTCCTCTGTCCCTGTGCGCCACCATAGCTTTGCATCACCAGACAGATACATGCTTGTAATGGTCACCTTCTCGCCATCAGGGATCCGAGCAGCCTTGAAGTACTGCTCCATGTCCCATAGGAAATTCTCCAACTCTTTGGCATTTCGGGTACCACCGAAAGACTTGGGATCCGGCACCTTGATCTTCTGTGAAAGAGGATCACCAACGCCTCTGGAACTCCCATGAATGGCCCTCTTCACCAAGGACACTTCATCTTCAAGGTCTTTCAGGTTCTTCTTGAAGACGTCAGTCAGTGACTCAACATCTTCAGAGATACGGGTCAATTGCTCTTTGGTGGCCTGCATGAAGTCACCAAACCCATCAGGATCAGTCTTCAAGATCTCCACTTCAGAAGCCAAGTTTTCAATTCGAACAACAAGGCTCTCTGCACCATCTTGTACCTCTGTTTCTGTAGGAAAACCCACGAACTCTTCCAAATGGGAAACTCTTTCACGAGTATTACCTCCAGCCATCGTAGAACGGGGCTCTGATACCAATTGTCACAGGGCTAAATTACACCACGAATTTTTGCCTTTGCAATGGCACTTGGGGCCACCAAGTCTCAGCCAACACAACAACACAATACACACAGTATAGAAATATAAAGAAGGCACACACAGTTACAGGGACAAGCCCCAACCTTTGCTCATATTAAACATATTACAAAGGAACATGAGTTCGTACAAGGAACAATCAAGGCTCACACCCTCTTCTCTGCCCCTTCTACAAAGCCCACCTTAGCATTATATAGGCCACTCTCAAAACCGCCCATAACTGCCCACTAAGATGATGGATGACACCCCCATCCACCTAGGGTCGTGCTGGCACCCTCTAAATGAGCCAGCACTATAATGCAGTTGACAAGCCCAACTGCTAGACTTGTTGGCATGTTCTGCTCATGCCACATAACCACAAGAAGTTAGATTTTGCATAGTGGAGGAAACCACCCTTAACCGCCTGTGTGTTGGTCCTCTCAGAATTATGCCGCATGTTTGGGAGGTTACTCAGCACTCCCCCACTTCCCATGATGAGTGGGAAGTGCTAGTAACTTCCCCCAACCAACCGAGCCCATTAAGCCACCACCTCTTATAACCGCAAGCCATGACTTTGTGTTGTCCATGCTCTAGCCACATCTGAGTCAACCTTGTGAACCTAGCCCAAGTCCACCAATTTGCACCCACATACATATGTCTCTAAGTGCACGGCGTGCCAAGCCATGCACGCCCATGCGCACGCTCGGATGCACACCAAAGTGCACGCCGGCGCACACACTAGTGCCCTTCTTCGCGTTCCATGTTTGTACCCTCATGCGCCCGTGGCTGTACACCCACCTGGACGCCCATGCGCACGCTGAGCTAGACGCTTGCGCACACTAGGTTAGACGCCAGCCCGCGCGCCCACCTGCATGCCCGCACGCGTGCCGCTGCACACCAGCGCGCGTGTCGGTGCCCACTTGTTTGCCTTTCAATATCTTGGATGCTCCCCACTTGTGCAACCATCTTGGAGTGGTGCAACACGTGCCCATGCACGTTAGCTAAGCCCTCTAAGCAAGCCATGCCATAGCCCAACCGATGTGCTCAACAAACCCCCCCTAATATAGTCTTAAGGAAATCCAGCACTCTGACAGGAGTAAACATCACCCATGCTTGAGGAGTCATAATGGCCTTTCAGACCTTTCCCGACATCCAAATTGAGTGCCGTCTGCGCCAACCAGCTTCTATGGACTTAAGGTATCTCCCATAAAGATCCCGAGTCAAAACTCCAAGTTTCACTTTTCGCCATATTTACGAAAGTGCCACTGGGCACCCCCAGTGCACGCCGAGCATCCTTTTAAGCATCTTGTGTGCACGCTGAGCATCTTGTGCACGCTGACAACCCACTGAGCATTCTCATGGCTGTCTAACCAAAGCCAAAGTATTCCCAAGACATGGCATGGCCTTGAAATGCCCATGTCTTCCCTTGGACAACCGTCAAGGGGCTAACACTAGTCCACTACTAGGTGCATAAATTAATAGATAATTAGAAGAAGAAAAAAATTATTGTTATTAAAAATAAGAGAGAGAAACTTTATATTGTATAAAAAGCTAATCGAGAAACACAACCAGCATGTTTTAATTAAAAAAATGTTTTGTTTTTTTTTTTTCTCTTTTATTTTTGTTGGCAACTTCTAAAATTGCAAAATAAAAATAAAAATTAAGTTTAATAATGTGTTTATACTTTTCTATAATAAAAATATATATTTTCATTTTTGTAAAGAAGAGAAAAAAAAAATGATGTTTTCTATATTTTTGGCATTGTAGTGCAAAAACATTTTCCTAGGTGCATTGTTTATTTCAAACAAAATTTATGTTATATACTAATGTTACATATTAAATAGTAATAAAAAATATATATTAATATATGATATATTATATAATATTTTAAATTATTTTTTAGACAAAAATATTTTAGATTTATTATATAATTTTTATTTATTTTATATAATTTATTAATATTATTATGCAATAGATATTTTATATTATTACATACCCTATCTGTATTATATGATATATGAATAGTATTACAATTACTGTATCACATAAAAGAGAAATTATTTAATAGTTTTAATTTATTATAATATACTTATGATAAATATATTATATACTGTATTATACATAATGCATATACATGTATTTATATACATAATTTATGTAGCATTTTTGTTTTAATATATATATATATATTGTCCATGTGTATTGGATATTTTTTGCCCAAAATACCCCTCAGAGGGTGACTTAACATAGTGACTGGAGGCTATTTTGAGAAAAATGTACAAAAAAAACAAAAAAAGGATTTTATTGCCCAAAATACCATTCAACAGTCAAATGTTTTAGGTTTTCCCTTTTAAGTCGCATACAATCAAATATGGTCAACTGCATTGAGAAAGTACATGTGAAAGTACAAGAAGTGGATAAGTAAAACATAATTTAACTTAACAAATTTAAGCTGGTAGGCTAAAGTAAAGATACACCCATAAAATGGATTAATAAACTTGCAATTACATTAAACAATGCACAATCATTTGTGTGTGTGTGTGTGTGTGTGTGTGTGTGTGTTAGGCTAACAAAGTCCATTTTTTAAGCACTATTATTATTATTTTTATTTTCGAGTCAGTATTCAGTACAAGCTGAAAAAGTGTTCATCACTAATCTTAGTTTCCTATTCAAGAAAAGATGATCAGGAAAAGAAAGAGATATGCTATTTCTAAAACTGATGCTAAAGTCTTCATTGAAGTAAATGAATTCCATGGGCACAATTTTCAGGCTATAATGAATTAAAAGTAAAATTAAGAGAGATGCTAGTACTAAAACTGATGCTAAAGTCTTCCTCACAGACCTGTAGAGTGTGCACCATATATGAGAAAAGTAATGGTTGATAGCATTTTTTTGCGTCGCCTAAATGAATTCAATGGGCTCTCAACATAAATAAATTAATTTGTGTGGTTTTAAATAAATTACATTTCACATGTTTGCAGTGTGCTCGATCTGTTTGTGCTTAAGTAAATTCCGAAATCTGATTGAAATTTGAAGAAAAGGGGAACATAACCACTCAAAACAGAGGAACTTCTGTAAAATTATATTTAACGTACCAGGCTTCATTATGTACACATGAAAATATGTAGCACAAGTGATGCACAAGGCTTACTATCTGCATATGATAATTCAACAAGATCATATGTATTTGGAGAATTAACACATTGTATTGCAGACATAAACGAATCAAGTTTCAAATTAATGCTGGCCACCGTAGCAGTGAAAAATATCATCGTACTCTCCACATAAGAATATGCACAGAAGGTCACAAAATTTGCATTGATTCCTAGATGCTTGGTCACAAAATTATAAGATACCAGATCATTCTTGAGGTTCAGTTGTAGCAGTTCACAGCTCTTTATCAAGCCTATTAGCTTCAAATATATGTCCCGGAAATTAATAAATAGTCGTTTTGTCCAAGAACTCATTTTACCACACCACACTCCATTGTCCATACGTCATAATAACATACACTCCCATCCAAATTACAAATTCAACCAACAGGCCGACCTAGCGGTACCAAGCCCCTACTTTTCAAAGAGAGGTCAGGGATTCGAACCTCAGTAGAGGCATGTGTGTGTGAGTACCAACTAGGAAAAAAAAAATTACAAATTCAGAAAAAATAAAGTGATTCCCCCAAAACTGGGGTGTATGGATAAAAGTATTGAGCAGCATTACCTCCTAAAAAACGCACAAGTAAATAACCAACCAAAACCGTCATCAGTTTTCTTCATTCCAATCCAATATGCTGCTCCATTCACAGCAAAATAACATGAAAGGGCAACATAAATTCTTCTCCAAGAGTCGGTGCTTAGACCATAAACATCCTTAGGATCTGATTTTTGTAGGGTTTATGCATCTCATGCCCCAAGCACAAAATCCTCACAATCTTGTAGTCATCAACTCCGGGTTGGAACCCAAATGCGAGATAGGTAGTCCCATGATGATCCAAATTGGAGGAGTTGATAAATAGAGAATTAGGGAGGGTCAACTATATACAAGCATTAGCTGCCAGCAGTGCCTACAAGTCCTGAACTTGCCAAAGCCTGAGTTGCCGACTATTCCAATGTCAGAAGCACAAAAACTGCCTGAGAAGATGAGTCATACAATTCTGTCGGTAAGGCATGTTTTAAGGCCCTGCTACTGATATGTTAAAATGACATGTGACAGTCATTTAAACATACCAAAAATGCAAGGAATCACTAGACAAGCATACAAGCCTGTTCTCCGATACATTGGTCAAGAAATCACTAGACAAACATACAAACCTTTTCTCTGCTACATTGGATTTGATGCTAGTTCATTGTGTTCTTTATATAATTAAGATTATCTATATTATCCTCATTACTTGTATGACATTGGGGCTGTTGGAATTTCCTCTACACATCAAAACAAAACAAGACCTTCCAGAAATGTAGATAACAGAATTAATTCTTTATTCTATCGAAAACACTGCACAAAAAATATCGTGAATATCATCTAATCTACTGGGATACATATCATACCTTACAATGTTTTGGATAATAATGTTGTTGGACATTTAACTTTAAAAGGTTAACTTTCATCCAGTGTTATAACCTCCCAAAAACATATAGTACTTGCTTCATTTTAGATACCACATTAACAACAACATGTCAAACCAGTAAGGTCATCCATCACATGAAACTAAGAAAAATAATCATCCTAGTGTTTACAATAATTTGTTCTTCCTTAATTTATCTGACAGAAAAAACTTATTGGTGCTTATAGTTACTCTCTGATGGGGATCCCCTATACTCATGAGAGTACAACATATTTGAGAAATAAAACCAACCATACTGGCAGTGGTTTCTTTTGGTGAACAAGACTACCAGCTCGTTGATGCATAGGTTGAACATGATAAGGATGCTTTCTTAGTGGGCGTAAAAATCATCTAGCACAAAGCTCAATACAAATTCCAATAGAAGATGGCATCAAGAATAAGCAAGAGGATGAGCTTTTTCTTGAATATTGATAGATGACTACTTGCTTTTTAAACAGTAGTGGTGTTGACAGAATATCTAGTCAAAAAGGTAAATGTTGACAGAATATATAGTCTATTGCATACAAAATGCATGCCTTTGATTGCTTAGGAGCGTCATTTTATAGTCATTTTTGTAGTCTTTTGTTAGTGAGTGAGGACTGAGGAGTGTACGAGACCGTACAAGATCGAAAAATGAAGCCAATATTAATATACAACAGAACAAGAAATGAGTTTTGCACTTTGGTGCAGTCCTGGCAGGCAACATGCCACCTGCATCTGGTATTTCAGGTATATAAAGGTAACTTGGAGAACTAAAAAGTTAACATTACACAACCTACTTTTAATTTGCAGACATAATGACCCAATCTTCAAGTTCATATTGTTCAACCGTAGCAATGGCAATAGATTATCATTCAAAAAGGAATCTGATGCAAATTTAATTTTCAAATTAAATCAATATATTGGAACTCCAAAAATAATAATAATAAAACAGCAGCAGCAATGAACACAAGTCTAATAATATGACAAAATGAGTAAATAACTTATATCACACCTCTTCTTCTCATCGTTTCTTGGTTTCTTTAATTTTTATATATTGATGCCACCCCTAAAAATCCAGCTGCTTCTTGAGATGTTGGTTTGCTAGTGAATTGTTGCATCATAAAAATCTGCCAGGTCACAATGCACGTCAATTTATGTTGATCACGTGGAATAAGAATCTTCCTTACGAAGTAGAATAAGGCTCTCCACATAAGAATGTAAAAATGAAATTCGACAGGCATGGAATCCAAGATCTTCAGCTTGCTTGTTGTCAAGATTGTAAGACACCAAACAATTTTTGTGATTTAGTCGCAGAATCTCACCGTTCCTTCTAAAGCCAATCTTACTCCAATCATTCACATTGGCATCCGAAAAACGAAATGTAAATCGTTTTGTCCAACTTCCCACTTTGCTACACTCCATTGTCCACACATCACACTGATAAGTTTTACCCCCCCAAAAATTATAAAGATAGAGTGATTCCCCCAATACCGCAATTTCTGGTAGTATATACCGAGCACCATCTGGCAGTATTATCTCTCTAAAAACTTCGTCACCCAAATCGAATTGCAAAAGGGTATAAAGAGAGTTCTCACTTTTCATATTCACAGATGCAATCCAATAAGCAGCTCCATTCATGATTTCAGGTAGGGCACCAATCCAAATCTTACATGAAGGGGAGGCAACACTAATTCTTCTCCAAGAATCTGTGCTTAGATTATAAACATTAACTATGAACAAACTATTCTTATGTAATTTTGGTGGGAAGCAAATAATCTCCACTACCTTGTAGTCATTACCACGGTAATCGAAGCCAAAGGCCACATAGACACTATAATAAGCACCCAAAGTGGGATCAAGACTTGGAGGTTCTGGGAGGGTTTTCATTCTTCTAAGTGCTGGGTTCCATAAATATATGGGCGGTCCCAATCTTGATGCCGTTATTGGTCTCCCATACAGACAAACTAAACCATTACAAGACCCACCTACGCGTAAGCAACTGATATGTACTGGAAGCTTAGGTTTAAAATACTCACCAAACGATTCATCATCATAGCGTATTGCGTGACGCCAGGGACTGTAAATGTCACAACCAGGTTTGTACCTAAAGAGGAAGAGAGGAATGCAGTTGTTGTTGCTGGGGCTTGTTTGATGTTTGAGATGTGACTCAATGAAGCTACGATCAGTGATTAGAGAGTACCATGATTTGCAGATTGACCTCACTTGCACTAGTGATTTTACCGGCAATCTAACAAGGATTTGAATCAGGATTTCTTCAGGGAGAGCAAAAAGATTAGATCTTGACGATGCTCTGCTTTTCCCTTTTGCCATTATCTCTATGCTTTCGCAGTTAAACCCTAGCTTATTTCAAAACAATTTTCCACAAATAAGGTTAGGTTGGGTAGAACTTAATAGATTCCTACTTCGTGTATAATTTGACAGAACCTAGTACGTACCAACTCAGCGAAGAAACAAATATATAAGAGTCGTCTAATTTTGCCCCACCAAATAAAAGTCTACGGTTTTATAAATACTTTATAAAGTGTATGTCACCATCAAATATAATGAAGTTCATATTAAAAATAAGGTAATTTATTTTTTTAGAAAGCTACAATACATTTTTTTAGGTTTCATCTTAATCTATTATTTTTATTGGTAATTAAAGCTTCAATCACCATGTATGTTATTAATTAAAACTTTAATATGCATTAATTACTTTGATAGTCATTTGTTAATTGCTATAATGATCAAAACTAGTGATCAATTATAAAAAAATATTGTAATTTTTGTTTTGAAAAAAAAAATAAGAAAAGAAAAAAGATGATACAATTATAAATGGAAAACTAAAAAAATAAGGAAAGGAATTATAAAAAAATGAAAAATAATGAAGGAAAAAGAGAGGCATTATATGAAAACAAACAATAATAGTAATAATACCTATTTACATTTAAGACAATTATATAAATAAAGATGATAAATAAAAAGATTATACTAAACATTATTAAAGCAAAAGTGACTATTAAAGAGAATAGAATCATGAAATAAGTGCATCTCAATAAACTTTCTAAGTCTTTTATTTTATTTCCTTCCATTTTTAAAAAAATAACAAAACTTTTCATCATACTTAATTTGTACCCCTCCATTTTTGTTTTTTCGGAGTTTCATCTCATTTCTCACAAGTTGGGTCAAAAAAAAAAAAAAAAAAAATAGAAAACTGTTATATTTCTCTTTGAACATTTTTTTTTTAACCTAAATTTTCTTAAAACTGTTTTAAAATATTGTCAACTAACAGTTTTTTTTTTTTTTCACTATTTTAATTTTTTTACCTCTTTATTTTTTCGGTAATGGTATATACATGGTTATTAATTAGACAATGAAATATTGTTGTTAAAGTTGAATTAGACTTTAATGGTGAAGTATTAGATGTGAGCGCAAGATAATCTGACGTGGACCAAGCCAAGTCATATTCGGTGATAAAGGTTCGATCATTGTATATTTATTCTTAATGTATAGAGTATTTGTAAAAAAAATATAATGAATATAAAAAAGGAATTAATTATTTTATTTTATTTTATTATTATTTATTTATTTCCATTCATTTGTTTTAAGTTAGAATCGGTTTATATTTTTCTCAATGTATAGAGTATTTGTAAAAAAAGATATAATGAATATAAAAAGGAATTAATTATTTATTTATTTTCAATCATTTGTTTTAAGTTAGGAAATATGGGCACTTCTAGTAAGATCTTGTGACGATATTTGGACACTTGTTAGATATGTAGATACGATCCGAACTTGTATCGAATACGACTAGAAATATTGAATATTTTATTTTCTTGTTGGACAAAGTTAAAAAATATTTTATAATTATTTAAAAAAAAAAGAATGAGACTAAATTTAATTTAAAATATATTATATATTAATTAAAATAATAATATAAATTTTAAAAATTGCAAATAACAAAATTTCCAGTTTTAAGTTTTAAATTAGTAATTTATTTATAATTGGATAAATTACACTAACACTCCAGGTTTAACATGCAACCATCTATAAAATAAGTATTTTTTTTGAATAGGCTCCAAATTTAGTAAAATGGACAAAGACACCCAACCGTGTTAAAACTCGCATTGTAAAAAGAAAATTTTTATTTTATTACGCGTGTTCATATGCTCCTCCCTGTTTTATTTTTATTTTTATTTTTTTAATAGAGCGTAAAAAACACGCACTGTAAAAAGGATACTGAAAATTCTTCTTTTACGCTATTCTCGTTGCGCTCCCGCTACAGACCTGTTCTTCTCCGTGACAAAGAAAGAACACACTCCCTCTATGTGTGTGTATATATAAATATGTATATCGTCATTTCTTCTTTCAATGTTATAATTGAAATTTTGCAATTTGTATATCGGTATGGATGAAGAGTACGACGTCATAGTTCTTGGCACCGGTCTCAAAGAATGCATTCTCAGCGGTCTTCTCTCAGTCGACGGACTCAAAGTAAATCCCCTCTCTCTCTACACATACAACTTACATATATATATATATATATATATACTGATCTTCAATGTATTAATGTTTCAATCTTGTTTACACTTGTGATCTTTTTGTTGATTTGATAATAACTTTGTCAGTAAAATGTTGTTGTGACTTGTTCAATTTTTATTTTTATTATTATTTTTTATTATACAAAATATACTGAACTTTGCTTTTTTTTTTTTTTTTTTTTTAATTTTATTTTATATATATATATATTTGAATAATTATGGAACAAAAAGATTTGTAGAATTTGGATGTTAAATACGTGCTTGCCAATAGATTTTGTGTCTAATCTAGTCAATGTTTGATGATCTACTTATCAAGTTGTCTTTGATCAACAATATCTTGGAAGAATCAAGGTGATATTCCTGACAATTACTTCTGAAAACCCTTTATTTTTATTTGAAGATGTACTCTTATATATATAGTTTTATATTATATATTTGTGTGCGTAGAAAGAAATATTCAACAAAGAAAAATTATAAGACAATAGACTCTGAAACTCCTTATTAATAAATCCCAGAATCTCCATACATGTTTTTCATATTTGCTTGAATTCAGATGTCTTACATTGACTTATACTATTGACAATGAATAATTGAGATGTGCTACTTTGGGTTCATTGTTTGGTGAACCGGTAAAAGCTTATGTTATCAATTGCGAGGATGCGAGTTATAGTCTCTGAGCAACCACTTATATCAAAATAATTCCAAATGTTAAACCTATATCCTCTTTGCACCCAACTTAGGGGCACCAGTTTGAATCGATGCCTTTAATTAATTTGCTAGATTGGATAGTGACTGGCTGCATGGACATTGTATTAATTTGTTTGATCACTGTAAAAGTGTTCAAACAGTTCTATCTCATATCAAATTGCTAACCAATTTAGTGAATTATCTTGTTTCATATATCTTCTAGGCTTAGCACAGTCGGTATAAATTATTAACCTGAGATTATTATTATATTTTTTCCTGATAAGTATTAACCCAAGGTGTTTTTAACATGGACATCAATTAAATTCTGGGATTTTCTTGTTGATGTTGTTGCTTTCTTGACATTTGAGTTAGAACAAGCTGCTCCATACTATCTAGAGATAATTGAATATTCTTTTGTCTAATGTTTTCACTGGGTATCATCTTGAACAGGTATTGCATATGGACAGAAATGACTACTATGGAGGAGATTCAACCTCTCTTAATCTTATTAAGGTGAATTTTTCTATAGTTACACGGAAGCACATTTTCCCTCCTAAACTAGCTTTCAGAGGTCCACTTGGAGCAGGCATTGCTGCATCCCAGTTTGAGAAATACAACCATCTCTCTCTCTGTCTCTCTGGTTTATGTCTTACCTTTATATATGTATTGTATAGCTTTGGAAGCGTTTCAGGGGAAATGACAATCCTCCAGAAAACTTAGGCTCTGGCAAAGAGTACAATGTTGATATGATACCTAAGGTATATAGAATACAACTTTGTTGGTCTGTGTATCTAATGACAAGATAATTCTAGTTCTTTTCTTTCTTTCTTTGAATGCTTCTAAACGTTAAAATGTGTTGTTGACACAGAATTTTTTTATATATTACTATCTTCATGTAGTCTGTTTTGTCTCATCAAGTCTTTCTTTTTTGAACTTTTGTTTGATTTATATTTACAATATTAAATATTCGTTCTTCTTTTTAACACGTTTGATTCCCTTTGGGAAAGTTGCTTTTGATTTTCACCACAAGTGTCATGTCTTGCCCAATACTTATTTGTGTGGTCATAATTTCTTAAGGTTTTTGATATGTGACAGTACTAACTGAAAATTGGATGCTGGACAAAAATTGACTATCACATCATATTGCCAACCGCCATAACGGAGCAAAAATGTTTACATGTATTGTATTGCCAAAGTTGCCTGTACTGCTATTTATACCTAGCATGGCCGAACAATAGGTGGTGATACATTCCAACAACATTTTGTCTTTACTACCACAAAGAAAAATAAAAAGTTTACTACATCTTGTTTTATAGAAGTTGGAACTATTTGCCTTAGAAAGTTCTCTCTCATTTTCATATGCTATTTAGGTAGATTGAATTATTAATTTCAGAGAGAACCTTATTATCATGAAGGGAAGTTTATGTTTTAATATTTAATATTGTGAAACAGTTTTAGGATGTTCAAATACACAATATATAAGGTTTGTATACGTTGCCATAATCGTGTTTTTTAATCTCTTGACCATCATTATCTACTATTGTAGAAGAAAACTATGTGCCTTGCTTTGTTAGTGTTGATAGAAATGTTTTCCTGAAAAACATTAATATATTGTCATGAGAATGAAGGGTAAAGAAAAAAATAGTAATTGACTTGTGAGAGGGTGGATGAATTTTAAGAACCATAAATTTTTCATGTGGAGGGGGAGGGGGCAAGAGATGAATTGTCCTTCCCAAAGTATCACTCACAAGAAAGATATATCAACATTGAAAGAGAGAAATGCTGTATGGAAAGTAAAGAGCATAGAGTGCAGCAGCTAACTTTTCTATATTAAAAATAGATTTGCTACTTTTTTTTTTTATTTAATGGTTTCATATATTTCTGTTCTCAATTCATTGAACAAAAAAAATAAAGAAATAAGAATCTTTATGAGTTGACTCCATAATTTAAATTTGGAATATTATGTTCATTGAACTACATGGATTTGAATTGCTACTTATGTTGACTATGAGATTAGGTTTTGCTTGTAAACCTTTTGTAACATAACTTGAACACATTGTGTGTTGGCTGGTGGTGATTTACCTCATTTTATTATGAACTTATGATATTTTAATTTAGTTGCTCAAATTAAGCAAAATTTTCACTGGATATAAGATGATATAATGAAACTTCTGAAAATAAAATTGAATTGCGTAAACATGTTCTTGAACCAATATTTATTGATTACAAGGGTGATTAAAGAAAAATAATAATGACATGTTTTTGCCATTTCACCTTGTATCCTTTAGTTCTTTCCCTGGCAGTTTATTTCCCAATTATGTATGCCTTCTTTTATGTCAGATGTATTTATGTTGAAAAATCTTTCCATTGCTTTGATAGTTCATGATGGCAAATGGAAGTTTGGTCCGTGTTCTCATCCATACCAATGTGACCAAGTATCTGAAGTTTAAGGCTGTAGATGGTAGTTTTGTGTACAACAAGGGAAAGGTATGTGATGTTTTCACAAATTAGCGTATTATATTCTACAGAAATCAGTCTTTCAATGTTAATTTTTTGTTGGACTTCCCAAAAGATTAAAAAAAGCTGTTATTTTTTCAGATTTACAAAGTTCCAGCAACTGATGTTGAAGCATTGAAATCCACGTTGATGGGACTTTTTGAGAAGCGCCGTGCTCGAAAGTTCTTTATTTACGTACAAGACTATGAAGAGAATGATCCTAAATCTCACGAGGGACTGGATTTGAACAAAATTACAGCAAGAGACCTTATCTCGTATATATCGCATCCTCATTTAATTACCTGTTATAGAGTGATATTTACTCAAGCCTATTGGTGAGAACTTGCAATAACTTACTTCTTTTTTTGGCTGAGAATTGTGAGTTCACCTCTCCTTAGTAACACCTTCTTTCTTACAGTGATAGAACTAACCGATTTTATATGTCAACGCCAAAAGGATTGGAACTCACTGTCTGATTTGTCATATATGTTAGGAAGCACAAAAGATTTATAGTGACTGATGAGTAATAACCATATAAAGTGCAGTTCCTTTTGTTTTTCAGAAAATCTTTTACAAGTCACTTGCTAAAGAATCTGACTGTCATTGCTGAAAAATCAAAACTCAGCTATTTCTACAGGAAAACTATATGAGAATTATTAGATGGTTGTCCCTATATATTTATGATGAGCGATATTTTGGTTATTTGATATTAATAAGGTGAAAAAGTAATTGTGCTTTCAAGACGCGCAAAAAATGGATGTGCTAATGCATAAGGGATTGAAGTCCAAGTTTCAATCAGAAGTTCCAATTACTTCTTCATAATTGAAAACAGATTGATGGTATACAATTCTTGGTCATTCTATTTGATTTTTCTTTTTTATACATTTTGTAACAGCATCTCTGGTTGCATTAATAATGTCGTTTTCCCCTTATTTCTTTAAACATTTAATATAATTGTACTTCTGCATCAAATCAGTGGAACCTTTAAACAAGAATATCATGAAGATAAGGAGAAGCACATGGCCCTAATTTGACTTTTAGCTTCAATTTTCCTTTTTTTCAACAATATAAATTCCAGATCATATAGGTTACTCATGCCAACTTGTCTGTTGATGCAGAAAATATGAGCTTGAAGATGATACAATTGACTTTATAGGTCATGCCTTAGCACTTCAAATTGATGATAGTTATTTGGATGAGCCTGCTATGGGTTTTTTGAATAGAATGAAGGTGAAAAAAAAATATGTTCTTTTTCTATATTTTGAATACTGACGTTTCATGTTTGGAATTTTCAACCATTTTTTCATTTAAATAACATATGTGCATAATTCTTTTAATTCCTTATATTCTTATTCAACCACTATGGGTGTTACCTGTGTAGTGCTCTTCTTATTTTGATCTATAATCATTTAACAAAAATATGATGGTAGTGTCATTGTTTTCATGTATCTCGTGTTTTATAATTTCTAGTTGATAGAAGGTCTAGCCCTGTGCACGACGCTCTCGCCACTGCAGGTCTTGAGAGACTCAGACAGCCTTACCTCAGCATGAGTCTACAGATATGTAGATGCTGTTATATATTTATAATATATGGCAGAGCACAAATAATTATAAATTTTTATAGAATAATTTGGCCAAAATATTTTTTCATCTTATAAACATCATCTGGTTATTAGGAAAAGGTCACTATGAGCTGAACCATTAATTCGTTCTTGTAAGCTTATTCTAATTAAGAGAGTTCATACTCTATAGTCGACGTTACTTTGTTACCCGGGTTATGCTAAATTTCTAATGATATAAGAACTTGTGCAAGTGCCTTTCTGGAGCCTTGGAACTCAAAATCTGACTTGTTTGACAAGGGTCCTAAAGGTTGAAAACGAAAATCAAATGTAGAGTATGCATTTGAAAGGAAAAATAATAATTCATGAGATGCCCATTATGTGTTTCATTTTATTTCCTCATACAAATCTGCGAGTATTTTCCTCTAAAAAAAACTGTAGTAATTATCTTATTGTGTATGCAGCAGAGGAAGAAGTTTTTTGGGTCTGGACTCTGTCTCTTGCAATAACGAATTACTTTTCTGTTAAAAGATGTCCTTTTTTGGTTCTCAAATTCACATTTATAAGAATACAGATAGATATTGTTTCCTGTCGTGTGGAGAAAAACATAAATCCTCATTTGTTAGATTTGTGCCTTCTAAGTACCCCTTGTCATTGGATCTGATGTCAGTTGTGTTTGGTGCCACTGGTACTCTCTTTATTTAAACATGCTTCCAGTTACCTTATACCTCAATTGTTGGATTCCTAATATCAAGTTGAGTCTATCTTAATTATTTAGGATGTTGCCTTCTATGTTGATAAATTTCATGGCACTATCTATTAATGGATATATATTTTAATGAAGTTCATATTTTAGATAAAGGTTATGATTTGTGGACTTTGACAGGGCATCTCCCAAAATATGAAATGTGGACATGATCACACAAGGATCTGGTTGTAAATGCATATATAAATTATAAGTATTTACTTCTTTTGGAGCTTTTGAATATTTGTGTGGGTGAATGTTGAAGAGCCATCGAGTTGGATTCAATAATCTTATTAAATTATAGCTGTAATAAAAATAGTATGACATGCATCTGTGGACAAGTAATTTTTATGTAAATAAGATCGACATTCACATTAGGGGTTTTAACAAAATGCTGTATCATGCATGCCTTTCTCACAGTTCTCAATTATCTGTTTTCTTCTATGTTCAAGAAAATCTCTTGGCAACTAAATTATAGCAATTTGACTGGAAGGTTTCCCACCTATCGTAAGATATACATGCCACCTCTCAAATCCCCTCATTTTTTAGATTGCGAGGAAATAAGGATATCCTTTTTAGATAAGGAACAGTTTTTGTCAGCCAATCATAACCTTTAAACCTCACAGAATTAGCTCGAGTTTCTGCTCATTGGGCCTTTTTTTGGCATCAAGTACATATCTTTGCTGGTAACCAATTTCTAAACGTTGGCGTAGATCCTAAAGAGATACCACTTCCTCATGAATTTATCTTGAATCGGAATCTTTTGGCTCAACTTTAATTCAAGGGAGCAACCCCATTTTTCACCTTGAATTGGTCACTATATGCTGAATTTTGTTAATTTTGATGCAAGATTAGATCCAGTAACTGGGGGTCTATGGCTGACCGATATGCACACCATCATTTAGCTATTGTAATTCATTTCAGGCTCTTGCTTACAAGGGAATGTAAAGGAGAAAGAAATAAAAAGTCTATCATTTTCTTCTCTTTTCTGTTTAACCATTACATAACATTTTGTTGTTGTTATACTTGTCTGAAGAATTTTGTTATTATTATTCTTCCAGTAAGACCTTGTCTGAAACTGTCTGTTAATGGAACTTACAATTTGCCTATGTTTTTGGCATTTTTAAAAGCTTTATGCAGAGTCTCTAGCACGGTTTCAAGGAGGATCTCCTTATATATATCCAATGTATGGTTTGGGAGAGTTGCCTCAGGTTTGTTTCCATGTGTAACATGCTGTTTATGTAGAGAGCTATATTGAGTTTCTTTGATACAGTGCATTTTATTATTGGCAGGCATTTGCACGTTTAAGTGCAGTTTATGGTGGCACTTACATGCTCAACAAGCCAGATTGTAAGGTAATTTTGTTGCAGTATTCTTGTAATTAGAAAAGCTTATCTATTATTATCAGGTATATGATCCTTATTATGCCCTGGGGTCCACCTAATTTCTGACTTCTGTATACAGTACTTGGATGGGATTTAATGTATTACTGAGGCTGATATATTTCTCACTTACATCTAGCCTTTTCAAAGTAACACATTTACTGTCGCACTAATAAATTTGAATTTGTGAGTCTATTTTCCATACAGGAGATTAAAAATAAAAATAAAAAAGTGAATCTATTTCGAGACATAATAAAGTATTCCCCTAATAATCTTTAACAAATCCATTACAATAAGATATTGATTGTCTTCAATGCAATATTTTTAAACTAATTTTTTATATAAATTTTAGCAACACATTCTTCGATCCCCTGCATGACTAGATTTCGGGAAGCATCATGGTGTTTCTTACACATATTGTTTCCATGAAGAGGATAAGCTGTGAAAGAAGTGGTTCATCCTAGCTTTAAGTTGAAAATTTTGGGCTCATTTTTAGGACATCTCTCTATGAATCAGAGGCTCAACCAGTAAAATCCTATATCTAACCTAGTAACCTACACCATGGCCAATTTTCTGAGGAATCTTAATATCATTGTTTATAATTGTTTTCTCTGATAGTTACGGTTTTTTAACAATCAGAGTTCAACTAGTTTTCTAGTACAGTTGTGTGTATCTTATTGTCTTTTAAAACTTCCACTTGCTTCATGCATTAGCAAATAATAAACAGATCGATCTAGAGACTATTTGTGTTATGGTAAATTTTTAATTGTTTGAATCACAGCCTTGTTCCTCTGATACTTGAGATTACAGGTCGAATTTGATGCTGATGGAAAAGCTTTTGGAGTGTCCTCTGAGGGAGAAACTGCTAAATGTAAGAAAGTTGTTTGTGATCCATCATATTTATCTAATAAGGTAATGTCTGAAAAACTTTAAAATAGTATGAGTTGCAGCTATTGCTTTAGAACGCACTGATGTGAAAAATCTTACTGTTTGCATGTTCATACCTATTTCCTGTATAAAGGAAATATAAAAAGTTTTTTTTTTTTGCCTAGGTGGCCTTCATTTCTAATGCATGTTATGTTTTGAATTGTCATTTCTTTTGAAATCCTAGTTTGTAACAGGTTCAGAAGGTTGGAAAGGTTGCTCGTGCTATATGTATAATGAGCCATCCAATCCCAGAAACCAATGATTCTCACTCAGTCCAGGTCATTCTGCCGCAGAAGCAGCTTGGTCGTAAATCAGATATGTATGTTTGCAAATTTTCTAAGCTCACTTCTTTAGTTTCCTTCGAACAACAAAAGGCAATTGCATAAAGATACATACACATATCACTCCCATGCGAGTATGCCTACAAGTATCTCTGTGTGTTCTGTGTATTTAAAAATCTTAAAGTTCAAGACATTGTAATTTCTCCATCATTCATTTGTCTACTGGAAGTTAAGATAGGTTGGCTCTTTCTCTGAAGCAATATTAGTCATAAGATCAGCCAGATTTTGTATTAGAAGCCATAGAAAAGGGGTTTCCCTTACATTTCTTTAGCATTATAGCCAGTAATTGAAGTTTGGGCCAAACACAACATTCAGTGGAAAAAAATAAGCTTAAGCACTGCTCCAATACGACAGCCGAGAGAGAGAGGCTTACACCACTTGGCATCACAGAATATTGTTCACTGCTTTTGTCTTGTCAAAACAAGTTGAGAATTCCCTTGGCAAGAAAACCTGAATTAAATAGTAAATACAAAATAGGGTAATGTGTAAATAAAAAACCCTGAACTATATCCGAATTTGCAAGGAACCCCCTTGAACTATATTTTGTGCATAATAACCCCTGAATTATCTCATTCGGTTGCAAAATGCCCCAATGCCTAGACTACTTTTCATTAAATAACCATAATGCCCTTTATTTTTGAATTACACTTAATTTATTTTTCTTATTGAAATAAATTATGAAAAAAAAAACTCATACTATATTGATGACATATTCTCCATTAAATTTGCATAAATTTATCTTTAATTTTTGTATTAATTGTTCAAAAAAAAAATCTTAAGTAGAAAATTTTAAAACAATTTAAGTAAAATTTTTTTTTTTCATAAATATCTTGCATGAAAATGAAGGTATTTTTTAGTTAAATCTATTTAATTTTTTCCATTTTTATGATAGATCGATACTGATAATAAAATTAAGGTAAATAAGTATAATTAATATTTAGATAAGAGAAAATATAATAAAATTAATTTAATGAGAAAGGGTAAAATAGTCTTTTGTGATGGGTTTGTCCTTGACTGCAACAAATCAATAGTTTAGGGGGGGCAATTTTTAGTTCAAGGGGGTTATTTGCAAAAGGATAATAATTTGTCCTTAATTATAAAACGTTGTAAGGGAATTCTCAGAAAATTTTAGTGCCAATCAGTTCATTCTGCAATTTTAAGTGCACAAGCCTACCGGAGAAGTTATAGAAAATGAAAATATTAGTATGCCTTAGAAATTCTTCGTTCATGGTACTTGCTAATATGTGTTTTTTAACATTTTAATCTTTACAGGTATCTTTTCTGTTGCTCCTATGCTCACAATGTGGCTCCAAAGGGGAAATACATTGCCTTTGTTTCAACAGAAGCAGAGACTGACAACCCTAAGGCGGAACTGAAGCCCGGAGTAGACCTACTTGGACCTGTAGATGAGATATTCTATGAAACTTATGACAGATTTGTGCCTACTAACAACCAGGACACTGACAACTGCTTCATATCTACTGTAAGTAGACATACATGTGTTTTGTTTATTGGACCTTTCTACATGACTACAACTAAACATTGTCGATGCTTCCATTTTCACTTATTTAACAGCTTGAAATGGTGAAACTCTGAAACCTAAGGAATTGTGCCATGGTACTCACTATGAAAATATTCCATTTGTCTTTGAAATATATCCAAATGACCATATTGTTGCTGATATCTACCAAGAAAGACTATACCGTAATTGGTATAGGAACCCGATATGATTTGGTGCTTCTTGGCAAGTGATTAATATATGTGATACATGAACTCCCCTAATCTAGTGAATTAGTGAACTAGCCTATTTTTCTTGAATCAGTTGCATGTAGTGAGAACTTGGTGCCTAACATTGAATTTGGCTACAAACAATTTTACGCTCTCTGAGACTGAAAATTTCATCAATGCGTTCAACATTTTGATAATGTGCATTTGCTTGTTGTTTTAAAAAGTATTATTGCTTGTCATTTCAAAAGGCCTTACAGGCTACCCCTTGTCAATTTACTTTTTACAGTCTTTGTAAATGGTGTCAATATTAAAGTAGCTTCAATCATAATTTCTTCGGTTCTTCCTACTTACTGTAAGCTATAGAAATTGGCACTAGGTTCCTGGATTCCGTTGTGTATTTTGTTGAGGACCAAATGTTACTGATTAGATACTGAAATCATGATTCCTTGCAGAGTTACGACGCAACGACACACTTCGAGTCCACGGTAAAAGATGTAATTGCCATGTACAGCAAGATAACTGGAAAGGTGAGCTTTTGGTGTTGATTTTTGGTAAGAGGGTCACAAATGAAATCTAATTGACTTTTGATCACCTGTTAAATTTCAAAACATGTCATAAATGGAAAAGAAAGAAATAAAAATAAAATAAAAGCTTTCAAATGACTCCTTTTGTAAGATGAGAGAGTATGCATGTGTTTAGTAATTATCTCTTATGGGAAAAGGCAATGTCATATGCGTGCACAATAAACATGAAGCACAAGTATGTTCTTCAATAATAAAACAGATGTTAAGAATTATGATTTCAACGCTTATCAAGAAACCACATAAGGAATTAGATAATTAGAAGTACTTAAATATTATTGCATTCAATTTCCAGGGAAAAATAATAATAATTATTGCATTCATTTGTGGCTTCTATTGCTGGAGAAAAATCCTATGTTTCTTTTATTTACTCTTCAGAACAACTCCTATGCTTTTTTTATAATCATGATTAGTATATGTGATAGAATCAGCTGTGGCATGCCAAGGGATTGGATATGTGGCCACTAACAGTATCTAAGGCTGGCTTTTCCTAATTAGAAAATGGTGAAATGGTCACTTTATATATTTTTTCGAATAGTGTTAAATTCAATATTTCAATGAATCACAATGAGTTTGATTTTTTTAGTGTATTATGCTCGTTGTGAGAGAGAAATCATAGTCATTAGACCAGCTGAACTTATGAGTTGAATTCAGAAGTTCACTGCAGTTTATTTTCAGATGAGCACGGTCATACGCTATTTACAAATTGCTTTCCGCTCCACTCATATTTTTTATTTTCGACAAGAGTTCGAGTTTAATGGTCTGAAATTCCCTTAGACTGATTTATAAACCTGTTTCTGCTCTAAACTTTAGGTTCTTGATCTTTCTGTGGACCTGAGTGCTGCAAGTGCTGGTGCCGAAGAACAAGATTCCTCCTAAATGTTCTTTTCACATGTTACAAGTATTACCAAACAGTTCTAATATACTGATAGTGTTCTCTTGTTTTTCTCTCTCATTTTTTCGTTAATGATAAAGAATTCAAAATGGCTTACTGGCATCTCTAAGCTGAATATTATGTCCCTATGCTCAGGGCATTATCTGTTTATGGATTGTCATTTCATTTATATTATTGTTCTTTCAATGCAACAGACAGACAGTTTCTCAATAAATTTTTAGATGGTCTGAGACCATTATATATAGAGAGAGAGAGAAAAAAAAAATTTACACATTTTCGATACAATAATTTACATGTTCAATAATGATTGATCATAGACCATGTAATAACTTCTCGAGTTTCTCAAACTGCTCTTATTTTTCCCCTCTCTGCATACAGCTAACATATGCATATCTATGGATTGTAGAGTATTATACTCTAATTCCATTTTCTTAGTCTTGGAAAAACAAAAATTTATGAGAAGTTAAATTGTAAAAGAGGAGAGGTAATTTTACTGTACACTAACAATTGCTAACACGGATCATTCTTTACCGTCCTAATAACATGGACCTAGTAATGATTCCAAAATGAATAAATAATTGGTTAAAAAATATTTATGAATTAAACACCCAAAAATTTATTCAGCGTACAAAGGGTAATGAATTTCTTCATAGCTGAACAGAGTAAATGTTATTGGTCTGTTCGAATTGCAGTGGTTGTGATTGTTTTTTAAAATTAATTATTTTTTAGAATTATTCCATTATTAATAATGGAATAATTATTTTTAAAACTAATTATTAATAATGGAATAATTCTAAAAAAATAATGTTTTGGTGGTCAAATGTAAAAAAAGTGAAGTCAAACTCTAGTTTCTGGTTTTATCAAATGTTACTTGGACATGAAAATTTACAGTAGATTTTTTTTTAATTCCTAAACTGCCTACTATGAAATGACCCAACTACCCATTTAATAAGAAATTTTCATGAATTCCATGCTGAAAATACTAGCAATAGACTCCCAAGTATTCCGCTCATACCCCAGTCCATCCAAATATCCGATCAACACCACAAATCCCAATATCACAATTGCAACAACAACAAAAACAATTTGCATCATTTCTTGAAAGCCCACACGTGTCCCCAGAAGTTAAAGAGTCCTTTGTGAAATTCTTGGCAGAGCCTCATTGCATTTCAATCCCTGCTTGAAATTGTCAAAGAGGTTATCATGCTCTCATATAGTCATATGGTTCTATGATTCTCCGATGGCTGCAGTGAGAGAGGATGTGGCGCCGACAAGGTGACGGCAGATGATTTAGCAGTGATGGAAGGTATTAGAGATGGTGGTTTTCTTAGGCCGGCAAATCAGTGGTGTTGATGTTCTTTTTATCTGATCATTTTTTAGTGTTTTTTTCAATTCGACCCTAGGGTTAAGATTTTTGTGGGTGATGATGGAGAGAGATAGAGAGAGAGAGAGAGAGAGGGAACTAGTGGTGAAGAGATAGAGTGGAGAGTGGTGGCGGTGGAGTGACCATATTTTGGGTTTTTCGTGAAAATAAATCCTTTGAGAACGGTGTGTTTCTAAGAGAGAGGGAGGGGTAGTCTAATCCTTTAAAGTCAAACCCAGATTGTCGCTAAGGGCAGTTTAGAAATTAAAAAAATAAATTACATTAAATTTTTATCTTCAAATTAGTATTTGATGAAACTCCATTAATTAAAAAATTTTGAATTTGATTTTATTTATTTGACCACTAAAACATCATTTAAAAAAAATAAATAAATAAAAAATTATTCCTTTTGTTAATTTTATTAGTGTAAAAACCAATCTCAGGAATATTATTAATAACAACAACAGCTCGTTTAATGTCACGAGGCGGCTATACTAGAAATGTAGAATTTACTGGGAAGACATGCGACTGCGTCATCGTAGCCGTTGGATTATGCCTTCAAATCCACCAACGAAGATAGCAGCGGCGTTCCACGATCCATGATACCCCGCAGGTCCATCTGAATTTTACCATGCAAAATAAAATAAAATAAAATAAAAAGTGATTTACGATTTTTAAGACTAATCGGAAACTCCACCTTCGCGTCCCCTTGCATTCAACGGACCAGTTTGTAGAGAGAGAGAGAGTTGTAGAGAGAGAGATGGGGGACGAGAGGGTGAAGAACGAGGCGCTGGAGATAATGGGATTGTTCCAAGTGCTGCCTCGTTTGGTCGTCTTCGATCTCGACTATACTCTCTGGCCTTTCTACTGGTAATTTTAACATTTTCTCACCAAAGCTTTCGTCAGTTTTGTCATGTTTCTCTCTCCAATTCATTGTTAGTTTGAGAATGCTTCAACCAATTATATGTTCTTCGAGTTTTAGCTTCAATTAGTTAGTTAATGGAATTTTACTTTGTTTTATTCCGGGAAAAAAATTACTTCTTTTTAGGGTTCATATTGCTATCGATTGATAATGAATTATACACACACACATATATATATATATATAGGTATAAAAAAGAATAGGGGATTCTGTAACTTCACATGACACATCAATTTTATGGGCTTGTCTCTTTGCGATAGTGAAAAATTATTTGCAATTTTTCTGTTAATAACCATATAAACCACTGTCACAATTCACATAAAATGTTTTTTTTTTTGCTCTCGGGTATGATGATGCCATTGGGCTTGGTGGCAAATGTTTTTGGCAATAGATTGAATGCTACATAAAAAATTCTAAGTAATTGCATTGAGAAGTATAATGGTAATCTACTTTAGCATAGTTTTTTTTTTTAACTTTCATGAAACTAATCATCGATGAATCTTTTACACCACCTAACATAATTCACTATATTGTTTCCTTTCAAGGCATTAGAAGGACAGTTTTTGTCATTAAAGGGGTTGGTTTCTGGGTTTGGGAGTCCGATTTGCTGCCTTAAATTACAAATTCATTTCGTGGGATGCAAGCTGAAATTTGCCAGTTGATCTCCATAACAACTACCACCCTATAATCAATCTCAAGATCTGTCTTCTTTAGGACAACCACCAGCACTATCTTTGACATTTTGGTAACATTCACAGCCACCGCCACTAGTACTATCAGCCCATTTGCATGACCACTTCCATTCTATGTTCGATGTGTTAAGGTCTCCCAGATTGTGATAAAAACAGCTAGAGAAAGTAACTCCAAAAGTTCATATTATTTGAATGCACTAGCATTATTCATACGCAATTTCATAAAATTTTAAAGTACCTTCATACATAGAAGTTCACCGACTTGTTTACTGCCCACAAACATGCAACTATACTTGCCTCATTGTTCAAAAGAGATGAATTTCATTGTTTGGTCCATAATTTACCGAAATCTTATCTTCTATTTAAAATTCATATACATGAATTTGTGTGTATTTAAAAGCTTGAAATAACTTTTTTGATGTTTTGAACTGCCTTTCCTCATCTGAATGGCTACTTAGTATTCCGAATTAGAAGCTATGTTGTACTATGAATACTCTGTAGACAGATTTTTTACCCACTGAATTTAAGGTTTTATAAGTAACAAATAGCAATAATTTGTCATGTCATGCTTCTGATCATGCTGATATCTTTTCATATTCATCCCGTGTTTTCATTATATCTCCTTCCTTCTTGATTCTCTGGTTCTAATTCTACCTTCCATGCACATGCCTTCTGTTTGTGCTCTTTTGCAGTAGCTTTCCCCTCTTGATTTATGAGTTCTATTTCATTTATTATTTTACAAAACACCATAGAAAGAATGGGTTAAGGTGAAAATATTCCAGTTTCCTCTATTAGACCAATTATTATTTTTTCTGGACCAATGCTGTAAAAAAATATTATATTTAATGTTAATTTATGTCTTCGTATTTGTCAGTGAATGTCGCTCCAAGCGTGAAATGCCATCATTGTACCCCCATGCGAAAGGAATATTGTATGCACTCAAGGACAAGGGAGTTGATATTGCTATTGCCTCTAGATCACCAACTGCAGATATAGCAAAGACTTTTCTTGACAAACTGGAAATAAAATCAATGTTTGTGGCCCAGGTGAGCTGGTGAAAATCCATTTGTTTGATTATGCTTCTTTCGACTCTATATGGTAAAATTTCATAGCCTTAAAAGTCATGGGAGAGATATTCGATCAAATGATCAATTCTTCTATCTTGCTAGCTCTGGCCTCTGATCGAGACTGAGCTGCCAAACTATGGTCTCTATTAAGGGTGCTAAGGTGAAGAACAGTCGGAGCATTCATTGTTAGCTAAGTGGATGGCATTTTGTTTATGGACTATTTTTCATTTTTTTCCTTGCTTCCATCCATGTTATATACTTCTTACTAGAAGCAATCTTATCCTCTTAGTATCTAGCTGATGGCATAGATGGACAGGTCATAGAAACGTATAGTAAGTGAATTTAACACTTGAGAACTCTTAAAGGCAATTTGGTTGCTCATTTTTGCACTTTCAAAACTCCTGTAGAGAGATTAATGTGTGTGTTCTATTAAGAGGGAGGGGGGTGATAAAGAGAAAAAATTGGTTTGTGTTACTGTAGACAAAACTTTTCCTGGTGTACCTTCAGTAATATGGCTTATAATTGCCTGAAATTGCTATAATGTTATTGATTAAACCCTCTAGCCAGAATATTTGTGATTATTCGTCCCCTAGTGAGAGAATCCGTGTGATTGGCTAAGGCCACCCCTTTGAATAATTGTGATGAAATTTCAGGAGATTTTTTCAAGTTGGACACACAAGACAGAACATTTCCAAAGAATTAATCGGAGGACTGGGATGCCCTTCAATTCAATGCTCTTTTTTGATGACGAGGACCGGAACATTGAATCGGTAAGATTAACCTTATTGTTTTCCTATCAGTTATATCCTTGTATGTTTGAGAAGTTGAATCCCATATTCTTTTATTGTTGAGATGCACTGGAAATTGAATAAAATCTCTACTTTAGGCTTTTTTTCTCCCCGGAAAATCTCTTTTGTGGGTATTGGCACCTATACATTTTCAAGTTTTAATATTTCATTTTTTTCAGGTTTCAAAAATGGGTGTAACAAGCATATTGGTTGGTAATGGGGTAAATCTTGGAGCTTTCAGGCAAGGGCTTACAGAATTTTCTCAGAATTCGGGATTATCAGGGAGAAACAGAAAGAAATGATTGTATTTTTTCTATATTCAATTTGCATTACAATCTAAGATGTTAAAGCCCCTCCTTGTGGGGATTATTCTGGTTATATTTTTTCCCGAAAGGTATTCTATCTGATAATTCATATGTCAAATTCTGGGTTTACATGTTACAAATATTACCTTGTTATTGTAGCGGTTGCATGTGGCAATTTCTTGAATGGTTTTTAATGAATTTTGTTGGTAGTTTAACCATTGCATATGTGTTGTTCAGGGATAAACCAATTTTGATGTCTCATTATGGAGGTTGAAATAGTGGTATGGCATGCAGTTCTGTATCGTATCAAATTGCTAACCAATCTAGTGAATTTTGAATCTTATAGGCTTAGAGCACATTTGGTCTAGATTATTAACCAAATATTTATTTATTTATTTATTTTTGTTCTTTTTCTGAGAAGTATTAACTTGAGATGTTTTTAACATGGACAACAATTAAATTCTGAGATTTTCTTGTTGATGTTGTCGCTTTCTTGACATCTGAGTTGGAACAAATTTCTGCATACTATCTCTGGAGATAATCGAATATTCTGTTTGTCTAGTGAAAGCGTAAAAACTCAGGAAAGTGCAAGCTCAAAAAATTTCTTCATGTGGTACTGTCTTACCTTCATGTTGCTCGAGCAAACAGTAAGTACCATGTTGACACTGAGAAACTCTATATGCATATTAGTATATATTCATGTAATTTGGTTGTCTTATCAAGTCTTCTCTTTTTTACTTCTTCTGCATCCTTACATGCCTTGCTTTCCTACAGATTTGGCAACTTGGTGAAATTAAATAGTAACATGCAGCATTGACCCTTTCCTTTGTAGGGTTGCGCGTAGTTTGATGGGAGGATGCACATTGGGTTCAAATCCCTTCCGGTTAAGTTTGTGCCTTAAATCTAACCTATGTCATGAGTAGGGATCCTCTAATTAGAAGACTTTTTTATAAAATAAAAAATGCAGCATTGAATATTTTCCTTTGGAGATAAGGTGTTTAAGCTAAGCATACAACAAGAACATACCAACATAAAAAAATAATAATAATAAGAATTACAAGACAAAAAAAATCTCTAACTCTGTATCATTTTCTCTCACTAACTCTGTAACTCCCACTTCCTTTACATATGTCCCTATTTATTTAGAATGGAATGACTGGAAGGGAAAATTCTAATTACAGAATTGAAAATAAAATAAAATAAAAATATATAAAATATTCCTAAAATCTTGTTGCTTTCCAATTTGGCTTGGTATTTTTGACTTGATGTGCGTCAATTGAATTGGTGTTGCCATTTTTGCCTCTTTTCTTCTCATTCCGAAATTAACTCCTATAAAACATGAAAAGTAGAAATAAGAACATTTATCTAATAAAAAATATTATTTATTTATTTATTATTGAGTATAAAATAACAAGTTATTACATTAATTTGGTGCACTTATTAGATACCTGATATCAAGTGTGTCAAAATTTAACTATTGAGTAAACAGATTCCTAAATGTGTGCACATAAAATATATATATATATATATATATATATATATATATATATATATATATATATATTAAGAACTAGAATTCTCATAGCTGCAAAAAGACACATAAAGCAAGCTCTATATAGACTAGAATTAAATCTACTAACTTTAAGTCACATACCTTATAAAACAGCCCCGGATGAGAAGACGCACTTGAGGAGTTTCCTCTACTATTTCCCTGGACATCGAAACTTCCATTTCATCAACCTTAACCTTCCCATTTTCCTCCTTCAGTGAGAACACATTCACGCAAATCTGAAAATTATTGTCGAAAAGAAAAGGACTGGACTCGTACCCTGAACGGAAGGTGCAAAATCTCCTATTGTCCAATGACAGGTAGGATCATAAAACATTCGTGCACCAGATGGAGGGTATCCAACCACAGGTTCAGTACCATAGAACAAGGTTAGGTCATCCTCGAGCCATTGAAATGACAAATTCTCCATTATTAGCTCCGGAATTTGAGGGGTGAACGCGGGACATTGAATGGGAGGTCCTTCTTCTTCATTACAAGAATCCCAAACATGTAAGTCGTAATGATAGTTGAACTTAGCCCCGGATCTGGTGGTTATGACAATTGTTTTTGTTGACGAGGAGAGCTTGTGGTCAACAATTTCTGAATGGTTGCTTATGAGATTCTCATCAAGCGGCACGGGGGAGGAGGGAGAGGATTCCACTTGTGGGTTTCAGGATTGAAACTCTCGCATGCATGGGAGCTTAAATTATTGCTAAACACATATACAAGACCATCTTCCAACGGTCCTATACATGTGGGGTAGAAGATCCTGCCATTTTAGGTTCTTCAAGGAGTGAAAGAGAGAGGAAAAGAGAGAGTTGTTAGCGGAGGGGAGAATGGAGGGAGGAGAAAAATTGTGTTCTATACTTGTACTGGGTACTTGGTAGAGGAAGATGAAGCTAGAGAGAGGAACAGAGAGGTTGCAACAAATCCTTGGATGCAGAATTTATTTGCTGTAATCCTCGGTCGCTTGAGGCGTTGGGATTTGGTTTGTGGCAGAATTTATAGAAGAGAAAATAGGAGTACTTGCTCTGTTTCGAACCAAATCGTTTGGGATTTGGATTTAAAATTGGAGAAGGAATTAATTTGGAATTAAAATGGAATTTTATTTATCTGTTTGAAATAAACTGAAATTCTAACTAAATAAAATTACCTTTTATGTTGGGTTAATTTTAGACACCCTTCTATGTTTGGCTAAATAACACGTTAAAACAATTTTAGAAAATTACTATCACTTATTTTGTTTAATTTTACTTTGTTCAAATCCCTTCCGCTCAAGTTTGTGCCTTAAATCCAACCTACGCCATTGGTGGGAATCCTCTAATTAGAAGACCTTTTCATAAAATAAAAAATGTAGCATTGAATATTTTCCTTGGTGTTTAAGACGAATAAGAACATACCAACATAAAAATAAAAATTATCTTCATTAAAAAAAAAAAAAGAATTACAAGACAAAAAAAAATGTGTAAATCTTTATTATTTTCTCTCACTAACTTTGCACCTCCCACCTCCTCTACACAGACTACACATATGTCCCTATCTAGGGAAAAATTATAATTACAGAAGGAAAAAATTTAAATAAAATAAAATAAAAATATATAAAATATTTCTAAAATCTTGCTACTTTTTAATTTGGCTTGATATTTTTGACTTGATGTCCTTTACTTGAATTTGACTACAAGACTTTGGTGTTGCCATTTTTGCTTCTTTTCTAGTCATTCCGAAATTAGCCCCTATAAAACAAAAAAATCAAGAATAAGAATATTTATTTAATAAAAAATATTATCTATTTATTTATTATTGAGTATAAAATAACAAATTTTGTACATCGATCAGACAATTTTTGTGCACTAATTAGATACATGAAATCAAACTGGGTTAGGCTGGATTGTTGGGCTAGTTTTACTTTCAAAAGAGAATAATATAACAAATGTGGATTGTTGGGCTTTGGGGTTTAAACTAAATCTCTGTGAAGGACATGAGATTTGATATTAGCCATAAGGTCCTTAAAGAAAGTGGGCCTCTCCTTGTTTAACAATGATGTTGCACCGTTCTGAACATGTGGGCCGCCATCCACCAAATTCAAACCCAGCAACTAAGGCCCAACCCCGCTTGCTATTGTGTTTGAGATCTTTCCATTTGAAAATGGAGTGGTAAAATATATATATATATATATATATATATATATATATATATATATATATCAGTATTTTTCATTTATTGTCAATTTTCAATAATAAATGATAAGTTGTCGTTTATTAATAATAATAATAACAACTGTTGTGTCCTTTCATAAGGTGCTGCAAAATAATTTTAAAGAGTTCTTAGGCTCCGTTTGTTTGGATGAAAAATATTTTTCAGAAATTATTTTTTTATTTTCTAGTATTTGGTTGTAATAAAATATTTACGAAGAAAAAAAATATTAAAATTTAACAAAAATAATTGTCAATAAATTTTCGTCAAGTTACTTTACATGCCCCGTCCGATGGACTCAACCTCAATCTCAACGTAAACCTTTACCAAACAACACAAAGTAAAAATAAAAAAATATTTTACCGGAAATATATATATATATATATATATATATATATATTTTAAAAAAAGAATATTTTATATCGAAACAAACGAGCCTTAATGTTTAAACAGTGTAGTTGTGATGGATATATTTAGGGGAGCACAAAAGAACTATGGAACCGAAATTCCGGTTCTCACAATTTCGGTTCCAGTTCCTAAAATGAGGAATCGTCGAGTTTCGATTCGGTTTAGGAACTGTAATCTATATATATATATTTTATTTTATTTTTTAGGCAAATCATTACAGCGGCACCTCCATCTCTATTCTCTCGACTCTGAACTTGCCCTCTTTCTCTCTGCAACTATAAACTACAAAATCTACATCTGTATGCAAGAATCAAAAGTTCAAAACCCATATCGGCATATCATTTCAGATTGTTCAAAAAATCAAAACCTATATCTTTTAGTTTCCATCGCCATGCTGTTCTAGTTCGGGTTCACAAGCTTTTACCACTGTCTCTCAGCTCTTAAGCTTGCCCCTCTCTCTCTCTTTGCAACTACTAAACTTGCCCTCTCTGTCTCTGCAACTGTAAACTACAAAATCTACAAGAATCAAAAGTTCAAAACCCATATATTTCAGATCTGTTTGCAAGAATCAAAAGTTCAAAACCCATATCGGCATATCATTTCAGATTGTTCAAAAAATCAAGACCCATATCTTTCAGTTTCCATCGCCCGTTGTTCTAGTTCGTGTTTGCAAGTTTCAGCCATTGTCTCTCAACTCATGGTTAACGGTTCTCCGGTTCCGTTCTAATCTATACGGTTCGGTTCTTTAGGAACCGTTGTGAACGGTTCCTGTTCCGACTGGAACCTTAAAGAACCGAACCGTGTGCACCCCTGGATATATTGATTTGAAAGATTTTCCACTGCAACTCCTCTCTCTCACACAGAAACCCTATACCCATTTTAAAGAGAGTAAAAAAAAAACAAAAGATGGGACTGGAAATGATGATGTAAAATTGGTGTTTAGATAATCTAATTTTTCTGATAACATACCCAGGACATTCATTTAGGGCCCAATTTGGCAACCAAAGTTTCTTTGTGATTTTGTTTTGACCCGAAATAGAAGCAATGTTTCTGTTTTTAAAGTGTGTTTAACATTATTTAGAAACTTGTTTGGTAATGTAAATTTGTTACAAGATTTTTAGAAACAAAAAAATGAAAGCATATTTGGTAAAAAAATGTTACAAATTTGAATGGTTAGTTAAAAATATTATTTTTTATTATTATTATTTTTTGAACAGTGCTTTGTTACTGTGCGGAAGCAAACAAAAGTATCATTTTTACGCTTCCAATTTTGGCCTCAATTTTGGAAGCACTTCGATAATATTCAAAAGCACAATAAATATTACCAAACATGTTTCGTACTTTTACTTCGCTACAATACACTATCAAAAGCAAAAAAACAAAAAACAAAAAACATGGCTCTACTTAAAGCACATAGTCGTGATCCTGTGAAATTCCACCATAACCCTTGAAAACAATTTATTTTATCAACGGCTAAAAATTTATTTTTTCTACATTTACTGTATTCACAGTTGTCTTCATTTACTCTCCTTAAAAGCTTTGTTGACTACTACTAAAAAAAATTACATACCCTGAAAAGGTCCCAAGGCCCACTCCTCCCTGACCATTTCTTTCTTGTCTACTACACACACTGGTCTCCTGTTTTATTGACTGACATGATGTACTTCTTGTTGTCCAAAATATGGTTTAGTTATACCATATACTATAGTACTATTTATTTAAATATTTTGTAAAAATATAATGTTTATATATATATATATAATTACTTATAATATATAGTTTAATAAAATAAAATAAAAACTATAAATAAAGGAACCTGATTAAAAGTCGAGGCTAGAATTTGATTCTATGTCCTTAAGACAGATTCGCCCCGCTATGGTGCTAACGAACTCGTGGCGTCTATCTCCCAGAATACAACGACTTGTCTTCCTTCGGTAGTAGCACTGCAAACCAAAGGAATAGGTGAACCGGTTCAGTGTAGTACTCACTGACTCGAACTCGGACTCGGAGTGACCGACTAAGGCTCGAACCCAAATACTAAGGTTCGAACCCACAGACTAAAGAGAGAAAGAGGAAGAAGAAAAATTCAGAAGAAGAGAAGAATTCTCTGAATTTTTGGTGTGATTTACAAATGATCCAAAAGGGGGTATTTATAGGTAGTAAGGTGCCTTTTCGGGTGGATGCAACCATAGGTTATGATGGTTCGGAAAAAGGTGTAACCCTTTGAAAAAACTAAAAAGTGGTTATTTAATTTAAAAGGTATAACCCTTTGGAAAAACTAAAAAGTGGTTTTTTTAATTTAAAAAATGTAACCTTTTGAAAAAAAAAAAAAAAAAAACTAAAAGTGGTTTTTTTAATTTAAATTCAAAAAACCAACCACCCAAAAAACCCACCCATTTGTGAAACCAATTTAAATAAGTCCAGCCCAAAATTAGGCCCAATCCAAAATTCCAAAAAAGAATAATCCGGACTTTACAATTAGGCCCAAGCCCAAGTCCAAATCCTAAACTTAGCTTATTTAAATTTCAATTGGTTTCAACAAATTTTTCTATGTGGAACAAGCACTTCCCACATTTTGCATACCCATTTAGGCTTATCAAAACACCACACTTTGGAGCTAATTTCTCATTCACCCGGAAACGGATTTGAGAAAATAAATATACAGAACGCTTCTGTCTATAGATTCGCATAAAATTATTAGCAGAATTTATTCCAAATTTCATCCAAAGTTTCTATTTGTATACCCCGTTTCCAACAATCCCCCACATGAATGGAAATTGGCGTCAATTACAAAATGAAGAAGATATAGACACTACAGAGAGTACTATTAGAAAGTAACTGCATTATGATATGTAGCTTTTGGCCTTGAACCTTCCCTAGTGTATTACTATCGGATTTACTTGCTAACTAGTGAACATGATGTCTTGAACTGTTCAGCCGTTGATGTAAACCAAGATAATAGCAAACACACAGTTCCTTCCCGCACAAAGTCGGTTCTCACGGTTGTGTTCATATGGCCCTGAACAACTCCTGGTATTTCATGAGTACTCTAGAAAACATAGCCTTAGAAGTTCTCATAGAAGCAGCCCCACTTCACACTCATATAGGTGACTTCTTATTAAGAGTATCATACTATACCCCACTTGAATGTTCAAGGTATAAGAGTCATTAAAAGCATAGCTTATCCTACTCATCGCTGTAGGTAGCACTGTCTCATCAAAAAAATGGGTAGAAGATTAAATCTTCCCAGTGCTTCTGGTGAGCCATTCAGAATTTATGTTGTCCCTTTGAACCTAGATATTGGGATCTCTAGTCAACTAGGTTGGGTTTCCATTAAGATGACTCGTTAGCTTTCGGCTTTAATCCCATTCCCCTCGATGAACTATACACTTGCTCTCTTGTCAAACCTTTTGTAAACGGATCCGCTAAATTATCTTTTGACCTGACATAATCTATTGAGATTATCCCACTTGAGAGCAATTGTCTAACTGTATTATGTCGTCGACGTATATGTCGAGACTTACCGTTATACATATTACTTTGTACCTTTCCAATTGCTGATTGACTATCGCAATGTATACATATAGCGGGCACCGGTTTAGGCCAAATTGGAATATCTTTTAAGAAATTACGAAGCCACTCAGCTTCTTCACCAGCTTTATCCAAAGCAATAAATTCAAATTCCATAGTGGATCTGGCAATACAAGTTTGTTTTGAAGATTTTCAAGATATGGCAACTCCTCCAATAGTAAAGTCATAACCACTTGTGGATTTAGAATCCTTTGTATCTGATATCCAATTAGTATCACTATATCCTTCAAGTACTGCTAGATATCTAGAATAATGTAATCCATAACTTATGGTATATCTTAAATACCTTAGAACCCTGATTATTGCAGTCCAATGATTCTTTCCTGGTTTACTTGTATATCTACTCAATTTATTAACTGAGTATGCTATGTCTGGTCGTGTGCAATTCATCAAATACATTAAGCTTCCTATAATGCGAGAATATTCAAGTTGTGATATGCTAGGACCAGTATTTTTCGATAAATAAAGATTTACATCAACAGGAGTCTTTACAAGACTACTATCTTCTTTATTAAAATTTTCTAATATTTTCTCAATATAGTGAGATTGAGATAATACTAGACCATCTGATATTCTAGAAATCTTGATTCCTAGTATGACATCCGCTATGCCTAAATCTTTCAAATCGAAATTTTTGGTTAACATCTTTTTAGTAGTTTTGATTATAACACCATTACTACCTATTATTAGCATATCATCCATATATAGGCACACAATGACATATCCATTTTGAGTGTTTTTTACATAAACACATTTATCACACTCATTAATTCTATAACCATTTGACAACATCACTTTATCAAATTTTTGTTTAGGTGCTTGTTTCAATCCATATAAGGATTTTACAAGTTTGCACACCTTCTTTTCTTTTCGTGGAACTATAAAACCTTCAGATTGTTCCATATAGATTTCCTCCTCTAATTCACCATTCAAGAAGGCAGTCTTAACATCCATTTGATGTATTTCTAAATTTTGCAATGTTGCAATAGCTAGTAATAATCTAATAGATGTTATTCTTGTAACTGGTGAATATATATCTGACGAGGTCGCTTGTAAACGCCAAACTAAATGTAGTGAATGTGTGGTTCAAGAAAAGCCTTTTATGTCAAATTTAAATTTATAAAAACCACTACCAACACCACTACTAACGTAGCAAGAGTGAGTAGGGATCGTCCCAAGGGATTATACGTGTTGGAATTTCAATTTCGACTCTACCGTACCAAATGATTACAAAAGAGAGTTGGGTTGGTTGATTACTTCTAGAAAAGAATTAATTAAAATGCAATTAAAATAAAACTAAGTAGAGATAGGGATTTAAGAGATGAGAAGAGAGGACTTAGGGTGTTGGAATCACCACTAAGCTCATGTAATTAACCACTTGCTTTCCATTAATGGGGAATACATTGTTGTGAACAAAATTGGTTCGACTAGCAAAGGTGACTCAACAAGTGTATAATGTCTAAACAACATGTGAAAGGCTACAATATATCTATTGGAAGAGGAATATATTATCTAGACAACATGTGAAGAGAACAAAATATCAAATCAAGTCATTAAACCTTTCATTAAGCTCATAGTCCAAATAATTCACAAGGATGACTTAGTTAAACATGTATTGTCTAAACATCATGTGAGAGGCCACAATATATCTATTGGGAGAGGAATATATTGTCTAAACACATGTGAAAGATACAATATATCATAACAAGTCATTAATCCTTCATTAAGCTCAAAATTCTATTACACCACAATATTAGAGCATATGCTTCTTGCATTAAAAAACATGGAACATCAAAGAACAAGCATGAATTGTCTCCCCATCTAACACTACACTACAATTACACTACTAGCATGAAAATAAACTAAAGGAGAGGCACAATCCATCAAGGAATAAGTATGAACCATTAAGAGACATAACAAGAGCATTCCATTAAGCACTAATGTCTAGCCATCACTAGATTCTCAATTAACCACACATAGACATGCAATTAATATAGAAAAACTAGTGTAGAGATCAATTCCCCAAATAATCACACAGAAGACAACATGTAATTAAAATAGAGAATCAATGAAAGAATTAACCCATATGAATCATGTGAGACATAATTCCTAATTTAATCACACATAGACATGTAAATAAACTAGAGAATTATTAGGAAGAATTAGACCATGGAAATCATAGAAATATACCAAGATTCATGAAATTCACAAGGCTAGAACACTAATCACAACAATATATATATAAATCCCCAAAAATAGAAATACAAGGGTTTAGATTACACAAGACTTAGGGCTCATCCAAGCCCTAAGTGTAGATCTAGTCAATCATGGAGGAGGTGGATGTAGTCATGGAATCAAGCTCCAAACATGGCTCCATCTTCTTCTTCCTCTTCTTCTTCTTCTTCTTCTTCGAAGCTCTAGAGATGGAGAGATAGTGGATTTAGAGATGTGTTCTTGAGATGTGCCTCCACTTCTCTCTTTTCTTCTAACCCTAATCTCTAACTTTTCTAGAGAGAAAAATAAAAATTACAATGTAGAAAATAAAATGATAAAAAGCCTAAAGAATTCCTCTTTTACAAATGGGTCACTTCCCTTTATATAGAAGATCCTTTTCTTAGTCACTAAGTCTAGAATATATGCCAAAAAATATCTAATCCCGCAACTTTTTGGTAGGTGAACTTTTGGGCGCGCACGGAAAAAGTGACAGCTTGCTGCCAGCATGTCCAGTTCGATCGATCCAACTTATTTTCGATCGATCCAACTTTTTTTGATCGATCGAACTTATTTTTCGATCGATCCAATTTTTCTGATCGATCCAACTAAAAGTTCGATCGATCCAACTTTTTCTGCGATCCATCCAACTTTTCAGCTTTTCAGTATCAGCTTCTTTTTGCTCCAAATCAGCCTCTTTTTGCTCCGGATCATCGCTAAGACTTAGTTTGACTTCAAAAAGGCCTTAAGAACTCATTTTTAGCCCATTTTAACATTATTGACCTGAAATAGATAAAAACACAAATAAGTACTAAAACGGATAAATAAGATAGATAAAGGTCCTAGAATACTCAAGCTTAAGGGGTTTAAATATGTACTTTTCAGCTCTCATCAGTATTAAAATAATCCAAGCCTTCCTTTTGCCTGTATCCCTTAGCAACAAGCCTAGCTTTATATTTATCTATTGAACCATTAGGCTTCATTTTACTCTTAAAAATCCACTTAAACCCTAAAGGTTTAGTACTAGGAGGAAGATTCACCAGCTCCCAAGTATGATTTTTGCATAATGGATTCAATTTCACTATTTATGGCTTATTTCCATAAAGGAGCTTCAGGAGAAGACAAAGCTTCTTTATACCTTTGTGGCTCATTCTCCAATATATATGTCAGAAAATCAGGACCAAGTGACTTAGACGTTCTAGCTATTTTACTACGTCTAGGTTCTTCTTTATTTTCATCATCTATAGATTATTGGTCTATATTCTCTTGTATCTTGCTATTAGCAATATCATGATTTCTTTTAAGAGGATTTTTACATGGAAATATATCCTCAAAAAAATAAGCATTCATTGACTCAATAATTATATTGACATGGATATCAGGAATGTCTGATTTATGCACAAGGAAACGATATGCACTATAATTATGTGCATATCCTATGAAAATACCATCAAATGTTTTTGGTCCTATCTTAACTTTCTTAGGAGTAGGAATCGCAACCTTAGCTAAACACCCCCACGCTTTTAAGAATTTATAGGAAGGTTTTTGACATTTCCATAATTCATAAGGTGTCACATTTGTTTTCTTTTGAGGTATTTTGTTGAGAACATAATTAGCAGAGGGCAAAGCTTTCCCCCCACAAATTCTGGGTTAAACTTGAACTTATCAACATAGCATTTATCATTTCTTTTAAGGTACGGTTTTTGCGTTCAGTAACACCGTTTTGTTGCGGTGAATAAGGAGCGGTAGTTTGGTGAATAATACCATATTCTGAGCAAATGTCAGCGAATGGTACTTCGTTTTCACCACCTCTATCACTTCTAACACCTTTATCTTTTTACCAAGTTGATTCTCAACCTCATTCTTGTAATGTTTAAACATTTCCAAGGCTTCATCTTTATTTCTTAACAAGTATACATAATAGTATCTTGTGCAATCATCAATAAAAGTAATGAAATACTTTTTCCCACCTCTAGTTGGCACAGATTTAAAGTCACAGATATCATTGAGAATTAATGCTAGAGGTTCAGTACTTCGCTCTATAGAGTGAAATGAGGTTCTAGTCAATTTTGCTTCTACACATGTTTGACATTTTTTATTTAAATCAATACTAAATTTAGGTATAGACTCCATGTTAATTAATCTACGAATCGTATCTAATTAACATGTCCTAACCTACCATGCCACAGATCAGATGATTCAATTATATAAGCAGAAGAATCATTAGCTTTATTATTATTATGAATAGCTTCGGTACAACAGTCATTACATTGAACTTAAATAGTCCATTACTTAGATACCCTTTGCCCACATATACCACATTCTTAGTTAGCACAAACTTGTCAAATACAAAGACCAGCTTGAACCCATTCTTGCTTAGAAGTGACCCAGAGACCAAGTTCTTCCTGATGTCTAGTATATGCAGCACATTATTAAGAGTGAGCTCTTTCCCTGAGGTCATTAGTAGCTTGATCTTTCCTTATCCTTCAACATTTGCAGTAGAAGAGTTTCCCATGTAGAGTTGTTCTTCATTATCTATAGCTTCATAGGTAGTGAACATCCTCTTTTCAAAGCAAACATGACGAGTAACTCCTGTGTCCACCCACCATTCTCTATTGTTGCTCACCAGGTTGATTTCAGAAACCATAGCTGAAAGATTTAGCTCTGACACATTTTTTATTAACTTATCTTCCTCAGCAATATGCACCTCAGTGGTCTTTTTCTTGGGGTTGTGTTGTGCTTTGAGGCTTCGACAGTCTTTAGCTCGGTGTCCTAGCTTGCCGCATATGAAGCACTTCCCAGTAAACCTCTTGTAGTTTCCTTAGCTTGGGACCTTCGCCAGAGTACTTCCTCTTTTTATTCTTCTGTCCAGCTTCCACTACATTTGCCTTTGGCACCATTGAAGAATTCCCGGCTTTTTTTTTTCAGATGTGCGGTTATCTTCTTCAATTTTTAGCATGACAATCAGGTCTTCGAGCCCCATTTCCTTGCGCTTATGCTTCAAGTAATTTTTGAAATCTTTCCAAATAGGTGGCAGTTTTTCAATGATTGAAGCTACTTGAAATGATTCACTCAATGTCATCTTCTCAGCATGTATCTCGTGTAAGATCAGCTGAAGCTTCTGCACTTGGCTTATGACTGTCTTGGAGTCTATCATTTTGAAGTCCAGAAATCGTCCGATGTAATACCCCTAGATTTAAAAGGATATTCCTGGTATTTAATGTATTGTTTAAATAGTATTTTAATTTAATTAATTGTTTAAATGTGTTTTTATTTGATTAATTGATTGACTGTTATTAATTTAAATTATTTGTGTGCATTTTTATTAAATTAATTGTTTAATTACTTATTTTGTTTGATTTATTTGACCTAATTGGATTTTGTTATTTTAGTTTTATTTGGTAAATTTTTTTTTTTTATGATATGTATTTTCTGTCTTTAATTATTTAGTTGTATTTTTATTTGGCTTTTATTTATTTAAGGAAGTTAAGTTAAAGATTTTAGTTATTAAATTAGGGTATAGTTTTAATTGTATAATGGAATTCACGTATGTAGCCGACACTGTTTTAAAACGTAGGTGTTGTTATGGGCCAACTACATTAGGGCTCTGTCTATAATTATACACGGATTAGAGTTTTAATGGTAAGCCTATAAATACTCTGTTGTGTCTTAGCCTAGGGTTTTAAAATTACCAAAAGCTCTGTCACGTCTCAAAGTTACAGAGTGAAAACAGAGAGGGATTTTGTAAGGACAGAGCATTGTAAGGTTTGTCAAGGGAAGAATAGGGAGGACCAAGGAGGTGTAGTGGTGGTGGACTACCTAGAACCAGAAGAAGGTTGGATAGAGGGTTGTGTTGCCGGAACAAGCAAGGGCTGAACGGGCAAGTTCTTTTCTTCTTCTCTCTCTCTGACTTGTGTTCTGTGCACCTAGGTAATCTCTAGGGTTAAATAAATTATAAATTAAAAACTTACATGTTAATGGTATGATACTGATAATCTGTTTAGGTTGTAATCAAATCTATTACAGAATTTGTACATCTCTGTTTTCAGTTTTCTTGGAAAAGCTTGATAGTCCGGTTATAATTTTAGACTCTAGGGAATTAATTGAGTCTTAAATTGATCTTGCATGATTATTATATGCTAAACTTGCACTATCTGTTGACTGAGAAATTGATCTGAAATAAATTCGTTCTTATCTTTTCCAGTTTTGTTCCTTAAAGCATGATCAGTTCTGTTGTAACTTGGTTTGCTGTGCTTGCTTTTATTTACTTTAAACCAACCATGGAGATGTTAATGGGGGTTAAGAAGACTCTTAGAATCAGTGTTAAAGCCAAACAGAAAGGCTGGTAGAGGTGGAAAGTGACCGGAAGCAAAGCAGAGAGTCGCAGGAATTGCAAAGGTTGGAGACGGCTCTTAGAAGGGGAGAGAGCCGGCTCCATGGAATGAGGGAGCCGGCTCCCTCATCTTTTGTAGGTAAAGAGGCGGCTCCATGAAGTAATGGAGCCGGCTCAAGGCTCTAAAAGAGCCTGCTCTTTCCAAAAATTGAGCAGGCTCTCTTGAAATTTCATTTTTTGATTTTTTTTTTATTACGAATTACCTGCTACTGTTGGAGCATTGGAATTGTTTTGAAACCTCTGGGAATTTACAGAGGGATTAGATAGTTTATTTTGGGTTTCATTAAGACCATAAATTGATTAAAATTGACCTCTAAGTCTATGGGACAAACAGTAGAAGATTAGTGAACTTTCTATGCGGTTGACGGCCGGAAGGTAATAAATTGTCTAGTTTTAATTTGACAATTTAGGGTGCTAAAGCATGATTCTAAATTAAGTTTTAGATGTACGGAGAAGTATTTTAGTTAACAAATTAGACTTATGGATTAGTGTATAGCCCTGTGTTAAAAGGAATAAAACAGGGTACAAGTATACAACTTAGTACGCTGTTACCGGATGAAAGGAACTAAATTGCTTAAAATAATTTTAACAATTTATTGGACTATAATATGATTATAGAATGGATTTTAAACGCGTGATAGAGTCAATGCTATATTAGATTTGATCTATGCATATCTGGATGTTAATTGTTGAGTTATGAAATCACAATCTGCAACTATATGGTTTAATGCTTGAATTTAATTGTTGAACTTTAAATGTTTTCCTGCAATTACTTGGATATTGGTTTTGGATTATATATATGTGGAATTTTAATTGCTGAATTAATAGATTCTGTCAATTACATGGTTGTGGAGGATGGTATGAACCGGTATGGGATGGTGTCATACTAGGAATGGTTTAGCTCAAAACGCATAAACCTAACCTATTGGATTTAAGGGAAGGATTGTAAAATATTGAATCATAAACCTTGTTTAGTCAGATCGACTGATTAAGTTGAAAGACTATCTGGATTAATTGTGTTTGTGTGTAGTCGGATCGACTGATTAAGTTGAATGACTACCTGGATTAAATGTTGGTTGTGTTTAAGTCAGATCGACTGATTAAGTTGAATGACTAAACTGGATTAAAATTCTTATGTCAATTCAATAAACAATAAAATGGCATACCTTGGGTTAGACGGACTTTATATATATGTTATGGCACCACGATATGGGTATGAGTCTCAGAGTCGTTGGTTAGGGAGCGTATATGCATTGGGATGCATAGCAGGATATGATGGTTGAGGTGTACCCTGTTAGGTCTAGGTATTCATGCCCACCTTTGGGTGTGTTTTTGCATGTTGCCTTCTACTCAGGTTGAGACCCCATTATAGTCCAGTGAAGGTCCTCTAGTGTGGATATATTTATTTATGGACTAGATAGATATTGTGAGGTATTTAGGTGTATCTGCGTATCGGGTCACTGTATGGATTGCAGTTAGATTAGAACTTGTTCGTGGGCCTGACCCACTCTTATTTTTCAGGTATCGGACGGTTCCAGTCTTAGGCTTGATCATGCTGTGCAGGGATTATCATTCATTCCACCGACGACGTAGGATGTTCTTCCATATTTTAGTATTTGGTTTTATGTCAGTTGTTTACGTTTCAGTTGAGATTTTTTTTATTTAGGGGTCTACTAGATGGATTCCCGAGTTGTAATTCATGGAAGTTTTGGAAGTTGGATTTTATTAAGTTTTATCAGGCTATTGAGGATTTTATATTAGTATTCTATTCAGCTTTTAAGAGTTATTCTTATTTCATTTTTTTCATCTGTGTTCGTTTTAAAATACTTTAATTGTTTGATCTCCCTCGGGTTTGGGCTTGGGCCTGATCAATCCATGTCTCGGATCCGAGGGGTATCACATCCGACCACGAATTTCTTCAAGCCAGCATCCTCTGTTTTATACTTTTTGTCTAGTGACTCCCAGAGCTCTTTAGCAGTATTTATTGGACTGTACACATTATATAAAGTGTTGTCTAATTCATTGAGGATGTAATTCTTATATAGGAAGTCTCCATGTTTCCATGTATCAACAACTCCTAGCTTGGTAATGTCAGTCTCACCCTCATTTAGCACGGGGGCAGTCTCAGTTAAATACTTGCTTATATTCAGAGTTGTAAGGTAGAACATCATTTTCTGTTACCACCTTTTGAATTCCGCCCCATTGAATTTTTTGGGCTTCTCCCCATGACTGATAGGAACATTAGGCATTGTAGTACTCGTTCTTGCCATTTGTCTGATATATATTAAATATACAGACTACAGTCAAAATTACAACAATATTTAAATAATTAAACTATAGTATAAGCGGAATTTGTCTTAAGATTGTTGTCCAAAATATGGTTTAACTATACCATATACTATAGTACTATTTATTTAAATATTATGTAAAAATATAATGTTTATATATATATATATATATATATATATATAATTATTATAAAATAATAATCTATATATATAATTACTTATAATTTATAGTTTAATAAAATAAAATAAAAACTATAAATAAAGGAACCTGATTAAAAGTCGAGACTAGAATTTGATTCTATGTTCTTAAGATAGATTCGCCCCACTATGGTGCTAACGGACTCGTGGCGTCTATCTCCCAGGATACAACGACTTGTCTTCCTTCGGTAGTAGCATTGTAAACCAAAGGAATAGGCGAACTGGCTTGGTGTAGTATTCTCTGACTCGAACTCGGACTCAGAATGACTGACTAAGGCTCGAACCCAAAAACTAAGGTTCAAACCCACAGACTAAAGAGAGAAAGAGGAAGAAGAAAAATTCAGAAGAAGAGAATAATTCAAAGGGGGGTATTTATAAGTAATAAGGTGCCTTTTCGGGTGGGTGCAACCATGGGTTATGATGGTTCGGAAAAGGTGTAACCCTTTAAAAAAAACTAAAAAATGGTTATTTAATTTAAAAGGTGTAACCTTTTGGAAAAACTAAAAAGTGGTTTTTTAATTTAAAAGATGTAACCTTTTGAAAAAAAAAAAAAACTAAAAGTGATTTTTTTAATTTAAATTCAAAAAACCAACCACCTAAAAAACCCACCCATTTGTGAAACCAATTTAAATAAGCCCAGCCCAAAATTAGGCCCAATCCAAAATTTCAAAAAAGAATAATCCGGACTTTACAATTAGGCCCAACCCAAGTCCAAATCCTAAACTTAGCTTATTTAAATTTCAATTAGTTTCAACAATTTTTTCTATGTGGAACAAGCACTTCCCACATTTTGCATACCCATTTAGGCTTTATCAAAATACCACACTTTGGAACTAATTTCTTATTCACCCGGAAACGAATTTGAGAAAATAAATATACAGAACACTTCTGTCTATAGATTCGCATAAAATTCTTAGCGGAATTTATTTCAAATTTCATCCAAAGTTTCTGTTTGTATACCCCGTTTCTAACACTTCTAACAGGTAAAAAATTACCAAATAACGTATATAGCCAAAACCTAGCTCTTTCAATACTAAACAAGCAAAAAATACACACATATATATACGTCAATTGAATAATAGCATACGCATCAACCAAGAATGTTGAGACATCTAATAAACTTGAAGATTGAATATTTGAGTCCAAGTGGGTGCAAAATATATAATGTATTAAAATAAGTGCAAGTCTCATGTGCCAAAAACTTGTATTAAAATAAAAAAAAAAAAAAAAAATTGTGACATTCAGTAATTTGATGGTCAAATTTGTTAAGACCTAGAAAAGTGCATAGAATTTGACAGGGTTAAAATTTAACCATGGAGTAAACATGATTCCTAAATGTGTCCGCATAAATATATATATATATATATATTAAGAATTAGATTACAAGAAAACATAAAACATGAATACTCTTTATTTGATTTTGCTCTATAGGCATTCCCGATCTTATAGCTGCTGCAAATGATAATTAAAAACGACACATAAGGCAAGCCCTATATACATAGCTGACATGAGAATTAAATCTACTAACTTAAGTCCCATACCATGTGAAACAGCCACGGATGTAAAGCTTCACTGGAGCAGATATCTCTAATTCCAAGGACACCGAAACTTCCTCTTCAACCTTAACCTCCATCATTCCATCCTTCAGTGAGAGCACGTTGATGCCAACGTTTAAATTGCGGGAGGGGTATTGAAAAACACGGACCTTATACCCTGAACTGAAGGTGCAAAATCTATCATTGCCTAAGGACAACAGGTATGCGGTAGCATCATTCAGCAATAATGCACCAGATGGAGGGTATCCAACCACCGGGTTGATTCCGTTGCCATCAATACTATAGTACATTTCTTGCTCAGTTTCGATCGACTGAAATAACACATTCTCCATTTGAGGGGGAAATTGAACTGGAGGTTCTTCATTACAAGAATCAACTGGAAGTTCTTCTTTATCAAAACGATCCCAAACATGTAAGTCGTAATGAAAGTTGAACTTATCTCCGAATGACGTCGTTAGGACAATTGTTTTTCTTGACGAAAAGAGCTGGTGGTCAACAATTCGTGTATGATGGCTTTCGAGATACACAGGCACGGGAGAAGGAGGGAGAGGATTCCACTTGCAGGTTTTAGGATTGAAACTCTCACATGCAAGGGAGCTTAAATAATTGCTAAACACATATACAAGACCATCTTCCAACGGTCCTATACATGTGGGGTTGATCTTTCCGGAACCCATGGAAGTCGCCCTTTTGATTTTACAACTAGGCACATGTAACTCCCATACTTCTTTGCATGCCTCGAGCATGCCGTTTTTGCATACCATACCCGCAACCATGTAAATCACCGTCATTCACATAGAAAAACCCCTTATTGCAGGAGAATTCACGAGCAGATAATGAAAGGAAAGGGGAAAGAGAACCGCCGAAAGAAATTTTGTATAATGTGTACGACTCCACGTCGTCGCCTATCCTTTCGGCAATAATAATAAGTTGAGCTTCACGAGTACTGGTAGAAGATCCTACCATTTTTGCTTCTTCAAGGAGTGAGAGAGAGGAGAGTTGTTAGTTGTTACCGAAGGGGAGAATGGAGAGAGGAGAAAAATTACATAAAAAATAATAATTTATTCCTCCCTGCAAAACAAATACAAAAAAATAATTTATTACTCCCTAATTTTATTTTCGAAAAAATAATTTATTACTCCCTGCCAAAAAAAAAAAAAAAAAAAAAAAAAAAAAAACCTACTAGGTTATAAAGAAAAGAGAAACTAAAGCAAAACTCGGGGATGCCCGAACTCCCTGATTGAGCTCGGCAAGCCAAACTAGGGAGGGAATAATATATTGTAACTAAACCAACAAATTTCTTTTCAATTACAAAAAAAGAGATCTATAAAATGAGCTTAGCAGATCCTGTATGTGTGTGTGTGTGTGTATATATATATACCCAGAAACCCAAAGAGAGAGAACTAACCTGCAGAGATGTGGCTGCTGTAATCCTCGGTCGCTTGAGGTGTTTGGATTTGGTTTGAGATAGAATTTATAGAAGAGAAAATAGGAGTCCTTGCTCTGTTTGGATTTGGATTTAAAATTGGAAAAGGAATTTTGTAAATTAGCTTTAGAGATTGAACAAAAATAAATAAAATAAAACAAACTAAAAAAATATTCATTCAAGACTTCATAGTCATTTTTTAAAGCAAATGAAATGGGCATCCAAAAAATCCTATGTTTATAAAAAATATAAAGTCATTCTCTTTTTTACTTCTTCTGCATCCTTACATGCCTTGCTTCCCTACAGATTCTTTCGTCTGTTGCACGGGTGTAGGGCAGTTGGATGGCAGGATGCACATTTGGTTCAAATTCCCTCAGTTTAAATTTGTAATTTAAATCTAACGTATGTCATTGATGGGGATCTCTAATTAGAAGACCTTTTTATAAAATAAAAAATACAAACATTGAATATTTTCCTATGTTTTTCTCTTTAAGATAAGGTGTTTAAGCAAGAACATACTAACATAAAAATAAAAATAATCTTCATTAAAAAATCTACTGATATCAAACTGGGTTAGGCTGGATTGTTGGGCTAGTTTTACTTTCAAAAGAGAATAATATAACAAATGTGGTTGGTTTGGATTGTTAGGCTTTGGGGTTAAACTAAATCTCTGTCGCTTGCTATTGTGTTTGAGATCTTTTCATTTGAACGTGGAGTGGTGCTCTCTCAATTTTTTTTAGGTCCCTAATACGGTAATACCATTGATCCCCGAAAAAAAAAAAAAAAAAAAAAACCCTAAATGTGCGCACATAAAAAAATATATCTGTCAAGAACTAGATTACAAGGAACCATCAAACATGAATTTATGTGAACAATGTATATTTGATTTTACTATCGGAAAGATAATTAAAAAAGACACATAAAATAGACTAGAATTAAATCTACTAACTTAAGTTACATACCTTATAAAACAGCCACGGATGTGAAGAGTCACGTGAGGAGTTTCCTCTACTATTTCCGTGGACATGGAAACTTCCATTTCATCAACCTTGACCTTCCCTTTTTCCTCCTTCAGGGAGAACACATTCACGCAAATCTGAAAATTATTGTCAAAAGGGCATCGAAAAGGACTGACCTCATACCCTGAACGGAATGTGCAAAATCTCCTATTGCCCAATGACAACAGTGATGCGGTATGATCATACATCATTCGTGCACCAGATGGAGGGTATCCAACCACAGGTTCAGTACCATAGAACAAGGTTAGTTCATGGTCGAGCCCTTGAAATGACAAATTCTCCATTAGCTCCGGAATTTGAGGGGTGAACGCGGGAAAATTGAATCGGAGGTTCTTCTTCTTCATTACAAGAATCTCAAACATGTAAGCCGTAATGATAGCTGAACTTAGCCCCGGATCTGGTGGTTATGACAATTATTTTTCTTGACGAAGAGAGCCTGTGGTCAACAATTTCTGAATGGTTGTGTTGGAAATCTTATCTATAAGTTGACTCAACGATTATGGCAGATTTATTGAGTCTTCAATATAGGCTAATTTTTAGGGATTTTATTTTTATTCTGATTTGATTTTATTCTCTTTATTTTGATTTGATTTTATTCTCTTTTCCATATTTGTAATTTTTCGCTTGTAGATAATGATAGTCAGGCTCTCAAATTGAGTACGTCAATTTTACCAAGTTACTTTTTGGTATCAGAGCCTCAAACCTACGCCTCCCCTATCTCTCTCTCATTCACCGCCTCTTTTAATATCTCTCTATCTCGTTATAGCCCCTTCCCTATATATTTTTTTTTTTCACAGACCTTCTCTCTTTTTCAGGTCGCTGTTGCGACAGTCCTAGGGGGAGTCAATCTCCTCTAGGTTCGACCCCTGTAGGGGTCTTCCCTTAGTCTTTTTCATGCACTAAGGTCAGAAGACGTGTTTGTAATTTTTTGGGGCTGCCGGGATATTCGGCAGCATTTTCGGATCAGACCGCCGTGTCTCCGGCTTCTTGGTTTGATCAAAATCAGGTTTATTCCTCCTTTATTTGAAATTATTGGTAATCTGTTGAATTGATCAATTTAATATTATGGTTGAATCAAGTAATAATAAAGAAACTTTCCTTTCGGCGCAACACACACCGGCTCAACGAGTTACTAGTGTGCTGTTAAATGGCCGTAATTTTGCATCCTGGGCTCGTTCCCTCCGCCTCTATGTTGGTGGAAAAAGCAAATCAGGGTGGATTTTGGGTACTGAAAATAGGCCAGATATTAAAGATCCTAAATATGCTCAGTGGGATATGGACAATTGTACCATTTTAGGATGGATGTTTAATTCTATGGAGGAACGCATTTATAATATATTCATGTTTTATGACTCTGTTAATGACTTGTGGACTACTTTGAATCAAATGTATGTTCATTCTAGGAATGATGCTCGTATTTTTGAATTATATCAAGATATTGCTAAGGCCTCGCAGGAAGGCTTGAATTTGTCTGTAACTGATTATTTTGGGTATTTGAGATCTCGTTAGGAGGAACTAGCTCAATATGAGCCTCTCAGTGAATTTCTTTCTGAGGCAACCTCTCTTCTTGTCAAACGTCTTGATCGTCAGCATACCTATCAGTTTTTGATGGGATTACTCCCAGAATTTGAACCACTAAAGTCTCAGATCTTAAATGCATCACCAATGCCATCCCTGTTGGAAGCCTTTGCTACTGTTGATGGTGAAGCACGTAGGCACCGTTTAATTCAGCCCTCAATTGTTCTTGTACCAGTGTCTGAGCCTGCTGAGGATAGTAAGGCTTTTGCAGCCAACTTTGGATCACGAGCTTGTGGAAGTCAGATTATTTGTCACCATTGTGGAGAGGTTAAGGCTCGTTGCTTCAAACTTCATCCTGAACTGAAGCAAAAATTTTCTAGAAACCGTTTATCTGGAACTGGTTCTTCTCGTACTGCGGCTGTTACAGAAACTTCTGTTACTACTAGTGGATCTACTGTATTTCTTGGACTGAGCCAGTTTCAGTCTCAGATTGGGCATATCCAAAACCAGCTTGGCTTCCTTGCTTCTAGAGTTAGTGCTCCTTTAACTGCTCCTACTGCAACTATTGCTACAGGTACTCCTACTGCATTTCATGTTAAGGCCAAGCAGCCCACTTGGGTTCTGGATTCTGGGGCCAATGATCACATGACTGGTGAGTTATTAGTTTTTTCTTCTAATGTCATACCTGTTACCCAATCTGTGTATCTTGCGGATGGCTCTACATCTTACATTCATAGTAAGGGTGATGTTTGTCTGTCTCCTGATATTACTCTTTCATTTGTCCTTCATGTACCTAAATTTGCCTTTAACCTTTTATCTGTTAGCCGGCTTTCAAAAAATCTCCAATGTGCAGTTATATTCTTACCAGATCACTATTTGTTGCAGGACCTTTGTTCGAAGAGGATTTTTGGCAGGGGTTATGAGCGTGATGGGCTTTACTACTTTGGGGAACCACCAGGAACGAGTCTTCAAGCTTCTGTCCTACCTACTTCTAGTGTTTATGATGTTTCTTTTCGCACTTTTAGTCTGTGGCATGCACGTTTGGGGCATGTAAATTTTCAATATCTATGTCTATTGTTTCCTTCGTTAAATAAAGCATGTAAGAACCATAAGTTTCAATGTGAAGTTTGTGAGCTTTCTAAACATACTAGAACTAGCTATATTTCTCATATGAGTCGTGCTCCTAGTATGTTTGATCTTATTCATTCTGATGTCTGGGGCCCTTCCCCAGTTACTGCTTTCTCTGGACATCGATATTATGTGACATTTATTGATGATTATTCTCGTTGTACTTAGGTTTATTTATTGAAAAAGAAATCTGATGTGTTTCTTTTATTTAGCCAGTTTCTTCAAATGATCAAAACCCAGTATAACACTTTTGTCCGTAATATTCATTCTGATAATGGATGAGAATATGTTTCGAATGAGTTCAGGTCTGAACTTAATAAAAAGGGGATTTTACATCAACTCACTTGCCCCTATACTCCTGAGCAAAATGGTGTGGTTGAACCCAAAAACCGTCATCTTATGTTTGTGGTCCGATGTCTTCTGAGTAGTATGCATGTGGCTAAATTCTATTGGCACATGGCTGTTCTTACAACTGCTTTTCTGATTAATAGTACTCCCAGTCGAGTTTTGGGTGGTAAGGCACCACTTCAGATTCTCCAGCCTGATTATACATTGTTTCACCTTCTGCCTCGTGTTTTTGGCTGTACTTGTTTTGTTCATAACCGTAGTCCTTCTCGTCATAAACTTGATGATAAATCTATTAGGTGTATTTTCTTGGGTATTCTACTATGTCAAAGGGCTATCGTTGTTATGATCCTGTGACCAAACATATGTATCATTCTCTTGATGTGACATTTCATGAAACTGTTCCTTTTTATAGTACTAATTCTGTGGTACATGATTCTCTCTCTTGTGATCTTGAGAAGGAGATTTCTGCTATTGCCCGTCCTGTTCCTCTCTTTGAAAATCACACTGTCCTGGAATCTCCTTCTCCATCCATGCAGGGTTCCCCTCCACCTTTGCAGGTCTACTCTCGTCGCTATTATACTCAACCTCCCCTGCCAGAATCATCTTCAGAACCAGGTCCAGGTAACTCTCCTTCTCCTATTGCTCCTACAATTCCTGAGCATACCTCCCGTTATCCTACCCGTGATCGTCATCCTCCTAATTGGTATGGTTTTTCTAGTAGCACTAACCACCCTATTTCCCAGTATGTCTCCTATGATGGTCTTTCAGGTGCATATAAATCCTTCCTAGACAAGATTGGGACCGTTTCTATTCCTCGATCTGTGTCAGAAGCCCTCCAGGATCCCAATTGGGTGTCTGCCATGACAACAGAAATGGATGCTTTACACCATAATAATACATGGGAACTTGTTACTTTACCTTCTGGGGAGAAAACGGTTGGCTGCAAGTGGGTCTTTAATGTGAAGTACTTAGCCGATGGTTCTATTGATCGGTATAAGGCTCAGTTGGTGGCAAAAGGCTTTACTCAGATTCCGGGCAAAGACTTTAGTGCTACCTTTGCTCCTGTGGCTAAGTTGACGTCTGTGCGACTACTTATCTCCTTGTCTGCTGCCCATTCTTGGCCTCTGTATCAGTTAGATGTCAAGAATGCATTTCTTAATGGAGACTTACTTGAGACTATATATATGGATCCACCCCCTGGATTTCGGGCTGAGGGGGAGTATGCTGGGAAAATCTGTAGGCTACGGAAGTCTCTTTATGGTCTGAAGCAATCTCCTAGAGCTTGGTTTAGTCGTTTCAGCAATGTTGTTTTATCCATGGGCTTTGTGCGCTGCCACTCAAACCATACTTGTTTTATTCGACGTCGCTCTGATGGTCGTTGTATTATGTTATTGGTATATGTGGATGATATCATTATCACAGGTGATGATGCTTCAGGGATTGCTCAGGCGAAACTTCATCTTCAAAAGTCCTTTGATGTGAAAGACTTAGGTCCTCTTCGATATTTTCTTGGAATTGAGGTTGCTAGATCCCGTTGTGGAATTTCTTTATCTCAAAGAAAATATGTTTTGGATCTTCTTCAAGATACTGGCATGCTTGGGTGTCGACCCGCTTCCACTCCTATGGACCCCAATCTTAAACTCTCTGTTGAGTCAGGGGAATTACTTTCAGATCCATCCGTGTATCAACGTTTAGTAGGTCGTCTTATCTACTTGACTAACACAAGGCCCGATTTGACATTTGCTGTCAGTGTGATTAGTCAATTCATACATGCCCCTCGCTCAGCTTATATGGATGCAATCTACCATATTTTGAGGTACCTTAAGTCGTGCCCTGGTCTTGGTCTGTTCTATGCCTCAGGAAATCAGTCTGGACTCTCATGCTTTACTGATGCAAACTATGCTGGATGTAAGACAGATAGACGTTCTACCTCTGGCTTCTGTACTTTCTATGGTAATCATCTCATATAATGGAAAAGTAAGAAGCAGGCTGTTGTTTCTAGATCTTCTGCTAAAGCTGAATACCGAGCTATGGCTCAAGGTACTTATGAGCTCCTTTGGCTTCAATCAATTTTGGGAGAGTTGGGTCTTGTACAGAAAGGTTCTTCAAGGCTGTTTTGTGACAATAAATCAGCCATTATGCTTGCTTCTGATTCTGTTTTACATGAAAGGTCGAAACATATTGAGGTAGACATTCACTTTATTCGAGAGAAGGTTCGATCGGGTATCATTAATCCTATTTTTGTTCCTTCTTTAGAACAGATTGTAGATGTGTTCACAAAGTCTGTTGGGCCTTCTCTTCTCCAGTCTTCCATCTTCAAGCTGGGCTTAGTCAACATATTTGCTCCAGCTTGAGGGAGAGTGTTGGAAATCTTATCTATAAGTTGACTCAACGATTATGGCAGATTTATTGGGTCTTCAATATAAGCTAATTTTTAGGGATTTTATTTTTATTCTGATTTGATTTGATTTGATTTTATTCTCTTTATTTTGATTTGATTTTATTCTCTTTTCCATATTTGTAATTTTTTGCTTGTATATAATGATAGTCAGGCTCTCAAATTGAGTACGCCAATTTTACCAAGTTACTTTTGGTTGCTTCTGAGATGCTCATCAAGCGGCACAGGGGAGGAGGGAGAGGATTCCACTTGCAGGTTTCAGGATTGAAACTCTCGCATGCATGGGAGCTTAAATTATTGCTAAACACGTATACAAGACCATCTTCCAACGGTCTTATACATGTGGGGTAGCTCTTTTCGGAACCCATGGAAGTCACGTTTTTTATTTCACCACTAGACAGATCTAACTCCCATACTTTTTTGCATGCCGTGCGCATTCTGTTTTCGTATTCCTCACCCCCAACCATGTAAATCACGTCATTCACACCGAAAAACCCCATGTTGCAGGGGAATTCAAGAGCCGAATGGATAGGGCAAAGAGTACCGTTGAAAGAAATTTTGTATACTGTGTAGGACACCTCTGCGTCGCCTACCCTTTGGGCAATAATAATAAGTTCAGCTTCACTAGTGGTAGAAGATCCTGCCATTTTTGGTTCTTCAAGGAGTGAAAACCGGAGGGGAGAATGGAGAGAGGAGAAAATTTGTGTTCTGTAACACAACACTCAAGAACATAAATTAACAAAGAGAAGAGAAGTAACTAATAACTTAAAGTTAAGATTGATAATGCAAAGCTTGTATATCTTTTATTTGAGGTTTTGGCCTCTATTTTATAAGAAATCTTGAATGGTTGAGTTCTTTTAGGACTAGCATTACTCGTCTCAATTAGAATGCATTTTATCCTTCCCCTAATAAAAGTGTTACCAAATTTGGGTTCGCCATGGTATATATTCCTAGTTTGGGCTTGAAATTGCACTATTCGGGCCTTCTTAATGAGTCTAGTCCATCGTGCCTAATTAACCCGGCCCATTCTTCATGTTGAGACTCAAGTTAAAAGTTGAATTATTTTCCCTCCACAATTTGCATAGACGGAAAGAGAAGTAATTATTTTCATAGACTGAAAAAGACCTAACCTGGTCTATTTGCAGAGATATGGCTGCTGTAATCCTCGGTAGCTTGAGGCGTTGGGATTTGGTTTGAGGCAGAATTTATAGAAGAGAAAATAGGAGTACTAGATTATTAGGGTTTACAAGGGATGGCAGGAGCTAGTTTTATTTTTTAATAGAGATGCATGATATCAAATTGGGTTAGGCTGGGTTGTTGGGCTAGTTGTACTTTCTAAAGAGAAAATAATATAACAAATGGATTGGTTTGGATTGTTGGGCTTTGGGGTTTTCCGTATTCAATTTGCACTACAATCTAAGATGTTTAAATTGTCCCTACTAGTAGGGATTATATTTGATCATTCATATTAAATTCAATTTGCACTACAATCCCCAATTTTATTTCTCTTTCCCTCTCTCCAAAAGTAATGCTGGAACACATGCAACTCATGTGTGCGAATCACACCCGGTTCCCCACCATCAAAAACCTTCTGATCTGGTTTGTTCTTAATAGCCATGAGAAAAGAGATTAATACTCTGCTTTCTCATCTTTGACTTTAGTTCATGGGAATTGCTTTAATCTAAATAGTCATATACCCACTAACCCACATATGTAAAAATTAAATGAACACAAAAAAGTGCCTGATGAGAGAAGTAAGCAAATGTTATACTCCTATACAATTGAGTACTATTAGCAACATTGATGCTAGTGATGTTACTTGGTGAATATGGTGTTAGAAAGCATCCTCTTAAAGGTATGCAATACAGAACCACCACCGTTGTTACAAGAAGCATAAATATGAAACAATATGCACTCACCAAAAATAGATTGAGAAACTTGTAAAGAAGATGCATTTCCAAGAGAAAAAAATTTAAGTATAGAAAAATTTTCCATGCCATCCAGAAGCATAAACTTCAATCTGTGGAATGATGCATCTGCTGTTACCAATTATAGCTAAGCTAAGCTGGTACAAGTTCAAAATCTGTCAGTACCCAAGAATAGATACAGACAAATCAAGACACTATTCTGCTACATCTACACTTGCAAAATTCTCAATTCTCAAACAAGTCCTGAATTAATGGATTTACCTACCTGGTGACATTTTCTAAAAAGAACACATATTCCACTCTCAATTAGAGCTCCAAACGGTTGAACTCTTTCAATGGTGATCTTTTGTCAATAGACTCGATACTGTCTTCAATCCCCTTTGATGAGGGGGAGAGCGTTGTGTATACAACAATTTCACTGGCTGAATTGTGGAGCTTGCCACTCCCAATCAAATTCCTTGCTGATTCGTTCTTCTCACAGTTTTGCAGTATTTTCGCTAAACTTCCCTTCAGTTCAACACCTTCGCGGGAAAATTGACTGAACTGGTCACAAATTCCATCAAGTTGAAGCAGTAAATCTTCCCTTTCCAATGACAGCTTCTTCTTAAGCTCTTTAACTTGGCCTTCCAAGCGCCTCTGCTCAGTTCCAGAATAATCCTTCAATTTCTCTTTTTCAAACCTGTCAGCTTCCAGTAAAGCTTCAAGTTGCTCTGCCTGTTGTTCCGAATGAGACAACTGTTCCTCAAGGTATATCAGTTTCTGAAGTGATTCATTAGCTGTCTTTTCCAATTCAGCAATTGTCCTATTCTTCTCTTCTATCTCTATCTTCTTCAGATTCTTTGCTTCTTCCTTCTCTTTCTGAAGATTTTCTATACTACTATCCTTGTCATGTGCAATAAGGAGGTAGTTTTCTTTCTCTTGCCTGAAGGCTTCGACTTCATCAAATTTCGAAGCAACCAACAATTCAAGTGAAACAATCTTCTGCTGGAACTCAAATATTGTTTTATCCATCTCCTTTACAATGCCAAGAAGGTTCTCTTTTTCTTGCTTAAGGACTTTCTGGCTTTCTTCAAGGTTTTCTGCAATGGATTTCCATTTTTGCAGTTCAAGTTCCGTTTGATTGACTTGTTGAATTTTCTTGGCCAATTCAGAATTTACTTCTCCCAAAGCATCAGAAAAGTTTCTGTTCTCCTCTTTCAGGGAATTTTCCATCTGCAGAACTTTTTCTTTTAAGCAAAGTTGAGATTCAGATGATTCATCAAGCATCTTCTTATGCCATGCAAGTTCTTCCTCCACAAAAATTTTCTGCTCTTTCTTTAGATTGAAGGACTCGTCCTCCTCAATTAGAGATGATACTTGCTCACCTTCCTGCTCAAGATCGACATAAATTTTTTTTGAAGCACTGTCCTTTATCTGCAATTGCTCTGTTACTAGTAAGATCTCTTCATTTGCTTTGTTGCAGAGCTGAAGTTCAGCAATCACATTGGACAGCTTTGAACAAGCAGCAGAAAATTCAGATTTCAATACCATAATTATCAGAGAAATCTCTTCATTCTGAACCTCCAGTGAACAATGGCAACCTTCCAACTCCATCTGGAGTTCCTGTATGTTTTTATCTTTACCCTTCAATTCAGATATAAACATATTCAAATCTCTTGTCAACTTTTTCAACTGAGAATTCCATTCAGCTTCTTTTTCTTTGAACAACTGCTCCAATCCTTGAAGCTTCTTTTGCAGCTTCTTTGACGAAGATGTAGCTCCAGCATTGGTGATTTGAGCCTCTCGAAATTCTTTAAGACACTCCCGCAATTCCTGATTTTCTTGCTGCAGGTTTGAATTTCTGTATTCCATTTCCTTGAAAAGCATGTCTTTGGTTCCCAGTGAGTTTCTTAATTTTGCAATGTCATTGTCTTTCTCAAGAGTCATGCTTTCAATCTTCAATTTTGCTTCTTCAAACTCTAGGAAAACATCCTCCAAGCGTGATCTATATTCAGACACTTCAACTTCAAGAAATTTTCTTCTGCTTTCTTCATGAGCTAGGGCTTGGTTGCACATCTTTAACCGCATAGTAAGGCTCTCTGAGATTCTTGTTTGAGAATCCAGGCTTGAATGCAGTGAACATATCTCTTCAAGCAGCATTGATTTCTTACTCTCCCATTCCACCTTGCTTGACTGGAACTGGTCTTGAAGCCTTTCATGAGCATCTTCAAGATGTTTAAACTGTTCATTTCTCCACTTCAAACGATCTTGAAAACTACTATTTTCCTCTTCCAGTTTCAGTAACATATCATCTCTCTGTTCTAGCTCTTTGGATGCCTGGGCTTTCTGCTGTGCTTCAACACACTTTTTCTGTGAAACTGATAAGAGTCTTTTGAGACCTTCAATCTCCTCATTGGCAGAAGAAATCTTACTATCCAGATCTTGGGTTCTTGCAGTTGCATCATCTAAAGCCAACACCAGCTCTCTGTTTTCTCCCTCCAATATTTGAATTTTCTCACCATAATCAACTCGAAGTTTTTCATTTGCAGAACTTAGGTGCCTAAGAAATGATTCTTTTTCACGCAAACTGGATTGGAGATCCTCATTCTTTTGCCTCGTATTAGATATCTCCTGGGACTTGGCGTTTATTTCTCCGGCCCGTTTCTCAATCTGCAACTTTGCTTCTTGAAATTTAATTAGTTGTTCATTGTGAACCTTCCTCAAGCTCTCACACAGCTCGCTTTTAGTCCGGCATTCTTCCTTAAACCTTTTCAACTCTTCCTTAACTTCATCTAACTCTTTACAAACTCCATCCATTTCTTTGCTTCAGAATATGGATTATCAAGACTGCCTGATGATTTAGAAAGGTAAAAATAATGAAATTGACCGAAATGAAGAGTTGTATTCACATATAATATGCAAATAGAAAAAATTCTTTACTAGATGAAACAACAACAAATAGTAACTGAAAAGGCAACTGTCAAAATTAAAACTTAAAACCGTTCAAAAATCCATACAAGACCATAACATTTACAATAACCTTTAAACCATTTATGACTATTGTATGGTGTCTGAATTATAAAAGGGGTTTTGATTTTCAACTTGTTTCTTAACTAATACTCTCTCTATCCCAAATTATAACTCGGGATTTTAACTTTTTAAGAAAATGAATGTTTAATATTTTATATTGAAAAAATAAAGTGAAATTTTAAAATTACCCTTACAGTGGAGTGATTTACTCCTATACAAAATTCTGACATGACACTTCAAACTTTGTCAAATTCAAATTCATGTATTATCATAATAGTTAAAGTAAAATGGTGAATCCTACATTGTGGTTATTTAATTTGTTCTCCAAATTCAATGCGAAGGTCAACTGTGGAAATTTTTAAAAGTTACACATCCAAAAGTGAAAGTGGACTCACATTTGGGAGGGAGTAAGTCCACAACAATTTCATGTTTGTTGAATTTAAAGCCTGAAGACATATACATACATATACATGAGGTTTTCCTTGCCGTGTATATCAACTACTGGTATAATTAAAGAAGAAAGAGAAATATATATTTGAGAATCTGAAAGATGAATTAAAAACCAAAAATCACCTTTTGATTATATTTTCATGAAGGACAAATGGCCATGGAATGGAAAGAACTTTAATCCGTTTGTTTCGGAATAAAATAATCTTTGTAAAAAATATTTATTTTTTTTAAATAAAATATTCATTTATTTTTACTTTGTCGGTGTTTGGCAAAGGTTTATATCAAGGTTGAGGTCGAATCCATCGGGTAAGGCATGTAAAATTACTTGTCGAAAATTAATGGGTAAGTTATTTTTGTTAAATTTTAATAATTCTTTTCTTTGTAAATATTTTACGACAACCAAAAACTAAAAAATTTTAAAATATTTTACGTCCAAACAAACAAACAGAGCCTTAATGAAGGAGAATGAATACATCTCTTATGCAAAATGCAAGTGATGGTGGCTTGGGCAGACTCATGAGGCGAGATTGTTTGTAATGCTGTGATCTAATCATATCGTTGCTGAGAAAGCAGAGGAACAATATGAATAATTTTTTAATTACATACAACAGTCTTTTCCCAAAAAAAAAAAAAAAAAAAACCAGCTTGACTAAGATATACCGTTATTTTGTGTGCAGTTTCAAGCAGAGCTACTGAGGCTTATACAATTATTAGGCTAAATGTTGAATTCTTCAATACTGTAAAGCAAAAGCCAAAATAACCAAAAATATTAACATATGCCATAAGCACATTTTTCATTTTCCTTCGTTTTTCTTTAATTTTTTATTATATTTACACATATTATTTAAGTTGTTCATAGCACAAAGTGGTTGATGCTTTGATGACAATAAGTTGTCAAACAAATTCTTATGCAATAATAAAGAAACTCATCACAATGTCAACAAATTAATAAGAAACACTAGATCAACAAATAAGCTGTTCATGATATCCAGAAACTCACAACAAATTAGCTGTACATGATATCCAGAAAATTAACTGTTCGATTGCAACTAAATTATCGTAATAGAACTTGAAAAATCCGAGTCCTAAAATGAGTTTGGTGTCTTAACGTCCAATTTTCTCTTATTTTCCTATGATTTCCTATCAGCCAAACAGATCGCAGACGAACCAGAAGAAACCCTAGAAAAGTATAGATCCCGAGAGAGAGAGAACGAAATACAGAGAGATTAAACTTGAGAGACATTTACCTGTAAGTTGCGAGCAGAGTAGAGATCGGCCACAATTTTGAGAAGCAGCTTCGTTAGCTCGGTTTCCTTGTTTCTGCTGTTAGAAATCAGATATGTTAGAGAGAGAAAGAGAGTATTTGAGAGAGAGAGATGAGCTGTTAAGCGGGAAAGCGAATCTGCATTTTGGAGGTTTGAAATTTTCCCGGTGGTGCTTTAGCTTGGTAAGTAGTACTACTATTTTTTTTTTCTTTCTTTTTTTCTTTGTTTTTTTTGCGTTTTCTAAACTTTTCATCGAAGAAAAAATCATCCTAAAAATTCTTTTTAAAGTGAAAATTTGTTTTCTCTCTGCATGTGTACAATTTATTTATATAAAATAAAAAATAATTATATTTAAACACACACTATTGATTTGTTTCAAAAATCTACATATTTGTATGTATCTATGTGGCACCCATCAGTTTCATTACAAATATCTGCATTATACGAAATATTTTTACTTTGAAAATGCAATATCATTACTTTGAGAACACGACACTTTATTAAACTTCAAAGTAAAAGTGTAACATTCTTAAATGAAAAGTATTGTTCGAGTTGAAATAATGGTGTTGCATGTGCGTATTTGAAGGAATAGCAGTCTATCCGACTCGATTGCACTGTGAACTGATGGAAAACTAGAAAAGTTTATTCATGTTATTGGTTGCAGATGATTAGTCTAAGCATGGAGTTTTAAACATTTTGTAGGCTTCGAGTCGAGTGTTATGCTTTGATTTGGGTCTTATTTGATCAATTTTCTCAGTTTTTACTGTGACACACTTTTTTTCAACATTTCTTTTTAAGTTGTATTTGTATTCAATAGCTGTCCATTTAATTACTCATTCTTTCTCATGTTTTTAGGATTGTAACTTAAACTAACAAAGCTGAGTTCAAGATCGATTTCAGAATTCAGAATTCAGAATTCTAAATTTATCAAATGAAGTGGCCCTACCAATGTTCAGACTCGAATTATTCACTGTCGAACCAATTTCTGATGAAGAGTTCAAAATTCTCAACTCAAACTTAACCAAATTTGTGAGTTCATAAAAAATATCCTTAAATAAAAAAATTTATTGGTGCACTATTATTCTCATCACCAAATGGTGCAGAACTCTCCCAACTTATTTATTGAAAAACATAATTACGAAGTAAATACTTCTCAACTTATTTAATAAAAAAGCACATAATTGAGGCTCAGAACTTGCTTCATGAACAAATACGAACTAAAAACCAAGTGTCAATTCGATTCATTTGAACTTAAGGGGAATATGTACCCATGTATATGATTTCCCTTGTATATGAAATGCGCTTTGTAAAAGAAACTAGTACAAGTCTGTACAATTCTACAAAGAATATGCACTTCCCAAGTAATATCTAATAATCTTCAGAAAACAACACACTATCAGAATGCAACAACAAAATAGGTGTACAGACATGAAATTCATGCCATGTGCAGGACTTGATATCAACTCTTAAGCCCTTTCTTCAATCAGCAGTGCTTCGAGTTCCTCTCGGCGCCGTTCCAGTTCCTACAATTGTTAACAAAAATATGTCAGCACTTTAATTGCACGTGACCGAAATTTAATTAAACAAATAAAAAACAAACGCGTTGTGATTATTACATTGACTAGTAAGGTACTAATTCAAATCAGAAGTTTAGATCTCTGTGCCTCGCCTTCCACAACAGGATGATATATATTCTACCATGACTGATATGTGATATCCCTGTTTATATTGTGTATATTCGTTTCCCATATATATGAACATTTTAATGGCTACCCTTATTGCTCACCCGCCAATCACAGCATTTTTTATTTTTCCGATGATACCTATGGCACCATTTCCTGTATTATGAATACTAGGAGACAATAGTTTTCCATACCACTCTATATTTCAATAAGATATCAAGAAGCAGAAGCACTGACTCAAATTTAGCGGAACCGAGCGTTGATAACTAGTTGCTTAATAGCTTCAGATATCAGTCATGACTCATGAGTCATGACCGACCTCCAAAACACTCAAAGGGACACATGGCACGTACACAGTAGATCGAGATTGCTTAAAATGTGGCGTCATTAAAGGAATCACATGCTGAAAATATCATCGTAACCCTCCGGTGAACCCAAAAAAAAGGGTCAAATTAGATGGTTTGTAATGATCTCTGATTGTACTACTTATTCATGAACTATATATGTCAGGTGGGCCAATACTAGCTGGTTGTCCCATCTTCTATATGCAAGGGACAAAACAATAAATGAGATGCTGTTGCACGTGGGTTGCAGACTGCAAACAATTAAAACATAACATAATATTTTACCTGCAAATCCCTAACTGCTTGCTCCGCCGTGATTTCTTTCTTCTGGCGAGAACGTTTGATAAGGCCAATGCACAGAATTCCCTAAAAATTGGCATATAATTAACAAATCAACTTTACAAAAAACCAAACCATAACTGAAATCAGAAGCTGGTTCCTCAGTGAACCCCAAAGGACCACATTCTTCACCAGGTCATGAATATCATACATAATATTACCGACACCCAAATCTTTCCTTTTAAAAAAAAAATCCTACAGAAAAGAATAAGAAGAATGTAGGCAATTTGTGCCCCTGAAACAAAAGCAAAGTGAAAAATCATAAAAAAAAAATTCAGATAGTTAACTAAGGAACAAAACCCAATTATAACTTGGTAACAAGTCAATAAAAACCCAATTCTACTCAACAGGTAACTCACAATTAAACATTGCAAACATCAAATTCAAGTAAACCATATAAAGAGGCAATTTTTTTTACAATATTGAGGCCAGCAGGCGAATATAAAAAATTTCCATACTAATCTAGGGATAATTAATGGTTTCATGAGCTTACCGCGAAAACATAAACCACACCACAACCGAGAAGTATGTAGCTTGCTATGCTCTGGAGAAGAATGAGCGCGTTCTGATCCTCATAGTTTTCAGGATAAGCCTTTGTCATCACGGCAACACTGAAGGCAACAAGAAGCTATAAATTCAAATGAACTAAAATTCTGGGGCTGTGTGTGGCAACATGAATGATTATTTAAGTGTCACTTTATGAAAAAAGGTATGTACTCCAGATTCATAATAATTCAAGTCTAAAGCTATTAGTTAAATATTTTATGGATAGGCTACTAAAAATTGTGGGTTGTAAGTCGCAGTTAGTCAAGAAGAGCATCTAAGTGAGCTAGCTTCCTGTAGAATTATGATTGAGTCAAAATACGCAACTGAAACCCTAACTTTCTGTAACTAGGTCAACCAAAAGCCCACTCGCGATTCCAATTACTGAGAAATATTTTCAAATATTTCAGTAGGATCAGGATTGATTATACAATGTACTTAATGCAAACACGAACAACACGGAGGGAAGGAGATAACATAAGGACGCAAAACAAGTGTTTACTTAAAAATAAGACGTACAAGATCTGCAGCATACCCCTACCGACCCAATACTCCAATACCTGAAACATGTTGATTAAAACTTAAAATTAGATAATGCAAGCTATCAGAAGATTGTGCACAAAAAGAATGACTTTGTCATAAAAGGGGCCAAGCAATGATTTATACTTTGTCAAATACCGGCATTTGAAGACAACAATTACAGTATGAGTTATACAGATTTCCAAATTAAAATTACACACACACACACGAAAAGAAAAACATAAACAAATAAAGAATGAAGCATTTAATGTCATTATATTCCGTCTAGTAGACCAAATCTGAATGCTGTAAAATGTATAAAAGTTGACATCAGTAGCAAGTATTGAAGCTTTTGAGTAAAGAAGTCGTCAATTTTCCAGTTCTTTCTCATACAAATCCACTCTTATAACGTTCCAAAAGGAAATGGAAGGAAAAGATAGGTGATCTTTTTGAAATTACTAAATGCAAATGAATCTCAGGACTCCTTTAATTTTCTTATACCTAGCTCTATAAGGAAATTGAAGCAGTAGCTGGCACCCCATTTTGTGCCAGGCTGTGAAACTTAGGCTTACTTTTTGGATTTCTTGACGACAGTAACAAAAGCACACATCCATCACATCTGGTTCAGAGAAATTTGAAATTTTAGAATAGTCTCCTAGACACAATTAACACTTAAAATATTCCATTTGCAACCTAGGCCAGACCTCAAGAGGTGATGAGATGATGAAAATACCTAGAAGGTCAAATTTTGATCTCAATTTTCAGAAACTATTCCGACGAAATTTTTAACACCTCAAAAACTTTCTGGAAGTAAATGAATAAATCTTCCCAGTGATCTATTACAAGTTTTAAGTAATAAGTATTAAGGTGTGAATTAAAGATTCATCAACTGTAGCATGTTTGTCCTTTTTAAGGTATTCTGCTCATATCTCTAGAACAGTGGAATTTTGTGTTCAAACCACTAATAAATTAAATTTCATGAGCCTTGCAATGATAAGTGGCTTGCAGAAAATTGAATTTTTTTTTTAATAATAAACAAATTGCAATGAGAGTAGAAAAAGATTAAAACAAAAGCAAGTCAACACATGAATAACAATGCTGGATGGTCAGTATTGCAGATCCAACAGAAGTTTTGACTTCTAAAGTAGCCATCTGGGCGCTATAGGGGCTGGATGGCCAGTACTGGAACCAAAAGTCACTAACCCCAGTTTTAGTCCTTTTTTCCTTTTAGGTTTAGGTCCGAAGCATGACCAACTTGTACTGCTTGGTGCTTTATTTATGATATCAGTGGTCGATGGATCTAGAATCCTAGATAGGGATCAAACATTACCCTGGTCTCTAAAAAAAGCCTCACCTATAAATACCGTCTTGTACCCTCATATACAAATCATGCATTCTCCTGTAAACATATACACGCCATACAACTCATATACACCCTAATCAGGAGTCTATCCTTGTCATATGACTCATATCTCACCATATGACTCTTCAATAACCAACAACAAGCCTCTTTTGGCCATTAAAAATAGGAGATCGAAATCTAAAAGTAAGGAAACTCGTGAACGCACATGTAGCAAAGCAGACTGTTCATAGTGATTTAAAGATTTTCAGACGTAATTTTTGACCAAAGTAATTCAGAATCATTTTGATATATAGTACTAAAGCCAAACCTATGACAGCGCCTTATATGGCCAAGAACTTACAATTTCCTTATTTTATTATGTTTAGAATAAGAATTATTGTGGATCAATCATTAGTGGATACACATTATATCAGGTTTTTTTTTTTTTTTTCTCTTTTACTATTATTATTTCTAGATCTTATTCATATATTTGAATGCTTTATGATTTGCCAAGAATATACTAGATACACAATTGTTAGGAATATGTATTCTGAAAATTTCAGTCTGCACCTATTACATAGTAGTTAAAACAGCACACTAGCAACTTATCATTTCTATCAAGAAAATTCAGCATGTGAAAATAAAGTATTAAATTTCAAGCTAAGTATTGGTATTAATTGAAACAACACTTGGAATTCTTCAACCATTATATTGCAATGAAATATTATCCAATTTACTGTAATAAATGAAAATTCATACTTCTTGGAACAAAATAGAGCTTAAAGAAAATAACCTTCCAGAACTTCATGATGAATCCCCATTCCGTTTCAGCAACAACCACAAGGATTGCAATCACAACCGCGTAACATCGAAATATTCCGTCAAATATCTACAATAAACGATGACATAGTTATCATACAAGCATCTAGAAAGCTAAAAATAGAAGTAAATATACATCAATAATAGAGTTCTTATTTAAATTAGTATCATATTTCACACAGAAATTACTCGTATAGCATATATAAATGTGTGTGTATTAGCGTGTATGAATTGAGAGAGAGAATACATCTGATACGTTCGTGAAAGATCGGATGGCAGAGAGGACATTGACGACAATGCAAAGAATAGCAGCCAGAGCAGTTATGACGCTGAAGAAACGGCAAACGATCAGTAAAGCGTCGGGTCTGGCTCTCAGTCTGACGTTGGTGTTTGAAGAAGAAGGGCTAACTCTCGGAGAGTTCCCTCCCTCGGCGCTTCTTGCCATTTTCTTGTACTTTCTCGAGCCCAAGGAAAAATTTTCTGCAGCTCCAAACAACGGCAACAAGAACCCTGGGTTTCGAATTCTTTTTCTCAGACACTGTCTCTCTCTTCGCAGAAAGTCCCCATCTGTGGATTTTGATAGAAGGGGTTTTGTTAGAGATTCTTCACCTGCTGGTCAAGAAATTAGTTTGGTGATTGAAACGTGGCAGTTTTGTGGTGGAATAATCTACACGTGTCAGTTGGGATATTTGTTGGAGCATATCGAATAGGCATTTATTCATCAAAATCGGATTTTGATGAAATTACATCCGACAACGTCTAATCCAATAATATCTCGGTGGTTAGTTGAATGCAATAAATTGTTACGGATAATAAGTATAATTAATCTGATTTAAATATAATTACATAATATAAAGTATATAATATGCTCTAAGTACATTATCAAATTCTATAACATGTATAAGTATTATTCACCTAAAATGTTTTTACTATTATCTTTACTTCTTCCTTCCCTCTAGTTTCTGTTTATTTCCTTGTTTAACCTATGGTCAAACTTTTTTTTTTTTATTTTTTATTTGTTGTTGTTACTCTTCCCCCATCTTCGATAACATGTTTATCAGTTATTCACGGGTCTCTATTCAGGAGACGAGCTTAATATATTTCGGATCGGCTCGTTTGCTAAATAAGTAGTTTCGAAATCGAGCAAATAAACACAGTTCTTGATGAACAAATTGAGTTCAACTCGTTTTAAGTTTAGCTTGTGTTCATTCGTTAAGTAACCTTGAATTAAATTCGTTTTACGTTTAGTTTGGATTCATTCTTTAAGCAGTTCAACTCGTTTTATGTTCAATTTAGATTCATCCGCAATAGCCATTTATTACCTTATATTAGAAATCGTTGTAATAGTCAGCCTTATATGTCCAAAGCCATTCCTTATATGGGTTAAAAATCCATAACATCCTCTCTTATTCAAACTCAACAAATATCCTCGTTGCCATTAGCACCGGATCAACAATTAGATTTTTTCTAAACACACTTGTCACTTGTCCTAAGGAACCAAAAAGCCATCAAATATTTTTTGGAATTTTAAAAGCCATCAAATATTTATAATACCCAAGCTGACCTTTTTCACTGATCCGAAAGAATCCATGACAGCTAGCCCTATATTTGATGTGGTCCATCCAACACATCAAAGAAATTAAAACCTTCGACCATCACATCAGTAGTGGTGTTTTAAAAATCATTTTCCTCCTCCCTTTTCAATGGATGACGAAGGATCTTGCAATCAAACAAGGAATATGATTGGGAATCCCTTATTGTTGCTCCACATATGCAATATTTATATGTAATTGCATAAATATAAAACAGAATAGAGGCACATTGTTGCTCCACGTTTGCATCTCTCTATATACATAGAACTATTCTCATCCATCCAGTCTTGCACGTCAAAATAGAGACCAAGAACATGGGGAGTAAAGAAATGGAGATAGAAACAGAAGATGGTAAACAACCAAACGGTTCGATCTGTGGGTTTGAATCTCTGCATACCCTCCTACAATCTTCCCTCAGTCCCCAAGCCTTCCAGGTGATTATCTTTCCATTTGCTTGTCAATCAATTAATCCATATATTAATTTTGTACTGATCTCAGCTCTGATGTCGAAAAATATTCCATCTAGCTTATTGTCTATTTGATTTATTTCATATATATGTGGAATTAATTTTCTTGTTATGTTCTTCAGATGTTCGATAAAAGTCTTAGAGAAAAAAAAAGATGTTCGATAAAAGTCTTAGCTGTATTTGTGGAATGCCCTTTTGTCTAAATTTAGGAAACAAATCGACTAGTAGTGTTTCTGGTTTTTTTAGTTTGATTGAAAATTTTGTTTTACAGGAAGTCAATCGCATACTTCTGGGCCTAAATTGTGGAAAAACAGTTGAATCTATTACACTTCCAGAACCTGCTAAAGCGCTCTCTTTGAAGCATGATTTTGATCTCCAGGTAGACTTTTAATATCATTTGTTGTTATAACAATTTTGGTTTAGAATCTTTTTGGAGCATGAGTCTCATAATAGAATAGAACCCATGATCAGCTTCATGGTATATACATAGCATGTTGCCTATGGCCTGGCTTTGACTCAATAACTACTAGGGTAGCTTGGACATTCCCAAATTTCATACTATTTAATACAGCATTGAAGCATTTAAACCATATCAAAATATGGAATCATAACCATGGTGTACTAATGACTGATAAAATTGAATGATAGATTGTTATTTACATACATGGTGATCAAATATGATAAGACTCATTAATGCTATGAAAGGTCCATTGGTCTCATCCTAAATGCTATATAAACATGATAGGATGATCTATTTCCATGTGGTGTTAATCCCTTTAGAGGATTTGGTAGATTGGATCATTTGGCTGTTGGTTTTCGGAAAGAGGGGGGATGGATAGGGGTATTGAGCTTAACCCTTTAATGTGTCTCACTTACTGTGGTTTTGGCTGGACTTCAATTGGGCTATGTTTGGCGGGCATGTAATTGGAGCTTTGGAATTGGAATTGGAGAAAAGCAACTCAAAAAATTGAACCAAAATTTTCTCTAATTCCATGCCACCAAACACAGCATTAGAGATTTTCAGTTGGACTCTGTGCTTGAACTTAAACTCTGTTAATGTGTCTCACTTAATGTGGTTTCAGATAGACTTTGCTTAGAGATTCTCAGTGGGATGCTGTACTTGTTTTCTTCACAGTGAATACCTTAGATTTCAATGAACATATTAATTCACGTGTTCAAATAAAACTTCAGCGCTGTAAACTATTGCTTATGTTATTAAACTTACTTGAATAAACCCATTTAGGGTGGGATTATCGGAACCTCCCAAGGGAGGGCTAAAGCCAATCAGTCCAATGAGGGGATTATGAATTCATATTTTGGCAGTTTCGTGGTTTTTAGATGAGATTTCCATGATAAATGATATCATATGAAGCCCATTTGAAGAAGGGGTGTGCGGAGGTATTCCCAGGGTCACATTTTAATGGAACTAGTCGATTTTCTTATTAGGCAGAGTGCTTGACTGAGCAAAAACTTGCTACAATGGCTGAACTATGTTATAGTTTATCAGTATATTTTCACACCAGAGAGAGAGAGAGAGAGAGAGCTGAATTTTATACTAGAAATTGCGTAATCATGGCACTTCCATTCTGTTGGCTAGCTGCTACCAAAGTTACGTGATTGGATTTCATATATTTGATGGCCCAGGCTTGTATTCTAGTGAAACACTTATGCTTTTATCCCTTTTCTCTGCTTTAAAGTGTTCTGAATTTTGTTCCATTTACAGGCATTCTGCTTTAATGCTGACAAGGAGTTGATGAGAGAACCTCGAATAGTCAGGGTTGGTCTTATTCAGAACTCTATTGATCTTCCTACAACTGCGCCCTTTTTGGACCAAAAGAAAGCAATCTTTCAGAAAGTGAAGCCTATCATCGATTCTGCGGGTGCTTCAGGAGTCAATATATTGTGTTTGCAAGTGAGTCATCTGAATCATCACCTGAGAGTTAACAGTTTTCAAGATTGATTTTTCCATTGAAGTTTGAGAATTAGCATCCTTTATGATTGTATGCAGGAAGCATGGATGATGCCGTTTGCATTTTGTACTCGTGAGAAAAGATGGTGCGAATTTGCAGAGCCCGTTGAGGGAGAATCAACACAATTCCTTCAAGATCTTGCACAGAAGTATAACATGGTCATAATAAATCCAATTCTTGAGAGGGATCTGAAGCATGGAGAGACCATCTGGAACACTGTTGTAATTATTGGAAACCATGGTAACATAATTGGCAAGCATCGGAAGGTAATGTTATAGTAAACTATTTCAGTTGTTTATTTTGGTTGTTTTGTTGCTGCTGCTGCTTTAGTGTATTTTTTGAGGACATTCTTACCATGGCATTTGCAGAACCATATACCCAGAGTCGGCGACTTCAACGAGAGCACATATTATATGGAAGGGAACACTGGGCATCCTGTGTTTGAAACAGCTTATGGAAAGATTGCAATTAATATATGTTATGGGAGACACCATCCTCTAAATTGGTTAGCTTTTGGCTTAAATGGTGCAGAGATTGTTTTCAACCCGTCCGCTACTGTTGGTGCCCTCAGTGAACCAATGTGGCCTATTGAGGTTATCCTTTGTTTCACTCTCTACATTTTACTTGATCCAATTAATAGATTCCCTTGTTGTTCTTGCTTGTTGGAAAGTGTCTCCACTGAGATGTAGTTCATGCTAAGCTCCTATGATGAAAAATTTATCATGAAATGCTTTCATTAATGATATATCAAGCAATGGGTAGTATGTGATATATTTAATATGACTCACAAGTTTTGAAAAGAAAAGAAAAAAGTAAAAAAATCTTGAATTTGGTCTAGTGGAGGGTTGCCTATTAATAGTAGAAGCCATTACAATTTACATACGGAACATACCATATATTAAAATTTTACAAGCCTAAAAAGTACGGCCGATTCTATAATTTGAAAATTTTCTTCAGTCTTAGATTGACGATTGTTATGGATGGTTTTGCAGGCTCGTAATGCTGCAATTGCAAATAGTTACTTTGTTGGGTCAATCAATCGTGTTGGAACTGAAACTTTCCCCAATCCATTCACTTCAGGCGACGGAAAGCCTCAACATGCAGATTTCGGGCATTTCTATGGTTCCAGTCATTTTTCAGCACCAGATGCTTCATGTACACCATCTCTATCCCATTACAGGGATGGGCTGATAATAGCAGACATGGATCTCAACCTCTGTAGGCAGCTGAAAGACAAGTGGGGGTTCCGAATGACATCTCGATACGAGTTATATGCAGAAATGCTTGGCCGTTATGTGAAGCCAGACTTTGAGCCCCAAGTCATTGCTGATCCTTTGTTACATAAGAACCCTTCATGAATTCAAGATCAGATTACTTTTTATCTGACGCGAGGAATGGAAATGGGATTGTTATAAAACAATTTCTGATGGAAAATAAACTTGTTTGTTGTTTATAATTGAATAAGAATTTGTTGTTCAAACTATGTCAATCAGCATCCCTTTGTAACTGTACCAGTTAACCATTGTTCATTGGTTTGCATGATGAGAACAGTTAGACTGTTGTGTAAGCCACTGGAAAACAATTAGATGGACATCTGAAATGGGAACTGATAACAGCGATCATGATGATTGTTAATATAATTTTGGATAGAAGATGACTGAAGCACCAGAACGATCTTTATTCAAAACCCAGAAATTATTCTTTGTACATACTCTAATGGCAGCATACGCATTACATATCATTACCGTGCTATCTTACTGGATCCCTCTGGTGATGTCCAGATTGCAAAGCAAACAGATGTTTATAACACTCATATAGTTCAATTACACACCACCATTCTATCATTTTACCATAGGCATACTCTCGTATGATACATTACAGCTTGAAGTAGTGGTATATCATGGCTTCTTTGTTGCACAAAATGACACTTCACTTGCTACCTTAGCTCCCCTTCCTTTGGCCATGTAAAGCCCTACATGATGCATCAGCTCCTGCAGCGGTTAAAATAGAAAACAAGGGTTGTCAAACGAGAGGATTAGGGTTTCGTGAACGAAAACATGGGTGTCACTTCTTGTGTTTGAGAGGGGGGTCCTAGTATACATGAAGAATTAAGCATGTATGGTCACAAGCTAACTGAGTCAGATGGTATCCAGTTGGATTGTCAACCTCGATGTCTGTCAGGGTCTTTTAAGTCTCCTTGTTGCCTAGCCAAAGAGAACAGAGGGCACAAAGCCTCTGTACTCTGCATATTTCTCAAGATGACTTGGTTATTTACATTTATATGTTTAAGCCACTGAGTCAAGGGTGGGAGAGCCCTAGATTTGGTTTGGTAAATTAGCCCTAAGCTTATTCTAGGGTTGAATAAGCTTAGGGTCATTGCTCAGTGTGGTCCATGTTAATGCCGGAGGGCCGGACTGGACCAAGCAATGGCTCTCTCCTTTTACTAAAGAACTGCACAATCAAAATCCTTAAGTTTTGGTTGCTGGGAGGACAATTAATAAGATTGGACTTGTGGTGAAAAACTTCTTGTGTCATGAAATGGATACCTTGAGACCAGTCTATTACAAGTACCTGGGGATGAGCTATGGCATCTTTAGTGGTTCTTGCGACAGATACTGGAAAATCAAATGTAGCACAGGCGCGAGAATACACCACTACATCCTCCAGAGGGCTTAGAAAACCGCGATTCCTAGCTGATAAAGTCGAGCAAACAAAGTCCAGCACACAGATGTCTGTGCATATTCCTACCACCAATAGCTTCACAAGAACATCAATAGTTAATATCATTGTCAGTTATCATTCTATTGTATATATAGTGGATGGTATTCTTATATAATCTTTTTTTTTTTTTTTTGCGTACAAAAATTCAACAAAGGCCAAGAAGCCAAAAAAACTAGAAAATGATGCTAAGACAACCAGAGTGTAAGAGGGTTGCTATTCTTATAGAATGTGAAGGGTGTAGTATCCACATCTACTTGCTAAAAGGAGAAATTTTATACTTACAAGTTGTATGTTGTTGGTTTTGACCCAATCTACAAACACATTAGAACCATCCTCCTCAATTGATCCCAAATATCCATCATAGCAATCCTTGCGCCTGATTGTCACATTTGGTTCCTTCTCCAACCATTGGAGAGCTAGACATTCATAAAAGGAAACATCATCATCACACACACATACATATGAAGATGCTAGATTCCGACAAGCATGTATGCATGTTTTAAGCATAGGATGAAGTCAAGAAAGAAAAAGAAAAGAAAAAAAAAAAAAAAACTGGTCAGTGAACGATACTCCCATCTTTGCATGCAGGATTTGAGAAGGATCAGATGTATACAGTCTTACCTCCCCGGGAAGACAAGAAAGGAAAGACAGAAAAAATAATTACCAGGAACTAAATTGGATTCATCTGTGCCAGTGATACAGTGAGGAGGATAAGGGTGCTCAAGTTTGTCAGGGTGATGAGAATCAAGAAAAGCAAGAACAGGCCATTTCTTGTCACAGAACACTCTTGCCAACCTTGCTGATTCATTGATCATTTCAGAGATCTGCCTGTTGGGTTCGGTTGGAGCCTGAAAACAATCTCAATCATATCAAAAGCCGAATAATTGATTGTAACTAAAAAGAAAGGGAATTGGTGGTGAAGAAAATTGACCAGATTTCCAGCACCAACAGTACAGAAGCCATTGATGATGTCAACAAGAACTAAACCAGTCTTGACATCTTCAGATAAGGAGAATGATTCCTCTTGAAGGGGGATCTCATTCTTGATAAGATCAATTGTCTGCAGTAGCATCTTCTACAATAATTCAATACCACACTTCACACAGAAATCAGTAATTCAATAGGGAGTTGGATTCCGCAACAATTTTGAGGTATTTATAGAAGGAAGCGTGTGATGAAGCCGGTTATCCATGCGACACAATATAAAAAATGATAAGTATCTGTTATTAATTTAATATAGCAATATAATAGAGAAAAAAATCATATATATTTACATATTTTAAATTTAAATAAACACTATATTGTAACGCGTCATTGGCAGGAGAAATTTTTTTTTTTTTGGTGAAAAGGAAAGCATTGTTCTTAACAAATGCATATAAGATTAATGTCAAAAAAATATATAAAGTCATTACAAGGTTATAAAACTTAAGTTTTCATTTCACAAGTAACACACAAAACTCACACAAAACTCACTAATCCATTCATGAAATTTCCCTATTTTGGTATCTATATTGTCTATATCCTTTTATAAAGAAAAATAATTATTACACTAATTACGAAAAATGAATTGCTTGACTCACAAAAGAAAAAGTTTTGCGTTCAAATTCTCATAAAGACATAAATGAATACATGAGTGTGTTGTACTGCATAGAATGACGAAAGGGCGGCACACTGAGCAAGTACGAGAAATTGGCCCCTCTCAATCTTATTCGCAATTAAAGAATAAAAAGCAAGCAAGCTATGCCCTGTCCTAGGGCTAATGATTGTGGTTCTAATCCCAAGCCAAAATATCACAAGTACCGCTTCAACTAGGATCGTCGCAAGATACATGAGTGTGTTGTATTGCATAAAATGCACACTTAATCCACTTACAATCTAAAAATGTCCTAAAGTTTATTTGAGGATATAAGTTATTCAAAATAAATACTATGCGGAAAATTGATTTTTCAATAGAAATATATAGAGATCTAAGTTAAGACGAGCGCTGGTTCCTAAATTTACTAAGGGTTATCCATCGCAAGATACATGAGTGTGTTGTACTGCATAGAATGCACACTTAATCCACTTACAATCTAAAAATGTCCTAAAGTTTATTTGAGGATATAAGTTAATCAAAATAAATACTATGCGAAAAATTGATTTTTCAATAGAAATATATAGAGATCTAAGTTAAGACGAGCGCTGGTTCCTAAATTTACTAAGGGTTATGGTATATTTCATAAAAATAAAAATAAAATGTTGAGTTACTAAACTATAATATCTCAAAATTCAGAAATTAATATATATATATATATATATATATATATATATATATATATATATATATACCTTTTCACTTATAATATTCACTTATAATATGCTCATTGAAAAGATTATTATCAAATATATATATATATACCTTTTCACTTATAATATGCTCATTGAAAAGATTATTATCAAATACTATCAACCATAGGTTTCCTTTTATATAAGGAACCTTTTTTTGTATACACCTGTTTGTCCTTTTAGTAGACAAGTCACTATGACCTAAATTTCATATGATTCCAAAATAATTGCTGCAACTTCAAATTATTGAAGGCTGATTTAAGAAATGACGTTATCGTTGCACAATATTATTTGTGATATTACTATTTTAATTAATTGAGCGTGACCGTCAATCCTTTGTGACATTTGTTGTTATTTTCATGTTAAAAAATAATAATAAATACATAAAATAGATTGATGAGTAAGAGTTGATGTGGATCACATGTCTCATTCTGAAAAGTCGTGCAGCCAATAGTTGTATTTGTGTTGACAACGGGTTAAAATTTGTTAGACCATTTTTCCATGTACTATCCCACGCAGTACATACAAAAAAACTAGCTTGTTCGACGATAACGTTTGAATTAAAAATTATTTTACTTTTTTTAATTATTATTCTATAGAGTTTTTACTTTATTTGATTCTTTTTTTAAGAACCTTTCCAAAATAAAATCATTTGTGGGTCAGATGAATCATTGATGATATATAATTAGGGTAAGAAAACATGCATATCACACACTTAACGTATAAAAACATAGTCTTAAAAGTTTTAATTTTGTACAAATAAGTAAATTAATTAAATTATTCTTATTAAATTATTTTATAAAATATATAAAAATAAATAATTTTGTAAAATGACCGAAAAAGACACTTTTGGAAGATGCATTTCTCGTGTAAAAAATACCCCTTAAAGTTTCAATCTGATGCATATAAGTCCCTCTGACAAATTTAAACCCTAAATTAGCTAAATTTTCCTTATTAAACCATTTTATAAAATATATAAAAATAATTAATTTTGTAAAATGACTGAAAAAGACAGTTGGAAGATATATTTCTCGTGCAAAAAATACCCCTAAAGTTTCAATCTTGAACAAATAAGTCCATCTGATAAATTTAAACTCTAAGTTAACTAAATTACCCTTATTGAAATATTTAATAAAATATACAAAAATAAATAATTTTATAAAATGACCATAAATAATATTATCGGATGGCCCTGGCAATGGACAAGTAAAGATAAAAATATAAAATAAAAATAAAAGTATAAAAGAAAAGTAAAGATAAAAATAAAAAATAAAAAACAAAAATAAAGTGGAAACTAAAGAAAATAAAAATTTTCCAAAACCAATGCACACTGATATTGAATTTTTTTATTTTTTATTTTTAAACAGTATTGGTACGAAAAAAATAAAATAGTAGTGTTGAGGGTGAAATTTACGCGATCCGATACGGTACTGTTTCCCTACAAAGAAGAGAGTAGAAGATCGATGAATCTTGACGGCACCGGTGTGGTGCCTGCCAAGAACTCTCCAACGATCAAGTCAGTCACCGAAGGTCTAAAAGAAATGCAGGAATTTAATAATAGTTTTTTGTCGTACCTTATTGTAATACCCCTAATTTTCAAAAGGATAGTCTCGGTACTTTGGTTAATTGTTTTCTGTTCATTAATTGTTTTTGGTTCATTAATTGTTTTGAATTATGTTTTCATATGTTTTAATTGGTTTTTATTTATTTGATTTCCTTGCCTTATTTATGTTTTTTGAAGTAATTGGTTGGTTTATTTGTTTCTTTGGGTTTAATTAATTTATTTGATTTATTTACATTAATTATGTGTTTAATTGAAATGGTGTTATATTTAATTCTTTATTGTAAATTTAAATTGGTAAGTGTCTTGATTTAATAAGTAGGGTTTTACAATCAGTGTGTAAGCCGTCGTAGGTTTCTCAGTATGTTGGATGGGCCGGTTAGGTTTTCAGTTGGGGCTTAGGGTTTAGTAAAATCCTATAAATACATGTTAGATGTTTGGTTAGGGTTTGAGAAACATAACAAAACCTATACGACTGTGGAGACAAAGGAAGAACAGAGAGGGTTCACGTTGGTTTTCATCGGAACTTTAGAGACGGCGTAAAGATTTTTGGACAAAGATCTCAAAGGCAAGTTCTAACCTTACTCTCTCCCTTATACTCGTGTTCTTTGCATACTCAATGGTTCCAGGATGAATTACATGTTTAAAAATAAAAACGCTATCTGTTTCATGTTTAGAGTGTAACTGAAACTGAAATTGTTTTAAAATTGTAAACTGTTTAAACTTTGAACTTTCTTGTTTAATTCTTGGTTTAATCCATATTAGTAGCATAATAAGGACTGAATTAAGAGTTGGAATCTTCTGGGATTAAGTTAAACTCTCTGAAAACCTATACTGTGAAGTATCGGAGACGTAAACGGCGACCGGAGAGGAGAACACGAAGAAGATGAGGGAGAGAGCCGGCTCCTATTGGATTGGAGCCGGCTCTCCTTGGACTGGAGGCGGCTCCAATGGTCTAGGAGCCGGCTCCAGGGCCATTGGAGGCGGCTCCAATATTCTGGAGCCGGCTCCAGGTTTTTTATTCGTGGGTTTTTGATTCTATTGGTTGTTTTTCCAATTTTTCAGTGATTAGGCTTCCTAGTGATTGTTTTAATATGTTTTAGTGGAGAATGAATACTGTAATGGATGGTTTATGAGTGGTCTAGGGTAAACATAAAAATGCAAAGACCAGATTAACATAGAATTGGACACAAAGCAGTAATCATTAGGATTACATGTAGTTAATTACGAATGTCTTGTAGACTGTGTGGATTTGGAGTTTCTAATTTCTTAATTATATTAGAAATTTTCTGTGAGAGCTTGTCCACTCGAATTATATGTTCATGGAAATAGAAATTATGCTAAAAATTTATATTTCACTGAAAATTAGTTGATGATTAAATTTAACGGTTAGTGCGGCAAGTTGTTGGACAGGAAACTATAAGTATAATAGATTACTTATATTTATTTTGCATGCTATAGATTTGAGTGAGAAAATATCTATTTAGGCTCTGTTAATTCTATGGAAACTGGGAATAGGTCATAATTACAAATAAAGCCCTGTATGATCAAATTATGGATTCTGAATTGGCTTACTTAAGCATGTTTGTTAATCTGTTCTAACATGTTTAGTTTGGAACTGTTGGTATTGACATTTATATGGTCATTATTTTATCAACTGTGAATGTAAGTAAGCATGTTGATTATCTATTTCAATATGCATAGTAAGGAGTAGTTGACATTGATATTTATATTTTCAATGTGAATCAATTATTGGTATTTTTAAGAATGGTTGCTAATGCATTCTATTATGTTTAGTATGGAATTGTTGATATTGTTGTTATTATTATCGATGCTTTATCAACTATTGGACGGATTGGATTGTATGTACCGGTATGGGACGGTGACATACTAGGTTTGGATTAGCTCAAATTACTAAGTCCTACCTATTTTGGAGTAAGGGCACGGGTTATAAAATACAATCCTCCTTATATATATAAGTCGGTACGGTTGAATACGCCGAGTGACTTACTGGATTTCTTGTGGATGGATAGAAACGGAGTTTAGATATACTTTTATGTTACCGTGTCATGAGCTTGAGTCTCAGTGTCGACGGTTAGGGTGCGTATATGCAGTTGGATGTGTAGCTGACTGTGAAGGTTGAGGTATACCCTGTTTAGGTTTAGGTACTCATACCCACTCAGGTGCGTATTGTGTGATGCCTTCTATCCAGGTTGAGACCTCCTTCATGGCCTAGCGAGAGTCCAGTAGTGTGGATATATTTATGTACGGATTATTAGTTATTGTTGAACTATTTAGTATGTACATGCGTATCGAGTCTCTGCTTGGATTGTAGTAGGATAGAACTTGTTCGTAGGCCTGACCCACTCCTATTTTTCAGGTGTACGTCAGTTCCAGGCTTGAGCTTGTTCGTGCTGAGCAGAGACGATCTTCCATTCTACCGACGATGTAGGATTTCTTTCCAGATCTTGGATTTGGGTTTTTATCTTTCATTTTACTTTCATTTAGTGTGAGATTTTTATTAGGGGTCCACTAGAGATGGATTCCCGAGTTGTTCAAATTATGGATATTTGGTTTATCAAATTTAAGTATTTAATTATTTAAGGATTATCTTTTAGTTTCTTTTCAGCTTTAAACTTTCATTTCTTAATTCATTTTGTATTCCGTGTTCGTTATAAAATATTAATTGTTTGATATTCCCTCGGGTTTGGGCCTGGACCTGATCAACCCGTGTCTCGGATCCGAGGGGTATCACACTTATTCCCAAGTCGTCTTCCTATTTATCGTTAATTCCCTTATTCTTGATAAGGAAGTATCATAATTTTTATCCCATGAAAATTTTATCCTTGATAAGATTTGTTATTATTCCATGGAAATCGTCATCCTTGATAACGAAATATTATCTTTCGAAAGTAGAAGAGATCTGGCGGCTAGTCAACACTTAGTTACCTCTATTGTTAGGTCAAGATAGGTTAGATTTATTTTTCCCTATCAGTTGCTCCCCATTCCCAAACTTGCTCGTCTAGCTTCGGGATTGTAAATTTTTTTTTTTTTTGCCCGCGGGAACAATGCCTGCGGGGGTACTGTTCATTGAACAGTAGGTTTTTTTTTTTTTTTTTTCCCTAGCACTGTTCATTGAACAGTAGAATTTTTTTTTACCCCTCGCACTATTCCCTCGGGAACAGTGCCCGCAGGTACTGTTCATTGAACAATAAATTTTTTTTTTTGGCCCCCGACACTGTTCCCTCAGGTACAGTGCCCGCGGGCACTGTTCATTGAATAGTAGAATTTTTTATTTTTTATTTATTTTTTTTACCCTTGGATACTCTCCCCTTGGGTGATGTTCCCTTGGATAATCTTCCATTGGGTAATGTTCCCGTGGAAACTCTACCCTTAGGTAATGTTGGTACTCTGCCATTCGGTAATATTCCCTTGGGTAATCTTCCCTTGGATAATGTTCCAGTAGGTATTCTGCCCTTGGGTGAAATTAATACAGATACCAAATCAAGGTTCTGTTTTGGAAGGGCGTGGATTCAAGTCCATGGTCAATGACTCTTAGTGATGTAAAACTGGATTTTTCTTTTGAAAATTCGATATACTAGTTGTAAACTTCATGGGTTTCAGTCAGCCCATCCCTTTGGCAAGGGAATAAATTTTACGAGCTTTACTTAGCTCGTCACTCCTATAATAAGGGAACGAGCTTCACTCAGCTCGTCCTTTTAGTAAGAGAATTAAATTTTACGAGCTTCCCTCAGCTCGTCCCTTTAGTAAGGGAATTAGGTTTTACGAGCTTCACTCAGCTCGTCCCTTTAGTAATGGAATTAGATTTTTGTCAAGCGTCAGGAATGCCAAGTCCTACTGGGCTAAGCATGCTTGATGATTACTTTCTTACCCCTTTTAATAAGGGAAGTAGACTTGCTCGAGTGTTGTGAGCTCACCCTTTAATAAAGGAGTAGTAAACCCTCCGTCTCTTTACCGAGGGAAGAAGATAGAGTTGACCCTTCGTTCCTTTATGGGGGAAAGAGGTGTAATCTGAAGGATGGTGACCCATTTAATACGAGAGGTAGTCGTCTCGTCTCTCTAGTAAATGAAGAAAGCTTTAATTATCTCACCCTTCTGTGTAGAAGAAGTAATCGGTTTCTTGTCATGTGTTGTTGGCCCTTGGTTCCTTTAATGAGAAAAATAGATCACTATGAGCTTAATATTACCACATAGGTAGGTAACTAAAAATATAATATTTTATTGCGTAAAAATTGAGGGTCATCCATCTCAATGGTGATGGTGACCTTATTAGAAAATAAAATAACACATGAAATGATGAACTAAGATGCCCCCAGTCTTTAATTTGAATGACTTGATAAGGCTAATTCTAGCTGTGAGACAATTGTTAGTCGGTATACTTATCTGAGTCCTCCTCACTATATGTCATATCGCTTTGGCTGAAGAATGATTTCTTATAGCTGGTATCCTTTTCATCCCTGGTGAGAGGGGCTGACCTCTTCTTGTCATCTCCTTCCTTTCCCTTTCGTGCACTCATGACATCTTCAGCGTTCATGTGTTTCTACGCTCTGATCAACAACTCTGCCATGCTGGTGAGAGGTTCGTTGGAAAAGACGAACAAGAATCTGGAGGTTTGGAGTCCTCCTATGAAAGCGGTCAAAGCCACCTTGTCGTCCACCTCTTATGCCTGCAACATATCTGTATTGAATCGGGTGATGTATTCCCTAATCGACTCGCTCTTCTGTTGCTTCACGGTCAGCAGGTAGGTGGCCGACCTCCTATGCCTCTGACCTACAATGTAGTGGCTCACAAACTGCTTACTCAGTTCTTCGAAGGTGTTGATGGTTCCTGACTTCAGCTTGTTGAACCAAACTCTTGTCGATCCCTTAAGTGCAGTGGGAAAAGCTCGGCACATGATTGCATCTGGCACGGTGTGCAAATGCCTAAGAGCTTGAAAGGTCTCCAGGTGATCGAGGGGATCTTTGGTCCCATCAAAGCTTTCGAACGAGGGCATCCTGAACTTGCTAGGTAGGGGGCATTTCATAACGGCAGGGCTGAATGGCAGGTTGGTCCTCTGCACTAGGTCATCTATGGTGGCAGGACCTTTCCCTTTCATAGCCTGCATTACATCTTTCATTTTCGTCTTGAGATCCTCGATCTGTAAGTCGAAATAGGTAACTTTCTATGTCTTTTCCTTAACACAGAAGGTTGTGCTTGTTTGAGACTGGGGATTTCGCGAAGATCGGGAAGGAGGTTCTCTGTGTCGGTTTTTGACTTGGCTTTGTTCTGCCTTGATCTTGTGAGAATGATTGTTTTCTCGGTCCTTCTCGTGTTGTCCCCAATCAGTCAAATTGGGAGGACATGGGTTGGACAATTCTTGTTGAGGTGGTGGTCCCGCTGGGATAAGATGTCACATGATCTCTGCATTTTGTTGGATCAACTGGTCCATACTCTGACGTAAAGTTTGGACCTGTAGTTCTAACGCTGCAAACCATTCCTGGTCATTCGGGACGTCTGGGTGCTCACCCGATCTTCTCTTTGACTGAATCCCTGCAACGATATTTCTGTTCCAGTTACCATACTAGACCGCAAGTGCATATACCCAACCGAGTAATTGATTTAAGGGAATCGTCGTTTCCCATAGACGGTGCCAACTGTTTAGGGTGAAATCCACGCGGTCCGATTCAGCACCGTTTTCCTGCAAAGAAGAGAGTAGAAGATCGATGAATCTTGATGGCACCGGTGTGGTGCCTGCAAGAGCTCTCCGACGATCAAGTCAGTCACCGGAGGTCTAAAAGAAAGGCAGGAATTTAATAATAGTTTTTTATCGTACCTTATTCCCGAGTCGTCTTCCTATTTATTGTCACTTCCCTTATTCTTGATAAGGGAATATCATAATTCTTATCCCATGGAAATCTTATCCTTGATAAAATTTATCATTATCCCATGGAACTTATTCAATGGAAATCGTTATCCTTGATAACGAAATATTATCTTTCGAAAGTGGAAGAGATCTGGCGGCTGGTTAACACTTAATTGCCTCTATCGTTAGGTCGTAATAGGTTATGTTTATTTTTCCTTATCAAGTAGAAAAGAATAAACTGAAATCTCAAAAAATTCAAATCCTTATTCTACAAATTCTCAAAGTTAAAAAAATAAAATAAAAATGTTTAGAGAGATATATAGAGAAAAAAGTTAAAATATAAGGTAATGTGGACATAATACCCCTATACTATGAGATTAATAACATATATACCTATCCCCTTGGGTATTTTCGGAAGAGTAAAAGAGCAAAACGGGTATTACAATACTAATTTATGTCAGAGGAGTAGTTTTGCACAATGTGAAAAGATTAGGGTTATTTTTTGCACACTTTTTCAATTAGGGAATAAAATTACTACGCATAATATACTTTAAGAGTATTTTCTGCACTTATCCCTCACTAATTATATATGAACTTGTGAAATAAGCATCTTCTTGTGATTGCTATAATGTGAGTGTTCAAATGACTGGAGGACACGTGAGTTCTTTCATTAATTGTTTTACTTTACATTTGTTATTATGTTGAATCTGGTTGCGTGTGACAGTATTTTATGATGAACTTCATGTTTGTAGCTAACTTTTGCACTAAAACTACGTAATTTTGGTGCACAGAGCAGAGTTCAAAACAATTTGTAAAAGTTCCGACTTCCAACATAGAGATTATGCATGTGCATCAAAATTACGTTATTTGGTAAGAGAATTCACTTTCATAACTGAGCTTGCCAATGTAGAGTGTTTAAAAAGTGACATAGGTGCAAATCTAACACTAGTACTATTCCATACAATGGGAAATTCTAAAGCCGTCAAAATTCGGCAATGGAGATAGTTGTGAGCCCATTACATTCTCACCTGTTTTTTTTTCTCCATCAATTGTAGCATAACTCTTATTCAAAAAACTTGTGATATAGGGCCAAATAATTTAACCTAAAATATTTTAGCCGTCCACGAGAATCTCTACCTGTTGCATCACACAGCTGAGATGTTTGGGCTAACATTTCAGCTAGACTGCTGGACTCAGGCTAGGATCTATGATGGGCTCGGTGGGCAATTGTTCCCGCTGAATTTTTTTTTTTTTAATATTTTACCCACTAATTTTGCTTTTTCAAATTATATACTTGCAAAATTTTGAGTTTGACAAAATTGAGTTTAGTGTGCCATGGCCCATGGGCTAGTAATATCAGTTGGTGGGTTTATCCAGACAGTGGATTGTCTGGATTGACCAACACGTGAGATTCATGAACAAAATTCGGACCCAAGTTAAAGTCCTTCGTGTACCCAACCGCAGGAATTGGCGTCCATAGACTCTAACCCAGTACTCCAAATTAGGATGTCCGACATGTTATGTGTAAAATAAAAAAATAAAAAAAAAGTTAGAACTTGGAAAATAAATGAAAGAGTATTGCTACTCATAAACAAAATTTTAAAGGGACCAAACAACATAAAAGTGATGAAAAGATAAATTCATATGGATTTCTCATGACATTTTCTTTCTATTTCATTAATTAGCTAATTTTTTGATTTTAATTTTTTTTTTTTTTTTCTCCTTTGTGTACATAAAGATAATCATAAAAAAAATATCAATTTATAGCATTATGAAATAGTTAAACAAGCCTAAAGCAATGTCAAAGTGACTTGACTAGGAATTTTATTGAATTCATCCATCCAGGAAATTAGAATTGAAAGTGCAATTTGGATTGAGCAAGACAAATCGAATCAACTCATCGTGAATTTTGCATGGGTTTTTTTTTATTTCATTTTAGTAAAAAAAAAAAAAAAATTATAAATTCTTTTAAGCACATCCAAAACCAGTCTAATTCCAAGTACTTCAGCCTATTATTTTCCTTTCTCTTAACCCAATCGATATTCATTTGAAACACAAATAATCTTCATTAAAAACTTGAGTTGAAGATTCATATATATATATATATGTGTGTGTGTAAATATATTATATTATTTCCCAATGACCACATGCAAGATGCATCTGACCTCTTTTCATTGTGATTTTACTAATAAAAAAAGAAAATAGAAGGAAACGGTAAATTTGATTATTAGTATTTTGTCAAATTGATAATTAAAAAAAAACTTATGTCACATTAATAACAATATAATTTATAACTACGTTCGTCTTTATTCATATAAATCAATTTAAATTGTCCAATTTTCAAACATTACCCTTAAAAAAAAAAAAAAAACATCTCGGATACAAGGTTCTATGTTTCTAAATTAAATCTTGACAATAGTAATAAATAGTACTACATTAATAGTAGCAAGTAAATCGTATCCGATAGGTCATCATTTGTACTACGAGGAAGTTTCTTTTCTTAGACCCAACTTGCAAGTGACCAAGACATCAAAAAGGTCCGATGATATATTTCCCCTAAGCGCAGTGCTCACTCGACACCAACTCATCCAGCGCTTTTTAGCGCAAAACCCTCCCCCTCCACCTCCTCCTCCTCCTCCTCCTCCTCCTCTCTGCAACTCGTCTGAGTGTAGAGAGAGAGACAACTAGAGAGAGAAACCAGACAGATATGGAAAGTTCCTTCCTCTCTCCACCAGCGAAGCGTTCAATCCACACCGCCACAGGAATGCTCGAATCCAACAACAATTCCTACACCACCTCCAACGGTGCGTCCTCCAAACGCTCCAAACCGCCTCCACCCCTCGCGGTCCCAGCCGGCCACGTCGCGTTCCGCCTCCTCTGTCACGCCTCCCGCATCGGCGGCGTCATAGGCAAGTCCGGCACCATCATCAAGCAGTTACAGCAGGACACGGCGGCGAAGATCCGAGTTGAAGAGCCATCATCCGGTTCCGACGACAGAGTCATTATCATCGTTGCTTCGAACTCACTCAACAAGAAAATTACGTTGAAGGATCCAGAGGAAGATGAAAGAGGCAGTGATGAAGAATTTGAGGTTTCCGCGGCGCAGGAAGCGCTAATTAGGGTTTTTGAGAGGATTCTTGATGTTGCAGCAGAGACCGACGGAGTATCCGTATCGCCTGGGGGTGTAGTATCGTGTAGATTGTTAGCGGAGGCGACTCAGGCCGGGTCAGTGATTGGAAAAGGAGGGAAGGTAATTGAGAAGATTAGGAAAGATAATGGCTGTAAAATTAAGGTTTTGAGTTCAGAGAAGTCGCCGGCTTGCGCTTTGCCGGGCGAGGAAATGGTAGAGGTATGGAATCCTTTACAACATTGAGTTTAATTTTACTCTAATTTTCTATGCAATGCATCATATAATGCGAGCATTACAGTAGCCTTGGCACATTTTTGGGTTGAACATTTTAGTGGGTAGTGACCTTTATTTTTTTAAGTGTATATCTAATGGATCCTTACTATCAATAGAACATCAAATCTTGCAAAATAAGTGATTTGTATTTGAACTGTTCAAGTCATTGTTTTGTAAAATCTTGCCGTCTATTTGGATTGAGGGGTTAGGAGGTTGGGGAAAAAAAGTGTGGGAGGGCAACTGATACCCTGTTTAGATATGAGGAGTCAAAAGGTAGGGAAACAGTGGGATGGCCGCATTATGCAAAATGCACTGGGGGAAAATGGAGATGGCGGAATTTTCAAGGGGCACAATTTCTTGATTGAAGAGTCATTTTTTGGTGCCCCATTTGGCAGCTTTTAGTTAGAGATTTTACTTCCTCTAATTAATATTAGATTAGTATAAGCGCTAACACCTGACCTATTTGAAAAATTTTCCGTTTCTATTTGGTCATGCTGCTATTATGAACATGGAGTCATTAGAGGCAGCAAGATGTGTGGTATAGGTCGTCCTATTTTCTCTCCCTTAGAGTGCTTTATGAATTTCTAACCGGGAATGTTGATATGGCTTATTTAGTGTCATATCACAATTCATTCATTCTTGGGCATAGTTGCTCACAAATTGTGGCATGGGACATCTGTCTGTGGCAGGAGCCTTACATTGAACAAGAGGTCATACTAATTGTGTTCATCAATTCATTGTGATCTGATCCAAACAGATATTGTTCAATAAATTGATCAATTGTTGTATACCCAACAGAGTGTTCTTATGAGTTAAACCTCCCTTTTTCTTTCCTTTTAATGGGGTAAAAAAACAAGAAAATAGGCGACTGCCCATTTATTTTATTTATACATTACCCTTCAGCTCATATCTGATAAGATTTAATATATATTTTTTCTTTTATTATGTCTCTTATATCTTCCCCAAAAAAGAAGGGCAACTATTACTTTAATATCTTTTATTTTTTCCCTTCTTCTTTCCTAGCTAATGCTATTGTTCTCTTCTGTTTCTGTCCTGATTTATCTGCCAACGAATGCTGTGCCCGTATTCTATAGGCTGGTATTCTTGGACCACAAACTTATCAATCACATAAATCACTTGAGTAAAACCCTCTATGGTGTCTCTAACTTTTTTCAATTAGTAGAACAGGGCTGGCTTGATGCAATTTGAAACCTAAAGTGAAATCGCTAAATTATGCCTTCTCACATTGATTATATTAATATAGTTCTAGTTATTTTTATTTAAAAATTATTTTCTTTACTTAAGTTGGAATAAGCCCAAGGAAATATAAAAACACTATTTACGTTTTTTAACTTAATAGATAGTGATTTAATTGTGTTGGAAAGCTAAGTGAAAGAGAGTCAATAAATTACAAAGTACAAAATTTTGAACAAGTATTGATATGCAGGAGAGTTAAAAAATCAGAAGAATTATTGAGGGAAAAAAATGAGGTAATTATAAGATAAAACTAAATAAAATTGTACTGACAATAGAAGAGCATTTGTATTTATTTGGTAATTAATACAATACACTAAGCATAAATAATTCATTAATATATATATATATATATATATATATATATATAACTAATATAAAAGAAACTTGTATTGATCAATAGAAGAGCAGTTGTATTTATTTGGTAATTAATATAATACACGAACCATAATTAAATCTTTAAAAGAAATATATTACAAATATAATGAGATATGGGGCCTGTTCTCCTATTGGGGGCCTTACATGACCGCCGTAATTGCCTTATGGATGAGCTGCCCCTGACAACGCACTTAAAAAAAAAAAAAAACCTTATATAATGTGATATGGGGCCTCTTCTCCTATTGGGGGCCTTAAGCAATCGCCTTAATTGCCTTATGATTAAGCTACCCCTGTAGTAGAATTATTAGGCATTAATTTTTTCTTTAATTATAATTAGACAAAATTCCTCCATCTGTCACCAACCACATGCATGCGCACAATTACATACCCAAAAAATGAAGAAAAGAGAGAGAGAGAGATAAATGACAGTATTAAGCTCTGTGTTGGTAGTTGGTACTCTCATAAATCTGAATGAAGTGAACTATTTCATTCAATTTTATGTTTGTGTTTGATGCTATTCCATTTGAAAGAATTTCACCCTCGTTCATTTATAAAAGATTTGGTCAACATTGTGGCAGATTGAGGGTGATGTTCTGGCCGTTAAGAAAGCACTTGTTGCTGTTTCCCGCCGACTTCAAGATTGTCCATCATCTGACAAAACAAAGATGACTGGAAGCAGACCACCTGAGGCAATTCCAAATGAGACCTTACCTGTCTCACGTGTGGATCGTCCGCCATCGCGTAGTTCAATGCTACAACCTATGCCAACCAGCTCTCTGAATTATGCCTCTGGAGGTCGTCCATTGCCAATAGAGGCTGACAGGATTCCCTACCCGGACACAAGGATGCAACAGCAAGAAGTGATTTTTAAGCTTCTCTGTTCCAATGACAGGGTAGGGGGTGTTATTGGCAAGGGAGGAACAATCGTCAAGGCTCTTCAGAATGAAACAGGTGCTTCTATAAGTGTTGGAGGTACTGTAGCAGATTCTGATGAACGATTAATTACTGTTTCTGCAATGGAGGTTTGCTGCACTGCTTTCATTTTCATCAGTTTTTTATTGTGTTTAATTATAGAATATACAAGTTTGTAATTTTTTTTTACTTGTTCTTTTTCTTGCTTAGAATTCTGAATCACAGTACTCGCCAGCGCAAAATGCAGTTATTCTTGTTTTTAATAGATCTATAGAGGCTGGCATCGAAAAGGGGCTGGATTCAGGCTCAAATAATGGGTCACCTGTTTCTGCACGGCTTGTAGTCCCATCAAACCAAGTTGGTAGCTTGTTGGGTAAAGGAGGCACAATAATTTCAGAGATGAGGAAGATAACTGGTGCTGGCATACGAATAATTGGGGGAAACCAAGTGCCAAAGTGTGCTCCAGAAAATGTTGAAGTAGTGCAGGTGTGTAGCTTAGTGTTTGGCTACTATAATAGTAAGTTTTAAAAGATTATGGCCTCTTCTTTTTCCATTTCATGGTTGGAACTTTCCAGTGTTTTGGAAATAATGATGCAAATCTTGTAAAATTATCGACTTATCCCTTTTGCTAAAACATCTCAATACATATAACAACAATGACAACAACAATAATGTTCTTTTCATCATTACTGTTATCATCATCTTCTGGATTGTATTACATTTTTATTTATTATTGCACATATTTTTATGTAATATCTACATATATGCCCTACCTAAGGTCCAATCTACTGTCAGTTGTTAGATTTAAGATGTCTTCACAGAATTTTTCTGAGACCAGCACGGTAGGCTTCCATCAGTCGCCAAGGCTGCCATTTGCTTTTCTTTTAGACTCGCAAACCTAATTTTGTGCTTTCCAGTCTTGCCTTTATTTATTTATTATTATTTATTATTATTTTTATAATATCCTCATGCCTAATATTAGCTCTCTCTTTTATTAAGACCTTAAATTCAAAGAAGTTCTGACCTATTATTTTGTTACAAAATTTTCCTTACTGGTACTAATATTGGGTGAATAATTGTTAATATTTTTCTTTTGTTACGGAATGTGGATGCAATTAATTTAAGTTATATCTGACTCCAATTCATGATGATAAAGTTGTGTCTATTTCTGAAAATTGGGATACTTAGATGTGACATTCTCTCTGTTCATTTTATCTAGGACTTAAAAGAGCTTTGCACAGGCAGAATTGTGCTTTGTAGACATGTTAGATTTGGGATTCATTTGGCTAAGTAGAGATTTGTGAAGCTTAAGACGAGCTTAACTCGTTTGAAGATTGACTGTCAATGGCTTAAAATTGAGTTAGGTGACAATTTTAAGAAGCCAAATATAGGAAAAGGATGGGGAGAATTGTTGACATATATACTTGGGAAGAAGTTCAAAATTTCATAAAAAAATAAACTACAGTTCAATTCAATAAAACTTCCTAGAAAGATGCTTACACTTGAGGCAGAGAAACTTCATCACAGGGAACTTAAAGTGTCATGGAAAGAAAGATATTAGGAGTTATAAGATCATACTTGGTTAAGGTTATAGACAAAGTAACAAGGAAAGAGATTAAATCTTAAATCTTGTTACAGTTTTTGATTTTGTAACAGGAAACACTTTAAGATAGATGAATAGTTAGTATTTTGAAAGTGGATAAAGCAAAGATAGAGCCTGATTGAATAGGAATTTCTAGGTGTATGCATTAAGAGATTGAAGAGGGAGAGGTGGCTTGTAAAAAAAAAAAAAGATGGAGAGGTGAAAATAGTTAGGTGTTATAGAACTGACTAGTAGATTTTAAAGGGACAGCATTATCAAAGATAATTTAAATGATATATTTATAGAGGATTCTATTGTCATTTGGAAATGAGACGATTGATTGTGAAGATGAATGTAATTTAATAAGTTATACTGCAAGTCTAGAATTTAAATTAGGTCACCTGAATCAGGTTTGAAGGTGGTGGCTACTTCTATAAATTATTAGAAGTAGCCATGTATAGAAATTAATTTTGGAAGACTCAATAATGTGAAACTATATTAGGGATGACAATGCATGTGAAGCCCCTATCTTGATCCCACATCATCAGAGAAGAACTTTTCCTTGTTCTATTTCGTGCATGCAGTGAATTGTCGTTCCCTATCCCATTCAGGTTGCAATTGAACAGATCGAGCAAGTTCGAGTTGACGTAGCATGAAACCTATTACTATTAGAGTCTAAATTGACACCTATGAATAAAATCTCCTTGTGTTTCAGGATCCCATAGTAACAACAAAACGATGTGCTAAACTATTAGCAGGAATGCGGCAGTTAAGAAATTACAGCCTTCCAAACAGGAACTGGCCAATCCATGTGTATACCATGGAGTTACAAAATTTGTTCATATGTTACTCATCCCACATATGCGTTGCTTGTGCCAGTTATGACGGGACATCAACTTGAGGCCCTTGACTGGAAGAAAATGACATGAGCAACTTTATTTATTGAATTTTCATCTATCCATTAATATATTTTGGAGATGGTTGAATGTTTTCATATCTCATTACTACTATTGTCTTCTTCTTATTATTCTACATTATTCCCCATATCCAAATATATATATATATAATTTATTTTTTTTACTTATTTTGAATAGCATGTTTTTGGATGCAGCAGGTAGTTCTTATTTATCAAAAAAAAAAAAATATGGATGCCAGGTAGTCAATTATATTCTAAAAAGAAATGGTTTTTTGCTTGACAGATTACAGGCGAGTTTGTAAATGTACAAGATGCATTGTACAATGTTACTGGTAGACTGCGAGATAACTTCTTCCCCAGTAAAATATCAAATGGTTCTGGAATTAGGAGCAGTTCCTCTGCAATTACTGAGGTCAGTCCCTATGGAAGATCAAGGGATCCTTCTTCTCTTGGACTGCATTCTGTCGGGGTCTCTCATAATATCAATCGGCATCCTACTTTAACACAGAGTATGGATCATCTCGGACTTTCCCAGAATTTTGATCATCCTCCATTGCCAAGGTCATGGGCATCGGAGGTAATAGGCTTTCTTTTTCTTTCATTTCTTTGTTTTTGGTATCTAAATCCTAATTAAAATTTCACATTTGATGATGGGTGGCCTTGATTGCAGACTGTAACTGGAGTAAATCCAAGGAGCATCATGGATGTTGGCAGAGGATTGACTTCTTTTAAAGGTGGCGTTGAACTTGGCAGGTTTGTGTCGACACAACTTTCTAGAAACCCTATATGTAGTAGTACACATGTTGTGAACATTTGACCATGAATGTTGCTGTAAATGGATTCCAAGAAAGATTTTGCCTTGCAAAGAGAAGATGACCAAAAGATAATTTTTTATTTATATTTATTTTTTATTTTTATCACTGGCAAGAATCAAACTCCTAATCCCACTCCTTCCTTTTACATCCATTGCGCGAGCAGTAAACTGTGCTATAGCAGCTTTGCCAAGGATGACCAGAAGGTAATGGATCAATAAATCATCATTTTGTACTGAATGATGGACACTTTTATGCTACGTTTGGTGTGAAGGAATGAAATGGAATGGAATGTCCATTCCAACCATTTTTTTGTTTGGTATGCAATTTAAAGTAGGAATGATCATTCAATTGAAATGAAAATTCATTCTTGTGAATGAAAATCCATTCCACAGCTAAACCTATGGAATGGCTATTCCATTCCCAAGTAATTTTTTTTTAAAAAAAAATCAACTTCTCAGAAAACCCTCATGTTCCAAATTGAAAAACCACCATTACTTTCCACCACAACCACATCCACCTTTCACCACCATAATCACTACCACCGCCTTCCACCACCACCACCGCCACCGACTTTCACCATCGCCCACCACTTTCCACCACCACCACCGACTTGCACCTTCGCTCACCACTTTCCACCGCCGCCACCTTTCACCACCGCTACCACCACCGTTTACCGCAACCACTACCACCGCCTTTCACCACCTTCCACCGCTACCACCACTGCCATTGCCTTTCAACACCTTCCACCACCATTCCCGCCATCGCCTTTCTCCACCGCCACCGCCTTTCTCCACCGCCACCGCCACCGCCACCGCCACCGCCACCACCTTTCACCGCCACCGCCACCTTCCGCCACCGCCACCGCCACCGCCACCGCCACCGCCATCGCCTTCCATCACCACCGCCTTCCACCGCCACCACCTTCCATCACTACCACCGGAACCTTCCACCTCCGCCAGCACCTTCCAGGTTTCCAGCACCACCAGCGCCACTGCCGCCACCACCTTTCACCAGCGCCACTGCCTTCCACCATCGCCTTCCAGCACCACCATCGCCACCATTATCACGGCCGCCACCGTCTTCCACAATCGCCACCTCCACTGCCTTCCACCACCACCATAGTCGCACCACTATCTCCTTCCACCACAACTACCACATTACTGCCATCGCCTTCTACCAACACTATTGCCACCGTCCACCACCATCGTTGCCGCTACCATCCCCACCTTCCAACACCACCACCTACACCATTACCGCTTTTCACCATCCACCACCGCAACTACCACCATTTATTTTTAAAAAATTATTAGAGAATGTCATTTTGTTAATTTAATTTATTTGTTACTAAGAGGGATATTTTGGAGAATTCAATTAGAAATTTATTCTATTCTAATTTTTAAATTGGTCCAACCAAACACTAGAATGGTTATTATTATTTCATTCCTATACATTTCATATTTACAACCAAGTTTTTCCCATTTGCATTCCATTCCATTCCTGCACACCAAACGTCGCATTAAAGGAAGCTTTCAAACATTATGATGACTATTTGGTACTGACGATGCCCCACGTGGAGTTTTTATTTATTTAGTGGTGAATCTATGACTAATCTCTGTTACATCTTTTGTCGTGAACTTCCTGCTTTTGGATTTAAACTTGGATTCTACTCATGCAAGTTTTTCCCACACATATCAAATAAGAACAGAAATACTGTACAATTATTTTCACTTAATTTCCCATCGGTCTCTAAAAGAGCAATCATTTTCATTGGTTTGGGAAATAACTCTCTTGAATTTCTTAGTGTTTTAGCGTTTCTTGCTAGGTCTGTTTCTTATGAAACTCCTCGGACTTTGTGGTGTTCTGCTGAACTACAACACATTCTTAAAAATTTTAGCCATAATATTTAGCTTTAGTTAAGGATAAAAATTTATTGGCAGTGTATAAATTCATTTCTTTCTATTGGTGGAATCATATTGGCCAAGAAAGTTACTTCGAGGGAGGATAAAAGTTTTGGAAAAAGTTAAGGGAAACCTTTGATCAACCATTATTCATTAATGAGTAACTTTTTCTCCAAAAAAAAATGGGGGGAAAAAAAAAGAAGAGAAACTTAGGGGACACATTTTGAATATATTTCAGAAACTATTAAAGAATTTGGGGAACTTTCTGATAATGCTTGAGAAATGGCAGGAATATTGATTGCGATGAATATCCCATGAATTTCACCTTTCTATCTGAAGGAGTTTTTATGGTAATGATTAATAAACCTTCTTTGATTGTTCCTTAAAAGTTTACATTTTTCTCGGTCGATTTTAGTGTTCAATAAATGTTTTATCAAGCTCTCCACCAAGTGTCACTAGGAGTTTCTAATGTTTTATCAAGTTCGAGGGGATTGAGACAGGGGGATCCGCTCTCCCCTTTCTTGTTCCTTTTCGTCATGGAGGCCCTCGGTAGATTGATGTGTCAGGCAATTGAGCTGGGTTTTTTGAGTGGTTTTCGGGTGGGAAGGGATGTTGCTTCCCAGTTGGAGATTTCCCATTTGATGTTTGCAGATGACACGTTAGTTCTGTGTGATGCGAATGTGTCCCAACTTCGCTATTTGCGGTGTGTTCTGATTTGGTTTCAAGTTGTGTCCGGCCTCAAAGTGAATGTTGGCAAGAGCGTTCTGGTGCCGGTGGGGGAGGTTCCAGAGATTGAGACTTTTGCTGATATTCTGGGTTGTCGTACTGGTTCTTTTCCCATCTCTTACTTAGGATTGCCTCTGGGAGCTCCTTCGAGGTGTGTGGGAGTTTGGGATCCAGTGGTGGATAGATTTGAGAGGAGGTTGGCTGGTTGGAAGAAGCAGTTTCTTTCCAAGGGAGGTCGGGTCACTTTGATTAAGAGCACTCTTTCATGTCTTCCCACTTACTTTATCTCCCTTTTTCAGATTCCCTCTTCGGTGGCGGAGAGGATTGAGAAATTACAGCGTAATTTGCTGTGGGGGGCAGAGGGGAAGAGTTTAAGTTCCATTTGGTTCGATGGAAGAATGTTTGCAGACCCATTCGGAATGGAGGTTTGGGCCTCAGAAGATTGGTGCCTTTTAATAAGGCTCTTTTTAGGAAATGGTTGTGGAGGTTTGGAGTGAAGAGACACTGGCTTTGGAGGACGGTTGTGGCGAGTCGGTTTGGGGAGAGTAGAGGAGGGTGGTGTTCCCTTGAGGTGCGTGGGCCTAGAGGTGTGGGGGTTTGGAAGGTCATTCGGAAGGGGTGGGATGATTTTGTTAAGCATATCCGCTTTCGTCTCAGGGATGGCAGAAGAATTAGTTTTTGGGAGGATGTTTGGTGTGGTGATGTTCCTCTTACTCTCGCTTTTCCTCAGCTTTTTAGGATTGCTACGGATAGGCAGGCCATGGTGGTCATCTGTTATCATCTTGATAATGGGAGACTGGTGTGGGATGTTCGATTCAGGCGATTGCTACAGGACTGGGAAATTATGGAGACTATTCGTTTTTTGGAGTTGTTGTATCGTCAGAGGATTGTGACTGAGGATTCTGATTGTTGGACTTGGGCTGATAACTCTCAGGGGCGTTTCGAGGTTAGGTCCTTTTTCAAGTGTCTAACAGATGGCCCTAGGGAGTTCTTTCCTTGGAAGTCCGTTTGGCGCTCAAAGGCTCCTCTTAAGGTGGCCTTTTTTGCGTGGTCCTCTGTTCTGGGAAAGATTTTAACCCAGGATAATTTAAGGAGGAGAAATCAGGTGGTGGTTAATCATTGCTATATGTGCCTTCGCGATGAAGAAACAGTGGATCATCTTCTCTTACACTGCACCGTTGCTAGAGCCTGCTGGGATTTGATGTGTGGCTTGTTTGGGTTTCCTTGGGTTATGCCTTGTTCTGTGAGAGGGCTGATTGAGGCATGGAGTGGTTGCTTTGTGGGAGCCCACATTTGGGATGCTTGGAGGGCTACACCTTTGTGTGTGTGGTGGTGTTTGTGGCTTGAGCGGAATAGGAGATATTTGAAGGGCAGGAGATGTCGATTTCTAGGCTTAAATTCTCTATTCTCTCTACTCTTTTTTGTTGGGTTTCAGAGAGAGATTATTGCTCTTTAGAGAAGATTGTTGATTTTTTGGCCTCTTTGAAGGCTTAGGTCCTTTGTGGCCCTTTGTACTTTCTTGGGTTTCGCTCCCCTTTCGAGCGCTTTTTTATACAATTGTACTTATCAAAAAAAAAAAAAAAAAAAAAAATTGTCTGATGCCATGCATCAGACAATTTCTAAAATGCTCATGCATATCACGTGACTTGTATCCTCCTTTTCAATATAACATAAATTTGTTTTTGTCATCACTCCATATGCAACATTATCAAATATTAGCCGTTTTTCTTGCATATCACCCACTTGATCTGATGCCAGACGGGACATTAGAATTGCCTGCTATAAAATTGTCTAATTGCAAAAATATATCTATGTATTTTTACTCATGATTATCAGCTAGTTGCTCTTTCTTTTGGTGTTTGCAGTGGAAGCAGATCCGCCATTGTGACAAATACAACTGTGGAAATTGTAGTTCCCGAAAATGTTATTGGCTCGGTTTATGGGGAGAATGGTAGCAATTTGGCTCGTTTGAGACAGGTAGCTCATGCTTCTTTTTTGAAAAAATGTCTTCGTTTCATTGGGCTATACTGAGCATAACTAGTCATACAATATGTATGTGCTATATGATGGATGTTCATGGCTACTGAAAATTTCATGGTACTTCCAAATGTTTTTGTTTGCAATTTGCGACGCCTAGTACATACTGTTTCACCGAGGAGGAGAAAGCTATGAAATCTTGTTGTACATGCTATATTATGGTTGTTCATGGCCACTAATAACCCTTAAGAACCTGTGCAAGAGTCTTGAACTTTAAGCTGCACATCGAGTGGTATAGTAGACCACGTTATGTTAAAAAAAAGCCAAAAACAAAAAACTAATGTAATTAGTAGAGATGCACAAACAGGATCAAACACGCACAAGCACACAGATTTGTTCATGAGTTGCACCCATTTGCCCCTTGGGGACTCAAAAGTCTTAAACCTTCAATCTTCTATTTGGAAGGAGAATATACCACTTGGGATAAGTCACTGGTCTCTCATTTCAATGTTTAAAGTCAATAGTTGAGCTGTCTCTAAGTGTGTATATATATTTTCCTTTTCGTTTTTCTGTTTTCTTTTGACTGCTGCCATCTTTGAGTTTCCAAGTAATCTGATTTTAAGTTCACCTTCAATTGTACGTTTTGGTCTCTCTGGAACAGATTTCGGGAGCAAAGGTCACAGTGCATGAGCCTCATCCTGGAACAAGTGAAAGGATTGTCGTCATATCAGGAACCCCCGATGAAACCCAGGCAGCTCAGAGCCTCCTGCAAGCTTTCATCCTTACTGGACCATCATGACAAGATCATCCTTACTCTTGACAATCTCACCGAGGAGAAGACAGCTACAAATTCTCACCCGTTTTAATATATTTGTTCCATCCAACTTCTGTACACTAAATTTAGGAGTCTTTGAGCCCTCTGTTTATGCCAATCTTTTCGTTTCGCTCCAAAGCATATCAACATCAATCAATCACCAAAATGTTTTGTAGGAGGAGAAAACATTATTGTTGTTTGAATAGATTGAAAAAAAAAAAAAAAAAGGTTGCAGCAAACCTTATTATTGCAAATCCAGAAAACGAAAAGAAAGAAACTGTCATTACTGCAATTCATCACTTTTGCTCCAAATGTTTATCTGGCAATCACCACACTCTAGCTGTTCTAGTTTCTCAGAAAACCTTCATTCAATGCACGCACGATGAAGAAAACAATAGCATTATCGCGTAGTTGATCCATCTCATTGTGTGATTTAGGTTGGCACATTTTAATTATTAATTATGTCATGTTGTGGAAAAGTCCTGCAAAGCAACTATTTAAGCATTTTGTGACATGTTTATATTGTCATAATGCAAAAACTTTTATGTGACGAGGAGACTGGGTTCCAGTACTTCTGGGTGAAATAGGTTACCCATTACCAACTTCCGAAATTTCAACCATATACTAATTGATAAAAGTACAGTAAAATACTTTACCCAAATTTTTAAGTTTAGCAGAATAATACAAACATAAGATGCTGATAGAGCAGATGCACTCTTGCTCCTGTTTCACTTGTCTATGTCCTCAAGCTTATGGATAAAAGGGAAGCTATATAGTGCTTCTCAATCACACATCATACACAAATTTTTATATTACTTATCCAAGAACCATAATTGCTGGAAGCAAATGCACTCTTTTAATTGTGTCATAGCATCAAGTTGCTGCAGCTGCTGCTGGCGTCGGTTTGAGAATGATTTCAACATTATCATGAACACCTTGAAGCAATAGTTCACCGTCATAAGTCAGAACTTTACGTTTCTTTGCAGCCCTCAATGTACCAACCAATGCTTCAAATATGTTCGCACACTTGTCATCGTTAAAGAGCACACCAAATGTGACCTTCAAGACAGTAAACAACATTGTTATGGTAAGTAGAAAACATAATCTATTGAAAATTTTGACATTGAAAGAACAAAATGTGAGTTTCTATAACATGGCCTAAAAAAGAAAAAAGAGAAAAAAATAAGAGAAGAAAGAAAAAATATGGGATGGGTTTAAGTCATGAGTACAGAATGGGCCAGAAATGGAGATGGGAGACTTTGAGAAACTGTAACTTCTACAAGATGTCTTCATATTATAATAGAAATTTACCCTGCCTTTCAATAGACAACTAGAATAAAATCCAAGAGCTCTTATTTTCTATGCCCTCTTCTTCATTATTCCAGAAGAGGCTCTAAAGAACCTACACAATATTACCCAACAGCTTGGTGCTTCTCCGTTCACTTGGGTTTACCAAGGAAGTTAATTTGCAAACGATGGGACACACTAAAAGCGAGAGTCTCCAAATGCATTCCTATTTGGGCTTTCCATATCTCCCCGTTCCAAGTAAAACATGAGCTAATTTTGACATTGTCAAGAAAGAACCACCACATTACGACTTTGAGTCCTCCGCATCCTTATCCCACACCCCTATATAATCTCCCCTTTCACTCATCCACATCACAAAAATGATAGGGATCCATCATTTGATAGTTTCAATCTAGTTGGTGAAGTGTGTCAAACGTCATTAGGTCTCGATGAATTTACACCTCAGTCAGGAGCCTTAGAGGGAAGCAATAAAAGAATGATGCTTATACTTGAGGAGCATCCAATTAAATTAAAACGAGGAAGGAAATACTGATTTCCAACCACAAATCCATGTTAAGGATTCAGCGAATAATAATTTCTTGATCCAATCTTAACAAGAACAAATTGCATTTCCCTCTTATACGCTATAGAGATATGACACTACTACATGAGCAAAATCTCAAAGGAGGTACACAAAATATGTGCAGATATGAAGGTATGAACCAAGAAAGACAGTCATCTCTTACTGTAACTCCTTTAACAGGATGGAGTTTGTGTAATTTTTTCGACAGGAAACTGTTAGGGTGGTCCCCACATCTAATAGTTCAACACCATAACATTCATTGAGACCCCAGTGGCCATTTGGGGCTGGTCACCTCCACCATAGTTTCTTCAATCTCCTCTCTAATCTTAAATTACGCATTTCTTTAAAAAAGTCCCCAAACCTTCATCATCCAACAACTCCAATTGAGTTGCCCTCCCTTTTGAAAGAATACCCCTTCAACAAACATCAGTACGTACAGAATTAATTAATGAATTGTATTTGAAGGCAAACTCACATATCTATAACATCCGAACTTACACTGATCTCGCCACTCTCTTCCATTTCCGGCTACCCCAGCTTCGTCATTCAACTGATTCAGTGAGAATAGGGACAAAGCTAAAATCGCCTACAGCTTGGTGAACCCTAGAATCCTCTCTCATCAGCTCAACTGATTCAAAAACAGTTGCCTTGCTACAGTTGATGTGGACTTGAATCCCACAGTTTTACCAATCAAGCTTCATTAATTTACATCAATAACCTATTCAGTATTGCCCTCATCAATATTAATGGATTCATCTCAGCATTTGCCAAAGAGTAACCATGTAGTTTTTATAAAAAAAATCTCATCCATGGCTAGAAAACTCTCTCTCTACCATGTACAAGAAAAGTTTCACAAAACCTAACCCCCATGACCAGAGAGAACATCACCAGAGAGGACTTTTCTCTTATTATGGAAACTTCTAATTACAATGTCTGAAGTATGAATTAAGCATACAACTGGTTAATTTGATGAATCATAGATCCACTAGTTACTAACATATAATGACTTCTAACATTAAACATCTCGAATTCTATATATCATGAAGCTTATTATAATGTGCGTTGAATCAAGCACAAAGTAAAACACCACCCAAATAAAAAAATTATCTAAAGATCACCATAAAACAACAGAAATCTTCAGACCCCATTAAGAAAAGAGAAAATGATCAACTAAATATCACAGATCCGCCATTGATTTGGTATTTCAAATTCTAAACCATCCAATACGAATATATTTATACTTCTTAGTCTGAAAATACGATGAGTTTGTTCGCTTAGAACAAAAAGAACCCAAATTCCAAACTGCTGATTGTAAATAAATCGAATCGTGTAACGCGCGCGCGCACACACACACACACACATATATATACATACAAAGGTTTTGATGGATGAATGAATGTACCTTGTAAGAGCCATCGTCTTGGATCTTGCCAAGCCGTTTGATTTCTTCTTTGAGTCGCTCAACCTCTTCTTCTACGTTCAACATTTCAGATTTACCGACCTCACTCACCTGGGATTTTTTTTTCTAACAGAATTTCTGTAGGACGCTTTCCCGGAAAATGGAGGAAAATAAATACAAGGGGTGTATTTTACTTGCTAAATTTTTGGGTCTATTATCTCTTCTTCAACGTCTTATCTCAATTTTCTTTATTTTTGGTAACAAAATAATAAAAAAATAAAATAAAATTTTATTTATTATTTATCCCTCGACAATAAACAAGATTTGGTATTATTTTAGTTTTTTTTTTTTTTTTTTTTAATATAAAAAAAACTTGCGCCAAACCCATGACTTAAAAACGGCTTTGTTTTAGCATTCAAAGGTCACCACCCTCTCACAAGGAACGTGGCTCACCAATACACCATTCGAATTCCCTTTTGACACAAAAAGTGTTTTTTTTTTTTTTTTTTGACACCTTTCCCCACTAATAAAGTCAAAATGTGAGTGGGGCTATAAAATCATATAGAGGTGGGGTAAATGGTCCTAGTGTTCTACTTTTTTCGCCACATTTCCCCACTAATAATGAGCTTTAGGCTAACCCTTTAATTCATGAGGTGACTAAAACACGTGCATCTGTTTCGGCTCTACTCTTAATTGAGTCAAGTAGCACCGTTCTTTAAAAAATATAAATTTACAATTAACAATTTCTTTTTTGATTTAGTTCTAACTTCGATTACTGCTAAATCTGATTAATCAATATTAAAAAATAAATATTTGATATAATAAATGAATATTTCATTAAAAATCATAATATTTTCTTCCTTTTCTTCCTATTTTTGGGAACATAACAAAACCAACATATGATGCCTAAATTGTATCTTTTCAAATCCGTCCATTTCCTTTAAAAATCTATACCAAACATAATATTTTATTTCGCTTCATTACCTTTCTTTTATTTTCTTTTCTTTTTATTACCTTCCAACCAAAATGGGATAATGAAAGACAAGGAAGGCAAAAGAAAAAAAAACAAATGACATATTAAATACTTTTTCACAATTGCACTTCACTTTTTTTTTTTTTTTTTTAATAAAACAAATAACAAAAAAGTCCCTAAATTTATTAATGCTATCATCTCTTATTTTATGATACCATAATTACCCTTTTCACTACAAACTTTTAACTTTTTTACATTCTTTAATTTTTCTAGTATTTTCTCTCTTTCTTTTTTTCCTGACAAAAAATATAATTTATTCAACTGAAACAACATGCATCAGAAATAAAAATAAATTGTTACAAGGCTTAAACCGGCTAGAGAAGCAGCATTATACAAATTTTAATTTTCCATACTTCCTGAATATGTTATTGTGTCTAAAGCTCCCATTCATCAATATGAAGTTACGAACTCAAGGCCAGCTCTATTGTGTCCGCAATGTAGCGCACATGAGCAAAGAAATTGAAGAAAAAAGGTTTTCTGGATGTGGCTTCTAATTGTCCAAAAGGGGCTCATGGTGCATTTGAGTAGATCACACTCACTGGGGCGTGATTGTTGTCTCTACATTCGGCAGTTTTTTTTTTTTTTTTTTTTTTGTTAATTTTTTTCATATAATTGATTAAAATTAATTATGAATTTTTTACGAATTTCAGAGCTCAAAAGGGATATTAATGGCAATGAGAACAAGAAACAGAGGAATTGGAAGCAAAAGATTATTTGTTTGACAAACAAAAAAACAATGGTTTCAAATTTTAAAGGGTAGATGTGGTATTTGAGAACAAATAATCATTTATTTATAAAATCAATGTTAAAAATGTCATTCCTTTTAAAATTGGAGTGCAATTGCAATAAAATGGAATGGGAATATCGTCTCCCATTAAATAACTTAAATGTGTTTTTGGATAATTGTTATGAAAAAAAAAAAAAAAAAAAAAAAATTAAGTCCTTAATTCTAGCAAGTAAAGAAGGAAAATAGAAAACCTTTCATCTGTTTAGATTATAAAAAGAGAAAAGTAATGAGATGATTATTTAAATAATTCTATTTAGATAATGTTTGCTTTTATATTTAATGAACCCAAAAAATGACCAACACCATCCCAGCCATATGCAGACCAATATTGTGGTGTCGAGCTTCTGGATCATGTTAAATAGTTCTTGGATTCTTCAGTCGGTAAAACTTAAAAACGGTGACTATCCTCCTCTAATCATTCATTTCATCTAAATTGGTTATAATCAATGATTTTCATTGTTATTTTTAAATACTCCTATATGAATTGATATATAAAAATTGATAACTCATCCATTAGACCGTGGTTAATTAAAAAATAAAAATAAAAATAAATATAAAAATAAAAATAGTTTGTTTAGAAAAGCTCCATAAGTAGAATTGATTTGATCCGATTCGAGATCGGTTTGGATTAAGTTTTTCACGAATCAGATTAGTTTTAATTTTTATCAATTCATAGATATTGGACTTGTACTTAAATTTAATTCCTAATCATTGGAGTTCGATTTGTGGTCACCCCAACCCTCAACTTTATTTGTACAAAGTAATTGTCCGGTGTCATCCTACAAGACCCTAGACTATTCCTTCAACACGAGTAATGTTATTGAAATTTAAAAAATAAACCAATTAAATTACATCAGAAAAAAATGTGACTCAAATATATGTTGATTATATATTATTGGGTCGTCTGTATGTTTAAAGTGTGAACTAATACTCACTTTGTGTTTAAGAAATTAAAATTAACCTCATGGTTGGTATTCTTTGAACTCTTTCAATCTCTTCGGATTAGTCACTCACGCTATATCATCACTATTATCTCTACATTAATAAAGCTCCTTGTTTTTTCACCACTCTCCCTCTCTTAAAAATCTCGAGTCTTGAATGTTGACAAATTTAAACTCATGCCAAACTCGAATGGATATTGCTATTTTAGCTTATCATCCCAATGAACAGCCTTTGCAGCCGCGAGATGCACTTTGTGTGGGATGCTCAGAAAGTGCAACTCATCATCGCTGCAAAGCCTTGGAACGTTGGGATCAACCGGTCTGTCAAATCACTTTTATTATTATTATTATTTTACCACATATTAGACAAAGTGCCCCAGCCCCAACATAGAATTATAAATAACAAAATAATTCATTCAAATAATATAAACAAGTGATTATTTAGTGTGAAAATTGTGTTAATGATTCATATTTATTATTTAACAAAGTTAAAATTTCATAATTTAAAAAAAAATAAAATTGATCAAAATATTGACGTGAATATAAAAAAATACTATTTACTTTCACAAAGATACCACTTTTAGGCACAGATATCACTTTTTATGCATCAGGTACCACTTTTATTTTGAGTATAGAGGTACTACTTTTATTCACATAGGTACCACTTTTTGTGTACCAGGTGTCACTTTTTGTGCAACAAAATTTTTATTTTTTTGAAATTATGAAAGTTTTATTTTATCAGATAATAAATATGAGTTGTTAACACCATTCATACGTAGCAATCTGTATAACCAACAATATGCCACCAACCAATACAATTCATTCCATTCATCTACTCTAGCTAGCATGTTCGCATCAAAATCCAACATAATTAGATCACATCACGTACACCACATAGTTCGTTCACCAAACTAATCAAATCGTGGGGGTGGCAAAACAGACCGTCCTCCTAAAATCTTCACCATGGTTGTCATCCATGATGTATGATAAAGAATGATGATCGACGGCAAAAAAGCGGCGGTGGCGAGATTTAACGCGGCCGCTGCGACTGCTGCACCGCGACTCCGACTCCATACGGAAGAGGTCAATCGAAACGTGATAGTTAGGAGGTATGTCATCATCATAGGGACACCCATCATAACCAGAGCGAACAAGACAGAAGTGTTGGTTACCAAAGTAGGCCACATACCCTTGGTGTCCATATCTCACATGGATGCCCGGGTTCGGAAGGTTCTCGACCGGAGCATCTTCGAAGAAGTTGAAACTCTGATCGTAGCGATCACGTTCGACACGGAAATTAGAAAAAATTGGAAACTGGGAGGGACCTATTTCCACGAGCCCGTAAAACTGACCAAGAACAGCTGGACCTAATTGAGAGGGTAAATCAGAACAAGTCCCTTCGTCCCAACTCCTTGTACTGATATTGAAGGAGAACCCTTCACCACTAGTTGTGGATAGAAGAATGGTATGGTCAATCACAACATATGCAACTATATTATAATCTTCTGTTAATTGAACATTACTTTGAACAGGAGCATGAGGAAGCTCAAACCATTGCTCTAACTCCGGGTCAAATAGTTCGAAATTATGAGACTGTAGGCTAATACCATGGACATAAAATTTGCCCTCAATGGGTCCCATCACAAAAGGTTTTACCTTGGGTTTAAGCATGGAAGGTCCAGGCATAACAGAGTTGGTGACTGCGTCGTATACATAGACACCATTGCAAGCTTGAATTCCGGTAGTTTGTTCGGGTCGGGTTAACATTTCACCACCAACCATATATATTTTGGATCCAACTGAGAAAAATCCCATAGAGAATGGGTATGATTTTCTTTTCAATTGTTTTACAGGGCGTGGCATTGAAGGTGGTGAAGAAGCATAACGAGAGCTAGACAATCTGCCAAAACATTGGAAGCTGATAGAATAAATTTCGTAAACATACGGAGCATCGAAATCTCTGTTGTAGCAAATCATGAAAACAGCTCCGCCTCCGGCTGTTGTGTAGTTTGGTTTTGTTGCAGCCGCGGCCTCCGAGTCTGAGAAGTTTGGGGTGTACTCCATAAATAACTGGTTTTGTTTAGCATAAAACTCTCTTTCCAGTTCAAACTCTTCCTGGCGGTGCCTGCGCTTCATTGAAATCTTTTTCTTTTCAAGATGTCTAATCAGCTTCTCCTTCTTTGCATCAAATTCTTCGAAATCTTTATCCTGAAATCTTGCAATTTCCTTCATCGTTTGCTTTTGGGAAAATAAACAAATCAAATCACCAAACAACTCGATCTGCCAACTTAATTTTCTCTGATATGTCTATATATATATAGTTAGGATATAATGAATTAGGAGTGAATCTTTATAAAAGCACTAGAAGCGAGTTTCTTGTCCATCAAGAATTAGAAGTGAGTTTCTTGTCCATCAAGAATTAGGAGTTATGGTGTTATATATATAGTGTGTTGAATTAATATATACACACACACAGATGTCTTTGGAAAGTTTTTTCATGAGCCAGCGAATATACTAGGATCACCTCCTTATGCAAAATCGCACCATCACGTTTCAAACCTAGGTCACCGACCTCCTTGTAATTGTCAACCTTGTATATATAAAAATGTTTAACATTAAAAAATAAAAAATAAATAAATATGAAGCCGTGAACATCTAAACCGTTGGCAAACTGAACATAAAAGATTCTTTAAAATTATGTATTGCAAGATGAAAATTGGTGGCCGTGCGTGGTGTTTTTCGGCTATTTTTGGTGGCGCTGGGATGTTTTGAGTGTGACCGCTAGAAATGGGGCTGATGCAGCCATCTCTGGCGGTGACTACGATAAACTGATAAAATTATTACCAGTAATCGAAAGATTCTAATACCATGTTGAATACAAAACAAAGTTTTATACTCTCTCTTTTATATTCATTAAATACAAACCATATTTAAATGACTTATAAAAGCTTTAAATAATAATCACATTAAAGTTTCAATATTGCTCTTTGACTATACATTTTTAAAAAAAATAAAACCTGACATTCTTATCAACAACTGTTACAAATTAACAAACAACTATTATTTTATGATAGAGCACATATTCGTCAAAATTAATAAGCTTATATTTTATGAGTAAGCACATAGAAAAACTTTTGAATGTTGGGTTGAGTACAAAAATTTTAGGGTGGAATTGGGCCCAAAATCCATGTTATTTAGATGGTTGGGCCTATGTGCATTTGTTGGGCCTATCTTGTTGGGATTGTCCTAGATTTGATGACCCAATTCCGGCTTCAAAAAATAAAACAATGCATGGCAACAATTTGTAATGACCAGTCCCCCTGTGGCCTGTATATGCTTGAATAATGTGTGTATATATATACATCAGTAAATAAACGAGCATGAACATTGTATGTATACATACATACAATGGTAATTTACATAACTACTGAGTGGACGTTCTCTGTGTAATGTTATAGATATATGCATTTCGTAATCTTACAATGGACGGAAACTGGAGATATAAACCTATGAAAGATACCATCGCTCAGTTGAGCTCTACAGTTTACATGAACTTTTGCAAATTTCAGACCTAGCTAGTATACTTTTTTCAAACTCAAATTTAAAAAAAAAAAAAAAAAAAAAACTTTTCTCTCGTGCTAATTCTCACCCTCTCTCCTCAAATGAACTGGAGCAGGGTTGGCTAACCAGGGTTGTTTTGAGCGGAAAATTAAGAGTTGGATGGCTTTTGAATTTGGCCATGTTTGGTATAGGGAAAAAATAAATAAATAAATGAGAAGATATATATTAACTATTTATCGTGTTTGGTTGATTAATAAAGAAAAATAAAAAAAATGATAGTAATCATATTTGAAATATATATATATATATATATATATATATATATATATTAATTTACTGCCATACCCCTTTTTCATAAATTTTATCTTCTATAAAAATAAGGGTAAAATTGATATTAAAAAAGTTTCATTAAAAATCGCTAGTCTTTCATTCCCTTTCCTTCTATTTCCTCCCATTTTTGAGAGTTTAACAAAACCAACACATGATGCCTAAATTGTATCTTTCCAAAGCCATTTTCTTTATCTTTCTTTAAAAATCTATACCAAACATAATATCTTATTTCAATCCAACACCTTTCTTTCTTTTATTTTTCCTTCATTGCCTTCCAACCAAACTGGGACAATGAATGACAAGGAACGAAAAAGAAAGAAAAACAAAGGACATATTAAATAAGGAGGCGATAATCTCACTCTATTTTTTCACAATTGCACTTCACTTCTTTTTTTTTTTCTTTTAAGGAAAATGATAAAAAAATTTCCCTGAATTCATTAATGCATCATCTCTTATTTTATAATACCATAATTATCCTTTTCACTACAAGCTTTTAACTTTTTTACGTTCTTTAATTTTTCTAATATTTTCTCTCTTTCTTTTTTTCCTGACAAAAAAGATAATTTATCCAACTGAAGCAACATACATTAGAAATAAAAATAATTTGTTACAAGGCTTAAACGGGTTAGAGAAGCAGAATAATATAAATTTTAATTTTCCATACTTCTTGAATATGTTATTGTGTGTGTCTTAAGCTCTCATTCAACAATATGAAGTAACAAACTCAAGGCCAGCTCTATTGTGTCCGCAATGTAGCACAAGAGACCGACATGAGCAAAGAAATTGAAGAAAAAAGGGTTTCTGGATGTGGTTTCTAATTGTCCAAAAGGGACTCATGGTGCATTTGAGTGGATCACGCTCACTGGGGCGTGACTTTTGTCTCTGCATTCGGCAGTTTTATTATATAATTATTTTCATATACTTGATTAAAATTAATTAGTAACTTTTTACCAATTTCAGAACTCAAAAGGGATATTAATGGCAATGAGAACAAGAAACAGAGGAACTGAAAGGCAAAAGATTATTTGTTTGACAAACAAAAAACAGTGGTTTCAAAATTTAAAGGGTAGATGTGGCACTTGAGAACAAATAATTAATTATTCATAAAGTTAAGGTTAAAAATGTAATTTTCTTTTAAATTGGAGTGAAATTGCAATAAAATGGAGTGGGAATATCGCGTCCTATTAAATAACTTAAATGTGTTTTGGAATAATTGTTATGAAAAAGAAATAAGTCCTTAATATTAGTAAGTAAATAAGTAAATAGAGCTCTAGGGTATAGCGGGGTTGGTACGAATTTGGAGGTAAGTCGTTGAGGTCTCGTTTTTAAATCATACTCTTGACTTAAATAGTGCATGTGTTATGGGCCGATACATGTACTTTAAAAAAAAAAAAAAAAAAATTCTTTCATCTGTTTGGATTATAATAAAGAGAAAAGTAATGAGATGATTATTTTATGAATAATTCTATTTAGATATGTTTGCTTTTATATTTGATGAACCCAACCAAAGGGACCAACACCATCCCAGCCATATGCAGACCAATATTGTGGTGTCGAGCTTCTGGATCATGTAATAGTTCTTGGATTCTCAAGTGAGTAAAACTTTGAAGACGTGACTATCCTCCTCTAATCATTCATTTAATCTAAATTGGTTATAATGACTGATTTTCATTGTTTTTTTTTAAATACTCCTTTATGAATTGATATATGATAAATTGATAATTCATTCATTAGACTGTGGTTAATTAAAAATAGTTTGTTTAGAAGAGTTCAGTCCGAAGAGTTAATGTGATCCAATTCAAGATTGATTTAGATTAAAGTCTTCTACGAATCAGATTGGTTTTAATTTTTACCAATTCATAGGGATCGAATTGATTTAGGTTTAATTCCTAGATTGATGGAGTATGATTTGTGGTCACTCCAAATCTCCAACCCTCAATTTTATTTGTATGAAGTAATTGTCTTGTGTCATCCTACAAGGCCCTAAACTGTTCCTTCAACACGATTAATGCTATTAAAATTAAAATTTAAACCAACTAAATTACATCGAAAAAAAATATGGGCCTCAAATATATGTTGATTATATATTATTGGGGTCATATGTTTGTTTAAAGTGTGCACTAATACTCACTTTGTGTTTAAAAAAAATAAAATTAGCCTCGTGGTTAGTATTCTTTGTACTCTTTCAATCTCCTCGGATTAATCACTCACGCTAAATAACATATACCATCACTATTATCTTTACATTAATAATGCTCCTTGTTTTTTCACCTCTCTATCTCTCTTTTGAAAATTTCGTGTCTTGAATGTCTGTAAATTTAAACTCATGCCATGCCAAACCCAAATGGATATATTTTAGCTTATCATCCCAATGCCCAGCTTTTGCAGCCGCGAGATGCACTTTGTGTGGAATGCACTGAAAGTTCATCATCGCTGCAAAGCCTTGGAGGTATATGTATATATAAACACAATTTTTAAGTATATATATGAACATAAATTTCAATAAGGCACGACGATGGTAAACATTAACTTATTGAAACTTGAAGATTATTTAGGCAATTCCAAATGTTAGAAGCAAGTCAAGGATAGGTGATAGATAGATATATCATGAAAGCCAAGACTATGAAGAACAGTCAATAGAAGTGTTTTACCAAAGTCCCACATCGGTTAAGAGAGAAAAGTGGAGAGAGAGAGTTGGTTATAAAAGGAGAGGCTGGTGAATGAACAAGTCATACCTTTCTCGGCCTTTTGGCTAAGATCAAGTGTAGTATCTGTTCTTATCAGTTTAATATCTGATACGTGGGCCATTGGCCCACACAGTATTAAATTAATTTTTTTTAGGGGGGAGAGGCCGCTACAGTAGCTTGCTGCTGGGCCTCTCGTGGGTCGCCTTGGTGTTGCACTATAGCCTAGTCCTGGTCCACCCCACAAAATCTTAGTTTAAAATTACATGTTCATGGCCTTTGGGCCTAGAGAAGGCGGGAATTTTTATTTTACTCTTAATTGGGTCAAGTGGCACCAAACTAAAAAAGAAATTGTTTTGACTAGAATTCTGAGCTACATCAAAACATGAAGCACAGTAGAACGTTTGCCCTCAAATGGAGAGACCATTTTTTATACCATTTTTTATAAATTTTGTCTTTTATAAAAATAAGAGCCAAATTAGTATTAACGAAATTTCATTAAAAATCAGTTTTTCTTTTCATTTCCTCCCATTTTTTGGAGGGTAACAAAACCAACACATGATGCCTAAATTGTATCTTTCTGAATCCATCCATTTCTTTTATTTTCCTGTAAAAATTTATGCCAAACATAATATTTTATTTCACTCCATTACCTTTCTTTTCTTTTCTTTTCCAACCAAACTGGGAGAATGACAATGAATGACAAGGAAGGCAAAAGAAAGAAAAATAAATGACATATTATATACTTTTTCACAATTACACTTTACTTTTCTTTTTCTTTTAAAGAAAATAACAAAAAAAATCATAAATTCGTTAATGCATCATCTCTTATTTTATGATACCATAATAACCCTTTTCAAAACAAACTTTTAACTTTTTTACATTCTTTTGTTTTTCTAGTAGTTTCTCTCTTTCTGTTTTTTTTTATTGACAAAAAAGATAATTTATTCAACTGAAACAACACACATCAAAAATAAAAATAAATTGTTACGAGGGTTAGAGAAGCAGCAGAATACAAAATTTAATTTTCCATACTTGTAGAATATGTTATTGTGTCTAAATCTCCCATTCAACGATATGAAGTAACAAACACATGGCCAGCTCTATTGTGTCCGCAATGTAGCACAACAGACAAACATGAGCAAAGAAATCGAAGAAAAAAGGTTTTCTGGATGTGGCTTCTAATTGTCCAAAAGGGGCTCATGGTGCATATGAGTGGATCACACCCCCTGTGGCGTGATTGTTGTCTCTACATTCTGCAGTTTTTTTTTTTTTTTTTTAATTATTTTCATATAATTGATTAAAATTAATTAAAAACTTTTTACCAATTTCAGAGCTCAAAAGGGATTAATGGCAATGAGAACAAGAAATAGATGAATCGAAAGGCAAAAGATTATTTGTTTGACAAACAAAAACAATGGTTTCAAATTTTAAAGGGTATATGTGGTATTTGAGAATACAATTGCAACAAAGTAAATCATTTATTTATAAAATCAAGGTTAGAAATGTCATTTCTGTTAAAATTAGAGTACAATTGCAATAAAATGGACTAGGAATTTCGTCTGTAATTAAATAACTTAAATGTGTTTTTGAATAATTGTTATGAAAAAGAAATAAGTCCTTAGTTTTAAGCAAGTAAATAAGTAAACAGAGCCCCAGGAGTATAGCGGCGTTGACAGGGATTCGGAGGTAAGTCCTTGAGGTCTCACTTTTTTAAACCGTACTTTTGACTTAAATGATACATGTATCATGAGGCCGATACACGTACTTAAAAAAAAAAAAAAAAAAAAAAAAAAAAAAAAAAAGGAGTTAGTTGACAGTCAGCAATTATTACAACTCCAGCTCCCCCGACATCATTTGCGCTTGATCCGTCAAAGATTAGAGTCCAAGGAGTTAGTTGAATAGCACATAACTCCATTACATCATAGATTCCCAGATCAACATCCAAACATGGATGGTCAGCTAGAAAATCAGCAAGTGCTTGGCCCTTTACGGCCCTTTGAGGCACATATTGGAAACTGAATTCCATAAAGGCCAAGGACCACTTGCCTATTCGTCCAGAAATTATTAGACGAGAAAGCATATACTTAATTAAGTCAGAGGCACAAATCACATAAACTAAAACAGGTAGCATATATATTCTCAATTTGTGAGCAGCAAAATACAAAGCAAGACACATTTTTTCGATTGGCGTATATCGACGCTCAACCGGTGTCAAACTACGACTAAGGTAATACACTGTCTGTTCTTTCCCTACTTCATTATCTTGGGCTAACAAACTTTCGATTGACTCATCCGCAGCTGAAATATATAACTTCAGCGGCTGTTTCTTCCTAGGTGGCATGAGGACAGGAGGGTTAGCAAGATATTCCTTGATTGATTCAAACACATGTTGGTGATGCTTTTCCCATCGAAAGTCTTCCTCTGATTTGAGCTTTAAGAGCAGAGAAAAGGTATGGATCTTCCCAGCACGGTTTGAAATAAACCTTCCCAAGTATGTGATTTGACCAATCAGTCTTTGTAACTCCTTTTTGTTGCCAGGTGGTTGAGCTTCGATGATCGCCCTAGCTTTATTCTTGTCGACCTCAATACCCCTCCGATGCACCAAGAACCCTAGAAAGTTCCCTGCTGTCACTCCAAAGGCGCATTTAAGTGGGTTCATCTTCAAACCATGGGTTCTCATTCTCTCAAATGATCTCTTCAAGTCTGCCAGATGCTTCGCCTTTGTCGCTAATTTCACCACCACGTCGTCAATGTATACTTCCATAAATTTCCCAATCATGTCATGGAAGATTGCATTCATAGCTCGTTGATAAGTGGCTCCGGTATTCTTCAAACCAAAGGGCATCACCACCCATTCGAAAGTGCCTATGGCTCCCGGACATCTAAATGCCGTTTGTTAACATCATCCTCTGATATGAATATCTGGTTGTATCCTGAGTGACCGTCCATGAATGACAGAATCTCATTCTTAGCGGCCGCATCAATCAATTGATCGGCCATGGGCATTGGATACTCATCTTTTGGAGTAGCTGAATTCAAATTCCTGAAGTCTACGCACACCCTAATCTTTCCATTCTTCTTAACCACGGGAACGATATTGGATAGCCAATCGCAATACCTTGTGGTCCGGATGAATCCTGCTTTGAGCAACTTCTCAATTTCCTCCTTCACTTTCATAGTCACTTCTGTTGACATACGTCTAGGCGCTTGCTTGAACGGTCTAAAACCTTCTTTTATAGGTAGTCGATGCTCGACTAGCTGCCTTGGTAATCCCGGCATCTCAGTGTAATTCCAAGCAAAACAATCCTTATATTCTCTAAGCAACAAGATCAGTTCAGCTTTAAAGTCAGGTTCTAGAAGATCACTTATGTAGGTTGGTCTAGGCTCTTCTTCTGCCCCCAAATTGATCTCCAACAAGGGATCCTGAACATCGGCCTTCAGATCCTCTAGCTTGGCTGGAGCTACATCTTGCTCTTCTAACTGAATAACATCTCGACAATCCCCTGACTCATCTTCTTCTATGATTTCGGCCATATTGGCCGACATATCACTCCACAACATTGCCCGTCTTTCGGCGAGATATGCTCTCAGCCGTGCCATGCTAGCTTTAAATGCTAGCATTTTCTCCTTCTCCTTTTGGGCTTGGTCCATTAACAACCTGTTGTTCATCAACTTCAACTATCAGCCTTGGCTCGCAGATAACACTTGGCCTCGATAGTTCCTTGAATAAATCGGATAAGTCCCCGTCTGTCAGATTTTTCCTCATCGTCGCCTTCTCAGGCTTGCCATACTTGTCACAACCAATGAGCCTCACAGGACCCATTTCCTCCTCATATAAAACTGCATCAGCCACATGGACCCGAGCTTCGAAAGGCTTATTGTCTCCCCATATGACTTGGATTTCATCCCCATCCCAGAAAATCATAAACTGGTGGAGGGTAGAAGGGATGCAGAAATGTGGGTGTAACCAATCACGTCCAATCAAAGCGTTGTAAGTCGCCCCTGCGTCGACCACGAAGAATGCAGTCATGGTCTTACATTTTCCAACTGTTATTTCCAAGGTGACCACCCCTCTGGTCCTGGCTCTGCCCCCCGTGAAATTACTGACTGTCAAGTCAGTGGGAATCAAGTCATCTTCCGTTTTTTGCAGCAACCTCATGGTGTTCATCGGAAGGATATTAACCGCAGATCCATTATCTATCAGTGCCCGAGACACTGGTATCCCTTCTAAGAACACCCTGATGTAGAGTGGTTTCAAATACTGAGACATTGCCGCAGAAGGCTTTTCAAAAATCACCCTAGCCGCCTGATCTCTCCCAATAGTCATTGACTCATCATCTCGTGGTTTAGTTCTTATCACAATGATTTTCTGTTTCTTATCTTCGGTGATTGACTCGGATGGGTTCTCAATAATCTCCGGAACTTCCTAGCCTTCATCATCGATCACCTCGACGTCTCCCTCCATGGCGGAGGGTTGATCAGGCTTAGCCTCAAAAATATGAGGCAAGGTAAGAACCATATTGCAATTCACAATTCCTTCAAATGAACCAAATTTAATACCTTTTAAACCATCATCCTGGTCATCCAGGTCGAGTTCATCATCACCAAATCCTGCTTCATCTTCAGCTTCTTTCATAGAGGAAGACGCACATTTCTCTTTAGTGCCTCCATTTCCGTCTGCACTATCTTCTTTGGATTTTCCTTTCGGATCACTTTATGAATCTTGCTTGATAGGTTCTCTCCTAAGCAAAGTCACCTTCTGTGGTTGTGGAGTTGAATATTTCTCTTCCATTCTTTTTAACTCAGTTTTCATCCGCTGCTACCGTCTTACTTGAGTACGAGTCATGAATGCTGGCGGGATATCCCTGACCTTAGAGAACTTTGGATGACTCACCCTTGACCATCGACCATCGTCAGTGACTGGTGGCTTGACCATCCTTTGCCTATGGTTTGGGTGGTTAACTGATGTCTCAGCCTGGTGAGCCACATTTGAGTTATGCTCCCTAGGCTTCCAGACAGCATGAGTAAGATTCCTTGACCAACTATTGGAGTTCACTTCTCGCCTTCGCTTGTGATGCTCATTGGTATTAGACCTTCTATCAGGCCATGTTAATCGACTTGTCACATGCACCCTAGACGAGGGTGACCTAGGTCTGTTTTCATGACGTGAACTTCCAGGACGTCCCCGAGTGTCGCTATGGAACCTCTCTCGGTCCCTTCCAATGTCTGTCTTGCATTTAGGGCATAATCCTTACTTGATCAGCGCCAGTTGAGCCTCCCGCAACTCCTTTTCTAAGTCATCCTTAGACCTTGGAGTTTCCTTAACCATTGGCTTCTTTCCTTCAGCCTTGCTTTCTCTGTTAGCTGAAGTATCCTCAAAATCAATTCTTCTCCGTGGCCTGCTGGCCATTGAGATTTCGACCATGTTACTGCTGACCAAGGCTGGGAATGGATCACTGTCAACGCTCATCACCTTTTTCTTCTTCTCCGGGAACTTCCATGCCCCCTTCTCGATCTGTGCCTGAATCACATTACGAAAGACAACACAATTATTAGTTGCGTGATTCCAGGAGTTATGATATTTGCAATACTCTCGACCCTTGATTTCGTCAGCAGAAGGTATTTTATGTACCCCAGTGACTTTGATAATTTTATCAGATAACAGGTGGTCAAAGATTTGCTCTGTTTTACTTATATCGAAAGCATATTGTTTGCCAGCCTCAAAGATATTCCTTTTGGCTGAAGATGATGAGGTTTGAACACCGCTAACAGTCTCTAAGGGCTTAGCTAAAGCTTTACATACATATGGTTTTTTTGAAATAATTTCAACAGCATTGACCTCTAGGTCATCGTATACTGTATCAACCACGTGTATTTCATAATTAAGGTCCTTATAATAGGTCCCCCGAGAGGAGTTTTTCCTTTCGTAGGATTTTTTCGTACTTGGTAACCCTATCGGCTAATTGGAATAAATCTCCAAAATAAGTACCCTCGAACTTCTTTCGTGGTTCAAAGTCTAGGCCGCTAAGAGCCAAGTTGACAAACTCTTCTTCAGGCAAAGTAAGTTGGCACCTATTTCGTGCCTTCTTAAACCTAGCCAAAAATGTCTCAACATCCTCATTTGGCAACTGATGGATCCTAGATAGGTCGGACATAGAGACTTCTGGTTCTGTCCTATAGAACTGATCATGGAACACATCCTGCATCTGTTGCCAAGTGTGGATGGAATTTGGTGGCAAGTTTAGATACCACTTGAAGGCAGTCTCAGTGAGGGTGTTAGAGAATCGGTTCATTTTATACCAATCGTTGTTACTGAATGGCCTACATTTTAATGTGAAACGGCCAATGTGCTCAAGAGTCGATTGGTTGCCTTCTCCCGAGAAGGTTGCAAAGTTTGGCACCCGAAAATTTTGGGGAAGATCCATCCGATCTATCCAGTCAGGAAATGGGTGCCTAAAAGTAGGTCAAGTAGCCCTTTTTAAGGCTGGTCCATACTGTTCTTGTATGAACTCAGCCAATTGCTCCCTAGTCATGACCATAGGTGGGACTTGGTTCTGAAAAGGAACATTGGGCCAAGGATTATGTCCCTCTTGCCCCCCTGGGTTCGCAGCTTGAGGTGGCAAGACTTGATGTTGAAAATGAGGAGGTCGACCATTAGGTTGGTCATGATTCCTCCATCTTGGTTGTTGGTGACCATTCACTCCTTGCTCTACTGGATGGACTTGTGGTGGAATTGGAGCTACTGGTCGAGGACCATTAACCATGGGATGTGGCTGGGCACCTCTTTCTGGTTGACCAACTTGTTGAGGAGGAAACTGGTCCACTGGTCTATCATTTTGGTTTTCTAACCTAGGCGGCTGAGCAATAACCTGCCTATCAATACGAGTCACTAAGGCATTAATCACCTCATTCAGCTGTTGGAGCTGAGTATTAGTCATGTGGGATGAAGCCACCAATGGCTCTATATTTTTGTTGATTTCCCAAGCGACTTGGCATTGGGAAGCCTCCACTCTACATTCAAATCGTGTCACCATATTGATGACACTTTCGGCTGCCATTTGGTGGCTGGCCTGATGTCCCTCTTCATGCACAGACCCGGAATCTTGCATGATGGGAGCAGGCTGATTTTCTTCCTAATCTTCCCTTTGAGGGTTAGCTTGTCCAGCTGAAGTCTGAGTCTGTGACCTGGTCTCGACGACCATTCACGAATAAAACACTTGTCCCACCGGGCGTGCCAAAGTTGTTTGGCTCACAAAGTGGTCTGAGGTCGCTAGCCAATTAATGGCTGACCTAGAACGTGGGCGTGCCAGAGTCCTAAAGGACTCGAATATTTCTTGCCAAACTATTCCTATTGGGTCAGGTCACCGACCTAAGGTGATTCAGGCGAAAGTTGGAGAGTAGGAATGACCCTCTCCTTAAGGTTGCTATTGCTTTTAAGAAAGGACTTTAAACATTTAAGATGAGTATCAATTAGAAGCAACTTAAACTGAACAATAAATATACCTAAATCTGCAAACCTTTCTTCATTAAACTTAACTGATTACAATGATGAATGAATTACAAACTCTTGATTGAAATGGAAACTAAAGTATTGAATACTGAAAGATAAACTAAGTACTAAACTGATAGTGCTAAGCTGAACTTGCTGAAATAAAAGCTAAGTGATAAATTGAACTTGATAAAATAAAAGCTAAGTGCTAAGTGATATGAATGCTAAAGGTTGAACTTTAGAAATGGTCTTGGACCCCTTCCTTATGAGGTTTGAGTGGGTATTTATAGAGGCTTCCACCTGGTGTTGTCCCTTTCAACCGTTTCTCTAGAAATTGATTGGTTGTAAGCTGATAGTGACTTTTCCTAACCACCTTGCTGAGCTGGTCAGGTTGACTGACTTGCACATCCCTCTATAGGCTGATACAAGTATATCTGACATAGTATTTTTTTACTAAGTGGTGCCTTTTCTTTCATGCTTGATGATTTTGGTCTTCAAGCCATTTTCAGCTCTCTGCACCTGTCATGTCTGGCTTGATTTGTACATTAGCCTGGAGTCATATGATTACTGACAAATCTGACTTTCTTCATCAGATGTGAGTGAGAACTTTGCATCTGGGGTTCTGAATCTCTGGACCTCTAACATGGTCAAGTTGTCCTTTTTCTATTTCAAGCTCTTTTCACGTTTCTAGACCTGACTTGTTGGGTTCTTAAATCATTGGGATTCACAGCCGATCTTCATTTGAATCACCCCAAAGATTCTTCAAGTGATTATGACCCGAGACCCCTGATCATGACCATATTTGGTCATGAGTCTTGATCATGGCCATAGTGACTAAAAATCTTGGTTAAGATTCATGATCATGACCATTATGACCGAGAGTCTTATGATCATTGTGACCGAGAGAAATAACGGTCGAGACTCTTGATCATGGCTGGTTATGAGTCTTTGGAGAGATTTTGGATTGTGACCATTATGACTGAGAGTCTCATGACCATGACCGTTGTGACTGAGAAAGTTGTGACTGAGAGTATTTTGGCCTAAACTCATGACCATGAGACTGAGACTCTCATAACCACAGTGACTGATAGGATTTTGACTGTAAACTTATGATCATGACCATTGAGAGTGAAAGTCATAACCATAGTGACTGAGAAGGTTTTGGCCTAAACTCATGACCATGAGACTGAGACTCTCATAACCATAGTGACTGAGAAGATTTTGGCCTAAAACTTATGATCATGAAGACTGAGAGGATTTTGGCCTAAAACTTATGATCATGAAAACTGAGAGGATTTTCGCCTAAGTTCATGACCATAGTGACTGAGACTCTTATGACCATAGTGACTGAGAAGATTTTGGCCTAAAACTCACGATCACGAAAACTGAGAGGATTTTGGCTTAAGACTCATGATCATGAAGACTGGGAGGATTTTGGCCTAAGACTCATGATCATGAAGACTAAGAGGATTTTCGCCTAAGACTCATGATCATGAAGACTAAGACTCTCATGACCATAGTGACTGAGAAGATTTTGGCCTAAGTTCATGACCATAGTAACTGAGACTCTCATGACCATAATGACTGAGAAGATTTTGGCCTAAACTCATGATCATGAAGACTGAGAGGATTTTCCCCTAAGTTCATGACCATAGTGACTGAGACTCTTATGACCATAGTGACTGAGAGGATTTTGGCCTAAACTCGTGATCATGATGACTGAGACTCTCATGACCATAGTGACTGAGAGGATTTTGGCCTAAACTCATGATCATGATGATTGTGACAGAGAAATTCAATCAGGCCGGTTATGAGCTCGAAACCTCATATCAGTTTTAATGACCTAAAAATTCCACTTTTTTTCCTTCTCAGCCTTAAATCGGATCACTATGATTAATCTTTGGCCCTGATGGTCATGGGTTGATCCAAAGTTCAGACTTCATGGTTTCTGACCACGTGGCACAATTGCTTCAAATTATATTTTAGGTGTTAACAACTGCCCCCCAACTCTATGAAAATGGGTTCATACCGAATTTTTGTAGAGTTATATTTATTTAGGCCAGTTTTTGTGTTCGTAATGTAGCACAACAGACAAACATGAGCAAAGAAATCGAAGAAAAAAGGTTTCCTGGATGTGGCTTCTAATTGTCCAAAAGGGGCTCATGGTGCATTTGAGTGGATCACACCCCCTGTGGCGTGATTGTTGTCTCTACATTCCGCAGTTTTTTTTTTTTTTGTTAAATATTTTCACATAATTGATTAAAATTAATTAGGAACTTTTTACCAATTTCAGAGCTCAAAAGGGATATTAACGGCAATGAGAACAAAAAACAGATGAATTGAAAGGCAAAAGATTATTTGTTTGACAAACAAAAACAATGGTTTCAAATTTTAAAGGGTATATGTGGTATTTGAGAACAAATAATCATTTATTTATAAAATCAAGGTTAGAAATGTCATTGTTGTTAAAATTAGAGTGCAATTGCAATATAATGGAGTTGGAATATCGCCTCCCATTAAATAACTTAAATGTGTTTTTGAATACTTGTTATGAAAAAGAAATAAGTTCTTAGTTCTATCAAGTAAATAAGTAAATAGAGCTTCAGGGGCATTGCGGCGTTGCAGGGATTCGAAGGTAAATTCTTGAGGTCTTACTTTTAAACCGTACTCCTGACTTAAATGGTACATGTGTTATGGGACCAATACACACGTACTTAAAAAAATAAAATATAAAACCTTTCATCTGTTTGGATTATAATAAAGAGAAAAATAATGAGATGATTATTTTATGAATAATTCTATTTAGATCTGTTTGCTTTTATATTAATGAACCCAACCAAAGGACAAACACCATCGCAGACCAGTATTGTGGTGTCGAGCTTCTGGATCATGTAATAGTTCTTGGATTCTTCAGTCAGTAAAACTTGAAAACGGTAACTATCCTCCTCTAATCATTCATTTAATCTAAATTGGTTATAATGATTGATTTTCGTTGTTATTTTTAAATACTCTTGTATGAATTGATATATGATAAATTGATAACTCATACATTAAATCGTGGTTAATTAAAAAAATAAAAATAAAAATAGTCTGTTTAGAAAATTTCAATCCGGAGAATTGATGTGATCCGATCCTGGATCGGTTTGATTTAAGTCTTCCACGAATTAGATTAGTTTTAATTTTTATCAATTCATAGGGATCAAATTGATTTAGGTTTAATTCCTAAATCGATAGAGTCTGATTTGTGGTCACCCCAACCCTCAACTTTATTTGTATGAAGTAATTGTCCTGTGTCATCCTACAAGGCCCTAGAATGTTCCTTCAACTTGATTAATGCTATTGAAATTTAAAATATAAACCAATTTAATTACATTGAAAAAAAATTTGTGACTCAAATTATGTTGATTATATATTATTGGGGTCATATGTATGTTTAAAGTGTGCACTAATACTCACTTTGTGTTTAAAAAATTAATATTAACCTCATGGTTGGTATTCTTTGTACTCTGTAAATCTCTTCGGATTAATCACTCACGCTAAATAGTAAATAGCATATACCATCACTATTATCTCTACATTAATAATGCTCCTTGTTTTTTCACCTCTCTATCTCTCTTTTGAAAATTTCGTGCCTTGAATGTCGATAAATTTAAACTCATGCCAAACCCAAATGAATATACTTTTTAGCTTGTCATCCCAATGCACAGCCTTTGCAACAGCCAGATGCACTTTGTATGGGATGCATAGATGTATATATATAAACACAATTTTTAAGTATGTGTATAAACATAAATTTCAATAAGGCATGACGATGGTAGGCATTAACTTATTCCAACTTGAAGATTATTCAGGCAATTTCAAAAGTCAGAAGCAAGTTAAGGGAATCAATAGATGATAGATATATCATGAAAGCCATGACCATGAATAACAGCCGATAGAAGTGTTTTACCAAAGTCTCACATTGGTTAAGAGAGAAAAGTAGGGAAAGAGAGTTGGTTATAAAAAGAGAGGCTGGTGAATGGACAAGTCATACCTTTCTCGGCCTTTTGGCTAAGATCAAGTATAGTATCTGTTCTTATCAGTTTAATATTTGATACGTGGGCCAATGGCCCACATGGTATTAAATGAATTTTTTTTAGGGGAGAGGGTGCCACAGTAGCTTGCTGCTGGCCTCTCGTGGGTCGCCTTGTTGTTGCACTATAGACTTGGCCTGGCCCACCCCACCAAATCTTAGTTTAAAATTAAATGTGCATGGTCTTTGGGCCTAATAATCCTAGCCCAAACGAACGGCAAAGAGTTACTTTCAATTGTTAACAAGAAATTGCATTTTCAATATTTGAGAATTCAAGCAAATGAACAGAAATTTAAGCATCAATGAACACAGCTATCTATTAGCACAGCTATAAAAGGTAATAGAAGAGAAAGCATACTAAGTTCACAATAACATTTTGAAGGCACCATTGTCACTTGCCAGCTAAGATAATCAAAGGTACAAAGCAAATGCATTTTACATCTTTATTAAGAAGCACATATCGCACTGTAATGTGCTAAAAAATATATTTCTGCTAAGTTGCAAACTGAAACCATTTTACATCCAATCAAGAGCACACATATGCACATTTCCAGCAAAAGCATGGTCAATGAGACTGACACCCTATGCTGAAACAAGAAATGGGGACATCTATGAAATAATTCTTTATCCTATAAGATCTCAAACCTATCTATAAACTTTCTCTGCTATTTATGGAAGATGAATCTCCTTTTCCGAGAAGCATACAAAAACTCTAGCAGTGAAAAAAAGGAACCAAAGTACAGTCGGAATATGCTCCTTATGCTCAAACAAACAGGGTCAATTTGAGAAAGAAATTTAAGGGGACAAAGTGAATCAGATAGTATGTTTATAGTTCAGATACCGAATCAAATTGAGAAAATATTGTGTGTCCGGCCCCATGATTGGCCTCTGGTGTAGAAACTTGGACATGTACATAATGGTTTAGGAACACTGCATGGTAATTCAGTATCTGATGACATGATGGCGCAACCAGAGACTGTACATGACCATATGGAATGCATCATATTTGACTGGCGGGTTATTCCACTGGAAATGCTTCTGAACCTGATTCACAAGTCACACAATGAGGAAATAGAGGAATATGAATAATTAGACTTTCTGGAAACAAATTAAGATATAACTCGCTAGATCATTATGCATTTTGTAAGTAATCATGAAACTGGGAAGGTTCTAGTTGAGGCAAGAGGATTCCTTCCTACATTCTAAAGCAGTTCATCAAGATCGCTGTTTGTGCAACGATGAACTTCACGCAAATCCAGGTCTGAAGTGCCATTGGCGCCTCGACATGGACCTGACACAAGGCTATGGGTGCTGAAGTGAGCCCCATAAGGGGATTTTTTTATTTTAAAAAATATATATGATGTGTATGTGTGTGATGCGGAATATAAAAGAACATAGAAAGCGATTCTTGATAGATTGATGGGAAAAATAAATGGTAAAAGTTATCATGATATGCTGTTAGTGAATTCCAACCTACTCTCTTGTTGGATGGAAGGTTGTGATGTCAGCCTCTCAACCCAATGACAGAGAGCACAAGAGCTCACTGAGAATGGACTCGTGATTGAGTCGCTCAAAAAGTTTGGTGGTAAAAAAGGAAATGCTATAAAATTTGGCAAAAAATTTGTTTTGAAATATACAAGTACTTAAAATAAAGTTAACAAGGTAGTAGTAACTGAAGATGGAGAGAAGAATTTGCAGAAGCTTGTTAAGGGAGAAAAAAACTAAATATTCCAGTCATAGTAAATGCATTCGGGGTGAGGATCTGAGATGATGAAACTAAACGAAGGCAAAAAATAATTAATTTGAAATATCGTTTGAATGAAAAAGAAAAGGACTTTCAGATCATATGGTATTTCTGCCAATGCTTGGAACTTACTTAACAAAATTGTTTTTTAAGATCATAACAACTAAAACATTGCTTGTCGAGTGATAAATAAAAAAAGCATTTAGTAGCTATATGTAGAAACAAGAGGACATTTAAAGTTGCACAAATTATCACATTATTTATTAATTAATGAGTCCGGCTACAGATGTTTCGAGAGTGATTGGATAACAACTAAAACTTTAAACAATGGTGTCAAAAAATCTATTTAGATTTATTAATTAATGAGTCCGGCTACAGATGTTTCGAGAGTGATTGGATAACAACTAAAACTTTAAACAATGGTGTCAAAAAATCTATTTAGATTTATATCGTGGAGGTCACATTTGAAGTATCTACTTATTGAGAAGCTGTAGACAAAAGAAAAAAACATATGTCCATATGATTTTCTATATATTATAATGCTTATGCACCCAAATAAAATGCAATAAATTATAGTAAATGCATACAAGTGAAGGATACTTTATAATAGAATGTTATTATAGAAAGAAAAACACAAGGGAAACAAATAAATTTCAAACATAGTAGATTTTGTAGAGGCATATTCAAATAGATCTAACAAATCTCATTTTTTCTTTCACTTGAGGGACGAGCATTTCCATGATGTATAAATTTGCTGATTATTTTAAAACAATTCTAAAAGACAAATATACTGACACACTCATGCCTCCAGTAGGCTTGAATCCTCAGCCTTCGCAAAGGACCAAGTTCAATCATATTATAAAGGACCAAGTTCAAACATGTCGCAGAATTGAAATTGAATAGAGCAGGATAGTGAAACTGGACTCATATTGTCATTCTAATAGCTGGAACAAGACTTGATTGAGTTGTAGATGTAAGGTTCAATCATATTATAAAGGACCAAGTTCAAACATGTCGCAGAATTGAAATTGAATAGAGCAGGATAGTGAAACTGGACTCATATTGTCATTCTAATAGCTGGAACAAGACTTGATTGAGTTGTAGATGTAAGGTTCAATCATATTATAAAGGACCAAGTTCAAACATGTCACTGAATACCATCTCCTATATCACGCATATTCTGGGAAAGCCACTCTGTGTCTTCTTTATCATACATACTCGTCCTTTGTTACCTTGAATCAAAAGAGTTTATGCAATTCTTTTATAATGCATGAAATATAATTACGTTATTTGTCTAACTTGTGAACATTGACAGCACAACGGATTCTCACTCTTAAAGAGCCCTATAGTCCCAAAGGAAAATGAAAAAGCTACATGTATGACAAATCAAAATTTTCAGAAATCCAATAAACCTTGTTGACGGTATCAACTGATAGCTTCCTGTTATAGGTAAAAGATCTTTTACCTTGACTAAGTTGTTGTGCAATGCAATGAATTCTGAATCTGGTATGCCTTTCAGAATGTCCTTAAGCTGGTAAACATCACGCTCATTTAGTACCACAGAAAATTTCCGCCAGTCAATGATGTCATTGAAAGGCAAGTCGTAATAATTTGACAAGATTACTGCAAACAAGCACAAAACTGCTTAGAAAAATCAATTAGAGGACAATCTCTGTGGACAAAACAAGAAAAGAAAATGGACCCCACACTAAAAGAGAAAGTATTTAGCCTTCATATAAGAGGCTTCATATAACTCATGAATCATGATATGCAAATACATTCCATATAAGAAGTGGGAATTTATTTTCGTTTTACCAGGAACGCATCCATAATGGATAGAGTCTGCTAAACGAACACTATTGACCTTGAAACCACCTGGACATATGCAGAACTTAGAGGTATAAAAAATCTTCTTATATACCAACTGTCCAGCTGTTCCATTTACTATGTTGCTATTGATACGAAGTTCTGTTTCATTCTTCCATAAATCAACTAGTGTCTCTCTTACTTTTGAATTGCGAAGACCTGCCCAGAAACCAAGTGTTCTCCTGCACAAATATGCTATCTGAATCAGTAAAAATTCTTAGTTATTATTGTTTCCACTAACATGATATTAAATTCCATATTTCTGTTATAGGCATATAATTAACTACTATAATCTCAAACAAGTAACAAGCTAAACCAAAAAAAAGTCACTTAAACTAATTTCCCCACGAAGCAAACAATGGAGAATAAAGGCCTAGTAAACATCATAGAGAACATAATTCTTGCACGAGCCTCTCACCAACAAAGAGCTGATGATGTATCCACAGCTTGCTAAAGCCTGAGTGAAAATATTATTTTTATATACTAACTTAGCTCTAACAAAAATCCTACAGGGTAAAAAGTACCACCTAAACTCACATGCTTCTCAGGCAAGTTTACTAATATACTAGTAATAAGGTTTGTATGATTGTGTGAGAATTCGTGCAGTGAGGTTACAATAAAACTTAAATAGAAAGAATAAGAATAGAAAATGTACAGTGAAATTTCATTGTAAACTTAGGAATATCTAAAAAGAAGCTACCTTACTGCAGTAGAAGATGTCAACAGGCAATTAGCAACATATAATTATTTAACTCAGGTACAAGGTTCAAGAACAGCAGCTCGGAGAAGCTCACAGATTACTGAAAACCTAATCTTATTCTGGTTTTGAGTCTAGAATTCTAAAGAAACCAAAATCTAGAACAAGGTTTTCAAAAAGGTACCATGTTATAGTTCAATACTTTGCAGCAGCAGGAAATTAGCAAATCATTCTAATTACGCAAGCATTTTCAGAGCATTTTTGGACTTAATAAATTTGCTGAAGGAGATTATACAGGAACTAAATGCATACAAAAGAGTAGAAGCAAAACACCTAAAAGAGGTTGGGGACCAACCAATATCCAATTATATATTGCAAAACTAAAACGAAGGGAAAAATACTAAATATATTGGAAACAAAAATTCAATACTAAAGCTTTTTTCAGCTTCAGCTTCATTAAAAGGAATGTGCAAAAAATTGATGCAATTCCAACGCATGTCCCACAAATTTGGCCAACTGGGGATGCAGACTAGATATAGGCCTAACCCCTAGCATTATATGCCAAATTGGGTGCCCTCATATTTAAACCTATGTTCTCACTCTTAACAGGTGAAATTTTTACCACAACACCAAACAATTGTTCCTCAAAATGAATACAGAAACTAATTGTACCAAATGACATTACCGGTTCTCTTTGTCATTTCCTCCAGCTCGTAGAGTAAATGGCTGCATTACATGAGGAAGAGCAACATCCTTGTGTGGGACGAACCCACCATCATAACTTGCTGAACACACAACTCGAATTGAATTCTTTTCCAGAAGTTTATGTCCTTTAGTTGCCCTCACACCAACATCATGGCAAGTAACAAAAAAATGATCAGCACCCAAGGTTCTATTCCAGTAAGGGTATTTGGAGGTTAAGTTCTGGACGTAGTTCTGAACAATAATAGCCATATTCTCATGGGATACTCCCTGCATAGAACAAGATGTTCATGACACAGATTAGAGATAAAGAGAGAGATCAGCACATAGGGTTCCAACTCCAGTAAAGGTACTCAGAGCAAATCTCCTGACGTAGTTCTTGGCGAAAATAGCCTTATTCTCATCAGATGCTCCAACAAACAGTTAGATGTCAATCCAACACATACTATATACACACACACAGATAATTCCAAACGGATGGTTGAAGATTCAAATCCCAAAAGGGGCAAGTGGGTGTGTGACTTACCTACCAAAAATTTAAATACAGCATACACAATAAATCAATCTTTAAACAGTAAGATGTAAATCTCACACATTTTATAAATACACACACAATTCAAAATGGAAGGTTGAGGATTCGAATCCAAAGGGGCAAAAGAATACAACATCCACAATAAATCAATCAAACAGGCAAAAAGTTCTTAAAAATTGAGCCAGCATCAACATTAAAGAATAAACCCTACAACAAAAATCTATTCCTGAAACACATTTCATCAAGCAGAAGCCAAGAGAAACCAACAAAATAGAAATAACTAGGTGAGAATTTATACCTTTCCTCGCATCTTGTGGCAAGAAATCGGTACAAAGAACAAATGAGCGCGATCAGGATCGTCGGTCCGAAACCGGCTATCTCGAATATTCTGAAAGAAATACCCTTCGCTCGCGTACTTCCCACTAAGCTTTCTTGGCGTTTGGTAATACGTATTGGGATCTCCTTCTGGATATATATAAACCTTGAAATTCTTTTCCATTTCCGCGTAATTGAGACGGAAAACCTCCGACGAGTGGTAGATTTCCAGAAGCTCTTCGGAATATGTATTCGGATCTCTGTTAAACGCACTTTCAGGGTCCTTCACAGATGAAATTTCACATGAAACTGTTAGGAATCTGGTAATTCGAAAGATGAGAAACGAGATAAAGTGAGAGAAAGTGGAAGAAAATAAGAGAATACCTCTCGAGAGTTCACAATAATTTTTGACGGAAAGCCTGAGTAGTTCAAGATGGCGGTGATCAAGATAAGTATGACAAGAAAGATACAGAGAAGGCGATGGAACGAGAACGGAGGGAAGTGAAAGGTGAGGTGATTGAAAGGTCCCGCCATTGTGAGATGGTTTTCCGGCTGGAGCGAGAAAGAAGTTTCCCCAGAAAATTTTGGAAGTAAGAAAGTTGTGGAGCTGAGGAAGAAACAGGTTTTGAGTACTGAGGCTGGTAGAGGAGGGAAATTTATAAGAAGTGAAAGAAGCGGGAAATAAAAACTGCCTTTTCTTTTTCTGTTTAGTTTCATCTTCCTCTTCTTTTTCTTTTTTTCTTTTTCTGTTTTTATGATAACCATTCTTTTTTCTTTTTTTTTTTACTGAAATTTATTTGGAAAATTTCTAGTCTCAAAGTCTTGGTACAGAAATAAGTTTGACGGTGAATCACGAAATTTTGATTTTCTCTCTAAAATGATTCACACTCTTGATCCTAGCAAATTATACACACTCACTTGTTTGTTTATTCCGGAATTTAAAATCTTCGCTTTTTACTTTGACATGACATAAAATATAAATAAACTACAATATTTGTTGCTCTTAACATGTTATACACTTATATTATATTGTGTTTAGAAGTACCAAATCAACATATTGAATTTAAAATCGATAAAATATGGATAAAATTTTAAATTAAATTTTTTTTAATCTCAAATTCAAGATACAAAATTGGTGCTCCTACCCTTGCCATTAGCACTTTTATTTAGTTTGGACTAGTAGAGAACCCATTGGGCTTTTCGTTGTAAGGAGAGTGATACTGAATGGGAAGTTTGGCCCACTTGGTTATCTACTCTCTCAGCTCATTACATCTTTGTGCTTACTCCTATGATGTTATAGAATTTGACGGTTTGATAAAGTGTGCTACGAGTAACCCTCATGCCATCATATGAACACAGAAATTCATATGCTTAATTAGCTGACATTTTTTTGAAGAACAACGTTACTCCCCGTGCTAAGCGCTAGACCAGTGAACAAGAATATAAAATATTTTTCAAATTTTTTTTTTGTTTTTTTCATTTTATAAAATTTTTTTCAAATTTTTTTTTTGTTTTTTTCATTTTCTAGTGTTTGATTATGGTAAAATATTTACAAATAAAAAAATATTAAAACCTAACAAAAATAACTTACCAATCAATTTCCGACAAGTTACCCAATATACTCAATCTCGACCTTTTGACAAACATTAAAAAATAAAAAATTTTAAAAATATTTACCTCAAAGAAAAATCTTATGTTGTAATTCCTGCCCCCAACCAATTAAGTTGATAAACATGCATCCCGCTTGAAACTTGTCCAAGAGTAAATACACATTTGGTACTCAACTCAGATGTTAAAATTCAGGTGTTTTAAGTTTTAACCAGAGCCACTATAAACACAAATATCATTTTTTGGGCCAAAACAAAGACGAGCATAATTGGTAATGGCAGTTATTAAAAAATACTAGTCAAAGACCAATAAACACAATACTCAATTGGGTAAAATTACAAAAGCTTCCCAAATATATGCATACTATAACGCTACCCTTCACATCCAGCTTATCCCAGAAATTACAATCCCCCCCTATATAACGCAACATTGAGTAATTGAAAAACATCACCACTCTGCAACTACTGCGGTTCATCTTATAGGAGGATTATAGAACAACGCATTCCTAACTAATTAAAAGGGACAAACGGAAATATGTGTTGCTCAACATAATGAGAAAAAAGAATATTAATTTCCATTGGACCAAATCCAGATGTCTTCCGAAAATGTCGGATAGAGAGTAATTAAATGAATACCTTGATAGACTTGATCATATGCATTCGTTCAAACAAGTTACAGATTAATCAACTGTGGGATAGAGCCCCAGAAAATTGCGTCCATTTCCGTTGGAATCTGCATTAGCATACAGTGCCGGCTGTAGCTCCCCAGAGTGACCCCCAGAGTGAGACGACTTGCGGGACTTCGGCTTCTTAGGAGAAGCTGTGTAGGACTCAGTTGAACTACTGCTTGTAGAATACATGGATGAAGTTGGGAGCCCGTGGATCTTTGGTAAGCCCGTTGGATCAGCAGTCAAGCTGTAACCCCTTTCGACCGTCTCGGCGTCAAGTGGTAGTTCATCCAATGTCTACAAGAGTAAGAGAATTTGATCAAATTGACCATAAAATATTGCAGAAGCTTTTACGCATTGAGTGCTTAAAAATTGCCATTGAGCAGCAGCTTATGAAATTAGTAATTTGTACAACTTCAATAGTTAAGAGCAAATATCCTCGAGAAGAGCGGAGTTCAAGAAGGGAGGATAAAGACTATTCCATCATGCAAATTGACTATGAGATGCAGGAAGTCGATCGCACACAGATACATGCCTTATATAACTTATATATACACCCTCACGCGCGCGCACGCACACTCACACACACACATATATATAAATATATTATACTTCCACTACATTACGTTAGCTGATTTACACAAGCCACGAGTGAATACTGGCTAAGCAGCTCATCCAACTTCCCACTACTCCCACTTCATGCAAAAGGTCACGTGCTGACCAGATCAACATATTGGCATTGAAAATGACAAAAGATATCTTCTGATAAAAACAAGGAATCAAGAAGAACCCACCCTGAAAGCCTGTTGAAAAACACGAAGTGCTTCTCTAGTACGCTTTCTCTTCATCGCCACCTCATCGGGTTCCTGCAACATCTCTTCAAACAGGTTGTCTCTGTTCCAGCAAAAGATGAAAACACAAGCATCATAATCATTTTGCATAACAAATATCTAGCAAAATCAGTGTACTTGAGCTGAGCTGCTCAAATACTCAATAGCCAAAAGAATAGAAAAAAGTCTACAGTCCAATATTTAAAGGAAAAAAATAGTCATAAAATAGAATGATATCAAGCAATCAATCACTCCTCTTTGTTACCTGTAAAGCTTTTTAATAAAGACATTATGCAGATCTCGTTTTGTATGGTTTACCTGGTAATGCATAAAAAAGATTGACAAAAAGCAATCAGAATTCATAAAATGCTCAGTTTACAATGTTCAGATGTTGCACTGATTTAGAAAACAAACAGCGTTGCAATATATTATTGTGATTTATAGAACAAAAGCAGGGATAACCTTCATACCAGACGAACAAAAGAAAATCTTTCCAAAACCAAAAAACAAAAACAAAAGAATGAGAGCAGGTCAGCTAGGAACTCTAATCTTGATTTGGTTTTGTATTTTAAGATGTGAAGTATAGTTGGATGCAATGTGTTTATCAGTAAGGGGTGGCAATTTTACTGCATTGACGGTCCTCACCATTATTGAGACAAGTAGGGTGTTCTAATCAAATAGGGACGGGTTTGGAAATTCTTATCTTCATTCTTCTTCACGATCTTTTATATTTTTCTATCTAAAAAATTAGAAAATTCACACATATAACTATAAAATATTTGTTTATACTAATGTTTTTTTCCCGTTAAAACATCTTGATTTTGTCTACTATGGTTTTTTCCAAAATCATGCATGGTGCTCCTGAATCCATTCTGATTTTGAAACCAAGCAGAGTGAGGCTGATATGGGAAGGAGTTTTCTTTCACGAGATGGGTTGGGATAGGATGCTCCATCCCAAACACTCCCCGTATACCAGGCTTAGATTAAATTTTCCTAAAAAAAGACAGTAGTTGATAATATAAAATGTAAAAATGATAACTCATTCATTACATGAATAAATAATTAATGGGTTAAGTGCGGAAAACACCCCTCAACTATGCTTACAATGCATATCATACCCTCATGTGCACAAAACACCCCCAAAGTATCAAATTGTACAAAAATGTCCTACCACCGCGTCTAATTGAGGCCAATTGTCCAAAGCAATGCTGAAGCCTATGTCAACCAATTGCTAGTCCTATTATGAGGTCAAACACAGATTTTTAAACCCAATGCAACAAACAAGTTTGTTTTAGATGGAACTCAGGCAATTCTATTTTACCATTATATTACTCCAGGGTAAAAGCGAACAAGAAAAAAACATAAGTTCCAAGTCTGTTGATATATAACAATTACCAGGAAGTGCATAATTGCTTTAGGAACAGCATCCTCAATGTTCTTCCTAACAATATCATAATACGACCTCAACAGCAGTTTTGTGACTTGAATTTCAATAGCCTCCTGGTCCGAATGAGTTTCTGAAGGCCTCAAGACAGATGGGGGCTTTAAGAAACAAGAAACATACATTCGTTACGAGGGCAAGTAGATAAATCAAACAAAATCTATGCAAATTATAACTTTTCAAATATATAAGCAAATTCAAGGTAAGCTCAATAGGTCAGTCAGTCCAGTCTGGACATCTTATGCACAAACCTCTCTCAAATGGATCATAGAGAAGGCATGCTCCATACTCTGAATAGGTTCACTAAACAACTTGCTTGTCGAGGCCTCTCTGATAGACATACGATTGTCGGACCCACCAAAAATTGATGAAATTCCCCAACTTGAACTAGTTGTGCTTCCTGAAAAATCATCAGAACAAAATTAGGGTCTTCCATAATTATTACGAAGCTGGTCACTTGTTACAAGAACGGTGATTAGGGATAGTCAGTGCTACAGAAAGTTCAGAAACAGCAAGAGAGTTCACAAAATTTATAGTAATTGACTGCCTTCTTGCAAATGATGTTGCAGAGGATTAAACTATAACTAGCGTTTTCAGGTTCATTATTTTCTCCAGTTGGCAATTCCAGACATTTTTCCAATAATGCCAAAGGTTAAGTCTAGTCTCTACTCTTCCCCTACCAGCATCCCGGGTAGGTGGAACAAACATTTAATAACAACTCAAGGAAGTTCTTAACAGTACTCAAAATGACATCAGATAATATCCAACAGTTTACCAGAAGATGTGGTTTTCTCGACATCCGCAACAGGCCGAACTCCCTATTAATGATACAATAAAGCCATAATGAGAATAATTAGACAATCTGAACAGTATTGAATAACGCAAAAGTTCAATACTCCTAACAAAATATTGGGAGTGATGGCCCTAGAAAGTGAAATAATGTTAGTGCAAGTTATACAAGAAAAACATTGTGCCTGGTAATGTAAGAAACATAAATGAATCAGCTTCACCTGCTCAGAAACAAATCCATTTGCTTGTCTGGCAAGAATAGCTCTGGATTTAAGACTTCTTTCAGATGTCGGTTGTTTTTCTGGATCTACTGCATCCTAATTGGAGAAATGCAAACCAAAATTATCAAAATTAATGATAAAGAAAACAAAAAAGAATGATAAAGAAAACAAAGGCAGGTACAAATGCAAAACACTCGGTATGCCAACGACTCAATACTCAATAGACACACCTTTTGCCTAGGAAGGGCTACAGGTATTCTAGAGGACTTGACTTGTTGCAATGCCAGCTCTACAGCTCTACTCCCACCAATGAAATTCGGGTGTGAAGTGTTTATGTAGTCCATCTACAAAACAAATTTACAGATATTACAGTAATTTAAGAAATGGCCGACAAAACAAGCACATATGCATTACCCATAAATGCCAAAAGAGTTCTATATTCAACAAAAACACACAGAAAGATTGGAAAATCATCGTCCATATCCACAACTTATCTTGGAAAATTGATCAGATGTCAAAATCAATGAGATAGATATAAAAGACTCAGGTATATACAAAAGTCCCAAAATCGATTTACTTCATTTATGGAAGAAAAAAAAATTATAAAAGGATCAAAACAAAGCTGCATATCATTATGAAATATCACCATATTTACAGTTGTACACAAAGGAGTGTAAAATTGCCATGAAAGGACAAAAGCTACACATAAGTTATTCTCAGCCAGTCTATGTGCAGCCCCAAATAAGACCAAACTGTGCATGATAGGGTTTATGGTGGGGCTTCGCATATAATCAATCTAGGATTCATTTTAATTAAGAAATAATTATTACATTTGAAACTTGTTTGGCTCAGACAAGATCAGTACAGTTTTTGTGAGGGGACGTGCAAATATTTATACAACACCAACTAGATATTGTCATTAATTGCATCCAAGACAACAAAAAGCACTTTAAGAAACATAGTCAACAACTAAAAGAGAATATAATACTTCTGCAAATAAGGATAGATGGAACAACACAAAAGATGCCACAACTGGAATCCTAGGAATGGATCCAATCATTTATCTAGAAAAGTCAAGTAGCAGTAATGATGATAAGACATAAGTGACAAGAGTTCATTCAGTAGGAACAGGAAGGCCAGAAAGGACATGGTTTACAAGAAATATAAATCCTATGTCTTCTGAAGTCCATGATTTCTACAAAGCTGTAATGGCAACAGAGAACTTGTAGCATACAAAATAATTTCTTGGGTTAAGAAATTGTCGACTCCATCACAATGTATATCCAAAGCACGAAAAGTAGTTTCCAGATTTATTAATACTTTTAAGAGGATCTAAAGAGTAAACCCCATAATTACTTATCAAGTACCTACAATCTTAATAAATCTCGGATAGCAAGAATCAAGAGCTAACAGGAAAAATAACCACACAACGAAAAGAAAAAAAAAAAAAGAGAGAGAGAGAGAGAGAGAGAGAACTAGTAGAATAAAACTTGAAACATCCAAATTTCAGCATACCTCCATTTCAATAATGTGTCCAATCATAGTTTCTGAAGGTTCAAGGCCTTCTCGCAAGAAGTTTCCTATAACCTCATCCATGCGCTTTCTAAGAACAGGAAATCTTCGCAGTTCATTTACCATACAGTGATGGCTCATCTAAAACACCACGCCAATTAGTCAAGGTGCAATGATAATGATTTATATCAAAGAAACATATCAATTAAAAAATTCCCTACCTTCATTAACTCGTCATAAATGAACCTAGCACATTGAAGGCTTGGGTCTAACAATCGAGCTATTTGCCTCCGAACAAGAACTTCGAAAGGAATCTATATATTAGAAGATAAAAATAAAATCATGAGTGTTAAGGTCAGAAAAAAAAAAAAAAAAAAAAAACAAGTGGAAGAGAAGTTCAAAAAATTTCCCCAAAAACATTCTTAACGACAATAAAAGATAAGCACTGAAAAACCTACTTCTGGTACAAATAAGGCAGATCTAGGGCCAGTTGCATTCTGAATGGCAGTTCGAATGTCATCATCAGTTAAGTCCTCACAGGGGTCCACCTCCTGCAAGAAAAACTGACTCTTGTCAAATTTTAAAAAATCATAGCAGTTTAAAGTTTAGTATTGCATTCCATTTTTTATTTCAATATTGATGGCAATCACATAAATTAGCTCATCTTTAATGTTTATGGGACAAACTATCAGGAGACTTGTAAAAGAAATTTCAACTTCTAATTCTAGAAAGAAAATAAAACCATTGATCATTAACCCGTTTTCCTTTACCATTATGATGCATTTGATTAGTGCAAAGACATGGTAGAAAGATAAAAGAGTTTCTTCTTACAATCATTAAGTTTGGTGGTGGTTGTAAAATTTTAAGTTCCCCCAACTCAGCTACCAACAGAACATTACCATCTAAGATAACTAAATGAGGCAGCCATTGATGGAAGGGAGCAAAAAATGGCACACAAAACAAAGAATACCTAAGCATATTATTTGCATTGTAGCTTGAAGATATTATTTGCATTCTAACTAGGTGAGAAAAAAGTAACAAACTAAAAAAAAAAAAAAAATTTACTAGAATAAATAACTGTAATCTAGAATAACAGAAGACATATCCAATGAAAATTTGTGTCAACATCACACCTCCAAACTCTTCACGAATATTGACTGGAATATATAATGGATTCTCGCTCCACCAGACAGCTCAGATGTTGACATTTCTTCATTTTTTCCCTCAATCATTGAAGAGAATGCTGTTCCAAACAAGTAATTAACAATACTATCAATAACCTTCAGCATTGACAGGAATAATGGTCCTACCAAGAAGTTTATTTCATGTCCCAAGGAAGTGCAAAAGACGATAGAAAGAAACCAAAGCAACATTTACCTTCAGAGTATTTCGAGAGTATGTTCAGAAGAAGAGCTCCCTGACCTGCCTATTGGTTAAAAAAGAAAAAGATTAGAAACGGCACAAGTACAAATATAATAAGAAAACGTTAGCCCGAACAGCCCAACAATCAATGCTTAGTTTCAACGGAACATGGAATTGCACTGCAGAACCAGAAAGAAGTTACCAACATTGTGTGAGAGAAATTATTTAACCTCAAAGAAAACAGAGAACTATACCACTAGAAATCGGTATTATAAATGTAAAACTGCCTATCACCACAGGAGAAATAAAGCAACTTGATGAGTTACTATTCTGCCTACGTTAGGCAACACAATAACCCTGACATTTTTCATTTACCTAGATGCATGGGGCAAAATCCATGACCATATGACTGGAAACAATCTGCCATTTAATCTAGCAATGTCCTCAAGCATATTGTAGAGAAATTTGACAAGTAAAATAGAACAAACCCTTGATTCTGTTATTTCTCCATAACTAGCATGCTCCTTGGCAACAGAAATCAGTGCATCACTTATGCGTTTCTTCAATTCTGGAAGTACATTCTTGATATGTTTAACCAGAATCTGCATATAACAAGGCACAAGTTATACAAAATCTATGGCCTTATAGAATCACTTAAGACTTATGAGAGGTTAGATAATCAAGAAATGCCAGAATGATCCAAGAGGATGTTAAAAGAACAATATTCAGTATGCACTGAGTGAAATATATGGTGAATTATATATGTATAGACTCTCTTTCCTTCTCTATCTCTCTGTCACACAGACACACACACACACAAAAACACAAACACAAAGAGAGAGTGTGTCTGTTGAATACGACAATCAAGAAAATGCATTATTAAAGCAGCATTGAAAACTGAGAATGTTTAACATTATACATCTACTTCTAAAAAGTAGAGTATATTGTGTAGAAATCATTGCAACTAAGTGTCATACTCTTTACCTGGTTCAATTTCTTTGCCAACTGGGGGATGCCACAACGATCTGCAAGATCACTATACACCTATGAAACAGCAAAAGACAGATGAACAACTTCATAATGAATAAGAGGCCAAGACATGAAGTATAATTTAAGGACATTATGGTCATACAGGACGACTGCGAAAGAACTTCTCCTCAGACAGAAGGGCATCTTTGATACTCCGGTTGAGCATGATATCCTGTTTAAGAATGATATCAACCAACCAGATCAGAAGCTTACAAACTTAAAAAAGTACATCTGCCAATTAATAATATAACTTGTTTGACTACAATTCGTCTTCAATCTATTGGTATGCACTGCCTAGTCCCATTTCATATCTGCCCGTTATTTTACCTAATATTTGGAATATAGAATCATTGAAAAATCAGAAAGAGGTAGAAAAATGGAAAATAACCCAAAAAAAAAAGGTAAAAGGTCTCTACAAGACAGGTGGTATACATTAAATCTGCCATAGTTCCTTTAAATTTTTCACCTTATTTTTTACTGCCAACCTCTTAGATAAGAGACTCTGTATATCTTTTTTTTTATGAGAAAACAATATTTATTTTAAATCCGGGAAACTATTGAAATCCCAAGCAAGTAGAACGAACTGCCACTTTATTTTCATTGTTCTTCTCACGTGCCAAATTAAATTGATTTCTGAATGACACATAAAAAATTAGTTTGCAAGCTCAGAACTTGGGACATATTAAACTTAGACCTACAAAAGGGCCAAAGCTAAACTTTTTCATATTCGCACAAATGGATGAGCTTGAGAAAAAGTGAATGACTGTATTGCACAACATTAATAGATTTTCCGTAACTTCAAAGATACTAATTACCTCCAATTCCTAGAGAACACCAGTTCAATAAAACTGTCATTTGATTTATGAAAATAATAATAATAAAAAACACACACCTAAAGGGCTCCCCCCACAACAAATGCAAGAAATTCTGAGGGAATTGCAACATGCTGTCAAAAGATGAAGTCCGAAGATTTTACAGATAAACTACCAAGAGCATGCTACGTTTTAAGTATTTTCAAGTTTCCTACAACATATGTCAGTTGGAAAAACACATTTTATAATTTGACAAAACAAAAGTTACTATTTTTCTCTTCTATAATCTTGACTAATATTTTTCTTTTCAAAGAAGTAAAATTAAGAAGATTAGCCTTCACTTTTTGGAACACCATCAAGTATCTGATATGACTGGAGAGAAAAGGATATTTTGTATTAGAGACTAGAAGTCCCTCCAAGTCCAATGAATACAATTCTCAGAAAAATCCATTGCATCCTTCACAACATCAATCCTGATCTCGAGGATATTTTCAAAAAAAAAATAATAATAATAATAAAATTAAAAAATTAAAAAAAGAAGAAGAAAGAAAAAAGAAAAAAATAAAGAGGTATTTGATGCAGTATATTGATAATATCAAGCACGACATATAAAGGACTTTTTTCAATGATGTCGGGCCATCACTCTCTTAGCCATCAAAGCAAAATTATTAGCCTCTTTTTAATGTATTATTGCTTTAAAAGTACTGTTGCAAACCTTACACAGATCAATACTGCACTACTCACATTTGGTAACTCAATTAATAACATAGTCATTTTGCATGTTTGCATCCTTCACAAAGCAACAAAAGATTCAATTGACACCTCAATTGCAATATCCTAGTGGAGTTATGCATCAACTGTTTTGGCACTAATGTACTGTAAGGTTAAAGATTAATACATGCCAAAACACAAGTAAACTCTGTCGAAGTTTAACATGTAACTAAAAGAGGCAATAAAATCTTTGACAAAGAATATTGATCCATTCATTGGCTGGTTAGTAGATTTTCATCATTGGGAGGATGATAAATCTTTGTGGATATATGATCATCTGTGCTTTCAAGTTTCAATAAAACCATAGTAAATGATGAAAATTGCCTCTTTTAGTTATAACCTTGAAGTGGATACATTATGCTAGATATTTTTCTATATATAGCAGTCATAGTAAATAAACAACATAATAATACCATGCATGTTTCAATGAAAAAAACCATCCAAGAAATAATGCCAAAAGACTACCACGAAAGAGCAGTCAATCATGAGGACTGTCTAATGATTACTGTCATTAGCTCTTCTTCTTTAAAATTTTCACAGTTTTGAGCACAAAATATACTGTACAAATCACACCATCGTGCTGCCCCTATTAAAATGGTCCTACTATATAAAAAATTTTTAAAAAATTAACATAATAAAAAAACAGACAAAAACACCTTAAAACAAAATCATAAAAGCTGATCGAAGATAGCAATTCAATTTGGTCAAATCATGTCAAAGGACAAAGAAGATAAAAAGCTTGACTAGGAATGTGCGACTTATTGTACATTAATTTTAATACAAAATTTTTATTGTAACTGTACTATCCTATTTCAAATGGTCGGGTACAAGTCTTCACATTTGCGTATGATCAGGATCAAAAGGCAGAGAGCTCACGCACCACGAATATTGTATTGAGGTCAACCTCATTATAGCATTTCTCACCATAAGATTGCTATACTCTAAAATAAACATTATAGAAGGCTTTAAACCAAGTTCTTAAAAATTATTACGAGAAACACCAAAAGAACATTTGCATCTTTCATTGTTCTGGACACACAGCTATTTTTTGCCTGGTGACTACTTGCAAGATTAATCACTCATAAAAAAATAAAAATAAAATAAATAAATAAATAAATTTAAAATTGAAAAAATAATAATAATAATAATAAAAGATACAAGATTAATCATGTCATTGGTTAAATAAAAGAAGGTACGACATCTAATAATATTAGATAGACTTTCTAAAGGAAAAGGCAGAGGAAGAACAAAGAAACACACGTGTGTACAAAAAGTAATTCAGAAAGAAATGTTTTCTTTTTCCATTATTTAGAGAAGTAAAAGTGGAGTGTAAATTCAAGTAAAGGAGTGAATATAATACAAGTTGTAAAAGGTCTATAAATAAGAAGGCATTAGGAAGAAAAAACTGAAAGTCACTTTGCTAACCTATCACCACAAAGTAAATTTTGAGTTATAACACAACTAGCTAAGTTTGCCATCCATGAAGTTACAAGATTACCTCCTGACTACGATTGACAATGCCTACATAACCAAGTCGAAGGGGAATCACTTTTCCGAGCAAAAAATTGCGGGCATCAGTTCCTCTATCCATAATATCCAGCTGAAGTAACAAACAGAATATGCTAAGCCATATAAAAATTGAACAATAATCAATCATTACAAACTACAAAGTCCTTCATATGGATGTTAAGTTGGTCATATATACAGCACCTTTGTGATTACACCAATGGTTCGGTTACCTGCCAACAACAAAACCCGTGAATGAGTTATAAAGAAAAATAGTGATCCCATCCTGCCTAGTGCCATGGATTGTTTTTTGGCTTTGTTAAACTGAATAAATCCATGACAACAAAATTATTGACAACAAAATTATTGACAGCAAAAGTTACCATCAGGATCAGCATTTCCAGCTATCTGAAGCGCATCTGAATTTGCTAAGTCCGAATTTGCTGGTGTAACAGCTAGTATTAAGCAGCTTGGTCGTTTAATATATGACATTATCATTGTCCGGATCCGTGCTTCAATATCAGATGGCTGGTCACCAACAGGAACCTTTGTTATACCCGGCAAGTCGACCAGTGTAATATCAAGAACGTTTGGTGAAAAAATCTTCAAACGTATCTGCTTGTCTGAAACACCTTTATTTCCTCCTGCTTCCCTTTCTGTCTCAGCCTAAGTCAACTGTGGATGATTAGGAAGGATAAAGAGAAAGTACTAAGCATATCTAAACTCTAAAGAAAATACCAAATTTTTAATGCTTGTAGGGAGCAAAATATTTCTTTGCTTGCGTATTATTAATTTTTTTAATAAGAAGCTTGACACAATTATCTCAAAAAAACTTATAGAACCTCAGAATAACCACAAATGAGTGTGTGTGGCTAGAGAAATGAAGAGAGCAAATCAATATTGTGTATGGATGTCGTAATAAAGGAGAGGCAATTGTTTGGACAAGGCATGGCTCATTTTCAATCAGGTTTGTATTGTAAACGCAAAAAATCATACAGTCCAAAGTTAGCTATTTGATGTTAGATTAAAAGTTCAGGACTTTGTTACATGTGGCATGTTTATCCATCCTTGATCCACCTAACATGACAGGGCACACGTATTAAAATTTTATGGACCACGTATACACAATTCACAATGCTGTTTCATGAAACAAAATAATCCTCATTCAACATCAAAATTTTATGGAAATTTGATTGGTTTATAAGCTTCCAACCTCCAACCCGCATGGCTGCATACAGTGAGTGTGGTAGGCTTGAAGATGCTATGCTGTATTTACAAGTTCTGACGTGCCTTGGTACTTTTACTGATTTGGGAATTTGAGGAACAAAATAAAGTAGCATGGTCCAACCAAAAGGATGGATAAAATGAAACATCAAGGGATATTATTGTTGAAAACTTATGACATTTTCTTTTCTTTTTTTTTTTCTTTTTTGCATTTCCAAAACAATGTTAAAGTGCATAAGAACCCCGCAGTACTGTGCTTGTAACTCCCTGATAGCACAAATGACCCTTAAAATATGAAAAATGTGAAAAGAAGGAGGTGTAACTGCAAATTGCTAATATACCCTTCACTGTCTCAGCCTATCAGGGGTCATACACAAAGTGTTCATTTTATAAGATAGTTATATGCACAATATCCATATTACAAATGGTATGAATGCACAATATCCACATTATATGGGGGTTTTGTGCAATCTTACCTTAACCGATATAGGTAATAGGGGATTATAATATTGCACGGAATTTTTTGCATGAAGAGGTGCAAATTACAATTACTTTCAAGAGATGAAGGTGCAATTTGCACAAAATATAGTAAAGAAAAGTTGAATATACCGTTTTACAAGAGGGTTTTTTTTGCACTTTATACATTCTAAAAACCAGAATTTTTTTAAAATAGTTTTCAAAAACACTCCAAACAAGTTTCTTTGGTGCCATTTTGATTTTTTCTGTTTTCACATCAGTTTTGTTTACCAATCTTGAGTTGGATCTGAATCAAATGCAAATTGTTTTCAATCAATGAGGAACCAAAGTCATAGTAGTAGCCTTTAATTATGTAGAGTTAAATGCTTAAAACTCACTCATAAAAAATATTAAAGCTATCTCAGTATTCTAATAACGAAGATGTAAATAATGGCAACATTCTCAGTAAGTCAGACACATAGATAAAACAATGAAAAGCAACCATATAATACCAAACATACCTTAATTTCCTCACGAATATCATTGAAATTGTAGAATCTTTTCCCCGGCAAGTGCAAGAATTCCCCGTACTCCTCGTCGTTGCCGTCCGGCTTCCGCTTCGTCTGCAACAGCTGAAGCACCAGCGGCCGCCGCGTACAGATGTCGGAACCCCTAGGCAAGAAGTCCCGGCCCACAAGGGCTTCGAGCACACTCGATTTCCCGCTGCTTTGGCTGCCGACAACGGCCACCTGAGGGAGCTCGAGCGTCGATGAGCTTCCGAGCTGTGCAAAGATGTCTTGTAGCTTGTTCACGATTGGGATCACAGAGTGGCCCAACGGAGCAGCATTAGAAGACGTAGAGGCCAATGGTTGAGACGAAGAGAGTGGCTCGTCGGCCATGACTCAGATCAAAGTCGATGTGTACGGTGTAGTGAAAGAAATCGGAGAGATTGGGGAATTAGGGGTTGCAGAAATCGGTGAAACCCTAGAGCGGTGACGGTGGAGGCGAGGGAGAGTTTAAAGTATTGAGAGAATGATGGAGCGCTTCTGCTACAGGCGGCCGGAGAAGAATCTCGATATATTTTGATAGGAGGGGTGTGGTTCCATTTTCGATTTTTGGTAAAATACGATGATTTAAATTAAATTGAGAATACGCATCATTTAGTAAAAGACTATCATACCCTACCCAGGACCCTTGTACAAATTTTTTGCTATAATACTCAATTTTATTTTTTCTTTTTTTTTTCTTTCGGGAAAAAAAATCATACCATCATCATCATTATTATTATTTATACTGTTGGAGATTCAATTTTTCTTTTTCTGTTTTTTGTAGTTGTGTTTTAGGAAGCTAATGTAAAAATATTTTTAAAGTAATTTTAGTTTACTTTACCAAAGTACTTTCATGTTTTTCAGTTTTGCAATATATATTTTGCACATTTTAAACGATAGAAAAACACAATGATAATTTTAATCTTGTATGTGCTTTTTCTTTTTCTTTTTCTTTTTCTTTTTTCTGAAGGTAAATGTATGTGCTTCTTTATTAACCCTTAATAAAAATAAGTGAAAATCAAATCCCATAATTAAAACATTCTCATTTGATGGTATGAAACAAAAAGTATATATAATGAATTAGAATTTTGATATTTAAGTTTATGTGAGTACAAAATACTTAAATTGTAACTAAGATAGGAGTTTGTATGGATTGATATTTCAATTCGGTTTTTAATTCTAAATGGATTTAGCATTTATTTAATTAGATGTGTTTTATAGCACAATTTTAAATTTCACTAAGAGCGGTGAATGTCAAAATTTTAAATGACAAAAAAATGTTAAATATTGAATTTTTTAAAATTTATTAAAAATATTTGTTTTTTTAATTACCACTTAAAAACTTTAACTATTGAAATTTTAAAATTTTAAATTTTATCAAAGCAACTAAGTTTTCGTAGAGATAAAAATATATATATACTTCTTATTTAACACACACACACGCACACAAAAATAAAAAAATAAAAAAATAAAATAAAATAATAATCTTTTTATGACACTCTAACTTCATTACCTTTTTCATGACTTATTATGTAACACAAACCATAACAGCATCCAAACTTTTTACGACATTTTAACTTCATTCCCTTTTTCTACATTTGGCGGGGTCATACCAAATTATAACTTTTGTTTGGTATATGTTTTCTGTGTTGTGTTGTTTCGTTCCAACAATGCTACAGTAGTCATTTTTTGGGCCACTTCATGTTTGTGTGGAGTTGTTTTATAACCAACAGTAACAGAAGAAAATCAAATTTTGGCCCAAAAGCTTAAACACAAAATTGGTATTTTATGTTATTTCAAAAATGGACCGGCTCATTTCTCAATGTAGCGGGGCAACAATGGAAGACACAACCCATCGGTGACACCCATTCTCACCCTACTATCACCCACTTCATAACCTAAGGATGTTTGCACAGTGAGCCATTTCTCTTCGAAAGTGAACACCAGCAAACTCTATTTTTCTAAAAAGGTGCATGATATTTTTTCATATTTTACAAAAAGATGCAAATGCCCACACTCTAACCACTTTTTAGCGAAGTAAATTTTAAAATTTAATTTTACCCTCACCTTCACATTTTTCCCTCACACGTTGCGCGTTCAAAGCCCCGCTCCCTACCTTACACCAACTCTCTCTCAAACAAAATGCACTTGTTGCTTGCTACTTCTTTTTTGTGTGAGAAAAAGAGTCGGTGTAAGGTATGGAGGGGGGCTTTGAACACGTTTTATATATATATATATATATCACACAAAAAGGAATAGCAAGCAACAAGTGCATTTTGTTTGAAAGAAAGAGTCGGTGTAAGGTAGGGGGCTTTAAACATATAACGTGTGAGGGAAAAATGTGAAGGTGAGGGTAAAATTGGATTTTATATATATATATATATATATATATATATATATAAATTCTTGTTTCTTCAACCTCTCCCTCATTCTCTCCAAACATGGCATCACCACCATTGATGCCTCAACAAAACCTCTAAAAAAAAATATATGCATTAAAATACTTACCACAAGGCTTGGAAAAGAAACACGGGAATATCTATAGAGCACAAAATTTTTGAACTACACTCATAGTTGAGTTCTACACATGTTATAAATATAAATATATTTTTTGGGATTATATATATTTTATATCACCAAAGTACTAAGATTATTTTTTAGCCGTTTTTTTTAGTTATAGCAATTGAAATTACTGTCAATTTGAAACTCGTCATGGGTAGTAAAACTTAAAGGGCAATTGGCTCTAGCAGATGGAAATAAGGTTTCTAAGTATGCTTAGAATTAGAGAAGGTAAAACCATTAATAACTTATTCCTGCCCATCAAAAACTAAAACATCATGGTAGAATTAAAAGTTGGTATTTGATAACATAAGTTGGATTTATTTTTCAACCAATTTGTATAGAATAAGTGATTTAAAATACTAATTTTGTAATTGTCCAATTCCATTAATTCATGCGAGTTGGGTGGTGGGTGGGTCTCATTATATATAATGTCATTTTGTTATGTAATGAAACTCACCCATCTCACATAAATTAAATTTAGTAATTATTAATTAAAAATAATAATAACTATTGAATTCATGTGTGTAATAATAATTTTTTTAAAATTCTAACCACAAAAATTTTACGCGCAATCGCGCACTAATACTACTGAAATTTAACAAAGCATTCAAATAGTTGTGAAATTAGAGAAAATTAAACTGAATATTTTGTTTGGTTTTTAATGGAATGTTATTACTGTTCCACGGAAGGTGCAATACCTATTATCCCTAACATAATGTTGAATTTCAATTTGAGTGAATTTCAATATATATTTATCATCATTTATTAACCATTTATAGCATATATGTGTGTATATATACATATATTGAATTTCTTTATTTTGTTTTACCATTTAATCTCAATTTTTTAACTTTATACTATTTTATGACAGTTGCAGGAATGCGACATCTCCTATATCAAATTAAAGTGATACAAGACAACAGTTTCAGGAATGCGTCATCTCCTATATCAAATTAAAGTGATACAAGACAACAGTTTCAGGAATGCGTCATCTCCTATATCAAATTAAAGTGACACAAAACAACAACGACTCATATCAAAACACAGACGTTAGTTGGGGCGTAATGCATTACATTCAAAAATGTTTCGACTCAAACTAGATTGTGGTAAAATTGAGATAGGGATGGAGGAGAAAAATGATGAATAATAAGGGAGGATAGCCTATGGGGGTTGTAATTTCAATTGGTTAGTGGCGGAGAGAACTCACAGTCTAGGTACAACAACGCAATTATTAGGGGCGCGGTCTACCAATAAGGTAATAATTCGTTGTGCGAGCCTTCCACTGGGGGCTGCTATACAAAAAGCAAAAGAAATACCATCCCTTTCTTTTCTTTTCTTTTTCTGTCCCTATGTCGCCACAAGGGGGACATGGGGACGTGAAAAAAGGGATCCTATTAACTTGTTCTGACCTAGTATAATAAGCTTACGAGCTTGGTGTTATTTCACTGTCTAGAAATGAAAGAAGACTTCCATCTCTAAGTCTAACTAAGGTGTGAAGCAGTGTCAAACCAAAATACCCAAAAAGCATTAGGTCTCCCTAAAAATGAGTTGATCCAGCTGCACCTTCCAGTACGGAGACCTTGTTACATCTTCACTCCAGTCACTAACCCTACTTTTGAGATCCCTTCCTTGTGGTTAAGGTAACGACTTCGAGCATCGCCAGCTTCTGTAATGTGACGGGTGGTGTGTACAAGACTCGAGAACGAATTCACCACCGTGCGGTTGATTGGCTTTTACTAGCAATTCCAGCTTCATGGAAACGAGTTGTAGCCTGCAATCCAAACTAAGGACGTGTTTTTGGAGTTAGCTCACCCTTGTGGGATCGCAACCCTTTGTCCCGGACATTGTAGCACGTATGTCGCCTAGGGCATAAGGGCATGATGACTGGATATTATCGTTACCTTCCTCTAGCTTATCACTGCGTTGATGAAGAGGAATATAATAGACTATGGGGGTTGTAATTTCAAGTGATTGTTTATTACAAATAAAAGATTAGATAAGATAGAAACAAGGAAATGGTGGAATAACAGTGGTGACCATTGCAGATCATTTAAAAATGGAGAGAGTAGAGATCAATTCCAAAATCTCTTGTCAATCTTTATATACCAAAAAACATGTTTCATTAAAAAAAAATAGATGTATTTTATAACATTTTAAAACTATCCGTTTGCCATTGACTTGATTAAATAAATGCACTAATTATTGATTATTTTGTGTTTTAATAAGAATAAATTTAGAAATTTACTCTTTTTAATATAATAAAAAAAATATATGTTAAAAACTCTCTATTAAAAAAAGTTGGTTCCCTAAACACAAATTATATTTTGGGATAAGTGTTATGGGTTAGTGGGTCAAACGGTCTTTTACATCAATATTATATTTTATATTATTTTTATTATATTCTTTTCTTTTCTTTTTTTTATCCTGGCAAACACACAACAAACAACTAACCACCATATTCTAAGACATTTCACAAAGATCTCGCTCAGCCAAATAGTGAATGTCTTCTAAAATCAAATCCGTAAGCATATGACCACCGAAAAGCTTTGCCATTACATGGGCGATCTCGTTGCCATGTCTTCTAACATGGTTAAGGCGGAACGAGGCCTATTCCTAAAACATACAACGAACATCATATAAAATAAGCTCAAGCAACGAATTGGATACATCACACTTCAACACATCATCATAGATTTCCAAAGAATTCGATTTGAACTAGCATCTACCAAAGTTCAACGAGCAGGCCTAGAACAAGGCCTTTTGAAGACATTCTGCCTTTGCCGATGCACTAAGAGCAAGAAAAGGACTAAAAACAATTACTTTCACAATCTCACTATCATGGTTACGCAAGACTGCCCTGTAATACCCTTAGATTTTAAAGGAAATATTTAATTAAATAAATTGTCTTTAAATGGGTTTAAATAGATTTAGTGGTTTAAATTAATTTATTTTGTTATTTGATTTATTGGAATGATGATTGTGTGTGTGTATTAGATACTTGATTTTTGATTTATTTGTTGTTGTGTTGACCTTGGTTATATGGAATGACTTTATTGATTGTTTGTGTATGTGATGCATATAATTAGTTGTTTTATTGATTTATTTATTTTATTAAATGGACTGGACTTGGAAATGGATTAAAGGATTTGGTAGTGGGCTATATGGGAAGCCTTAAAGGATTTATAAGGCTTAGAGGCCCATAGATTTATGCATGAATATATATATATATATATATATATATTTATTTATTTATATAGGGGGGTTATATATATATAGTAAGTATATATACATCGTATATATGTACTTATTTATTCTGGAGGAGTATATATATATATATATTATATATATTTATTTATACATATATTACGTATATTCATATAGGGAGCTGTCAGATTAGGGATAGGAGACTAAGTGTATATGTGTGTGTATATATATATATATATATATATATATATATATATATATATATATATATATATACACACCTATTGTATAACCCTTGAAAGAAGGGTTATTACGTGAGAAAGAACGAGGCAGAAATAGGGTTTGCCGAGAGAGAGAAAAACTGAGAGGGAAAGTCGAACCAGAGGGAAGGCTGGACCAAGGAAGGAGACAACGGCAACACAGAGAAAAGCAGGAATTGCAGATCAGAATTGAGAAGCTTGCGGTGCGTCAGTTTCGTTTTGAAACTTCAGAAAAGTACCTCTCCTCTTAGAACCCATGAGTTCTACACCTTGGGTATCATAATTTAGATTTTAATTTCATGCAAATCAACTAGGCATAGGGTTAAAAGCATATAAATAAACTAGTTATGTGTGTATATATATTGTTTATATACATTATGGTTGGATGGATTTATTGGAATAAAATCATGTTTATAATGCATATTTAGAAGCTAAATCATGTATTAGATCATCCTAGAATTAATTAGGATTGTTCTTACACGAATCGGAGGCGAAACAGACAAGTTACAGAGGCCGGAAGCTACTGTCACAAGGAAGAAGAAGACCGAGGTCCAACTGAGCCGACTCAGTTGTAATTGAGCCGACTCAGTTGGCAATTAAACCGACTGGGTTGCCAACCCAGCCGACTCAGTTGGGCAGAGAGCCGACTTAGTTGGTAACTAAGCCGACTCAATTGCCCTGCTATTTGGTTTTGAGTTTTGGTTGTCCAGAATTGATCCACGGAGGTTTTAATGGAGTTTTAGGGTTTTAATGGACCTAATTAAATACTGGAATGCGTATAAATATTAATACCGCTAAATGGATTTACAAAGGAATGAGTAAATTAACTCATAAGTTAATTTTAAGGAAAGTTTGGTTGCTTATATGGCTATTGGTTTTGGAAACATGTTTAAACAATTTATTAAATTGTTTTATGAGATTTATCATGCGTTGACATGTTGTAATTGGGACAAAAATCTTAGAGGATTATTTTACATCTTTTGTGTATGCTTATATTGTACTTATGTTGCTTATTGTATGCTTTATTGTGCTTTTAATTTATGCTTTTGGGATATGGTTGATTTGGATGCATGGATTATTTGTCAAGGTATAAATATTTTATTATCAACTTTGTATGTAGAGAACATACTATTGGAGGCATGGATTATTTACCAGAGATATAAATAAATTATCATTAACTAAGTATGGACAAGAACATACTATTGGAGGCATGGATTATTTGCCAAAGTTATGAATAAGTTGTCATTAACTAAGTATAGATGAGAACATACTATTAGAGGCATGGGTTATTTGCCAGGATATAATTGGAATGTCAATTGGTTAAGTATATATATTATACTCGTGGAAGCTTGGATGAGTTGCTAAAGTATAAATATAATACTCTAGGAATTAGATGATTAAATAAACATCTATGGTTATGGTTATGTGAATAGGAGGAAATAAAATGCTCCTAGGATTGAGCATGACATTATTAATGGTTAATTAACCATTTGGATTAATTTTGGGAAAGTGGAGTTCCATGTGATTGAAACGGTGTATATTAAGGATGGTCGTGTATATATATATATATAAATCTATATATATATTTATTAATTCAAGGTTTGGGATTATGGAGGTAGTAATTATTATTAGTGATTTTATGTATTATTACTTATCATTATTTATTAAAGGCTAAAATTGGAATTAGGATGGTTGTGGTTAGAGATGCGTTATTCATCGGTTTTCAGGGGCTTGTTAGAGGGAACTTGTTCGTGGGTTTTGACCCACCTTATTTTATTTTTCAGGTCCGTAGAAGTTCAAGTCTCAAGGTTGAGGATCTGCAGCTTGGAGGCTTATCCATCATCTACTCTCATTTATTTCAAAGTAGGATGTTATTAAGTCATTTGACTTTAGTTTTACTTATGATTTTTAGATTAATGGATATTGGTTAAGGGGTCCTTAAACTATTGGATTCCCGAGTTGTAACCTTTGGAGGATTTTTAGTTAATGGAATTATTATTTATTAGTTTCTACAGCCTTTTATTTTTTCTTTATTATTCATCTTTGTATTTTGTGCTTGCTAAATATTAATTGTTTTGATATTCCTTGGTTTTGTGAGTGTGGACTTGATCAATTCATGTCTCTGAAATTAGGGGGTATCACATGCCCCGTCACCACCTCTGGAATAATTACGAAGGAAGCAAGCATCCACATTGGACTTGATTTCACCACTCACTGGAAAACTCCAATTGGAGATGGGAAGAGGCTAACCCATCAAGCAATGAAGGCGACCTCTGGTTAGCATCCATAAACTCCCAAAAATTAGAGCAAGCTCGACTCAATATATTACTAGGCTCATAACACTCATTATTAAAAAGGGTTGCATTCCTAGTGTAGGTGCAAAATTTATCTCTATTAAAATAAATAAAAAGAAAAATACAACTCACTCAAAAACAAGCAATTATAATATTCAGAGAAAAGCGTATAATGCTCGATCTCATTATTGGAGGTCTAAGCCTCTATTTATACACAAAAAGATGGTAGAATTATGGTAGGATTCTTTTTGCTTGTCCTCCAATTTTTTCTATATACAACCTACTTTACAAATATAGTTCTTTCCTTTTTGTAATTCTTTTCATATCAGACTTCCCTTGCACAGAACTTGCCTTCTTTGCTGAATCCTTTACCTAACAAGACTGGTCTTGTTCTTTAAATGAAGTCGGGCCGAATGCAACGGATTTGGGCCGGATTTGTATTAATCTGAATATCAATATTAATGGCCAGAGACTCAATCTTAGCGGCTTTGGGTTGTGGGTATCTTTGTCCGGTCCTGAACAGTATTGGGCTATCTCAACCCGTAAAAATAAAGCTTCAAATACAGCCATGTGGATGACTTTTATTGGAGGAGGATTTTTCCCTCCACACCTAGCCTTTCAGAGACCAACAAATAAACCTAACCAATCCTAACTTATTCTTTCCTTACCCCTGCAGGCCCCAATAATGCATAAACTCTCCCCACCAAACACAAAATGAGTATGGTTGAAACCTAGAAAAGTCAAACTGGAAAGGCAACAATTTCCAAACAATGATAGAATTGGAACATTCAAAAAATAAATGTTCAAATGATTCCTTATTGGTGCGACCAAGCGTGTGCACAAAATAATGCACAATACTTTAGGTTTAGAAATAATGTCAAGTGGGCACCATATTTTAAAATTTATAAAACCACTAAACACTTATACTATGAAGTATGAAGTGAGCAGGGATCGTCCCAAGAAATCAAAACAATTATAGGTTTTTCAGAATTAAATTCTACTTTAATGCTTATGTGATTGCTAAAAAGGTTTGGTTTTGTGATTAGACTAATTTTAAACTTAATAATGCAAATAAAGAGTAGAGTATAAAAGATTGGAAAGAGACTTAGGGTGTAGGATTCACCACTAAGCACATTCCCTAACTCACTCGCTTTCAACTAATTTGGGAAATAATTAAATGTAATTTTAATGTAGCTAATACTTGCAAAGAAAAGTATGAAGCATCAATTTCAAGCTTGAATTGCATACCTAATGCAAATAAACTAAGTGTAGTGCAATTCACCAATCCAAATAATGGTCCATCAATTCAAGTTACAATTCTAGCTTACATTAATCTAGAAGATAATGCAATTGTGACAAAAAATATAGAATTCAAACATAAGTATGGATGGTCTACTTATCTAATAATTGAATTGCAATTAAATTAATTAATCTTAAATTAAACTAATTAAACATGAATTTAAAACTAATTAGACAATAAATTAACCTAAACCTGTAGTGCCATCCATCAAATAAAAGTAATTTTCCATCAATTTGAACACGATTACAACTAATTAACCACATGCATAGACATCACAAGAATCAATTTACAAGGAATTCAAGTGTATAGCTTGTTTATTCATCAATAACACATAAGACAACATGAGATTAATACGAATAAACAATTGAAAGAATTAAATCATGTTATTCAAGCCTATAGATCAATTACATAAATAAATCCCCAAAAAGTATGAAAATAGAGAGAGAATAGGTTACATGCTTAGGGTTTATCCAACCCTAAGTAGGAGAATTAGCCACTCATGGTTGATGGAGTTGAAGACAGAACAATCTCCATCCTTGGATTCATCATCTCTGAGCTTCTTCTCAAAACCCTAGCCTGTTCTTCCTTTTTCTTCTCTTTCCCGTGTTTTTCCAGAGAGAAAAAAATACGATACAGAATAATCATTAAAAAAAACTTAATCCCCCTAATAATATTCACCTAAATAAAATAAATACTAACCCTAATCTAATGGCTCACTGGGTTTTAAGTAATAACCCTATTAACCAATAGTTCACAAAATAAGCCTAAATAATAAAAAAAAATCTGTAATGTTGCCAAGTCCTGGGGGATCGATCCCCCAGAGTTGGAAATTTCCTTTAAGCCTTATTTAGCTCCATTTTGGCCCCAGACTCGTTGGTTTGCTTCTTCATCTTTGAGAACATCATTAAAGGCCCGAGATTGACCACTTTTGAAGAATAAACACACTATACGAGCAATGGGCTGCGACCTCTTTTTGCCATTTTTTTGAACTTTTTTCTGAATGTCTTTGCTTGACTCCAAAGAGGCTTTAATGAACCATTCTTAGCTCATTTTAACTTTATTGCCCTGAAATATACATAAACATAAATTAGGACTAAAATATGAAATTAAGATAGATGCAAAGACTGAAATACCCTAACTTAGGTGCTGAAATGTGCAACATTTAAGCACTTATCACTTACCCAGCTTACAACGAACACTAGTTTGATCCACCGCCAAACCGAGTGATGCAAGATTTTTGTTGACTGCTAAAGCGTTTGTGAGTTGTACGCAACGGAATTGTTGTGGAATATAATATGGATAAATAACCTAGATGAGTTGTGAATAAGTTTTACTTACTCCTTTAACAATTTTTACTTATTTTAATTTTACCGAAATAAAACTAAAATCAAACCCACAAAGCAAAAATAAAATGCAAGTAAAGTAAAAAAAAAAAAAGTTTGAGGGATGAAACCAGAATTTTTAGCGAGAAAACCCCAATTGGTAGAATAGACCAATTGTTATGAGAAAAACCTCATGGACTGTGCAGTACAAGCCAAAACGATCCACTACGTTTGAAGCAAAGTACACTGAACTTTGACTCGGGCTCACACCCTATCATGTAACCAAAAACCAATTGCTGACAATCTCTAGCTTTGCGACTCCCCCGTCCAACATCTCTCGATCTCAGGATTACTCTTGATCTCTGTAGAAGAGTTACAGGTAGATCAAACAATACTTTACGAATGCATGAATTAACCCATTCAAAGTGTAATCGCTTCACCTTTTTTTTTCAAGAACTGAATTTGATAAAGAATGAATGAATTCTGCTTTTCGGAATTTCTGAATCTTCAATTATGCACCAATTCCAATGAGATAGAGAATAACATTCCTAAATCATACTTGTGTTTATGTATGTGCTCTAAAAAATAAAAACAGAAAAGTCATATTAATTTTCTGAATAAAAATATCACAAAGATGACTCTCAAATAAATTAGAATTTGGTATGCAAAAAGCCGTGAAATCCTAATTAAGAAAATATGTTTTTATAGATTTTTGAAAACCTAATTGTACTTGGAAAATAAGTCAATTTCGTGCATAGGATCTTGGAAGGAAGTCTAGACCAAAAAGGAATCAAAACAAATCATGAAACTGAAGTTACCTAAACAATTCAGCAGTTGGCTACCGGTACTAGATTTGGTTACCGGTTTCCAATGGATAGAAGTGAAACCTTCTATTTGGCTACCTGTTCCTTGATTTGGCTACCAGCTCGAAATAGGCAAAATGTAAACTTCCTAAAAACTTCAAACTTCTAAAACTTTCTAAAAACTTCAAACTTCTAAAACTTCATAAGTGTTCTCATACACTCACATACCTTTCTAAAACACTGTTCTCATCATCTCGGAGTGTGTTAGAGTATGAACACTTGAACTTCTTCAAATCCGCATCCGATCTTTAATCTTGAAATTTTGAAATGAAAAATTACAACTCGATCGGATTTGTTTTGACAACGGAATTAGTCAAACAAAATATATATTTTTCACAACCTCCCAGATATATATATATATATATCTCGCAACATTACGGCAACATTTCAATAGGAAAGTTTGATCCCTTATTAGAATATTTTTATTATATTCAAATAAGGGCATTTGCACAAATTTATAGGTCAACGAGTGTTTTTTACCACATAAGAGAGGTATACGCTGTATTAATACCATATGTTTTTGTTCTTAGTTTATATATATATATATATAGAGTTAACAGGAGATATAAAAATAAAAAGGTTAAGTGTAATATATATATATATATATAAAACTTGACCGAGATTCAAAGTTACAGATTGAGATCCCCTCCTATTAAGGAAGTCCTCTAGTCTTGCCACCCTTATTATAACCTTCTAAATAATAAAAAACTTACCATTATTATATTTATTCTCTTTCTCCCCTATCTACTTCCATATCTCTATCACTTTATTTCCTCCACCTTTTACAGTCCTACCCTCTAACCATAGTCATCTCCACCTCTTACACCTCAACCCTCTAACGATGGCCATCACCCTTCCCTCTCAACCTCCTACCACCACCTCCTCTGTACCAACCACCATATTTATAGATGTCACCCCCTTTCCACCAGCCACCATATTTATAGATGCATATACATTGGTAAGATTGTGCACCTAAGCTTTTATGTGTATAAATCTAATTTGAACAAGAACCAATATATACACGCAAGTAACTAATGAATCAAAACATATATATACAATCACACATTGTTCTTTTGTGTTGAAAATTCTTTAATTTTTTCAATTATTTTTCATCACGTTGATTTATTTTGAGGGCTGATTAATATTCCAAAAACAAAAAGTATATTTAAAAGAATGAACAAATATCGCCTTAATTGGTTTTACTTGAGTGTCAACCATGTTTCCAAACGTCAATATTTGAAGGCACATGAAAGGTCCTGTGATTTCCACCACAGGTAGGCCGGTAAGGCTGTAAATGAATCGAGCCGAGTCGAGCTTGGATCTGCACGGGCTCGAGCTTGGGCTCGGCTTGTGATGAGCTAAAAAACTTGAGCTCGGGCTCGTCTTGATTTTAAAAGCTCAGGCTTGGTTCGTTTAATAAAAATAATATATATATATATATATAAACTCATTCTCAAAACTAATTAGTATTTCACAAAAAAAATAAAAAATAAAAAACCTGGAAGGTAAACTTATATTATAAATAAAAGAATAATGTACATCAAACCCATAACATAGATAAGCCCAAATTAAATGATACAACCCAAATAAAACATAACGAGCCCGAGCCTTAACGAGCCCATGTTCACGAGCCTATACGAGGCGAGCTCGAATACTAAACGAGCTTGAAAATTGGGCTCGAGCTCAGCTCATTTACTAAACGAACGAGCCCGAGCCAAGCTTGAGTTGTTTATGAACAGTTCGGTCCGTTTGCAGCCCTAACCATATGAGGGATCTAAATCCCAAAGTTACAAACATATTACCTCAAAATATTTCATGAACAAATCGATTCATTTACAACCTTAACCACAAGAAGGATCTGAATCTCAAAGTCACAAACATATTATCTTAAAGGGTTAATTACAATGACACCCCTTGAGGTTTGATGTATTGACAGCCATATACAACTTAACTGTTTTTTGGACAAAGACACCCCTTGTAATAATTTTGATCCAAACAAGCCCTTAAAACATTAGAAAAGACGAGATTGTCCTTCAATGTTTAATTCATTTTTATTGTAAAATATTAGAAGTCATGAAAAGTCAAATTTGCCCTTATATATATACACTATTGCCAATATATATATATATAGCAGCAGCATCGCCACCACTACACCCATCATCACCCGCCATCGCCACCACTACCACCCACCATCACTCGCTAGAGGGTTTCACTGCCGATTTACTCCAATACCGGATCACCAAATTCCACCACCACCAAGCCAACACTATATCACACTCAATCGCCCTCATTATCAACTCCATACCCACAACCTCTCAATCCTCACCAAACTGGTCGACCGGTGGCGCAAAGCTTGAGGACACGACCATCGAGCCCGATCTTGATCCGACCCATAGCAAATGGCAGTCGCGAACAAATCGCGGCACAAGAAGCTTGAGGCAACGCCAATCGCGGCATAAGAAGCTGAAAGGGCCAAGTTTGTTGTGGAGAAAGCTGAGCAGGACAAGAGAAAGGTATTGGAGTGAAGGAGGGAGTGAGGTTGGCGAGAAAGAACTAGAAGGTTCGTTATGTTTGAGGTCGAGCCGAGTTAGGGTTTTGGACACCAACGAAGGGACCGAACCGAAGATGCGACCTGGTACAACGATGAATTCACCGAGAGGGGAGAACTTACCGATGGCAGGATCGAGCCGTCCGGTGAGACTGAGCGCACCGGCCCTCGGATCACCGGGATTCAACGCAATCACCTTTGTCGTCGCAATAGACGCCGACGAAGTTGCAGGGGTCTCTGAACACCTTATTCATAATCATTGTCACATAATTAGAAATCCAATTACAATTTCACTCCTTTCCTATATATAAAGCTTATGATCTCGGCTGAGTTTGTTTTATCTAAAATCACATACATATTTATTTCTCCATACATCGAGAAAACTTTGTTTTGGTTATTCTGAATCTTTCTAATAATATGATGGGTGGGTGCTTGGGTCTGCTACAGAACTTGGGTCGAGAAGAGATTTTAGTGGTTTTGTCCAATGGTGGTGGGTTTTTGTCAACACTGTCAAGCTCAAGAGTCGTTAACGGAAACCAACAGTAGTGGCGATGGTAATGGTGGGTTCAATTGGGATTTTTTGTAGGTTTTTCATAGGTTCAATTAATGGGTTTTGGTTATGGTGGCAAAGGTTGCAGTGGTGGGTGGAGAGAGAAAAAGAAAATGGTGGGCAATATTGGTGGGTAGTGGTGGTGACTGGTGGGTGGTGGTTGCAGTGGTGGCTATGGTAGGGCTGTGAAATGGCAGCGGTGGGCGTGAACAAGTCATGGTGGTTGTTGGTTTGGGTAGGGTATTTTGGTCCTCGTATGAGTAGGGTATTTTGGTCAATAATAAATAATTAAATTGGATAAATTGGTAATTGAATGTATCAAAGGGCAATATTATCAATTCACCGTGATTCAGGGCCATTTGTCTTTATTAACTTTATCAAATCTAAGAGGGTGTCATCGTTTAAAAATAGCCCAACTTATATATATCTATCATTATGTTAAACCAGGGTGTCGTTTTAATTAACTCTACCTCAAAATATTTGAAAATGTAACGTAAATATTTGATTCCTCAGCATACTAGCCTTTTTAGCATATACGAGGAGAATGAATTTTTGAAATAAAATAAACGAAAATTAGGAAAAATTAGGCCATGCAACTCGCCATAAAAATAGAAGTGTAATTTGAATTATTTTCTTGTACATATAGAACATAGATATGATCAGTCTTACATTTGGTGGCGGTGATGCACTGTACGCGTTTCTTCCAGAGCGCCAATTTTGATCTAACAAGTGGGACATATCGAGCGGGTCTAACTTCAGATGGACGGTGGTGACAGAAGTTGGAATATTGACCCTATTATGCAGCATATTCTCAGGAAACTACTGGAAAGCATCGGGTTGTTATGATCTGGTACACTTTAAGACTAAAATCGTTTAGTGGACCTCAATGCCCATTGGTGAGAAGAATGAATGGATTGTTACTATTATATTGTGAAAAAAAATTGAGGTATATTTGGTTAAGTTACTTAAAACCAAATTGCTCTACTCAAAAAATAGAATATTATTTTCAAATAAATAGAAAATTCGTTATCTTAAAATATATAAAATTTAATTAAATTGAAAAAGTCTTATCAATTTTATACTAAACTAAACTGTTCTATTTTATTCAAACGGGGATATGAAATATTGTTATTATCGTGATTGTGCAACTCAATCTTTATATCATGTTAGCTTCACCATAAAACCCAGATTTAATAATTAAGATTACGCAATCTACGAGTAAGGTTGTTATTGAACGGGCTCTAGCTATAAGAATAGTTTTGATTTAGACTTATTTGTTAAATGAACAAGTCGAGTTTTATACTGAGTTAGTAAATGAGTAGATTGATCTTCTATAGCATTCGGCGCGGCTCGTGAACATGAACTCGTTAAAGTTATAAATAGTCCTAACTATAAGACTAGGCTCATGAACATGCTCGTTAATATAATCTTGCATAAATTTATGAACGCAAGTTCAACTATATAGACTCATATAACATATAAGTTTATTGGCAAGTCAAGCATAATATCAAACACGAGTTCAAATCGAGTCGAAATAATTTTTGTCATTACTCAAGTCAAGCCTGAACTTTTCAAAATACTGATGAGCCAACTTTAAATTTAACTTTTCAAAACTCATCCCGTGCTAAGTCTGAGATGAGTCAGTAGTCGATTGAGCTGAGCGCGAACCGACTCAAGCTCAGCTCGGCCCAGCTGGGTCGGTAAGACTACCCCTTTCTCACTTCCAACCAACCAATGTTTTGCATGCCTTTGAGCTCACATGAAATAGTTCGCAGGTGATTATTAGTCCCTATCCATTTACGTTTATATATTTTCTCTTCAGGGTTTCAAACCCTTGTTAGTCCCTCTCTCTTCTTCTATCTGACTTTCTCTCTGGGTCTCGCCGCCTCTATTCGGAAATCATGCCTCGCCGAAGCTCAGGTGGTGAGTTTTCGATCTCCCATTTCTCACCTTCTTTCTATCGATGTATTAAGAAGGTTTCAGATCTACTTGATTTCTAATTCACCGTTGGTTCCTAGGGTTTTGCGTTTCATTTACCTTTTGTTTGGCTGCTGAGAAAATGCCATTCTGAATCGTGTTGTTTGTATTATTTTCTTTTGTAAGACGAAAAATTTAACTAGGCCAAATAGTTGTACTAGACCCTAGATCGGGATATTTTGTTTGATATTAGATTCAATATATCTTTGTTCCTGAACAATCTAACCAGGGTTTGTGGTTGCTTGATCTGAACTATTTTGTGACACCTTTTCGGAGCTGAAATTTATATTTGGCTGCAATTATTTATAGTTATAAATAAAAAAGAAAAGCATCTATCAAGCTACTATGATCTTCTTTTTGGATTATTTATATATAAAAAAAATGATCTTCTTTTTGGATTAAACGTGTATTGGTGGGTATTGTACATTCGATATTAGAGAGTTCCAAATGAACACGAGCGAAACAGTTGGCTTCAAAAAAGTGCATTTAACATAGATTTTGCTGCTTGTTCCTTGTATACCTCTATGAGTTTTTCCTCAAATTCTACCTCTAACCTATTATTGGATTTTGACTGGTTTTTATTTGGAGTGGGTTGGCCATCCATAAATTAGTCTTCCCCTGCCAGGGTTCATACCATACAGGTAGACAAATATTGGGTAATGGTATTTGTTGATTTTCTCTTCACTTGTGTGTTTCTACGCTGTTAGAATCTTGTGTAATTTAAAGCTTTAAGGCTGAAACAATGAAACGTTCCAAAAGAAAACAGAAAAGAACTATGTATTACTTCCTTGTTCCGTCCAATGGTATGAGGTAAACGATGGGGATAGCTCTACTGTTACTCGTAATGCCACCTCCAGTCTATGTCCTCCACCCACCTTGAGTCTCCTCGAAGTGAGTTGGAGATACCACCTTAGCTAGATTGTGTTGATGGTAGAGAATAGATGTACATATGAATTTCATTTGAAATTTGTGATATATTGTACATTATATATTGAATATGGATATTACATATCTTTGATCATTGGTGTTTCATAAATCTGGTTTAAACATCAATTCACCTTGTCATGAATATGTGGCATATCAATTACTATATTACAATGCATTCTGGTTTTATATGCCATGTTGATTGGTCATGAATTATGATGTAATCCTTTTTTCCAGATTTGATTTTTTTCCTTTTTCAACGAGGTAGTTACATGCACTTCCCACAGTTGTTTTTATGGTTACCTGGATGCTGGACTTTTGCAATATTCACAGTTGATTGGTCATGAATTATGATGTATTCCTTTTTTTCAGTTTTCTTTTTATTTTTATTTTTCAACGAGGGGTAGTTACATGTTTTTTTAATGGTTACATTGATGCTGGACTCTTGTAATATTCAGGATCTAATTTTTTTTCTGCCTTTGTGTTCTCTATTTGTTTCGACTTCCCTTTGCTGTCTAAAATTAATACTGGATTGTTCCATCTTTATCTGGTTGTGTTATGAAATTGGATGTTAAATATGGTTTGCCTTGTTACATGATTAATTGTATATCTTTAGATTGTAATTATTATTATTTATTTATTTCAAATTTCTATTGCAGGAAGATCCGCACCTCGTCGTCCCGCACCAGTGCGTAACCCTCCCCAACCAGGTATAGATATCATACATTTAATACATAATTACTATAGTTGAGGTTCCATCATATACTTGGCTCTTTATTGAATAATTTCCTGGTTCTTTTTCTTCCATTCATATTCACATTGTAATGTGTGTTCGCTTTAGTTATATGTCTTTTTATTTGATCCCACATGGATTTGCTGTTTGTTCCTGCAGCAAGCCGTGCTCCCCCTCCTGCTCCTGTTCAAGGTAGCAGTGGTGGATCCATGCTCGGAAGCCTTGGCTCGACAATAGCTCAAGGTGCGTGGAGCAATAATTAATAATTTAAAAATACATTTCGGTTTTTATCATTTACTGAAATGCTTCTTTCCTTCTTGTCACAGGCATGGCTTTTGGTACTGGAAGTGCAGTGGCTCACAGGGCTGTGGATGGTGTGATGGGTCCTCGTACCATTCAACATGAAACTGTTGGCGCTGAATCAGCTGGCACTCCTGCACCCACCACAAGCAGTATGGGTGCCTATGATGCTTGCAGTGTGCACTCAAAAGCATTCCAAGATGTAAGCAAAACTTTCTTTCTCACTCTTGTTTGCAAAAACACTGTATAAACTTAAAAACATAGTTTTAAGGGTGTTTGTCTTGGATAGCTGATGGTAGAGGAAGTAAAATGGAAGAATGATTGAGATGTTCTCAATATTTTAGTTTTCAAATAGGGACGATTTTTCAAAATTTGGTTGTAAGCATATTGTATCATTATATCTAGTTGGTTCTTTTGCGTCTTGGGTTATTGTGGTCCAGCATTTCCAGTTTGGTGGATGATAGTCTTTCTTGTGTACTTACTGGAGGAACGTTCTTGAATTAATCCTAGGTCTAGCCGTTAATGCAAATTGAAGGTGCATTGATGTTGCTGAACTTTGTTTATATATGTTAGTTTTAAATGAAAACATTTGATGCCATAAATTTAAGGTGTAACATCTCAAAATAAATAAGACTTCAAAGTATCAATAAATGAATTAGACTGTATAGCTGTGCCTATTTTTTGGGAGGGAGCTCCTGATAGGGATACATGTAGACGGAGAAAGAAGTTTGTCTATGCTACGAGGGATTTTTGTTTTTATTTTATTTTTGTTTCTTTGTTTGAATCAATAAGAAGTGAATGGAGAATTTTGTCCTCCTACCTCTTGGATTTGAGATGCATGCCATCCTACGAATGGGAATAATCACATTTATAGCCTTGTGAGGTTTTTTCAAGTTAATTTTTTTGGCTATTGAAAGTGGGACCGTAATTTATTACAGCTTCTAGTGAATAGACAATGCGCCTTTCTAAATGATGATTGTTTATCTATGGATTTCATGCAGTGCCTGAATAGCTCTGGGAGCGACATCGGCAAGTGTCAGTTCTATATGGATATGCTGGCTGAGTGCAAGAGGAACACTGCTACCGGACTTAGTGCTTGAGTACTACAGTGGTGCTTTGCAATATGAACTATTCATTTTTATGCTTTTGGTTACTGGTTGTGGCGATGCTACACTATGATTAAGGATTACCATTATCAGTCGTCATTGGCAGCTAGTACTTAATTTGTTCTTATTAATACTGTCTTCAATAATGTTTTTAAAACTCAGCTGCTCAGTTGACAACATGTTTCATCTTTATGGAATGGAGGCTACATCTGAACACTGAAATATGTTTATTGTCTGTTTGATTTGATGCAATGTGTGTTGTGGTTTTTATAACTGGGATTTGCAAAATCTTTGAATGTGTTGAAATTTGAGTTGGTGAATGCCCTGCATGGATTTCATTTGAGCGGCCCATGACACGGTTCGGCTAGTAAAGTTGCATAATTTTCACTGGTGTATCCATGGATGGCAACGAATTTTCACCTTTTTAACTGACGTCACAGTGCCAGTGCAATGCTATCCGTTGGATCGCAAGTGAAAATTATGACAGTGGAAAGAATTTTGATTTATAAAAACAGCAATCACAGTTTGAAGATTATAGCCAAGTTCCATGTCTTTTCCCGTGTACATACAAGTAAAATCGCTGCTTGTGAGTCGTGATTCAACCGTTTTTAATGTTTATGACGGACTTATGATCCAGTCATATGGCGACGCTTAATTATAAGAAGTTACTTGTCAAGAAAGCCAAGTATTGTTCATTTACAACAAGCATGCGAGTCCATGCAAAGGGCGAGTCCGTCTTTATAGGCTTGTTAGCACGAGTAAGGCAGCGGTTTGGGCGTTGAATGCTTGGGGGCTTAAATCAAAGGCCTGTTCTGAGTCTGATTCTCTCATTGTGTGCAAAGCAATTTCTGGCGCTGGCTTAAGGTCTCGGTATATTTAAACCATTGTCGCAGATGTTAAGTTGGTGCTGAGTCGATTGCCGGTCAAAATTAGCCATGTGCGAGTAGGTAATGAGGTGGGTCGCCAAATTGTCGAAGAATCATCTCTTTCTTGATTCTCTTCTCATAAAAATTACATGTACTGATGAGAAAAGAAAAAATTATTGGAAAGAAAAACACTCTCATATGCACTGATGAGAAAAGAAAAAATGATTGGCAAGTAGAAACATCTATCATAGAATAGAATGAAAAAGACAAAAAAAAGAAAAGAAAAAGAAAAAGAGAAATAATGTGTTGTACAGCCTGTAATAGACTAATGTATACGAAGGGACAGCATAATGTGGTCATTTTGCAATTTAAGGAATTCCAAGGGTCATATTCCCCATTATGCAAATTCCTTTTCACTTTTCTGAAAACCGATTGGTCTCCTTCTCTTTGTCCGTGCTCTGTCGTTTATTTGAAGTCTTTTCTTCATAGAACTACTAAAAAGTACCTCAACACTTTTACTCTCAGAAGGCCGAGAAAAAAGATCAGATTGGAGTCAGAGATGGGTTTTCTAGGATTTGCACTGGAGTGCTTTGATGTTCTTGCTTGGTATTGTACTAACTTTCCCTCCACACAAAAAAAAAAAAAAATAAGAACGGAAAAAGAAAAAAAAAATTGGAAGAAATTAGTGAAAATATTTTACCTACAAACAAGTTAATTTGCTTTTGTTTATTATCTATTTCCATTTTTCTTTCTAAGATCCATATTTTCATGTTAGATAATCTGTGATCCTCTTGGACTTGATTTTCTGCTCTTTATTTCATTTCAAGTTTATGATCATTATATATATTACACAGAGTGTGTATGCTTGTATGACATGATCATTTAATCTTCATTTATTACTATGTTTTTTACTTTGTAGGCCTCTAATTTCTCTGGGCTATCCTCTGTAAGTCTCTCTCTCTCTCTCTCTCTCTCTCTCTATATATATATATATATATAATATTTGATGGCATAGGTGTAAAGTTGCATGACTTCTTTTCCGTAGAAATTATAAAATTTCTATAACTTGGTTCTCATTGGTTTGTTATGATTATTGGTATGTACTTGTTCTTGAACAGATGTGCTTCAATTCGAGCTATTGAGGTCAAGTCAAACTCAGACATGCAGAAGTTGATCACATACTGGATCCTTTTTTCTCTGATTTCTCTCTTCGAGCTTGGTTTTTCCAAACTCATTGAATGGTAATTAATTATATTACATTCTACATATATATTACTTTGTTATTTTTTTTAATTTTCCACTGTGTATTGCTTGTGAAGGCACCATTCTTATGCCTTCCAACATTTTTGCTCTTTGTGATTTTCCATTGTGGCTTGCTCTACCCAGAAATTTTGCACACCCAACAACTTAAATATGTTCGACCACCTCCAGGAAAGATCAACAATATTGACACGATTAAGGCTACAATCAAGTTCAGCCAGGACCAGCCAACTTCATTTAAGGGTCAGATTGAGTTCGTTCATTAGTAAATGGGTAGAGTTGAATTTATAGGTGCTGGGGAAAAATTAACTCCCTCCAATCCACTCAACGGTCGGCTTTTGTTTAGAGTTAAATCCCATCTTCATCACACATGAAGTATCATCACATCACATCAACACAAGCATATATGGAGATAACAATTGTACATATCCACGCACAACACAATATTTTACATGGTTCACCCAAGCTACGTCCATGGAGAGAGAGATTTCACTATCATGAATTAAAGAAGAGAATATACAACCACATGTTAAAACCCCACTCACTTACTCATCATATCTTTTGAGGCCATATGTATACACTCGGAAATTGCATATTGCATATACTCTCCCCTCTCCTCACAACACTCACCCTTAAACCCTTACACCTTTTCTCTCTCTCTCTCTCTCTCAATCTCTCATACCCATCTCTATTTATAGAGTCTTCAAAACCCAATTCTTGTTGGACAAGTATTTCCCAACTTGCCTACAAGGAGTTACCATATCCGTCTTCAACTTTAAAATAGCAGGTACAACTTCTTCCCTAAATCTTCAGCCTTTTCCCCAAGTCTTATGGCTTCCAAAATTGACTAGGAAACTGTTGCTTGTAGCTTCCAATAACTCACTTTCCAAGTTGAACCGGTTCAACTTTGGCAATAGCCAAAGCCAAAAGTTGACGCCCACACTTGAACCAGTTCAAAGCCACTTGAACCGGTTCAACTTTGATAGTGACCAAAGTTCATAACAAAAATTAGTAACTTTGAGCATCCCAATTCTTCACTTAATCAACACGTGATCAGACTATGTCTTCATGTGCTTCTCCATAGCTCTACCTCAAACAAAGATTTCTTCATAGCTCCACCTCAACTGAAGATTTCTCCACCTCAAATAAAGTACCATGATGAACTTGAGAAACACTCTAACAGCAGGATCGTTTTATAATTAGTGAAGCTTGAATTGGTAGCCTTATAAGTTCATGAACATGTATGATAGGTGTTTTTTTGCAACTCTGGTCATGAGTTGAAAGTTTTTCAGATATACGTATATCAAGGTGTCTTTTAACTTAAAAATGACATTACTACATCATTCTGGACAAAAATTATATGACCATAGTAATTCAGATTTTGTAAATTTTCCTGTTAGCATACTACCCACAATGTACCATTTTTGACCATCACCTCAAAACATTTTTGGTAACATCCTCAAATGTAGGGCTGTAAGATGAACCAAGGCCAAGCTACAAGAGCTCGGACAAGTTAGAGGTTTGCTGGAGACCTCTTATCAGATAAGCAAGTCAAACTTGATCATATCATAATAAAGCTTCTTGACCTATTGAGTTTGGCTGAAAATTGGCTGAGAAACATACTAACACTACAAAAAGAAAGAGTACGCGAGTTCAGATCAAGATTGCTCATTGTATATGCTTTCTTGAAATTAATTGCATGATGAACAAGTTAAACTCAGACCTTTTTTGAAGTTGTTAAGTGTTGAAACCAAACTTGGGCAACCTACTTCAGCTTAACTTGGCATGTAGCAGTTGTATTATTTTCAAGAGCAACACTTCACTTCGAAATGCAGCATTTTTGCTCATCTTCACCTAAATGCAGCATTTTTAGCATTCAACTCAAATTATAGCATTTTTACTTTCTATTGTAAAGATTTAGCATTTTCACTTCTCTTCCCATCTATTTTTTGCTGCTTCCATTATAGATTAACGTTTTTTCCTTTTTGAAAAAAATTATTTCATGAATGTCATTTGGTGTGACTTCCCACTGTTATTTCTCAAGATTAACTTATGGATCTCATATAAGGCCACACATGCATAAATCACAGTTGCTGTCACATGGGAGGATTTCTTCAATTTTTTTCCATCTAACCAGATTGGACCAAAACACAGAAAGAGATGTGACATTTTTCCATCTCCATGGCACAACATTTTCTCTCCATTCTCGAAAGTGACATCCCTTTTCTCCTTCTAACCTAAAAGATGCAGCATTTTTCGCTTCACGCCCTCTCAAAATTACCATTTTAAAATATTACTTTTCAACAATAGTATTAATGTGCAGTCGTTTGGCTAGTACTTGGTACAATGTTATTTGGAGTCCCTCACTTTTTGCATAAGAAAGGTCATTACTCAATATCGCTCCCATCAAATTGAGGTGTACGTTTGTAGGAGTAATCAGACACAGACCGGCCTCCAACTTATATGCACAAAGTGACTGCTCTCATTTTTGAATCGTCATTTTCACCTTCTTTCATGATCATACCTATTTTCATGAATATCCTACCTTGAGTAAGAACAAAGCCATATGCAACTGTAGGTTCTGAATGTTAAATGAAAGTTCAATAATATCATCTTTGTGTATGTAATGTTACGCACAAAGTAGATTTACTTTCTTTTACCTAATTTTTATTTTTTTTCAAATCTTGAATCAACTAAAAACAAGTTGTCTTTTTGGAATAGTTGGAGATTATTATTTTTAACTATCAAGAAGTAAGATTACTCATTTTCTTTTATTCACTTGCAACTCTTTGTTCATGTTAGGCTTCCATTCTGGCCTTACATAAAACTCATGGCCTTCTCCTATTTGGTGCTACCTCGCTTTAATGGTGCATATCATGTTTTCGTGTGCCTTGTTCGCCCTTACATTCATGTGAATCCACGAGTTGTTATCAACAAATTCAATATGATGAAGGAGTTATCTCATAAGGGCGAAAATTATATGGCTATGGTAGAGAAATATGTTGAAGAGAATGGGTCTGAAGCCTTGGAGGAACTCATTGCAAGCAAGGTATGCCTTTATATGGAAAGAGGGCTATTTATTGTGATGACAAGAAATTGACTGATGTGAAATATTTTAAACTACTGGATACTTCACATAGGAAGACTAAATATGTTCAGTACTAAAAGTCTACTGTTTTTCAAATAGGGTAAATTAAATTTTTTGCATGGGAGTATGATTTAGTATCTCTAATTAGTCATCCAAATACACACCTGACAGGATGATTTACCTTGTATTATTGTATTGGCTTGTTCTCAAATTTGAGAGCCCTTTCATGACAAAAGCCATGACTTTATTAACCACTTGATTGAGACAATTTTTGAGATTTGTGAAAGTCGAATGAAGCTTTTAATAAATCTCTCAATCCAGCAGTCAACAAGGAGAGCTCATCGTTCTTGTCATGAGAGGGCTTTCCTTATAGCTTTAGTCTTCAACAATTTTGGGATTATATTGAACTGGATTAATTTGAGATATGGGTAGTAAAGGGATCTCCATATGTGTGTGTTTCATACATTTGTACTTGTTTTCTTGGTAAGTTTCTCACATTTATACTTCAGTCAAGAGGTACGAAACCTAGTCACGACGTGGAAGAGATCAAGGCAGTCGTAAATACAGAGAAAAAAGAAGAGGTCACAGCAATCCAGGTAAGGTTCCTGACTATGTCTTTGAAAACTATGAACTGTAAATCTTTCAATATATTATGGTGGCTATGAGTCTGTTCGTCTTGCAAGATGCATTGTAGACAGACACAGCTGAGTTGGGAAGGGAAAAGGGTCCAGTGTGAGCTTTGTACTACAGTGTAGTCCATCCTTAAAAATTAGATGTCATGTGTGAGCGGATTTAAACAAAGGCAGTGGACCATCTTCTTTTGCATTGCTCCATGGCCAAGGATTGTTGGGATTTGATGCTTGGCTTGTTTGGGTTCCAGTGGGTCATGCCTCATTCTGCCAGAGAACTGGTTGAGGCTTGGAGAGATTGTTTTGTGGGGGGCCAAGTTCTTGATGCTTGGAGGGCTACTCCTCTCTGTGTGTGGTGGTGTATTTGGCTTGAGAGGAATAGGAGATATTTTGAGGGGAAGGAGAGGCCTATTTCTTTTCTTAAGTTCTCTATTGTTTCCACTCTTTTTTGTTGGGTCTCAGGTAGAGGTTATAGATCTTTAGATGAAATTGTTGTTTTTTTGGCCTCTTTGAAAGTGTAATGATTGGATTCTGCATAATGTTCTTTTAATTGAAGTGCAAAGATGTTGCAGAGCAGAACTCCATGAGGAGTTTTCTTATTTCTCTCTCTCCGTGCAGTCTAAGTGCAAAGATCCTATTCTTGTTCAGAATGATACCAAGGCAGTGGAACAAACAGAGAGAAATGCCGCAGCTACAGTCAAGGTATCATTAATTACACACGTGTGCATAATTATTAATCGGGAACCTAGGTGTTACATGTTTTGGAAACAATTACAAATCAACATTTCAAATGCGGGGAAATGACATTTAACAGTTCTGGTTAAAATGTTTAGCATATTTGGCCCATGAAAAAAACACTGGAAACTTCCAGGTTTTGAGTTGGAAACCTAGAAAAAATGCAACAGAAAATAAGATGGTCAATTTGAGAAAATGACACATCACATCTGTAAAGGGTCTTACCACGCCAATTTTGCAATTAATATTGTACGCGCTGAGACATGGTTAGAAGATGAAGCAAAGTAAGAAAAAAAAAAAAAAATTCATCCACGATGGCAGTTTTGAGAATAACAGCAGAATTATGATCAATGTGAGTTGAAACATAAACATTAGAAACTTTCCTCCCTTGGAAGTCAACAATGAGTCAGGTTCGCGTCGCTCTTTTTATTTATTTATTTTTTTTGTGCAATGAACTGTCTTTGTGATAGACAAAAATAATATTTGTGGATCAAAAGTTATGTCACCTTCTTTTGTCCTCCAACAGGTGAATTAGTTCCACTTATTTTCACTCATCTTGTCATATTGTGCAGAACCTATTTATTTCTTAATTATTATGTTGTTCTAGAATCAAGCAACAGTACTGGTGAATGAATGTGATAAACCTCTCTTACTTTCACTTACTGCAGGTGAAGCATGGAGTGTCAAATCTTGCTCATGCTGCTGAGAAAATAACAGTTGCAGCTGCGAAGATCGAAGAAGTAACAGCAACATCAGTAGCTGCTGGTGGAGAGAACAAACATCCGGAGATAACCACGTCGAAGGGAGTTCAGAAAGATCTGACTTGTGCTGTATGTCAGAAGACAGGCCTCACTGAGAAAACCTTGAATTCCCATCTTCAAGGGAAGAAACACAGGGCCAAGTGCGAGAAGCTGAAAGGAAGTAAACAAACAGATAAAAACAAGGGTGGTTCCTCTTTTTCAACAGGAATTGAATCCGATCAATCCAATCAGGAGCAGGAGCCCCGAAAGCTCAGCCGGAAGGAGCGAAGGAGAAATCAAAACAATGCTGCAGGTACTGCGATGCAGCAGCAGTAGTCTACATTTTGTTGCAGCATCTGTAATATAAGCTGGTGCACTGGTGAGATAGCAATGGCTTAGTCACCTTAATGGTTCCTCTTTTTCAACAGGAAATGTATCCGATCAATCCAATCAGAAGCAGGAGCCCCGAAAGCTCGGCCGGAGGGAGCGAAGGAGGAATCTAAACAATGCTGCAGGTACTGCGATGCAGCAGCAGTAGTCTACATTTTGTTGCAGCATCTGTAATATAAGCTGGTGCCCTGGTGAGATAGCAATGGCTTAGTCACCTTAATGGGAAGAAACACTTGACTCGGATTCAAGATCTTTGCAGGTGGTGGACAGGCTTGAGTACAAAGCTGGTTTTCACATTTTCAGGATTAAACTCCAAGAAAATGTACCTTTTGAGTCTACGTTTTAGTGGATGTGTTTGGAAATAGTAGAATGTTTGCTTTTATCGTTGTCATTCACAACCAGAGTTTTGCTTTATTAAAAAAGGTTAAGTGCAAACAAATCAGTGCAAAAAACACCATATTTAGTAATCTACACTAATATGTAGAAATTAGTTTTTTTTTTTAAAAAAAAAAAAATTATATTTTGTCTTTTGACAAAATATTCTTATTTGATCAATTTGTAAAAATTTGAGGATTTTTTTTTTTTTTTTTAAACACAAGGTATTTGCGTATTCTATTCATAAGAAGTTACTTCTCAAGGAAGCAAACATTGTTTTTGTCTGTTTTTTTTATTATTTTGAAATGAAAAGCAAAAGCAAAGAATTGTTGATTGACAAGTATGTGTGTCCATGCAAAAGGGCGAGTTCACCCTTACAGCAAATTAGCAAGTCCGCATTCTTATAATTAAAATTAGAATGTTGGAATGAATTTTAATAAAATATAGAAAGCTTGTTTAGGCGATATAAACACATATATCATGTAAGTTTGCGGATGCACTACTGAAACAAGAAAAAAAAATTTATTTTTTTTTTGGAAAGAGAAAACAAAAAAATTAATTTGTATAAAATGTGAAGGACAACGAGACGAAATAAAATTAACTTGGGTTGAAATAATTAGAAATAAAAAAAAAAAATTTAAGAAGAAACATAACAAATGAAAATAATAATAATAATAATAATGTGCCATACCGATTATGGAATACTCCATAAATGGAAGGGCAAAAATGGCAACGAGAATATTATACTGAAGCGAAACACGAAAGGACAGCATAGCGTGGTCATTTTGTAAATTAAGGAATTCCAAGGTCATTCCCTATTGCATAAATTCCTTTTCTCTTTTTCTAAAAACCGATTGGTCGGTTTCTCTTTGTCCGTACACTGTCCACCCATGTCAAGTGTTCTCTTAATTATTAAGTCTCTTCGTATTACTACTACTAAAGACAATCTGAACATTTTAATCCATTGGAAGGCCAAGGAAAAAGATAAGATTGGAATCAGAGATGGGTTTTCTAGGATTTGCAGTAACGTGCTTTGATGTTCTTGCTTGGTATTGTATTAACCTTTTTTTTTTTTTTTTCACCACAAAATGAGAAAATTTTGGAAGAAATGACTAATTTTTTTTAATCCTGCAAACAATTAATCTGCTTTTGTTTATCTATTTCTATTTTCCTTTCGAAGACCCAAAATTTCATGTTAGATGCTCTGTGATCCTCTTGGACTAGATCTGCTGTTCTTTATTTCATTTCAAGTTCATGCTCATTATTATATATATAATATTGCATAGTATGTGTGTGTAAGATCATTTAATTTTAACGCATTACTATGTTTTTTACTTGTAGGCCGCTAGTTTCTCTGGGCTATCCTCTGTAAGTCTCTGTCCCTCTCTCCCTCTCTCTCTCTCTCTCTCTCTCTATGCTCTTATGTAGTATTTGATGGCATTAGAGTAAAGTTGCATGACTTTTTTTTTTTAACTCTTTTTGTAGAAATTATAAAATTATATCATTTGGCTATCATTGGTTTATTATGATCATTGGTATATATGTACTTGTTCTTTAACAGATATGCTTCAATTCGAGCTATTGAGGGCAAGTCAAACTCGGACATGCAGAAGTTGATCACATACTGGATCCTTTTCTCTCTAATTTCTCTCTTGGAACTTGGTTTTTCAAAACCCATTGAATGGTAATTAATTATATTATATTCTACATACATATGACTTTGTTTATTTTCTTTGATTTTCCACTGTATTTTGCTTGGGAAGGCACCATTCTTATGCTTCCCCACATTTTTGTTCTTTGTGTTTTTCCACTGTGCTTTACTCTTCCTAGCAATTTTGCACACTCGAAGAATTTACATACGTTTGAACACCTCTAGGAAAGATCAACAATATTGGCATGATTAAGGCTGAAATCGAATCGAGCTGAGTTCGTTGAAGGGTCAGATTTAGTTGGTTCATTAGTAAATGAGTTATCTTTTGTTAACCAGCAATGCTTTTATAATGATGGTATGATTGGGCCTTGGAGGCTCATGAACATGTATGGTAGGTGTTTTTTTTGCTACTCTGGGCATGAGTTGAAAGTTCTGCAGATACAAGTATTTGAAGGTGCTTTTAACTTAAAAAATGCCATTACTGCATCATTCTGGACAAAAATGATGACCAAGTAATTCCGATTTTGTAAATTTTGCCGTTGGCATCCTACCCACAATATAGCATTTTTGAAAACCAAGTAAAAAACAACATGTTTGGAAACATCTCCAAACGTAGGGTGCATTGTAAGATTACCAAGGCCATGCTGCTAGAGCTTGGACAAGTTAGAGGTTTGCTCCAGACCTCTTATGAGATAAGCGAGTCAGACTTGATCATATTATAATAAAACTTGCCGACCTATTGAGTTTGGCTGGAACTTGGCAGATGAACATACTTATTTCTGACACTACAAAAAAAAGAGTACGCAAGTTCTGATCAAGATTGCTCCTAGTAGATACTTTCTTGAGTTTAATTGCATGATAAACGAGTTAAGCTCAAACTTCTTTTGGGAGTTGTTGATTGTTCGGTTTAACTTGGCAAGTTACAACGCATCTCAAATGTTACATTTATACCATTTTCAAGACTCAAGAGCAACACCTCTTACTTCAAAATGCAGCATATTTAGCCTTCATCCCAAATTGTAACATTTTTGCTTTCCATCATAAGGATGTAGCATTTTCACTCCTTATCCCATCTAATTTTTGCTGCTTCCATTACAAACATAACTTTAATTAACTTGGATCTCATATAAGGCTGCATATGCATAAATCACACACACATGAAGGGGGAAAAACGAAACACAGAATTCATCCCCTAAACTAGGCCCATCTGCCACACACTCACACACACATGAAAGGGGGAAAAATAAAAAGAAGAAGAAGAAGAAGAGAGAGAGGGAAAGATATGCAACATATTCCAATCTCCATGGCACCACTTTTTGTCTCCATTCCCGAAAGTGACATCAACCCTTCTCCTTCCTACCTAAAAAATGCAGCATTTTTTCATTTCACATCATCTGATCAAAATTCACCATTTTGTACACCTCTTAATGTGCAGTCTTTTGGCTAGTACTTGATATATGTTCTTTGGAGTTCCTCACTTTTTGCATAAGAAAGGTCATTACTTGGTGTCTCTCTCATCAAATTGAGGTGTTTGAAGGAGTAATCAGATACAGACTAGCCTCCAACTTATATGCACTAAAGTGTCATTTTTGAATCGGCATTTTCACCACCTTTCATGAACATACCTATTTTCATGAACTTCCCACCTTGAGTAAGAACAAAGCCATATGCAACTGTGGGTTCTAAATATTATATGAAAGTTCAATATATCATCTATATGTATGTAATTGTTTAGCACAAAGTGGATTTACTTTCTTTTACCCTAATTTTAAAATTTCCATATCTTGGAACAACTAAAACACTAACAAGATTATGTCATTTTGGAATAGTAGGAGATAATTTTTTTATATTTTTTTAACTATCAAGAAGCAAGAATACTCATGTTCTTCTCTTCACTTGCAATAAATTTCTCTTTGTTCATGTCAGGCTTCCGTTCTGGCCTTACATAAAACTCATGGCCATCTCCTATTTGGTGCTACCTCGCTTTGATGGTGCCTATCATGTTTATGTGTGCCATGTTCGTCCTTACTGTCATGTGAACCCACAAGTTGTTATCAACAAATTCAATGAGCTGAAGGAGTTATCTCACAAGGAGGAAAATTTTCTGGCTATGGCAGACAAATATGTTGAAGAGAATGGGTCTGAAGCCTTGGAGAAACTCATTGCAAGCAAGGTATGCCTTTATATGGAAAGAGGGCCATGGATTGGGATGACAAATTTGCCTGATGAGGAATATTTCAAACTACTGGAGACTTCACATAGGAAGGCTAAATATGTCATGTACAGTTTTTTCAAATGATCCTTATAGGATAAAATTTTGTCATGGGAGTATATTTTAGTATCTCTAATTGGTCATCCAACTACACACCTGACAGGATGATTTACCTTGATTTCTGATATATAAGCATATGTCTTGTCACATTCTCCAATAGCATGGACATGTATGCATATTCAGATTATATTTGCTTGTTCTCTAATTTGAGAGCCCTCTCATCACAAACGTCATGACTATATTAACCACTTGATTGAGACAATTTTTGAGATATGTGAAAGCTAAATGATTCCTTTAATAAATCTCTCAATCCAGCAATCAACAAGGAGAGCTCATGGTTAATGTCATGAGAGGGCTCTCTTGATAGGTTTATAACAATTTTGAGATATGGGTAGTAAAAGGGATATCAGTGTGTGTGTGTGTGTGTCACAGTCATTTGTACTTGTTTTTTTTTTCTTGGTACGTCTCTCACATTTATTCTAAAGTCAAAAGGTACAAAACCTAGTTATGATGAGGAAGAGATCAAGGAAGTTGCAAATACAGAGAAAAAAGAAGTGGACGCAGCAATCGAGGTAAGGTTCCTGACTATGTTCTTAAAAACCACAAACTCTAAATCTTTCAATATATTATGGTGGCTATGAGTCTGTTCATCTTGCTAGATGCATTGTAGATAGACACACCTGAGTTGGGAAGGGAAAAGAATCCAGTGGACTCTTTGTACTACAGTGTAGTCCACATCCTTTAAAAATTGGATGTCATGTGTGAGTGGATTTAAAAATTGGCAGTATGGCGTTTGGAGCACTTGGACAATATGAAGCTAACACAATTTCTTTCCCTGTTGCGAATAACTTGGAAACTTATCGTCTGAATTAATCATGGAATCCGCATAAAGTTCTTTTAAATGAAGTGCAAAGATGTATTTATCTTTTTATTATTATTACCTATTTTATTTTTTATTTTTCTAGTTAAACAGAACTAAGTCCATGATTAGTCAATCCCCCCCCCCCCCCCCCCCCCCCCCCCTTATTTCTCTTTCTCTGTCTCTTTGCAGCCTAAGTGCAACGATCCTATTGTGTGCAACGATCCTATTGTTATTCAGAAAGACATCAAGGCAGTGGAACAAAAAGAGAAAAATGCAGCAGCTGGGGCCCCTAAGGTATCATGAGGTGTCCCAAGTTTTGGGAACAATTACAAATCAACATTTCAAATGTGGGGAAAGGCGATTTAACTGTTCCAATTTTGCTCTAAAATGTTTAGCATATTTGGTGCATGAGAAACACTGGAAACTTCCAGGATTTGAGTTGTTAGTCCAGAAGGGAGACAATAAAGAAGTTCAGATGACCATAATTGTTAGGAATTGTGGCTCATATTTCTAGTGTAATTAGGTTTCTATTTTAGAGTCATGTTTTATTAGGTAATTTCTTGTTAGACAACTCTTGTGGTCCAAAGAATTATAATCCTTGTTGAACAAGAAATTGTGTGTGAGATTATTTAAACAGATACCTAGGTTGAGGGTTGAGAGTTTATAAGTTGAGAGATGTAGCCTCATGAGAGTTGTAGTTGATGGGCATAGATGTAGTTACACGTTGGGAAGAGTGAATACTGATGGCAAGAGGGAGTCTCGTGGAGTACACTGAGAACTTGGTCTAGAGTTTGTGTGCATGGTGTGGTGTTAAAAATTCTCTACTGTTGTAATATATCTAACGAATCTCCTCTCTCCCGTAGACATAGCCCTGATTTTGGGTGAACCACGTATATCTTGTGTTTTGGTGTGTGCTTGTCTTTCTTCTTTTGCTTTTGCTGTGCCCCAACAATAATGAGAAAATGACACATCACATTTTTAATCTCTCTTTCTCTCTCTTGTTTCTAAGGGCAAAGATCCTATTGTCGTTCAGAAAGACATCAAGGCAGTGGAACAAACAGAGAAAAATGCAGCAGCTGAATTCCCTAAGGTATCATTACTCATGCACGCACACACATTTAGACATGGAACCTAGGTGTTCCAAGTTTTGGGAACAATTACAAATCAACATTTCAAATGTGGGGAAATGCGATTAACTGTTTCAATTTTGTTATGAAATGTTTAGCATATTTGGTGCATGAGAAACACCGGAAACTTCCAGGGTTTGAGTTGTTAGTCCCGAAGGGAGACAATAAAGAAATTCAGACGACCATAATGAGAAAATGACGCATCACATTTTTAATCTCTCTTTCTCTTTCTTGACACTTGTTCTGGTGTCTAAGGGCAAAGATCCTATTGTTGTTCAGAAAGATATCAAGGCAGTGGAACAAACAGAGAAAAATGCAGCAGCTGCCGCCCCTAAGGTATCTTTACACACACGAGCATATGCATTTATCAGAAACCTAGGTGTTCCAATTTTTGGGAACAATTACAAATCAACATTTAAAATGTGGGGAAATTCAATTTAGCAGTTCCAGGTTTGCTCTAAAATGTCTTGCATATTTGGTGCATGAAAAAGAACAATAAAGATTCCGATGACCGTAATGAGAAAATGACACCACATTTTTAATCTCACTCTCTCTCTCTGCAGTCTAAGGGCATAATATTCGGCGATGTTCCACAGGCGGTGCAATATATCAAGGCAGTGGAACAAACAGAGAACAATGCAGCAGCTGCAGCCCCTAAGGTATCTTTACACACACAAAAACACACGCATTTTAGAGGTAGTGCATTCATCCTAGCTAGTCACACACTTGAAACAGCTTGTAATGATAGTGTTTTATAAAGTTTAAGCATCTTCTTGGAAGTAAACAGTGTGCATGTTGCGTAGCAAGGTAGATCATTAATTTGAAAGGTAATAATGGTATTGTTACCTGTTACTCCTTGATTTCACATAAACACCCGAATGTGATGTATCATTATGAGAAAATCAGATGACTATTATGAGAAACTTAAACATCACATTTTTTAAATATCATACATTTGCTGAGACGATGGTTAGAAGATGAAGCAAAGTAGAAAAAAAGTTTCTTCCATGGCAGTCTTGAGAATAACGATAGAATTATGAATTTATGCTCAATGTGAGTTGAAACTTTAAGAAATAAAAGCCTTCCTGCCTTGGCAGACAGTATGGTAAGTCATTCGCATAAATATTCACATCAGGGAAGTATTGGGTAGGCAGGGAGGTTCAATCTCAATGAGGGCGTTGCGAGTTTGGCACCACCCATTCAAAAATGGAGTGAGGAGACATTGTTGATTGTTTCATCTACATTGTTTAAACATATGTATGAAGGGGAATGGTCTGAGGAAATATTGTTGATTCTTCCAACTACATGTTTTAAACATGTGTATGAAGGAAAATGGTCTGAGGAGACATTGTTGGTTGTTTACGGTCTGAGGAGACATGATTGGTTGTTTATAGTATGAGTAGACTTTGTTGATTGTTTATGATCTGAGGAGACATTTTTGATTTGTTGATCATCACTTCATTTGAGATAAAATCATCGCTAGTCAGATTTGCACTTTACAATTTGTAGATTCTAAAGAAAGGTGATAGCAAGACCGTGTTTGAAGATGCATTTTTCAAGTTGGGCATCTCAGTTATCCACGCACTAACTTGAGGGGGAGTGTTAGCATATATAATAGTTACGATTTATGGGAATGATTTACCATATTAATAGAGATTTGATAGCCACGAATAATGGAATAGAATATGCCATAGAAGATGATGTGATTTGATTTAGATTTGATTTAATTTCTTTCTTGTAATATGAGCATGTACTCTTTTTATATACAAATACTAGAGATATGAATGAGTGATTTATCTCATTCAAGTCTTTACACAATTCTCTTATCTTTCTTCTATATTGTATTTCTTCTTATAGCCATGTTATGCACCTAAAATAAATGATCATTTTCGGGTTACTAACCTGCCAGAAACCAATCGATTGGACAATATAAAACGGGGAAACTTATGTTTCACCCGTGAGCCCTGAGTCCTCACATTCTCAAAGTTCAACCGCCGAGTATCTCCCAAAATCATCATCCAATTGTACAAGATAACATGTACCAATATATAACCACATTGCACCTTATAAGCCCAGATAAGCGATGCTATCCACATGAATCATGCCCTAAGGTCCAAATAATATCATGATATACTCATTAATGCAATAACATCAAGTATAACACTCATTTGATCATAAGAAATCAAAATACTATCACATAGGCATTTTTATCACATAATTGAAGTATGACAACTTCATATAAGCATGCATTTCAAAACCACCATATCATAAGAGAGGTAAATAAATAGCCACATAAGCATTTCCATAAAAAAATAAGATTCGAAATCAATAAATAGGATAACTGGGAAACACATCTACACTCCCGGTTACATAGCCGTGCTATGCACCTAAAATAAATGGTCGTTCATGGGTTACTAATCCGCCGAAAACCAACCGATTGGCCAATATAAAATGGGGAAACTCATGTTTCACGGTGCTCGGGTTACTAACCTGCCGGAAACCAACCGATTGACCAATATAAAATGGGGAAACTCATGTTTCACCCGCGAGCGTTGAGCCCTCACTTTCTCAAATTTTAATCCTTGGTATCTCCCAAAATCATCATCTAATTCCACAAGATAACATGTACCAATATGTAACCACATTGCACCTTACAAGTGCACATAAGCGATGCCATCCACATGAATCATGCCTTAAGGTCCAAATACTATCATGACATACTCATTAATGCAATGACATTAGGTATAACTCATTTGATCATAAGAAATCCAAACGCTACAACAAGTATTTCACATGGACTACCGTCTTCTCAACCTTTTTCTCCTTCTTCCTCTCAGTCACGAAGGTGTTTGGGGTTGAATAAAGGCGTGGGGGAGTCGGGTTCTCAATGTTTGTCCCCAGTTCTTGAGGGAGAGCCGGCGGTTGATTGTCATGGTGAAGGTTGTGAATTTGGGCTTGGCTCCTCTAGGCTGTGTGATTTTAGTAGCGAGGGAGTTACTGTTTGTGTGGGAAGGGATGTGAAAATTAAGCTGGATGATGTAACAGCCAACGTTTTTTTGAAGGAATTGCGGGACCATTTAACATTGAAAGGCTTACAGAGCATCTTAGGAAGTTCTTTGTTTGATGAGGAGGCTGGGACGCCTGCGGTTCCCTTTCCTCTTCCGATGCTTGGGAGGGAGGCTCAGGTTCTTTCTTTGAAGGGGATTTGGGCTTGGTTCAGTGGGAAGGGGGTGGTGATGATTTTGACTGTGTTGTCCCTTTGGCTGTGATGGGGCCGGAGGGGGAATGCATGGAAGTTTCAGCTGTTGGTGTGGGTAAGGGGAGTTTGGAAGAGGAGTGGTTGAGAAAGAAGGGTGGAGAGGTGGGTTCTCTTTTGGGTGTGTCGTTTGAAGGTAGGTTGGATGAGGCGATGAGATTGTTTAATGAGGTTATTGATGCTCAGATTTTGGAGAGGGCGGGTAGAAGGGATGGGTTGCAGGTTGAGGTGGGGGAGAGGGAGGAGAGGAGTCCCATTGATGTCGTCACTTATGAAAGGAGGAACAGGGGTCCAGGGTGAGGGACGGTGGAAGGAGGAGTGGGAGTGATTTTTCATCTGTTTCCTCATGAAGCTACGCCTTTTTCATGGAACGTCTAGGGCCTCAATGACCCGAAGAGAAGAAAAGTTGTGAAGTAGGTGATTCGGAAAGAGGGTGGGCATGTTGTGTGTTTTCAAGAAACTAAGATTGCATCGATGACAGACTTGATTGTGAGAAGCTTGGGGGGGGGGGGGGTGGGGGATTTGTGGAATGGATTGCTTTGGATGCGATTGGTTTTGCAGGTGGCATTCTTATCATGTGGGATAACCGTTGGGTTTCTTTGGGAGACTCTTAGGTGGGGCTCTTCTCTGTTTCCTACGTTCTCTCTCTGTTGGAGGATGGTTTTCGTTCGGTATTCTCTGGTGTTTATGGCCCTACAGAAGACAGTGTACGACATTTGTTTTGGGAGGAGTTGGGTGAGGTCCGTAGACGATGGGAGATGCCTTGGTGTGTTGGAGGGGACTTTAACGTTGTCCGTTCTCCTTTTGAGAGGTCGACAGGGGGAAGATGGACATTTGAAATGGAGTCGTTCTTAGAGTTCATTGATGAGTGGAGATTGATTGATTTGCCTTTGGTGGGTGGTCCTTTTTCGTGGTCTAGTGGTTGTTCTCCTCCTATTTTCTCTCGTTTTGACAGGTTCCTTGTGTCGAGCGATTGGGAGGAGAAGTTCTCAGATTTTGTTTAGGCCACTTTGGCTCGCCCTTTATCTGATCATGTTCTGTTGATGTTGGATTGCGGTGGGTTGCGTAGTAGACGATCCCTTTTCAGATTTGAGAATATGTGGCTTCGAGTTGAAGGTTTTTTGGAGAGGGTTCGATGCTAGTGGGAGGGGTATTGTGTGAGTGGCTCTCCCAGTCATTCTCTCGCAAGTAAGTTTCGTCTGTTGAAGAACAATCTTAAAGTTTGGAATAAGGAGGTTTTTGGTAATTTGGTTTGGCGGAAGAATAGGGTCTTTTCAGAGATTGCTGATATTGATCGGATTGAGGGGCAGGGACTTTTGTCGGACTCCTTGAGATTTAGAAGGGTGGAGTGTTAGGCGGAGTTTGCCGAGATTGCTGTTTTGGAGGAGATTTCGTGGAGGCAAAAGTCTAGAGCTTTGTGGCTCAAGGAAGGGGGTAAGAACACAAAAAAATTTCATAGACTTGCTAATGCTCATAGAAAGGGCAATCATATTGGGAGAATCCGAATGGATGGGGAGGTGATATGTAAGGAGGAGGAGATTTGCTAGGGTATTGCAGATTTCTATTTGAGATTGTTCACAGAATCAGCTGGTTGGAGACCTTTGCTCGCATGGCTTCATTTTGACTCTCTATCGGGTGAAGAAAGTTCTGTTTTGGAGGATCTGTTTTCTGAAGAGGAAATGTTGTCCGCGTTGAAGAGCTGTAATGGGGATAAAGCCCCAGGTCCTGATGGTTTCTCCATGAGTTTTCTTTTGGAGAGTTGGGAGGTGGTCCGTGAGGAGATTACGGGTACTTTTCATGCTTTCCATGCTTAGGGCTCTTTTGAGAAGAGCTTGAATGCCACTTTTGTTGTTCTCATTCCAAAAAAGGGTGGGGCGTTGGATGTCAGGGAGTTTCGCCCTATTTGCTTGGTGGAGTGCATTTACAAGTTGATTGCTAAAGTCCTGGCCTCTAGGTTGAGGAAGGTTTTAGATGGTGTCATTTTTGATTCTCAGAATGCCTTTGTGGGAGGTCAGCAGATATTAGATTCAGTTCTTATTGCTAGCGAATGTGTTGACTCCAGATTGAGTAGTGGGAATCCGGGTGTTTTATGCAAGCTGGATATCGAGAAAGCGTATGATCATGTGAGCTGGAGTTTCCTCCTTTACTTGATGTAGAGGATGGGATTTGGGAAGCGGTGGAGGAGATGGATTATATTTTGCATCTCTTGTGCTCGTTTTTCAGTTCTTTTTAATGGAGCTCCGACCGATTTTTTCTCTAGTTCGAGGGGACTGAGACAAGGGGATCCTATTTCTCCGTTCTTGTTCCTTTTTGTGATGGAGGCCCTTAGTAGATTGATTAAGAGGGCGGTGGAGTTGGGATTCTTGAGAGGTTTTAGAGTGGGCAGGGATGCTATTAGCCAGTTGGAGATTTCCCACTTGATGTTTGCTGATGATACATTAGTGCTCTGTGATATGGATACGGATCAGTTGAGATATCTGAGATGTGTTTTGGTTTGGTTCCAAGTTGTTTTTGGGTTAAAGGTGAATGTTGATAAGAGTGTTCTTGTGCCAGTTGGGAAGGTTTCCTGAGATTGAGAGGTTGGCACAGATTCTTGGTTGTCGCACTGGCTTTTTTCCTATTTCCTACTTAGGGTTGCCCCTGGGTGCCACTTCGAGATGTGTGGGGAGTTGGGATCCAGTTGTGGATAGATTTGAGAAAAGATTGGCGGGTTGGAAGAAGCAATATCTCTCTAAGGGGGGTCGGGTCACTCTGATTAAGAGTACCCTTTCTTGTCTCCCCACTTATTTTATCTCTCTCTTTCAGATTCCTTCCTTTGTGGCAGAGAGGATTGAAAGATTGCGGCGCAATTTCCTTTGGGGGGGAAGAGGGGGCGCAATTTTCTTTGGGGGGCGGGGGAGGGGGGGAAGAGGGGAGGAGTTCAAGCTTCACTTGATTCGTTGGGAGCAAGTTTGTTGTCCTATTCGAAGGGGTGGCTTAGGGATTAGGAGGTTGTTGCCTTTCAACAAGGCTCTCCTTGGGAAATGGCTTTGGAGGTTTGGGGTGGAGAGGCGTTGGCTCTGGAGGAGGGTTATTGCTCATAAATTTGGGAAGAGCAGTGGAGGGTGGTGTTCTCTCGTGGGTTGTGGTCCTAGGGGAGTGGGGGTTTGGACTGGCATTCGGAAGGGGTGGGATGATTTCTGTAAGCATGTTCATTTTCGAATTAGGGATGGTAGGAGGATCATATTTTGGGAGGATCTTTGGTGTGGGGATCTTCCTCTTGCGCTCGTTTTCCCACGGCTTTACAAGATTGCTTCTCATAAGCAGGCCTGGGTGGTTGACTGTTATCATCTTGATAACGGGAGACTGACTTGGGATGTTCAGTTTAGGAGGCACTTCCAGGATTAGTAGATTGAGGAGGTCACCCGGTTTTTGGCTTTTTTGTACCGTCAGACGATCACTGCTGGGGATCCTGATTGTTGGCTTTAGATACCCAACCCTCAGGTTGATTTAAGGTGAGGTCTTTTTTCAAGTGTCTTACGGTTGGCGCCGGAGGCTTTTTCCCTTGGAAGTCTATTTGGCGATCCAAAGCCCCCCTCAAGGTGGCTTTCTTCGCGTGGACTTCTGTCTTGGGTAGGATTTTAAATCAGGATAATTTGAGGAGGAGGAACCAGGTGGTGATTAATAGATGTTATTTGTGTTTGCATGATGAGGAGATTGTTGATCACCTTCTGCTGCATTGTTGCATGGCTAGGGGCTGTTGGGACTTGATGATTGGGTTGTTTGGGATCCTGTGATACCCCTCGAATCCGAGACATGGGTTGATCAGGCCCAAGCCCAAACCCGAGGGAATATCAAACAATTAATATATAAACGAACACAGAATACAAATCGAAATAACAAGAAATAAATAAATAAAGGCTGAAAAGAATTCTAATTATAAAATCCTCAAAAGTTAAAATTAATAAAATCCAAACTCTCCATTAATTAACAACTCCGGAATCCATCCTGTGGACCCCTAATAATATCCCAAACTGAAACTGAAACAACTGAAATAAAATCTAAAGCCAAACATGGAAAGTAATCCTATGTAGTCGGAGGAATGAGTGTATGTATCTGCTCTGCACGACCAAGCTCTAACCCTGAAACTGACGAGCACCTGAAAAATAAGAGAGTGGGTCAGGCCCACATGCAATTCCTATTCTACTACGATCCATACAGAAACCCGATATGCAGATACATCCTAGATAGCTCAACAATAAATAGAGTAGTCCATATATGTATAAGTACACATTATAGGACGCTCACTAGTCCAATAGGTCTGTCTCAACCTGAGTAGAGATACCATGCAAATCGCACATAATGTGGTCATGTGTACCTAGACCTACTAGGGCACAACAACTATTGTCCAGCTATCTATCCTAGGCAATATACGCACCCTAACCATGGTCCTGAGACTCAAGCTCATACCATGGCACCATAACATAAATATATAAAATCCGTGTACTCCTAATACAAAATATCATCCATCTGGTATAGTGGCATGATATATGTATAACAATCCATCCAGAAACCAAAGTAGATCATTCAATTATTTTATTGACATAACACCAATATGAGTAGGACTTAACCTTTATGGTTAATCTATACCTCAATCTAGAATAGATAGGACTTAGTATTTGAACTAATCCATCTCTAGTATGCCACCGTCCCATACCGGTGCATACAATCCTCCAAATAGCATAATTAATAAAACAACACTATATATTCTACAACAATTCTCCAAAATATGCATCAATATAAATTAACACATATATATCAATATCAGACATTCATTATAGAGCCTAAAAATCATATTCCAATAATGTAAACTGTTAAAATAAATCTAAGCATTTACATCCTCCAAATTGTCCATAAATTTATGCAGTTAAATAGCAAGGTGAATATCAATTTGTTCCAACACAAGCATGGTTAATTTCAAGTAATCCATGATACTTATAACCCTGTTTAAACATGATTAATCAATATTGAATCACATATAAACAATTCTCCAAGTTCCAATGTGTAAGCTGATTAACATTTAAAGTGCAACATGTAGGATTTTTCCCTAATTTTACACCGTCCGATCCCTAATCCATTTATGAATTATTGTTCCCCTATATTTCACAGGTTTATGGGAGTCATATACATCAGTTAAAATAGTTTAAACGAATTTGAAACACCCTGCACAGTCCAAACAACGCAAACCAACGGTATACAATTCTGGGCGAGAGCAGGCTCTCACAAGTTGAGAGCCTGCTCCTTTGGCATGGGAGCCGGCTCCCTAACTTAGGGAGCCTGCTCTATGCAGCTAGGAGCCGGCTTCACACCCCTTGGAGCCGGTTCCATTGATGAGGGAGCTGGCTCCCTCCTTTTGGGAGCCCTCTCTCTCATTCTCTGAAGCCTTTTTGCGATTTCTGCTTCGTCTTCCTCGCCTCCGGCGATACCCAGGCCCCTGTAATTCTTTTAAACACTTGTTCTAATGTTTAATCAATGTCCCAGAACAGTTATAAAGCATCGACATGCATCAACGTCATCAATTAAACTAAACTTAAACTCAAACAAAGCATGCATCAATTAACAGAACTGCAAGAACTTGCAACCCAGTTTAATTCAACAAAATTAAATATAGTTTAAACATGCATAAACAACTTGTTTTAACATTAATTAAACCCCTGGAGTCTACCTAGGCATGCACAGAACACAGGTTTAGGGGAAAGAGTTAGAACAAGACTTGCCTCTGATTTCAGTTTAGAAATCTTAAACCTCCGTCTTTAAGTTTTCCAACCACTTCCTAGACTGCCGTTCCACTCCTCTGATGCTCTTGGTTCAACCCGGAAGCACTCCGTCCCGTCCTCCTTGAACCTCTCTGTCTATCTCTCAAATTTCCCTCTCTGCCTCTCAATATTCTTTATTCGTGGTTTATGTCGTAAACCCTAGACAGACATCATATATATATATATATAGGTGTTTCTGAAAACCCTAGTCCACTTAGAATTAGAGATTGAAAACCCTAAGTTAAATTATAGTCGGCCACAATGTGAAACATAACAGAATAATACAATCCTAATTAAATCCAATTAGCTTATTTAAATAATTAAACAATTATAATAATTCAATTAAAAACAAATAATAATAAAAGAAAACAATTTAATCAATTAATTCAAGTAATTCAAATAATAACAATTAATTCAAACAAACAAGCAATTAAACAATTAAACCAATAAAAATTAAATTAAATAATTAATTAAAATACCAGGACTATCCTTTTAAACTTAGGGGTATTACAGATCCCGTGGGTGATGCCTAACTCCACTAGAGGGTTGATTGAGGCTTGGAGAGGATTTTCAGTGGGGCTCTCATTCGGGACGCTTGGAGGGCTACGCCTCTTTGTGTTTGGTGGTGTATTTGGCTTGAGAGAAATATGAGATATTTCGATGGAAAGGAAAAGCCTATTGCTATGCTTAAGTTCTCTATTCTTTCCACTCTTTTCTGTTGGGTATCAGGAAGGGATTTTCGATCTGTATAGGACTTGGTTGTTTTTCTGGCCTCTTTGAAGGTTTGAGGTGTTTTGGCCTTGTTTTTTGTACTTGGGTCCCGCTCCCCTTTTGAGCGGTTCTTCAATAAATTTTACTTATCAAAAAAAAAGAAAAGAAATATAAGCATACCTTTTAAAACCACCATACCATAAGAGAGGTAAATAAATAGTCACATAAGCATTTCTATGAATTTACAATAATTCAAGTGAGGTAAAACTTACATACATAAGGGTAAACACTTTGGATATCAATGATAATCACAATAATGAATCCATAAAGCATGCTATACATGAATTTCAATTTAAAGAATCATTAGAACAATAATATCATATAAATACATAACTAAATACACACTTTAATCCAACTCACACACACATATGCATGCACAATACACTCTAAACCCACAAAATTAAAAGGAATCATAGATTTAAAATACTCAATACACCCCCTACCTCACTTTGGGGTGAAAACCTCAAATCCCACCGAAATGAAAGTGCTCCAAATGCAAAAGTCAAGGCCGTGGAACAAACAGAGAAAAATGCAGTAGTTGAGTTCCCTAAGGTATCATTACTCGTGCGCGCACACACATTTAGACATGGAACCTAGGTGTTCCAAGTTTTGGGAACAATTACAAATTAACATTTCAAATGTGGGGAAATGCGATTAACTGTTTCGATTTTGCTATGAAATGTTTAGCATATTTGGTGCATGAGAAACACCGGAAACTTCCAGGGTTTGAGTTGTTAGTCCAGAAGGGAGACAATAAAGAAATTCAGATGACCATAATGAGAAAATGACGCATCATATTTTTAATCTCTCTCTCTCTCTCTTGACACTTGTTCTGCAGTCTAAGGGCAAAGATCCTATTGTTGTTCAGAAAGATATCAAGGCAGTGGAACAAACGGAGAAAAATGCAGCAGCTGCCGCCCCTAAGGTGTCTTTACACACACACGCATATGCATTTATCAGAAACCTAGGTGTTCCAATTTTTGGGAACAATTACAAATCAACATTTAAAATGTGGGGAAATTCAATTTAGCAGTTTCAGTTTTGCTCTAAAATGTCTTGCATATTTGGTGCAAGAAAAAGAACAATAAAGATTCAGATGACCGCAATGAGAAAATGACACAACATTTTTAATCTCTCTTTCTCTGCAGTCTAAGGGCATAATATTTGGCGACGTTCCACAGGCAGTGGAACAAACAGAGAAAAATGCAGCAGCTGCGGCCCCTAAGGTATCTTTACACACACAAAAACACACGCATTTTGGAGGAAGCGCATTCATCCTAGCTAGTCACACACTTGAAACAGCTTGTAATGATAAGTATTTTATAAAGTTTAAGCATCTTCATGGATGTAAACAGTGTGCATGTTGTGTAGCAAGGTAGATCATTAATTTGAAAGGTAATAATGGTATTGTTACCTGTTACTCCTTGATTTCGCATAAACACCTGAATGTGATGTATCATTATGAGAAAAATAGATGACTATTATGAGAAAGTTACATATCACATTTTTTTAATATCATACATTTGCTGAGTCGATGGTTAGAAGATGAAGCAAAGTAGAAAAAAAGTTTCTTCCATGGCAGTCTTGAGAATAACGATAGAATTATGAATTTATGCTCAATGTGAGTTGAAACTTTAAGAAATAAAAGCCTTCCTGCCTTGGCCGACGGTAATGAGTCGGAAGACTCAGATTAGCATTACTCTTTTGTTCAACTTCAATTGTTGGAACAACCCGTAGGTCACTACACTTTTTGCAATGAGCTGTACATGTGATATCAAATAGAATTATTTGTGGAAATTTTTTTTTCACTTTCTTATTTCCTCCTGTTGCAAGTTTCATTCATTTTTCACTGGCATGAGCTACTACTTGATTCTCTTTCCCCACAGGTGGATTAGTATCACTTATTTTGACGCATCATGTCGTTTCACTTTGTGCACTTTATCTCCTAATTAGTATGTTAGTTACTTTCCCAAAAAAACTGAAAGCAACAATGGTGAGTCAATGTGGTAAACCTCTCTTTTTCACCTGTGCATGTAGGTGAAGAATGGAGAGAAAAATCTTGCTCATGCTGAGAAGAAAACAGATGCAACTGTGGAGATTAACGAAACAACAGCAACATCAGTAGCTGGTGGTGGTGGAGAGAACAAACTTCCGGAGGGAACCACTTCAAAGAACATTCAGAAAGAATGGGCTTGTGCTCTATGTCAACTGAAATGCAGCTGTGAGAAAAACTTGAATTCCCATCTTCATGGGAAGAAACACAGAGAGAAATGGGAGGAGCTGAAAGCAAGTATGCGAACTAATAAAAACAAGGGTTCCTCGTCTACGACAGCAAATAAATCTGATCAAACCAATCAAGAACCTGAAAAGCGCAACAAGCAGAGAAATCCAAAGAATGCTGGTACTCAGATGCAGCAGTCTATATTATGGTGCAACATCTGTAATGTAAGGTGCCCTGGAGAGATAGATATGGCCTGTCACCTTAAAGGGAGGAAACACTTGACTCGGGTTCAAGAAGTGTATGGCTGTGCAGGTGGTGGACAGGGTTAGGTTTTCGGTTAATGATGTTAAAATGGATTTGAATGTTTCAGGCATACAAGGATGGTAGCTGATTCTCACCTTTTTGTTGTCAGGGAAAAAAGGTTTAAAATTGGAGATAATGTAATCTCTTGATTTTAGGTTTTAGTGAAGATGTTTGGAAATTGAATTTTTATTTCTTCACCGAGGACTTTGTGGTTTCAAAGAAAAAAAGTGCATGTCTTTATGGACATTGTGTTGTCAATTAAAAAAAAAAAAAAAAAAATATTATTTCTTCTTTCAACTAGAATTTTCTTTATTAAAAAAGTAAGTAGGGGTTTTAAAAAGTGAAAATAACCCCCACTAAATGTTGTATCTTCTACAATTTAAAGTGAATGGCGAGACCATAGGACAAATGGATGCAAAACAACCTATTATTAGTGTTGGCACTCCCGAGATACTAAATATTTTTTTTGTCGTAATGGAGTGAAATAATGAAAAGTCAAGTCTGACCAGATTGTTTGATCATTTTACCTCGATACTTCTTTTCAGAATTAAAAAAAGCCATCAAGATGACACATTTTTTGCTATGGATTACGGGTGAGAGTGTCTCATGTTAGTAATAATTTTTTTTTTTTTTTTTTTTTGTTTTCTTTGTGGGCTGGCCCACACCTGAATTCGCCCTTGGTAATCAAACAAGAGAGAAGCATTAATATACTATATTCAACAGTTTCCATCTCAGAAAAATTAAAGGCTTTTTTTTCTCGAAAAAGATTTTTCTTTTTCGTTTAACATATATTTTTTTATTTTTACATTTTCAGTAATTAACATAGGTCTAGCCGTCTCGGTTGAGGTTGAAATTGAGTCCATCGGGACATGTAAAATTAGTTACTGAAAAATAATTATTAAGTTATTTTTGTTAGATTTTAATTTTTTTTTTCTTTATAAATATTTTACAGCCAAGCATCATCAAAAAAAAAAAAAAAAAACTGAACACAAATGGTTTAGATGAAAATGGTAGAAGACATTGATACTATTTTATTGAAGAGTTTACACAATTACACATCTCGCTGGTTTTCTTAAATAAAGATACAAAACACATTCTTTATTTATGTATCTACAACTTTTGAGAAGTTGGCATTGCCAAGGGTACCCTAGAACCACTAGGTAAATCCTTCCATTGCGCAAATACAAGTAAAGAAGAAGTTTTTGGAGTTGTATTTTACCATAGAAATTGAGATTGCGTGCGAAAGATGGCATGGTAAATAATTAAATATATATGTTGAGAATTTTTTAACATAGGTCTAGCCGTCTAGGTTGAGGTCGAGTTTATCGGGTGGGACGTGTAAAATAATTTGTCAAAAATTGATGAATAAGTTATTTTTGTTAGATTTTAATATTTTTTTTCTTCATAAACATTTTACGACATTCAAACACCAAAAAACACAAAAAAAATAATTTTTGAAAAATATTTAAGCTCAAACTAACAGAGCCTAAGAGTTGTTTAGAGATATATAATAGAATGTGTTTTTTTAATCCTTCACAACCAGAGTTTTGCTTTATTAAAAATGTAAATAGATTTTCTGGAAACAAGACATTAGGGAAATGCTTTTCTTATAAATTAATTTTTCCAGTGAAAATCTAAGACCTTGAATAGTCAACGCAATCAATGTAACACACACAATAATTAGAAAAATGATAACAGAACAAAAAAAAGAAAAAAGAAAAAAAAAAGAGAGGCAAAGTTAGAGAATTTGCTCATGAATATATTGAGAGCAGGTGATTATGACAATGTAGATGGTGTGCAAACTATATGTTCCTTAACTTTTTTCTTTAAATTCAATATTAATTTTTTAATAAAAGGAAAATTAACAACTCTGAATATTTTTTTTCTTCTGTTTGAAGATTATCATGTCATTCGTATTTGGAAAAGAATACTGATGTACAAAAAGAACGTATGATTTAGTCATATGATTTTTATTTTTTTTATTCGCAATAATTATTAAGCACGTGTGACACCCAAATTATAAAAGTTCTCAAAGAAGCTAAGAATTGTTTATTGATAAAGTATGCGTGTCCAACCGTCCATCCTTTATACCACATGAGCGGCATTCTTATAACTAAAATTACTAGAATATTACTCTTTTATTCTTTCTTATTAAGCTATTTTTATTAAATTATTTTTTCTCTTATATAAATATTATTTATATTATTTATTTTAATTTTATTATTATTATCAATTTATCATTAAAAAAAATATAAATTTATAACTATCATTTTCTAAAATGATTAATTTATTATTAAAATTTTATTATTTATAATAAAATTTATTATATTCGTTTTAAACTTTTTAATCGAAAAAAATACATGATTTTTCATTTAGTATATTGATGACAAATTAATAAATTACTTAAATTAAAAATACATTTTTTTTTCAATTTCTTGTAATATATTCATGAACAATTAAGAAATTAATTAATTTTTTAAAAAAATTTACTTAATATTTTTATTTAAACAATTAATTTTAAAAATTAAAGATAAATCTATGTAAATTTTAAAGAGAATATGTCATCAAATTAGTATGAATTTTTTTTCATAATTTATTTTAATTAAAAAAAATTAATTAAGTATAATTAAATAAGAAAGACACTATAGCTATAAAAAATTAAATAGAAACAGAAAAAACTTCACAAAGGGACAGAACAACATGGTCATTATGTAAATTAAGGAATTCCGAGGGTCATTCGTATTCCCCATTATGTAAACTCTCTTATCTAAAAACCGATTGGAGGGTCTTCTCTCCGTCCGTACTCTGTCGTCCTATTTCAAGTCTTCTCTTAACTCTTAAGTTTCTCTCTTCATACTGCTACTAAAAATAAAAAACCTGAGAAGGCCCAGAAAAAAAGATCAGATTGGAATCAGAGATGGGTTTGCTAGGGTTTGCAGTGACGTGCTTTGATGTCCTTGCTTGGTATTGTATTCACTTTCTCACCACAAAATTAGAAAATTTGGAAGAAAATTGTGATTTTTTTTATATTTTTTTTATCATACCACATAAATTAATTTGCTTTTTTATTTTTTAAAATTTTAATGTTAGATGCTCCGGGATCCTCTTGGATTTGATTTGCTGCTCTTCAATTCATTTCAAGTTCATGATCAGTATTATATATATGTATATATATAATATTGCATAGTGTGTGTGTACAGTGTATGCATGTGTGGCAAGATCATTTAATTTTAACGCATTACTATGTTTTTTACTTGTAGGCCTCTAATTTCTCTGGGCTATCCTCTGTAAGTCTCTTCCCCCCCTCTCTCTCTCTCTATATATATATGTGTGCGTAGCATTTCATGGCATAAGAGTAAAGTTGCATGATTTTTTTTTTGTTTTTTGTTGTCGAAGAATTATGAAATTCTACCGTATTGCTATCATTGGTTTGCTATGATTATTGGTATATACGTACTTGTTCTTTTAACAGATGTGCTTCAATTCGAGCTATTGAGGTCAAGTCAAACTTGGACATGCAGAAGTTGATCACATACTGGATCCTTTTTTCCCTGATTTCTCTCTTCGAGCTTGGTTTTTCAAAACCCATTGAATGGTAATTAATTATATTGCTAAGAATTGTTTTCTTTGATTTGTGAAGAACCTTTTTTATGTTTCCCAACATTTTTGCTCTTTGTGATTTTCCAGTAGTTTACAATTTTGAACATCCAAAAATTTAAATATGTTTGACCACCTCTAGGAAAGATCAACAATATTTGCATGATTAAGGCTGCAATCGAATCGAGCTGAGTTCATTCATTAGTAAACGAGTCAAGGTTTAAATATAAAGGCTCAGCTTGAGTTCAATCGTTAGTAAATGAGTCAAGGTTTAAATATAGGATGGTTTGTGAAACAAGCCAAGCTTGACTAATGGTACGATTGGGCCTTATAGGCTTATCCCATCCACGATGTAGCATTTTTGACAATCACCTAAAAACAACATGTTTGGTCCGTTTGGAAACATACTCAAATGTATGAACCAAGGCCAAGCTCCAAGTTAGAGGTTCGCTTGAGACCTCTTACGAGATAAGCGAGTCAAACTTGATCATATTATAAAGCTTGCTGACCTATTGAGTTTGCCTGAAACTTGGCTGATAAACATAATACCACTACAAAAAGAAAGAGTACATGAGTTCAGATCAAGATCAAGATCAAGATTGCTCCTGGTTGATGCTTGTTTGAGATTAATTGCATGATAAACAAGTTAAGCTCAAACTTCTTTTGGAGTTGTTGATTGTTGAGGCAGAACTTGAGCAATCTACTTCGGCTTAACTTGGCAAGATACAAAGTATCTCAAGTCACTAAGCCGCTAAAACATTGTCAAGAGCAACACCTCTCACTCTTAAATGCAGCATTTTTGCCCATCTTCACCTAAATGTGTCATTTTTAGCATACATCCCAATTTGTAATATTTTTTCTTTCCATTGTAAAGATGTAGCATTTTCACTTCTCTTCCTATATAATTTTTCTCTGCTTCCGTTACAACCATAACTTTTTTCCTTTTTTGAAAAAAATTTATTTCGTGAATGTCCTTTGGTATGAGTTTTCACTGTTGTATCACAAAATTAACTATAGCTCTCATATAAGGCCACATATGCGTAAATCTCAGTGGCTGTTACATGGGAGGATTTCTCCCAATTTTTCCGTTTGAAAAGATTGGACCAAATATCCCCTAAACTACAACATATTATCATTCATATAAATAAGGCAACATGTTTGCTTGGCCGCACTACCCAAAACACCCGCCCATCTGCAACACACACAATGAAAAGAAGAAGAAGAAGAAGAAGAAGAAGAAGAAGAAGAAGAAGAAGAAGAAGAAGAAGAAGAGAGAAAAGGAAAGAGATAGGACATTTATCCATCTTCATGTCACAACATTTTTCTGCCATTCCCAAAAGTGACATCCCCCCTTCTCCTTCCAACATAAAAAATGCAGCATTTTGTATACCCTCTTAATGTGCAGTCTTTTTTACTAGTACTTGGCACTATGTTCTCTGGAGTTCCCCATTCTTTTCTTAAGAAAGGTCATTACTCAGTGTTGCTCTCATCAAATTGAGGTGTTTGAAGGAGTAAATGGATACAGACTACCCTCCAACTTATGAGCACAAGCCACAAAGTGGCTGCTCTCATTTGAATCCTCATTTTCACCTTCTTTCATGAACATCCTACCTTGAGTAAAAGCAAAGCTATATGCAACTGTAGGTTCTAAATATTAAATGAAAGTTTAATAAATCACCCGTGTGTATGAATTTCAAGCACAAAGTGGACTTTCTTTTACCCTAATTTTAAATTCTCAAATCTCGAACCAACTACAACTCTAACAAAGTTTGTCTTTTTGGAATAGTTGGATTGTTTTTTTATATTATTTAACTATCAAGAAGCAAGATTACTCATGTTCTTCCACATTCAATAAATTTCTCTTTGTTCATGTCAGGCTTCCGTTCTGGCCTTACATAAAACTCATGGTCATCTCCTATTTGGTGCTACCTCGCTTTGATGGTGCATATCATGTTTACGCGTACCTTGTTCGTCCTTACTGTTATGTGAACCCACAAGTTGTTATCAACAAATTCAATAAGCTGAAGGAGTTATCTCATAAGGGGGAAAATTTTCTGGCTATGGCAGAGAAATATGTTGAAGAGAATGGGTCTGAAGCCTTGGAGAAACTTATTGCAAGCAAGGTATGCCTTTATATGTAAAGAGGGCCATATATTGGGATGACAAGAAATTGCCTGATGAGGAATATTTCAAACTACTGGAGACTTCACATAGGAAGGCTAAATATGTGGTGTACTAAAAGTCTACGATTTTTTCAAATGTTCCTTAAAGGTTAAATTTTTGTCATGGGAGTATGATTTAGTATCTCTAATTGGTCATACAAATACACACTTGACAGGATGATTTTCCTTGATTTCTGATACACAAGCATATGATATCTTGTCACCTTCTTCAATAGCATGGATGTATATGCATATTGAGATTGTATTGGCTTGTTCTCAAATTTGAGAGTCCTCTCATGACAAAAGCCATACCTTTATTAACCACTTGATTGAGACAATTTTCAAATCTGTGAAAGTCAAAAATGAATCTTTTAATAAATCTCTCAATCCAACAGTCAACAAGGAGAGCACATGGTTCTTGTCATGAGAGGGATCTCTTGATGGCTTTTCTCTTTAACAATTTAGAGATATTTTCAAACTGGATTAAGTTGAGATATGGGTAATAAAGGGATCTCCATGAGAGTGTGTCACAGACATTCGTATTTGTTTTTATTGTTAAGTCTCTCACATTTATACTTCAGTCAAAAGGTACGAAACTTAGTTCTGATGTGGAAGAGATCAAGGCTGTTGCAAATACAGAGAAAAAAGAAGTAGCAATCGAGGTAAGGTTCTTGACTATGTTCTAAAAACCACGAACTGTAAATTTGTCAATATATTATGGTGGCTATGAGTCTGTTCATCTTGGTAGATGCATTGTAGATGGACACACACCTGAGTTGGGAAGGTAAAAGAATCCAGCGTGACTCTTTGCACAGTGTAGTCCACATTCTTTAAAAATTGGATGTCATGTATGAGTGGATTTAAACAGAGGCAGTATGGTGTTTGGAGCACTTGGACAATACGAAGCTAACACAATTTCTTTCCATATTGCAAATAACATGGAAACTTATCGTCCGAATTAATCATGGAGTCTGCATAAAGCTCTTTTAATTGAAGTGCAAAGATGTACATTTTTGTAAAACAGAGCTCCATGATGAGCCATTTCCCCCCTTATTTGTCTCTCTCTGTCTCTCTGCAGCCTAAGTGCAACGATCGTATTATTGTTCGGAATGACATCAAGGCAGTGGAACAAACAGAGAAAAATGCAGCAGCTGCAGCCAAGGTATCATTGTGCGTGCGCACACACATTTAGATAAAGAACCCAGGTGTTCCAAGTTTTGGGAAAATGTTTAGCATATTTGGCACATGAAAAACACTGGAAACTTCCAGGATCTGAGTTGGAAGTCCAGAAGGGAGACAATAAAGAAATTCAGATGAGCATGATGAGAAAATGACACATGACATTTTTAATCTCTCTCTCTCTCTCTCTCTCTCTCTCTCTCTCTCTCGTTCTGCAGTCTAATGGCAAAGATCCTATTGTTGTTCAGAAAGAGTTCAAGGCAGTGGAAAAAACAGAGAAAAATGCAGTAGCTGCAGCCCCTAAGGTATCTTTACACACACATATGCATTTTATAGGCATTGCAGGCATCCTAGTCACACAATTGAAACAGATTGTAATCTGAAAAGTGTTTTATAAAGTTTATGCATCTTCTTGGTTGTAAAGAGTGTGCATGTTTTGTAGCAAGGTAGATCAGTAATTTTTGAAAAGGTACTAATGGTATGATTACCTGTTGCTCCTTGATTTCGCATAAACACCTGAATGTGATGTGTCATTATGAGAAGATCAGATGACCATTATGAGAAAATGACACATCACATTTTTAAAGTGTCTTATCACATCAATTTTGTATATATCATACTTGAAGATGAAGTAGGAAAAAGAGTTTCTTCCATGGCAGTCTTGAAAATAATGATAGAATTATGATCAATGTGAGTTTGAAGCATAAGAATTATTGACTTTCCTGCCTTGGCAGACAGTAATGAGTCGGGAAGAGTCAGATTAGCATTTCACTTTCGTGCAACTTCAATTGTTAGAACAGCCTGAAGGTAGCTTCACTTTTTGCAATGAACTGTACCTGTGATAACAAAACTATTATTTGTGGATAAAAATTATGTCACTTTCTTATTTCCTCCTGTTGCAAGTTTTCATTCATATTCACTGGCATGAGCTACTTGTTTCTCTTTCCCCATAGGTGGATCAGTGTCACTTATTTTGACACGTCATGTCATTTTATGTGCCTGCTTTCTTTTTAGCAACTTTGTTACTTAATTCATAGGTTCTAAAATCAAGAAACACTGGTGAATGGACGTGGTAAACCTCGCCTTTTCACTTTGCATGCAGGTGAAGAATGGAGAGCAAAATCTTGCTGATGCTGAGAAGAAAACAGATGCAACTGTGGAGATTAAAGAAACAACAGCAACATCAGTAGCTGGCGGAGAGAGCAAACTTCCAGATGTATCCACTTCAAAGAATGTTCAGAAAGAATGGAGTTGTGCTGTATGTCAGATGACGGTTAACTGTGAGAAAAACTTTAACTTACATCTTCAAGGGAGGAAACACAGGGCCAAGTGTGAGGAGCTGAAAGCAAGTAAGCAAACAGATAAAAACAAGGGCTTGTTGTCTTCGACAGCAAATAAATCTGATCAAGCCGATCAAGATCCTGGAACACTCAAATGGAGTCAAGTGAACAGTTGCAAGCCTGGAAATCCAGACAATGCTGGTACTCAGATGCAACAGTCTAATTTTTGGTGCAGCATTTGTAATAATATGTGCACTGGAGAGATGGATATGGCCTGTCACCAAGTAAGCAAACAGATAAAAACAAGGGTTTGTTGTCTTCGACAGCAAATATGTACTTTTTTTTTGTAAAACAGAACTCCATGATGAGCCATCTTCACCCCCCTTATTTCTCTCTCTGTGTCTCTGCAGCCTAAGTGCAACGATCCTATTGTTGTTCAAAAAGACATCAAGGCAGTGGAACAAACAGAGAAAAATGCAGCAGCTGCAGCCAAGGTATCATTACACACGCGCGCACACATTTAGATAAGGAACCTAGGTGTTCCAAATTTTGGGAACAATTACAAATCAACATTTCAAATAGGGGAAAATGCGATCTCACTGTTCTGGTTTTGCTCTAAAATGTTTAGCGCATCAGAAACACTGGTAACTTCTAGGATTTGAGTTGGAAGTCCAGAAGGGAGACAATAAAGAAATTCAGATGACCATAATGAGAAAATGACACATCACATTTTTAATCTTTCTCTCTCGTTCTGCAGTCTAATGTCAATGATCCTATTGATGTTCAGAAAGTTATCAAGGCAGTGGAACAAACAGAGAAAAATGCAGCAGCTGCAGCCCCTAAGGTATCTTTACACACACACACACGCACATGTATTTATCAGAAATCTAGGTGTTCCAAGTTTTGGGAATGATTACAAATCAACATTTCAAATGTGGGGAAAAGCACAACCCCGGAAACTTCTAGGATTTGAGTTGTGTTGTATATCATAAAACAGAAGTGAAGAGAGAAATGAAACACGAAGAACACAAGGATATTACGTGGTTCAGCCACTAGGTCCTACATCACTTTATAATATATTCTCTCTTAATCTTTGTGTACAATGATCACCTCTATTTATAGGTGAAAGAATAGGGTGATAAATATGGAAAATAATTAATAGAAGATTCCTAAAATCAATACCATAAATCACTCCAATCAATATTCTATCATAGGCTAGAATCTCTCCTATGATATTCTCATATCAAATATTCTGTCAAGGTTCCTATAATAATATTTTCCAAATATAACATCTCCTAACACTCCTCCTCAAGCTAAAGGATGTATGAAAATAACGCTCAGCTTACATATCAAATCCTGCAACGGATCCTTTTCCAACGATTTGGAAAAAGACGATAAAACTGCTAGAGACGCGGTGAATGCGAAGAACAATGCTACTGAACACACCGGTAGCCCAAACAAGTCCACATAGCACTGAACACATGGTGAAGGTTACGAACAATGCTACCGAACACACCGGCAGCCCAAACAAGTCAATAAAAATTGCCGGAGACACGGCAAGGGCAAAGACATTGCTACTAACACACCGGTGACCCAAATAAGTCACAAATAGAACCGAGAAACCCTTAGCAACATTTTAGATACTAAGGGAATGTCCCAAAATAGGGGTCCGAACATAGGAAGAGAAATTAGGCTCTGATACCATGTTGAATTTGAATGTGCAAATATAAAATGTAAATCAAGAATAAGCGGAAGATGGAAAACACAAATATTTACATGGTTCGGCACTAAGGCCTACATCCACGGACAAAGAGCCACTACGGGCTACATCACTTTATAATATATTCTCTCTTAATCTTTGTATACAATGATCACCTCTATTTATAGGTGAAAGAATAGAGGTGATAAATATGAAAAATACATTAATGGAAGATTCCTAAAATCAATATCATAAATCACTCCAATCAATATTCTATCATAGGCTTAAATCTCTCCTATGATGTTCTCACTTTTCAGAGCTTGGCCGAGATGACTGCAGAAGCTTTGAACCCAAAAGCGTATCCACTGGCAGATTCTCAGTTGGCCATAACCATCCTGGATCTTATTCAACAGGCTGCAAACTACAAGCAGCTCAAAAAGGGTGCTAATGAAGCTACTAAAACTCTGAATAGAGGAATTTCGGAATTTGTTGTAATGGCGGCAGATGCGGAGCCTCTTGAAATCCTCCTTCATCTTCCACTTCTTGCCGAAGATAAGAATGTGCCCTATGTTTTTGTTCCTTCAAAACAAGCTCTTGGTCGAGCATGTGGTGTTACAATACCAATTATTGCTTGTTCAGTGACAAGTAACGAGGGAAGCCAGTTGAGAACTCAAATTCAGCAACTTAAGGATGCCATTAAGAAGCTACTGATCTAAGAATATGTGTAAAATCTTTCCATCATGATGGGCCGATGCATTTTGGAACTGGATTCATCTGAGGCTTTGACTGAAGAAGTTTTAGGGAATTGACTAACTGTTTCTGGCAATTTCCACATCTTTTTCAAGATGTTTTTATGTGTGCTTGGTAGAAGGAAAGCATAATCTATGGAACTCCTAATTAGTTTGTTTTGAGTGATTAGACAGCTCTTGAGAAGAGAGTGAAGAAACTATTTCATAGCTATGTTGAGTTGTTCTATTGAACAGAGTGAAGAAACTATTTCATAGCTATAAAAAATTAAAAAATAAATTATGGTATTGATTTTAGGAATCTTCCATTAATGTATTTTCCATATTTATCACCTCTATTCTTTCACCTATAAATAGAGGTGATCATTGTACACAAAGATTAAGAGAGAATATATTATAAAGTGATGTAGCCCTTTGGGCTCTTTGTGCCGTGGATGTAGGCCCTAGTGGCTGAACCACATAATATTTGTGTGTTCTACTTGTTTTATTTATCTCTTTGTTTCCGTTTTATGCTTTACAACAAGTTGGAAACCCTGGAGGAGGGAGGCAATAAAGAAATTCAGATGATCATAATGAGAAAATGACACATCACATTTTTAATCTCTCTCTCTCTCTCTCTCTCTCTCTCTCTTGCTTTGCAGTCCAAGGGCAAAGATCCTATTGTTGTTCCAAAAGATATCAAGGCAGTGGAACAAACAGAGAAAAATGCAGCAACTGTAGCCCCTAAGGTATCTTTAGTTCTTTACATGCACGTGCATCGCATTTTGGAGGTAGTGCAGTCATCGTATTCACACACTTGAAACAGATTCTAATGTAAAAAGTGTTTTATACAGTTTAAGCAACTTCTTGGATGTAAACAGAGTTCACGTGTAGCAACTAGCAAGGTAGATCAATAGGTTTTGAAAAGGTAATAATGGCATCATTACCTGTTGCTCCTTGATTTCAAATAAACACCTGAATGGGGATGTGTTGGGCACAGCGGAAGCAATACAAAGAAATAAAACAATCACAGAAAAAAACACAAGATATACGCGGATCACCCAAAACATGGTTACGTCCACGGATGAGAAGAGATTCACTATATATGTAGAGATATTACAACTGTAGAGAATTTTCAACACCGAGTGTGTACACAAACTCTTGTCCCAGAGTTCTTTCCCGTGTACCACTTCACAAGAGTCCCTCACGCCATCAGTGTTCACTTCACTAAGCCTATAACTCACCTCTACCATCAATGTACTCCCTCATGAGGCTACATCTCTCCTTCTCATAACTCCATGACTCTCAACAATAACCTAGATATCTATTTATAGAGTCCTAAAACTCAATTTCTTCTCCAACAAGGATTACAATTCACAACAATAACCTAGATATCTATTTATCTATTTATGTGTCATTATGAGAAAATCAGATGACCATTTTGAGAAAATGACACCTCACATTTTTAAAGAGTCTTACCATGTCAATTTTGTAAATATCATACGTGTGCAGTGCTGAGACAGTGGTCAGAAGATGAAGTGAAGTAGGAAAAAGAGTTTCTTCCATGTCTTTCTTGAGAATAACGATAAAATTATGATCAACGTGAATTGAAACATAAGAATTAATGACTTTCCTGCCTTGGTGGACAGTAATGAGGCGGAAAGAGTCAGATTTGCATCTCTCTTTCTTGCAACTTCAATTGTTAGAACAACCTGCCTGTGAAAACTAAAATATTATTTGTGGATAAAAATTATGTCACTTTCTTATTTCCTCCTGTTGCAAGTTTTCATTCATTTTTCACTGGCTTGAGCTACTTATTTCTCTTTCCCCACAGGTGGATCAGTTTCACTTATTTTGACGCATCATGTCATTTTATGCGCCTGCTTTCTTTTTAGCAACCTTGTTTCTTAATTCTTATGCTCTAAAATCAAGCAACACTTAGTGAGTGGATGAGGTAAACCTCCCCTTTTCACTTGTGCATGCAGGTGAAGAATGGAGACCAAAATCTTGCTGATGCTGAGAAGAAAACAGATGTGACTGTGGAGATTAAAGAAACAGCAGGAACATCAGCAGCTGGCGGAGAGAACAAACTTCCAGAGGTATCCACTTCAAAGAATGTTCAGAAAGAATGGACTTGTGCTGCATGTCAGCTGACGGTTAACTGTGAGAAAACCTTGAATTCCCATCTCCATGGGAGGAAACACAGGGCCAAGTGTGAGGCGCTGAAAGCAAGTAAGCAAACAGATAAAAACAACGGTTTGTTGTCTTCGGCCACAAATAAATCTGATCAAGATCCTGGATCGCACAAATGGAGTCAAGTGAACAATGCTGGTACTCAGATGCAGCAGTCTAAATTATGGTGCCGTATCTGTAATGTATGGTGCCCTGGAGAGATAGAAATGGCCTGCCACCTTAATGGATGGACACATTTCACTCGAATTCAAGAAGTGTTTGGCTGTGCAGGTGGCGGACAGGGTTGGGTTTGTGGTTATTGAGGGTAAAATGGATTTGAATGTTTTAAGGTATACAAGGATGGTAGCTGGTTCTCACATTTTTGTTGTCAAGGAAAAAAGGTATAAATTTGGAGATGATTGATTTTAGGTTTTAATGACGGTGTTTGGAAATTGAATGATTTTCTTCTTCCTTCAGCCTGACTTTTATTTATTAAAAAGGTAAATAGGGGTTTTGAAAACATTCTTAGCCAATGATCAAGGGACTTGAAGGGCACAATATTATGGTGAGAGTGCCTCATGCTTAGGGATTGCAATTTGTCCCACGGTGGCTGGTACTCGTTCCGCCCCGCCCCGTTTAAACCGGTTTCAGGGCGGGGATGGGTTTTATGGGGAAAAACACACGCGGTTTCGGTGCGGGGGCAGGGGAGGGCCGCCCCGCCCCGCCCTTCCCCAATTAGGATTAATGGGTATTTTTTTTAAAAAAAATTAATTAATGTGTAATGTTGCCATCATGATTGTATTTGTAATTTGAATTTTTTGTTAAACTACTGTTGATAATGTTTTTTGTGTTTTGTGAGTTGTATTATTGTAGACTTTAGTCTTGTATAATTGGGTTTGGGAGGGGCAAAAAAAAAAAGGAAACTTTTGGGAGTTAACGGGGCGGGGTGCAAAAACATAAACGGGGGTGGGGACAAGGTGGCAAGGCACCCCGTTTAGGTGGTTGTAAATGGGGGCGGGGGCGGGTACACCCGCTCAGAACCGCCCCGTTGCCATCCTTACTCATGATAGAGTTTTTTTAACTATTTTTCGGCTGCAACGTTATGCATGAAAGATGTGCTCTCAAAGGCATTACCAGTAGCCTAGTTGGTAGAATGGCTAACTCCCCGAACGGGTGTGCCCAAGTTTGAGTCCCGCTCCAACTAAGTTTGCCAAAAATAAAAAAAATAATAAAAAAAATTGACAAAAAGAAGAAGAAGAAGAAGAAAGATGCATTCCAACGTGAAGCTAACAACGATCGTCATGACAATCATTCACGGATTTAGTTCTTTTGTTTCAGAGGTGGTAGATGAATGTTCTTCCTCAATGAGTTGTTTAATGAATCATATTTTGATATATGATTAGACTTATAAAACTATAACTCACTCTTTTTACCTAAATTTATCCTCAGAGCCTTGTTTCTAGATCCCCTAAACATCTTATGTAAAAAATGGAGAGTGAAATAACACAAACTCAACATGTGAGTCAAGAAAATGATACAATTGAAAAGAATTGGCCTTATGACCACATTACATCAACTTAGTTCAAATATTACATTATCAAATACATATGAAGCTAAATATATAAGTCCGATACAATATACAACTTAAATGTTACACATAACATGACAATACATATCTGTAAGTAACATGGGTGTGAACTTATAATGCTCAGTAAGAAGTATGCTAGGTAAATAAACTACATTCTTTTGGGCCTCACAAGAGTACCGCGTGCCATACTATGCAAAGGAACATGCTCACTAACGTTTAGTTCCGGTATAGTCCTAAAGGCATCATCCTAAGCTATCAATTGCACATAGACATATCTATTTCATCTCAAATAAGCATATACGTAGAAAATGAAATGTAAACAACAACACATGTTGCAAATACACATGGATGCTAACTTGAAAAAAAGGTTCGAAATCAACAAATGGGATAACTCAAAAACACACCTATGCTCCCGGTCACATAGTGTTCAAAGAAAAAATAAAAATTGAAGAGAAAAATTAAAACATGAAAAACATATAATATAATGTGGTTCAACCACTATGCCTTACATTCACGACACAAAGAGCCAGAGGACTATATCTCTTTTATTACTTTCTCTCTCTTGATTTTGTTTACAATAACCCCCTATATTTATAGGTGAATTGGAGAAGAATTATAATAAAGGAATTACACAGAAAGTCAAATATAAATATGATAACAACTTGTTGTCCAAATATAACAACATTAACATTATGTCAATGAGTGATTTAAAGGCTTAAATCACTCATATGATTATTCTCCAACACCCCTACTCAAGTTGGTATACAGATATTTCAAGTGTCCAACTTGAAATAAAATATGAAGTTGTCGAGAGTCTGAGATGAATAAATTTGAGATGAGTTGATCCGGAAATCCGAGACAAATTAATCTGACGATCCGAGTTGATCCAAAGATTGGAGACGAGTTGATTTGAAGATCTCAGACGAGTAGAATATAAAGTAGGGCATGATAAACCTGCTCTGATACCATTTGTAACGACCCACTCCATCACATAGTATGATATTGTCTGCTTTGGGCCCAAGCTTATACGGTTTTGTTCTTGGCTTGTACAATGTATACCCCAAAAGGTCTCATACTAATTGTACTGTGGTAGCCTGCCAGTGCCTCGTACTTGCCCACGGCACACCTGCCCACAAGGTTGTCACAATCACCCCTCTTGGGGCCAATGTCCTTGTTGGCCACACTTCTGGTTGGGTCAGACTCTGATACCAAGAAGAAATACAATATAGAGGAAAGAGAAGAGAATTGTGTGAAGGCTTGAATGAGATAAATAACTCATTCACAACTTTAGTATTTATAAATAAAAGAGCACATGCTCATATTATAAGAAATGAAATTAAATCAAATCACATCATATTCTATGACATATTCTTATTCGTGGCTATTAAATATTTGCTAATATGATAAGTCATTCCCATAAATATTCATATCGGGGAGGTGTTGGGTAGGCTGGGTGGTTCAACCTCAATGAGGGCGTTATAAGTTTGGAACTACCCATTAAAAAATGGATTGAGGAGACATTGTTGATTCTTTCATTTACATTATTTAAACATATATATGAATGCGAATGGTTTGATGAGACATGGTGTTGGAAAAAAGGGGCATTAAAAACATAAACTTTGGATGAGATTTGGAATAGATTCCGCTAATAATTTTTTACGGATCTCTAAACAAGCGTGTTTCTCTCCGCAAGGAGATGAACGTGGTATATTTACTTTCTCAAATCCGTTTCCGGGTGAATGAGAAATTAGCTTCAAAGTGTAATGTTTTGATAAGCCTAAATGGGTATGCAAAATGTGGGAAGTGTTTATCCCACATGGAAAAAATGTTGAAACCAATTGAAATTTAAACAAGCTAAATTTTGGGCTTGGGCCTAATTGTAAAGTCCGATTATTCTTTTTACTAAATGCAATTTTGGATTGGGCTTTTATTTTTGGGCCGGGCTTATTTAAATAGGTGGTTGGTTTTTGAATTTAAATTAAAAGCTAGTTTTTTAATCAAAGGGTTGTATCTATTTCCAAAGGGTTGCATCTATTTTCCAAAGAGTTGCATCTATTTCTAAAGGGTTGCAATATATTGGAATGTATGTGTCTATTGGTGAACAGACACCATGTGAACCATTGCCACCTATTGGAATGGATGTGTCTATTGGTGAACAGACACCATCTAAATCATTGCAACCAATTGGAGTGGGTGTGTCTAGTGTGAAGAGACACGTATAAATGGTTGTGTCCAATGATGAAGAGACACATATAAATGGTTGTGTCCAATGATGAAGAGACACACCCAATCCAAAAAGGTACCTTACTTAAAAACTACTTTTTAGTTTTTTTCCAAAGGGTTACACCCAATCCGAAAAGGCACCTTACTTAAAAAACTACTTTTTAGTTTTTTTTTCCAAAGAGTTGCACCCAATCCGAAAAGGCACCTTACTTAAAAACTACTTTTTAGTTTTTTCCAAAGGGTTGCACCCACCCGAAAAGGTACCTTGTTGCCTATAAATACCCCCATTTGGATCATTTGCAAATCATTTCATTTTCATTTTCTTCTATCTCCCTCTCTAGACTTGAACCCAACCCAAGTGGGTTCAAACCATAGGTTAAGTGGTTCGAGCCACTTAGACCCTAATCCAATTTCATCGAGCTATATTAAGATTGGTCCAAACCATTTGATTCGGATTACACCCAATTCAGCATTTATACAGTATAGATGCATTTTTGAGTCAGAGAAAGTATTACACATAGGAGGTTCGCCGTATCCACGAATTTGTAGTGCTGCTATTGGTGGATGTAAACCGTTGTATCCTGGGAGATAGACGCCACTGAGTCCGTTAGCACCATAGCAGGGCGAATATGTCTTAAGGACATAGTATCCAATACTAGCCTCGGTCCAGGTTCTTTATTTATTATTATTATTTTATTACTTTATTTTGCATATTTAATTAAATATGGAGTTGCATATTTAATTAATGATTTCTTAGCATATTGTTAATTATCTCATGACATATTAGTATAAGGTTTGTTATATCTTAAATATCTTATGAAGTATATATTTTCACTAACACATTGTTGATTCTTCCATCTACATGTTTTAAACATGTGTATGAAAGGAAATGGTCTGAGGAGACATTGTTGGTTTTTTACGGTTTAAGGAGACATGATTGGTTGTTTATGATATGAGGAGACATTGTTGGTTGTTTACTTGTTTATGGCCTGAGGAGACATTTTTTATTTGTTGATCGTCACTTCATTTGAGATAAAATCATCGCTAGTCAGATTTGCACTCTACAATTTGTAGATTCTAAAGAAAGGTGTTAGTAAGATCGTGTTTGTAGATGCATTGTCCAAGTTGGGTATCTTAGTTATCTACGCACCAACTTGAGGAGGAGTGTTAGCATATATGATAGTCACGATTTATGGAAATGATTTACCATATTAGTATAGAATTGATAGCCAAGAATCATGGAATAAAATATGTCATAGAATATGATGTGTGATACCCATCGGATCCGAGACATGGGTTGATCAGGCCTAGGTCCAAACCCGAGGGATATCAAACAATTAATATGTAACCGAACACAGAATACAAGACGAAATAAGAAATAAAGATAATAAACTGAAGGAATGCTAACTGAAAATCCTTAAAATATAAATACAAAAATCCATTAATCCAAAACTCCATAAGTTTACAATTCGGGAATCCATCCATTGGACCCCTTATTAAAATTCTCAAACCAAAACTGAAATAATAGAAATAAAATCCACAACTATCATAGAGAAGATTCCTACATAATCGGAGGAATGAATATCTATTTCAGCTCTGCACGTCCAAACTCTAACCCTGGAACTGACGAACACCTGAAAAATAAAGGAGTGGGTCAGACCCACATGCAAGTTTGATCTACTACAATCCAAGCAGTAATCCGATATGCAGATACATCCTAGAAAGACTCAACAATATCTAGAGTAGTCCATATATGTATAAGTACACACTATAGGACGCTCACTAGTCCAAAAAGGTATGTCTCAGCTTGAATAGAGATACCATGCAAATCGCACATACTGTGGTCATGTGTATCTAGATCTACCAGGGAACAACCCCTCTGTCCAGCTATCCATCCTAGGCGATATATGCACCCTAACCATGGTCCTGAGACTCAAGCTCATACCATGGCACATATAATAAATATATTAAATATATAATATTGTTATATGCTTAGCGGGGCGGGGCGGGGCCCCTAGGATATGTATATTGAACCCTTACCCGCCCCGTGATCCGCGACGGGTACAAAATTTGTATCCATGCCAGCCCCAACGGTATAAAAAGTGTTCCCATATCCGTTATTAACGGGGCGGGACGGGGCGGGGCCCCGGCGGGGCGGTAAAAATTGACATCCCTAACCAAAACTGCCGTTTCACATCCTGATACATTTTATCGCCTCCTGAATGAACAGAGAACTCAGAGTGGTGAGTCTCAGTCATCACATCCTTTCTCAAATCATCAACAGAAGGTACCACCAAACGTCCCTTGTACCTCAAACCTCCATCACTCCCAACATGATAAAATGGAACCTCCCTAGAAGCTATCTTTGTAACTTTGTCGATACACTGCTGATCAGTGAGTTGTGCTTGTAAAACCTTGCGAATGATGGAAGGTGTAACCAAAATGCAAGCCATAAAAGCATCCGACAACTCATCTACATTCTTCAAAGCGTTCCACTCAGTGGTGAATAAGGCAGAAAGACTACCAACAGGTCGGCGACTGAGTGCATCCACCGCCACATTCGCTTTCCCTGGATGGTACTGTATAGAAAAATGATAGTCTTTCACAAACTCCAACCACCTGCGCTGTCTCATATTCAGCTCCCACTGAATGAACAACTACTACAGACTCTTGTGATAACTAAATAACTTGAAGGACTCACCTAACAGATAATGCCTCCAAATACGTAAAGCAAAGACCATAGCTGCCAACTCCAAATCATGCGTTGGATAATTAAGTTCATGAGGCTTAAGCTTCCGAGATCCATAAGAAATCGGTCGCTCCTCCTGCATCAAAACACATCCAAGACCTTGCAATGAAGCATCTGTGTAAACAAGATATTCGATCCCGCTCTGAGGAGTAGCCAGAACCGGTGCAGAAGTCAACTTCCTTTTGAGCTCATCAAAAGCTCGCTGACAGTGCTCATCCCACACGAACTGTACACCCTTCTTGGTCAGATGAGTAAGTGGCCCCGCAATCTTAGAGAACCCCTGAATGAACCTCCGATAGTATCCTGCCAAACCGAGAAAAGTCTGAATCTCGGTAGGTGAAGTAGGCTATCCTCACTCTACCACAGCTGAAACCTTGGCTGGATCAACTATTATCCCCCCTTCTGACACCACGTGACCCAAAAACTTCACTTCCTGCTGCCAAAATTCACACTTCTCGAACTTGGCATACAGCTGGTGCTCACGAAGCGTCTGAAACACTATCCGTAGATGGCTAGCATGATCGTCCTCCGACCGGGAATAGATCAAGATGTCATCAATGAAAACAATGACAAACTGATCCAAATAAGCCCTGAAGACCCTGTTCATTAAGTCCATGAACATTGCTGGTGCGTTAGTTGTCCCAAACGGCATGACACGAAACTCATAAGAACCATATCTCGTGAGAAACACTGTCTTAGGAACATCTTGCTCCCTAACCCTCAGCTGATGATACCCAGAACATAGATCAATCTTGGAGAAGTAGGTGGCTCCCCGTAACTGATCAAACAAATCATCGATCCTGGGTAACAGATACTTGTTACGAATAGTAACCTTGTTCAATTCCCTGTAATCGATACACAGGCGAAGCGAACCATCCTTCTTCTTCACAAACAGAACCAGTGCTCCCCAGGGTGACGTACTCCTACGAATAAAACCCTGGCTGAGTAACTGCTGAATTTGATCTCTCAGCTCTCTCATCTCCACTGGCGCCATCCTATACGGTGCCCTAGCAATAGGCGTAGTGCTTGGAGCCAAGTCAATAACAAAGTCGATCTCGCGACTAGATGGCAACCCTGGAATCTCCTGAAATACATCTGGGAAATCCTGTACAATCGGTATGCTATCTAATGATACAGTAGTCCCTTCCTCCGTTTCCTCCTCCACATGGAGCAAATAGGTGCTAATAACCCCGCTAGAACGTGGTATAGCTACGACATACATATCCTGACCAGGTATGGTAAATATAATAGATCTATCAAAACAATCAACTTGGGCATGGTAGTGAGACAACCAATCCATCCCAAGTATCACATCATAAGTGTGCATGTCCAGGACCAATAGGTTGGCTAGAAATCTGAGTCTACTAATATCTAGTGTCACAGGCCCATCACTCTCATGTATAATAGTTGTATCACCCAATGGTGTAGAAATACCCTGAGGTCTAGTGCATATCCTCGTTCTCATTCCAGATAAAACAACAAAAGTCTTAGCTACAAATGAGTGTGTAGCACCCCTATCAAACAAAACACGTCCATGAAAACCATGTATATAAAACTTACCCTCAACAGCCTGAGGTGCCTGCATATCCTAGGGCTTAGGGTTATACACCCTGCCATAATGTAACTGCTGCGGTGCCTGTCCCTGAGTTTGCGGCGGTGCCGGTAAAGCCGGATAAGTCTGTCCCTGAATCCGAGGAACCTGTGGAGCTGGTAGAGGCACTGGCGCCCTCTGCCTCTGCTGCACATGCTATCCCTGTCCCTATCTTTGTCTCTGTCCCTGTCTAACTATAGGACACTGGCTGGAAGTGTGACCATACTTTCCATAAGTATAACAACTACCCTGAAAAGTACCAAATGGCCTCCTCTGTCGGTTAGCCTGTGGCTGACCCTGTCTTGCCTGTGGTCCCCTATTATGCTGTCGCTGAACAGGTGCCACATCCCTGGGAGCATCTGATCCACCCTTATGCTTCTTCCAAGGCTGTTGTCCCTGGAACTTGCCCTTGTCGTTCTGTCGGTGACCGTTCCCATTCCCTTTCTCAGCTGACTGATTAACAGAGCCTCTGTCACCCCGCTTCTCACCCTTGGCCTGTCTGCTATCCACAGTCAACTGATATTGCTGTAGAGCGGCGTCTACCACCTGAGCATAGGTAGTATAGGCTGGACTACCTGTAATAACTCTCTTGATAGACCACATCAGTCCCTTGACAAAATTGTTGCGCTTCTTCTCTTCATATCCACTTCCTCCGGCACAAAGAGAGACAAACGTGTGAACTGTTGCTCGTACTCCGCCACTGTCATATTCCCCTGCTACAGATTTAGAAACTTGGTCTTCATAGCAGCCCTGACTGCATAAGGAAAGTACTTTTCATCAAAGCGTGCACTGAACTCCTCATAAGTCAAAGCTATCCTCTCCTCTATAGTGGTAACTGACTCCCACAACTGCAGTACATCCCCAACTAGCTTGAAGGTAGTAAGCATCTGCTTCTGAACCTCCGTGCACTGAACCAAGCGAAGATGTCGCTCGATGTCCTGTTTCCATTGGTGAGCTGCTCTTGTATCGGTGGAGCCTGTGAACTTAGGTGGGCTCCCCTTTGTGAAAGAACTCCTTACCTTCTCCCAAGTATCAGTCTGAACAACAGGTGCTGGTAGCGGTGCCGACTGTATCTGAGGCTGATTCCGAAGTGCAGCCGTTACCCCTGCTTCTATAGCCCGAGCAACAGGTCATCGAGGTGTGGAAGAATCTCTGGATCCCCTCCCTGATCCCGAGTTTGCTGAACTTCTTCCTACTCCTCATAGAACTAACATTCATCCTCCTGACGCTGCCTACGGGCCGCTTCCCTTCGTTGCCGATTGTTCCGTCTGGTTCTTGCGTTAGCCATTCTGTCAACACAGACACACAGACATCAGTACGATAAAACCGAATCGTAAAGATTTCAAAGAATCCTAAACTTAAGCTCTAAACAATAGAGAACGCTACGCGGAAGTCTTATATGATAGAATCCTAAAGACACTTGAACTTGGAGTGCTCTGATACCAACTGTGATATCCCTCGGATCCAAGACACGGGTTGATCAGGCCCAGGCCCAAACTCGAAGGATATCAAATAATTAATATGTAACCGAACACAGAATACAAGACGAAATAAGAAATAAAGATAATAAACTGAAGGAATGCTAACTGAAAATTCTTAAAATATAAATCTAAAAATCCATTAATCCAAAACTCCATAAGTTTACAACTCGGGAATCCATCCATTGGACCCCTTATTAAAATTCTCAAACCAAAACTGAAATAATAGAAATAAAATCCACAACTATCATAGAGAAGATTCCTACATAATCGGAGGAATGAATATCTGTATCAGCTCTGCACATCCAAGCTCTAACCCTGGAACTGACGAACACCTGAAAAATAAAGGAGTGGGTCAGGCCCACATGCAAGTCATGATCTGCTACAATCCAAGCAGTAATCCGATACGCAGATACATCCTAGAAAGACTCAACAATATCTAGAGTAGTCCATATATGTATAAGTACACACTATAGGACGTTCACTAGTCCAAAAAGGTATGTCTCAGCCTGAATAGAGATACCATGCAAATCGCACATACTGTGGTTATGTGTATCTAGACCTACCAGGGAATAACCCCTCTATCCAGCTATCTATCCTAGGCGATATACGCACCCTAACCATGGTCCTTAGACTCAAGCTCATACCATGGCACATATAATAAATATATTAAGTCCGTGTCCTGCTATTACAAAATACCAACCATCTGACAAGTGGTTTGATAAATGTAAAGCAAAACCATCCTGAAATCATATTAAGTCATTCAACTATTTGATTGATATGACACAAGTAGGTGATGGACTTAACTCATAGGGTTAATCCATACCTTAATCCAAATTAGGTAGGATTTAGTATTTGACTAATCCATACCTAATATGTCACCGTCCCATACCGATACATACAAATCCTTCATATAACATAGTTATTAAAACTACACTATATAATCAACCACCATCCTCCAGGATATGCATTTGTATAAATTCATACATATATATCAATATTAGGTATTCATTACAGAACCTAAATATTATGTTCCAATCATTTAAACTGCTAAAATAATATCATAGCGTTTAAATCCTCCAAAACAGCCAATAAATTGATACAAATTAAATATTAATTTAAATCCAAGCAAAGTATAGATAAATATAATTAATTTACCATACTTATAACACTGTAAAAATATAGGGTTATATATAATTAAATTATATATAAAAACTTGAATTATATATAAAAACTTTACCAAGTTCCAGTTATATAAACCTAGCAAAAACAGTGCAACGTATAACCATTATTTGAGCTGTTCATTGCTCCTTTCCCTAAACCATTATTGTATTAAATGTTTTCAATATTTATTTAAGTCCCCAATATTTAATTACATCTCACAGTAGCTTTTAAACAGCCTTAGAAAACACTGTGCAGCCCAAACAGCCCCTAAAACTCATTTTAGTGCATTTCAAGAAAGAGCAGGCTCAATTAAAACATTGAGCCTGCTCCATTTTTGGGTTAGAGCCGGCTCCAAACTCTAATAGAGCCGGCTCCTTTGCTTTTGAGCTGGCTCCTTTGTGTTTTAGAGCCTGCTCTATCCCCTTTAGCAGCCTGTTGCCCGTTTCAGTTTCATCTTCTCCGACTCTAGTGATTACAGAGCCTCTGTGGTGTGTTCTAATTCTTATTCTAGGTTCAATCTTGGTCCTAAATAAGTTTAAACCACTGAGATCCAATCCTAAAATGTGTAGGAACACAAGTTTTAAAGCCACGTTTACAGAACCTTAGTCTGAAATTTTAAACTACCCACAATAGATTTATTTGGTGAAATTAAATACTGTGTTAAACACTTATTCTAGGGTTCATTTAATGTCTCAGACTAATAAATATACCTTCACAACAAGAATCTAACACAAGATTAAAAACAATCCGCAGCAAAAACAAATAGTAGAATATCAACAATTTTTGCAAAGCAGTTAATTCACGAGAGTAAACGAAATTCATACATGCATATAAAACCTGTTATAAAGTTTATTTAAGTCCGTTTTATCCTTGTTTTAATCCCTGGAGTCTTAACTAAGTATGCACAGAACACAGATTCATGGGAAAGAGAAGAACAGAGACTTGCCTTTGAATTTCAGATTTGAACTTCTAATTCACCGTCTCTGTGTGATATGTTTGTGTCCTACACTGTAGTTCCACACTACCACGCTCCTTCCTCCTTGAGCTGCTTTGCTAATCACCCAAGTTCACTCTATGTTTCCCTTAAATCTTTCTCTCTGTTTTCTCCCTATCTCACTGTATACGTGAATATGGTGCATAGGGTTTTATTTGTAACCCTAAACCAACGTATAACAACATATATATAGACACTACAGAAACCCTAAGTCTATAAAGATATAACTCGGCCCATAAATAAACCTAGGTTATAATCAACGTCGGCTACCCATGTAAATTTAAACCTAACTTGCGATAAGTAAGTAAATTCAAAAATGAAAACAATTAATTAATAACAATTCTATCAGCTAATTAAATCAAATAATACAATTGAATGAAAATTAAAGCCAAATAAATAATTAAAACAATTAACTCAAATAATCACAATTAATGTAAATAATTCAAATAATTAATTAAATCAAAGAAAACAAGGAAACCAAATAATTAATTCAAATAATACAAAAAAGTCAAGTAAGTCAAATAATTAAAAAAATTAATTAAAACATAAATTAAAATATAAATTAAATACCAGGTCTATCCTTTTGAAATTAGGGGAATTACATGATGTGATTTGATTTAGATTTGATTTAATTTCCTTTCTTATAATATGAGCATATGCTCTTTTTATCTATAAATACTAAAGTTGTGAATAAATGATTTATCTCATTCAAGCCTTTATACAATTATCTTATCTTTTTTCTATATTGTATTTCTTCTTATAGCCATGTTATGCACCTAAAATAAATGGTCGTTCTCGGGTTACTAACCTGCCAGAAACCAACCGATTGGACAATATAAATGGGGAAACTTATGTTTCACTCGTGAGCCTCGAGCCCTCATATTCTCAAAATTCAACCCCCGAGTATCTCTCAAAATCATCATCCAATTTTACAAGATAACATTTACCAATATATAGCCACATTGCACCTTACAAGCGCACATAAGCGATGTTATCCACATGAATCATGCCATAAGGTCCAAATAATATTATGACATACTTATTAATGCAATAACATCAAATATACACTCATTTGATCATAAGAAATCAAAATACTATCACATAGGCATTTTTATCACATAATTGAAGTATAACAACTAGACAACTTCATATATGCATGCATTTTAAAACCACCATATCACAAGAGAGGTAAATAAATAGCCACTTAAGCATTTCCATAAAAATAAGATTCGAAATCAACAAATAGGATAACTCGAAAACACATCCACACTCCCGGTCACATAGCCATGTTATGCACCTAAAATAAATGGTCGTTCTCGGGTTACTAACCCACCGGAAACCAACCAATTTGCTAATATAAAATGGGGAAACTTATATTTCACGGTGCTCGCGTTATTAACCTGCCGAAAACCAATCGATTGACCAATATAAAATGGGGAAACTCATGTTTCACCCCCGAGCGCTGAGCCCTCACATTCTCAAAGTACAATCCCCGGTATCTCCCAAAATCATCATCTAATTTCACAAGATAACATGTACCAATATATAACCACATTGCACCTTACAAGTGCAAATAAGCTATGCCATCCACACGAATCATGCCCTAAGGTCCAAATACTATCATGACATATTCATTTATGCAATGACATCAAATATAATTCATTTGATCAGAAGAAATTCAAATGTTATCAGATAATTGAAGTACAACAATTTAACAACTTCATATCAGCATGCATTTTAAAACCACCATATCATAAGATAGGTAAATAAATAGCTAGATAAGCATTTTTATGAATTTACAACAAGTTAAGTAAGGTAAAACTTACATACATAAGGGTAAACACTTTGGTTATTAATGATAATCACAATAATGAATCCATAAAGCATGCTATACATGAATTTCAATTTAAAGAATCATTAGAACAATAATATCATATAAACACATAACTAAATACACACTTTAGTCCAACTCACACACATATATGCATGCACAACACACTCTAAACCCAAAAAATTAAAAGGAATCATAGATTTAAATACGCAACACACCCCCTATCTCACTTTTGGGGTGAAAACCCCAAATCCCACCAAAATGAAAGTGCTCTAAATGCAAAGTTAAGGTCGTGGAATTGAAGAGGATGACGAGGAGAATGAAAAATCCTCTTATGAATTTCTCTAAATCCCACCCTAGCTCACATGAAATCTCCAAAGTGCCAAATCTTGAAATAAAAGCAACGGTTTTGAAGCCCTTGGTGTCCTTAACCATTTTCCCTTCTATTTTAAGTGAAGAGTCTTAAAGAAAGAGGGAAAAAAATGAGCTTGAATCTCTAGGTAAATAGTGTTAATGGAATTTTGGAGAGAGATGGAAGAAGATGAAGTTTAGAGAGAGAAAAAATAGATATTCCAAAAAATGATCCATACATTAACACAAACAAATCTAGCACACTCTCTGCCATATAATAATGGTCAACAAGTAAAAGTGAGCCCCACCTTTAAGTAAATGCAACAAAAAAACCCCAATGATTAAATAAAAGGATAATTCTATAAAAATGGAGTTTTTAAGGTCAAATGACAAAAGAATGGAGTCAAAATTAAAATTTCTATATTAATGGATTTTTCTCAAAATCTAACGTGGACGTGGAAATTTAATGTACATTATATATTTATTTCCAAAATACCCTTCTATTGTTGTTATGAAATTCTGTTACTATCCCTCATATCTAGAGAGAGAAACCCATATATGGCAACCCTTATTCCCAAACGAACAACCAACAAACCTGAAAAATTCATCCAAAACTTCTGGTCATTTACACTTTTTTAATGATTAAATGGATTTGCTATTTTTATTTTTATTTTTATTTTTTAAATGGGTTTGCTAGTTTGGTGGGTGAAAGAAATAGATAACCAATCAAAAAGAAAGAATTGTTTTTGCCATTATAGATGAACACATTCAGAAGGTGCTGGTTTAGGGGTGTGAGAGAGATTGATGATGAAATAGGGTTTGTTTATTTATTTATTTATTTATTTTTTAAATGGGTTTGCTCGGGAACAGTTGAGACTTATAGTCTTGCGGGCCTTTGGTCACCATTAAAAGTTATTCCACTACATGGAGGGGAGAGGGTCTTTCATCCAAAAAAAAAAAGAAAAAAGTTCGAGGCATTCAAGCACAGGCAATGCAGAGGCAGAGATCCATAACAGAAGGGTATTTTAGAAATAAAAAGATGATATACATTAAATTTTCATGTCCACCTCATACTTTGAGAAAATTACATTAATTTGAAAAATTTAATTTTGACTCTATTCTTTTATCTTTTGACCCACAAAATTCTATTTTTATAAAATTATCCCTTAAATAAATGAATTTTTACGCTTATGGATTCATATTCACAGTATAATGAAGTCAAACTTTCGTAGTTTTGAAAAAATGAAATTGACCCCAATAACTGAGATGAATATGGAGTTTCACTATTCATTTTTAACCAAATTACCTTAGTGCCCTTATTTCTTTTATTCATCCACACAAATTCCATAACCCCCCTTTCTTCCCTAAACATCCCTAACATTCCCTTTCTAACCAGCGAACCACAAACCATGGAGGTCTCCGACGACGATTTGATCGATGTCCCGACGGTGAAGGAACGAACGTTGATGGTGAAGGAGGAGGTTGATTGCCAGAGAAGTGCGTCAGACCCGTAGGATCGTGCACGAGTGTGCGCGTGAAGCACGTTAGATCTAAGACTAGAATGAACGAACACCGGTGGCAAAACGGTGGAACAATAGTGATGATGGAGGATCAAAGACTAAAAGGAATGAAGGCTGTGGCGACAGATGATGTGCTTGATGTGCTATGTCGATTGTTGCCGTTCGTGAGCAACTGAAGAAGGCACCGGCGAGTGATGGTCTCGACAGAGACTGAAAGACCCGCTGGAGATTGCTGTGAGGGTGACGTCGATCCGAGTTGATGTGCAACAGAGTTTAGGTTCAGGAAAGTGAGATCGACGCCGCAGATAGAGGACGACGTGATTGCGTCTGGTAGTTATAGTCGAAGAAGATTGAGCCGATGTGATTCGAGTTCAATGAGCAGTAGCGAAGGGAGCTCGGAGTGTGTGGCCAGCGTTGGCGAGTGGAGCATGTGTACTCCCATTAGATCTACTCGCAGAGACTTGGCGCGTGGGCGCAGGATGTAGACAGAAGGTGTGGAGAGTGGTGGTGCGTGGATGGAGTTCACGGTGGGACTTTTCGGCGAGGGAGTTTGTTTTTGCAGTATGCTCATCAGTGGGAAGCCATGAAGAGGATGTGCGAGGATGGTGTTCTGGGGAGTGGTGTGCATGGATGGAGTTCACGGTGGTGCGTGGATGGAATTCACTAATTTTTTTTTGTTCTAGATAAAAAATAATAATAATAAGTTTCTTAGTTGTGGCAATCAACCTCCTCGGCAACAGAGTGCTCATCAGTGGAAAGCCATGAAGAGAATGTGCAAGGATGATGCTCTGGAAAGTGGTGGCGCGTGGATGGAGTTCACGGTGATGCGTGGATGGAATTCACAATATATATATATATATATATATATATATATATATATATGTTCTGGAGAAAAAAAAAAAAAAAAAAATTTTAGTTTCTTAGTTGTGGCAATCAACCTCCTCGGCGTCATTTCTTCACCGTCGGCGTTCGTTCCTTCACAGTCAGTACATCCTGAATGGTTTGTGGTTCGCTGGTTAGAATTGTTAGGGATGTTTGGGGGCAGAAAGGGGTTTTTGGGATTTGTGGGGGTAAAAAAAAAACGAAATGGGGGCAATAAAGTAATTTGGTTCGAAATGAATAGTGAAACTCATGTTCACTTCAGTAATTGGGTCAACCCTATTTTTTTTTTATTGGAAAATACGAGACTTTGACTTCGTCATGCGATAAATATGAGTCCATAATCACTTGACCCAAACCCACACAGCCCGAACACCAAGATGAACGGAAAAAGAAAATTGGGGAGAATGGAAAACGGGTCATAAAACACGTTTAGAAAGGAAAAAAAAAATACAAAAGTGTGAAAGACAACCGACCAAATAAAATTAACATGGATTGAAATAATTTAAAAAATATAAATATTAGCAGAAACATGACAAAGGGAGCAAAACGTGATTATTTTGTAAATTAAGGAATTTCAAGGGTCATATTCCTCATTGCGTAAATTTCTTTTCTCTTTCCTAAAAACCACGGGTCTTTCTTCTCCGTGTCCGTACTCTGTCCTTTTCAATTTCAAGTCTTCTCTTAACTCTTAAGTCTTTCTTCTCCGTGTCCGTACTCTGTCCTTTTAAATTTCAAGTCTTCTCTTAAGTTACTACATACTATTGCTAAAAAAATCTGAACGTTTTAATCTGAGAAGGCCCAGAAAAAGATCAGATTGGAATCAGAGATGGGTTTTCTAGGATTTGCATCGACGTCCTTTGATGTTCTTGCTTGGTATTGTATTCACTTTCTCACCACAAAATTGTGAATTTTTTTTATCCTACAAACAAATTAATTTTGCTTTTGTTTATCTATTTCCATATTCCTTCAGAAGACCCAAAATTTCATATTGGATGCTCTGTGACCTCTCTTTATTTCATTTCAAGTTCACGATATTACATAGTGTGTGTGACATGATCATTTAATCTTAATGTATTACTATGTTTTTTACTTGCAGGCCTCTAATTTCTTTGGGCTATCCTCTGTAAGTCTCTCCCAATTATATATATAAAATATTTGATGGCATAGGAATAAAGTTGCATGACTTCTTTTAGGAAATTATAAAATTTCTATAGTTTGGCTACCATTGGTTTGTTATGATTATTGGTATGTACTTGTTCTTGAGCAGATATGCTTCAATTCGAGCTATTGAGGTCAAGTCAAACTCGGACATGCAGAAGTTGATCACATATTGGATCCTTTTTTCTTTGATTTCTCTCTCCGAGCTTGGTCTTTCAAAACTCATTGAATGGTAATTAATTAATATTACATTCTACACACACACACACATATATATTATATAACTTTGTTTGTTTTCTTTGATTTGTGGAGGCCCCATTCTTTTGTTTCCCAACATTTTTGCTCTCTGTGATTTTCCACTGTGGTTTACAGTTTAGCCAGCAATTTTTCACGATTGGGCCTTACAGGCTCATGAACATGTATGATAGGTGTTTTTATGCAACTCTGGGCATGAGTTGAAAGTTTTGCAGATATACATATTTCAAGGTGCCTTTTAACTTGAAAAATGCCATTACTACATTCTAGACAAAAATTATGACCAAGTAATCCCAATTTTGTAAATTTTCCCGTTAGCATCTAACCCACGATGTATCACTTTTGACAGTCACCTCAAAACAACATGTTTGGCCCGTTTGGAAACATACTAAAATGTAGGGTTATAAGATGAACCAACACCAAGAAGCTAGAGCCTGGCCAAGTTAGAGGTTCGCTCAAGACCTCTTATGAGATAATTGAGTTAAAGCTTGCTGACCTATTGAGTTTGGCTGAAACTTGGCTGATAAACATACCAATACTACAAAAAGAAAGAGTACGCGAGTTTAGATCTAGATTGCTCCTGGTAGATGCTTTCTTGAGATTAATTGCATGATAAACAAGTTAAGTTTAAACTTCTTTTTGGAGTTGTTGATTGTTGAAGCAGAATTTGAGCAACCTACTCCAACTTAAATTGGCAAGCTACAGTGTATCCCAAATGTATCAGTAAGCAGTTAAACATTTTCAAGAGCAACACCTCTCACTCTAAAATGCAGCATTTTTGCTCATCTTTACCTAAACGTTTCATTTTTAGCATTCATCCCAAATTGTAGCATTTTTTCTTTCCATCGTAAAAATGTAGCATTTTCACTTTTCTTTCTATATAATTTTTGCTGCTTCCATTACAAATATAACTTTTTTTGTTTTATGAAAAAAATTATTTTGTGAATGTCATTTGGTGTGAATTTTCAGTATTATTTCTCAAAATTAACTTTAGATCTCATATAAGGTGACAGATGCATAAATCATAGCGGCTGTCACATGGGAGGAATTCTCCAATTTTTTCCATTTACAGATTTTATCCCCTAAACTACAACATATTAAGGCAACATGTTTGCTTGGCCGCACTACCCAAACACCCATCCATCTGCCACAAACACACACGTAAGGAAAAAAGAGAGAAAGAGAGATGTAGAAGAGAAGAAAAGGAAAGAGATATGACATTTATCCATCTCCATGGCACAACATTTTCTCGCCATTCCCGAAAGTGACATCCCCTCTTCTCCTTCCAACCTAAAAAATGCAGCATTTTTTCATTTCACCTCCTCTCAAAGTGCACCATTTTGTATAACCTCTTAATGTGCAGTCTTTTTTTCTAGTACTTGGCACTATGTTCTCTGGAGTTGCTTGTTCTTTGCATAAGAAAGGTCATTACTCGGTGTCGCTCTCATCAAATTGAGGTCTTTGAAGGAGAAACAGATACAGACTAGCCTCCAACTTATATGCACAAAGTGGCTGGTCTCATTTTTGAATCCTCATTTCACCTTCTGTCATGAACATATCTATTTTCATGAACATCCTACATCGAGCAGGAATAAAGCTATATGCAACTGTTGGTTCTAAATATTAAATGAAAGTTTAATAAATCACCCGTGTGTATGTAAAATTTATGCACAAAGTGGATTTACTTTCTTTTATCCTAATTTTAAGTTTTCAAATCTTGAACAAACTAAAACTCCTAACAAAGTTTAAATCGTTTTGGAATAGTTGGAATTTTTTATTTTATTTTTTTTAAATTTTTAAATTTTTTTTTTTTTTAACTATCAAGAAGCAAGATTTCTCTTGATCTTCTCTTCATTAGCAATAAATTTCTCTTTGTTCATGTCAGGCTTCCGTTCTGGCCTTACATAAAACTCATGGCCATCTCCTTTTTGGTGCTACCTCACTTTGAAGGTGCATATCATGTTTATGCGTGCGTTGTTCGTCCTTACTGTCTTGTGAACCCAGAAGAAGTTATCAACAAATTCAATAAGCTGAAGGAGTTATCTCATAAGGGGGAAAATTTTCTAGCTATGGCAGAGAAATATCTTGAAGAGAATGGGTCTGAAGCCTTGGAGAAACTCATCACAAGTAAGGTATGCCTTTATATGGAAAGAGGGCCATATATAGGGATGACAAGAAATTGCCTGATGAGGAATATTTCAAACTACAGGAGACTTCACATAGGAAGGCTAAATAAGTGGTGTACTAAAAGCCTACTGTTTTTTCAAATGTTCCATATAGAATAAATTTTTTCATGGGAGTATGATTTAGTATCTCTAATTGGTCATCTAAATACACACCTAACAGGATGATTTACCTTGATATCTGAAACATAAGCGCATGTTATCTTGTCACAGTCTTCAATAACGTGGACATGCATGCAACTATGAAAATTCAGATTGCATTGGCTTGTTCTCAAATTTGAGAGCCCTCTCATGACAAAAGCCATGACTTTATTAACCACTTGATTGAAACAAATTTTGAGACCTTTGAAAGTCAAACGAATCTTTTAATAAATCTCTCAATGCAGCAATGAGAGCTCATGGTTCTTGTCAGGAGAGGGTTCTCTTGATAGATTTTCTCTAATTTTGTATCAAACTGGATTAATTTGAGATATGGTAATAAAGGGATCTCCGCATGTGTGCCACAGACATTTGTATTTATTATTATTATTTTTTAATTCTCTCACATTTATACTTCAGTCAAAAGGTGTGAAATCTAGTTATGATGTGGAAGAGATCAAGACAGTTGCAAATACAGAGAAAAAAGAAGTGGTTGCAGCAATCGAGGTAAGGTTCCTGACAATGAACTGTAAATCTGTCAATATATTATGGTGGCTATAAATCTGTTCATCTTGCTAGATGTATTATAGAGAGACACACCTGAGTTGGGAAGGGAAAAGAGTCCAGTGTGACCTTTGTACTTCAGTGAGTCAACATCCTTTGAAAATTGGATGCCATGTGTGAGTCAGTGAGTGGAGTTAAACAGAGGTAGTTTGTTGTTGGAGGACTTGAACAATATGAAGCTAGTACAAATTCTTTCCCTGATGTGAATAACTTGGAAGCTTATTGTCTGAATTAATCATGGAATCTGCATAATGTTCTTTTAATTGAAGTGTAAAGATGTATTTTGTGTAAAATAGAATACCATGATGAGCCATTATATTTCTTCTCTCTCTGCAGTCCAGTTGCAAAGGTCCTATTGTTGTTCAGAAAGATATCAAGGCAGTGGAACAAACAGAAATAAATGCAGCAGCTGCAGCCAAGGTATCATTACATGCGCGTGCACACTTTTCAGGAACCTATGTGTTCCAAGTTTGGGAACAATTACAAATGTACATTTCAAATGTGGGGAAATGTGATTTAAAAGTTATATTTGGCCCATGAAAATCAACACCGGCAACCTCCAAGATTTGATTTGGAAACCCGGAAGGGATGCAATAAAGAAATTCAGATAACCATTGCGAGAAAATGAAACATAACATTTTTAATCTTTTTCTTCTCTCTCGCTTGCTCTGCAGCCCAAGTGCAAAGATCCTATTGTTGTTCAAAAAGACATCAAGGCAGTGGAACAAACAGAGGAAAATGCAGCAGCTGCAGCCAAGGTATTATTACACAAACACATACCCGCATTTATTTTTGGAACGTAGGTGTTACAAGATTTGGGAACAACTGCAAATCAACATTTCAAATGTGAGGAATTGCGATTTAACAGTTCTGGTTTCGTTCTAAAATGTTCAGCATATTTGGCCCATGAAAAACAACACTGGAAACTTGCAGGATTTGAGTTGGAATCCCAAAACAGAGGTAATAAAGAAAATCAAATGACCATTATGAGAAAATGACACATCATATTATTAATCCATCTCTCTCTGCAGTCTAAGGGCAAAGTTCCTATTACTGTTCAGAAAGATATCAAGGCAGTGGAACAAACAGAAATAAATGCAGCAGCTGCAGCCAAGGTATCATTGCACTCACACGCACCCGCGTGCGCACACACATTTCAGGAACCTAGGTGTTCCAAGTTTTTGGAACAATTACAAATGTACATTTCAAATGTGGGGAAATGTGATTTAAAAGTAATATTTGGCCCATGAAAAACAACACCGGAAACCTCTAAGATTTGATTTGGAAACTCGGGAAGGGATGCAATAAAGAAATTAAGATGACCATTGTGAGAAAATGAAACATAGCATTTTTAATCTCTTTCTTCTCTCTTGCTTGCTCTGCAGCGTCAGTGCAAAGATCCTATTGTTGTTCAAAAAGACATCAAGGCGGTGGACCAAACAGAGAAAAATGCAGCAGCTGCTGCCAAGGTATTATTACACGCACACACACCCGCATTTATTTTTGGAATGTAGGTGTTCCAAGCTTTGGGAACAACTGCAAATCAACATTTCAAATGTGAGGAATTGCGATTTAACAGTTCTGGTTTCGCTCTAAAATGTTCAGCATATTTGGCCCATGAAAAACAACACTGGAAACTTGCAGGATTTGATTTGGAAACCCAAAACAGAGGTAATAAAGAAAAATCAAAATTATCAAATGACCATTATGAGAAAATGACACATCATATTATTAATCCTCTCTGTGCATTCTAAGGGCAAAGTTCCTATTGTTGTTCAGAAAGATATCAAGGCAGTGGAACAAACAGAAGTAAATGCAGCAGCTGCAACTAAGGTATCATTACACACACGTGCCCACCCATATTTATTTATCAGGAACCTAGATGTTCCATGTTTTGGATTAATTACAAGTCAACATTTCAAATGTGGGGAAATGCGATTTAGTAATTCTGGTTATCCTTTAAAATGTTTAGCATATGTGGAAATGTGATTTAGCAGTTCTGGTTTTGATTTAAAGTGTTTAGCACATATGGCCTATGAAAAACAACGCCGGAAACTTCCATGATTTGAGTTGGAAAACCAAAAGAAAATAAGAAAATCAGATGACAATTATGAGAAAATGTCTCATCACATTTTTAAAGAGTCTTACCACATCAATTTTGTAAATACCATACGTGTGCTGAGACAGTGGTTAGAAGATGAAGCAAAGTAGGAAAGAGAGTTTTGAGAATAAATACCACTATGATCATTGATCAATATGAGTCGATGCATAAGAATTAATGACTTTCCTGCCTTGGTCAGAAAGAGTCAGATAAGCTTTTCTCAACTTCAATTGTTAGAACAACCTTAAGGCTGCTTCACTTTTTGCAATGAACTGTACCTGTGATAACAAAAAAATTATTTTTTGGATAAAAATTATGTCACTTTCTTATTTCCTCCTGTTGCTAAGTTTTCATTCATTTTTCACTCACATGAGCTACTTGTTTCTCTTTCCCCACTGGTGGATCAGTTTCACTCATTTTGACTCATCATGTCATTTAATGCGCCTGCTTTCTTTTTAGCAACTTTGTTTCTGAATTCTTTTGCTCTAAAATCAAGCAACACTGGTGAGTGGATGTGGTAAATCTCGCTTTTTCAATTGTTCATGCAGGTGAAGAATGGAGGGCAAAATCTTGCTCATGCCGAGAAGAAAACAGATGCAACTCTGGAGGTTAAAGACACGACAGCCACATCAGTAGCTGGCAGAGAGAACAAACTTCCGGAGGTAACCACTTCAAAGAATATTCAGAAAGAATGGACTTGTGCTGTATGTCAGTTGAAAACCACCAGTGAGAAAGACTTGAATTCCCATCTACAAGGGTGGAGACACTGGGCCAAGTGTGAGGAGCTGAAAGCAAGTAAGTCAACGGATAAAAACAAGGGTTCTTGGTCTTCCACAGAAAATAAATCCCATCAAGCCAATCAAGAGCCTGGAAAGCGCAAATGGAGTCAAGTGGACAGTTACAAGGAGAGAAATCCAAAGAATGCTGGTAATACTCAGATGCAGCCGTCTAAATTATGGTGCAGCATCTGTAATGTAAGGTGCTCTGGAAAGATAGATATGGCCTGTCACCTTAAAGGGAGGAAACACTTGACTCGGGTTCAAGAAGTGTTTGGCTGTGCAGGTGGTGAACAGGGTTGGGAGGAAACACTTGACTCGGGTTTTGGCTGTGCAGGTGGTGAACAGGGTTGGTATTGAGGTTAAAATGGATTTGAATGTTTTAAGGTATACGAGATGGTTGCGGGCTCTCACATTTTTGTTTGCCAGGGAAAAAAAGGTATAAAATTGGAGATGTAATCTTTTGATTTTACGTTTTAGTGAAGATGTTAGAAATTGAATGTTTATTTTTTTTGAGGAGTGCTCCATTCACAGTCGCACCTCTGATATAGAAGTTGTAATCAATACATCTTTCCTATTTTTTTGGAAATATAAACTTTTAACTTTTAGGACCAAGTTACCATTTAAAATTGTTTCCTCTTTCTTTATATACCTAATAACCTTCTTTCTTTTGTTACTTATATGATATATTTAACTTTATTTTCAACTTTACATCTTTCCTATTTTTTTAGAAATTGGAAATATAAAATTTTAACTTTTAGAACCAAATTACTGTTTAAAATTGTTTCCTCTTTCTTTATATACCTAACAACCTTCCTTCTTTTTTTTGTTACATATATTTAACTTTATTTTCAACTATTGTCTTTTTTCCTTTCCTGATTGGATATATATAGCTACACTTCATTCTTTACTTTCTTTTTTTGTTCAATTGTCTTTTATATATATATATATATATATATACTCACGCCTTCACCTTGATGGATTGGGTTTTATATAATTTAATTAAAATAATATTATGAAATTGAGTTTTAATTGAAGTAATATTATAAAATTTGAGTTTTAGTTAATACGTGAAACAAGAGAAGTATGGTTTCTAATCTATTCACAACTTTTTTTTTTCTCTTTAATATGGATCTAGAGAAGGAGGGGAGTAACAGTGAGAAAGAGAAACCATCATAATTAATTTTTCAACCAATCAGACACTGTGAGTAACATTCCTTTTATTTTTATTATAGTGTTGGTACTCACGTACTCAATATTTTTTTTTGTTGTCAGGTCTGACATGCTTGACCATTTTTACCTAAGATTGCGTGACTTTTTTTGCCCTTGATACTTTTTTTCTGAATGAAAAATACCATCAAGACAACATTCTTAGCTTTGGATTAAGGGACTTTAAGGGAAAAAACCATCAAGAAGACATTCTTAGCTTTGGATAAGGGAATTAAAGGGCACAGGATTACTGTGAGAGTGCCTCATGATAGACTTAATTGAATCATGCATGTTTCGATTGTGAAGCCCACAACGATAGTCATGACAACCTTTCATGGACTAAGCTCTTCTTTTCCTCCCTCAATTAATTGTTCAATGAATCATATTTCGAGATCTGATTAGGCTGATAACCTAGATAACTCTCTTTTTACATACATCTATCCGCATATCCTTTGTATATCTTTTTCCTCTTTCTGTCTAATGCTTAAATGAAAATAAATAAAAATAAATAAAAATAAAAAATTCTCAAGAAGAGGTATTACCAAAAGTAAGAATTGGAAAAAATAATGTGAATATTAGAATTTTCACGAGTCCTTTTCCCTCTCCCCATTCTTCGTAGTAATCAAACAAGAGAAGAATTTCCTTTTCACGCTAACCAAATGAAGCCTAAATAGATTATATTGATGACAATGCATCTCAAGCCTCGACAGTCCCACCTTGCCTTGGAGTGTAAAACTTAATTCAACATCCAGATGTATAAAACAAAAGAAAAAGAAAAGGGAGACGCGCGCATAAAGGAGAACATAAGTGGTTAGATGTAATGGGTAGAAGACTGTTATTTTATTTAAGAGCTTACACATCTTGCTGGAGTTCTAAAAACAAAGATTACACATTTTTTATTTATTTATTTTGCATCTATGGCTTTTGAGAAGTTGGCATTGCCAAGGATACCCCAGAACCACTAGGTAAATCCTTCCATTGCTGAGTCACAGTCTTGATCTGGGTGTAAAAGTTTACTCCAGCCTTGCCTGCAATTCGAAAGAAATCCCCCAGTTCAGAAATGTTAGAAACCTATCTTGCCTTCTCCAAGTAACCACTGACATGCGCACACATACAAGTAAAGAACAAGCTTTTGATTTTGTATTTTACCATAGAAATTGAGATCGCCTGCAAAAGATGCCTTGGAGCCGGTAAATGAGAAAAAGGGTAACGGAACTGGTATAGGAACATTGATGCCAACCTGAGTCAGACCAATCCATATTAGAGATTGATTCACAAATCCTATTACGAGCATCATCTACCTTGTCTTGGCAAAATATATAGCAAAGGAAAATCTAAAAACTTTATAGGTAGCTTTTTAGGATTTAAAAGAACAACAAAAAAGAGAAAATGGAAAACATGCACATCTAATAGTTTCCAGAATATATTCAAATTCCGCCAATCAAACTAGCTTTTTATAAACTTCCACAAAGATGTGGACCAATAGTGAGCCCAAAATATGTGGGCCCCAGAATTAGCAAACACAAATTTCAAAGCATTCAGGGTTTGATGTCTACTGGCCTGGTTGAATTGCTTTTAAAAAACACTCTTGAATGAAGCTAAGGGTTAATTTACCTGTCCAGCTTCAATCTCAGTCTGGAACTTCCTTGCAGCCACACCAGATGTTGTAAAAATAGAAGCTCCATTGCCATATCTGTACAAAGAGATTAGCTTGAATACGACAAGGCAATACTTAAATTCTTACATTTGTGTCATAAATAGAAGTTACGATAATTGACGTACTTGTTTCTGTTGACGATCTTTATGGCTTCTTCTAAGTTGTCAGCCTGAACATAAGGGGCAACAATAAAAATATATCTTAACAATTCCCCATGATAAGCAATAACCAATCTGATTGTAAGAGAAACAGGAGTGCGAAATGTGAAATATTGACAAACCTGCATGCAAACAAGAACCGGGCCAAAGATCTCCTCCTACACAAACCCAGATACCACTCATTAAATTTATGCCAAGGTCTAAACTCAAGCCTCTCCTTTGAGTAAAAATCATAAATTATTTTAGGTACATTTCTGATATATACACAAGGAACTGAAATCATGAAATTAGATACCTTGTAACATTCCATATCAGCCGTGACATCAGTCAAGATGGTAGGACCAATAAAGTTGCCTTGCTCATGTCCTGGAACCTACTTGTCATCCATGAAGAGAACGAATTATATTTAAACACTTGGGTGAAAAATTGAGAGAGTAGGGGGGGGGGGGGGGGGGACCCTTAAATGTTGTCATATGAAATCTCACTGAAAAAACTTGAGCGCAGCACTAAAAAATTTGGGTGACAAATTTTCCACAAAACATTTGCACTATATATCTCAAGTCTTAACCATACAAATTTCAGTCTGTCATCCGCTACCAGTGTCCTCGTAATGAGGTCCATCTAAAAAGGCAAACCCAAGGCACGAGGCTCCCGCCATTGCGGGGTCTAGGGAGGATCAAATGTACGCAGCCTTATGCCATTGCGCCAATGATCGCCTAATGAGGTCCATCTGCATCTCTAAATGTAGTTTGGCTAACAGAGTAACAAATTTAAGTCAAGGCGCACGCACACTGGGGGGAATTCATGCAGAATTTGGTCAGGCAACAAGTCGTTTCTATTGACAGTTAACTGTCCAAAAACAAGTGAAACAAAGGTCACCTATACTACTCTAAATGCCAGTAGATCTAGGGCCAGGCTTTGCTTTTTTTAGAGAAAATTTATGCCCCAAGTTAGTAAGAGTTTATCTATTTGTTTTATTTTGTCATTCTTTTTATCCTTCCTTTTTTGCCACGTGTTGAAGGATTTAAATATTTAAGTTGCACCCTCTTTAACAACTTATGCTTTTGGAGTAGATGTTTGTTAACATGGCATCAGAGCAGGGTAGGTCATGTGTTCAAACCTCACTATCACCCTGATTTTAAATTGAAACACGTGTTAGACCAAAAAGAAGGCCACACGTGAGGAGGCGTGTTGAAGGATTTAAGTATTTAAGTTACACCCTCTCAACAACTTAAGCTTTTGGAGTAGATGGTTGTTAAAACCACACATAGAGGAGGATCGGAGGCCAAGAAGATCTCCTTGCAGAATAATTCCATCGTATGGGCATTTTCTAGTTTTTCTATGTCGCAGAAATACAAAGCCTCAGTTTTGATTTGCCGGTTTATAGGGATTAATGACGTGCTTGTGAGTATGCGTGGATGTGAGAGAGTACTATGTTGAAGATGGAGACCCTAGTTTAACTCTTTACAATCATAATATGAGAAAATATGCTTGTAATATCCCCTTTTTATTAAAATTTCTTATTGCTATGTCAAATTCATCACAGTGTTTCATCAAGCTTTGCAATTTACCATGCTAAACAAATAATTATTGAGAATGGGTGAACACTCAATAAAAGTATTAACCAAATCATCATAGTATCAAGAAGCAAACAGATTCTGACACCAGCAACAAATAAAGTAATCAGAACATGAAAGATATAAACGAATACCACAATATCTCTCCCATCAACTAATAGTTTGGCACCACTTTCAACACCACTTTGAATTAATCTGCAAATCCTTTCTTTTGCCTGTACATGTAGGAAGAATCTCAAAGCAACATTAAAAGAAGCCGCAAAATCAGATAAAGATTTAGAATTTGAAAGCGTTTAGGTTTTATGGTACAATTTGTAGTACAGAAATGCTGAGAATTTTTGTGAGCATGTATGCACCTGTTTGCTTATAACTGGACCCAGGTCTGCATCAGGATCAGTTCCAGCATTTACTTTAAGTGCTTTGGCACGCTCCACGAGCTTATCTTCCCTAAAAAGGTTAAAAAAATTCCCCATTATACTAAATTACCTCATACATAGTCAAACTCAAAGCACCTTTTACCAGTTAAAAGTAAGAATTCCTTTTAAAAACTATTAGGGAATAGAAATCACTGCATAGTTGCTTGATGTAGAGGCGAAACCTCAGACTGTCAAACATGAGAAAACATGTTTGAGTATGATGGCGGCAACTGTGTGCAAATAATGCCAAAAATGTTAGATCCATACCTAGATTGTCCCTTCCAAAACTTGATCAACAAGGACCAACATTGGGTAACACCCCTTTTATTTCTTGAGAATCTTTTAAGTGAAATATCTTCAATTGGCAAAATAAAAGAAACTCGAATCTCATACTGTTTACAGGTGGGAAATTGAATCACATACTGCCATTATCACACACACACACACACACGTGTATATATATATTTATAGAGAGAGAGTCCTTTTTCCACCACACCCATTAAAAATAAATTAATCAAGTATATCCATAAATAAAACAAATAGCATATATTATACTATTATATAACATAAACCAGACTTAAATATGCAAGACAACTTCGAAAAAAAAACCAGTACCCTACTTTTGAACACGTTTCAAGCCAAGCCCCCATATCTTAATTTACAAGGTTTAGAGAAATCCAAGCACCTAGATACACACCCGCACTGCATACAACAATCCAAATCCGTCTAAGATAACTCATTGTCAAACCTGTTAGAATCACAACTTCCTTTAGAATCACTATTCACTGGCTTCAAGTTTTCAACTATCAAAGAACAAGGGATAATTTGGCAAGAAGAATGGGGAAAGTGTTAAGCGTCTCCAGATGCATTCTGAGGTTGGTTGCTTGTAGGAGTTTGTTGTATTCTTTGTTTGGACTTTATCTGGTGATGCACAAGTTTGTTCGTGTTGGGCTCTTCGTAATTAAGAAGGTTTTGAAAGAAGCTCCTTAGCATCTTTTCTGGAGTTGGTTTAAGAAGAACGAAATTCTTTTGGAGGTCTTTTGAAGGAATGGAGCGGCCAATACATAAAATTGAGTATTTTTTGTTATCGTTTTCTCCTTCCTTTTTTTTTTTCTTCTTCTTTATTTTTTATTTTTTTAAATTCATTTGTAGAGTTCTTAGGAGGTACAACTGTGTCTAGTCAATAGTTAATCATCAAGAAGAAGACAAGACCGAAGGATCAATTAAACTCAAGAAAATATAATCAAGTAAGGGGAATGAAACATAAATACCATAGCTTTGAATCTCCAACGAAGACCACTGTGCTGAGTGCCATGCACCTTTGTCCTGCAGCACCAAACCCAGCTGCAACAAGAGCATTTAAAGTAGCATCTATGCTTGCATCAGGCATTACTATTCCATGATTTTTGGCTCCCATATTGGACTGAAAGTTATCAATGGGCAAGTTAATTAATTTGTACTTTCACCTTTTGGAAGCTATAAGAGCAAACATAAATCTTACAACAAATTCCGCATGTAATGAGTTGATCAGCTGCACAAACCTGAACACGTTTCCCTTTAGCTGATCCTCTTGCATATATATGGCTGCCAGCCTACAGAAGGGGGCCAAGGGGCACAAATGAGAATTCGACAATGTTAGAAAAAGGATAATTGGATATTAAATGACTAAAAGTTCCAATGAGAAGTCAGCAATAAAAAACACACCAAATCCATAATTAGTTACACTGCATGAATTTGATTATTGCATGTAAAACGTATAATGTTTACAAAACACCATAGAAGTATAGCTTCTCAAATAGAAGCTAGCAATACATACATTTCATCTTAAATATCAAGTAGCAATATCATCTAAAGTCAATTGATCACATTATTGAAGACCGGAAAATTCCATATGAAATTTCACATTTAATATGATTTGGCCTATATAGAATAAGGAAGTTTGGAAAGCTTCACTCTGATATACCTTTTCCCAAACCTCCTATGCTAACAAAATAACTTTATTCCTTTAGTTCTATCTAATCTTATCAGATTAAACAACTAACTCAAAAACAAATATTCCTAATTTTAAATTAAACCATGAATGGATAATGGACACGAAGGATGAAGACGCAAAACCACAGAAAAGGGGCCATCATGGAAATAGTTGGGACCATAAGGATGGTGTTTATATTATGGAAGAACATGTGGCACCCATATGTGGATTGGAGGTACATATACTTTCCAAGACCATAGAGTGGATTACAATTACCATGATTTGGTGATCAACCAAATCACCCAGGAATAGTTGATAAAAAGAATGACAATAAAGGAAAGAAGTAGGTCCCAGTTTTATCCTTATGAGACTCATTAATCCACCCAAGTGTGGCCCACTTACCCATATCTGAAGCCGTACGTGTGCTGCTACATCACAAGGATACATTTTGTGCTGTGGTAACGGTCATGAGTACATTCTGACTAGCCATGATAATTACGACAGGATGATTGGCCCTTGGTATACCCAGGACACCGTAAAATACCCATCAATGGTAGCGCTTGGAAAGCATCATGGCTACTGACCTTATGGTGGGCCATAGATCCTGTGCAATGCCATATTCTTTATCTCAGGCACAGCACATTTTTTCCAATCTATGGCTCGGGCATGTTATTATCTCACGTTCATGATCTCTACAACTCAACAAAGTTGTAAAACATTTCCTACCATCCCTACAGCTCAGCAATCACACCGGATCCAATCAGTCACTCAATTATTTATCTGAGTCAAGCACCAAGCTGACTTGTATGAGACATAGCATCTCCACATATGGAAGTTTCTCCTCTAAGTTTTCACCAGAGGAATAGGTAAGGTGATGGGATGGACCCTTGGGAACTTATGGGCAAGCAAAAGACATTTGCATCACTTGACAAGGTTAAATTTGCAATCAAGTACTCTGTATTATTTTTAATTAGTTGAATTACCTTGCGAATCCAAAATGAACTCAAAACTTACAGGATTGTACAACAGAGTAACTCAGTTACTTGCAAATTTGGTAGCATACAAAAGATTAAAGTTTCATAGATAATATAATACGAATAAACCATGGAAGCATTACTTACTATATTTGAACCAACAAAGGATATAGCTCTGATATCGTCATCATCACAAATAGCATTAACAACATCCTGCCCCAAACATACCAAAGGGGAAAAAAAAAAAAAAAGAGCGGAAGAAAAAGTTAAACAAAATCAAGCATTGAATCATCAAAGTTCATTTTACCCAAATTAAGTTAAAATGTAAAGAAAGGAGCATTAAACTTGAAGCATGTGTAATGTCTTATTAGCTTGACATTATTTAAAACCTTCAGCAGTTTATAAGTAAAAGTCAATAAAAAATCCCAAATTAATAATTGAGTGGAGTTTTGCACAGTTATGGAATTAATAAAGTAAATAAGAGCTTGCAAACAATTATCCAAGTCTAAGCATACATTGGTGCCATGAACAATATTGAGGACACCGTTGGGTAAACCAGCCTCCATTGCTAATTCTGCAAGTATTATAGAAGCCCCTGACAAAACCGAAAAAACAAATCAGTTTGAATTAAAAGCATAAGAAAGAGAATTTATTTCCTACAATTTATGCTTGACAACATGATACAATTAACAAATAGCATAAACAAGAAGCTACATCTAAATGAGAATACATGAAAATTAACATATAGATAGATATATTATTGGAAGGAATATATCAAGGCGTCCCATAATTAAGAATTGAGAGGACTTTCTGAAGGATTAATTGAAAAAAATGATTTTTAATAAACCTTCCATTTGATGTTTCCAGGGAACGTTTTCATTCACAAACTTGAGAATGAGAAATTCCTCAAGGTTCCTCAATAATTAAAATTACAGTTAGTTTGTGCAATCCAAGTCCAACTGCAGAGTGTATCTACAAAGCACTGAAACAGCATAACTTACCATGAAAAAAATACTAAAACTGTAACTAATTCCATCTTTCAGATCCGCAATTGGTACATGATTTTTTACTAGGAATACCCATTCTGTCTTAGATAAATCAGTGAAAAATCAGGTGGGCCTGGAACAGGATAAGGCTGCTCCACCGGATACTGAATTCCCAACCTATTCCCGTCTCATTGAAGAAAGAGACTGTTCCATTCTTAACTAGCTTTCACTGTCTTGACACAATTCATTGAAGGAACTCTACTTAAACTGGATATTTTGTGTCCACCAATCTTTCAAAGCTTGCTTGACCTCTGGCTCAGTACATATTAAACAAAACAATCCAGCACCTAGGTTACAATGAGGGTTTAATTACTCGAACTGATAAGGTCACCTTTCTACATATTTGTCAGCTGTGGGTTTGGTATAGAGGAGGCTTTACTGATTTAAAATTGAGGATTGGGGTGGTGATGACCATTTATAGTGACTGACTTTGGCTGGCTGCCTTCAAGAGGATCTCTCCAAACAGAAGATCAGCCTAAAGAAAAAGCTTTACAAACAGTCAAACTTCAAGGATGTTGCATAAACAGTCAAGTAGAAAATACGAATGTGGTCATCTTCTAAAAATTCATTTTGAAAAGTTTGAACACAAAATCAGGCTGACCCAAGATAGAGATTGCATGTTCTCTGATTTCCATGCATCTACATTCCTAATGTTTGTTAGAAGCAATCTTGCAATGAGGAATTGCTGTAGGCTAAATGGACAAGTTTCGACAACACCAATATTAAGACGGATAAACAGATTTTGTTGTATGAACAACCACATTATTTGTTGCAATCCCTCAATTCTCAAATTCAATTGCTTCATGACCCATCCATCCACATCATTATTAGTGGATAAATCCTACTTGATGCTCATATAAGAGGAGAAGGAGGAGGAGGAGGAGGATGGGGGGATGGATAAATTCTTTGCTCCAGAATATTATGCATCACTTGGCTCAAAAGGGAAATAATTCCCTAAGATTTCAAGCATCATACCACTCAAAAGCAATAAAAATCACCTGGATCCTTCTCTGACGGCTTTAAAATAAAGGTATTCCCACATGTAACTGCAACTGGAAACATCTGCAGTAGATGAAACATTTGAAATTTTGAGATATTCACTTTTTTCTGCTCTTTGTTCCTTTATTATTTATTTATATATATATATAAATTGGAAACTCAATCAAGCACCACATATAGTACTAGAACTTGGATGCATGTGATGATTCAACCACATTACTGTAGTAAGCTGACTCAACTCATCAGGCAGTTCTATCATCTTTTTTTACCTTTTCTCATTCAATGGAACACCTGTGCTCTCTAAGCTAGTTCAGTCATCCAAGGTTCCTTCTGAAAATAAGATTCTATTCGGATGGATGTTCTTAATGATGAATCAACAGGTTCAATCATTGACATGTAAAAATCGAGTACAAGCATATCTCTCTTTTCATTGCTTCATGTGCAAAGCAGCAAAAGAGATGGTTGATCTACTTTCCCTGTCAAGGCTCCCCTGCCTACTCCCTGATAAGATCTTATTTGGTTGACAGGGCTTAGCAAAGTTGCTAATTCAGATCTTTATGCATAGGTTGAACTTAGTTTTGTGGCATTCAGGATAAAATGTCTTGGATTTGCGCATGCATTCTTTTTGGAAGGAAATGATACATTATATTTCAGGACAGGCCACATAGGAGAAATTGAGTCAATAAAACCTTTTGGGGATACCTTTTTATGGAGTTTGCTGACATATCGAGAACGATTATAATACATCTCCTGTCAATTGTGGGTTCCTTTCACTCTATGAAATATTATTACCATTTCTCTGGCTCATACTGCATATATAACTTGAAAATTGCAACTTACACAGAAAACATCAATATATGTGAGGGATGCACGGGACATCTGTTGCATTTGACATGTAACATATCCAGAAATCTAGAAAATTTACCATAAGAAATTCAAAACTGCAATTTTCACAATTTGTAAGTTATACCCCCTTTAAAATTGCAGATAGAAAAACTCAGGCTCACTCACCAACTCCTCTTTCTCCAAGGGAAACAAGAAAAAAAGAAAAAAAAAAAAAAAAAAAAAAAGAGTACAGAATTATTAACAACATAAAAAAGGGGGTATAAGAGGAATTGGTAAGGGAGCCTGAGTTTTGCTAGCTGCAATTTTAAAGGGGTATAATTTACAAATTGTGAAAATTGCACTTTTGAATTTCTTATGGTAAATTGTCTACATTTCTGGATATGTTAAATGTCAGATGCAACAGATGTCATCTTTCACATATATTGATGTTTTCTGTGTAAGTTGCAATTTTCAAGTTATATATGCAGTTCGCTCGCATATATCTCGTACAGTTAACAAAGTGAAGCTTAACAAATATGGCTGTTCATTAAGTCTCTTTGCTGAAGGGCTTCCTGCATACCATACAATACAAGCAAAAAAAGTGGAACATTGTATTTCACCAAGGGCAAGCTCTTGGTTCCCCTCTGTAGCCTTTAGTCTCTCCAATTCTCTCTCTCTCTCTCTCTTTTAGGAGGAGGGTGTTTGTTGGTGCATCAGATTTGATTGCTTAAGGCAGTCATGATACTAGAGACCCATGCAAGTTTGCCGAGAGTTTCTCATGTCATCCCCATTCGATTTGTACCAAGGTAAATATGATGACGAGTGATATTCTTAATTTCCATCCTCCATAAATAGATTATCTCCGACCCCAAGTCTTGCTAGCTTAGAGGCAACCTCTTACCTAAGAAGCGAAGCTTTAATTACCATAAACTAAAAACCAACTAAAAAGGAGAATGAATAGCAACTTTACCCATAAGGGAATCATTGCTGGGAAGTTGAAAGGACAAATCCCAGCACAGACACCAAGTGGCTCTCTGATACTGTAAGTGTCAATTCCATTCGACACGTTAGGAACAAATTCTCCCATTTGCAAAGTTGCCATTCCACAAGCATGTTCCACTACCTCTACAAGAGAAAACCAAAAAAACTTTGAAGTCCTTCTACTATCACTATATCTTCTGAAATGACGGGCAATAAAGAGACTAACCTAGCCCACGAAACACATCACCCTGTGCATCCTTCAACGTCTTTCCCTGTTCAGTTGTAATGTTCATGGCAAGCTTATCCTGACCCAAAAATTACAGTTGCCCCGTTAATAACAATAATAAGCGGAAGCAAAAGTGATGGAGTAGGAAAATCCACCATGCTTACCATGTCTCTCCGAATAAGTTCTTGGAGCTTGAACATAATTCGCTGGCGGGTTGTAATAGGCGTATTCCGCCATGATGGAAAAGCTTGTTTGGCTGCAGAAACTGCAGATTTGAACTCTTCATTTGTAGTCAACGGAACTTGACAAACAACTTCTTGTGTTGCCTATTGCCGAATCATCACTCAGTTAATCAAACACACGCAATATGACAAATTATATAGTATAAGGAAAAGAAACAAGTTGTCTAAGGCGTTTTATGCACTTACAGGGTTTATAACATCAATGGATTCAAATGATTGCGAATCAACAAAGCTACCTCCAATGAGATTCGGAACCCTCTAACAGAACAAGATAAATAAGCCTCAGTCCACTCTACAACCTAAAAGTGAGAAAATGCAAGAAAAGCGAAACAAAAGTGAAATCGTCTCGAAACAAATAAATCATACCAGAGGGTTCCGATGCCTCCAAGATGGCTCGGCGGCGGTAGAGAGATGAGAACTTTTCAGAGCAAAGATCTGGGGACTCAAAGACCGAAAGCTTCGAACTGTAACCCATCATATATATATATATATATAGAATCAAATTAGGGCTTTTTTTGAAATTGAATTGATCGGACTTAGTGTGAAATTGTTTACCTCTTTGAAGTGAATATTGCAACATCGTTATTCTGATGTGCTGAAATCTTTAGCTCGTTGACGATGAGAAAAGAACTGTTGTCACCCTTCTCCGCTTAGTACATATATATACATTATTATATATGTATACATATATATATGAGAGTGGTGATATTGTTCTTTTAACCAATCAAGAAAAAGATATTGTTCTTTTTAAAGAGTACGCATTAATTGAGAAAGATCTGCTCGATAGCTCAGTTCTTGATGGTAAAAGAATTTGAGAGCCATTTGACGGTTTAAATTTAGAGATGATTTTTACGAGAAAGTAGATGAATTTATTTCATACGTTTCCATTAATTGCGCAGTTTAATGATTTATTTAATTAATCATTTTTAAAATTCGGATATGCATGGTCGATGTGTCGCTGAGCTTGACTCGGTGGCGTGAGCAAATAAAGTCGGAAGGGATTGCAATTCTGCCCAAACAAACAGTCCTCTTGTTAGAGGGAGCTTGTTTGTTTTGTTTACATCCAAATGAAATTTATAAGTCCGTACATAATATTTAGGTAAATTGCTCCAACTTTCTTTGAAGTTTAACTATATTACCCATATATGAAAATTTTCACAAATTTACTGATACTCCCTTTCAGAGTTAAAATTGTTAACTTTGGTAATGAAAATATAAGAATGCCCTTGAGAAAAAATTTATATGTAAAGTTTTTTAATTAATTTAGTTTTATTAGTATATAAAATTCGGAGTATTAATTTAGTATATAAACTTCTTTACATATAATTTATTAGTATATACTTATTTACATATAGTTTTTTTTTTTTTTTCCTTTATTTACATATAGTTTATTAGTATACAAGATATTAATTTAGTTGTCAAAGTTTGTTAATTAATTTTTACAAATTTTACTCTTAAAAATAAAATTATTTGATCATAAAATTTAACTTTAAATTAGCGAGTTTGAAGAGTCTAAATTTGGACTCTTTATCACTGCTCTAATAATTGTCTTAATAATTCTGAAGGTGGATTGACTCAGAAAAGTATACAATCTTTCTATTAATCAAGTGACTCAAACAGTGTACTTGAATTTTTATGAATTAAGTGAATAGCAAGAGTTAATGTTGCCCACACAAGAGGTCGAGTTAATGTAATAAAATTGAGTTTCTTATGAAACTAAATTGAATTTTTATGACATTAAACATATAATGGTCTTCTGGATCAAGCATAAGGTCATTAGTCAATTAAGTTTCTACCTCTCTAAACAGGTGTGTCTATGTTCCCCTCCTCTAATTTGCGGGGAAAAAAAAAAATAATCATGGTGCATTAAATTGTTGGGCTCTACAGTATTTGAATGGATTTCTTAGAGCTTGTTTGGGATTGCTTTCCACCGTTTAAAAATACTGTTATTTGAAAAAAAAATGCGTTTAGATGTATGGTAATCATTAAAAGCGCTTTTAATGGTTACCAATTTTAGTTAAATAGAGCTTTAGAATAAAGTTAGTATTTGAAGCTTTTTAAACTAACAGATTGTATATTTTATGTAGCTATTTTTCCTTTTCCTTCGACAATTTTATTCTTTTATATTTTTTATAAAGACAATCCCACCCCTTCTTTTATAAAATTACTATTCTCAAATATGATAACATTGTATTGTTTTAAAGGAATACAAGTGTTTTAAGAAATATTGTTATTAAACAAATTTAAAAATAATTCAATTATAAAAAGTAGTTATTATAATATGTCACCAAACACTTAGCATGTTTTTCACCAACCCAATTTTTTGACGGCTTTAGTGATAAAAGTGCTTATTTTATTCTAACAGTAACCGTAATGTTTGTGATTTTTTTTTTTTTTTTTACATATATAATTGTGGTGTAGAAAAGGAAAAAGGAAAATTTTATTTAAAAAGGTGGTGGGACCCACCACTAACATATATGTGTGGCTTAGAGACCCATTTGGTCTCATTCTTCCTTTCTCTCTCCCGTAGCTCACTCTCACCCCCAGGGCCGGCCCTGAGATTGAAAAAATCTTGAAAGGCCCTAGGCGCCATTAAAGTAAATGTGCTCGTCTTGCATTTTGAGCTGCAAAATTATCAATTAAATTGCTCAAATCAATTTTTTCCAACACATCTTTTTCAATAGACAACATAGCTAATCCATTCAATCTCTCTTGTGTCATCGTCGACAGCAGGTAAGATTTGATTAATTTCAACTTTGAAAAGCTTCTCTCAGCAGATGCAACTGTAACTGGAATAGTCAATAATACTCTATATGCAATCCAAGCATTTGGAAAACAATAACCTAGCCTTTTTATAAAATTCAATACTTCAATTGCCTTTTTTGTTTCTTTTGGTAAAGCTTCTTTTAAGACTTGTAACTCTAAAAATAATTCAGTCCCATCAATATCAGAAACCATTTTATGTTTTAGAATATTTTCAAGATTATGACATGAACACTTCAAACTATCATTATTTACAGACTTTAACCTCTCCAAATTAAACAAAAATCCAAAAGAGTCATCATATTGTTGAAATTGTTCAAATCTACTCTTTAGTGAAGAAAGAGCTTGATTAACTATGTATATAAAGTAATTAACTCTAAACGATTCTTCGGCCGATTGTGTCATCTCTTCATTAGCACTCTCATCAAATTGTTTCTTTCTACGAATGACATGTCTTTCACGGAATAATGGTTCAACTTCCATTTCAGTTGCAATCTCTTTAGCCTCAATCATAGCAGATTTAAATCCATTTTCTCTATAAGTTTCAAAAAAATGAAATGAGTCCTTTTAAGAGATCTGTAGCAACATCAATTTGCATGTCTTCTGTTTGCATGATTTTGCTTACTTTGTTAATGGCATTCAATATATCAAACCAAATAGCCATGCCAAGTAAGAACTCAAAATTCTCAATTTCATATGTAGCTAAGCACTCAGCATCACTCTTTGTTTTAGGATCTTCACTAGTATATGCTAAGTGAATTAAAGCATTTCTTATATCTGGAGCTTGAAATCTTATTGCTTTAACACTTTCTAGTTGACCTTCCCAACGTGTTTGTGATGGTGGCTTAAGTGTAAAACCTTTAACATTATTTGTGAGAACTTTCCATCGTTTTGTGGAAGATGAAAACAATGAATACATACGTTGCACAACTCCGAAAAAAGATGATGCTTTAGAACAAGAGTTTGCCATATCACAAAGTGCAAGATTAAGACTATGACAACCACACGGAGTGTAGCATGCTTTAGGATTTATATCTAGTAATCTTTTTTGTACACCTTTGTGTTTCCCTTTCATATTAGAACCGTTATCATACCTTTGTCCTCTTACATCACTAATATCAAGTTTAAGACCTTTCAAAGCATTTACAAATTCATCAAAAAGCCCTTGCCCTAATGTATCATCCACCTTTAGAAATCCTAAAAAGAACTCTTCTACATTTATCGGACTTGCTGAAACATTAACACATCTTAATATAAGTGACATTTGTTCTTCATGACTTGCATCCAGAGTACAATCAAGAATAATTGAAAAGTATTTTGCTTCTTTAACCCTTTTAATGATTACACATTTGATTTTATTCGATATCCGAAGAATAAATTCATTTTGAATTTTGTGACTAAGATAATGGTAATGAATTTTTCTATCTTGAATTCGACGAATGTGCTCTTTCATTATTGGATCAAATTCAGCAATCATTTCAATTATGCTTAAAAAGTTTCCATTATTTTCTTCATAAAGCTTCTTATTGTCCCCACGGAATGCCAAACTATTTTTAGCAAGAGTCTTCACAACAGAAATTATTCTCAATAATACTTGCCTCCAATGTTCTCTATTTTTGTTAATTTTTTCTTCCACACTTTTATCGATTGTTGCATTTTTTTGTAATCTGGTTTCTAATTCAATCCAATTCCCCATGTTAATAATGTGTTCACGACTAGTCTCGTGACTTTTAAGTTTGTCACAAATATTTTTCCAGTCATTGACTCCTTCACTCGCCAATTGAGTTTTTTGTTCATCACATTTAAACAACTTACAACAAAAGTAATAGACTCTGTCCAAAGAACTCAAATAGATTAGCCATTTCCTATCATGTTTTTCACCATTTGACAAGTGTCGAATGTAATATGTAGAAGAGAAATGTCTATTTTTTGAATTTTTAGGAAAATTTTCAAGTTTAACATCTCTTGCAGGACCTCTTTCAACTAATAAATTTCTCATTTTTTTATCAATATCTTTCCAATTTCCTGGATCATTAATGTTTAAAGGAAGATTATCATTATTATTCATATGTTCTTCATTTACCAAATCTTCAAGTTCATTCACATTTTCCTTATTTTGATTCTCATTCATATCTTCATTCATTAAACCTCCATGTTCATTAAGATTTTCTTCATTCCTATGTTCTTCATTCACCAAATCTTCAACTAAATTCTCAGTTTGTGCATTGTTCCTTAAAAACTTATGAATAACACCTTTTTGAGATTGAATTAATTCTTCTTCTCTCCTTTTTTTTTTTTTTTTTTTTTTTTTTTTTCATACCCAGATTCAAATTTCTTGTAGACATAATTGTCAAAAATCTTGAAATCTAAATAATAGGAAACACAATCAACATAAAACTAAACTTCTAAAAAAAATAGCTTTACTAAGAAAATATGGATTACCTCAATGTCTTCGAGTGAAGGATTACTTATGAGATGTCTTAATGATGTAATTTACAGAAAAACAAAAATACCTCATGAGATGTCTAAATGGTCTTCAAGTGAAGTGTGAAGGATTGCTGGATTGGAACCCCTGTATTACAACAAATTCATTGAGTTAATTCACAGTTCACAAAGAAGAATAAAACAAATTAAATTAAAATAATTTTTTGGTTTAAGAATTACTTGAATTAGAGTCCAAGTGTTGAACTTGAACAATAACAACAATCCTTGCAAGTTACGAACCTTCGAACCCGAAGTCCCCAACTGGAAGTTTGGAACAATCTGATCAACAGAGAGAGGGGAACAGAAGTCGAAAGTGTGAACAGTGAACTTTCAACAAAAAAAAAAAAAAAACAGAAGCGTGAAGCCGTGAACAATGAACTGTGAAGACGATAATGATCAACAGAGAGAGAGGAACAAATTCAACAGAAGCGTGAACTTTCAACAAAAAAAAAAAAAAACAGAAGCGTGAAGCCGTGAACAATGAACTGTGAAGATGATGATGATCAACAGAGAGAGAGGAACAGATTCAACAGAAGCGTGAACTTTCAACCAAAAAAAAAAAAAAAATAGAAGCGTGAAGCCGTGAACAATGAACTGTGAAGACGATGATGATTTGATATTGTGATTGTTTTCAATTTTCTGGTTTTGAACTTTTGATTTTTGAGGGAAAAAAAATTTCATTGGTGTAGTTGCAGTCTTGTCTTGGAGAGGCGCGAGTCTCTTGAGATTCTTGAGAAAGAAAGTTCCGAGAATAGAGATTGGAATTTGGAATAAGATTTGCCGATTTGGAGGTGAGGACCGTCAGGTTGCCCAGGCCATTCACAGAGTTGCCATTTGTGTTTTTTATTTTTTATTTTTTTAATTTTATTTAGGCCTCTTAAATGATTTACTGGGTTACAATTTGTTTTAGTGGCCCATCATTCATGGGCTTACAAATTTTGAGGCCCTTAATGATTTGTTGTGCATTTGGTTAATTTTTTTTTTTTTTTTAGTGGCCCATTATGCATGGGCCTATACAATCTGAGGCCCTAGGCGACCGCCTTGGTCGCCTTGGGTCAGGGCCGGCCCTGCTCACCCTTCTTATTCTCCATTTTTTCTTTTCCTTTTTCTTTTTACAAGATTTCAATCATAAATTTCTCCTTCAATTTTTTGAGTTTTACGTGCCATTTGTGGCAAATTAGAGATCACGGCGAAATCTTCGATTTGATCGGAGCAAAGGTGGTTTTGGTGCACCCTAAGAATTTCGAATTCTAGGGTTTGGATTCGGCAAATTGGGGGTTTTTGCAATTCTTGAGGTAGGGGTTTTTAATCCACAATTTTCTTTGACTTTTGTGAGTTTTCTTATAAAAGTTGTTTACTAAATTATGAGTATTTTTTGTGGTTATGGACATTTTATGTATAATGAGCATGACAAGGTATATATTGTGTTGAAAATGATAGAAATTACTTGTATTGGTTATTGATTTTGATTATATGCACTTGAATACTTGAACGTCTAGTACTATGTTGTCAAAATTGTTAAATGAGAGTTTCTTAATTTAATTTTCCCAAAAGTATGTAAATGAAATATAGATGAATTGTATAGAATTGTGTAATAGCATGCTTATATAAAATGGATTATGCTTTGTATGCTTGGTATGCTAAAACAATGATGAAGGGAAGCATGAATTACCTATTTTAGAGATTTAATTTGTAAAGCATGTGTGAAATTCTATGATTGAATTTATGATTAGAAACATGAAGCATTCATATATCCATTGGGAAAGGAAAAATGAGAAAAATGTTTTGAAAGCAAATAAAATGATTTTGAAAAAATGTTTTTGAAAAGTGTTGCGAAAACTCGGATGCCTAGGAGGCGCCTAGTGGTCTGTGGTGTTAGTGTGATCTAGAGGGGGTTAGAGAGAGACTTTAGTGTGGTTGAGCTACCCAGACGACGCCATGGAGGTGCCATGTGGTCGGAGAAGACTAGCCAACCCCTCTCTCGTGACGCCTTGGAGGTGCCTTGGGTCGAATTACACTAACGGTTTAGAAGTTGAACCGGAAATGTTTCTGAAACGAGGAGCGACATGAGCATGGCATTGCACTTTATTGGTATGCATGGTGTATTTGTGAATTGGTTGACATTTGTGTTTATATTGGATGTTGTGGTATAGTATGATCCCGTTCTCTTATTTTCTATTCTATACGTGGATTCACGGGGTCATAAGAGGTGTGTATTAGACACTTCATACTGAGCTTATGCTCACCCCTTTATTATTAACATTTTTCAAGACACGGAAAGGAAGTGGCGGACGACGCTCCTCCACAGGGTTCGATGGGTTAGTAGACTGTTTTTGACATACTTTGTAGCTATGATCTTATTTTATTACTATTATTTATTTATTTATTAATATTTATTATTATTATTATCTTATAAACCCTAGAATGACACACATATTATGGATTGACATAGGAAATGACAGTAATGCCCTTAGTTAACCTCGGGTTCCTGTAATTAAGGACTCGGTTAGCGATTCGGACCCTCGGGTTTGAGTCGTTACAAAATTGATATCAGAGCAATGATTCGAATACCATTAGGACGACGAGTAGAGGCTTACCTAGGGTTATGTGGGAAGTCATTTGTATCAGTTATGTGGCTATTTGCTAAAGTGTTTTGTTAATTGAAAAGTATATTTAACTGTCTACTTGTTTACATGTTTATATGCTTACGGTTTTGAAAGATATGCTTTCTTGCTATGTGTTTGCACGTTTATATGTTTATATACTAAAGTTTATGTTACATGGCCATGTACGAGAAATAGTTAGATGATCTAATCGTGTGAATGAAATGTGAAAAAAAGAAAAAAGGAGGAAAACACGTTGATTGTGTATGAGAAATATGGTGATGAAAAGTAAAAGGCACGGTGTGTGCAGTTCTAATTTAAATGCTAATGTGACAAGTAATAAACATGGTATATACAAACATATTTTGTGTAGCATTGTGGGTTTCATTAATTTTATATATGTATATGTCTATATTCTTATGTGGTTATATGGTTAAGCATTGGGATGGTTGCTAGTACAGTGGGGTACCTGTCACGGCATTGAGGGTTATGTAAGTTTTGACTTGAGTAGGCGAGGAGCTCGGTTGCTCCACAGTTATTTGGGTGCCGGTTCTTGTCGAACTAATAGCGTGGGCTTCTAGCTCGTGGATTGAACTATTTGGTGTGTAGTTATCCTGATCTTCTTAGTTGCATTTTGTGCGGTGCTTAGAGCACGACTTTAGGGCGAGTTCATATTTCATGGCATGATGCCCTTATTGTGTGTGAGTATCATGCATTGGTGTATGGGTTCTGGTGACCGTGAATGTTAAGTATGCGAGTGAGGGTTTCGGTATGACCTTAAGAGGTTAGTGTTTACAACTTAGATCACGGTTTGGTGTGAAGGTTTTTTTCGAACCGGTCGTGGTAAGTGTGACGGAGGTTGTTTGAGTCACGAATATAGTTTATGGGATGTAGATGTGTATCTTCTGGTACGGTCTGAGGAGGCGTGTTGGTTCTGATTGTTGTGGGTACTTGTTGGATTCTGTAAGTTTGGGGTGATATAGGACCGGTTGCAGGGTGTGAAACATTTTGTGTCTTATAAGGGTCTGTTTTGGAGACTGGGTTGTCAAGGAGTAATTCTCATTTTGGATAGTTGTAGGAGCATGTTACGGGTAATTAACTCTCAGTGAGTTGATTACATGGTTCGGTGGATGAGCGGGGTTATAGGTTGTCACGGTTGTCGAGAGAGTCTCGAGGTAGTGTATAGTGGTTAGTTTTAGGTGTGTAGTGCAGGATTGCATAATAAGGCAGGTAGTATAGGGTCATTGGAGTGCTTGGTTGTTTGTGGCTAAAGTGATTGATGGTAGGTGTTGTCTTATCAAATGGATTGTGTTCTAGGACTTGGAAGATGTGGACTGGAGTTGAATTTTATGTTGCGTTTGGGCTATGAGGAGATAGTACTTGAGTGATTAGGACGAGGTTGATCTCGTAGGTCTTGTAGGTAGCCCCATTTGACTTTTGTCGGGGCCAAGGTTGTTCTGAAGAACAGGAATGATGAGAAGTAATGATGTTGAACTTGGAGTGTGAAATTTTCTTGTTTAAGCACGTAGATTGTCATAGGGAGAGTGGTCTAAGTAGTCGGCTAGGCGTTAGTAATTGATTACATCGTTGATGATTTTAAGGAGATAATTGGGTGTTAAGCATCCTGATTTTGTGCTCATTTTGTTTTGAGGATTTGTCGGTATGGCGTTGCCATACGGAGGTTCTTTTTTAAGTGGTGAATAGTGGTCGTTGTGAGAGTATCAAGAGTAATGGTTATTTTCTTGTTATGATGGTGTTGTCTTAAGAAGGTTTGAGGGAGAATTGCTTGGTAGTGGCTTGATGGTCCAGTGGGATGATAGGTTTGAACTGTTGTTTCGAATGAGTGGCAGTAGAGGCGTTATGGTGTGATGTTTAGTGTTGAGGAGCAGAACGATTTAAGGTATGATCCGAATGTGACTTAGGGATTGAAGGTTGTTTGTTGTGTGTTGTTGGGAAGATGATAAGATTGTGCGCCAGTTGAGGCGATGGTGGACGTCTTAGTCTTTAGAACCAGTAAGGACGATGTTGCTACCTTTTTTCTTTTAACGAGTCAGTGAGTTGCTATGACTGAGGTCATGAGTCTTGTGTGCAAGGTGTTTGAGGGAGTGTCGCCTTGAAGGGTAAAAGTGGAATGGGTGGTAAAAGTGTTGTTTTATAGTATAGAGATTGTCATTTAGGGGTGAGGGTTTCCGGATGAAATGGGATGCAGTGTCTGATGGGTAGAGATTGTTTCTAGTGTTGGTGTGCCGTGAGCGTTGGTGCTTTTATCTGATTGGTTCTAGTTAACATGGGTATCACGATGTAGAGTGTATGAGGTTTTGGTGTTTATAGTGTATGACGGTCTGTTTGTGGCGAGGTCGCCTAGATTTGAAGTCGTGGTCCTGTATGTGTTTCCAGGTTCTTCTCCTTGTGTGTAGTGAGTTCTTTTCATCTTAGGTGAGATTGGGTGTCCACGGTTGGATGATCGATGAGTAACGTGTGATAGGTTATCGGGTGCATTCAGGTGCGAGTCGTCAGTCTTTTGTCAGTCTAGTACTGGCAAGGGCGTCGTTTGTCATGAGTCTTGTTCTCCATTTAGGAGTTATGCACGTCCGTGAGTGGACAAACCTGTGTGTGGTTGAAATGGTTGACTCATTTCCATGGAAGGAGGTGAAGTTTTTGGTTTCTGTAGTGCTTGTTCTGGGAATGGTTTTGACTGGTGGAATGCGAGGCATGGGTTCCCGAATAGGGGTTGTGTTTCCGGTGTTTGGTACTAGCGGTGATGGCTAGGAAATGTGTTGTGAATCGCAGCTCGAGGATAATTAGGTGATGTGATGTGACTCATGGATTTGGATGTTTTTAGAGGTGATTGATTCTAACAGTGTCTTGAGGACAGGTGTTGGTATTGTTTAAATGTTTTGCAGCTAGAGCGTGATTATGGGATTCCGTTGAAGAACTGTAGGAACATTTGACTTTGGTTTTGAGATTTCAGACATGAGACGGTCGTATTGTGCATTTTGAAGAAATACGAATTGAATTGAATGATATTATGATGTTGACTACATGTTATAGGTAATATGAGGTGATTGGAAAGTTTTTAGGTTGATTGATGATTGTGGTATTGGCGATGTGTTACTTTTAGCTTAATATGATTAAGGTATGATTGGGGATTTTTAGAGTAGGTATATGACTGTATAGTTGTTGAGGTTGTAACGACCCGGGTTTGATTCAACCCGGTACTACAGTGATGAACCGAAGATTGACCCGATAGCAGATCCAGATGTGGAAGCAAAAGACAAGAAAACGGTCTCCCAAGGCACAACACACCTCTAAGACCCTAAGGTGACCTTCCATGAGGTCTCGGAACCCAAAGGTATAAGTGCGGAAGCAAGAGATCGGAAAGGTAACAATTAAGCCCCAGGCGCAAAATGGTCATTTCACAGAGAAATGGATGCTACCAAGCATACCATCGAAAAGACAATGAAAAATTAACAAATTTGGACTCAAGAATCGCATGATTCGGAGTCCGGACGGCAAAGATATCAAGTCCTGAAGTAGAAGGGATGGAAACCATATCCCGGTTCGAACCAAAAACTGATACTATCATACTAAAACTTGAATAACTTGAGCTACAAATGGAATCTGAATCTCTAATTGGTACCATTGGAAAGCTTATTTCGACGCGGTCAGTTTAGATATAAGAACGGACCAATTCCGAGTTAAAACGAGTGAGATATGGCCCGTTGAAGAAAGGTGTCTGGAGTAGGAACAGTACCCGCGGGCGCCCGCCCAAATGGGCAGAACCCTGGGTCAATTGCAACAACAGTGTTTTAGCAGAAAAACGAGTTTGCGATGCGATTTTCAAGGCCAAGATGACATTTTTTCTGAAAAACACGAAGAAGAAACTCCCCCTAAAATCACATTTTCTATGTGACAAAGTCAAGAACGGAATTTATTTTCCAAAGGAAATACCCAAAATGCCCTTAAGCTAGAATTTTCAACAAATAGGTGAAATGAATCCGTAGGAGGCTCAAAACGCATACGAAAGAGTTTTTCGTAAAAACGATCATGCACGCAAACGTAAATAGTAATTTTGAGCGCGTGGGAATGGTCCGCAACTCCCGGAAATGGCCGAGTCAAAATCCGACCCCCCAACGGCCAAAAAGGCAAAAATGAATTTAAAATGGAAAACTTGAAAACTAAAATCAACAAATGGTTTCAAATTACTGTTTGGCCCTTGGCCACACTTCATACAAGATAAATGAGACCCTATGAAAGAATCAAAATGGAATTCCCACACCCGATACAAGCATGATGAAATAATGACTTGACATTATTCAATATTTCTATAATATTTCATAAAGTTAAAGTTGCATAGAATACAAGATACATGTCATTGGCCTCTGGCCTCATCTCATACACGTCAAATACATTAAAAAGAGTTTACTCATGTACACATTACATGTTTAGAATCAAAGAATACAAGTTTTACATATAAGTCTACAAAATGACATTTCATGCTAACATTTGTATGAAATGGAAACTTGAAAGCTATACGACATCCAAGGAATACTAAGCATCACGAACCAAGTCTTCTTACCTGAAATATGCCCCAGTAACGTAGGGGTGAGCAACATAAAGCTACTCGTAGGAGATGAGCATGTATCGACCTAGCATTTTATAATTTTATCACATTAAGGTGAAACATGCCAAAGGGGCTCATGCCACCTAACGTCTATGTCAAAGTGAGACTCGGAGAGCATCCTAAGCTACCTAAGAGTCTAAGCAACAAGAATCATGATATATATACATATATGAAATGAATCAAGGTTGGGATAATTCAAGAATAAGACAAGAAAGATGCTTGAACATAGATTTACATGAATTGCATTATCAATGCAATTAAACAAGGTTTGGAGCATTCCAATTAACACGATAAGAAAAACACATGAAGTCTAGGACAATGCATAATATCTATGCAAGTAAACAAGATTGGGGCATTCCAATGAACATGACAAGGATTATACATGAAACCAAGTACAAGGCATAATGTCTATGAAATTAACAATGTTGGAGCATTTCAAGTAACACGATAAGAGTAATACAAGAAATCAATGACAAGGCATAATATCTATGCAAGTTCACAAGGATGGAACATTCCATGAAACACGAAAAGAGTCATACGTGAAGTCAAGAACAATGCATAATATCTATGCAATTAACAAGATTGGAACATTCCAATTAACACAATAGAAGTAATACAAGAAATCAAGATCAAGGCATAGTATCTATGCAATTAACAAGGTTGGTTCATTTCACATAGCACGACAAAGACAAGGTGTGAAATCAACCAATGTGGAAACTTGGATATCGCCCGGATTAAAACCGTACTCTTGAGATCACTTTAGGGCTACTAACCCATGGATACTTTTCCCCTAGTACGCCCTATAGTTGTAAGAGGACATTCCCTCGTACTAGAACCAAGTCTTAGCCATGTTAATTCTTGATTGATATCCCAAGTCCCAAAATCAACAAGTTGTGCAAGTCAAGCTTGTATTAAATACAAGAAATGCATTAACCACATTTCATACACAACCAAGATTTTGAAACATACAAGTCATGCCCTAAGTACTCAACTATGATGGCATGTGAAATGTTAAGAAATCATAGTGTGCAACTATATAGACAACAACCATGATATATAGTGCTTGGAATTCATTGAAGAAAATATACCACAAGTATAAGATACATGATTTAATTACCTTCTAAGCAACACATGTGTAATTAAACCATTTCAAGACAAGTACATGTTCATTAAATACGTTAATGAAACCTAGATACAAGGGGTCATGATTATATCGATGGGAGCATAAAAAGGGAACTTAATCTACTCAAGGGAACAAGTTATCAAGATTTCAAGGTAAGTTCAAGTGTTCTACAACAAGGCATGTCAATGATCATGTCAAGGCCAAGTTCAATGTCAAGTTACAAGTTCATTTCATACAAGATGCAACCATGTGAATTAAGTTCCATACAAAGGAATTAATTAAATATAAGTTTCAAAACTTATCCGATTATTCTTGATTTGATACACGTGAAAGAACTTGTCAAGGAAATCATGAATACAAGGTTATAAACTTAATCTAGCTCATGGAACCATTGAATGGATTTTAATTAATTCATTTAATTAAAATCTCTAGATTTTAAAAGTCATCCAAGTGACCTCAATTTAATTATGTTATACAACATGTCAAGACTTGTTTTAAAAACACGATACAAGTGAATTACATGCAAGATACGACCATGAGTATTAAACTTTAATACTAGAAAAATAATAAATGATAGATTTCAAAATCTAATCAAATATTCTAGATTTAATATAAATGAAACTAGATGACACATCATGAATATTAAGTCGAAAATCAAATGGAGTGAATAGTACACTCGGGGCAAATTAATTAATCAATTAATTAAATATTCTCTAGATTTTTAAACAACTCCGATTACTCCCAATTTAATCTATGTTGATGAGCATGCTAGGGCCTAATATAATATGCTAACACATATTGATTTCAAGTTAGGTAAGGCCATGCGAATTAATCTTTCACTAAAGATAAGTATTAAATAAAATCTTTAATACTTATTCAAATGTTCCAAATTTAATACACGACAATGAGCATATCGAGGGGCAATATAATATCATGCTACATGTTTAAACCAAGTCATGAGCAACCGGGAAAATCGGATCCCGTACAAGAAAAATAAATAATAAAATCTCTAGATTTTATATTTAATCATGCCAACAAGTTGTATAAATATCACAAACATGCTATATAACAAGAATTTAAACCTAGAACATCCCCTACCTCAATTTGAGATGAAAATCTCAAATACCCACCGAAACGAAAGTGCTCCGAATCTGATGATACCGAGAGGTTTTTCAGGGACAATACCGTGAACAAGAATCCGCAAGAAACCCCATGAAAATCTCAACTTGACTCCAAACCCGAACTCGAAAAGTCGTCGGAAATGGATTCTAATAAGGGGTAACAGTAGAGCACAACGAGAGGAACAACAATTGCAAAGGCTGAAGACTTTTCGCCAAGGAAAAGTGGACCAAAAGAGGAGAGAGGAAGTGGCAGCCATGGCTGCTAGGAGATCCGGCCAAGAGATGTGGGGAAGATGATGAAAAATCTGATTTTTCTCCTTAAGTCCCCTTTTTATAGAAAATCTCAAAAAGTGTCCCGAAAGGGCCCCGCCGGGTCTGGAAAAGTGGATTTTGAGCAAACGCACTCAAACGGCAAAACTCTGTGAATGAAAAAGATTCCAAGTGAGAAAATATGAACAAGGGAAGAAACGGCGTCAAAAATCGAGTACCGAGCAGAAAGTTATGCCCCGAACAAGTTCGACAGCAACCGGGTCCCGAAATTCTGAAACTAGAAAAAAATGACCAGAACGGAATTCTAAGAGTACATGACTCGACGACATGTGAAAATGAATCCCACATGAGGATCCAGGCACCAGACGAGGTATTTTACAATAACTTTCATTAATTACAAAATGGTCCATACAAAAAGGGTTAACTGCAAAACTGCCCCTGAATGAAAATATCTTTCAAAAGATATTTTTCTTAGATAACCCTGAAATAAAATATCTTCAAAAGATATTTATGAAAAACACCCCAAGAAAAGAAAAGAATTCCAAAGAATTGTGCATCCATGCTTCTATGGATACCGGGAGCAACCATAGTACTTTCTTGAAAAAGTAAAGATGCGTATTTCATGGAAACCACCCAAGATCAAGATATGTGAAGTCAAAATCTAACTCCGAGCATGAAAAGTATAGTTGTGCCAAAAATTGACAAACGGGGAAAAGACAGAATAGGGAAAAAGACGAAATAGTGCATAGTGTCCGAAAACTGAAAATGTGGAAATGACTCGGTCTTCAAAAGAAGTGGTCAATCCGAACGAAAGAGTCTTAGAAACCTTTTCCAAGCACTCAAGACGACACTATGAGATAAGAAACTGAACTCAGAACAGAAAATTAAACGGAAAAAATTTACCCGTAAAATTTCAAGAAAAAGGAAAGGGAGTCAAATGACCAGGTCATTACAGAGGTTATGTGGAACAATGGGTGGATAGTGAGTGGATCTCTTGGTTGTTTTGTGGACTGTGTGGGGATGTGTTTGAGGTTTAGACCTGAGGACAGAAACGACGTCTGTGTTGAGATCGGATTAATGATGAGAATGGCCTGGCCAACCATTTCTCATGAGTCAGTCCATCTTTAGCATGATGTCGGGTCAAAGGTCAATGATTGTTTTAGTTTGTCAGGAACAATGAGAGTATAGTATTGCGCGATGTATCAGTGTGACAGGGTGGATTCAGATGGTTTGTTTCGGGTGATGAGGTGTGCCAAGTAGGACCAAGCGTCCGATAAAAAAGTTTGTGGTACAATAATTGATTATTGAGAATCTCTTTTTGAGGATTTGTGCCCAGGATACAGGATAATATGTTCTATTGTTCTGGTGACTCGTGTTTATACAGTTGTTGGGAGAATTATTGTTGGGTCATCTTGAGGTTGTTAAGTGTAATGATTGCTGAATGCTGCGGTTGGTGGTCGCTTGTACTGATATGTGATGGTGTAGCTGTGTGTTAGATGGCGAGTATTGGTTTGACAAAAATTTGTGGATTTGTGTCTTTTAAAGGATAAGTTGAGATATGATGTTGTCATGTTCAGGGGTCTTGTAACCGTTCTTTCGAGCTCCGAAGTCTTGTGTAGCAGCGTAGAGTGGACCGATATCTGTTTTGAGCCGGGTATAACATAGGGCGTACCAGATGGTCTAGTGTTATGATGTTGTGAGTGATGAGTACCCTCGTAGGGTGGTGAGCATGGGGTTTTTCTGATGTCAGTGTGTGACTGCCTGTTGACATCGGGTGTCAAAGACAATAAGGTTGTTGAGTTTTGGGCTCTGCGGTTTGGTGAGGTGTTCTCGGGAAGGGGTGTGGTTGTGGGCCTCCTTCTTTAAGGAGGGTAGATTTCGATGACGAAATCTTTTAAGGAGGGTAGATTGTAATTTTATTTTATTTATTTATTTTTACATATATATAATTGTGGTGTAGAAAAAGAAAAAGGAAAATTTTATTTAAAAAGGTGGTGGGACGCACCACTAGTATATATGTGTGGCTTAGAGACCCATTTGGTCTCATTCTTCCTCTCTCTCCCATAGCTCACTCTCATCCCTCTCATTCTCCATTTTTTTTTTCTTTTTCTTTTTACAAGATTTCAATCCTAGATTTCTCTCTCAATTTTTGGAGTTTTTACGTGCCGTTTGCGGCAAATTAGAGATCACGGCGAGATCTTCGATTTGATCGGAGCAAAAGTGGTTTTGGTGCACCCTAAGAATTTCGAATTCTAGGGTTTGGATTCAGCAAATTGGGAGTTTTTGCAATTCTTGAGGTAGGGGTTTCTAATCCACAATTTTCTTTGACTTTTGTGAGCTTTCTTATAAAAGTTGTTAAGTTGTTTACTAAATTATGAGTATTGTTTGTGGTTATGGACATTCTATGTATAATGAGCATGACAAGATATATATTGTGTTGAAAATGATAGAAATTACTTGTATTGGTTATTGCTTTTGATTATATACACTTGAATGCTTGAACGTCTAGTACTGTGTTGTCAAAATTGTTAAATGAGAGTTTCTTAATTTAATTTTTCTTAGAAGTATGTAAATGAGATATAGATGAATTGTATGAAATTGTGTAATAGCATGCTTATGTGAAATTGATTATACTTTTTATACTTGGTATGCTAAAACAATGTTGAAGGGAAGCATGAATTACCTATTTTAGAGATTTAATTTGCAAATCATGTGTGAAATTCAATGGTTGAATTCATGATTAGGAGCATGAAACATTCATGCATCCATTGGGAAAGGAAAAATGGGAAAAATATTTTGAAAGCAAATAAAATGATTTTGGGAAAATGTTTTTGAAAAGTGTTGCGAAAACCCGGACGCCTAGAAGGCGCCTAGTGGTTCGTGGTGTTAGTGTGATCTAGAGGGGGTTAGAGAGAGACTCTAGTGTGGTTGAGCTACCCAGACGACGCTATGGAGGTGCCGTGTGGTCGGGGAAGACTAGCCAACCCCTCCCTCGTGATGCCTTGGAGGTGTCTTGGGTCGGATTACAGTAACGGTTTAGAAGTTGAAACGGAAATGTTTCAGAAACGGGGAGTGACATGAACATGGCATTGCACTTCATTGGCATACTTGGTGTATCTGTGACTTGGTTGACATTTGTGTTTATATTGAATGTTGTGGTTATAGTTTACATCCCCGGTATAGTATGATCTCGTTCTCTTATTTTTTATTTTATACGTGGATTCACGGGGTTATAAGAGGTGTGTCTTAAACACTTCCTACTGAGCTTATGCTCACCCTTTTATTATCAACATTTTTCAGAATACGGAAGGGAAGTGGCGGACGACGCTCCTCCACAGGGTTCGATGGGTTAGTAGACCGTTTTTGACATACTTTGTAACTATGATCTCATTTTATTACTATTATTTATTTATTTATTAATATTTATTATTGTTATTATCTTATAAACCTTGGGATGACAAGTATATTATTTATTGACATAGGAAAGGATGGTAGCGCCCTTAGTTGACATCGGGTTCGGGAAAGGACTCGGTTAGCGATTCGGACCCTTGGGTTCGGGTCGTTACAGTAACACCGAATGGACTCTTAGTTTGCAGTTCAATTGTGCGGTTGAATATATATATATATATATATATATATATATATAATTTCTTTCACAATATTATTGATCATGTAATCCTTGCTTGATTTCAAACACATTCCATTTCACATGTACATCTAGAAACATATCTTCTTCTCCTTTTTTTCTTGTTTTTTCGGGTAAATCAGAAAACATATCTTTTGCAGGTGAGAAGCTGCCTTTTCCCATATCATAAACACACCCACCATCATCTGTGTGATGACTAAAATAGATACAGTTGCTCCTAAACCCCACTTTGGTCGTAGTAACATACATGCACCAGTCAGGCCCTGCAATAATTGTTTTATCCCCAACGCTATCCATCTTAATCCATGAGAGTTCAGCGAAATGAAGGCGAAAACCTCTGCATCATCCACTATGTTCATCGATTTCCTAGAGATTAGGAAAACAAGTAAGATCTCTCCGTTGAATTCAACTATACATTCTTTGAAATGCCTTGACAATGTAGAAGGAATGGCTCTGCTTTTACTTAAAGCAGTGATTCAAGGATGGGAATCAAACACGTCTTCTAGAATTGCAAGTTTTCCCTCCAAACTCAATGCATAAAATTTCCTTGAAACCAAATGGCTGTAGGAATTTGCATACATTGTTGGTTGGAAGCTCGGAATGAGATGTTGAAGACGTTACAATGGGTCTTGTGGCATTCCTTGCAACGGTCATAGTTGAAGCCATGGCAACTTTCCAATTGGGTTGCATTTCCTTGGTGCTGCTCTCCAGGATTTGGTGACAGCACAGGAGCCAAAATTTTCCGCAAGACTCCAATTCTCTGCAATTATGTTCATGAGTTGTTGAGGAAGAACCTCCCATGACCATGAAGCGTTGGCTTACACAGCAATTGCTTTCTCTTCTTCCCCTTACGAGCCATTTGTGTGCTGACACCATAGGCAAAGAGATATATGGTTTGAACTGAGTGCGAGGACCTAAAATAAGCACACTTACGCATTTTGCCATTTGCCGCATATATGGCTCTAAAGGGGAAGAAGGGAAAGCAATTGCCATGTAAGAAAGAATGCAGTGCTGCAAGGCCATGGCCAGTTCTTCCCCTACAACTCATTAACCTAATTGCAAGGCAATGGAATCTTAAGGAAAACATCAGCTTTGGTGGTGTCACCAAATCCTGGAAAGCAGCACCAAAGCAATGCAGCGCGGTTGGGAAGTCACCATGGCTTCAGCTGTCTGGCACGACCAATGAAGGCAATTCCGATGACTGCCACAAGACTCATTTTCACATCTTCAGCATCTCATTTCGTTTAGGGTGCTATTGGTACTGCGCAAGAAGCCGGCCAAATTGGAACCCTTTATGCCATTTTGTGGGTTACTCCCATGGTTTTCTAATGGCTAGAAGCGCTGAGCAATCCAAGTACTACATTTGGGATCCTGTTAACGAAATTACGTGGAATCTTCCACCTTGGGATACCAGTGTGCCTTTTAAATATGCTGCTCTATCTTCATCTTCTTTTTTCTATAACAGTACTATTCTGATGGTGGTCCTGTACTTACAGAACTTAGTTTTACGTCGTTTGATGCTGTGATCTTCAGGCCTTTTTTGTTGACATTGTAAACAAACATGGTTATATGCAAAGGTAGAGTAAAAGCAGACTTCGTTTGAACATCTCATGGTAGGTATGGAATTTGAACAACCTTCATGTTAATATGACTTGGTCTTCCATAGTCCCATTCCTATTGGGTTGTTTTTGCTGATCTCACTTAAAATGACTCAAGTCTTTAATAATACATATGATAGATAGTATATAATTATTATGTAACAACCGGGGATTCATCTCAATAGGGTTGGGTGGAGCAGGTGCCGATTCTTTCATCCAATCGTCTACCTAACACTATACTCATGGATTCTTAAATTTTGATTGAATCAAGTTACAGGCATTGCCCTATCATACACCAGACAACAAGACATGTTGCAAAAAGAATAGGCAAATGTGAGAAATACAATATAACATTTTGTATATTTATTTCATAACTATGTGACTTATTTGTGTCATAACACTTGGAAACAATAGGACCATAAATGTGCCCTTTTATTTAAAATCCCATTTACGCAACAATTGTAGATACACTACACTTTCATAGTTCTAATCATGCCAGAATTTGCCAAAAATTTACCAAGAAGATTGAAGTACTAATGACTATTGCTTAAGAATGATAGAAAAAAATAATAAGTGATCTTAGTACACCTTAAATACATGACGAAGTTAAAACTTGATATTCTTTAGATCTACTTACCTTGTATGCAGAAGTGATGTAGATGGAGAGGAAGCTGCAGATGCTATGGTCAAATTTGAGGAATTGGTGTTGTAACTATGGCTTGAATAATGGATTTGGCTACTCTCTGAGACATTGGCATTACTGGATAATGAAAGTGAAGATGTAGGTGTGGTCACCGGATCAGGAGTCAAATATGTTGGCACAGGCATCTTTGAGGGAAGAATGGGAAGCAGAGCTTCATAATTAAGCACCTGAATTACCTGTCTTATTGAAGGCCTACGATTGTAATCAGGATGAGCACACCAAAGCCCAACAATCAGCAAATTCGTCATCTCTTGCTCATCAAAATCTGTATTTAATTTGGGGTCTGCTGCTTCAAGAAGTTTTCCTGTTCCATAGAGGTCCCAAACCCACTCCACCAGTCTTGATTGAGTTTCTGGTGCCCTGAGATCAATGGGTTTTCTTCCGCATGCTATTTCCAGTACAACGATTCCAAAGCTGTAGACATCTGATTCCTTACTAGCCTTGCCTGTAATGACACATTCAGGATCCATATAGCCCATTGTCCCTGCCAAAAGTGTTGTTTGCGATCCTTTTTCATGGTTAACAAGCCTAGCTAGCCCAAAATCCCCAACTTTGGCATTGAAATTTGAATCCAACATAATGTTGCTTGATTTAATATCTCTATGCAGCACGCATTGTTCCCATTCTTCATGTAGATAGAGCAAAGCAGAGGCTAAGCCGTGGACAATTTTGTACCTCATTGCCCATGTCAATAAGCTTTTTCCTATGAAAAGATGGGAATCTAAGCTCCCATTTGGCAAGAACTCGTAAACAAGCAGCAGCTCATTTTTTTCATGGCACCAACCAATGAGTTGCACCAAGTTCTTATGCCTTAATCTACTAATGATCTTAACTTCTGATATATACTCTTTGAGCCCTTGCTTAGAACCTCTTGACACCCTCTTCACAGCAACATAAGAAGCCAACTCCCTCAAGAAACCTCTATAAACCCCACCAAACCCTCCCTCTCCAAGCTTTTCTTCTTCTGAAAAATTATTTGTTGAATGAGCCAATTCACTGTAGGAAAACTTCTTTGGTCCAATGTCCTTCTCGAATTCATCCTCCATGGATAGATCAAAGACAAATGCATCTTCGTCTTTTCCTCTATTGGTTTTCTTCCACAAGCACGTGGCAATCGAACTTAATCCTCCAACCAAAACACATGAGCCAACACTTAATCCCACCACTAGTGCTGTCTTGTTTTCCTTCTTCCCTTTGGGTTTGGGGCCCGGACTGGGGCTCGGTGTCATCGGTGCTGGCTCTGTTGAACTGAAACTCCATGACTTAATGGTACGTTTCTCGAAAAACCCTCCGGTGGAGGCTGAGAAGCCAAAAGCAACCCATTCTGGCAAGTAGTCACGCAAATCAACAATGTAACTAAGGTTATCTTGTCGAACTCTTGCATTATTTACAATACTAGTGAAGCCGACACTCAAAGTTTTCAAGTTAGAATTATAACTAATCCAAGCTTCATTTTCTCCCCCTTGAGTGATATTACCATACCATATGGAAGTGTTAACAGATCTCAAAGAGTCCAGATTGATACCTACATGAGTGTAGGACTCGTTGTACGGGTCCCAATCATTCTTATGAGTGTCGAACTCCACAGCAACGAATGGGGTGATGGCGTTGATTGTGTTGGAGTCGATTGGAAGACCAAGAGCACCACCTTGTGTGATGAGGATATTATTGAAATCGGAAACATTGGGAAAAAGGAAGAAAGCAAACCCATCAGCGTGGACTGAACTTCCTTCTGAATCAATGACAAAGGTGAAATTGGTGGTGAAGTCCGCCAGATTTCCAGCACTGTCCAAAAGGTGCAGAGGTTCATGATATCTGGCTCGACCAACTCTCTGCTGCTGCACATCGCTGCGCTCCTCTGGGGTAACTTGGATGCCTTGTCCTGAGATATTAGCACTTCCATCAGTGAATATTTTGACATTTTTAAGCTCTCGTGTGATAGCAGGGAAGCTGAAGTTTAGTGGAGTTGCACAAGGAACCAGTATAAGAAAGACGAAAAAAATATTGATCATGAATGAAATATAGAAAAGCGTAGGTAATTGGAGAAGGGTCCAAGAGTTGCAGGCAACAGTATTTGGGAGGACTTAATGTTCAGTGTTTGGAGGCTTAATTGCAGTTCTCCTTATATTGTGTACATGGATTGAATTATTGATACATAAAATATTGCTGCAGATTCAAGAGTTAGATTTGTTGAATAAGTCTTAATTTGTATACTTTTCAGCTAAAGATTTTCATGACTGCAAGTTATCTTATTTTAAGAAGAAATATAGAGAACATCATTTGAACTGGTGTACTTGGTCTCACATGGGAATGGGACTGACACCTAAGCTAAGATCATAAGGACCGGTACCTTAGTTTCTGGATTTTCTAAATAGATTGATAACAAATTACTGTAATTACCTACCAAAAGTGTAGTATTGAAGAAATTTAAAACAATTAAGATGTATTGACTATATATATATATCCTATTCTAGAATATTTGGAGTTGGAGTCAATGCCCCGAGATCAACTTGGACTTCTACATTTTCATGAACTAAAAAACTTGAAATAAAGTCCCATGATTTGAACATGTCTTTTTTAAAAATTAATTTCCTCTCTAAACCCATTTTGGCAACAACTTCCTCTGATCAACCACATGTAAAGTTAAAGCTATCTTGTTGGGTTTTGCTATTTGCAAATTCAAAAAACCATAACTAATCCAAGCATCAAATTCTCTCCCTTGTCTTATAGTTTCGTCAGATTGTAGTATAACATATTGGGAAAATTTGATTTTGGTGACCAAAAACCCATTTTTTTTTTTTTTTTTTTTTTTTGCTTTAGAGTGATCTTAAACTCATAAAAAGATAAATAATACCCATCTTAAAAAATTATTGCCAATTAGTGGCCATTTTAAGTTTAATGTCCTGAATATTCTTCAATCACAAGAGTGTCACAGCCCCACCATCACCACCTCAATCTCATCTTCACCAAAAATTGTTTTTTTCCCTCAGGAGTTCAACCTTACTCGTACATAAACAAACACTATCAAATAAAAAATCAAAGCAACAGAGCGGAGGAATGTTTCACATACCTTGCGAAAGCCACTGCTCACAGCGAGCATCAAGCTTGCACTGCTTCAATTTGGCCTACCTGTTTACCTGAAAACCAAAAAAATCAAAGATATATATATATATATATATATATATATATATATATATCTCCGAAAATTGAATAACGAGATGAAGTGAAACTGCAAGCAATAGATTTTGAGAGAGAGGAAATTGAAGAAATTGTAGAGAGAGAGAGAGAGAGAGAGAGAGGAGAGAGAGGGACCGGAGATATTCAAAGATTTAGGGTTAAGTGCAAAAAACTTGAACACCCTATTGCTTTTAATTTGATGCAATTAATTTGATGCAATTAAAAAGATAATACTCTCGTGTCAGTAAAATAAAATAAAATAAAATTTCAAAAATAAACTAAGATAAAATTATCATTTTAGATAAAGACAAATGTAAGAAAAAAAAAAAAAATGTGTACAAAAAATTATGTAATATTAAAAAAATTGGAGAAGACACATTGTTAAATGGGTTAAACTCAACTAATAAAAAAAAGGAAAATAAGAAGAAAAATGGGACAAATTAAGGTTTTTAAATTTATTTTATGTTAATTTTGATCAAACAAATGGTCAAAGGGACTTATTTATATTTTTTAAAATTTTATAAACTGAAATGCATATTTTAAAAAAAGGACTATTAGTGCATAAAACTTATATTACAAAACGATTTTATATTACAAGACGATTTACTAGAAGATTTATTCGGCTATAATAATAATAATAAAATATTTGAAATCTACATCCTCTAAAAAGGACAATATTTTGTACACCATATTTAAGGATCATCGCATCACATATGTGGCATAATATTGTTAGGATTCAAAAAATAAAAAAGTAATGTCATTCAAAAATAAAATTAAGCCACCTAATTTCTATTTCTTTTTAATTTTTAATTGACAATAAAAACTATGTCATAACAAGAATGTGTCACGCTTGATGGTGAGACTGTGTAAGTTCTCACAAGACCTAAATATTGTCCTTTTTAAAGTTGTTTTATAGTCCTGTTTATCTTTTTGAGTTTAAAATGATTCTAAAATAAATTTTTTTTAATCACTAAAATTAATTTTTCCAAAAATTTATTTCACATAGAAATTATGGGGTTCGGATCTTAGTTTAGGTGTATGAATTCGGATCCTTTAGTGCAACATGCCGCATCATAGTATGATATGTATCCTTCGGCCCCTAAAGTATTAGGATCGATACTATTATGGCTCACTGGATTTATTTATTTTTACTATTATACCTAGTAATTTTGTTTTTTAAAATTATATACTTAGAAAATTTTGAATTTGCCCCCACAAAATTAGAGAAAAACTCCACTATTACTCCCTCCACAATATTTTTTTCTTAAAGCCTCTCAGATACTTTTTCTGATCCTTCCTGTTAGTATAATTTATCATATTATTAAGGAGTAAGTGTAAGAAATATCCTTGAAGTATACATTTCATAACATTTTTATCCCTACTTAAAAGGTTGTGCAAAAAATACCCTTATTCTTCTTAATTTGTGCAAAAACACCCTTAATTAATAAAATACCCATTTTACCCTTTTATTCTTCTACTAAACCGATCTTGTTGATGCCAAAGTCAGAGGTGGAGGTTGCGGACGGTCGGGAAGAGGCTGCCGGAGAGGTATGTGTTCACAAGGTTGATGGCGTTTTGGAGCTTGTGGTTGGGGAAGAAGAAGAAAGACGTGGGTTTCTCGGTGAACAACAACAATCAAACTCGTACTGTTCACAGCAATCATAAGCCTGATGAAGTGGTTGAGTAAGGTTTCATTTGGGGTTTCTTTGGTTTCATTGGGTAGATATGCTCACTTTGGCAACTGTTTCATTGGGCAAATTACACAACAATTCTAGCTTTCAAATTTGTACTTGAATGTTTTTTCCCAGTCTTGTAGTGATTGCTCAATTTATAAATTGGCCACTTCAATTTCTTGAACTTCCCTTGATTCGATTGTGTAATAACCTAGTTGGCAAACAACCTATATTCAGAAACTATTTCAATCTAGGATTGCTGTGAATAATACGGTGGTGGCGATGGCAGCGAACAAGGATTCCAGCGATGGGCTGTGGAGAGGATTGGTTCGGCCTCTTTATCCCCTCCTCGGCGACGCCTCCATCTTTATCTCCTCTACTCACTAGCAACATCGACATCAACCTCTCACTCCTTCCCCATCGACGTGTGTATATACATATATATATATAATTTGTAAATTTACAATAAATAAATATATATATCTGCATATTTATGTCTATGTATATGTGTATATATATCTATATATATATGTCTGTGTATATATATCTATCTTCTCCAGTCTTCCCTTCCCTCGACAACCATCAAGGTGAAGAAGAAGGAGGGCCAAGCCCTTTTTAGTCATTTCACAAAATATTTTTTCTATATTTTATAAAATGTGTTATTAAGGGCATTTTAGTTCAATTTTTATAAATATGACCTATTTGCACAAATGTCATAGATTAGTTTACACCAGAGGGTGCAATATGCACTATAAAGGGGTGTGTTTTGCACTTGACTATATTATTAATCATGCACATCATGTTGAAAACAAATTGAAATGAATACAAACATTTTTTTTTGCTTGATTTCAGTCATTACATTTCACAGAAACATTAAGAAAGCATATGTTTGCAGGTGACAAACTACCTTTTTCCATGTCATAGACACACCAACCATCATCTGTGTGATGACTAAAATAGATACAGTTGCTCCTACACCCCAATTTGCTCGCATCAACAGAGATGAACCAGTCAGGCCCTGCAATAATTGTTTGATCCCCAATGCTACCCATCTTAACCCACGAGAGGTCAGCGAAATGAAGGCAAAAGACCTCTACATCATCCACTACGTTCATTGATTTCCTAGAGATTAGGAAAATCAGTAAGATCTCACCGTGGAATTCAACTAAATATTCTCTGAAATGCCTCGACAATGTAGAAGGGACGGCTCTGCTTTTACTTATAGCAGTGATTCTAGGATGAGAATCGAACACGCCTTCTAGAATTGCAAGCGTTCCCTCCAAACTCAATGCATAAAATTTTCCTTGAAACCAAATGGCTGTAGGAAATTGCATACATTGTTGGTTGGAAGCTCGGACTGAGATGTTGAAGATTGGAGATTGAGTGTTGTGGCATTCCTTCCATTTGCTATCATTTGTACGGGAGAGTTGAAGCCATGGCGACTTTCCAATCGGGTTGCATTTCCTTGGTGGTGTTCTCCAGGATTTGGTGACACCATCAGACTTTAGTAAAAAACACCACCTCTTTCGCATTAAGTTCCTGATTTGTTGAGGAAGATCTGGCCATGGCTTTGTAGCATTGGCTTCTCTCTTACGTGGCAATTGTCTTCTTCCCTGAGCCATTTGTGTGCTGAAACAATAGGCAAAGAGATATATGGCTTGAACTCAGTGAGAGGTCTTAAAATAAGCACACTTATGCGTGGCCTCCAAGTTCCATCAGCTTTAATTATTCCAAAAAACACAGATTACTTTGAATTAATAGCTAAACTACATGATTGACTTTAAATAGATGCTCACTTTGGGGAACACTTTTTATATACTAATATATATATATATTTAGATCTTAATTAATGTTAATGCAGCTGTTTCTTGCACACACCACATCATTTGAACAACATCCAAGTTATCAACCACCCTTGCAATTCCTCGTAATAAACAAATTTACCAAAAATTTAGACGATTATATTTTGAGTTACATACTCTTCACTCATGGAATTTTAGTTCAAAATTTACTAATTTTTTTCCTGCATAGATACCTGGTGAATTGTCCCTGTTACCAGTAGCACTCTTTACTTTTCACACGGGTTGTCCACTATGTTTATTTGTGAACTTAACGTATTCTCCACCATATCATAAAATTGTTTCTCTCTTCAACAGTAAGTACATGTATATTATATAAACTTATTATGTCCTAATTAACCTTAAAAGTCAATGGATACACACTTAATTGTTGTTACCTGGTAGGCTTGTTCCCCAAGAAGAGCATCTATTTCAAGTCAACCATTTTAGTTTAATTAAGAATTCATAATCTAAATCAATATGAGCTGTTTCAATATTTTTAGGTGTTTTAAACTAAAGCTAATGGAACTTGGCGACCACGCTTATCGTAGCTTATTTAGGTCCTCACTGTGAGCTCAAACCATATCTCTCTATCTGCATATTGTGTCACCACACAAATGGCTCAGAAGGGGAAGAAGGGAAAGCAATTGCCATATAAGAAAGAAGCCACCACCGCACAGCCATGGCCAGTTCTTCCCCTGCAACTCATCAGCTTAATTGCAAAGCAATCGAGTCTAATGCAAAACATAAGCTTTGGCGGTGTCACCAAATCTTGGAGAGCGGCACCAAAGCAATGCAGTTCAGTTGGGAAGTCCCCATGGCTTCAGCTGTCCGGTACCAGCGAAGCCAATTCTGATGAATGCCAAAAGACTCATTCTCACATCCTCAGCATCTCATTTCGTGTAGGGTGCTATTGGTGGTATGGAAGATGGCCATACGAGGTCTCTGCTCGCCATTTTGTAGGTTACTCCCAGGGTGCTCTAGTGGTTAGAGGTGCTGAGCAATCCCAATACTACCTTTGGAACCTTAGCAATTGTACGTCGGATCTTCCTCCTTGGGATACCAATGTGCCATTTAAATCTGCTGCTCTATCTTCATCGCCTTTTCAGTACAATAACGGTACTTGTATTGTGATGGTGATAACAGGCCTTTCTCATCCAACTTTCGTGTTTAATAGACGCGGATCAGCAGGTAAATTTACATGGATAAAACAAGATTGTGCCCTCCTTGAACCACATGCTCCGAACAAACAACTCATGCAATTTACTAATATCATTGCGTTTGAAGGAAAGTTTTACGCATTGAGTTTGCAGGGAACACTTGCAGTTATAGAAGACATTGATTCTCTTCCTAGAATCACTGCTTTAAGTAGAAGCAGGGCTGCTCCTTCTGCATCTTCAAGGCATTTCAGAGAATATTTAGTTGAATCCAATGGAGAGATCTTATTGATTTTTCTAATCTCTAAAAGTTCGATCAATATTGTGGATGATGTAGAGGTTTTTGGCCTTGATGTTGCTAAACTATCATGGGTTAAGGTGGAAAACCTTGGGGATAGAACATTTTTTGTCAGTGACGAGTGTTGTATGTTTGTCACTGCAAGCAAAGTGGGGTGTAGAGGCAATTGTATCTATTTCACTCGACAGACAGTTGATGGTTGGTGGTTGTATGACATGGAAAGAGGAAGCATCTCACCTGGTTGGAGCAATTCCAATTGTATGACAAAATCTCCAGTATGGGAGGAACTAATATTGGAGTAGCAATAATTGATTGTCGAATTACGGATATTTTGAGCAATATTCTGTGTTTGCTTCCTTCTGTTGTATCATTTTTCTCGCATGCTCCTTTAGTTTGTTCATCTTTGAATTTGTATGAAAGAAATAAAAACTGAACATGAGCCCATTGTGGTAATGAATTGACATAATGTATTTCTCTGGATTGCATTTTGAATCTTTATCTAAAATGTCAAATTTTTGACTCAGGCTAGGGTGGGCCAAAATATGGTTGAAGCTAATTTTAATTTTATTTTAAAAAAAAAAAATTCAAATCCATTTTAATCCGTCTTTAACACCAAAAAAAAAATCAACGACAGAGTTGCAGTAGCTTCCCAAATTAAGTGTTAAAAAAAAAGGTCGGTTTTTTTGTTTTAACAAAACATTCTTTAAAACAAATTTCAAACTTCACTGCTATATAAATCAGAATCCAAGATCTGTTGCAAGAAGAGAACAGAAAATCTACCATCAGCAGCCCTGCCTGCGAAGAGCTCCTCGCATAGTCCAAATTTCTTAACTCCAGCAGTTTCTACTCCTGCTAATAGTTTAACACGTTCTTTGTTGTTAGTATGGGTCCTGAAGCACAAGGAGATTTTACTCCTTGGTGTCAAACGCGCCAATCATTGAGGGTAGTAAGGCAGTGCGACTTGACCCACATTCTTTGTTGTTGTTATGGGTCTTGAAGCACAAGGAGATTTTACTTGTTGGTGTCGGGACACGCCAATCATTGAGGGTTGTAAGGCAGTGCGACTTGACTCCCGAAGAGTACAAGAAGCAATGTGCATGGTTTGATGTTTGATAGGCGCGTGCGTGGTTGTGCTCAGGGCGGAGTCAAGATTTTAATTCAGAGGGAGTATAATTTAAAAAAAGAAAAAAATTGAGATATATTTGAAAGGAAAAAAAAATTAGAGTATGATTTAAAAAGAAAAATTTGACTTTAAAAAAAAAAAGAAATTTAAGGAATTTAATAAACAAAAGAAAGAAAAAGTTAAGATAATTTTAGAAATTAAAAATTTAGAAAAATACGATATATAATTTTTCATATATAATAAATAAATTACAAATTAACTATATATATTCTAGTGGGCTGGACCAGGTCAGGGGCACGTGCCTCCTAGGTCTTAATTGGCTCCGCCTCTGGTTGTGTCTAGACTGTGAGGACTCTTGATTACATGGATAGTTTAATGTGCTCATCAATGTCTAACCTAAAATATGGATCATCCAAGTCATATTAGCGTACTCTTCCTGAGTTGATCGCCTCCGGCTCTGTCCCCGGTATTTTATCTATCTTTTGTGTAAATGGATCATGTTGATCAAGTTGGTTTGAAATATTGGAATCGACTTTGGAACTTTATTATGGAGTTCTGTTAATTGATGGTTGCTGGGTTGGATATCTTCTAGACAGTCTTTTGTATTTTGGATAGGTTGTGGTTTGAATATACATATTGAGTGGAATTGAGTTTGGAACTTTCTTTATTTTTAATTTTTTTATAAAAAAATTTATCACGTCCCGAATCCCTAACCCAATTCACGAGAAAAGATAAAAACAAAAAACAAAAAAGACAAAGTTGGTGCGTTTAATAAAGTTTTTGTTTTTTGTTTTTGTAGTTTTAAAAAAACAGAAACATGATTTTACTCTCTTGAGTGAAAATAAAAAATAAAAATGATATTTATTAACACTTGTTGTTGCCACAAATTTGAAAACATAAAACAATAATTGTGTTTAGTAATAAAACATATTTATTACAAAATGTACATAATATTCTTTAAATTTTTTATTTTATTTTTTCATTTCTATTTTATTTTTTTCATGACAAGAATTTTATGAATTAGTGATTAGAGAGAAGGAGGAGGGGAAGGAGGAGGGTAGATGATTTGAACACCAATTCTCGGATACAGGGAGCAACCTAACCATTAAGGCACGACACTTGTTTATATTAATAACTATCAAAATTAAATATAGCAAGACAAAAACATTCCCACCAATTATGTATATAAATATATGTATATGCATGATGTATACATTTATTATGTGATCTATAATATATTTAGCATATAATAATTTATTATGAATAAAAAATATTAAATAATACATCTTATATGTAATAAAATATATATAGTGATATAATACTATAATTTAATTATAATTTAATATTTACATATAATATAATATAGATATGATATATAATAATATAAAATATCTACTGCTTAATAATTTAATAACATTATATTCTATATCAAAAATTATTTTGTCACAAAAAATAATTTACATCATCATTTAATATATTATATATTAAAATATATTTTTATTAAATAAAAATAATATACAATATTTAATATATTCTACAGTAAAAATATATATTTTATTAACATTTAATATGTAACTTAGTATATAACACAAATAATATGAATTTTATTTGAAATGAATAATGTCTGTGCACAGTAACATTAGTGAAAACGTTTCTACGCTACAGTGCCGAAAAAATAAGAAACATCATTTTGATGTTTCCTCTTTTCTTCACAAAAATTAAAAAAGTTTTCTGTTATAGAAAAACAAAAATATTTTATTGAACGCGATTTTTGTCTTCGTTTTTTTAAAGTTGACAACAGAAAGTAATAAACATTTCTCATTACTAAACGCAACCTAGACAAAGACAATTCTTCACGAAAAGCGAAAACAATAAGCATATCAACCCCTTTCAATACCATTATCATTCATGTTCTAAGCCCGCCCTACTTTACACCTGCTGGAATGGTTACAGGGGTTGTTAAATGTGTTTGTACAAAAATATCGCACGGTACAATTACGAAAGAAAGTGGTTAAATGGTATTGAACGAAAATAAAGGTTAGAGTGATTAAACAGCATTTGACGAAAATAGAGATTAGGATTGAAAGCTCTTGAGGTTGCCGAATGCCACTTTGTCTATACTGAGAAATTACAATTTTGCCTTGAAGTTTTCTTTCGGTGAATTGAAGAGTGGTATATAAATTTGGATGGTGCTCAAGTAATAGGGCATGTGCAAGGAATAACTGCATCAACATTAATTTTCTCATATCTTACTCTATTATTCAAAAACGTGTTCCGACCATCTATTTCAAATCAACCATGTAGTTTGACTATTCCTCTTTAAAATCTAAATGATCCGTTCCATCTTTCTTCTCTGTTTTTCAACTAAAGCTGCTGGAACTTGGAGACCACGCTAATAATAGCTTATTTAGGTCCTCAATGTGAGCTCAAACCATATATCTCTATCTGCATATTGTGTCACCGGCCACATGGCTCTAAAGGGGAAGAAGGGAAAGCAATTGCCATCTAAGAAAGAAGCCATCACTGCACAGCCATGGCCAGTTCTTCCTCAACAACTCGCAAATTTAATTGCAAAGCAATGGAATCTTAAGCAAAACATGAGCTTTGGTGTCACCAAATCTTGGAGAGCGGCACCAAAGCAATGCAGCCTGGTTGGAAAGTCACCATGGCTTCAGCTCTCTGGTACCAATGAAGAGAATACCGATGAATGGCAAAAGACTTATTCTCACATCCTCGGCATCTCATTTCGTTTAGGGTGCTATTGGATGTATGGAAGAAGGAGATATTGGAACCCCTTTCGCCACTTTGTGGGTTACTCCCAGGGTGTACTGGTGGCTAGAGGTGCTGAGCAATCCCAATACTACCTTTGGGACCTTAAAGAAACTTGGTCGAATCTTCCTCCTTGGGAAACCAATGTGCCATTTAAATCTGCTGCTCTATCATCACCGCCTTTTCAGTCCACTAACAGTGATTGTATTCTGATGGTGGTAACAGGCCTTTCTCATCCAGCTTTTGTGTTTAATAGATGCAGATCGGTAGGTGAGCATACATGGATAAAACGAAAAGAACTTACATGGATAGAACAAGGTTGCACTCTTCTTGAACCACATGCTCCAAACAAACAACTCATGCAATTTACTAATATTGTTGCGTTTGAAGGAAAGTTTTATGCATTGAGTTTGCAGGGAACACTTGCAGTTATAGAAGACATCGATTCTCATCCTAGAATCACTGCTTTAAGTAGAAGCAGGGTCATTCCCTCTACATCTTCAAGGCATTTCAGAGAATATTTAGTTGAATCCAATGGAGAGATCTTATTGATTTTCCTAATCTCTAGAAGTTCGATTGATATTGTGGATGATGTAGAGGTTTTTGGCCTTAATTTTGCTAAACTATCATGGGTTAAGATGGAAAGTCTTGGGGATAGAACATTTTTCGTAGGTGCCGAGTGTTGTACGTTTGTCACTGCAAGCAAAGTAGGGTGCAGGGGCAACTGTATCTATTTTATTCATCACACAGTTGATGGTTGGAGGTTGTATGACATGGAAAGAGGAAGCATCTCATCTGGTTGGAGCAACTCTGATTGTATGACAAAATCTCCAGTATGGGATGTACCAATGGATGAGCAATAAATGTTTGTAGATTTTTTTTTTTTTTTCCCCTTGTGTTTGTCGAATTAAGGATACTTCGAGCACTATTCTGTGTTTGCTTCCTCTGTTTTATCATTTTGCTAACATGCTCCTTCAGTTTTTCCTACCCCGTATTAAATTATGAATGTTTATGTAAAGGAAAATGATACTATAACCAAAGTTGGGCCCCACTACTGCATCTACGGGGAGCCGTGTTTATGTAAAATGTCTAATTTTTTGACTCAGGAGGCTAGGGTGGCTCAAAGAACTGCTGAAAAGCAGACTCTTTCACCTTTTTAATCTGTCTTCAACACCCAAACCTCAAGCCAAAGTCCAATGCAAGAAAAATTAAAAAGTATACTAGTAATTTAGGTAAGGCAGTAAAATAATAGAGATGAACCAGAACAAGGGACTCCAGGAGTTGCAGGCCAACATGTTCGGAGTGTTCTTAAATTATAAGGCTTAGAATTGGCAACTTAGACTTGCAATAGCTTTCTATGTCAATCTTTGTCTGTTTTTAACTGAATTTCACATCAAAGGTCGGCTTTCCTTAACAAAACATTCTTTTAAACAAATAAAATCCACAGTTCCTATTTCTAAATGCGCCACATGTCGCACTCTTACGTCACATTATTATTTTTCTGGTCATTAGGGCCATAATGTCATTTGAAACTTAAGAAAGGAAAGGCAAAAAAAAAGGTTCAAAAGTAAGAGCCTAAGAAAATATCAACAGATTCTGAGAATTTGTTGGATTACATTAAAAAGGCCACTACTTCCTGTTGTCCTGCTTACACAGGGTCCTACATTGGAAGGGAAGCTTTCAGACTTGAGCCAGTGTCCTCACACCTACACGAGTGTTGGATTTGGTCACATGACAAATCTATATGAAGCAGCTATTTTGTCCACACTCTGGAGAACTTATTTTTACAACCTAGTGATCTCTAATCCTTTTATAAAAAGAGAATTCACATCGGATTTGTAACAGTTAGCGAATAATTATAGAGGGGATGGCAAACAAAATTAAATCCAGTGTTTTACAATAGTTTTTTAAGAACAACTTCACAATTAAATCTACATTAGGCTACCCATAAGAAAAATAAACAGTGAACTACTCAGTAGCTGGATAAACAAAAATGAACAATCATACACCTAAATACAGTATTGCAATCGTATTCTCTGAACCAACTTACTGTGTATATAGAAGCAATGCTGCTGTTGATGAAGCTGGAGAGGAAATGGTGAGCTTGGAGGAGTCAGTGCTGTCACCAGAGCTCAAGGGATGAGTCTGGCGTGTCTCGAAATCAGTAATACCACTGGTTGATGCAAGTGAAAATGCAGACATATTTACTGGAGGATCTAAACAAGTTAGCACAGGCATCTTCAATGGGAGATTTGGCAAAGGAGCTTCAAAATCAAGCAGTTGAATTGCTTGCTTTATTGAAGGCCGATGATTGCAATCGGGGTGAGCACACCAAAGGCCAACTGTAATCAAGCATTGCATCTGTTCCTCATCAAAATCTGCATCAAGTCTAGGGTCAGCAGCTTCAAGAATCTTTCCAGATCCATATAGCTTCCAAACCCAATCCACCATTCTTACTTGATCTTTGTTGGCCATGTTGTTGATGGGTTTCCTTCCACAGGCTATCTCTAAAGCGACAATCCCAAAACTGTAGACGTCTGATTCCTTGCTTGCATTTCCTGTCATGAGACATTCAGGAGCCATGTAGCCAATGGTGCCTGCCAAAACTGTGGTTTGTGACCCCTTTTCATGGTCAACAAGCCTGGCTAAACCAAAATCCCCAAGTTTGGAATTGAAACTTGAATCCAACATAATGTTACTTGATTTAATATCCCTATGCAGTACACATTGTTCCCATCCTTCATGCAGATACAATAATGCAGAGGCCAAGCCTCGAGCAACATTGTACCTCTTCACCCATGTCAGCAAGCAATTTTCTTTGAAAAGATGGGAATCCAAGCTACCATTGGGCATGAACTCATAAACAAGTAGGAGTTCTCTTTTTTCATGGCACCAACCAATGAGTTGCACCAAATTCCTGTGCCTCAATCGGCTAATGATCTTCACTTCTGATGCATACTCCTTTATCCCCTGTTTAGACCCTCTTGACACCCTCTTGACAGCAACATAGGAGTTCAATTCCCTCAAGAAACCTTTATAAACTGCACCAAACCCTCCCTCTCCAAGCTTCTCTTCCTCCATGAAGTTCTTTGTTGCAATTGCCAACTCTTTGAATGAAAACTTTCTAGGCCCCATTCCGTTTCCAAATTCATATGAAACATTAAGAACATGGTCATCGTTCTTTTCCGCTCTATTCATCTTCCTCCTTATGCCAAACAAAAGCAAACCCAACCCACCAACCAAAACACATGCACTTGCAACCAATCCCGCTACTAGTCCTCTAAATCTCCTGTGGTGAGTACCATCTGTTACTGCCTTGTTTGGTCCACTGTGGTCAGGAGTGGAAGGATCAGCTGCTCCTGGAACTGTTTGACTTGTTATACTTTTATCAATTTGTAGTTCTGAACTAAAATACCATGAGTTAATGGTATGTATTTCAAAAGCACTTCCTGTTGCAGCTGAAAAACCAAAAATAACCCATTCTGGTAAGAAATCCTTTAAATTAACTTTATAATAAAGATCTTGTTGAATTATTCTATTGCCTATAAAACCAGTGAAGACTACACTCAAATTCATCGAAGTTGAATTGTAACTAATCGTAGCAGTATTTTGTTTCCCATCAGGAATACTACTGTTCCATGGCACACTTTTATTAGATATCATTGAATTAATATTGATACCTACATGAACACCGGGCTGTTCATCCCAATCGTTGTGATAAGTATCGAACTCCACGGCTACAAATGGATTTGATGTTGAGTTGTATATCTGGTTATAACTCACAAGACCAAGACCACCACCTGACAGGGCATCAGGGATTGAAAAACCATCAGGAGCAAGGAAGAATGCAAGCCCATCTGCATAAAAAGAACTATTTTGCGAGTCTATGACAAAGGAGAAACTGGTATTGAAGTCTGCCAATTTTCCCGAGCCCTTGTCCCAGAGTTGCATTGTTTCAAAATATGTGGCTCGACCAGTACTCCCATACATGCCTAAGTCCTTCCGGTTTGTGGTCAGTTGGATAACTGGTTCAGTTGGGGTAGCATTGAATGAGTAGTTTATTTTAGTGGTTGTATTGAAGCTAGGGAAGTTGAATGATAACTGAGTAGCTGGACAAAGGACCATTACACAGAAGAAAATGATAATCTTGAAAAGAAGGAGATGAAACTTTGGCATATAGAGAAGATGATTCCCATAGACAACCATGGTTGTGAGTGTGTTTGAATGGGAGGATGGGGCTTGCTTTTGCTAATGGCATGTACTTATAGTCGCAGGAGCTTCCTAGTCAATAGTAGTTCATTGTTTATTTAAATTATGAAACAACTGAATCTTATACTATTTAAATGGATACAATGATATCTATGTTCTTCAGTGGAGCTCCACATTGACACACGTCTCCTACTCATGTAATAGAGACCCCGGCTTTCTACAATATAAAACTTCTTCATACTCAACTTCTATTTCCTCCAGAGTCCCCCTTTTCGTTGATACATTGATTTATTTTTGTAGCAAATGCCATGACCTTGGGGCAGAGCACACCAGAAGTCATTGCATTGCCGTCCATTGCAGTGACTCAAGGACTTTTGATGTGGTCAAGATTAAGGCAGTGGCATGTCATTATAAGATCTACCTCATATAAGGAGTGACTTTATACATATTTTAAATTTATATTTAAAATTAACTTGGGACTTTTCTTGTATGCAGGAAAATGGATCAAGATTCTAAGTGGGTAGAACCTATTTGATCTAGGGCAGAGCACACCAGAAGTCATCGCATTGCTGTCAATTACAGTGACTCGGACTCAAAATTTGATCTGGTCAAGATTAAGGTAGTGGCATGTCATTATAAGCTCATCCTCATATAAGTAACGACTTTATATATATTTTAAATTTATATTTATGATTAACTTGGGACTTTTCTTGTATGCAAGAAGTTGTCTTCTGCTGCCATCATCATGAAGAGAATGGATCAAAATTCTAAGTGGGGAGGACCTATTTGATCTGTGATGTATATTAATCATTCAATTTGAACAATCTTTTGCTTCTATGCAATGACTACTGTTCATAATATCTGATAGAATGTAATGAAGTTAGAGCTTAAAGTGCTTAAATCAAGTTACTTATTCCCTCTGAATCAAGTTGCATATGTCTACTAGAGATAAAATTGCTTGTTCTTTTTATTGAAAAGCTTAACCACCAGTCAAAGTTGTTCTAAACAGTTAAACTTGGCACAATAAGTACCTAAAAAGCAGAGACACCACATTTCACAACCAGAAATTATAGGTACCAAACATGCTCAAAATTTAAGCCAAATGTCACACTTATAAGTAAACAGTTAAACAATGCTCCCAAACTACTTGAAAAGACCAGAAATTGATTGCATAACCAAAACAAACCCAAAGATTTTGTGAAATCTGCCATCAACTACATATATCTGTGATGCTGTGGTCTGAATTTTAGTAACGCAACTAGATTTTGGCACTTTTTTTTTTAATCCCCTTTGTCTTAGGGGTCGTGGACTCTAGTCTCTGTATACAGTGTTTGAGAACCAAAATAGAGATAGACAAAGGGTTGGAGCTCGAGAATTTGTAACCTTTTTAATTTTCTTTTTATTATTTTTTTTTTCAAATGGTAAAGTAAACACACACTCTTTTGTACAGGACCCGACTTCAATCCCTCCCCTTCTCTTTGAGGATAGGGAGGTTATACAACTAGACCAAAGCCCCTTTATGTTCTCACCGTAAATCTTTGTCTTATGTGATGCATGATTTATTTTTTATTTTGCCCTTGCCCTCCTCTTCGAGGATAGGGAGATTATACAGCTACACCAAAGACCCTTATGTTATCTTTGTAAATCTTTGTGCCTTATGTGGTGCATAATTTATTTTTGATTTCGGGACAGTTGTTGTAACAATATCTATTACACATAACTGTATTTTTATTTTACTAGATAATTGTTAGAAGAAAATATATGGAAGAAGTGGCGCACCTGAAGGAGAAGATGCAGATGTGTTGGTCTTGGATAAAATGCTGTTGTTAACTAGGGCTAGAGGAGTTATTGAAGATGTAAGCATATATATTCATTGCAGGAACAAAGCATGTTGGCTTGGGCATCTTTGATGTGAGAAATGGCAATGGAGATTATATAAAAATCGAGGACATGAGTTGTGTGCCTTGTTGATGGCAGAGATTGCAATGTGGATGAACATACCAAACCCCCAACAACAATCATCAAGCATTCTATGTGGGTCGCGAGGTGTTCGACGGAATGATTCTTCCAAAACGAGAAAAAAAGAAAAGGAGAAAAAAGAAAGAAAACAAAAAAAAAAAAGAAAGTTCAACAGCTAGGGCATAGCATAAATATATGTTTGGAAAATTTTAATAAAAATCCAACCTAAGATATTTATAATGGTCTTATTGTTAACTTCAATCATTTTAAATCTAAATTTAATTCATTTGGGCTTTCATCCTAATTATGTATTCACGTCTTCTTCTCTACTTTCTTGTTTTGTTAATCAACATTTTTCAATATATTATGTTTTCTCATACATAGAAGTGACGTTGAATTTCTAAACAACCAATGAGTTGCACCAAATTCCTGTGCCTCAATCGGCTAATGATCTTCACTTCTGATGCATACTCCTTTATCCCCTGTTTAGACCCTCTTGACACCCTCTTGACAGCAACATAGGAGTTCAATTCCCTCAAGAAACCTTTATAAACCGCACCAAACCCTCCCTCCCCAAGCTTCTCTTCCTCCATGAAGTTCTTTGTTGCGATTGCCAACTCTTTGAATGAAAACTTTCTAGGCCCCATTCCGTTTCCAAATTCATATGAAACATTAAGAACATGGTCATCGTTCTTTTCCACTCTATTCATCTTCCTCCTTATGCCAAACAAAAGCAAACCCAACCCACCAACCAAAACACATACACTTGCAACCAATCCCGCTACTAGTCCTCTAAATCTCCTGTGGTGAGTACCATCTGTTACTGCCTTGTTTGGTCCACTGTGGTCAGGAGTGGAAGGATCAGCTGCTCCTGGAACTGTTTGACATGTTATATTTTTATCAATTTGTAGTTCTGAACTAAAATACCATGAGTTAATGGTATGTATCTCAAAAGCACTTCCTGTTGCAGCTGAAAAACCAAAAATAACCCATTCTGGTAAGAAATCCTTTAAATTAACTTTATAATAAAGATCTTGTTGAATTGTTCTATTGCCTATAAAACCAGTGAAGACTACACTCAAATTCATCGAAGTTGAATCGTAACTAATCGTAGCAGTATTTTGTTTCCCATCAGGAATATTACTGTTCCATGGCACACTTTTATTGGGGTAAGTGCAAGAAACACCTCTGAAGTATATTTTTCAAAGCATTTTTACCCCCTATTTAAAAAGGTGTGCAAACAACACCCCTATTCTTTTCAATTTGTGCAAAAACACCCCTCAATTAATATAATATCCATTTTACCTTTTTACTCTTCCAAAAATACCCCTACCAACCCTTACTTCTTATTCTTCTTCTTCTTTGTGTGTAACCCTTATCCGTCACCGTGACTACCATGGCCGTCGGCACCACCAATCCTCTCATCTCTCTCTATACTTCCATCACTACCACCTACAATTGGCACCTCCACCACTACCACCCACAATCGACACCTCCACCACGAAATCCCCAAATCTAAGAACGAATCATAACCAAATCAAAATGTGTAGACAAAACTAAAAATGAATCAGCCATCACCACAACCGAAATTTGCAGACACAGAAAATTTTAGAGAGAGATAGAAAAAAATGGAAGACCTAACGCTGGACTGCCATTGTCGACGCCGCCAGAGTCCTTGACATCACTTTCGACGTCTGCTCTTCCACCATCATCTTTTGATTTGATGGCAGAATTGGTCGAATTCCAACTCCCAGCAGCGGCGTTCCTCCGTGTACTGCTCAATCATCCTCGTCGTCGCCACCCGGGATCTCGTCACCATGATGGGTCGCTTGTTGCCGTCGTCTCCTGCACTTCCTCTTCGAAAGGTGGTATTACCAGATGAAGTAGACAACATGGTATCTCTTGTCTTGCGTGCTCCTCGTATGTCTCAAGCTCTTGCTCAAGCTGTTGAGAGAGGTTAACCGGGAAGAGTAATCAGCTCCTTTCCATCGTATTGAACCAGATACCAAAAAAGGGCCGGGCCTAATTTGCTTATCTTACTTATCATAAACGAACATGGAGATCATTTTCACTCTTCTCATCGGAGGTGTCAATTCCTGAAGTTCAATCAAATGAGGATAGAATTTGATCCAATCCCAGGGAACATTCCAATTTCATTCAATTTGCGCCAGTGTTGGTGGTGGTGTATACATATATGTATATATTTATGTCTGTGGTGTATAATGACTAAAACCCTTTTTAGTCATTTCATAAAAATATATATATTTTTTATATATTATAAAATGTGTTGCTAAGGGCATTTTAGTCCAATTTTTATAAATAGGACCTATTTGCACAAATGTCATAGTTTAGGGGTGTTTTTTGCACTAGGGGGGTGTAATATGCACTATAAGCATTCAATAGGGGTGTTTTTTGCACTTCACTCCACTTTTATTAGATATCATTGAATTAATATTGATACCTACATGAACACCAGGCTGTTCATCCCAATCGTTGTGATAAGTATCGAACTCCACGGCTACAAATGGATTTAATGTTGAGTTGTATATCTGGTTATAACTCACAAGACCAAGACCACCACCTGACAGGGCATCAGGGATTACTCACAAGACCAAGACTGCCACCTGACAGGGCATCAGGGATTGAAAAACCATCAGGAGCAAGGAAGAATGCGAGCCCATCTGCATAAAAAGGACACTCAGAGAAAATTTACCTATTTTTTGGACAAAGACACCCTTTTACATGAGAAATTGACCAAATTACCCTTTGACCGTTTAGGAAACTTTTTTAACTTTACAATTTAATAAATTGAACAAATCTACCCTCATGAACAATTTATGCATAAAAAAAAAAGTAAAAAAAAAAAAAAAAAATTATATTGTTCACTCTTCCTTTTTTTTTTTTTTTTTGGTTGAAAAATGCATAATATTTGATATATAATTTAAGATGTATAAAGTTATACTGGTACCATATTTTTTATTTTTAAAGAAAAGAGATTGGTTTAATTTTTTTAGATGAAAGAATTAAGCATTTTAATTTAAAAATACAAAAGAAAAAGAAAAGAAGTAATAACAAAATATAATTTATTTGAAATATATGTATTGGATCAAAAAATTCATTTTAGATGTCTACACTTTTAAGAAGTTAGGACATTTATAAAGTAAATTAAAAAAAAAAAAAGAAAAAAAAGTGAACAATATAAATTTTTTTTTTTTTTTTTTTTTTTTTTTTTTTTTTTTTTTTTATGCATAAATTGTTCATAAGGGTAGATTGGTCCAATTTATTAAATTATAAAGTTAAAAAAGTCTCTAAACGGTTAAAGGGTAATTTGGTCAATTTCTTATATAAAGGGGTGTCTTTGTCCATTTTTTAACCTTCAGGGGGTGTCTTTGTCCAAAAAATAGGTAAGTTTCCTCATAGTGTCTTTTTACCAAACCTCAGGGATTGTAACTGTATTTTACCCAAAGAACTATTTTGCGAGTCTATGACAAAGGAGAAACTGGTCTTGAAGTCTGCCAATTTTCCCGAGCCCTTGTCCCAGAGTTGCATCGTTTCAAAATATGTGGCTCGACCAGTACTCCCATACATGCCTAAGTCCTTCCGGTTTGTGGTCAGTTGGATAACTGGGTCAGTTGGGGTAGCATTGAATGAGTAGTTTATTTTAGTGGTTGTATTGAAGCTAGGGAAGTTGAATGATAACTGAGTAGCTGGACAAAGGACCATTACACAGAAGAAAATGATAATCTTGAAAAGAAGGAGATGAAACTTTGGCATATAGAGAAGATGATTCCAATAGACAACCATGGTTGTGAGTGTGTTTGAATGGGAGGAGGGAGCTTGCTTTTGCTAATGGCATGTACTTAATAGTTACAGGAGCTTCCTAGTCAATAGTAGGTCATTGTTTATTTAAATTATGAAACAACTGAATCTTATACTATTTAAATGGATACAATGATATCTATATTCTTCAATGGAGCTCCACATTTCGACACATGTCGCCTACTCATGTAATAGAGAGGCCGGCTTCTACCATATAAAACTTCTTCAAGCATGGCAAAAGAAATACTCAACTTCTATTTCCTCCACAGTCCCCCTTTTCGTTTGATACATTGATTTATTTTTCTAGCACATGCCATGACCTTGGGGCAGAGCACACCAGAAGTCATTGCATTGCCGTCCATTGCAGTGACTCAAGGACTCAATCAAAATTTGATGTGGTCAAGATTAAGGCAGTGGCATGTCATTATAAGATCTACCTCATATAAGTAGCGACTTTATACATATTTTAAATTTTAATTTAAAATTAACTTAGGACTTTTCTTGTATGCAAGTTGCTGTCTTCTCCTGCCATCATCACTAGGAAAATGGATGGTAGAACCTATTTGATCTAGGGCAGAGCACACCAGAAGTCATCGCATTGCTGTCAATTACAGTGACACGGACTCAAAATTTGATCTGGTCAAGATTAAGGTAGTGGCATGTCATTATAAGCTCTACCTCATATAAGTAACGACTTTATATATATTTTCAATTTATATTTATGATTAACTTGGGACTTTTCTTGTATGCAAGAAGTTTTCTGCTGCCATCATCATGAAGAGAATGGATCAAAATTCTAAGTGGGGAGGACCTATTTGATCTGTGATGTATATTAATCATTCAATTTGAACAATCTTTTGCTTCTATGCAATGCTACTGTTCATAATATCTGATAGAATGTAATGAAGTTAGAGCCTAAAGTGCTTAAATCAAGTTACTTACTCCCTCTAAATCAAGTTGCATATGTCTACTAGAGATAAAATTGCTTGTTCTTTTTATTGAAAAGCTTAACCACCCGTCAAAGTTGTTCTATACGGTTAAACTCGGCACATTAAGTACCTAAAAAGCAGAGACACCACATTTCACAACCAGAAATTATAGGTACCAAACATGCTCAAAATTTAAGCCAAATGTCACACTTATAAAAGTAAACAGTTAAACAATGCTCCCAAACTACTTGAAAAGACCAGAAATTGATTGCATAACCAAAACAAACCCAAAGATTTTGTGAAATCTGCCATCAACTACATATATCTGTGATGCTGTGGTCTGAATTTTATTAATGCAACTAGATTTTGGCACTTTTTTTTTTAATCTCCTTTGTCTTAGGGGTCGTGGACTCTAGTCTCTGTATACAGTGTTTGAGAACCGAAATATAGATAGACAAAGGGTTGGAGCTCGAGAATTTGTAACCTTTTTAATTTTCTTTTTATTATTATTTTTTTCGAATGATAAAGTAAACCCACGCTCTTTTGTACAGGACCCGACTTGAATCCCTTCTCTTCTCTTTGAGGACAGGGAGGTTATACAATTAGACCAAAGGCCCTTTATGTTCTCATTGTAAATCTTTGTGTCTTATGTGATGCATGATGTATTTTTTATTTTGCCCCTCCCTTCCTTTTTTGAAGAAAGGGAGGTTATACAGTTAAACCAAAGGCCCTTATGTTATCTTTGTAAATCTTTGTGCCTTATGTGATGCATAATTTATTTTTGATTTCGGGACGGCTGTTGTAACAATATCTATTACACATAACTGTATTTTTATTTTACTACGTAATTGTGAGAAGAAAATATATGGAAGAAGTGGCGCACCTGAAGGAGAAGATGCAGAAGTGTTGGTCTTGGATAAAATGCTGTTGTTAACTAGGGCTCGAGGAGTTATTGAAGATGTAAGCATATATATTCATTGCAGGAACAAAGCAGGTTGGCTTGGGCATCTTTGATGTGAGAAATGGCAATGGAGATTATATAAAAATCGAGGACATGAGTTGTGTGCCTTGTTGATGGCAGAGATTGCAATCTGGATGAACATACCAAACCCCCAACAACAATCATCAAGCATTCTATGTGGGTCGCGAGGTGTTCGACGAAATGGTTCTTCCAAAACGAGAAAAAAGAAAGAAGATCATCAGCTAGGGCATAGCATAAATATGTTAGGAAATTTTTAATAAAAATCCAACTAAATATATTTACGATGGTTTTTTTGTGAACTTCATTCATTTTAAATCATTCATTTTAAATCAAAATTTAATTCATTTGGGCTTTCATCCTACATATATATATATTCCCGTCTTCTTCTCAAATTTCTTATTTTGTTCTTCAACTTTTTTCAATATATTGTGTTTTCTTGCGCATAGAAGTGACGTCGTATTTCTAAGTAGCACCACATTTCAAAATATTACCTCAAATTAATTAAATTCTGTATTGGGTGATGTTACCTCAAATTGATTGAATTCTATCTTTTAATAAATTTTGGACTTACATGGACGCTAAACCTTTACACTACATATATGAGGACATCTCCCTTTGCTCTAAATTTATAAATTTCAGTTTTGTGTTTCATGTTTGTATATTTATTTATGGTCAATTTTTATTTTAATATTCAGTATTATTCATGTTTCTGAAGTTTTTTTTCTTTAAGAAAATTATATTTCTTAGTTATAAATTTTATATCTATTCATCATCTGTTATCCAATATGGATTAAATTAGTCACATACTTCTCTTTTTCATTCTTTTTTTCTTTTAAATTTAAGTCTTTAATTGATATTAATTACTTCATTTCAAATAAGTTTTGACGAGTCCCTTTGTCATTTTCACAAATTATGTTGCAAAATTTTATATTATGTAAATTATGATAGTGAATTTTTTCCCCGCAAAATATTCCGACAGGGGCTGTTTTGGACTTTGTGCACACGTTCCAGAATTTTCTCATTTGCAATCCTTGTATTGCAATATACTTGTTGTCACAGGTTCTGAACCCGGTAACACTTGTCCTGTACCAGGAGGAACATTTGTTATACCAAATTTGTTTTGATTTTATTAATAAGTAACAGTACTAAATAAACGTGTAATTTCAGATGTACGCTTTTGGAGTAAATATACTTGGACAGGAATATAATTTTGGATTGTGTATAGCATGTGACATGTAAAATAAAATAAAAACGTAGCAACACGTCCGTTATTTTTGCCTGCTACGGTTTTCAGTTTTCACTGAAAAATTGACCTTTATGCGGAAATCAGATTCTTCACTTTCCCAACTATTTGTTCCCTTCCACCAAACGGAGACCCCATTGCTCGTCCCTGTCTCTCACTCTCCAACGATCTGCGATGTCTAACCCTCGGTTCGATCTCAGGTACGTTTCTCTCTCTCACATTCACATTCACTCACTGTTCTCTCTGTATCTGTCTTAATGGAATTCATGAATCATTCTTTGTCTACCATTGAAACCTAAGTTACTTATATATATATATATATATATATATATATTGTTCTCTCTCTTTCATCCCTACACATGTGCATATAAACCCTCAATGCCAAACTTAACATATTCTGTATAATTTGATTGGGACTATTTGTGTATGTATAATACCTCCAACCTAAGATATTACGACTAAATTTGACCCCACCTTACCTCACCTCATTAGACTAAACAGATTAAATTTGTTAATGGATATGTGAAAATCTCATTTATTTATTTGTTTATATATATATATATATATATATATATATATATATATATATATATTCTTTATTGGGTAGGTCAGTGAGTTTCTTAGGTAAAATGTAATAATAATAATAATTTAAAAATATCTGGGAAAACATGAAAATTTCTTTTGTACCACCATGCCCCACTTAAGCATCCTTAGGTCCATCCTTGGCCTTCATTTCTTGTCTGTTTTAATTCTACATGGAAATAACCAAACAATTGATCCTTCGAACAAATTAGTCTGGAATTCAATTTATACATAATTTCTTCTTGAGTATTACTTATCTCGCATCTTATATCACTTCATTTTAAGTTTTTATTACATTTTGGTACGGTAAGTTTGTTGTTTATGTACTTGAATTTTTCTTATTTTTCTCTCCTTTAGTTTTGTTTGTGTTTTATAGATAAATATGTGTGTATATACATATATTGCATAATAAATAATATCAACTTTGACGGTCTGAGATCAGCTTATTGTCCAACTCTTTTGTGTTGCTATTTTGACACATTAGGAGGAAAATTCAGAAGGAATTTTGTTCATCGGAATTGTCAAGTTGAGCATGTCTCAGCTTAAATCCAGAAACTATGGTGTCTGATTCCACAAAGCAACAGATAATAGATACAGGGAAAAAGTTTCATAACTTGGAAGTTTTTTGCTTGCAATCTCATGGGTGAAAGGTCAACAATTTAGGTAGGAGTTTTAAGCACACATTTCTACCTCCTTTTATATGTTTGATGTATATGACTCTAGTCTGGGACATGATACGTGTTTGAAGCAATTAAATTTGTTGATTCTGTTTTACTTCTTTGAAAACTTCCAATTCCGTCAACTGATCTATATGTGCTATAAAGTTCCTAACTTTTGGTTCTCTTGCATGAATATATTATTTTTGGAATGTTCATAATTAAAGTCTCTCTGCAGATTTTCGTTATTATACAATCTATTTCAATCCATATTAGGAGGTTTACTGGTAGATTCCAGTTATATTGTCTCACATTTACTTGAGACCCGTCATGTTTGTTTGAGCTTCTTAGAGTATCCTTAGGGACTGCTGCACTGGATATCTGGTATCTCATCCATGATTATTGGCTTGAAACACTGAGTTGAATGATCACTGTAATGTTTATTATTATATATATATATATATATAATATAATGACAAATTGATTTTTAAAGCCAAGGGACCCACCACTTCCTTTAGTATTATGTAATGATCTAAAGGTCATCAGGTGACCATTTTAACACCTTCCATTAACGCAGCTTCTTACCTTCCACATCAGTGTTCATTTTTTTCCATTTTTCCACCAATTCAACCTTAGACCTAGATCAAGCCTTTAAGAGTTTGATTTTGCCACTAAAGGCAAAGTTGTTAAGCTCGTTGTAGCCTTCATTTTGTTCAGAGCTGATTTTCAATTGGCCACCCATTGAATTCCAAAAATTGGGCTGAAATTGGAGTTTTCTTCAATACTTGAGGTAGGAGTACTCTAATCCACTATTTCTTAGATTTTTTGTAAATTTTTCCCTTTAATTTGACTTTAAGTATGCATAATTTTAATTTTTTGATTATATTTGTTAGGGTTATTTATATTTATGGTGATAAATGTGTGTTATGTAGTTAATTGAACTTATTAGTATGATGATTTTCAATTTGTAAAGAAGCATGCTTAGTGTTGGTTTGTTTCATGATTTCAATTGCTATAAAAATTTATGTTATAATTATGGAAATAAATTTGTGAATTGTATATTTAAATTGCTAGCAAAATGTGGAATGAGAATATGAATTGTGTATTTTTTGTAATTTATTAATTTATTTGAAAAGTATGTGGGAACTTTATGGTTGAATGGATGAAATGAAGTATGAAGTATTCATGTATCCATTGGGAAAGAAATAGTGGGGAAAATGTTTTAAAATAAATGAATTTGTTCTTGGGAAAAATATTTTTCAAAGGAATTTGCGAAAACCGGACGCCTAGGAGGTGCCTAGCGGTCCGTGTTGTTAGTGTAGTCTAGAAAGGAGTATAGTTGTGCTAACTAGGCCGGATGCGACGCCTTGGAGGTGCCTTGTGGTCGTGGATAGTTAGTCAACCCTCCATTCGTGACGCCTTGGAGGTGCTTTGGGTCGGATTACACTAATGGTTTGAAAGTTGAAACGGAAATGTTTCGGAAAATGGGGAGTGACATTTGCATAATATTGCACTTCATGACATTGTGGTAAACTTGTGATTGGTTTATATTTTCTACATACTTGTTGTTATGGTTGAGAATGTGCGTTTCTCTATGGCATGATCCCGTTCACTTTTTATCTATTCATTGTATGGATTCACGGGGTCATAAGAAGTGTGTCTTAGACACTTCCTACTGAGCTTATGCTCACCCCATTATTTTTAATATTTTTCAGGATACGGAAAAGAGGTGGCGGATGATGATCCACCACAAGTTTAGATGGGATTGAAGATGTATTTTAATTTGCTATCTTTTGTATTAGAATTCTAATATTTTGTAAATGTAATCTTAACTATTTTGTGAAACTTTAGTTTAACTGGTATAATGTTGTAAGTTATGGACTTTTAAATTTTAGCTACAATTATGGACTGTAACTTGATGTAACTAAGGTGTGTTCCTTGTTTAGATGAGATGGAGGAACGAGACTTTTTATATGAATGTAATTATTTTGGGAATGTGTGCATTGGGACAAGATAGGTTAGTTTTAAGGCCCAATGAGGCCACTGCATTTTTATATATTTCAACAGGTTGTAGAGGGACTTTTCTGCGGAGGTCATGCCGAAATTTTATATATTTTATTATTAGTATTTTGGTATCTTTTTGGGTCGTTACAAATTTAGTATCAGAGTAATAGTTCGAATACCATTAGGACGACGGGTAGAGGCCTACTTGGGATTGCATGGGGAAGTTGAATTGCATGATTATGTGTTAAGTGTTAAAGTGTTTAAATGTTTGAGAAGCATGCCTACTTGTTTACTTGTTTATTTGCTTATGTGATCACATGCTTACGTGTTTACAATTTTGAAAGCATGCCTATTTGCTAATTGCTTACGTGATTAAATTCAAAAATTTGTGTTACATGATCATGCATGTGAAGTAGTTATATAATTCAACTATGTAAATGAAATGTGAATATATTTGAAAGCATGTTATACATGATAAGGTAGAAAGTATGTGATACATGACGATGGCAAGTAGTAGGCACGGTTGGTGCAATTTTCTTTTATGATAATATGACAAGTAATGATCACGGTATAAGCAAGCATGTTTCGTACGATATTGTAGGATTCATCCATTTTGTATATGTATATGTATCTATATTTTTATGTGTTTATGCGGTCGAGCAAGTGGATGGTTGCTAGTACAGTAGAGTACTTGTCACGGCATTGAGGGTTGTGTAAGTTTTGACCTGAGTAGGCGAAGAGCTCGGTTGCTCTAGGGTTGTCGGGTACTGGTTCTTATCGAACAACATGTGTTGATTTCTAGCTCGTGGATTGAGCTATTCAGTGTGTAGTCATTATGATTTTCTTGTAACATTTTGTGTGGTGCTTAAGGCACGACTTTAGAATGGGTTCATATTTCATGGCATGGTGTCTTTGTTGTGTGTGAGTTTCATACATCGGTGAATGGTTCCTGTAACCGTGGAGGTCAGGTGTGCGGGTGAGGGTTTCGAGGGAGAAATATATGATCTTAGGAAGTTGGTGTTTGTGACATGAGTTACGGTTTGGTGCGGTGGTTCTTTTCGAACCGGTTTGTGATAGGTGTGATAGAGGTTGCTAGAATCACTAGTGTAGTCTATTGGTGGTAGACGTATTTCCCGGGTATTCTAGTACGATCCACGGAAGTGTGGTGGTTCTGATTGTTGAGGGTTTTGTTGGACTTTGTAAGTCTAGGATGGCGTAGGCATTGACTGGAGCCATGCTAGTGTTGACTGTTTGATGTGATTCAGTTTGTGGGTTGTAAGAGTTTGTTCTAGAGATTGGTTTGTCGAGGGGTGATCCTCATTTCGAATAGCTACAGAAGCGTGTTGTGGGTAATTGACTCTCGGTGAGTTGATTGCATATCGTGGTGGATGAACGGGGTTATAGGTTGTCACGGTTGTCGAGAGAGTCTCGAGGTGGTGTATAGTGGTTAGCTTTAGTTGTGTAGTGCAGGATTGCACTATAAGGCAGATTGTATGTGATTATTGGTATGTTTGGTGGTTGCGGAAAAAGTGATTGATGGTAAGTATTGTGTTACTAAATGGATTATGTTTTGGAAGTTGAAAGTTATAGGCTGGAGTTGTAATTCAAGTTGTGTCTGAGGTATCAGGAGATAGTGCTTGGTGTTGAGGATTAGAAAAGGTAGACTGACGATTGCAATGATTGGGACGAGGGTGATTCCATAGGTTTAGTTAATAGCCCATTTGACTTTTGTCGGGGCTAAGGGTGTTCTGAGGAACGGTGCAGAGTAGAAATAATGATATTGAACCTAGGGCGTGAAGTTTTATTATTTAGGCATGTAGATTGCCTTTGAAAGAGTGGTTTGAGTAGCCGGTTAAGCGTTAGTGATTGATTACATTGTTGATGGTTTTAAGGAGACAGTTGGGTGTTGAGCATTTTAGATTTTTGTGCTCATTTTTGTTTTGAGGATTTGTCGGTATGGTATCACTGTATGGATGTTCTTTTCTAGTGGTAAATAGCGGTCGTTGTGGGGAGTGTCGAGAGTAATGTTTATTTCCTTGTTATAATGGTATTGTCTTAAGGATGTTGGAAGAAGAATTGCTTGGTAGTGACTTGATGGTCCAGTGGGATGATAGGTTTAAACTGTTGTTTAGAATGAGTGACAGTGAAGGTGTAATGGCGTGATGTTTAATACGGATGAGCATAATGGTTTAGGGTAAGATCCGAGGGTGGATTATAGATTGTGAGTTATTTGTTGTGTGTTGTCAGGTAGGTGATGGGGGATTGTACATCAGTCGAGGTGATGGTGGACAACTTAGTCTTTAGAGCCAGTGGGAGCAGTGTTGCCATATAGGCACCTTTTTCTTTTGACGACCAAGTGGATTGTTGTGATTGAGGTCATTGGTCTGGTGTACACGGTGATCGAAAAAGGATCGTTTGGGAATGTAGAGATGGTATGGATGGTGAAGTGTCATTTTATGGCATAGGGGTTGTCATTTGGGAGTGATGGGTTCTAGGTAGAACGGGACACGGTGTCCGAAGGGCTGTAATTGTTTTTAGTGTCAGTGTGTCGTGAGCGTGGGTGCTCTTATCTGAGTGGTTTTGGTTAGTATGGGTGTTGTGGGATATCATATGGGATATTTCTGTGTTGATATTGTATAATGGTCCGTTAGAGGCGAGGTCACCTAGAATTGAGTTCGTAGTCCCGTATGTGTTTCCATTTGATTCTTCTCTTTGTGTGTAAAGAGTTCAGTTCATCTTAGGTGAGATTGGTGTCCATGGTTGGACGGTTGGTCTGTAGCATGTGACAAGGTGTCGGGAGCATTCAGGTGTGAGTCGTCAGTCTTTTGTGAGAGCAAGGTTTGTTACCCTTTCCATTTGTTCTAGTCCTGGTAAGGACGTCATTTGTCATGGGTCTTTTTTCCATTTAGGAGTTATGCGCATTCGTAGGTGGATGGACTTGTGTGTGATTCGCTATGTTGTTGAGTTCATCGGTAAAAGTCTGGTTGATTTGGTCGACTCATTCCCACGGAGGGAGATAAAGTCATCGGTTTTTAGTAGTGCTTGTTTTGAGGGTGGTTTTGACGGCACGAGTTGCCGAATATGGATTGTGTTTCCAGTGTCTGGTACTTTCAGTGATGGCTAGGGGTATGTCGTGAACTGTAAGCTTGAGGATGGTTAGGTGATGTGATGTGAGTCATGTACTCGGATGTTCTTATTGATGTCTGATTTGAGCAGTGTCTTGAGGACAAGTGTTGGTATTGTTTGAGTGTTAAGTAGCTAGAAAGTGATTATGGGATTCTGTTGAGGAATAATGGGAAAGATTGAATTTAGTTTTGAGATCTCAGGCATGAGATAGTCCCATTGTGTGTTTTGACGAGGTAAAAATTGAATCGAGTAATGGTACAGAGTTGTTTACCTGGTACGGGTATTATGAGGAGATTAAAGAGCTTTTATGCTGGTTGATGATTGCGGCGCTTGATGCCGTGTTGCTTTTAGCTTGTTATGATTGTGTGATTAAGGCATGATTAGGATTCTTAGAGTAGGTATATGACTGTACGTATAGTTGTTGAGGTTACGTAGAGCGATGGACTGATAGTGAGTGGATCTCATTGTTGTTTTGTGGACTGTGTGAGATTGTGTTTGAGGTTTGGACCTGAGGACAGGAACGACGTCTGTGTTGAGGTCGGATCGATGATGAGAATGGCCTGGCCAACCATTTCTCCTGAATCAATTCCTCTTTAGCACGATGTCGGGTCGAAGGTCAATGATTATTTCGACTTGTCAGGGACAGTGAGAGCACAGAAATGCGCGTTGTGTCGGTGTGACAGTGTGGATTCGGATGATTTGTTTTGGGTGACGAAGTGTGTTGGGTTGTACCAAGTGTCTGGTATAGGGTTTGCGATTCGATCATTAATTATTGGAGATTTTGTTTTGAGGATTGGTGACCTGGGTATAGGATAATTTGTTTTGTTGTTCTGGTGATTCATGATTATGTAGTCGTTGGGAGATTCATAATATAGTCATCTTAAGGATGATAAGTTTAGTGATTGCCGCTTGGTGTGGTTAGTAGTTGTTGTACGAGTATGTAATGGTGTAGTTACGTGTTAGGTAGTGAGTGTTTGGTCTGACAGAGATGTATAGATTAAAGTTGAGCTTGATTGTGAGATGGACGGGGTTCTTTGTCTGGGTTTTTGTGTGTCCTTTTTGGGAGGAGTTGAGATTGAACGTTGTTGTGTTCGGTGGTCTAGTGACTGTTCTTCTTTCGGGCTTCGGAGTCTTGCGTAGCAGTGTAGAGTGAACCGATGTCCGTTTTGAGTTGGGTATAGGCCTAATTGGTCTCGTGTTATGATGTCGTGAGTAATGAGTACCCTCATAGGGTGGTGAACATTATGTTTTTGTGGCAGTGGCGGTGGAGTGTGATGCCTGGTGACGTCCGGTGTCAAAGACAATAATGTTGGTGAGTTCATAGTTTTGAGGTTTTGTGAGGTGTTCTTAAGAAGGTGTGTGGTTGTGGGCCTCATTCTTTAAGGAGGGTAAATTTCGACAACGAAATCTTTTAAAGAGGGTAGATTGTAATATTTATTTTATATATATATATATATATAATGACAAATTAATTTTTAAAGCCAAGGGACCCACCACTTACCTTTAGTATTATGTAATGATCTAAAGGTCATCAGGTGACCATTTTAACACCTTTCATTCACACAGCTTCTCATCTCCCATATCAGTGTTCATTTTTTTTCTATTTTTCCACCAATTCAACTTTAAATCTAGATCAAGCCTTTAAGAATTTGATTTTGCCACTAAAGGCAAAGTTTTTAAGCTCGTCGTGGGCTTCATTTTAATCGGAACTGATTTCAATTGGCCACCCATTGAATTCCGAAAATTGGGCTGAAATTGGGGTTTTCTTCAATACTTGAGGTAGGAGTGCTCTAATCCACTATTTCTTGGATTTCTTGTAAATTTTTCCATTTAATTTGACTTTAAGCATGCATAATTTTAATTTTTTGATTATGTTTGTTAGGGTTATTTATATTTATGGTGATAAATGTATGTTATGTGTTAATTGAGCTTATTAGTATGATGATTTTCAATTTGTAAAGAAGTATGCTTAGTGTTGGTTTGTTTCATGATTTTAATTGCTATAAAAATTTATGTTATAATTATGGAAATAAATTTGTGAATTGTATATTTAAATTGCTAGCAAAATGTGGAATGAGAATATGAGTTGTGTATTTTTAGTAATTTATTAATTTATTTGAAAAGTATGTGGGAACTTTATGGTTGAATTGATGAAATGAAGCATGAAGTATTTATGCATCCATTGGGAAAGAAATAGGGGGGAAAATGTTTTAAAATAAATGAATTTGTTCAAGGGAAAAATATTTTTCAAAGGAATTTACGAAAACCGGACGCCTAGGAGGTGCTTAGCCGTCCGTGTTATTAGTGTAGTCTAGAAGGGAGTATGATTGAGCTAACTAGGCCAGATGCGACGCCTTGGAGGTGCCTTGTAGTCGTGGATAGTTAGTCAACCCTCCATTCATAACACCTTGGAGGTGCCTTGGGTCGGATTACACTAATGGTTTGGAAGTTGAAACGGAAATGTTTTGGAAAATGGGGAGTGACGTCTGCATAATATTGCACTTCATGACATTGTGGTAAACTTGTGATTGATTGATATTTGCTACATACTTGTTGTTGTGGTTGAGAATGTGCGTTTCCCTACGGCATGATCCTATTCACTTTTTATCTATTCATTGTGTGGATTCACGGGGTCATGAGAAGTGTGTCTTAGACACTCCTACTGTGCTTATGCTCACCCCATTATTTTAAACATTTTTCAAGATACGGAAAAGAGGTGGCGGATGACGATCCACCACAAGTTTAGACGGGATTGAAGATGTATTTTAATTTGCTATCTTTTGTATTAGAATTCTAATATTTTGTAAATGTAATCTTAACTATTTTGTGAAACTTTAGTTTAACTGGTATAATGTTGTAAGTTATGAACTTTTAAATTTTAGCTACAATTATGGACTGTAACTTGATGTAACTACGGTGTGTTTCTTGTTTGGATGAGATGGAGGAACGTGACTTTTTATATGAATGTAATCATTTTGGGAATGTGATATGATAATTGTATAGTGCGTTGGGACATGATATGTTAATTTTAAGGCCCAGTGAGGCCATTGCATTTTTATGTTTTTCAATAGGTTGTAGAGGGACTTTTCTGCGGAGGTCATACCGAAATTTTATATATTTTATTATTATTATTATTTTGGTATCTTTTTGGGTTGTTACAATCACGTCACCTTCGAGTATCTATATATGCTTGTCATCAACCTATAGCAGTTGCATGTTTGGTTTACAATAGTCAAGCTTCTACTTAATCTCGCATAACGGTTTTAGTTTTTAAGTAACTGAAGTGTAACCCGAAGTCTACATTTTAAAAGAAACTTCACATCTACGTAGTTCAGTTTTGCTTCTAAACATTGATAGACATCCCTACAAATTCATGAAAATTTTCTTACTTAGTGACTTTGTTAAAATTGAAGTTTGGTATAGTGACTTAGGTACCAAAAGATGTTTGGAGGCATTACACAATGACATTGCTAGCATATACATAAGAGTAAAGTGCATTAAACCCCCCTGAACTATTGGGGTATGTGCAAGAAACCCCCTTGAACTATAAAAATTGTAAAAAAAACTCCCGAACTATTGGGGTATGTGCAAGAAACCCCCATGAACTATAAAAGTTGCAAAAAACCCTCCTGAATTATTGGGGTATGTGCAAAAAACCCCACTGAACTATATATTTTTTTGCAGTTTACCCCATCCAAGGGAATTGATTGACCGAAAGGGACGATGAAGCTGAGGAATTTGTTACTGGGATCGGTGGGTCTCCTATCATAGCTCTATCATAGCCGTTGCACCACTAGCCAGATCCCCATAAATATTGCACTTCTCTGCACCGTTGCGTCAGCCCATCGCCGTCACCGCCTTGCCCATCATTCAGCTCACCTTGTTCGCCAGTCCATTCCACTATCCATTCCAATCTCGCCGGCCCATTCCGCCATCTCCATAGCCAAGCACATCGCCGCCCGTGTTTCGAGCACACAACCGTCCACAGTTCACCGCCGAGCCCCCTTGAGCTCGTCGCCGCCTCCACAGTTCATGGCCGAGTCAACTGAGCTCTCATCACAGCCGAGTCCTCCGCGCACAAGCCGCCATCATCCGAGACCGAGCCATCCCGCCGACCTCGTATTTCTTTGGTCTCTTCTCTCTCTCTCTAGCTCTTAGTTTTGGATTGTGTTGGGTGAAAGGCATCTTTTGGCAGAAAAAAAAGTAAGAAGTGTATAAGTTAAAACGATGCAGTGTACTTGTTATAAGGGTAAACTGGTCTTTCAAAATTTTCGGTATCAGAAGCTGATGTCATGGGGGTAAATTGCAATAAAATCATAGTTCAGGGGGGTTTTTTGTAGTTCAGGGGGGTTTCTTGCAAATGACCAATAGTTCAAGGGAGTAAATTGTAACAAAATCATAGTTCAGGGGAGTTTTTGTAGTTCAGGGGAGTTTTTTGTAGTTCAGGGGGGTTTCTTGCAAATGACCAATAGTTGAGGGGGGTTTAATGCACTTTACCCTGTACATAATTAAACAATGCTGCCAAACATATCGGAAATAAATTATAAAACCATGGAAATCCCAAAACAGAGGGGAAAGTAGAAAATACCTATAGATTATATAACTTTTCTTCTTTTTGCTTTTGAGAACAAAATAGATCTCTTGGGTCTCCCTCGTACATAGATACATGACAAAGTTGTGCTAGATATTCTTCAAATTAAATTATTCTCCGTGCAGAACAAATGTAGATGGAGAATTTGGAGCTGCAGAAGTTGTGGCCTTCGAGGAAATACTGCTGTGACTATAGCTTGAAGAGTTGATTTGGCTGCTCTTGGAAGAAGTACCATCATCTGATGGAGGAATTGATGCTGGAGGCATTTTTGAAAGAGCCAAAGACGTTGGCTGTATCAGGTCGGGCAATGGTGATTCGAAACTAAGGACATGAGCTGCTTGCCTTATTGATGGCCGAAGATTGGGAGACGGATGAGCACACCAAAGCCCAACAATCATCAAGCGTTCCATTTCTTGCTCAGCAAAATCTCCACCTAGTTTCTGGTCCACAGCTTCAAGAAGCTTTCCCCTTCTGTAAAGGTCCCAAATCCACCTCACCATGACTCTTTGAATTTCATCGAACTTGAGATCAATGGGTCTTCTTCCACATGCTATTTCCAAGGCAACAACTCCGAAGCTATAGACATCTGTTTCTTTGCTGGACTTCCACGTAGTGACGTATTCAGGAGCCATGTAACCTACTGTCCCTGCAACATCCGTTGTCGAAAATCCTTTTCCGTGGTCTACAAGTCTAGCTAACCCAAAATCCCCAAGTTTGGCATTGAAATCCGAATCTAAGAGAACATTGCTTGATTTTATATCCCTGTGCACCACGCATTGTTCCCATTCTTCGTGCAGATAGAGCAATGCTGAAGCTACGCCTTGAGCAATTCTGTACCTTACTCCCCATGATAACAAGCTTCTTTCTTTGAACAGATGAGAATCTAAGCTGCCATTTGGCATGAACTCATGAACAATTAGTAGCTCATTCTTTTCATTACACCAACCAATGAGTCGAACTAAATTCCTATGCCTCAATTGACCAATGACCTTTACTTCCGTTGCATATTCCTTTAGCCCTTGTTTAGACCCCCTTGATATTCTTTTGACAGCAACATTGGAGTTCAATTCTCTCAAAAAACCTCTATAAACCCCACCAAACCCTCCTTCCCCAATCTTGTTTGCCTCTGCAAAGTTATTCGTAACACGAGCCAATTCACTATATGAAAACTTCCTAGGTCCGCTACCCTTCTCAAATTCTTCTTCCATGGCCGGATCAACAGTGAGATCTTCTTGTTTTTCCCCTCTACTTTTCCTCTTCCATAAGACAAATCCAACCAAAGCCAGCCCAGCAACTAAAGCACATGAGCCAACGCTCAACCCCACCACTAGTCCTGTCTTGTTTTCCTCTTTGCCAGCATCAATACTTCGAAAAGTCGAGTTGAACTCCCACGATTTGATACTATTTTTTTCGAAGTATTGCTCTGACGTTGAGGCTGAGAACCCAAAAGTAACCCATTCTGGTAATCTCTCCCTAAGATCAACTACATAACTAAGGTCATTTTTATGAATTGTGGAATCATTTCTAACAAATGTGTACACAACACTAAGATTTTGTGAGCTAGAATCGTAGCTAATCCAAGCATCATTTGTTCTCCCAAGATTAAAAACATCATACCATTCCTTATATCTAACCGAAGTTGAAGAGTTGATGTTGATACCTACGTGGTTGAAAGGATAGTCAGGTTCCCACTCATTGTTCCTGTAAGTATCAAACTCCACCGCAACAAAAGGATTCGCATAGTTACTGTTGGTGAGACCAAGGCGACCACCCAATGAATCATTGGGGATATTTGAGCCGTTGGGAGCAAGAAAGAAGGCAAGCCCGAAGCCAATAGAATCGTTGTAATTTCTTCGAGCTATGAAGAAGGAGAAATGGGTATTGAAGTCCGCCAGTTGTCCTGTAGCATTGTCCCAAAGGTGCAGGGGTTGGGTATATGTTGCTCGACCAACTTTCGAGAGTAACGACGATGTGTTGTACTCATCTGGATCTGGGGTGAGTTGGATGCCTTGCTCTGAAATATAAGCATCTCCTGTGATGTTTAGGGAGCTTCTGTTATTGTTGGGATTTGTGAGGTTGAAGTACAAGGGAGATACAAAAGGGATTAGAAGAAAGAAGAAAAAGGCGATCATGGATTGATAGAGAACAGAAAAGCTTAGGTGCATGGTTTGAGGAGGTTATGTGTAGACTCAGAAGTTGCAAGCAGAGAAGCAGTTGTTAATTGGATGCCTTGCTCTAAATGAATCATTGATAATTTTTTGAAACATCTGTGGTGGAGTCAGCTTTGGTGTACTATCTACAAGAAATATCTGGGATCCTGAAACATTTTTAATTTAAGAACAGTGAAAGCGGCAAAATTTAAGTCACGCAATGTGCGATCAGAAATAAAAATATGTACGAAAGGCGAGAGCAAGAATTTTCGTAGAACATAAAAACAACACCGGTTTTAAAAAAAAAATTGTGTACTAAATTAAGAGTATACTTTTTAACAAAAAATTAATTTCTCCTATCATGCAACGGTCTTTTGTAGGTGATGAATAAAAATTTTGTTATAAAAATTTATTCAGTCTACCCTTCACCATGGAACACTCAATAATGTATTTTCCACCTTGCCCGAAAATTCTTTAGGCTGCCCGCATTTCATAGAAGTCGTGCTTGTACATCATTGTTATTTATTGCATGAGTCAATTAAAATATGAAAGTCTTTGGGAGTTGGTACCACTAATTTTTTCAAAATAGTCATCCATGGACGCATCAAAATCAATTAAACAAAGGTTCATTTTCCTATATTCCTATCCATAGTCCCACCCAATCCATTTACACACAATGACACAATCCATCCATTACACGCAATGACACAATCCAACACTCAAATTGTATCCTTTTGATGACCAGACACGGGCGGCTTTGAGATCTTAGACCAATAATATAAAAGTGTTTTTTAATATGCAATATATTAATTTTAAATAATAATTATATATGTTTGTTTAATAATCACTTTTCTTCCTTTTTGAAACGCAAAGTTAGTAATTGATTTTTTTTCTTTATATAGTAATTCTTGTATGCAAGTTTTGTACTTTTTTTTTCCATACAAAACTTATATATATATATATATAACCAGTCCAATACATATATTCTCAATAATTGATAGAGTTGGTGTAGAGAACCTCAACACAAATAAGGATAGAAATTAAGAGTTAATTATTTTGACCTACTATTCAATCTCTGCTATTGGTTTTATGGTTTTGGTTTAATAAGAAAATAAAATTTTTGGGGTTTCTGCCATTGGTTGAGGTTTAATAAGGAAATAAAAATTTTGGATATAATAATTTAAGGAACAATAAAATTTTAGAAAGGTAAAATATAAAAAAGTAAATAAAATTTTGGGGCTGAAGAAAATAATTTTTTTTAAAAAGTACAAAAAAAAAAAAAAAAATAAATAAATAAATAAATTTGGAGCCTTCTATTGGTTTGAGGCCTTAGGGCTCCGACTGCCCCTGACTAGACTAGACAAACTATATTGATTTATTTTATTTTATTTTATTTTTTGTCCAAGGCAAAAACAACCCCAACACAAGGAACCAAAAGAACCACAACCCACTAAGACCCACCCTCTACCACCACAAAAGGGACGATAGAAGGAGGAACAGAAGACAACCACATATAGGACACAATCCCAGACCGCGAAAGAGCAGCTAAAGCATGAGCCACCTGATTACCCTGACGATGCACATGAGTCAACCGAGCCGCTGGAAACCGTCGCAAGTCGCGAGCAATATCAAAACAAATAGAAGCAATTTCGGACGGGCAAAACATCTGACATAACACCCCGTCCACCACAACTTTAGTGTCCGATTCAAACCATACGGAAGAGAAATGCAAATCAATAGCGCAAAGAATCGCACGCTGACAGACCAACGCTTTCGCCTCTAAAGCTGAAACAGCAGAGAAAGGACGGAAAACAACCGCACGAATCACTGCACCCCTAACATCTCGAAAAACAGCAGCGCCACCCCCTTGCAAAGACTACCTACAAAAAGTCGCATCAAAATTACACTTAACAAAACCCGATGGAGGGGGATTCCACGACTCCACCAGTGCACCAGCCAGCCAAGGTTGCACTGAAGAGCAGAGGGAACGAGCATCATGAAACTCCCAAAAACTAACAACAGCCTTTTGCACCACAACCTTCGGCTGCCAGAAAACCCTCTCAAAAACCAACCGATTCCGGGCCTTCCAAATACCCCAGACACAAAAGGAGATCAGGCTAAGAATATTCGCAAAATCCGAGGAGACCATAGCCTTATGCACTAGAAAATGCCAGCCAACTCAGAACGAAGAAAAAGACAAAGCAGAAAAATCAAAGCGCAACGGAGATAACTTCCACACCTGAAGAGAATGAGGGCAAGAAAAAATAAGATGCACCACAAACTCCTCCTGTGACCCACAGCAAGGACAAAGAGGAGACACCGCACACCAACGAGCTAGCAACGCAACACGAACAAGCAAGGCATGAAAACAACATCGCCAAAAGAAGTGTTGCACCTTAGACAGTGTCCGGCAACACCAAATATAAGACCAAGAACCGGTCGGAGAAGCAACCCCCAAAAAAGAAGTCCTGGACATGGACAACTGATAAGCCGATCGCACAGAAAACTTACCCGATCGCTCAGGAGACCAAATGATCTCATCCGGTATCCCATCGACTGATGTGAATTTTAAGAATTTCCTGCACCGTAGTGGATGAGAAAACTTGAGATAGAACATCCAGCTTCCACGAAGACGTAACAGTATCAATCAACTCTGCCACAGAAGAAACGGGAGCAGGGACTTGGGGTGGTGACAGTTTGTGAGGAATCGTAAGGACCCAATGATCAGTCCAAACATCCGTGGATAGGCCATTTCTAATCAACGATCGAACCCCCGACATAACAAGGCCTGAGTAGACCAAATACTACGCCATCCCCAAAAAGGATTATAACCCAAAGGAGCCTCCAAGAACGACGAAGAAGGTAAATACTTTGCCTTAAAAAGCTGATACAGCAGCCCCTGTTTACGGACCTGAAAATACCAAGCATGCTTAGATAAAAAGAGCCAAATTGAAAGCCTCCAAATTGCGAAACCCTAGACCACCCGACTGTTTATTCCGGCACAAAAATTTTCAATGAAGCCAACGAATTACTCGAGTTTTATCTTTAGAACACCACCAAAATTATTAGCCAATGATTATTAGGCATTGAATATTTAGGAGCCATTGTCTTCGGGTCAACTAGGACTTGTACAGTTATACATTTCATCGATTAAAGAATACAATAAGATAAAAAAATAATTTATATATATATATTTGAACAAAAGAATAAGTATAAGAAGTTTTGATTGATAATATTTTTATTTGTCACAATTACAATTATTCTTGATGAATTTTTATATTAAATAATATTTTTATACAAATTGAAGAGAAAAATTATTTATGTATAAATAGCACAATTATATAAAATAAAACAAATTTAAATGTATTTATATTCTAATGTTTCTCTCATTTTGTATATAATAAACCTAGAAAGTTCTCGTTTTCAGATTAAAAAATACAGGCTATATATTCTCTTTAATCTTTATATATGGGCGATGATATGTTTCACTCCAAACCAACTGTTGAATGTACTCTCTCTATATATTCTCTTTATATATTCTCTCTCAATGGTAAATTATTTGACTTCATATTATCTGCAATTGTTTATGAATGTTGGGTTTTTGACAGAGGCTCCAGATCCTGATATTGATAAAAGTTCTGATGATTCGATTCACAGAGGTAAAAATATGTACTAAGCCAAAATCTTTTAAGTTCCTTTGTTATTTATATGTAAGTTGACACCAAGACACCAACTAAATAAATTTAAAAATCATTTAGTAAATGTCCTGTTTGGTAATGCTTTTATTATTATTTTTTTAATTTATTTTTTCCATGTGTTGCTTTTAATATAAAAATGTATTTTGAAAAGTTGCACTGTCATTTTTGTTTGGTAATGTACATTTGGTGTTAATTTTTTAAAACATAAAACATAAAATATGTTTGGTAAATTTTTTATTTTAAAAAATTTCACTCTTTTAATTTTATTTACTATTAGAGTATCATTAAAAAATAATAATAAAAAAGTAAAAATAACATTTCTAATACTCATGACAATGGTAATTTCTTTAATTTTTTCATACATACATTATACAGATCTAACATAATGTTTTAAAACAACAATTGAACCCAAAAAAAAAACACTAATTTGCTAGAAGACATAATCAAGAGTTAACATCATGAAATAGTCTAGTTAGGAAATAAATAAATTACACGTGAGTTCACATAAACATACAAGTCTGAAATTAAAAAGTACACGTAAAATTCACATAACCATACACGCCCTTAATAAAATTATACGGAGTGACAAACTAAGTCATCAATAATTAGCATTCCATATTGCATCGGCAATTGAATCACGCAACTCATTTGGTTCACATAGTCAATTTTGACTAACATCAGTTTTGTCCCTTTTTTAGTTGATTGTACTCCCACTGCATCCACATAATCATTGTTTCCATACAAGGAAAATAGTTCATTCTTGCGTGCCTTCTTGAAATTATGAAAGGTAAGACCTAAGTCGTAAAGGATCGAAAGTAAATTTAAGAGTGAGAGTGTGAGAGTAGTAAAATTAAATAAAAAATAGTAAAAATTTGAGTTAGAGTGCACACAAAACGTAAGAGAGAGAGCACGCTCGGAACGTGAGAACGATACACGTTGAGAAAGATGGTGTAATTTAGGATAAAACTAGTAATGTCAATTTGTTTGAATATTAAAAATCTCATTTTCAACATTCAATCTCATTTTTTAAAGAGAAATGCCTATAAGTTTTTTTTTTTTGGGTAAAGTACAATGACAACCCTTGAGATTTGCCATAAATACACTCATATACAAGTTAGCCTATTTTTGTACATTGACACCCCTCAAATTTGCTTTCTTTGACAAAGACACCCCTTAATACTCTGACATATGATAAAATAACCTAAATACCCTTTGACTTGTCAAGTGACCCTTTAAATAATAAAATTACCAATTTACCCATTCTAAAATGTCCAAAATAACCTCTTCATCTCAATCATATACCCACAAAGCTGCCACCGCCTCTTAGCGCCGCCACCACCACCACTTCTTCTTTCATTTCTTCATTCTTATATATATATATACATACACACAAAATACTACACATACAATTACAGATGCACGCATATATACACGTACAATTACAGATGCAATTACAATCCAATCTACTCCTACACTGGCCCAAACCTTCCCCAAATTTAAATAAAAATTCTCCCCAAACCAGTTTCAACGCTCAACCGCAATAGCTTCAGCAACCACGTAACGACCCAAACCCGAGGGTCCGAATCGCTAACCGGGTCCTTATCCGAACGCGAGGTCAATTAAGGACACTACCTTCCTTTCCTACGTCAATATATATAATATACATGTTGTCACAGGGTTTTTTTTATTTAAAAAATAGCAATAGCAATAATAATAATAAAAGAGATCATAGTTACGAAATATGTCAAAACAGTCCACTGACCCATCGAACCCTGTGGAGGAGCATCGTCCGCCACTTCCCTTCCGTGTCCTGAAAAATGTTAATAATAAATGGGTGAGCATAAACTCAGTAGGAAGTGTCTAAGACACACTTCTTATGACTCCGTGAATCCACATATAGAATAGAAAATAAGAGAACGGGATCATATTATACCGGGAATGTATACCATAACCACAGCATCTAATATAAACACATATACCATCCAAGTCACAATCACGCTATGTATGCCAATAAAGTGCAATGCCATGCTCATGTCACTCTCCATTTTCCAAAATATTTCCGTTTCAACATCCAAACCTTTAATGTTATCCGACCCATAGTACCTCTATGGCGTCACGAGGAAAGGGTTGGCTAACTATCCACCACCACAAGGTACCTCCAATGTGTCGCATCCGGCCTAGTTAGCTCAACTATACTCCCCTTTAGACTACACTAACACCACGGACCACTAGGAGTCTCCTAGGCGTCCGGTTTTTCACAAACACTTTTCAAAACCTTTACCCAAAATCATTTCATTTGCTTTCAAAACATTTTTCCCATTTTCCTTTCCCAATGGATGCATAAATGCGTCATGCTTCAATTCGTTAATTCAACCATACAACTTTCACACGTACTTTGCAATTTAAATCTCTAAAATAGGTAATCATACTTCCCTTTAACATACATACAACACATAGACAACTTGTAAGAATTCAAGTTAATTAGGCATACAAAATACAAATTCCATTACACATAGACATGCTTCTCATAATATCATCAACACACATAGGCATTGATTTTCTAACACAACAATCATGTCATTCTCAAGGCAATCAATTTAAATAGAGCATGATTTTCATACAGTTTTGATTATTTCACATGTTCATATATTTCATCTACACAAATCAAGTTACTTCAAAATACAATCAACACTATTTAGCATGTTAAAACATAATTCAAGTAAAATTAACTCACTAAGGTGCAAGATTGTATGGATTAGAGACCCCTACCTCAAAAGTAACCAAAATACATCCCTGGCCGAAAAAGTCAATGCCGGTCAACGCGGTCAACGCTGGTCAACAAAAGTCAACGATGGTCAACGGCGGTGGAACGGAAAACTGTTTGGTGGGAATGTAGCTGTCGATGAGGTGATTCTACTGTTCCAAAGGGTGAGCTCCAGAATCCGACTCTAAGTGACCCAAAACCCCATCCAAAGCCTTAGATCAACAAATTTCAAAAATTCATAAAATAATTATCGCTCCTCTGAAAAATAAACCCTTTGATTATGTGGTAAAGAACGATGAGAGGAACGTTTTTTGTCAAGGAACCTAGACCGGAAATCCGACCGATTAGCAGAAAAATGGAAGAGAAAATCAAAATCTCAAGAAAAAGAAAAATGAAAAGAAAATGAGAGGGGAGAGAGAGAGAGAGCTACGTGAGAAAGAGAGATTTGAGACCATTTGTGGTCTCTTTGCCCCTTTAAGGTGGTGGTGGGACCCACCACAAAAAATTAAATTTTTTTTTTGTTTTATCTTTATTTCTTTTTACACCACCCACATACATATACACATTTAATTCATAATCACCTAAAACACATAAAATAAAATGAGTAAGATGCAAATAGACCCAACTAAAATCCCCGGATTCAACAACTCCGGTAGCGAGTCCCACACGAGACTGTTCGGCCCCAAAAAAAATGAAAAATGCCGAAAATTGGAAACATTACAAACCACAACCACAATCGCAAGACTTAGTCGCCGCTCAACCAGCCAGCGTAGAGCACTGTCGGTCCCTCTCTCGCCTTCACTGTCGATTTCACAGGCTAAGCTATCAATGGATCGGAGCTCCGTCAAAAAGAAGTTGTCGAAGAAGCCAGTTATCGACAAAGTCCTCTCTCGACCTCGATCTCAGCCCTGTTCATTCTGAAACTCGCGTGTGATATAATCACCGTCGGTGATTGCCCGAGCAAGAGGTTGGAATATGCCCTTCGAGCTTCGAATTTGTTACAGACCAACCCAAACACCTACTCCTCTACCACAAAGCCATGCCCGAGCTCGAAACCAAGAGCGACAAAATCCTCTCCAACGATCCTTACCTCACCTTACCACCCACGAGATCTCCCACGTCGCCAGCTCTATCAAGTCGGAGATTCAAGACTGGATTGACCGCCAGAGCATTTGATTTCGATGGGTAAGTTTGAGGATGAGTGGGGAATTGATTGAGATGGGCAATTTCTAAGACCTACCCAAACTATGGGTTTTAGATTTGCTGCAAAGGTATGTAATGGTGGACGAGAATAGGGGATGAAGACAAGGAGAGGAGGGAGGATAAAAGGAAGGGAAAGAGGGAGGATAGATGAAGTCATGGGTATTGGATTGAAAATTTGTCTGCAACGAGACATAAGAAAGAGAGAGAAGGGGGCAATTCTGTCATTTAAGTCTTCAGGTTTTTTATATTAAAAAATTATTTAAATGTTGCCAACTTTTTAGGGGCTGTTTGGCTGAATTTTTTTATAGGGGGTGTCATTGTCCAAAAAGAAATTAACTTGTATCTGATTGTCCTTATAGCAAACCTCAAGGGGTGTCTTGTACTTTACCTTTTTTTTTTTTTTACCAATGAGCTGCCTACCTTGTATTCTTATATCTAACAACTTACGAAGAAATTACATAAACAAATACACGAGTTTCATAAATAGTACCAACGTAATTCTAAATCACAACTATATACAAAATGAGTGCATTAATATTATGAATTGTTACATATGAAAAATAATGCAACTATTAAAACAACTCAATAACACCATGCATTCAAAAGATTCAAAGAATTTAGTATAAAATACTTAAAATTTTTGTAATATAAAATAAAATTATGAATAAATTTAGAGGGTAGTTTTAAAATTTTATATATCGAAAATATAAAAAAAAAAATTGAGAGTTGCACGTAGGCTCATTTAGGGGTGACAAATTACGACACGACAACACGACACAAGTTAAAAGGGTTTGGGTTTAGCATAAACGGGTTTGGGTCATAAAAAATTGTCATGATTAATCCGTTTACTTAACCGTGTCGGGTTAGGGTTGAGGGGTTCAACTCGTTAATGACCTATTTAACTCAACATGTTATAATCGTGAATATGACCTATATAATATGTTAGCTGTTTAAATCTAATTACTATTGATAGTTAAGTCATTTTCAATATAAACTTTGTCTATACTTATGATTTTTCCTTTTATTTTGAATATTTGGGTTAATTATGATCATTTTTTTTTGTATTATTTAATATTTGATTAAATATTAAATGTCGTGTTTGATAAATAGATCACGTTTATTTTTTTTTTTAGTTGGTACTCACACACGTATGTCTCTTCTGAAAGTTGAATTCCTGACTTCCCTTTAGGGAGTAAGAAACTGATACTATTAGATCACTGACTCGTTGATATCACGTTTCTTTGTTTAATAAACGGGTTGGGTTACTATTGAAATTCTTGACACTATTATTAAATGAGTTGATTTCGATTCAATTTGAATTTATCAATTTAATATAATAATCTTACAACAAGATACCAACACTACAATACCCACGAATACGAATTGTCACTTAGTTTCATTGGAGAGAGAGAGAGAGAGAGAGAGAGAGAGAGAGAGAGAGTGTGTGTGTGTGTGACAAGGTCAGATTGAAAAATACCCAGATTGATATGATATGCTTGCCAAAAAATTTGTGGCGAACAGTAAAGCGAATCTGATAAGCCACGTCAATCGTTCAAAACGGCATGCCCTCCGGTCGGCGAAGGTGTCGGAAAACTTCTCGTCTGACTAGATATTCGCCGTGAAGTTCGGGTCGCAGATTTGTCCAGAAAAGTCTCTTTCGGCTTACTGACGAGATGGTGTCTCACTCCAAAACCCCTGCAACCGTTAAAAGTATCCTCTCTATATTTTCTTTATACATTCTGTCTCAATGATAAATTGTTTGACTATCTGCAATTGTTTTAGAATCTTGGATTATTATTTTTATTTTATATATATATATATATATATATATATATTTTAATAGAGGTTCCAGATCTTGGTAATTTTTCTGATGATTCAATTGAGCGTAGCATTTAAAAAAATTAATTCAATGCCAAATTATTTTTTCTTGGATACTTTTTTCAAGACACTAATTCCATGTTGTTTATATAAGTTGATTGCCAACCTATATAAATATATGAATCATTTACTAAATCATCTAGTTTTTGTGAAGAAAAATAGGTGCGTTGGTCTATTTGGGTTTTCTTTGGAGAAAGAAGAGAATAGATAAAGAATAGGTGATTTGAAAGGTTTTGATAGGAATTTATGAATTGAGATGATGGTCATGGGTCAAGGGGAAGAGAGAGAAAAAGTGAGGGGTATGAAATAAAAATAAGGATAAATGCAGTGGGTATACTAGTACTTTAAATATATGTTGAACGTCTGTCTCCTGTTTGAAGGATTGCTTGAGCGACTGTGGTGGTGCCGAGCTAGTGTGTTTTTTTTTTTTTTTTTTTTTTTTCCAATGTAATAATATTGTTGGGATATTTTATATTGTCCCTTCCATCACAAATTAAATAATAAGCATTGTCCCTTCCATCACAAATTAAATAATAAGCATTAATAACAATAGATCATATAATTCAACAAGAATAATATAAAATAAGGGACAAGTGCAAAAAAAAACCCTTAAAAGTATATGCACATAGCACTTTTATCTCTTATTTTAAAAATCGAGCAAAAAAACATTTCTCGATAAAAAAAAAAAAACTGACATATATTAGTGAAGATGCAAGGAATTCATTTCTATTTTCTCTCTCTAGAATTCTTACACTTCAACATTCTTACACTTCAACAGAATGAATCTCTCTCACCCTTACTTCTCATATTTATAGGTATTTACAAACATTAATGGGTTGCTAGATCTGGGCACGTTCCTCTGTGGGCTTTGGTCATCTTCGATGGGCTATTCGTGTTCGGCCCATATGGCAGTATTTCTTTATGGGCTGGACCCAGCTGCTCGGACCGGATGCCATGTTCGCGGGTCATATCCGGCCCATATCACTTCTGGCCTCCTCAACTGCCCCCATAATTACTCCCTATTTAATAAGGGGGTAATTATCAAAGGCGTCTCATCATGACGTTGACGGCTCAAGACACTCTTATGGGGGAATGGACGGTCGGATCCGGAATCAATGTTCCGAGATTCGATAAACTTCTCGCCTCCCTGACGCTTCGGCCCTCGGGTCTACTTCGTCTTTATAAGGCTCTAGAATGTCACTTCATGCCTTTTTACCGTCTCCATCTCTCTCCATCATCAGTCAAATCTCTCGCTTGTCTTTTTAGAACCGTGCTAAGTTTCATCCGGTGAAATTCTTCAAGAGTCACTCTTCCAGCGATCTTGCAGCGTTCTTTGCTGCTTTCTACCCCAGAGGTTAGTCTTGTTCCTTTTTACTTTCGGTAGACTTCTTTTACACTTTTGGATCCTTCATTCGCTTTCACCATGGTTGTAAATCTAGATGTTCTTCGTATGAGACTTAGACTTCCTAACGACATCCAAGTTAGGGTTTGCCATAGGGATGTTAATATTATGACCGGTGCCGGCCTTCTTCCCGGCGAGGTTTTATTTACTAACCTGCAACTAAATGTCGTTAGGTTCCCTCTGCATCCCTTTTTTAACTATGTTTTCAATAGACTGGGGATATCCCCTCTGCAGGTAAACCCAAATTTCCTTAATATCATATCCGTTATGTTACTACTGATTCGTGACAGAGGTCTGGATCTTGACCTCATAAATCTTCTTCTTTGCTATAAGGTCAGTAAGATCCGAACTGAAGAGCCATTCTACCACCTTTACCTGATTGACAAGATGTCTATATGTACGGATACAATCAAATCTGAAAAAGGGTTGGAGGGATAACATTGTGGGTGTTAGTGGGGCATGGTCTTCGCCGGCTGCAGAGGATTACCCAATCCCGAGCGCCTTTGGCGTCTGTTCTGTCTCCTCGTATAAGAAATTCAAATCTCATAAAAACGATTGTCCCTGTGAAACATGTGTTCCTCGCTTTTGTACTTTCTTATGTCGCTCCTTAGGTATACCTTGTGATGACTTGAGCTACAGTGTTTGCAGGAATATGACTAATTACTTGAAGAAATACGTTCTAAACGATATTCCTTCTTGCTCAGACCTCCTCACTTCAGACAACCTTCTAGCGCTCTCATCCCTCGGCTATACAATGAGCAGGCTTCAGATTCCTTCCTTTGGTAGGAGGAAAAATCCTCCCCCAGCCACTACTGCTGCTGGAGCAACCTCCTCTCCCGCATCAGCCTCTTCTTCAGCCACCATCTCTGACACTATCCCGAGTGTGGTGGCTATTGATCCTGTTGTTAGCACCCCTACTACCAACCCGAGCACATCTCCACAGATCACTACTACTCCTGCTGCTGCTGGGGGTGTTTGGGACAAAGAACGAGGCAAAAGACCTCATCCTGACGGTGGAGTCAACCTCGAGGAGGAATCTCTTACAAGGAGGACCCGAGTTTCTGGGCTGAGCGCTCTCTTGCATCGCCCAGTCAGAGCTCCTGCCCCCTCCGGGCCTGTTGCAGCTGCTGCCTCTGCTTCTGCTTCAGCTTCTGCCTCTGCTTCTACTCCTGTTTTACCACCATGGGCTCCTCGATACACCCGAACGGATGGGACGTTCGTGAAGCCGAACGAGACAATGATCAAGGATGGCCAGACCGCCATGGCGTACTATAGGAGCATGTGGACTCCAAAAGACCTTGAGGCAACGAAGGGTCTGTCACAAAAGGATGTGTTCAGCCGCTTTCCCCAATCTGCCATGGAGGTGACTTTTATTTTCTAACTCATGAATTTTCTCATAATATTTGCTCTTGCCCTCGTCCGACCAGGCGATCGGTTTAACCAGTATTTATGCATATCTATGCAGACTTTGTTCGGTATGATGGCTATGCAGAAACAGGTGGAAATGGGGAACGCCAGGGCCCGTAAATTATCTGATAGCTTGGATGTGGCTAATAAGGAAAACAATATTCTTGCCGACAAGAACACCGAGATATTGGCTCGGCTTGAAAAAGCTGAAAAAGAGAGAGATGCTTTGAAGAAGGAAACCGACTCTCTTTAGGATGAAAAAGATGCCCTTCAGCTTGAGAAGAGTGTCTGGCAGACTGAGCGCGATTCAGTCAGAGATGAAAAGGCAGAGCTCCAGCGCCTTCTGGTTGACGAGCAGTCTGCTCGGATGACATTTGAGAAAAGAGCTCTGGACGAGCGCAACGCTCTGATTGACACCATTAGCAGAGTGAATGGTGGCATGTTGGCTCTTCATGCTCGGTTTTTAAGAGTTGGAGCTCTTAGATATGCTCAGGGATTCCGAGATGGTTTTTCCGACCGAGTTCCGGCTGAGGGCCAGACCAGTTCAACTCCGGATGAAATTGATAAGGATCTAGGGATTGACCCTCTGGGGGTCTATGTTGACCCAGAATCCACCGCAGCTGAGCACATATTTGATGAGTGTCAGGAGATTGCTTCCTCCAAGATCACTATAGCTTCTTCTACCGTTTAGCCTCTAATCGCTCTTCCTTTTCCTTCGTCAACTATGGTATCTCCCATAGTCACTGCTGATGTTGGGCCCCAGCAGAACGACTCTATTATTCATCTCGATTCCCCACCTCGTGAGGGTGAGATGGCTAATGGGAACGAGAAGGCGGGTCAGCACAACCAGGAAGCTGACAGTACTGAGGCAGCTAGCTAGGGCTCTTCAGATCCCTCAATTTCATACTTTTTTGTAGTCATGTGATTTGAATGCTTCACTTTTTGTAACCTCGAAGCTTATTATGAATGAGACGATAAGACTTTTTGTACTATGCTCTGTTCAAACCCACTTTCAATACTTTTTCATATTGACTTTGCCGTGTGAGTGAGTGCCTGACGCTCGGCCTGAATGCCACACGCCACTTGGCTTTTTTATTTTTAGCAAGTGTTTGGCGTTCGGCTCATGGTGCCAGCTGCCACTTATCTTGCTTAAGTGTCTGGCGCTCGGCTAGAATGCCACTTGCCACTTGGCTTTTTTATTTTTAGCAAGTGTTTGGTGTTCGGCTCATGGTGCCAGCTGCCACTTATCTTGCTTAAGTGCCTGGCTCTCGGCTAGAATGCCACTTGTCACTTGACTTTTTTATTTTTAGGAAGTGTTTGGCGTTCGGCTCATTGTGCCAGCTGCCACTTATCTTGCTTAAGTGCCTGGCGCTCGACTAGAATGCCACTTGTCGCTTGACTTTTTTATTTTTAGCAAGTGTTTGGCGTTCGGCTCATGGTGCCAGCTGCCACTTGTCTTGCTTAAGTGCCTGGCGCTCGGCTAGAATGCCACTTGCCACTTGGCTTTTTTATTTTTAGCAAGTGTTTGGCGTTCGGCTAATTGTGCTAGCTGCCACTTATCTTGCTTAAATGCCTGGCGCTCGGCTAGAATGCCACTTGCCACTTGGCTTTTTTATTTTTAGCAAGTGTTTGGCGTTCGGCTCATTATGCCAGCTGCCACTTATCTTGCTTAAGTGCCTGGCGCTCGGCTAGAATGCCACTTGCCACTTGGCTTTTTTATTTTTTCATTTTTTCATCCATTTTTTTTTTTTTTTTAAACCCTTGAAAAGGAAAGCTATTTTTATAAATCTCAGGAATTTGCACGTTCATACGTACTTGATTGAAAACAAACAACATCCGATAAGACTGAAACTTAGCTTTTATTGATAGTACCTTTTCAGAGACGTAGCATTCCAGGGCTTGTTGACCAACCTTCCTGCCATGGTTTCTAATGTATATGCCCCTTTCCCTATGACTACTGCAATTCTGTATGGGCCTTTCCAGGGTGGCATCATTTTTTTGACTATTCCCACCTTTCTTTTCAGAACCTAATCGCCAGAGGCAAAATCTCTATGTTTCACTCTTTTGTTGTGACTATTCGCCAATACTTGCTGGTATGATGCAAGCCTTATGGCTACAGCGTCCCTTTTTTCATCTATCATATCGAGGTTCAATCTTAACATTCTGTCGTTCTGACTTTGACTCCATGTTAAACTTCCCTTTATGGTCCTCCAGCTTCTTCTTAATGCAGGCGAAAATTGTTCTGTTTGTAATTTCTGCTTGTCCATTGGCCTGGGGATGACTTACTGCAGCCAACTTTTGATTAATTCCATACTCCTCCAGCAGCTCTCTTACTTGCTTGCTGTCGAGGTTCGTGCCATTATCCATGACTATTGACCTTGGAACGCCGAAACGGCAGATAATATGGCTCCAGATAAATCGTCTCACATGAGTCTGAGTCACGCTCGGATATGGTTCTGCTTCCACCCACTTAGTAAAGTAATCCGTGGCCAGTAGCACATACTTGTTCTGAGGTCTCGCAGTTGGTAGAGGACCGACCACATCCATCCCCCATTGCGCGAAAGGCCATGGTGAGGCCATTACGTGCAATTCCTCAGGTGGTTGGTGGATCAATGGTCTATACCGTTGGCATTTATCGCACCTTCGAGAGAACTCCTCCGCATCTCTTGACATGTTCGGCCAGAAATACCCTTGTGTCATTGTTTTGTGCGCTAACGATCTTCCCTCAGAATGATTTCCACATACGCCTTCATGAATAGCTCGCAACACCTGCCGAGCCTCTGTGGGGGTGACACACTTCAAGTATGTGCCAGAGTAGGATCTTCTGTACAGCTGGTTATGCACTATGGCGTACTTTGCAGCATTCTTTTTGATTTTCCTAGCTTCATCCCTTTGCATAGGCAGAACGTCATCTCGAATATAAGTGATGATGGGGTCAATCCAACTCGGTTCATACGGTATGACATTGACTTGCCAAGGTTCAGAGTCTAAAGGTTTTTCAAAAATAGATGGTTGGGTCAGTATTCCTATTGGAATCACCCTCGCCAATGTCTCGCCAGAGCTCGAAGCACTACATGCTAAACGATCTGCATCTGCGTTATGTTCTCTCGGTAACTGTATGAATTCAATCTTTGCAAAGTCCTTGGCTTTATGCAGAACGGCAAAACGATATGCCTCCATCGTGTCATCCTTGGTCGCGTACTCACCATTTACCTGCCGAACAATCAACTGTGAGTCACTATAAACAGTCAAACTTCTGACCTGTAGCTCTCTGGCCAACTTTAACCCATTCAGCAATGCCTCGTATTCCGCTTCATTATTGGTGGCTCGGAACTCAAGTCTGAGTGCTTGACTCAAAGAAGTACCCTCTGGGGTTTGCAGTTTAACCCCAATTCCTGCCCCCATCTGATTAGAGGAGCCATCCACATAAAGTTTCCAAGAGCCGCATCTAAGGTCTTCTTCCGTATCCTCAGAGTCACATTCTAGCAGGAAATCGGCTACCGCTTGTCCTTTAACAGCCGTTCTCGGCTCATACGTTATGTCAAATGAGCTTAACTCTATGGCCCATTTTGTCATTCTGCCCGAGAGTTCTGGCTTGTGCATAAGCACTCTGATTGGAAAAGTTGTTAGGACAGCTATAGGGTGGGATTCGAAATAATGCCTCAACTTTCTTTTTACGTTTACGAGTGAAAGTATCACCCGTTCGGCCTTCAAGTACCTTTGTTCTGCCTCGGTCATTGTCTTACTGACATAAAACACCGAGTGTTGCACCCCTTCCTTGCAACGAATCAGAACGGCACTTGTCGCAACACTAGATACTCCGAGATATAGATATAATTTCTCTTCTGGATCCGGGGCTGACAGGACTGGTGGATTCTACATATATTCCTTCAAATGGGTTAATGCTTGTCGTTGTTCATCCCCCCAGACCTGTCTACCATGACTCCGGATCGTGTCAAAGAACGGCTTGCAGCGGTCTGACAACTTAGAAATGAATCGACTTAATGCAGCTATTCGTCGTGTGAGGGCTTGCACTTCTTTGATCGTCTTTGGCTCGGCATTCTTAATCAAAGCCTCTGCTTGAGCAGGGCTAGCTTCGATGCCTCTGCGATTGACCACGTGTCTCAAAAATTGACCGGAACTCACACCGAACGAGCACTTGGTTGGATTGAGCCTCATCCCATATCGCCTTAGCACATCAAATACATCTTGCAGATGTTTCAGATGATCATCCTTCTTCCTACTCTTTACCACCATATCATCAATATAGGCTTCCACAATCTTTCCTATTTGATCCTTGAAAATTTTGCTAACAAGCCTTTGATAAGTTGCTCCCGCGTTTTTCAGTCCGAAAGGCATAACTTTGTAACAGTATGTCCCTCGCTCGGTAACAAAAGAAGTTTTTTCTTCATCTACCGGGTCTATAGGGATCTGATTATAACCTGAATAAGCGTCCAGAAAGGTTAAACGCTCATGCCCGGTGGTGGCATCCACCATTTGATCAAACTTAGGCAGCGGGAAGCTATCCTTCGAACAGGCTTTGTTCAAATTGGTGAAATCAATGCATACTCGCCATTTCCCATTCTTCTTCTGCACGACAACGATGTTGGACAACCAATCAGGATAGTGCACTTCTCTGATGAATCCCGCATCGAGCAGCCTATCAACCTCCTCGGCTATGATCTGGTTACGTTCTGGAGCAAACCTTCATTGCTTCTGCTTTACTGGTTTGAAATTGGGATTGAAATTCAAGGAATGACAGGAAACGGAGGGATTAATTCCAGGCATTTCTAGGTGACTCCATACAAATACATCGGCATTGTGAGACAAGAAGTCAATTAGCTCCTGCTGCTCTTCCCTGGTCAGTCTTACTCCTACTCTGGTAGTTTGCTCTGGCTTGGACTGATCTATCTGCACATCCAGAAGGGGCTCTTCGGTCAAGTCAACTGGCTCCTCCACCCTATTCTGCTTGGGTGGAGGTTCCTATAATTGCTATCTTGGGCTCGCCGAACGGATGGGCGCCTTCCCTTTCCCAGCATATTTTAGTGTGACGGAATAACACTCTTTGGCTGCAACCTGATCCCCACGAATGTCTATCACTTTATTTCCATCGGGTCCGAGGCATCTCATGACCTGATGCAGAGTTGAGGGTACACCTTGGACTCTGTGAATCCATCCTCTTCCCATCAGGAGATTGTACGAGGGGTGAATCTCCACAACCACAAAAGTTTCCATAAGAGCTCGTTCTGCAGCTTGAACTTCTACTTCCACCATACCGATGGGCTCCACCCTCTTACCATCAAATCCTAACAGGGGATTGCCAGTGGGCTTGAGCTTCTCTGGCTTAATCTCGAGCCGATCAAATGTGTCCCTTGGCATGACATTCGCACTACTTCCGGGATCGATCAGAACTCTGCGCACCAGGCAGTTCGCCACTGTCAAGCTAACTACCAACGGATCTTCATGGGGGATTTGAACACGCAGCAAGTCTGTCCTGTCGAACTTTATCTGTATCGATGTGATCTGTTGGTGCAGAGTATTCACACTGCTGACCCTTTTCTTCATCTGCGCCTGCCGTAGGCGCGTTCGGAGTAGCTCATCTGAGTCTTCGCTAGGCTCGGGTCGACCGTGAATAGCATTGATTATACGAACTGGTTGTGAATTGTGGGAGCTTTGCTTCTGACTTCTTTTTACTTGCTCCATCGGTCGGTTCTGCTCTATCGTCGAGCCTTGGACATAACTCGCGAACTCCCCTCAAGCTATCAACATCTCCACTTGCCTTCTCAAATTCCTGCATTCGTTAGTCTGATGACCGAAATCGGAATGGAAAGCACAATGTTTAGTCTGATCCCTCTGTTCGAGGGGTTGCCTAATTGGCAGTGGTGGATGAAACTTATCTTTGTTCTCCTAATATAGCCTCGCCAGAGTGACCTTCAACGGAGTGATTAGCTCTTCCTCCCTGGACCTCTTTTCTGCCTTCTAGGAGGTCTGACGTTGTGGCTGAGCCTGCTTCTGCCTGATCTTTGCCTTGGACTTTTCCTCGGTCGACACGACCGACGCTGTCCGAGCATTGGCTGCCTCCTCTTCTTCCAGGCGCACAAAGCCATCGGCTCTTTCATTGAGTTCATCCATAGTCGTCGGCGTGTTCACTACCAGACTGGTATGGAACGGAGTGCCACGTGTCATGGCCAACTTGAAGGCTTGAACCGCTGTAGAAGGGTGGCATTCAATCACCATACTCTTAGTGAGGTTAAACCTGGTGAGAAAAGCCTGGAGACGTTCATCTTTGTGCTGTTTCATTGTGAATAGGCTCGAGATGTCTTTCGGCGGACGCTTATTCCCATAGTACTGGCTTATGAACCGATCGCACAGGTTCTGGAAGCTATCAATCGAGCCCCTAGGCAAGTTCTTGATCCAGCTAAGCGCCGGTCCGGCTAGACTTATAGGGAAACATTTGCACATTAAAGAGTCGTTCTCCGTATTCAGAGCCATCTTCAACTGGATATGGTACACACGATCGATCGGATCGGTTGTTCCGTTAAACAGAATAAAGACTGGCATGGCAAACTTCCTTGGATGCGGAGCATTCAGGATCTCATCAGTAAATGGTGAATCAACTGTTCGAGCCGCGGATCGGAGTGCTTCATTCTCTCTCTGGAGCCCAGCGGTAGCTCTATGAGCTACAGATCTGCTCTCCGAACCACGATGAGTGAGTGTAGCCATGGAGGGCCGGTAAGACGGATCGAATGACCGTTCCTCAATGAGCTCTCTTTGCCAAGGCGATACAACTCGGCGGCGATCAACCTCTATCACTTCCTCTCGGTTGAACCTTTCCTGATGCGGATCGAAGGTCATGGCTTCGTTCTGTCTGATCTGCTCATGTCGCGAATCAACGTGAGTCGATCCTTCGTGATCCTCAACTCGACGAACATTTGGCGGCAAATCGTCCATCCTCTTTTCATCACGGTGGAGAGCTGACTGATTGTTCTCGTCCTGCTCGCCTTGATGTGCGATATTAGATTGAATACCTCCTTCACCGGCCGGAAGTGGACGCGGAACCGCCAGCATTTGCTGATGTTGCATTCCAGCTTTCAATTCTGCATTCTCTCTTTTGAGAGCTTCGATCAAGTTCATCAACTCCTTAAGCTTCGTTTGCTGGACAGCCTCCATCGGATTGGAGCTTTCACCTGTCATTATTCCTGAACGGAGTAAAGGCATTAATCTCAAGTTCTTGAGTAGATCTGAGCTTCGTGAGCGCGAATTTTTCAGATCTGGACTCGAATTCTCCGAGTTATGCTCACGGTTGACGAGATCTGAATTCTCCGAATTCTAAATCCGTCAGATCCGGCCGCAATCAAACAACTCGTTGTTGCGTAGATCTGAAGCCACTTCTGTCAAAACAACAGAACTAAAATTCCTCCAGAATAGGTCACAATCTCTCAGATCTGAATCCAACTCCCAAAGATCGAGTTTCGTCTTCACGAATTGGTCTGAATCCACGCGATATTGATCAATGATCAATCAATCTTCAACGATTCCCACAGACGGCGCCAATTGAAGATGCAAAGAATTCATTTCCATTTTCTCTCTCTAGAATTCTTATACTTCAACAGAATGAATCTCTCTCCCCCTTACTTCTCATATTTATAGGTATTTACAAACATTAATGGGTTGCTAGATCTGGGCCCGTTCCTCTGTGGGCTTTGGTCATCTTCGATGGGCTATTCGCGTTCGGCCCATATGGCAGTATTTCTTTATGGGCTGGACCCAGCTGCTCGGACCGGATGCCATGTTCGCGGGACATATCCGGCCCATATCACTTCTGGTCTCCTCAATTAGTATTGTAATATCCGTTTTACTCTTTAAAAAATGTCCAAGGAGATATATATGGTATTAATGTCATAATATAGGGGTGTTATGTGCATATTACCCTTTTTTTTTTGTATTATAATCCTAGAACCATAGGATGTAATCCTTAACTAGGGAGTTGGCAAATTACTTTTCTTTTCATTTTTCTTTTAGGGTTCGTTTGGTTCAGAAATTTTTAAATTTGTTAGGAGTTTGGTTAGCGTGAAAAAAAAAAAATTTTAGGAAGTAAATTTCTCGCAATCTATTAATAGATCAGTTTCCTTCTATTGTAAATTGCTTTTATAATAATGTAATACTATTTTAATTGTATATAGTTTTATACATGCATACAAAATTAAAATTTTATTATATTTTTTTCTTTCCATAATTAATAATGATTTAGAGTGATATATATATATATATATAAATCTAATCAGAATGTTGGGTGAAAAATTAGGATTAGTGTCTCTACGCATACAATTTACAATTTAATTCGTACATGTACTTTTTTTATACATAGACTTTTCTTGATTTTAGAACTCTAAGTAATTAGATATACCAAACTAATTTAATTTTAATTCTAGATGTATCAAACTAATTTAGTTGAAGCCTTGTATTTCGTTTAGGCTCATAACAATTTTTTTTTTTTTTTTTTTTTTCTATGACTAAAAGTATATATATTAACTTCAATCTTTTTTTCTAAATATTTTTCGGAACAAAATTTTTTATTAATTAAACTTTTACCTATAATCACATATATAAAATTATTAAATATCAGATTCATTGTTTCATTTAGAACTTAAAATTTTAATTTTGTTCATAATTCAGAGGATAGAGTAATATCTCAAAAGAGTACAAAGTAATCTTATAATTAAGATAATTTTGGTAACTGCAATCATTTTCTTTTCACTTTCATTCTTTTCAAACTCACAAAATAATATTTTTCTTGAAAAAAATTCTTGTTAACCAAATGTATAATGAAAATTTTACTTGCACTTTCCATCATAATTTTTCGTCTAACCAAACGGACTCTTAGTAAGTAGAATTTTTTATGTCAAGAAGTAATAAAAAGTTAATGGAAGAGTTCCAAAAGACACTAGGTAGAGAACCCTAGAACGTTTCCACAACTCAAAAGAGAGGTACCAAAAAACGCTTGGGGGTATTATCCAATGACATTACTCATATATAGATAATTGAACAATACTGCCAAACATATCAAAAACAAATTATAAAACCAAGAAAAACCCAAAATATTCGGGAGAGTAGTGTAGGCCTATAGATTTTATAACTTCCCTTATTATTTGGAGAACAAAATAGATTGGGTCTCCTGCACACTTAAGTACCACCAGATGATGAAGAAATTGAAGATGTCGGCATATTTGTTGGAAAATCATAGGATGCTGACTCCGGCATCTTTGATGGGAGAACAGGCAGTGGAGATTCGAAACTAAGGACCTGAACTGCTTGCCTTATTGAAGGCCGGAGATTGGGATCTGGATGAGCACACCAAAGCCCAACAATCATCAAGCGTTCCATTTCTTGCTCATCAAAAGCTCCACCTAGTTTCTGGTCCACTCCTTCCAGAAGCTTTCCACTTCCGTAAAAGTCCCAAATCCAACTCACCATGACTGTTTGAGTTTCATCGATGTTGAGATCAACGGGTTTTCTTCCACATGCTATTTCTAAGGCAACAACTCCAAAGCTATAGACATCTGTTTCCTTGCTAGCTTTCCATGTAAGGATGTATTCAGGAGCCATGTAACCTATGGTCCCTGCAACATTCGTTGTTGGAGATCCTTTTCCGTGGTCAACAAGCCTAGCTAAACCAAAATCCCCGAGTTTAGCATTGAAATCAGAATCTAACATAACATTGCTTGATTTTATATCCCTGTGCAGAACACATTGTTCCCATTCTTCGTGTAGATAGAGCAATGCTGAAGCTATGCCTTGAGCAATTCTGTACCTTACTTCCCACGATAACAAGCTTCTTTCTTTGAAGAGATGGGAATCTAAGCTGCCATTTGGCATGAACTCATAAACAATTAGTAGCTCACCCTTATCATGACACCAACCAATGAGTCGAATTAAATTCCTATGCCTCATTTGTCCAATGATCTTTACTTCTGTTGCATATTCCTTTAGGCCTTGTTTAGACCCACTGGATATTTTTTTGACAGCAACATAGGAGTTCAGTTGTCTTAAAAACCCTCTATAAACCCCACCAAACCCTCCTTCTCCAAGCTTTTCTTCCTCTGCAAAGCTATTCGTAGCACTAGCCAATTCACTGTACGAAAACTTCCTAGGTCCTCTATCCTCGAATTCTCCTTTCATAGACGGATCAACGATGAGATCTTGTTGTTTTTTCCCTCTAATTTTTGTCTTCCATAAGACAAAGCCGACCAAAGCCAGCCCAGCAACCAAAGCACACGAGCCAACGCCCAACCCCACCACTAGTGCTGTCTTGTTTTCCCCTTTTCCATCATCAATATTTCGTAAAGTCGAGTTGAACTCCCAGGATCGGATGCTATTTTTTTCGAAGAGATCTCCTGTTGAGGCTGAGAAGCCAAAAGTAACCCATTCTGGCAAGACATCTCTAAGATCAACTACGTAACCAACGTCACGCTTTACGACCGTGGAATCATTTTGAACAAGTGTGTACATAACACTAAGATTCCGTGAGCTAGAATCGTAGCTAATCCAAGCATCGGTTGTTATCCCAGACGTAAAATTATTATACCATGAATTATGAGCAACAGAGGTTGAAGAGTTGATATCGATACCTACGTGACCGACAGGATAGCCAGCTTCCCACTGATCATTCTTGTAAGTATCAAACTCCACCGCAACAAAAATATTTTTCTCGTCACTGTTGGTGAGACCAAGCCGACCCCCCTTTGCAAGATCAGGGATGTTTGAGCCGTTGGGAGCAAGGAAGAAGGCAAGCCCCTCAGCCAAATTATCGAAATTATAGCTTTGAACTATGAGGAAGGAGAAATGGACGTTGAAGTCCGCCAGTTGTCTTGCAGCTCTGTCCCAAAGGTGCAGAGGTTTGACATACGTGGCTTGACCAACTTTCCAGGTTAACGACGCTGCATTGTGCTGATAATCATCTGGATCTGGAGTGATTTGGATGCCTTGGTCTGAAATATAAGCATCTTGTGTGGTGTTTATGTCTCTGGTATTGTTGGGTCCAATATTTGTGAAATTGAAGCTTAGTGGAGACGCAAAAGGGAATAGAAGAAAGAAGAAAAAGGTGATCATGGATTGAGAGAGAACAGAATAGCTTAGCTTCATGATTTGAGGAGGGTATACACTTAAAGAAGTTGTAAGCAGAAAAACAGTTATTAACTGAAGGAAATTATGAGTTAGGAAGATTGAAGTGTATCCTATTTTATAGGATTTTTTTATATAGTGCGACTCATAATTGCTGCACAGCCTGCACTATTATGAGCTTCCTCTTTTTACTAAACAGAAAATGACCAGAGTATACTCTAAGTTGTGTTCGCAGGGAATTGGGGTTTTGAATTCGAATCGGTCAAAGTAGAGAAAATTTTACTTCAATTTTTTAAATTATTTTTTTTTAATTTTTTAAATTATTTTTTTTCAATTTTATATAGTCGAACACAGCCTAAATAAATTATTGACCAGGCCTCGATTGGCATTGCTTACAAAATATTTGTTTTTCTTATTTCTCACTCTCTCTCTCTCTTCTGCTATGCATTTTGTTTAAGCACCAAGTATACAATAAAATTTACATAACCCAAGTACATTAAAACTTATTCCCAAAATGCTCTTCACTTTTATCATCCCAAATCTGTGTCCTCATCCTCATTTTCAAGTCTTCTGCAAATAAAAAAAAAAGACTCAAGTCAAGTCAGCTTCCGTGGCTCCTCATCCTCATTTCAGTCTTTGTGAATGGACAATTCAAAGACAATTAAATAATTATTCATTTTCCTATATTTCTATCCATTTTCACACCAAGGCCAAACTAAAATTTTATCCTTTTGATGACTAGACTATAATGGGTATGGAATATTTGGGTTTGGAGTGAATGTCAGCGGATCAATAGGTGAAGTGAATCTGTCACTAAATTTAAGTTGATCGAGGTAGAAATTTGGTTGAGGAGGCACGTTGAAGAATAATAAGATAAAAAATAAGTCGTAGAAAAAAAAAAAAAAAAAATTTGAACAAAGAACTTAATTTTGATTGATAATATTTTCATTTGTCACAATTACAATTATTTTCCATGAATTTTTATTATAACCAAGATTTTTATACAAATTGAAGAGAAAAATTATGCGTATTTAACCAACTAATTATACAAAATAAACAAATTCAAATGTATTTGTCTTCTAAAGAATATCTCTCATTCCATTAATATTATTAGAATTTTTTTAGTAAGCCAAATTAGTTAGTATACAACAAACAAACCTAGCAAGTTAACGGTTTCAATAATTAAAAATTAGGGTAAAGTACACCAACACCCCTTGAGGTTTGACAAAAGTATACTAAGATGAAACTTATTTATTTTTTGGACAAAGACACCTGAAGGTTCAAAAATGGACAAAAACACCCCATTACATGAGAAATTAACTAAATTACCATTTGACTGTTCTTTATATTGTTTACTTTTTTTTTTTTTTTTTTCATGTAAAGGGGTGTCTTTGTTCAAAAAAGAGATAAGTTTCATCTGAGTATTCTTTTACCAAACTTCAAGGGGTGTGGCTGTACTTTACCCTAAAAATTAATGAATGAAACTTGTTTTGTATTAGAAACTTGAATTGTTTTCAGTTAAATTAATTAATTATTAGAGCAAATCAAATAAATAAGAGAATTGTGCGCCTTACAATATGGGTCTTACATTTTTTAAATATTATAATTCCCATATATCAAATATAATAGAAGAGAAGTATAAAAATATATTTTATTTGAGTATTTTTCCGTATGTTTTTGTGATCAATCCTTATACCTTTCATTCGAATCCACACTTATAATTTACCATTACATAGAATTCTTTTTTTTTTTTTTTAGCAGAGATAGAATTCAATATATGACATTTAGTAAATCAAATTTATTGAGTCAACTCTCAACAAGTCAACATTCAAGCATTCCACAATATATTTTCCACCTTGCCCGAAAATTCTTATAGCCTGCCCATATTTCATAGAAGTCCTGTCCTACATTGATTCATATTTATCGCACGAGGTCAATTAAATATGTGGAAGTCTCTTTGGTCCACTGACATGTTCAAAATAGTAGTCATCAATGGACGCATTAAAGACAATTAAGCTCATCCCCATTTTCCTCTTTATATCAATCCATATTCCCATCAAGGCCAATCTCCCAACCACTATATTGGGATTGGAGGTCATTGTCCTCGAACCAACTTGGGCTTGTCCATTTTCATCCATTACCAAACTTGAATTATTGATTTTAACATTGCTTTAAAAAGTTGGAAAATATCCCCATATACTTAGATCTCTTGTGTCTTCTGTACGCTTAAAATACTTTTGTTATTATTATTAATTTTCTTCTGATAAAGTGAGATTTATGAGTGAAGCTCTACACTATTACTCTCATTATTAAAGCGGTGGGCTCTGTGAAATTCGAGACTATTACTCTCCTTATTGAAAGAGCGGGTTTAGTAAATCTCGAGATTATTATTTTTCTTATTAAAGAGACAAGCTGATCAAATTCGAGCAGGCTACTCTTCTTGTTAAAGGAGCGAGCCAATTAAAGCTCATAATAATTACTCCTTTTATTAAAGAGTTAAAACATTGGCCATCACATATGGTTGACTCAAATCGAAAGCAACATAACTTGGAATTTTGAGGTTTACAATAGAGGCGTGTTAAAAAGAAAGAGAAATGACTTGGCCTTAGACTTGACAGCCAAGCTTGGAAACCACCGCGATTGGAGGAGGGGACACTGGCGGATAAAGGGGGGCTTTGGTGTGCTCAAGCCCACCTATACCTAATTTTAGCACAGCCAAATATATATATATATAGGCTGTGCTAAAATTAGGTATAGGTGGGCTTGATATTATTAGTATTAGCTACTCCATTGGCAATTTCTGAATCCGCCTAGGAGTACAAGGATAAGATAAGCTACCAAGAAAATGAGGATAACAACTTTCTCATATATATCTCTCCTAAATCATGATGGAGAAGATAACAAAATGGAAGTCATAGCTAAACACCACTACCAAGTATTTTCCTATAAAAGGAGGGTCGGTCTTCTACCTTTTAAAAGGGTAGTCAAAAATTAAATAAGAATCATTTCTTTGATTCACAATAGATCAAGTAGTAAATTGATTCCAAGAGTACTTTGCGTACCACACTAACGTCAATTTTAATTAGGGGTGAAAAAGTTTGATACGATCTGTTAATATAATTCGAACATAATACGAGTTAAGCGGGTCTGGGTTAACTTTAAACGAGTTTATTCATAAATAAGTCAATATGATTAACTCGTTTAAATAATAGTGTCATGTTTGGATTTAGAGGTTCAACCTGTATAACTTGTTTATACACGTTTAACTATATATGTTATAAATATATTTATACTTTTATCTTATAATTTTTTTACAAAATTAGAGATTCTAGTAATTTAGTTGGATTGAAACTTGCATATATATATATATTTTTAATTGACCTCATTATTAAATTTTCTAGAAATGATGTTCTTTTTTTTTTCTTTTTTTTTTTTAGTTGGGACTCACACACACTGCCTCGAACCATTGACCTCCCTTTGGAAAGTAGGAGCCTTATACCGCTAGGTCACACGCCTGTTAGTTTTTTTTTGTGAAATACCCGACGTTAATCGAACACAAAAAATTTGGACCATTTGTCAATTTGTGCATGTCATCCTTGTGCACGGGTCATGCTAATCTTCTCTGTATCGTTCCAATTTTATCGGATGTTACATTGTGAATTGTGCAAAGTTTGGCATCAAGTGTTTACCAATAAATTATAGATTTTTTACAATAGGTTAAATGGCCGCCACGAGTCCCGTTTTCCAATCTAAGAGAATTGTGTCCCACACCTAAGAGAATTGTGTCCCACACGTAATTGTGCTTTTTGTACAAACTCTATAATCTAATCATTAAGATTGCAAGGTCAGAAATTTAGTTGAGGGAAAGTTATTGAAAAATATTTTCCTCTTTCAAAATAATTGTTTATACAGAAAATTATGTAAAACAGTCCAACAAATAAATTAATTTATTTTTTTCTGAAGAATTATAATTAGTCCCGATGAATTTTATATTAAGTAAAGATTTTCATACAAATTCAAGAGAAAAATTATATATATATTTAATTATTCCCGATGAATTACATATCAGGAAAAAAATAATAATAATAAAGATGCAAAAACCATTAATGATCTACATCAAACAGACAAAGCCAACCAAAGCCAGCCCAACAAAACCAAAGCACACGAGCCAACGCTCAACTCCACCATTGGTGCTCTATTGTTTTCCTCAGTTCCATTCGGTGCTGGTGCTGTCTTGTTTTCCTCTTTTGTATCAGTAACATTTCGTAAAGTGGAGTTGAACGCCCACGATTTGATGCTATTTTTTTCGAAGAGATCTCCGGTTGAGGCCGAGAAGCCGAAAGTAACCCACTCCGGCAAGTTTTCTCTAAGATCGACTACATAACCAAGGTCATGCTTTTGGATAGTGGAATTATCTCCAACAAGTGTGAACACAACACTAAGATTTCTGGAGCTAGAATCGTAGCTAATCCAAGCCTCATTTGTTGTCCCATTATTGAAAATATCATACCATGGCTTATTAACAGCAGAAGTTGAAGAGTTGATATTGATACCTACGTGGTTGAAATCTGTGTCAGGTTCCCACTCATTGTTCCTGTAAGTATCAAACTCCACCGCGACGAAAGCATTCGCCTCTTCGCTGTTGGTGAGACCCATGCGACCACCCAATGCATCTTTGGGGATATTTGAGCCGTTGGGAGCAAGAAAGAAGGCAAGCCCGTAGCCAATAGAGTCGTTGTAATATCTTTTAGCGATGAAGAAGGAGAAATGTGTATTGAAGTCCGCTAGTTGTCCTGCAGCCCTGTCCCAAAGGCGCAGGGGTTCGATATACGTGGCTCGGCCTCCTTTCCATTGTAACGACGATGTGTTGTGATCATCTGGATCCGGGGTGAGCTGGATGCCTTTGTCTGAAATGTAAGCATCTCCTGTGACGTTTATGGAGCCTCTTGTATTGTTGGGGGCAATATTTGTGAAATTGAAGCTCAGCGGAGATGCAAAAGGGATTAGAAGAAAGAAGAAAAAGGTGATCATGGATTGAGAGAGAACAGAAAAGCTTAGGTGCATGATGATTTTAGGAGGAGGGTGTGTATAGCCGTCTGAGAAGTTGTAATCAGAGAAACAGTTGTTTAAGTGAAGGAAATTATGAGTTTAGGAAGATTGAAGTGTGTCATATTTTATAGGAATACTAGTGGAATATACTATCAACTACCTCTTTTAACTAAACGGAAAATGACTGGAAGCATTTGACTGGATGCATCCGATTCTGTATCAGAACTTTTGATGAAATGGTTTAGGACGCAAGCGAATGACCGAGTGTTTCGTGCTAGGTTTACGTTGACAAGGCCTCGTGGTGAATTGGCCAATAAAAATGCAGCATATTAGTTTATTGTGAACATATTTTGTTTATTTATTATTAGACGTGACCAATTTTAACCGCGTTTGATTTTCTATGAGTAGTGATAAAAATCCTTATAAACAACAACCTTCCATTCAAATCCATACATACAAATTTATTGTTACATAAAATTCAAATAAAATGAGAAATTTCGTATTTCATTATTTTTATACACAAAACTGTGGGGTGCACCAAGTTCAAATCGATTGAGTCAACCCTTGAACCTTCAAACATTCTACAATTCATTTTCTGCCTTGCCCCGAAATTCTTATAGCCGCCTGCCCACATTTCATACAAGTCCCCTGCACCCTTATTCTTATTTATTGCATGAGTTAATTAAATATGTGTAAGTCTTTTCGGCCCAATTATTATTATTATTTTTTTTATTTTTATAAATGGACACGTCAAAGTCAACAGAACACTTTTTCATATTCCAATTTTCCAATCCATATTCCCACCAACCACTATTGATGAAATGGTTTAGGAGGCAAGTGAATGACGAGTGTTTCATGCTAGGTTTACGTTGACAAGGCCTTGTTTGGCATTGCTTAATTACAAAATTTTTGTTCTCCTTCAGTGATTATTGATTTCAAAAGATGGCAATGCTTACAAAATATTTGTTTTTCTTCTTCTTCTTCTCTCTTTTTTATTATGCATTTAATATGCTTTGTATATCATTTCCATTCTCCATCAAGTGAACAAAGAAATGGATGAAATTTGTTGAAGCACCAAGTATACAATAAAATTTATTATCATACTTAATAAAATGTTATTTATTTTTCTCATCCAAAATCTATGTCCTCGTCCTCATTTTTAAGTCTTTGTGAAAATAAATAAAAAAATAAAGTAAAAAGACTCTGTGAAGTCTCAAGTCAAGTCAAGTCAGCTTCGGTGGCTCCTCATCCTCATTTAAGTCTGTGATGTCTTAGACAGTTAAGACTGATGTGAATAAGGATTAGGGTAAAATGTAATATATATATATATATAATCCTGAACTATTAGAGAATGAGCAATTAACCTACTGAATTACCAAAGTTGCAACTAGTTCTTTAAATTATGCATTTTTGTTGAAAATGACCCCCACCGGTCGGATCTTACCTATATTACCAAAGTTGCAACTAGTTCTTTAAATTATGCATTTTTATTGAAAATGACCCTCACCGGTCGGCTCTTACTGATAAAGTCATCATGTGATGGTCACATGACATGCATTATAAATTTAGTAACTATAATGCCCTCATGACTGTGAAAAAACACTAATGTCCTTTATTTTAACTATTAAATTCACCCTTCTTTTAAACCCCCAAACACACCCTTGTATTGTTGATCTTCACTGTTGATCTTCCTCGCAACGTGGAACACAACCAATTTCACACAGAGGATGCATACACGCATGTATGTAACTATCGCTCAAAGCAAGTCAAAACGCCAAACCCAGAATACAAGGAATAGATCTAAAAGCCATTCCTAAAGGGCAAATTTGTGTATAGATGTGGTGGAGTTGATGTGGCGGCGGCGGGGTTGAGGTCGGAGGAGGTGGATTTGGTTACGGATGAAGCCAAACCCTATCTCCGAATCCAATTGCTGAACGACGCCACCACCGACGACGCAGATCGACTTTTCCCGCACCACGCGAAGTCCCGTTCGTACACTCACCTGTTTTCGACTCTTCAGATTTCCCGGTGGCGAATCCAAAATCACCATGGACGGCTGTAATTGTCCTGAAAATGAATCCAAACACCAGGTGGTGTTTGGGTGTCTAAATTAAAAGGTATTTGGTGGGTTTATGGATGCGAATGAATAGTGATGGGAGAGAATGTGGTGGAGCAGTGGGCGTGGAAAGACGATCCCTGTGAGCGGTTGTCTTAGTGGCTGCGACAAGCGGAGCAGGTGACTTAGACGAAGTTGTTGCGGGTGTCAGCCATGAGGAGCTAGAAGGCGCTGGGGAGCGGTGCCGAGGCTGAGATCGATGAAGTACCCGAGTCAGTGGAGGCGCCGGAGATAAGGGGGTGTTGGGGGGGGGGGGGGGGGGGGGGGGTTTAGGGCGGAGAAGAGGACGGAGAGGCTGTGGGCGTCGGATGAGAACAGTGATGGATCCAGAAAATTTTACCAGGGGTGGCTTTTTAATTTGTGGGTGCAAAATTATATGATGGGTTCATTTTTGTAATTTTAATAGGGTTTTTTTCATAAATTTTAAAAAATTTAAAGTATAAAATGAAAAAAAAAAAAAAATCAGTTGGGCAAATTATAATTCTAGTAGAGGCATTTTCATAAATTATTAAAATTTGATGTATAAAATACTAAAAAAAAGAATTCAGTGAGGGCGAATTGTAATTTTAGGGGGGCATTTTCATAAAACTTTAAAAAATTAGGATATAAAATGAAAATAAAGGGGGTCATCTGCCCCCTGGTCACCTGCTGGGTCCGTGCCTGGATGAGAGGGCTTCGGATGAGTAAGAAAATAGGTTCCTGTGGAGGAGTCGTTGGAGGAGTGGGCTTCAGATGGGGATGGATTGGTGTTGGTTACTGCAAGATTATGTGGATGCGAGGAAAAGGAGAGAGAAAATGGAGAACAGAGAGAGTAAGAAAGGGGAGAGACAACAGCACTGTGTGTGTTTGTTTTTTTTTTTTTTTTTTTTTTTTTTTAGGTTTATGAAATTATCAAAGGCCACTCTCCAAAACGATGTAATTTTAAATAAGGGCAAATTTGTCTTTTCATATTTTTGACCAAGTCACCTACCGGAATGTAGTACATCAATAGTTTAGGGGGGTTTTTTTGTAATAAAACTATAATTCAAGGAGATTTTTTGTAATTCAGGGGGTTAGTTGCAAAACCCCACTAATTCAGTAGGCGTTAGGAAAGTGTTTTTGTTGACTTGAGGTTTTTTTAATTTAGATGTAAATTTTAAATTTAAGTAGTTCCAAAGTTGGATGTATGAATGTTTTATATGAGTGAGGGATGATATCATGTTGACATTATCGTGATGATGTTGTTCTTTATTCTTATAAATTTAGCTGTATCACAACAATTAGAACGCAAGCCAACAACAAGTGTTTCATGATCGGTTTGCTTTAAATGAATTGTTGACAAGGCCTTGCTTACAAAATATTTGTTCTCTTTCAGTGATTATTGACTTCAAAGGATGACATGCTTACAAAATATTTGTTTTTCTTATATGTCTCTTGATGGAGAATAGAAATGGATATTTTGCGGAGTTCCTTAGTGAGAGTTGTCATGCATGAAGAGTCAGATGCTTCTTCTATTCTTTTCCCTGGCGCAACTGGGCCATCTTGGACTTGAACCAAAGACCTCACCCGTGAAGTAAATCATCGTCCAACCAATTAGGAGAGAATCAATAGATTCCTTTTTGGGAGCAATTCATCCTTCAAGTGATGAACAAAGAAATGGAATGAAATTTCTCCATCCATAGGGTTCTAGTTGGTTTAAATTCAGCTAATTCACTAGTTGCACAATCCGTAAAATCCATTATCCAAAATATATTATATCATCACATTTCTCTCACAATAAACAACTTTAGAAGGTTGAATTACTCTGACAAGTTCAGTAATTCAAAATATTTTCATAAAAAAAAAAAAAAAATTTAAAATTCTACATATTGCCATCGTCAAAATGCCAAACCAAGAAACCCATTATTCTTAGGGGTGGCAAATTAAGACACGACACCATAATACGATACGAACACTGTAATACCCCTAATTTCAAAAGGATAGTCCTGGTATTTTAATTTATTATTTTTATTGTTTAAATTGCATTTTTAAATTGTTGAAGTGTATATGTGTTAATTTTGTTGCTGACATTGTGGTTAGTTATTTAATTTTTCATTAGTGTGCTTTAATTGATTTGCTAATTGTTTTAATTTAATTGATTTAATTATTTAAGTGGTAATTTAGTTGTTTTATTTGAATTTAAATTTAATTGTTTAATTGCCTTGATTTAATTCAATTTAATCAGTTTTATCGTGACTGTAGGATTGGTTGGATATAGGTTAGCCGACATGGAATTTAACGTAGTTTTTATGGGCCAAGTAATTTCAATTAGGGTTTAAGGGAGCCTAGGATTAGTGTGGCCTATAAATATTCACCTACGGTGTCTGCCTAGGGTTTTAGAAATATATTATGCCATAGTAAGACACAGGAAGTTTGGAGACGTCTGGGGAAACAACCAAGTGAAGAAACTGAGGTTTTGCCGGAAATTTGAGCCGAAAGTCGGTGTAAGGCAAGTTCTATCCTTACTTTCTCCCTTAGGTTTCGTGTTCTTTGCATTCCTAAATAATTCTAGGATTAAATTGAATCAATTAAAACAAAAGATGTTTTCTGTTCGTGCTAAAAACTGAAACATATCAGTATGTGTTGTGTGCATAGAAACCTGTTAAAACATGAATTTTACTTGCATGTTTGGTTATTTAAATTCTTGTTGGTGATGTAATAAGGGCTTAAACACAGACTAGGAATGTTTAGAGGTTTAGTTTCAACCTCTGCAAACTATAATAGAAGGACATAGAGGGTGCAGAAGACGTCGGGATCGGAGAAGACGAGGCAGAGAGGGAGAGAGCCGGCTCCCTTTTGATGTGGAGGCGGCTCCAAGGTCTAAAGGAGGCGGCTCCACTTTCTGGAAACGTCTCATTTGGTGAATTTTTATTTTTTTCTTCGTTCTCCAGTAAGTTTTGCATGCAGTAGTTGTTTCTGGAGTATTCAGTTGAATGCAGGGTGATTATGGAGGGTTTAATTGATGTATATGGTTAGATTAAAGCTTCTGTTGTGGTGTTAATTAAGTCTACGTGCTTAGATTAGCTTGGACAGTAGGGACTTAATCAGGTATTTAAACTATGTTTAAATCTGTGAAGCTAGTAGTGTTTAACTCTCTCTGCAATAGAAATCTTATGAGACAGATGATATAACTGGAACTTGTTAAACTCTATAACATGAGCATGTATCTAAATTATACTCTTCTGGGATGTGTTAGAGTTGAATGAGATTAAGTCTTAAACTTGGCACTAAAGGAAATTTTGTAAAACAATTTAAATTAAGCATGTTTATGTACATATTGTGGTTTTTGCTGTTGATGCTTATCTTACCACTGCTAGTATCACTTGCTGGAGGAATGGACATAGTTAATGGTTATCTTAATTGACTGTAATACCAACTGCTGGATGTTGGATGCTAATAAGATTTAAACTTAGCACTAAATCAGATTTTGTGGAACACTATAAATTAAGCATGTGTAGAAAAATATTTTGATTGTGCTTAATTGATAGTATCAGTAATGGATATAAAATTGAGCCTGTTTATGGATATGGTTGACTGTGTTTATTGATACTTACAATATGACTATTAGTATCAGAAAGGGAGATATGGATTGAGTTGATATTTATGGTAGTTGTCTATATTATCAACTGCTGGATGATTGGATAATATACACCGGTATGGGACGGTGGTATACTAGGGACGGTTTGGTTTCAAAATACCAAAACCTACCTATTCTGGATTAAGAATTGGATTAACTAAAAGTTAAGTCCTATTGATTGTAGTGTCATGGCAACGACTAGTTGAACGGTACTACTAGGATTCAGGATGGACTTTAAGTATCTTGTTATGGTACCTCGATATAAGCTTGAGTCTTAGGATTGACGGTTAGGGAACGTATATGCATTGTGATACATAGCTGGATACGATGGTTAGAGGTGTACTCTGTTTAGGTTTAAGTACACATGCCCACTTTGTGTGCGTTTTGGCATGTTACCTCTATTCAGGTTGAGGCCGGCCTATAGTCCAGTGAGAGTCCTTTAGTGTGACTATATATATATTTACGGACTATTAACTATTGTTGAATTGTTTAGAATGTACATGTGTATCGGGCCTCTGTTTGGACTGTAATAGTATAGAACTTGCGCGTGGGCTTGACCGAATGTTTATTACAGTTGTTTTATTTCAGTCTGGATGTTTAATAGAGGTCCACTAGAGATGGATTCCCGAGTTGTAAACTGATGGAGCTTTGGAGTTTGGGTTTGATGGATTTCAATAATTATATTTTGCGGATTCTATTTTTAGTTCCTTTCAGCTTTAATTTCATTTCTTAATTCATTTTGTATTCTGCATTCATTATAACATATTAATTGTTCGATATCCCTCGGGTTTGGGCCTGGGCCTAATCAACCCGTGTCTCGGATCCGAGGGGTATCACAAACACGACACGAGTTAAAAGAGTTTGGATTTGACATAAATGAGTTTAGGTCATAAAAGGGTCGACACGATTAACCCATTTACTTAACCGTATCGGGTTAGGGTTGACGGGTTTAACCCATGTAACACGTTTATGACCCATTTAACTCAATATGTTATAATTGTGAATATGACCTATGTAATATGTTACTTGTTTAAACACAATTATTATGGATAATTAAGTCATTTCAACATAAACCTTGTCTATGACTTGAGATTTTTCTTTTTATTTTGAATATTTGGGTTAATTATGACCAATTTTTTCTATTATTTAGTATTTGATTAAATATTAAATGTCTCGTAGTGATAAACAGGTCATTAAATGGGTTAACACGTTTACCTGTTTAATAAACAGGTTGGGTTAGTGTTGAGGATTTTGACACGATTTTTAAATGGGTTGGATTTGAGTTTACCTATTTAGTATAATGTCCTTACATTGACACGACACGAACATAACCCACGAACACGAATTATCACCCCTAACTATTTTTCCCCAAAATGAAGCCAAAAAAAAATATATACAATTAAATTGAAAAAAGAAGAAGCTAGAATTACCAATTGAGCCTTTTACATCCCCAAAATAAAGCCAGGAAAATATATATATACAATTAAATTGAAAAAAGAAGAAGCTAGAATTACCAACTGAGCCTTCTACAAAATAAGAGGAAAATAATTACTTGAATCATTAATAAATTTCAGAATAATTTATGAATCTACAAAATTCTTTTTCCAGTAAGTGAATCTACAAAATTCAACATAAAAAATAGATAGTGAAACAAACAATATGTAAAGATGAAAGAATAAATAGTAACTCGAATTAAACTTAATACCCTAATTGATTTGGGATGTGAGAAAAAAGTCAAAAAGATTTTTCATTTTGAAGCCAAGAGTACATACTAATCTTAATAAAAAGGGCATATATGAAATAAAAAATATAAGAAATTAGTTTCTTGTGATATGTGGACTCTTTTGTAATTTTATGATATAAAAAAAATGTTAAAGCGTGGCTTCTAACTTAATAAAATATTCTTTCATTTTTCTCATCCCAAATATGTGTCATCATCGTCATTTTTCCAGTCTTTGTAAAGCGCTAAAGTAAGAAGATTTTTTTTTTTGGGTTGTGAATTCTTAAGTCAAGTTAGCTTGTGTTTGCTCCTCATCCTCATTCAAGTCTTTGTGATGTCTTTAGTCTGATGTAACCCCAAAACGGGTTGGTCCAGTGGACCGTGAGATAGACATAATGTGTATTGACAGTAACTCCTTTTCTGAATTGTCGGTGACTTATCCTAAAAAGAATATAAAGAACTCAAAAGTAAAAAATATAAATTTTGTTGGGTTAATTGCAAAAAACCATTTGACATATAAGGTTTGTATAAAATTAGTCTTTACTTTTTAAAAATGTGTAAATTAGTACATAAAATTTAAAATAGGTGCAAATAAGTCCTTTTACCATCTTTTCACAAAAAGTCTATATGAAGATTCGATTTTGTCTTTTTTCCTTCCCATTTTACCCCTCACATTATGCCATCTTTACTCTCTCTTTATCCCTCACTCTCTCTTTATCCCTCCCTTCCATAATGTTATTCCTGTTTTGTGTCATATTATATATATATATATATATATATATATAGAGCTCTCTAAGGAAGTTTGATTACGCGAACCGCGGTCAACTGGGAAGCGTTGCTTTCCTTCTATCTCTCTCTCTCTGAACTCTTGCCAGGCTTTCTCTTGAAACCGAAGATGCATAAGTCAAGGAACTAGAGGTGCCACTTTATTCATTCCGATCCTAGCAGTGACTTCCCACCTCTTTGGTCAGGAATAACAGTAAGGCTAGTGTTGAGGCCTCAAACTATAGATTTTAGCCGCAGGAAGGGAACTCACCTATGTTCCCAAATAAGGGACAGTAAAGAATAACATATATAATAAATCTCATCTGGTTTTTGGTCGATTTCGTTATTCAATCTCTCCTCCTAGGCTTGCCATGCCACCACCCTAGCTTGGATATAGGACTCCAGATCAAAATCTTTCCTGAGAGAGGTTGTTTTACTCTGTCCAGCTAGCATTGCCACACAGACCTTGTTCTAATTGTTCTTTTCAGGGTATATATACATATTGTGAATTAAATGTCATCTTGGTAATTACGAATATTTTGTGTACACACAAATTTTGTAGTATGTAAATAAGAACAAAATATGGAACAAATAATAATATTTTATAAAATTAGAAAAATTATAAAACAATCCTCTGTAATATTCTTTACAAAGAATAAGGTCCTCTGATTCGATCTCCCTTTTTTTTCGTAGAATTTGGATGAAGAACGACACGATTTGATGTGCTTGTTGTTAATCACCGTGAAATTTGTTGAAGAACGGCACGATTTGATGTGCTTGTTGTTTTTCGCTTTTGGGCATAATTTCTGTATTTCTCTCTGAAATTCTGGATTTCTGAATTTTGAATTTTGTGTCTGAATTTTTGGACCTTCGGATTTCTGAGTCTCTCAATTTCTAAACCCTCTAGATTTTCTGACTGTGTACCTTCTTTCTTCCTCAGGCCTCTATTTATAGGCATCTTGGATTAATAGGATGATAATAGGCTTCTTGGATTAATAGGATGATAACACGTGTCATCTTCTGATAAGGATAATTATAACTGGCTCAGGCCGGTTATATTATGATAATTATCTTTAAAAATAATTATTCCAAACATATTTTATTAGAAATAATTATCTTTCCATCTAATCATCTGGGCTGTGCTAATTAAAAATTTAAGTGGACCAAGTTTTGGCCAATTAAATAATTTAATTAAACATCAAATCCATATTTGATAGATTAATTTGTCAAAACCAAAGTCAATTCCAAAGCCTCATAATCATTGTTAGATTGCAGACTCTGAATTACTTCGCTTGCCTCGAGTAAATAATCAGTATGTCTTCTTTTTGTTTTTTTTTTCATGTATCTTTTTTTTTTTTTTTTTCCCTTCCTTTTCACTCATCTTTCTTTCTTTTTCTTTTTTTCACGCTTCTTCCTCTTCTTTTTTTTTTTTTTTTTTTTTCACGATTTTTCTGACAAATTTTCAAAACAACTTGATTGGTTTTTTATTTTTATTTTTTTTCAACAGAAGCAGAGATTGGAATCATCTTGACAAAACAGTCAAGTTCCTGCACCTATTTTGTTTTTAACCATAATCGCCAATGGAGATTTACATTCACTAGTCTTTCGCTATGGCAATCAAAGGCCTATGTCAATGGAGTTTTGCTATGCAGATCAAAGACCTACCTACAACCAACAATGGAGCTATCAAAAACCCACATACAACCATCAATAGAGCTCTAAAGGCTGATAGACGCCTTTATCTGTATGAATAGACCCATACTTGCCATGTGAAGAGGTGGTTCGGCATGGAGTTTTTTTTTAAATTTTTTTAATTTTTTATTTTTTCAGGACTTCTTAAGAATCAGCTCTCCAGTTACGAATCCAAGAACGACACAAAAGCTGTTCCATGCAATCAATGTCGACTCCAATCAACTTTGCCTTAAGCATTTTTCCTTATTTGTGGCAGTCAACCTTGATCGGTAATTTAATTGAATCCATCTGTTCCACTAGAAGCTTTATTCTCAACGAGGACAACCATAATCCACAGGTCTCCAATCATGCTGTCACAAAGTGGGGTTCCAATTGTGCTGTCACATAGTGGGGTTCCAGTTTGCTGCCATTCTCATGAGACAACATACTGTATTTGAATTTATTTTCTTTAGCTTCAAACATATCAATAGTTTTGCAAGAACTTTCAATGCTTCAGATGACGATTCAATCAACATAAGGTGGTTGTACCATGTCCTCCTTCATGTTCACACCGTCACACGAGGCAGATAAATATACCTATCCACATTCATCGGCAGTGAAGAAACATTCAAGAGGTTTTTTTTTTACTTCAGCAATACCTTGGCGACGACATAAATTTTCCTTGATGCAATACCTCAACGGAAAGTCAAAATTTTATTTCAGCAGCACCTTGGTGGCAAGCAGATTTTTTTTTTTTTCCTCTTCAGCGACACCTTGGCGGCTAGTATAAATTTTTTCCTTTCAGCAATACTTCGACCGAAAGCCAAATTTCTCTTTCAGCAATACCTCGGTGGCAAGCATATATTTTTAGCAATACCTCGACGGAAAGCCAAAATTTTGTTTCAGCAACACTTCGGCGGCGAGCAGAAATATTTTATTATTATTTTTTTTCAACGACACTTCAGTGGTGAGTCAAAATTTTATTACAACAACACCTTGGTGATGAACCGGATTCTTCAGCGATGCCTTGGCGGCAAGTCGAATTTATTTATTTCTTCCAGTTACACCTCGACGACGAACCGACCTCTGCAACGACACTCTAACGGCAAACAAATATATATATATATATATATATATATATATATATATATTTCTTTCCAATGATATCGCGACGAATCAGATTATTTAGCAACGCCTTGGCGGCAAGTCATTTTTTTTAGCTACACCTTGGTGTCGAACCAAAAATCTTTTCCTTTGCAACGACATTCTGTGACGAAGCAAAATTATTTTTTGCAACTACACTTTGCCGACGGATCAAATTTTCCTTTACAACTACAATTCTGGCAACGGTCCAAAATTATTGTTTGCAGCTACATTTTGGCGGTGGGCTTAATTTCTTTCTTACAGCTACAATTTGGCGACTGGCCAAAATTTTCTTTACAGATAGAATTCGGTGGCTTGCCAAGTTGAAAAGATGCGACGAACACTTTTGATATTGCATGAAGAGTGACAATAATATCTTGACAGCAAGTGAATTTGACAAATTGAGAGCCCTTTTGATATCTCGTGACGGACACACTTTGCCATTTTGCATACTCTGAGGATTTTTTTATTTTTTTTAGCGTCGTACTGAACTTAGAATAAAATTCTAAGCTACTTACGCAGCCTCAAAAGAGGAATCAAGTCATCACGTAGTTCAATAGAGACATGAGTTTTTTCGAAAAAGTTTATACTCGTGTCAAAGAGTTTTTTTTCCGAACAATTTATACTCGTATCAAAGAGTTTTTGATTTTTTTTTTTTTTTTTTTTAGAAGACAGTTTAAACCAGTATCAAGGAGTTCTTGATTTTTTTTTTTCCAGATAGACAGTTTACACTCATGTCAAGGAGTTCTTGATTTTTTTTTTCTTCAGGTAAACAGCTTAAACTCGTGTCTAGGAGTGTCATTTTTTTTTTTTTTTGGAGATAGTTTAAACTCGTATCAAGGAGTTCTTGATATTTATTTTCAGGTAGACAATTTAAACTCGTGTCAAGGAGTGTCATTTTTTTTTTTTTTTTTTTTTTTTTTTTTTTTTTTTTTTTTTCAGGTAGATAGTTTAAACTCGTGTCAAGGAGTGTCATCAACAATTTAGGCTCATATCTAGGAGCACTTTAACTTTAATAATTTTCTTCAACTTTTCAATAATCAAACGACAATCCAAGCTTATACTGGAGGGCACGGACTATCTCGTCGTCACTTTGAGGATTTTCTTCTTGGTTTCGTTGACTTAATGCCCCCTATGATTTTGCACTTTTGGTTGAAGTCATTGTTGTAGCATTGTGTGTTTCTTGATACAAGTCTTTCAAGATGATGCTTATAATGAAAGATGAAGCTATTTCGTCATCCGAGTTATGAAGTATATTGTCTTCTTCTTCGGACTCACTTCTCTCATCTTCTTGAAGGTTATCGAATATATCAGGAACATTTTTTCTGGCACCATAATTTTCCATGCTAAGCTCCATGTCGTGGGCTCGAGTAACAAGCTCTTCCAATGTGTGAGGCTTAATCCCTTGTAGGATGTAAAGAAGCTCCCAGCGCATGCCTTGCATACATGCTTCAACTGCAGAAATTTCAAACAAATGATCTTTGCAGTCAAGACTCAGAGCATGCCAACGGTTGATGTAGTTAACCACAGGTTCACGCTTCATTTGTTTTATGTTTGTAAGCTCCAGCATACTTATAATACATTGAGTGCTGTAGAAACGATTGAGAAATTCTCGTTCCATCTACTCCCAACTGTCAATACCTCTAGCTTTGAGGTCTGTGTACCAATCAAATGCATTCCTTTTGAGGGAGCGAACAAATTGCTTGACAATGAGATCTCCGTCTGTACCAGCATTGCCGCAAGTTTCTACAAAGTGTGCGACGTGTTGCTTGGGATTGCCTTTTCCGTCAAACTGTTGAAGCTTTGGAGGTTGATACCCAACCGGCATTTTTAAGATGTCAATTCTTTCTGTGTATGTCTTTGAGTACATGCGAGCACTTTGAGGAACGCCACTATATTGTTCTCTTATGCAATTCACTATTATGTCTTGAAGTTGTTGGATAGAAAGTAAGGTGACGGAGGCAGCATCAATTGTTGGATTGATGGACACATCATTTTGATCATCAATTGGAGTGTTCTTTGGCATGAAATTAGAATGAGGAATTGGGCCTTTGCTTGACTCAGCATTGTCGTCACGCAATTTTAACTTTTTTGTTAGCGAGACAATTTTCAGATCTTGTTCCTTGAGAAAGTGTTGTAATCTTTCAATTGCACGGGCCATAGTCATCAATTGCTCTTCGTACGAGGTAGTACTCATCACCATGACTGGCATAGTGACGGAGTCAGAAAAAATCTTTGACCTTGAGTGGATCAGCCTTGAACTTGAACTTAATTATGACTGGAGCAACCTTTGAGGTTGTAGGAACCTTCCTCCTTGCCCCCAATGAGGTGAATGCAGTATAAGTTTGAGTGATGAATTTGTAGAGGATTTGATGTAAGAGAAAGAGATGAGAGGCAGAGGAGGTCTCACCAGGCGTGCCAAAAATTTGTACACACAAATTTTGTAGTCTGCATAAGAACAAAATATGAAACAAATAATAATATTTTATTAAATTGGAAAAATTGGAGTACAATCTTCTGTAATATTCTTTATAAAGAATAAGGTCCTCTAATTCGATCTCCTTTTTTTGTTGGTTGGATCTAAGGGCTACACGAGCTTGATCTTGAATCACCGTGGAATTTAGATGAAGAACGTCACGATTTGATGTGCTTGTTGTTGATCACCGTAAAATTTGATTAAGAACGACACGATTTGATATGATTGTTGTTCTTCGCTTTTGGGTAGAGTTTCTGTATTTCTCTCTGGAATTGTGGTTTCTGAATTCTGAATTTTGTGTTTGAATTTCTGGACCTTCGGATTTTTGAGTTTCTCAATTTAGATATTTAAGTCTCTCAATTTCTGGACCCTCTGGATTTTCTGAATTTGTGTACCTTCCTTCTTCCTCAAAGCTTCTATTTATAGGCTTCTTGGATTAATAGGATGATGACACGTGTCATCTCCTGATAAGGATAATTATAACTGGGCCGGGCCGGTTATATTATGATAATTATCCTTAAAAATAACTATTCCAAATATATTTTATTAGGAATAATTATCTTTTCATTTATGATACCCCTCGGATCCGAGACACGGGTTGATCAGGCCCAGGCCCAAACCCGAGGGAATACAAAATGAATTAAGAAATGAAATTGAAGCTAAAAGGAATTAAAAATAGAATCCGCAAAATATTATAATTATTAAAATCCATCAAACACAAATTCCAAAACTCCATCAGTTTACAACTCGAGAATCCATCTCTAGTGGACCCCTATTAAACATCCAGACTGAAATAAAACAACTGTAATAAACATTCAGAAATAAACTATGGAGAGAATCCTACATCGTCGGAGGAGTGAATAAAGACCTCTGCTCAGCACGAACACGTCTAAGCCTGGAACTGTCGTGTACCTGAAAAATAGAAGTGGGTCAGGCCCACATGCAAGTTCTATACTATTACAATCCAAACAGAGGCCCGATACGTATGTACATCCTAAACAATTCAACAATAGCTAATAGTCCGTAAATAAATATATAGTCACACTAAAGGACTCTCACTAGACTACAGGCCGGTCTCAACCTGAATAGAGGTAACATGCTAAAACACACACAAAGTGGGCATATGTACCTATACCTAAACAGGGTACACCTTTAACCATCGTATCCAGCTATGCACCCCAATGCATATACGCTCCCTAACCGTCGATCCTGAGACTCAAGCTCATATTGAGGTATCATAACAATATATTTAAAGTCCATCCTGAATCCTAGTAGTGCCGCTCAACTAGTCGTTGCCATGACACTACAATTAATAGGACTTAACTTTTAGTTAATCCAATTCTTAATCCAGAGTAGGTAGGTTTTGGTATTTTGAAACCAAACCATCCCTAGCATACCACCGTCTCATACCGGTGTATACTATCCAATCATCCAGCAGTTGATAATATCAACAATTAAAGTAAACATCAGCTAAATCCATATTTCCATCACTGATACTAACAAGCATAGTGTAAGCATCAATAAAAAGAATCAGATATATACATAAACAGATTCAGTTTTATATCCAACACTGATACTAACAGACATAATGTAAGCATCAAGAATCATAGTCACTGTATATACACAAACTTACTCAGTTTAGGTTGTTTAATTCAATCAGATATAATGATAAGATTATTTTAAATTATCATTTAATACTCAGCAGTTGATATTACAGACATTTAAGATAACCATTAACAAAGTCTATTCCTCCAACAGTTGATAATAATAGTATTAATGCAAGCATCAAGAAAGACCCACAGTAGGTACATATACCTACTTAGTTTAAGTTGTTTTACAAAATCCCATTAATGTTAATTTAAGAATTATTATTCTTCAACACTACCATATTCTAAACAAGTGTAATTCAGATACATACTCATGATATAGAATTATACATGTTCCAATTATAACATTCGTCTCAAAAGATTTCAGAATCAAACACAGTGTACTCACAGAATTTAACACTATGGAACTACCTATTTAAATCCTTACTGTCCAAGCTTTTCTACGAAAGTAGACTTAGTTAACACCACCTCTGAAGCTTTAATTTATCTCTATACATTACTTAGACCTTCCATATTCAATTCTGCACTCAATTGAAAACTCCAAAATCAACCATTGCATGCAAAACTGACTGGAAACGAAGAAAAACACAAAAACTGAGCAAGGAGACGTCTCCAAAAATTGGAGCCGCCTCCTTTAAACCTTGGAGTCGCCTCCACACTAAGGGGAGCCGGCTCCCTCCCTCTCTGCTTTATCGTTTCCTCCTCCGATGAACTCTGCAGCCTCTACACCTCACTGTTATGACTTCCAAATCCTGTAACCTAACCCTAGTGTGTTCCCAGTCCATGTTTAAGTCCTTATACCATTGTTAATCATGAATTTAAATCAAGAATTATGCACACAACTATCAAGTTTTACAAGTTTAACAACCATGCAACACATACTGGTGTGTATCAAACTTTAGCACGAATAGAGAAACTTTTTAAGTTACAATTAATCCTGGAACAGTTTAGGAATGCAAAGAACACGAAGCCTAAGGGAGAGAGTAAGGATAAAACTTGCCTTTGAGATCTTTGTTCAAAATCTTTACGCCGTCTTCTAAGACCTCCGGCAAACACAATTGTTGTAAACCTCCTCTGTTTCTCTCTCTGCTACTTCCACATACGTGTGTTGGTTTTCTTTTCTTTGTATTTTTTATTTGTATGTAAAGCCCTAGGTAGCCTTATTACGTCTATTTATAAGGTTACACAAAACCTAAAGCTCACTAAAGCCCTAATGTGACCTAATCGGCCCATAACACCATCTAAGTGAATAAGCATGTCTGCTACTTACCACCAATCCTATAGTAACGTGAATTTAGAAAAACAAGTAACTTTAATTTATTTTAATTACCAATTAACCAAAAACTAAATAAAACAATTAACAAAGAATTAAAGAACACAATTAAGCAAATAAAATTAAACTAAGTAAAACAATTAAATAATTAAGTCAATAAACAGGTCAACCAAACAACTAATTACAATTAAACAAATTAAAACATTAAATAAAATAATTAATGAAAAAAAAAATAATTAATCAAAATACCGTATCCTTTTGAAAATTAGGGGTATTACACCATTTAATTATCTGGGCTAGGCTAATTAAATAATTTAAGTGGACTAAGTTTGGGCTAATTAAATAATTTAATTAAACATCAAATCCATATTTGATGCATTACTTTGTCAAAACCAAAGTCCATTTTAAATTTTAGTATCTACATTTTGTTATGACCATACAATAATAATAATAATAGAAAAGAGTATCGGCAAGACCCATAAACAGTTCCGGCGAGCTTGATTAAAAGACTGAACAACTCCGGTGTGATTTATTTAAGGGTAACAAAAGCTCCAGTGGCTAGCTAAAGTAGATAAGCCAACAAGCTCTATTTGATTCAATCGATACAAACTTCAGCGAGCTACAAAGACCAAGATGTTCCGACGACACTTTCCTTCATTAAATCGGTGAGACACAACCGGAAGTTAAGAGTGTTTGGTGTTCGTTGTTTCTTATCCCAGAGTAGTGTACGTTTGGTTGTTTGGTATAGACAAAGTGGATTTGCTTTATTCTAGTCCCAAACAAACTCCTTTGGTGAGGACAAAATGACTTGCATTTTTAGCTATTAATTTATTCTAATTACATGAGGGTATTACAATCATTTTAAGTCACAAGGGGTATTTGCACCAAATCGATAATATAAGAGAGTTTTTTTAGTACACGTGAACTATTTTGCACTATATCAATACTAGATAGAGATTTTTTACACTTAACCCAAATTATGATTGGGTTTTGTTGCTATCACATAAATAATTAAACAATGCTGCCAATCATTTCGAAAATGAATTATAAAACCACAAAGATTATATAACTTTTCCACTTCTACTTTTTTTTTTTTGAGAACAAAACAGATTTCTTGAGTCTCCTGCGCACTTAGAGATTAAATTAAAGTTGTGCTAGATATTCTTCAAATTAAATTATTCTCTGTGCACAAGAGACGCAGATGGAGAATTTGAAGCTGCAGAAGTTGTGGTGGTCTTTGAGGAAATATTGCTGTGACTACTATAGCTTGAAGACTTGATTTGGCTGCTCTTGGAAGAAGTACCATCATATATATTTGTTGGAAGAGCCAAAGATGTTGGGTCTATCAGAACGGGCAATGGTGATTCGAAACTAAGGACATGAGCTGCTTGCCTTATTGATGGCCGGAGATTGGGATCTCGGTGAGCACACCAAAGCCCAACAATCATCAAGCATTCCATTTCTTGCTCGTCAAAATCTCCACCTAGTTTCTGGTCCGCTGCTTCAAGAAGCCTTCCCCTTCCATAAAGGTCCCACATCCAATTCACCAAGACTTTTTGAGTCTCATCGGAGTTGGGATCAATAGATTTTCTTCCACATGCTATTTCCAAAACAACTATCCCGAAGCTGTAGATATCTGTTTCCTTGCTGGCCTTCCACGTAGTAAAGTATTCAGGAGCCATGTAACCTATAGTCCCTGCAACATCTGTTGTCGAAGGTCCTTTTCCGTGGTCAATAAGCCTAGCTAACCCAAAATCCCCAAGTTTGGCATTGAAATCTGAATCTAACATAACATTGCTTGATTTTATATCCCTGTGCACCACCCATTGTTCCCATTCTTCGTGTAAATAGAGCAATGCCGAAGCTATGTCTTGCGCAATTCTGTACCTTACTTCCCATGATAACAAGCTTCTTTCTTTGAAGAGGTGGGAATCTAAGCTGCCATTTTGCATGACCTCATAAACAATTAGTAGCTCACTCTGTTCATGACACCAACCAATGAGTCGAACTAAATTCCTATGCCTCAATTGACCAATAATCTTTACTTCTGCTGCATATTCCTTTAGCCCTTGTTTAGACCCCTTTGATATTCTTTTGACAGCAACATAGGACTTCAATTCTCCCAAAAAACCTCTATACACCCCACCAAACCCTCCTTCTCCAAGCTTTTCAGCCTCTGCGAAGTAATTCGTAGCACGAGCCAATTCATTGTACGAAAACTTCCGAGGTCCCATACCCTTTCCAAATTCTTCTTCCAAGGACGGATCAACGATGAGATCTTCTCGTTGTCCGATAGACGAATCAACGATGACATCTTCTCGTCTTTCCCCTCTACTTTTCCTCTTCCACAAGACAATGCCAACCAAAGCCAGCACAACCACCAAAACACATGAGCCAACGCTCAACCCCACCACTAGTCCTGTCTTGCTTTCCTCTTTCCCATCACCAATATTTAGTGAAGTCGAGTTGAACTCCCACGATTTGATACTATTTTTTTCAAAGAGGTTTGACGTTGAGGCTGAGAAGCCAAAAGTAACCCATTCTGGTAAGATATCTCTAAGATCAACTACACAACCAAGGTCATGCTTTTCGATTGTGGAATTTTCTCCAACAAGTGTGAACACGACACTAAGATTTTGTGAGCTAGAATCGTAGCTAATCCAAGCATCATTTGTTGTCCCATTATTGAAAATATCATACCATGGCTTATGTGTAACAGAACTTGAAGAGTTGATATTGATACCTACGTGGTTGAAAGGATAGCCAGCTTCCCACTGATCGTCCCTGTAAGTATCAAACTCCACTGCAACAAAAGCATTCGCCTCTTCATTGTTGGTGAGACCAAGGCGACCACCCAATGCATTATCGGGGATATTTGAGCCGTTGGGAGCAAGGAAGAAGGCCAGCCCGAAGCCAATAGAGTCTGTGAGCGAGCTTCGAGCTATGAGGAATGAGAAATGGGTATTGAAGTCCGCCAGTTGTCCTGTATCCCTGTCCCAAAGGTGCAGGGGTTCGACATACGTGGCTCGACCACCTTTCCAGGTTAACGACGACGCATTCTGATAGTCATCTGGATCTGGGGTGACTTGGATGCCTTGTTCTGAAATATAAGCGTCTCCTGTGATGTGTATGGAGCTGTTGTTATCATTGGTAATATTTGGGAGGTTGAAGTACAGTGGAGATGCAAAAGGGATCAGAAGAAAGAAGAAAAAGGTGATCATGTATGGAGAGAGAACAGAATAGGTTAGGTGCATGATTTGAGGAGGGTATGTAATGTAAATGTATACACAGAAGTTGCAGAGAAGTCAGAGAACCAATTGTTAATGAAAGAAATTATGTATTTGGAAGATTGCAGTGTATCATATTCTAAAAGGAGTATTATGGTAATTGCCCATACAATAGTCACTGTCCCTTGTACCAAAGTTCTATGTTGATTTTTATTATATAATTAAAAAAATTGAATTGTTGACTAGCCAAGTCAATTGTGGATCATCAACTTGCTCATATAACAATTGTATCATTTTGTATTAGCACTAAATGGTCATTCAAAATATTGCAAACCATAGCATACAACACAGTTTTGATTTGGCTAATTGAACTTAATTTGTGCAAGAAACAAATTGGGCTTGACCAAGGAAAAGTGGGAACGTGGTTGTTGGACCACGGTGGCCATCATAATCCAGAGTCTAATTTAACTATGCCGTAGTCAATTTTGCTCAGTCTATCTCTTCATCTAGAACCTAGCTATCAGATAGGTCAGATCTTGTTACTCGCGCAATGGTTAACACGTATGTAGCTGCTGACCAATGAAGCAGTCTATGCATGCCACAAAGGAGAACTCAAGAGGGCTTTAAAACACCGCAATTGGTAATACAATCTTAAATTTGATATTCTTTAGGTCAACTTATGGCGTATGCTAAAGTGATTTAGATGGAATTTTATTTATTTAAATCTTTTTTATTGATGATTTTAATTCTCAATTTCATGTGTTTTTTGCGAGTGAGAAAGTACCGATAATGATCTTGTATTACTTTTCTAACGCCTATTTGACACCCTCCTAATAGCAATGTATTTTTATATTCTTTTTATTGGAAAAATGGAACAGGAGGACTTTTCAGGGTCACCTAAACAAAAACTACTCTTGCCCAAAAGCAAAAGTGAATTAAAATAGATTCAAAAAAATAAAAAAGGAAAGTCAAAATATAATAAAGCAAAGACAATTTGGTAAAATAACACCTGTCAATAGCAATGTAGAGTTTCGAGTGGCTTGATATATTTCTCTTTTTCCCAGTCAACCCTCCTCTAAGCTTATCTTTTATCCGCTGAGCTATTTATTGCACGAGGGAATTAAATTCATGGAAGCTTCTAAGGTCCTCAGGCATTTTCAAAATTGGCGTCCAGACACATCAAAGACAAACTACTCTTCTTTCATTTTTCTTTTATTTTATTTTATTTTATTTTTTTATTATTATTATTTTTTTAAATTAAAACAATTACATACTCTATTTTCACCCAAGTTCGAACCCCAACTTTTTTTTTAAAAGAGAATAGATAATATCGTTGAACTAATTAATCCTTTATACATTTTCCTTTTATTCCAATCCATAAAGGTATAAAATCTCATTGGTTGTCCGGTCTTGACTACCTTAATTTGATCCTTTTGATGACAGACTATATTGGTTCTGGAATTTTTAGGCCTGAATTATTGATTTTAACATTGCCTTTTTTTAAGTCACTTCCTCTCTCAGCCTAAAGAAACGCATTTTAGAGACATCAAACTTCTAGTTTAAGGCGGAGTGAATCCGTCAACGGAGAAATATTAGGTACTTTTAGTGACGGGTCAAAATTTTTTTTTTGAGGAAGAGATCAATTTCTCACATTTTAGGTGTGAGACTAATTCATCTTAGAGTATATTAAACATCTCACAAGTTTCGTGTACCTAACAAGTTAAGAGCTCAGCCTAACTACAAATTAACCAGTTTGAATACTCTAGGTAAATTGTTTACCCACAATTTCGAATCTGACACCTAAAATAAAATAAAAAATTGAAAATAATATTTTTTTGAACAACATAATAAAATTAAGAATATAATTTATATATTTGTTTATCACAATTATAATTATTGTTAAAAAAAAAAAAAAAAAAAAATCAATTGTGTATATTCTAATGTATCTCTGTGAATACTGTTATTATTTTTTTAGCAAGTCAAATTAGTTATGATATAACAAATTTATAAAAGTCTCACTTATAATAATTAAAAATTAATGAATGAAACTTGTTTTGTATTAGAAAATTGAATAATTTTCAATTAAGTTCTTGGGATGAAAAATTAATTGTTAATTAGATTAAACCAAATAAATAAGAGAATTTTGCGCTTTACAACATGGCTCTTCACATTTTTATAACAGGTGTGTATTAATAATTTCCGTATATCAAATACAATAAAAGAGAAATAAAAAAATATTTTTATTTAATTTTTTATTTTTGTTTTGTGCTTATGAGGATTACAATTTTTATTAAAGAAAAAATAACTAAAAGAAAGCCATGTAGCATAGAAAAACTAGATATTAAAGATTTAAGGGTAATTTACACAGACTTCTCATATGGTTTGCCCTAATTACAGGATCACTCTTATTGTTTTGGAAATTATGCAGACCTTTTTTAATTTAAAAAATATCCTACACGGACCTCCCTTATGTGTAACAAACCGTTAAATACACTAACGGACCTTGCTAATTTACTGAAATGCCCTTAATTTTCTATGATAAATTACTGAAGTACCCTATAGAGAGAGAGAGAAACAAAAAAAATTAAATCTTAAAACTATTTGGGCCTCCACCACCAAGGGTGCCACCACAACCACCACCACCAACATCTGTATTTTCCTCCATCTTTGTGTGTGTGTGTGTGTATATATATATATTTATTTATCATGCGATATATTTGTTCTTCTTATACTTGTTGGATTAAGAAACTTTAGAGATAAAAGGAGAAAATAAAGTTCCCTTGCTCTAAAAAAGAAAAAGAGAAAAGGAAACATAAAACCAATAACGCAATTTTTTCACCCTTTTCCGTCTCTTCATCTCATTGTGTGATTTTTCTGGTAAGGTTTATAGTTTCAGAGCAACCAAAAACGAGAAGGAAAAAAATAGTATCAGAGATTAAATATTTGGATAAAAATAAAAATGTAAAAGATTATTAAAAACAGGATCAGCTAGGAAAAAAGAACTGTGATTCGCCGGTAGGTGGAGGTTGGTGACGGCAACGACGGTTCATGAATTGGGTTTTCTGGAATAGGACTCGTGAATCGATTACTCAAAGCATCCAAAACTTGGAGCCCGGATAGTGATGACAATGAATTAGGCAAGGGACCCTCTAGTGTGTTGTTGCTGAAAATTTAAGCTTTTTCGGCGATTCTTGCTTCTTCGGCTTAGAAATTGTACAATCCTTAAAAAATATATATCAGATCAATTCTTAAATTAATTTAAGAAAATTAATATAAAACAAAACAAAAAAACAACACACTGGAATTTTCATGACCAGGTTCTATCCCACCGATCAAACCCAATCGCAACTTTGATTTCCAAAATAAAAACCAAATCACACCGATCAAACCCAATCGCAAATTTGATTTCCAAAATAAAAACCAAATCACACAGATCAAACCCAATCGCAAATGTCATACCCACTCACCCAATTGTTCATAGCCATCATTCCTTTTGCAGGAATTGGATTTTTCATGACCAGGTTCATGAATTGGGTTTCGTGATGATGTTCGAGGAGAAGAGTTTTTCAAAGAAAATCTCTATGTAACCACGGTGCTTGATACGAGAACAAAGAATCCGAAGAGACGGTCTTCTTTCTTGATGGTCCTTCCTTATCGGTAAGCCAGGAAGCACTGCCGGCTCTTGGTTGCCTTAGAATATAATACCAAGTATTATATATATATATATATATATATATATATATATATATCTTTTACCTTAATTAAATATGAAATTATATATGGACAAGGGTATTATGGGGATTTTAGTAAAAATTGTAGATGACGTCATCAATTTTCGTCGTTGACTCTAACAGAAGGGAGGTCTGTGTAAGATATTTTCAAAAGTAAGAGAGATCCAAGTAATTTTCAAAATAGTAAGGATGGTCCTTATAATTAGGGTAAACCATAGGAGAGGTCTGTGTAAATTACCCAAAATTTAAAGTATTAAGTGTATGACAATTTTAGAATTTTAAATTTTTGTATGTACAAAATAAAAAAATGAAAAAAATTTAGAGGGTAGTTTTAGAATTTAATTTTTTTTAGGACGAATTGCAAAAAAATCCCCTTCGACTTTCACCCGTTTGCAAAAAACATCCCTTATAAATATCTTTAACAATTAACCCCCCTCAATTATCATGGGTCATTTTAACTGACCTATGTTAGAGTGATTGTGTGAGGAAAATTTTATGACAAAATTACTCTTAACATGAAACATATGTTTGAGTGATTGGGTGATAAAATTTTTGGACGAAATTACCCTTAAAACTAAAGTACCCACTACTCATTATTATTATTATTATTTAGGTAAAACACTAAAATGAAGCCTTTGATTTTGAAACGAGACCTTTGATTTTTCTTTCGAAATGTTCTTGTATTTGGAATATAAAAAAACTTTTACCATGATTTTTTTAAAAATAAGATAAAGAAAGAGATATATATACGAGAGATCCAAAAATATCAGTACATTGATTTTTTATAAAATTTAAAAGTAAAAATTTATCAAACTATGTGGCAAAATCATCTAATCATTAGGAGGAAGTATCTTTTTTCATTTATATATCTATATATATATGTGTGTGTGTGTACTATGTAACATATCACAATTTAATAGAAAAGTATTGGGATTAAGATTTATGATGTTGAATAATCCAAACAAATATTTGTTATTTAAGTGAAATATCTTTTGACAATAAAAAAATAAAAAAACAAGTGTGAAATATGTTTTTTTGGAGGGGGCTTATAGATTTCTACTTTTAAATTTTATAAAAAATCATGATACTGATATTTTTGGATCTCATATATATATATATCTCTTTATTTATCTTATTTTATAAAAAAATCATGGTACAAATTTTTTTTTTTTTTTTATTTTTTTTTTTTTCACCAAAATCAATTTAAGTTGACATTTGATAAATAACTACCATATTATTATATATATTCCAAATGCAAAAACATTTCAAAAAAAAAAAAAAATCAAAGGCCTCATTTCAAAATTAGAGGCCTTGTTTTAGTGTTTTATGTAGTTAAATAAAAAATAAATAAAAAAAAGGTGGGTGGTGGGTACTTTAGTAATACTAATGTATTGTTTTGATTCTAAGAGTAATTTGTTCTAAAAAAATTTTCACACAATTATTTTAACAAAAGTTAGTTAAAATGACCTCTCATGATAGTTGAACGGCATTAATTGCTAAATATATTTATAAAATGTGTTTTTTTTTACAAACATGTGAAAGTCCAGAGATTTTTTTACAATTCGCCCTTTTTTTTTTTTTTTTTTTTTTTTTTTTTTTTTTATATATATATACAAAAAGCAAATATAAAAAATTTGAGGTTCCGTTGGTTCGTCATCGGAAAGCAATAAGACGTCAGATACAACATGCCCTCCGGCCCGTGTGGGTCGGAAAACTGCTCGTCTGACCAGAAATTCGCCGTGAAGTTCGCGTCGCAGAATAGTCCTAAAAAATCTCATTCGGTTTCTTGACGAGATGATCTCTCACTCCAAACCCCTGCAACGGTTAGAAAGTAATCTCTCCCTAGATTCTCTTTATACATATAAATTTGTTTTGACTTTATAAGTATCTGCAATTGTTTAATGATCTTGGGTTTTCATTTTTTTAATTTTATTTTATAGAGGTTCCAGATCCTGATATTGAAAAATTTTCTAATGATTCAATTGACCGTGTTAGACCAATATATTTAAAGCTACCTTTGGTGGCATGAAATTAGTGCTTTAGAATTGGAATTGAAGAAAAAGTTAATCAAACCTTAAATTTTTTTTTTTTCTTCAATTTCAATGGCAAGGCACTAATTCCATGTCACCGATCATAGCATAAGTTTCTTTGTCGACACCTTTTTTTTTCCTTAGTTTTCACTCACACACGACTCAAACCCCTAACCGTAGATATGCTTAGGAAAGGTAGTTCATTCACACAGTAGTTAAAGTAGGTAGATTAGGTAGGTGAATAGTCCACGCCAACCGTAGATAGGTTATAGTTAGCTAAATTTGTAGAACATCTTTCTTTAAATTCCGAACTGAACGAATGTTGTTGAGTTCAGTTCATTTGAAAACAAAATAAGTTAAAATCCCAGAGTTGATTCAATTGACCATAGTATAACGATTATGGCGAAGTCAGAGCCCTAAGATTTTCCCTCTCTGATCATTTAATTTAGTTTAATTTGCTTTAGTTAATATTTCATTTAATTCAAGTTTTTTAAATCGTGACAACCAACAAACTCAATAATCAAGTTTTCTGTAAATCATGCAACTAATTTAAAGGCTAATACCAAATCACATCTCTCTATGGGTTCGACATCCTCTTTGCATAGAGTTATATCCTACACGATATCATGCGATTGTGAGAGACACATTAGTCATATAGCAATGTAAACGACTCCCCAAACAATCCTAGGTAGGCCTCTACCCGTCGTTCTAATAGTTTTCGAACCATTGCTCTGATACCAAATTTGTAACGACCCTAAACTAATACTACCAATTAATAAAATAAAAAATAAAAAATAAAAAAAATTCGGCATGACCTATGCTAAAAAAGGTCCTACATCAACCTGCTTAAATGCATAAAAATGCATAGGGCCTCTCTTGGACCTTCAAAATTTACCTAACCTGTCCCAACATAATGCAAATAATACATTTCTTTCATCTATTCATTATATTTCAACATAGTTCAGTTTATGGTGGAACAACTACATGTTATTTAATCCAAATATCATAATTACAATCCCAAAAATATAATTAAGATCAAACGTCCATGTCTTACAACGTTTAGACAACTTATAATAAAATTACAGCCCATGAATATAACTACAATAGCAAGAGTCCATAAGTCTCAGTACAGAATACAATATACTAGTTTTACAAAAATAGTGGGACTTAGATACAAAAATAACAAAATGATCATCTAATCCATGCTAGACCTGTGGTGGAATGTCATTCGTCACTTCATTCCCGTTTCCTGAAAAAATGTAAAAATGAAGGGGTGAGCATAAGCTTAGTAGGAGGTGCCTAAGGCACACCTCTTGAGACCCCGTGAATCCACACAATGAATAGGGATAAGGAAATTGGGATCATACCATACCGGGAGTAAAAATATAATTACGATACTACATTATTAATCCAATACCACAAATAAATATGCCATGCAATGAGATGCTGTGTCATGCAATGTCACTCCCCATTTTCCAAAACCATTTCCATTGTCATTTCCAAATCATTAGTGAACCCATCCCATGGCAACTCCATGGTGGCACGAGAGGAGGATTGGTCATTGTCCCTGACCCATGGCAACTCCATGGCGTCATTTTGGGTCCAGGTAACTCAACCACACTAGGGCGATCTCCCTAATCCCCTCTAGGCCTCACTAACGCCGCGATCCCTAAGCAACTTTTAGGCGGTCGGGTTATTTACAAAATCCTTTTCAAAATTCTTTCCCAAAATCCATTTCATTTTTTTCAAATCAAATTTTCCCATTTCTTTTCCAATGAAGTGCATAAATGCTTCATGTCTTTTATGTCATATCAATATTTATCATCACACACCAATTTTAAGATTTAACTATTTAGCATGCTTCACAAGAATTTCCAAAGAAATAACATACTTCCTTCAACAAAATTATAGCATGGTGAGCAAGTAAGACATGGAATTAAATTCATATAAGCATGTTATTTCATGTAACACCAATTAAAAAAACATAGACACATATCTCATTACAACAATATGATCATTTTAAGGGAAAACTAACACAATTTAACATACTCGATAACAAATCAAGTAAGATGATTCACAAAGGAATAAGAAAAAAAGAATTAGGAACCCCTACCTCCAAAATTATGAAAATCCCCAATTCCTAGATTCGAAAATTCAAGGAGGCACCAAAGCTGAAATTGCTTACATCTATGTGAAGATCTCATCACGCTCTTCGTTTTGCCGCAAACGGCACCCAAAAATTCCAAGGGATGAAAGAGAAATCAATATTTGAAGTTGTAAAAGAAAAAAGAAAGAAAAGAAATTCAGTTAGAGAAAGAACTGGCGGTGAGAAAATGAGAACTCTGCCGAAGGTAATGGCTATAAAGCCTTTACAATTGATATAATATCATGTGGATCCCGGTCAAACGAGGTATACTAGTTATAATAGAAGGTAAGAGATGGATAGGGAGACTAAACATAACATGGGATGAGGTTATTAAAAATGACTGCAAAAATAAAAAAATCCTCTTAACACACATACACACACATATATATAAGAAAAACTCAAACATTACATATCATATGGTTGGAAATATATATATATATATATATATATTTCCAACCATTACATATCATATGGTTGGAAATATATATATATATATATATATATATATATATATATCTCATATGGTTGGAAATATAAACAGCTCATTGTATTTGCTGTCAAAAATTTCACTTGCAAGAAAGAGGTGTGGAATAGATTTTTGTTTCCAATAACAACCGCAAATAGTTACTGCAGTCATCACCACACTTCATTTACTCAAATTGCACACCACAAATGAACTAAAAAATTTAGCATGATTTGTCTTATAAATTCATCAATTCCTTCCATTTAAATCCCATAAAATTTCTCAATATATGTTTACATCAATATGTATAAATGTGTGTGAAATTCCCATAATGCCCTTCACTTAAATGAGAAAATCAGGACAAGTTCCCAAACCTGGAAATTGTCCCGATTTTTCGAAAAAAATCAAAAATCAATCTCATCGCCTCTAAATGACTTAAAATAATTAAAAATATATTTCTAAAACCCTCGGCTCGAAAAATGACCGAAATGGCCCTCAGGCCCGCGTGGCATGCAAAACGAGGCGCGAAAAATAAATGAAATAAAATAAAATAAATAAAAATAAAAAATCCAAAAAATCCAGAACATTACATAAGGTGTGGAATTTAAACCTTCTTCATGTTCTTCTTGGTCTTCCAATGTTAATTTCAAAACCCCATTTTGTGTTTATACCTGACTATTCTTTCTCAACTTTACTTTCAGTTTATATGACTTGGTCTTCAATTCAGAATTGTGTAATCTACCCGTTGTTCTATCTCCGATTCAACACTATAGCATGCAGCCGATAATGGAGACAGATATATATAACGTGTGCAGTGAGGGATCTTTAAATTCTATTATAGGCAGCCAGTCTTTACTTAACTCGGGTGACTTTAGTCTTTAATAATACGAATGATAGCATGTAATAATTATGTAACAACTTTGGATTTATTTCAATAGGGTTGGGTGGAGCAGGTTAGCCGATTCATTCATCTACTGTCAACCGAACAGTATACTCATGGATTCTTAAATTTTGATTGAATCAAGTTAGACGAATTGCTGTGTCATATACAAGACAAACAATACATGTTGCAAAAAAGAAGAGGCAAATACTAATAATACAATGCAAGTTAAATTTGTATATCTGATTTACAGAATATATATATATATGTGTGTGTGTGTGTGTGCGCGTGTGTGTGTGTGACTTATTTGGATCATATCACTTGGAAACAACAATAGGACCATGCATGTGCCCTTTTATTTAAAATCCTGTTTACATAGCATTTGTGTTTACACTACAGTTTCATAGTTCAAACCATGCCAGAATTTGCTAAAAAAAATGACCTATAAGAGTTTGCGAGGAGATTGAAGGAAAATTGACTACTGCTAAAGAATGAAAGATAAAAATAATACAAGTGATCTTAATACACCCTGATATTCCTTAGATCAACTTACCTTGTATGCAGAAGTGATGTGGATGGAGAGGAAGATGCAGAAGCTCCGGTGTGATTTGTGGAATTGGTGTTGTAACTCTGGCTCGAATAATGGATTTGGCTACTCTCTGAGACATTGGCATTACCGGATAATGAAAGTAAAGATGTAGGTGTCATCACTGGAATAGGAGCCAAATAAGTTGGCACAGGCATCTTTGAAGGAAGGACGGGAAGCGGAGCTTCATAATGAAGCACCTGGATTACCTGTCTTATTGACGGTCTGAGAGTGTAATCAGGATGAGCACACCATAGCCCAACAATCAGCAAACTCGTCATCTCTTGCTCATCGAAATCTGCACTTAATTTGGGGTCTGCTACTTCAAGAAGCTTTCCGGTTCCATAGAGGTCCCAAACCCATTCCACCAGTCTTGATTGAGATTCTGGAACCCTGTGATCAATGGGTTTTCTTCCACATGCTATTTCCAATACAACAATTCCAAAGCTGTAGATGTCTGATTCCTTACTAGCCTTGCTTGTAATGAAGCATTCGGGAGCCATGTAGCCCAATGTCCCCGCCAACATTGTTGTTTCCAATCCTTTTTCATGGTCAACAAGCCTAGCTAGCCCGAAGTCTCCAAGTTTGGTATTGAAATTTGAATCCAACATAATGTTGCTTGATTTGATATCCCTATGGAGCACACATTGTTCCCACTCTTCTTGCAGATAAAGCAAAGCTGAGGCCAAGCCTTGGACAATTTTGTACCTCATCGCCCATGTCAATAAGCTTTTTCCTTTGAAAAGATGAGTATCTAAGCTCCCATTTGGCATTAACTCGTAAACAAGTAACATCTCATTTTTTTCATGGCACCAACCAACGAGTTGCACCAAGTTCTTATGCCTTAATTTACCAATGATCTTAATTTCTGATGCATACTCCTTTAGCCCTTGCTTGGAACCCCTTGACACCCTCTTCACAGCAACGTAAGAGGCCAATTCGCTCGAAAAACCTCTATAAACCCCACCAAACCCTCCCTCTCCAAGCTTCTCTTCCTCAGAAAAGTTATTGGTAAAATGAGCCAACTCACGATAGGAAAACTTCTTTGGTCCAATACCCTTCTCGAATTCATCCTCCATGGATGGATCAAAGACATCTTCTTCTTTTCCTCTACTCCTCTTCCACCAGCAAATGGCAATCAAACCCAATCCACCAACCAAAACACATGAGCCAACACCTAGTCCCACCACTAATGCTGTTTTGTTTTGCTTCCTTCCTTTGGGCTTGGGGCCTGGACTAGGGCTCGGTGTCACCGGTGCTGGCTCTGTTGAACTGAAACTCCACGATTTAATGGTATGTTTCTCGAAAAGCCCTCCGGTTGAGGCTGAGAACCCAAAAGCAACCGATTCCGGCAAGCCGGCACCCCCCAAATCAACAATGTAACCAAGGTTATCTTGTCGGACTCTTGCATTATTTACAATACTAGTGAAGCCAACGCTCAAAGTTTTCAAGTTAGAATTATAACTAATCCAAGCTTCATTTTCTCCCCCTTGAGTAATATTTCCATACCATATTGAAGTGTCAACAGATTGCAAAGAGTTAACGTTGATACCTACATGAATGTCGGACTGGGTGTACGGGTCCCAATCATTCTTATAAGTGTCAAACTCCACAGCAACGAATGGAGTAATTGCATTAATTGTGCCAGGGTCGATTGGAAGACCAAGAGCACCACCTTTTGTGCTGAGGATTTTACTGTAATCAGAAGCACTGGGGAGAAGGAAGAAAGCAAACCCATCGCCGTGATCTTGTCTTCCTGCTGAATCAATGACAAAGGAGAAATTGCTGTTGAAGTCAGCCAGGTTTCCAGCACTGTCCCTGAGGTGCAGAAGTTCGTGATAAATGGCTCGGCCAACTGTCTGCACGCTGCTGCCCTCCTCCGGGGTAAGTTGGATGCCTTGGTCTGTGATATTAGCTGTTCCATCAGTCATTATTTTGACATTTTCAAGATCTTGTGTAATAGTAGGGAAGCTGAAGTCTAGTGGAGTTGCATTAGGAACTATAAGAAATAAGAAAAAGAAGATCATGAATGAAAAATTGAGAAACTTAGGTAATTGGAGATGGGTCGAAGAGTTGCAAGCATCCATATATAATTGGTTGTGATTGCAGGGATGTTGAATTCTAATGGTGTTGCAAGAGGGATGATGAGAAGAAAGAAAAAGGTGATCATGAAGAAAATATAGAGAAGTGTCGAAGAGTTGTTGCAGGCAACCATATTTAATTGGAAGGGATTGAATGATTAATATATAGATAAAATATTGTTGCAGAGTCGAGAGATAGATTTGTTGAATAAGTCTTCATTTGAATGCTTTTTAGTTGAAGATTGTTGATGACTGCAAGTTTTGTTGTTTTAAGAAGAAATATAAGCAATATCACTTGAACCGGCATTGTTTAATTTAAATTAATAAGAAGATTTATACAAATGTCAACATTTGTGGGCGATCACATAAAAACAGGACTCAAAATGAAATTTACTAGTCAGCCCTTTGGTGCTTTCACATACAGTTGAAGTTGGTTTCTATGATATAAAAAACGCGTCCAAGACCAAGTACATTTAATTTCTCTCAATTTTTGGTGCTTTCATATGGCAAATGGGCTGGTTTTCAACGGGTCGTAAATGGGTCAATAACTCGGGCGGCAAATGAATGGATTTATATCAGATCATAAACGATTCAGCTGGTAACGGGCCATTAACTGTTAATGACCAAATTGAGACGCTTATAAACGGATCGGGTAATAAGTGAGTGTGCCAAACCGGGCATTTTAAAATAAAATAATTTATACACAAATGATTTGTTTGTTAAAAAACGGATTAATTAATATCAAACTTTATAATCAAAATTTGAAAAATTGTACATCATGCCTTGATTAGCATAATTTGGATAGAAACTTCTGCAAACTTTAATTTAGTTTTAAGGTGATAATTTTTCAACTGGAAATCTGATTTCAAATTAGAGGCATTGGACGACAGTTAATCTAATAGAATCGAAAATAGTGTATAATTAATTAAGATTGAATTTTGTTGAGTAATAATGAGTTAATAGATTTAAATTGAGTACAGTTAACTAACCCATATAAACGGATTACAACACGCCAGAGTCATGTATTAATTAAAAATCTAAAATCTAAAATCTAAAATCTAAAATGCTCTCAAGTACACTAACGGCTGGTTTAACGGATTTCTTCCGTTGTCTTGTTCTTTCTCCTTGTCTAATTGTAATTGCTTCTCTTCTATTGTGAGCACAATTTCTCACCTTTATTTTCGTCTGATGCTAAATAAATATGGACTCTACTCTTTAACTTCAGCCCTAGTTAGGTAATTTGCTTAGGGTTCATTCGCGGCCTCCGCTGCACTTCCACTCTCTACCTCAAACTAGCCATAATGGCACGGATTAAATCAGATCAGAGACTCGGATGAAGCTGCAGTTCCTATATTTGAGTTGAGAGTGAAAGTTTCTCTAGTGTTGGTTTTGGTGAGGGGTGATATGTCATTTCACATTTTACACAACATGTTAGCAATGACATAAATTTGGGAGTTGAATAAAAGTTAAGGTGTCATAACAAATGAAACCAAATTTGATGAGTATGTGATAGTAATTTTGACTGAGGTTTAATCAGTGAGTAATGAAACCAAACCTAAGGAGCTGGCGGATCAATTAAACCTGGTTTAAATCATGCAAGAACTTTTTAAACAATTTCATAACCACAAGTCTTTGTTTATCTTTGCTTCAGCTAAACAATTTCATAACCACAAAAAAAATTTCTTTATTTTTTCTTGAAGGCGTAGAGAACAGAACATTCATTTCCACACGCCATATTAGTCATAAGACTGAATTTCTACATTTTCTGAAAAAGATTGATAACAAACCACATACCTACCAAAAATATTGTATACATATACATGCAAAGGGAAGTTGTGTTGCGGAAAGAATAGGCAAATGCCTACCCGGGGGGTAGCCGAATCTTTGTCTTTAATACCAATTGTAACGAGCGGGGTGTTTCGCGATTTGATCCAAAAACTTAAACTATTAGGTAGGGTTAACACCCAACCTATCCATTTCACTATCTATCCAGATTCGATGCGGAACAAACCTGTAACACCTAGCTAGCCCCAAATTCCCAACTTTGACATTGAAATTTGAATCCAACATAATAGCGTTGCCTGATTTAATATCTCTATGAAACACACATTGTTAAGGGATCATAATCCAAAGTCTAATTACACCATGACTATCTAGCAAATTCTGGTTGGTTATCTCTTGATCTAGAGCCTATCAGATGGGGTATCATAAAGTTTCTCACTTAATGGTTAACGTATATATTTATTTTTTAATTTTTTGAAGCACCCATTAATCTGGTGAAAAGCTTTTGTTTTCAAATATATATATATATATATATATATATATATATATATATATATATATTTGTTGCATCCTAGCTCCTAATTGCCTCGACCATTTTAATCTACTACCCTACAAGTACTCATCCCGCAGATGGCCCTCCAAAGCTGCCGTTTTCTCCTCAAGATCTTTTATTATTCTTTCTGACCCCCTTTGCAATTCCTGTTAGGATTTATATGCCCTAACATAACAAATTCCTATCTGGATTATAGTGACATATGTTCTCTGAAATATTTACGCTTTATACAATTGACGAATTCAATGTATTATATTTCGATTCATTATAGAATTGAAAGTGTCTATTTAATTACAAGAGATATTTACATATGCATGTGATATCGATCAATACATGATTATAAATAGTAATCATAAATTGTTCATAGTCGGTAATTATGGATGGACTCATAATTAATTAAGACTTAAACTGAATCCGCGTTAGGTTGAGATATATTGCGAGAGTCGTCGTATGCAATTGCTTCCTATCACTGTCATGGCATTTGACTCTTAAGTATGAGAAAAATATAAACTCTTTTATTAATTAATAATTACTTTGATTTGTTCGGCAAATACTTCGGGATCCTTAGACCGACACTTTGGGTAGTTATGTAATTAATAGTTAGAGGGTTATATTTTCAATATTTGTATCATTGCTACTTGTATTTATTTTGTATTGATTATGGTTGATCACAAAGTAAATTCGAAAGCCTTCGTGTGTTTTTAGATAAAATGATTTATTATATATTTATTTATTTAAATTATTATTTTTGTCAAACAAATGTTTTATTGTGATCGAGGCAGAAATAGTCAATGGTACCAAAATAAATATATTAATTAAGTAGTCGGATTGATGGTTTTATTTATCCGATAACTAATTATGCATAGAGGGGTCAAAGTGCAACATTGACTTGAAGGTTATTTATTATTTAATTGGAGTTCAATTAATTTCTTTTAGTGGAGTAGAAATTGATTTATCAATTAATTGAATTGGGTCCATGGACCGGGCCAATTATTAATTCATTGTAGCCAATAAAATAATAGGCCTAATGGATTCTCACTCATAGCCCAACTTGATATTGGAATCATATTAGATTTGAGACATGTGAATTAGAGATTGAGAAGGATTTGTTATTTTATTTTCTTTATCTTTATGTTGCCTATAAATATACATGGTTTATGTATATTTGTGGGGTGGTTTTCTATGAGAAAGAAAAAGGAATATATTTTCTCTCTCTAGAAAATTAGGGTTTATGTTCTCATCTAATGGAGGCTCCCACAAGCCTAGTTTTTCCAAGGTCATTCATGGAGGCTTATGAGTGATTTCTAAAGGCAAAACTATTACCAAGAAGATAGAGATCCAAGGAGAAGATATCTTGCTAAGGGATCTACAATAAGTGAGAACATTCACTTTAGAGGAAAGAATTAAAAGTTTACTGTAATACCCCGTAATTTTAAAGAATGTATTTAAATTAATTTTGTGTTAGGTTAATTAATTTTATTTATTTGTGCATACTACATTATTTTATTAAATTCATTTAATTGTGCATGTAAATTAATTGTGTATGTTAAAATAGTAAATTTATTCATTTAATTGTGCATGTATTATTTTAATTACTTTTATTTGTTGATTATGTTTAATTAAGCAATATTAGTTAATTAGAGTATTATATTTGTGTTATAAAGTATTATGATAATATAATATATTATTTTGTAATAACAATAATAATAATTATATTAGTTTAATAATAATAATAATAAGAATATAATAATAATAATAATAAAAGTTTATTAATAATAATATTAGTAATAATAATAATAATAGTTATAATAAATCAATGTAATGATGGAAAATTAAATACTAGGATAGAATTTCATTTACTATGGTAGAATGGTGGATCAAATATCTTGATTAAAGATAGCATTGTCTTAAAGCCATATAGGTAGGAATATGAGAAATGGGTGAGAAGTTATTATAAATTAGATATTTGTAATATTTATATTATATATTTTGTGTATAAATTAACTAGCTTGCCTTAGAAAAAATAAAAGGGAGTTAGAAGCAAAGTATAAATTCTAGAGAGCTATTTTATAAGAGTGAAAGGAAAAGAGAAAGAGAAAGAAGCTTGGACCGGTGTAGGCAATTTTACCCGACTACGCGCAGACCGGCGGATTTATTTTAAATCCAAAAAGGCAAGTTATTATCTACTTTTCCCCTTTGAATTAATAAATTAATTGTTTAGCTTATTTTTATGCATAGAGCCAAGGTTTGGAGGTTAATAAATTATTAATTTTATTTTATTAAATTAATGGAATTTTAATTATATAGGATGGTATATATTTATTTAATGTCCTATGAAATTAATAATGGCTAAAAATAATTAAATAAGACTTTAGGGATTTTTCTAGAATTTTCTAGATTTTTCCGGGCATTTTCTGCAATTTCCGGCGACCTTCCGGCGAGTTTTCCGGTCGCCGGCAGTGGGGGAGACGACCGGAGTGATCCGGTGCGACGCGGCACACCATAGGAGGGTGTACGCGCGCATCCTGGCCATTAGTGGAGTCTGATTGATCCGGTGCATCGCGGTCCATGATACCGCGGTACACCCGGATCTGTGGGCGTTGGATGGAGGGAAGATAGGGTGAGATGATCCGGTGTGACGCGAGTACGGAATCCGGATGCAGCCAACCAACCAGGAAGTGACACGTCAGCAAGGCACCCTTAGTGCGCGCGTGGCAGCGCGTGTGCGCGCGTGGGAGCGCGTGGCTGATGCCAGACGCGCGTGGAGGCGCGTGGGAGAGTGGGGAAGGTTGGGCTGCGCGTGGGGAGGCTCTGGGAGGCGCGTGAGGGCGCGTGTGGGGTCCCTACAGCTGCTGGAAATTACCAGAATACCCTTAGGGCCTGTTTTGTAAATTCCAGAACCTTAAACTTGGATTTTTAGGTACTGTGTTGGTAATTACGGGTTTAACGGGCCACGAAATTATTATTTTAACACCCGTTACTTATTCTTATGGCCGATTAATCTTTTCTAAGCATTTATTGGCTCGTTCGCAGTACGGATACTAATGTGATTTATTTAACGACATTGTTAAATATAAATAGTGTTATTATCGTATTTAATGGTATCAAACATTACTGTTAAATTAAATAAGGCCATGGTTTTAGTCAGATAAATTATCCATGATATCTTATAGGATGTTTATACTGTTAATTGATATATAAACCATGATTATTATGCTGTGTGCATTTCAGGAAATAAATGGACTGTTTAATTATGTCGCATTTATATTATATGGATGTGTTGCCATATAGAACCATATGAGCTGGCTAATAAGTTTAGACTCATTTATACCTTATGCATTCGTTGCGATAGACAGATGTGTGGCTGTCGGGGTATGTGGTTTAATATTATTGGCATGTGTTGCCTAATTGACATACTCGGTATATTTATTAATATTATTGGCATGTGTTGCCTAAATTGACATTCTCGGTACATTTATTAATATTGTTGGCATGTGTTGCCTAATTTATATGCTCAGTATATTCATCAGTACTTTGCGAGGTGTTATCACTGTGTAGTTCGTTATAGTCTGTGTTGTCAGTACCGTACACCATGTATAATAGCTGATTTCCCGGGTAGGGAAAGGCGACACTTGACCACCTAGTGTGAGTCTAAGTGATCACCGTCTATTCTGGTTGAGGTCATGTTATACATCGGATAGTTCCCGTAGGATGTATACAGATATAGTACTCATCCGATTCATAATGATTAATTTATTTGATTCTCTGATTTGGGTCATAGTAGAGAGGACTTGCTCGTGGGGTTGACCCACCATTGTTGTTATTTCAGGATACGGTCAGTATCCGTTTCAAGGCTGAGGTTAGCAGTGTGGGACCATCATCCGAACTCATCTACTCCTACGATCCAGTGCAGGGTAGAAGTTTTATGTAGTATTTCAGTTTCAGTTTTTATTTACTTTTGACGTTGAACTCTCAGGGTTATATTTAGGGATCCCTGACGTAGGATTTCCAAGTTGTAATGAAGTACTGTATTAAATAAAGGATGGATGGATGTTGTATTATTTAGTGTTCCTTTCCGGTCTAAATTCTTTTATTATCATCATTTTGTATTCCATGCTTGTATATTGCCAATTGTTTTTGATATCCCTCGTTTTTCGTGTATAAGCCTGATCAACTTATGCGTGGAAAATGTGGGGGTGTTACAGTTGGTATCAGAGCATTCCAGGTTCGAGTGTCTTAGGGATCTGTGATTACTATACTTCCGCGTTGTGTATTCTGATAATTAGAGCCTAAGTATTAGGGTTCTTTGTATTCTTTTAGTCGGTCCATGATAATGTACTGACGTTAGATTTTTCTGAATTTAAAAGAAGGATGTCTCGGCGTGGGACAAGGAATGCGAACCGTCATCGCAGTATTTCCCCAACTCAAAATGAGAGTCAGGAATTTTCTCCTCAAGTTGCTGATATCATTGCACGAGCGGTGGCAGCAGGAGTAGCATCTGCTCTACGAAACCAGCAACCTCCTCCGATAGTACCTGTTCCTGAACCAGTGGCACAGCCAATGTCATGGGACAAAGTTCGTCACTCGTTCATCCGGGGAAATCCACCGACATTTGCGGGGTCCACAGATGTCTTGTTAGCATATCAGTGGAAACAGGAGAGCGAGCGTCATCTTCGGATGGTAATCTGTACCGAAGTGCAGAAACAGATGCTGGCTACGTTTATGCTGATAGGCAATGCATTGCAGTGGTGGGAGTCTGTTACTACTGTCGAAGACAGGACCAGATTGACGTATGCTGAATTTCAGACTCGCTTTGACGACAAGTATTTTCCTATGTCAGTAAGATCAGTGATGAAGACCGAATTTCTGGATCTGCAACAGGAAGATATGACTGTGGCTGAGTATGAACAGAAGTTCATAAATTTGTCATTATTTGCACCAGAGGAGGTCAATACGGAAGAAAAGAAGAGAGACCGCTTTGTGAAGGGGTTAATATGGCCGATTAAAGTGGTGATCTTAGGTAGTCCAGCATATACTACTTATATCCAGGTGGTTAATGCCGCCTTACAGCACTGCCAGATGAGGAGTGATTACCGGAAGTCCAAGGGAGATAAGCGGACTAACCGAGACTACCAGACAGTGGAGAAAGGAAGCAGCAGTGGTACCAGGTCCAATGATCGGGGCAGATTTCAAGGACATCAACCTTGGAAGAAAAACAAAGGAAACCCAGATGTGCAGAGGGATGGAGTCCCTAATCAGGGTAGACAAGGTGGGATACCTCAGACCGGACAGGAACAGTGGTCGGGAAGTCAACAGAGGAGGCAGACAGGTCCTTTTATGGGACGTTGTTATCACTGTAGAGAGATTGGGCATCCGGCCAAGATGTGTCCCAAAGCTAAGCAGGGACAGTATGGGCAGCCGAGACCTAATCAGCCGTTACCTCTACCGGCCCCACCGATGCCACGTGGGCAAGTTCAGAATTTTCCGGCACTTCCAGCACCACCATTTCCTCCGGGACAACCTCCACAGCAGTTGCACCATGGCAGAGTTTATAACTTCATGCCACATAATACGCAGGCTCCTCAGGCTATTGAGGGTATGTTTTCTATACATGGTAGAACTGCTCGTATACTGTTTGACACTGGTGCATCACATTCTTTTGTGTCTAGATCTTTTGTTATCTTATCTGGTATGACGACTCAGTTATGTGACCAACCTCTTAATATTTATACACCATTGGGAGTTGGCGCAATTTTACGAGAGTATAGCGGTGATATCCTTATAGATATGGGCCGACTTCGATTTCTTGCAAATTTGTTAGTGTTAGATATGCATTCGTATGATGTTATACTTGGGATGGACTGGTTATCTCAGTACCATGCTCAGGTTAACTGTTACGAAAAGTCTATTGGATTTTCTATACCAGGACAGGAGATGTATCTTCTTGTTGTACCACAACCTGATAGAGGGCCTAGCACTTATTTATTCGTTCTTGAGGAGGACTCACAGGAAGCGACTGCGGTATCTCTTGACAGCATCCCGGTAGTACAGGAATTCCAGGATGTATTCCAGGAAATTCCAGGCTTGCCACCGAGTCGAGAGATAGATTTCGTTATTGATTTAGCTCCAGGCACTACGCCTATTGCTAAGGCGCCGTACCGAATGGCACCAGTGGAGATGCGAGAGTTGAAAGATCAAATTCAACAGTTGCTCAGCCAGGGATTTATTCGCAGGAGTACTTCACCATGGGGAGCACCAGTACTGTTTGTAAAGAAGAAGGATGGATCTCTTCGTCTTTGTATTGATTACAGAGAACTGAACAAGGTCACTATTCGCAACAAGTACCCGTTGCCCAGAATTGATGACCTGTTTGATCAGTTGAAGGGAGCTACTTACTTCTCAAAGATCGATTTGAGGTCTGGTTATCATCAGCTACGAGTCAGAGAACAAGATGTTCCAAAGACAGCATTTCTCACGAGGTACGGATCTTATGAGTTTCGTGTTATGCCTTTCGGTTTAAAGAACGCTCCAGCTGTCTTTATGGACTTGATGAATAGAGTATTCAGAGAATACTTAGATCAGTTTGTCATTGTTTTCATTGATGATATTCTGGTTTACTCCAAGTCGGAGAAGGACCATGCCAGACATTTACGCACAGTATTGCAGACACTTCGAGAACATCAATTGTTTGCGAAGTTTGAGAAGTGTGAATTTTGGCAGAAAGAGGTCAAATTTCTGGGACATGTAGTGTCAGAAGAAGGGTTAGCAGTAGATCCAGCCAAGGTTGCGGCCGTTATGGAGTGGGGACAGCCTACCTCACCGACAGAGATTCGCAGTTTTCTGGGATTAGCGGGGTATTATCGCCGGTTCATCCAGGGATTTTCCAAAATTGCGGGTCCACTTACTCATCTGACTAAGAAGAATGTACCATTTGTATGGGATGATTCTTGTCAGACTGCTTTTGCTGAATTGAAGAGTAAGTTAACTTCTGCACCTGTCTTAGCCACACCTCAGAGTGGAATCGAGTATTTAGTATTTACCGACGCTTCTCTGAAGGGTTTGGGTTGTGTGTTGATGCAAGAAGAGCGACCAGTTTCTTATGGGTCTAGGAAGCTTAAGCCTCATGAGCTTAATTACCCGACTCACGACCTAGAGCTCGCCGCAGTGGTTTTTGCCTTGCGTATTTGGAGACATTATTTTTTGGGGGAGACTTTTCGATTGTTTAGCGATCATAAGAGTCTACAGTATTTGTTCACACAGAGGGAACTGAATATGAGACAGCGCAGATGGTTGGAATTCGTGAAAGACTATCACTTCTCTATTCAGTATCATCCAGGGAAAGCGAATGTTGTAGCAGACGCACTCAGCCGCCGACCATATGTCAGCCTTTCAGCTTTGTTTACAACAGAGTGGGATGCTTTGAAGACTGTTGATGAGTTAGCAGACGCTTTTATGGCATGTGTGGTAGTAACTCCTTCTATCATTCATCAGGTCATTCAAGCGCAACTCTCAGATCAACAGTGTATTGATCGGGTTTCGGAGTTAGCCTCCGGAGATGTTCCTTTTTATTCTATAGGGACTGATGGAGGATTGAGGTACAAGGGACGTTTAATTGTGCCTTCAGCTGATAATTTGAGAAATGTTGTGATGAGAGAGACACACACTTCTCAGTTCTCTGTACATCCAGGGGGAGACAAGATGTATCAGGACATGAAACGCCAGTTTTGGTGGGCCGGCATGAAAAGAGATATAGCTATCTTTGTCTCTAAATGTAGCACCTGTCAGATGATTAAAATTGATCATCAGAGACCGCCAGGATCGTTACAGCCACTTCCCATACCAGAGTGGAAATGGGAGAGTATTTCCATGGACTTCATAGAGGGATTACCTACTTCACAGCATAATCACAACTCTATTTGGGTCATTGTTGATAGATTGACCAAGTCCGCTCACTTTCTGCCTGTTCGGTCAAACTTTACGTCAGAACAGTATGCTAAGCTGTATATTGCAGAAATGGTGAAACTTCATGGTGTACCATTGTCCATCGTATCAGATAGAGATCCGAAGTTTGTATCAGGATTTTGGAGGAGCTTTCAGCAGGCTTTGGGTACAGAACTATATCTTAGCACTGCTTATCATCCTCAAACAGATGGACAGACTGAGCGAGTTAATCAGATTTTAGAAGACATGTTGCGGGCATGTGTTCTTGATTTTAAGGGCAATTGGGAGGAATATTTGCCGCTTTCAGAGTTTGCTTATAACAATAGTTATCAGAAAACTATTGGTATGGCACCATTTGAGGCTTTGTACGGTAGACCGTGTAGGTCTCCTGTCTGTTGGCTTGGAGTTGGTGAGAACAGCTTTTTGGGTCCTGAATTTATTAAGGACACGTCAGAAAAGATCGTTATTATTAGGGATCGGATGCGTACAGCTCAAAGCAGACAGAAAAGTTATGCTGACCGTCGAACTCGTGCTTTGGAGTTTAAGGTTGGTGATCAGGTTTTGCTTAAGGTTTCTCCTATGAAGGGAGTAATGCGGTTTGGGTCAAAGGGTAAGTTATCGCCTCGTTTTGTGGGTCCTTTTATGATTACAGATCGGATTGGGGCAGTAGCTTATCGTCTGGCTCTACCAGATAATCTTCATAGGGTACATAATGTTTTTCATGTATCTATGCTGCGAAAATTTCTACGGGATGAAGATCGATACCAACACATTGATGTGGGTGAGATTGAGTTGCAACCCGATGCAACCTATTTGGAACAACCTTACTGTATTCTCGATCGTAGGAATCAGATACTGCGCACGAAGACTATTCCATTAGTACGTGTACAGTGGAGTCATCGTAGTGCTACAGAGTCTACTTGGGAACGGGAAGATATTATCCGTGCCAAGTATCCAGAACTTTTTAAGACAGGTATGTAGTGAATTTCGGGGACGAAATTCCTTTATTAGGGGGGGAGAATGTAATACCCCGTAATTTTAAAGAATGTATTTAAATTAATTTTGTGTTAGGTTAATTAATTTTATTTATTTGTGCATACTACATTATTTTATTAAATTCATTTAATTGTGCATGTAAATTAATTGTGTATGTTAAAATAGTAAATTTATTCATTTAATTGTGCATGTATTATTTTAATTACTTTTATTTGTTGATTATGTTTAATTAAGCAATATTAGTTAATTAGAGTATTATATTTGTGTTATAAAGTATTATGATAATATAATATATTATTTTGTAATAACAATAATAATAATTATATTAGTTTAATAATAATAATAATAAGAATATAATAATAATAATAATAAAAGTTTATTAATAATAATATTAGTAATAATAATAATAATAGTTATAATAAATCAATGTAATGATGGAAAATTAAATACTAGGATAGAATTTCATTTACTATGGTAGAATGGTGGATCAAATATCTTGATTAAAGATAGCATTGTCTTAAAGCCATATAGGTAGGAATATGAGAAATGGGTGAGAAGTTATTATAAATTAGATATTTGTAATATTTATATTATATATTTTGTGTATAAATTAACTAGCTTGCCTTAGAAAAAATAAAAGGGAGTTAGAAGCAAAGTATAAATTCTAGAGAGCTATTTTATAAGAGTGAAAGGAAAAGAGAAAGAGAAAGAAGCTTGGACCGGTGTAGGCAATTTTACCCGACTACGCGCAGACCGGCGGATTTATTTTAAATCCAAAAAGGCAAGTTATTATCTACTTTTCCCCTTTGAATTAATAAATTAATTGTTTAGCTTATTTTTATGCATAGAGCCAAGGTTTGGAGGTTAATAAATTATTAATTTTATTTTATTAAATTAATGGAATTTTAATTATATAGGATGGTATATATTTATTTAATGTCCTATGAAATTAATAATGGCTAAAAATAATTAAATAAGACTTTAGGGATTTTTCTAGAATTTTCTAGATTTTTTCGGGCATTTTCTGCAATTTCCGGCGACCTTCCGGCGAGTTTTCCGGTCGCCGGCAGTGGGGGAGACGACCGGAGTGATCCGGTGCGACGCGGCACACCATAGGAGGGTGTACGCGCGCATCCTGGCCATTAGTGGAGTCTGATTGATCCGGTGCATCGCGGTCCATGATACCGCGGTACACCCGGATCTGTGGGCGTTGGATGGAGGGAAGATAGGGTGAGATGATCCGGTGTGACGCGAGTACGGAATCCGGATGCAGCCAACCAACCAGGAAGTGACACGTCAGCAAGGCACCCTTAGTGCGCGCGTGGCAGCGCGTGCGCGCGCGTGGGAGCGCGTGGCTGATGCCAGACGCGCGTGGAGGCGCGTGGGAGAGTGGGGAAGGTTGGGCTGCGCGTGGGGAGGCTCTGGGAGGCGCGTGAGGGCGCGTGTGGGGTCCCTACAGCTGCTGGAAATTACCAGAATACCCTTAGGGCCTGTTTTGTAAATTCCAGAACCTTAAACTTGGATTTTTAGGTACTGTGTTGGTAATTACGGGTTTAACGGGCCACGAAATTATTATTTTAACACCCGTTACTTATTCTTATGGCCGATTAATCTTTTCTAAGCATTTATTGGCTCGTTCGCAGTACGGATACTAATGTGATTTATTTAACGACATTGTTAAATATAAATAGTGTTATTATCGTATTTAATGGTATCAAACATTACTGTTAAATTAAATAAGGCCATGGTTTTAGTCAGATAAATTATCCATGATATCTTATAGGATGTTTATACTGTTAATTGATATATAAACCATGATTATTATGCTGTGTGCATTTCAGGAAATAAATGGACTGTTTAATTATGTCGCATTTATATTATATGGATGTGTTGCCATATAGAACCATATGAGCTGGCTAATAAGTTTAGACTCATTTATACCTTATGCATTCGTTGCGATAGACAGATGTGTGGCTGTCGGGGTATGTGGTTTAATATTATTGGCATGTGTTGCCTAATTGACATACTCGGTATATTTATTAATATTATTGGCATGTGTTGCCTAAATTGACATTCTCGGTACATTTATTAATATTGTTGGCATGTGTTGCCTAATTTATATGCTCAGTATATTCATCAGTACTTTGCGAGGTGTTATCACTGTGTAGTTCGTTATAGTCTGTGTTGTCAGTACCGTACACCATGTATAATAGCTGATTTCCCGGGTAGGGAAAGGCGACACTTGACCACCTAGTGTGAGTCTAAGTGATCACCGTCTATTCTGGTTGAGGTCATGTTATACATCGGATAGTTCCCGTAGGATGTATACAGATATAGTACTCATCCGATTCATAATGATTAATTTATTTGATTCTCTGATTTGGGTCATAGTAGAGAGGACTTGCTCGTGGGGTTGACCCACCATTGTTGTTATTTCAGGATACGGTCAGTATCCGTTTCAAGGCTGAGGTTAGCAGTGTGGGACCATCATCCGAACTCATCTACTCCTACGATCCAGTGCAGGGTAGAAGTTTTATGTAGTATTTCAGTTTCAGTTTTTATTTACTTTTGACGTTGAACTCTCAGGGTTATATTTAGGGATCCCTGACGTAGGATTTCCAAGTTGTAATGAAGTACTGTATTAAATAAAGGATGGATGGATGTTGTATTATTTAGTGTTCCTTTCCGGTCTAAATTCTTTTATTATCATCATTTTGTATTCCATGCTTGTATATTGCCAATTGTTTTTGATATCCCTCGTTTTTCGTGTATAAGCCTGATCAACTTATGCGTGGAAAATGTGGGGGTGTTACATTTACTCAGACTTTTGATGTAAGTATTCAATCTATTAATTGCATGATATATCATATTTCATTTTTTGCATAAAACTTGTCTCTATGTGATAAATCAAGATTTATGAATCAAAATCCCTCAAAAAGTTTTAAAACTTGCACGTTTCCCAACAATTCCACCACCCTCCTATAAAAATACCACCTTCAAATTCAACCATTTTGATCCGAACATGGACGATATTATGTAAAAACGAAGGAAAAGCATATACCTCAAACCAAGTCATCCGACTTACAACAAGGACCTTAATGTCGGCGTCGAGCCACGTACTAAGCTAAGCACAAAAAAGACTAAAAATCTAAAAAATGCAAAGCATAGTTTTGGGACAATGCCACGGGAAATATTGCAGATTTGAACACCCATTTGATAGTATAAAGTCATGCTAGAAATTTTTAAATGATTTATAAAGAGTTTGCATGAAAATTGAAGTAAAATTTACCATTGATTAAGAACTGAAAGGGCAAAAGAAAAACAAAGAAGGGGTTCAATACACCTCCTCAATTACATGACAATCATGAACTTGATATTCTTTCAATCAACTTACAGCGTATACAGAAGTTATGTAGATGCAGAGGAAGTTGCAAAAGATGTGAAAATATTTTTCTTTTCTTTATTTTTTCCGGTAAGGTAAATTTTTGTATTGAATGTATAAAATGTACAAAGAATGCCAAGAAGCCAGACTCAAAGACAACAACTACAAAAGCAACAACTGGGAGAACCCAGAACAACCAGCAAACAGCAGGCAAACAGGCTATGTTTCAAGCTAACCTATCATTGAACGTTATGAACTAGCATTCTACGAGATGATGGAGCTTGGAAGACTCCGTAAGGCTGCAACTTCTTTGGACTCTCTACAATCGTCAAGTTTGACAGAGAGTAATCTTAATCCGACTGTCTCGAGGATCGAACAGAGCATCGATAGAGGAGTGCTAGAGTTATTCCTGAAATCTCTATAATTCTTTTCCATCCAAATAGAATAAATTGTGCTAGCAAATAGGAGCTTGATGACGTAGCTTGAGGAATTTTTGAGGAACCATAGTGATAAACTGTCTATCTTATAAGAGCATTCCAATTTGAAGAGACATGCAAACCACAGTAGGCAAAAACAGACGTATAGAGCTGAGAGGAGAAAGGGCAATGAAACATAATACGAGTGATGGATTCGGATGAAGATTTACGTAAAAAAAAAAAAAAAAAAAAAAAGACCAGAACGAATGAAAGTGAAGGAAAGATAGCGAGGGGAAATCAAGAATAGAGAGTTTGTTTCTAAGGGCCATCCAAAGCACAAAATTGTACTAAGTTACTCTCAGAGACAACGGGATTAAAGGATAATAGAAATAAAGTATGCACTAGATCAGGAGCAAAATATGTTGGTACAGGCATCTTTGATGGGAGAATGGGAAGTGGAGCTTCAAAATTAAGCACATGAATTGCCTGTTTTATTGAAGGCCTTAAATTGTCATTAGGATGAGCACGCCAAAGCCCAACAATCATCAAGTATTTCATCTCTTGCTCATCAAAATCTGCACATAATTTGGGGTCTATTGCTTCAAGAAGCTTTCCTGTTCCATAGAGGTTCCAAACCCACTCCACTAATCTTGCTCGAGTTTCTTGTGCTTTAAGATCAATGGGTTTTCTTCCACATGCTATTTCCAATGTAATGATGCCAAAGCTCCTTACTCGATTTGTCCAAAGTGACACATTCAGGAGCCATGTAGCCCATTGTTCCTACCAAAAGTGTTGTTTGCGATCCTTTTTCATGGTCAACAAACCTAGCTAACCCAAAATCCCCAACTTTGGCATTGAATTTTGAATCCAACATAATGTTGCTTGATTTAATATCCCAATGTAGCACGCATTGTTCCCACTCTTCGTGAAGATAGAGCAAAGCAGAAGCCAAGCCATGGACAATTTTGTACCTCATCGCCCATGTCAATAAGCTTTTTCCTTTGAAAAGATGGGAATCTAATCTCCCATTTGACAAGAACTCATAGACGAGTAGCAGCTCATTTTTTTCATGGCACCACCAATGAGCTGCTAAAATTGAATATTTAATTTTAATTGGAGACTTGCAATTTATTATTATTATTATTATTTGTTACATATTATATATATGTTTTTGTTGCATACGAAGAAAAGGGAAATAGGTGCCGAAAATTTGGAAGAAGGAAAGAAAAGAATTGTGGTTTTTGCGGGTCCCACCTAATTGATATTTAAGGAGATTGGATTTGGTTTTTACGTTCATATTATATATATATATATACACACGTATTGTATGTCATCTGATGGAGTAAGTAACCAAAATGGGTTTCTGATTTGGCTTGTTGCTTTTGTATTTATATATTATACATATAGTATACATAGCATCAGATTGTGATAGGAATGATGAGATAAGAAGGAAGTGGAAAGGATGGTGCCAGCCGAAATGATGAGAGAGAAAGATGTTGATTTGGTTTTGTACCTTGGCATATATATATATAATGTATATGATGGAAGAAGGAAAAGGAGCAAGTCGGGTAAAAGAAATGAGAAAAGGAATATTGAAATGGTGATATGGTGCAGGTCCAACTTGGACTTTTTGGCACAAAACCTTTTTGCTTTTGAAATTGTTCACGTGGGTTTGGAGTGAGATTTTGTATGTAATGATGTGAAAGATGAAGATAAGAGAAAGGAAAGAAAGAGATGGTGGCGGGACCCAGTGTATTTTGTGGTTCAAATGTGATGATATTTTCTGATGGAAGGGGTATGGTGAGTAGTTATGGGTGTCAGTGGAAAAGTCTTTAAATGCTGAATGTGTGTGTTTTGAGTTTGTGTGAGCAAACAGAGGAGAGAAATTAGAGAACAGGGAGAGTTTGAGGACAAAGAGAGACGAGAGTTGCATAGGAGGAGCCAAGAGTCTGTAGAGGAGGCCGAGATTTGATGATCGAAATTCTTTTTCAGGGTAGGGGTCTCTAATTGATGGTCTTCTTGTACTTTTGTGAATCTATTTCTTATAAATTGTTTAATTGCATGCTTAATTGGTAAAAGTTTCTGAAAATTGTTTAAATGCCATATATGAAATTATGACAAGGTGTTAATTGATTATATTGTATTTAATCATGCTTATGTGAAATAAATTTGTGAATTGTATATTTAAATTGCTAGTAAAATGTGGAATGAGAATATGAGTTGTGTATTTTTAGTAATTTATTAATTTATTTATAAAAGTATGTAGAAACTTTATGATTGAATTGATGAAATGAAGCTTGAAGCTTGAAGCATTCATGCATCCATTGGGAAAAAAATAAGGAAAAAAATGTTTTAAAATAAATGAATTTGTTCTCGGGAAAAAAGTATATTTTTCAAAGGAGTTTACGAAAACCGGATGCCTAGGAGGCGCCTAGCGGTCCATGTTGTTAGTGTAGTCTAAAAAGGAGTATAGTTGAGCTAACTAGGCCGGATGCGACGCCTTGGAGGTGCCTTGTAGTCATGGATAGTTAGTCAACCTTCCATTCGTGACGCCTTGGAGGTGTCTTGGATCGGATTACACTAACGGTTTGGAAGTTGAAACGGAAATGTTTCGAAAAATGGGGAGTGACATTTGCATAATATTGCACATTATGACATTGTGGTAAACTTGTGATTGGTTGATATTTGCTACATACTTGTTGTTGTGGCTGAGAATGTGTGTTTTCCTATGGCATGATCCTGTTCACTTTTTATCTATTCATTGTATGGATTCACGGGGTCATAAGAAGTGTGTCTTAGACACCTCCTACTAAGCTTATGCTCACTCCATTATTTTAACATTTTTCAGGATACGGGAAGAAAATGACGGACGACGTTCCTCCACAGGTCTTGATGGATTAGTAGATTGTTTTGACATACTTTGTAGTTACGATTTTATTTAATTATTATTATTTTTATTTATTTATTTATTTTAAAACCCTAGAATGACACGTATAATATGTATTGACATAGGAAAGGACGGCAGTGTTCTTAGTTGACCTTGGATTCGGGTAAGGACCTGGTTAGCAATTCGGACCTACGAGTTCGGGTAGTTACAAATTTGGTGTCAGAGCTTCAGGTTCGAAAACCTAAGGACGACTGGTAGTGGCTTGCCTAAAGGGGTAGAAGGTTGACCTGCGTTGATTATGTGGTTGTGTTTTTGTAGTTACCATTTTATGAAGCATGCTTACCTGCTACTTGTTTATATGTTTACAGTTTTAGAGGCCTGCTTATTTACTAAGTGCTTACGTGTTTAAATGCTGAAATTTATGTTACATGGTCATGCATGTGAAGTAGTTATATGATCCAACTATGAAAATGAAATGTGAAAGTATTTGAAAGCATGTTATACGTGATAAGATGACAAGCTGTGAGCACGGGTTGTGCAAGTGTGTATTATACGGAATGATGATGAGGATGAATGGCATATTTACTTTTACATAATAATTTAATGAATTCATTGTTTAAACTGATGTGATAGGACACGGTCGTGTTAAGGTTTATGTTCTTGTCAATATGTATATATCTATATACTTATGTACGTATATACGGTCGAGCATGGGATAGTTGCTAGTACGGTAGAGTACTTTTCATAGTATAATTGGTCGTGTAAGTTTTGACTTGAGTAGGAGAGGAGCTTAGTTGCTCCAGGGTTGTCGGGTACTGGTTCTTATCAAACGACAGGTGTTGACTTCTATCTCGTGGATTGAGCTATTTGGTGTGTAGTCATTTTAATTTTCTTGTTGCATTTTGTGCGGTGCTTAGAGCACGACTTTAGAACGGGTTTATATTTCATGGCATAGTGTTTTTGTTGTGTATGAGTTTCATGCATCGGTGGATGGGTTTTTGAGATTGTGGAGGTTAGGTGTGCGAGTGAGGGTCTTGAAAAAAAAAAAAAAAAAAAAAAAGTATGACCTTAGAAGGTTAGTGTTTGTGACTTGGGTCATGGTTTGGTGCGGAGGTTCTTTTCGAACTGGTCGTGGTAGGTGTGACAGAGGTTGTTTGAGTCACGAATGTAGTCTTTGAAATGTAAATGTGTATCACAAGTGTTCTGGTATGGTCAAAAAAAGGTGTGTTGGTTATAGTTGGTTGAGAGGTGATTCCCATTCCGGGAAACTACAGGAGTGTGCTACGAGTAATCGACTCCCGGAGAATTGATTGCGTGGCTCAGGTGATGAGCAGGGTCGTGAGTTGGCACGGTTATTGAGAGTCTTGAGGTGGTGTATAGTGGTTAGTTTTAGTCGTATAGAGCAGGATTGCACTATAAAACAGGTTGAATAAGCTCATTGAAGTGCTTAGTCATTTGTGGATGAAGTGATTGATGGTAGGTATTATGTTACCAAATAGACTATGTTTTGGAAGTTGAAAGTTATGGGCTGAAGTTGTAATTCAAGTTGTGTTTGAGGTATCAGGAGATAGTGCTTGGTGTTTAAGGATCAGAAAAGGTAGACTGACGATTGGAATGATTGGGACGAGGGTGATTCCATAGGATTAGTTAGTAGCCCCATTTGACTTTTGTTGGGGCCAAGGGTGTTATGAGGAACAATGCAGAGTAGATATAATAATGTTGAGCCTAGGGCGTGAAGTTTTATTGTTTAGGCATGTAGATTACCTTTGAAAGAGTGGTTTGAGTAGCCGGTTAAGCGTTAGTGATTGATTGCATCATTGATGGTTTTAAGGAGACAGTTGAATGTTGATCATTCTGGATTTTTGTGCTCATTTTTGTTTTGAGGATTTATCGGCATGGAGTTGTCGTAGGGATGTTCTTTTCTAGTGGTAAATAGTGGTCGTTATGGGGAGTATCGAGAGTAATGCTTATTTTATGATGGTGTTGTCTTAAGGATATTGGAAGAAAAATTGCTTGGTAGTGGTTTGATGGTCAGGTGGGGTAATAAGTTTGAACTATTGTTTCAAATGAGTGGCAGTAGAGGCATTATGGCGTGATGTTTAGCATTGATGAGCATAATGGTTTCAGGTATGACCTGATGATGGATTAGAGATTATGAGTGTTGTTATATGTTGTCAGGTAGGTGATGGGATTATGCGCCAGTTGAGGCGATTGTGGACGGCTTAGTCTTTAGAGCCAGCGAGAGCAATGTTGCTATACAGGCATCCTTTTCTTTTGATGAGTCGGTGAGTTATTGTGATTGAGGTCGCGGGTTTTGTGTGTACGGTGATCGAGGTAGTGTCGCCAGGAAGGTAAAGGTAGAATAGGTGACCTAATGTCCTTATATGGCATAGAGGTTGTCGTTTGGGAGTGACTGGTTCTAGATAGAACGGGACATGGTGTCTAAAGGCAGTAATTGTTTATAATGTTAGTGTGTCGTGAGTGTGGGTGCTCTTATCTGATTGGTTTTGGTTAGCATGGGTGTTGCAGAGTAGCGTGTGCGAGGTTTCAGTGTTGATAGTGTCTGATGGTCCGTTAGTGGCGAGGTCGCCTAGAATTGTGCTCATAGTTTCATACGGGCATAGTTATTAAAAGCCCAAGGCGCTAAAGGTCCCTTGGAGCCTACGCACGAGGCGCACAGCGAGGCGCGAGCCTGAATGATGTGAGGCGCACAGGTAAAATTTTAAAACAATAATTCTTAGTAAAAATAACACAATTGAATAATGAACATCTAATAATAAAAACACTAAATTAGTCTAAATATATCACAATTAAACCAATAAAGTAACAAGAAAAATATAACAATTAAACTAATAAAGCTATTTATTCATAAGAAAGATTCAAAAGAAGCAAAACATAAACCAATTAACCATATATTATAAAATTATACATGATGTCTTAAGCAAAAGCTATCATTTGACTCCAAAACAGATCCATCAAAAGATACTTAGTAGCCTACCAAATCTATAAAGTATCATAGTTAATACTTAGTAGCCTACCAAATCTATAAACCAAACAACAAAATTTTAGTTTCAGTTTTGAGTTTTGACAAGGACTCCTAAAACCAAAGTTACCAAACAATCTTAAGGGACCTAAATATCATCCTCTTTACCAAACAACATAGTCTCATCATCGTCCCCATCAAAAGATTTGTAACCCTCAGCATTTTTTTCCTCTTTTGTCTCCTCAGAGTTTGCCTCGTCATCATCTATGATTCGTAGTGAAGACAAGCATGAAGGTGTTGTCCTCTTTGTTGCCCTTGGAGCTGAACTTGATCTTAAATTATGGCTGGACTCTCCAACCCCGGTAACTCTAGCAACTGCACCCCATGTCAAAGAGTCATCTTCAAACACCAACTCATTTTCAGCATCTACATTTTCATCCGTTACTCCAACCAACCACTCATTGCTATCATCTATATTATTTAAAAGGATTGGATCAATCCTATCACGCATGTCATATCGTCGTTTTAGTGCTCTATAATACTTCATGAAAACCAAATCATTCAATCGACATTGAGTTAGCCAGTTCCTCTTCTTGCTATGAAGCTGCATTAATTCAAATAATTAATAAGTATAAGTGTATAACTGTTTATAATCTAATTTTTTATCGTTGAATTACTAATATTACAAACTTACATGTTCAAATACACTTCAATTTCGTTCACACCCAGATGCGCTACATGTGAGGCTAAGCACTTTAATAGAAAAATTTTGCAAATTAGGAGTTGTAGAACCATATGCGGACCACCAATTGGCTGTTATTTACATATTATTAGTAAAAAATTAACAAAATTAAAATTCAAATATACTAAAAAATGATTAATTGACTTGTTTACCTGGTGCCCTTGACTTTCTTTGTCTAACAGCAATTGATGAGCCAGATAGACCATCAGCTTTCATATATCTACTCAACTCCAAAGAAATTTTATCTTGCACTTTAGTGGTTGGAACCAATCTTTCTATGCATTGATATAAACCACCCATCACCTCTTCATCTTGCTCAATATTTGGATTGCTATAAAAATATTTTGGGTTTAAGAAATGCCCAGCTGCATGCAAAGGGCGATGGAGTTGGATATTCCACCTAGTATCAATGTTCTTAAAGATGTCTTTATATTTTTCCTCATTCTCACTAAAAGCATTAGCTATCGCTTCTTTAGCCCTTTCCATAGCCTCATAAATATATCCCATTGGAGGCCTTCTCTCACCATCAACCAACTTAAGTACACAAACAAGAGGGCTTGCTACTTTGAGAGAGTACATAATGCTTGTCCAAAATGTAGGCATCAACACGATCTATGCTACATTTTTCCCTTCTATCTCTTTCACCCATTTACTGGAGATCCATTCTTGTGAAGTGAACATCCTCCTCAAGCAATCCTTTTGATGATGGATGCTTGATAACGTGATAAATGAAGTGGCAAATCGAGTCGTTGCAGGTCTAAACAACTCTTTATGTCCACTATAATGCCTCATCATGTTCAACAAACCCGAACGGTTATAAATATAACCATTTAACATTATAGCTCTCTTTATGGTCCTCATTATATTTGGGATCTTAACAATGTCCTCCAACATCAAGTCCACATAATGTGCAGCACAAGGTGACCAATACAAATGTCGGTGCCTTCCCTCCAACATTCTCCCTATTATAAAGAAAGAAAATATAGATTAATAGAAGGCTAGAAGCAATGAACCTAAAATTTCCACATCAAGTACATATTGAAATTTATACCTGCCATAACATTAGAAGGGGCACTATCAATGACTACTTGAATCATATTTGATGCTCCAATTTGCTGCACGAACTTGTTAAGCAAGTCAAACATTTTTTCACCGGTCTTTGAATAAGAGGAAGCATCAACAGATTGAATGAACATTGTCCCTTTAGGACAATTCAACAAAAAATTAATCAAACACCTGTGTCTTTTATCCTCCCATCCATCTACCATAATTGTGCATCAGCATTTTGCCCATTCCTCTCTATGATCCCGCATTAAATTGTCTGTATGCTCCAGTTCTTTCTTAAGGAGGGGAACTCTTACCTCATGATAAGAAGGAGGTTTCATTCTTGGACCATGTTGGCCAATAGCTTCAACAACTGGTGCAAAACTATCATAATTAAAGGCATTGAATGATATCCCAGCATCATACATCCATCTTGCAAACCGTTGACATGCTCGGTTTCTAAGTTCTTTCTTGCAAGCATAATCAATTGTTGTTTGCTTACCCTTGTTATTTTTTCTATTTTGCACAACTACTTTCGGAGAAGGGTGAAGTACAAATCAATAGAACATTTCTGCTTTTGCTTTTTTGATTGAATATTATTGCTTCCAGTTCCACTTGCCACTCTTTTACCCTTAACATCAATAATTGTTACATCATCCTCATCTTGATCATCCATGTCATCAAAATTCAGGCAACAAATTTGTGTATTCCTTTTCTTCTTTCTTCTTGCTCATGTATTCTCTAATCTCTTCTTTCACATGTTCAGGACACTTTTTACATGCTTGTACGTTTCTATATCCCCCTACAATGTGTTGCTTAGCCCTATAAATACCTCCTTTCATAACTTTTTCACAAAAATTACACGTTGTTGCATTCCTATCTTGTGGGTTTTGCAGGTGACAATAATTCCAACTTGGATCCTTTGACATTTTTTTCTATCTATTTATAATGAGAAATAGAATGGAGTCAATGGACCAAGTTAAATTCAGCAAATAAGCATTCAACAAATAAGCATTCAGGCAATTCAGCTAATAGTATTCAGGCACAAACATTCAAAATTTAAATAATCTAGCAAATTCCAGCAAACAAAGCCCATAAAGAAGAAAAAATTTAGCACATATTTAGTCCATCATAGCACAACAACATTTTTTTATAAAATAAAATTGGCATGATCAACGGCTAGATGAAAGGCATATATTTAGTCCATCAGAGCACAGCGGCATTTTAGGCCAAAGAGAAGACTCAGAAAGGAGGAAAAAAAAAATACAGAGGCCCTACATGAAGAAAAACAAAGACCCAGAAAAAAATTAAAAAAATAAAATAAACCAAATGAGAGAGAGAAGAGGAGAGGAGAAAAGAAGAGGAGAGGAGGAAAAAGAAAAAACCCGAGCCCATAAAGAAGAAAAAAAAATAGTCTGAGACCCTAAACAGAGCCCGAAGAAAAAGAAAGAAAAACAGAGTCCTATAAAGAAGAAAGAAAAAAAAAATCGAGAGCCAGGGAAAAAATAAATAAATAAATAAAAAATAAAACAAACAAACAAACAGATGAGGAGAGAGAATAAGAGAGGAGGGGGAAAAAAAACTTAAATGAAATTACTGACTTGGGTAGTGGCTTGGTCAGAAGGAAGGAGGCAACAGATAAATTCCAGGTTCTTTTTTTTTTCTTCTCTTCTCTTCCCTTTTCTTCTTCTTTTTTTTTTTTTTTTCTTTCTTTCTCTCTCTTCTCTTTCCCACTTTTGACTGGGGAGTGGCATTCCACGTTTCTTCTACAGCTTAATTTTTATTGATTTGATATGTTGCCTCACAAGATGACAAAATTCCAATTTTTTGCTTTTAAGTTTCCAAAGCTGTATATATATACTAAATATAATAATATAAATACAAGCAGTTAAACAAATAAAATATATGCCGCATACTACATGAGGCGCGCTTAGGCATACCTCATACAAGCTTCAAGGCGCAGCCCAGGCGTGCGCCTAGTGGAGGTCGCTGTGCCTGGGCTATTATGAGGCGTAACTGTTGCGCCTGTAAGCGCCTTGCGCCTAAGCGCACCCCCAAGTGCGCGCCCAGGCGTGCTTTTGACAACCATGCGTACAAGTGTCCAGTTAATTCACCTCCTTATGCATAAGGAGTTCATTTCATCTCAGGTGAGACAAGGGTGTCCATGGTTGAGTAGAGTGTGACAAGGTATCGGGTGCATTTAGGTGTGAATCATCAATCTCTTATGAGAGCTGGGTTCGTACCCTTTTCGTTTGTTCTAGTCCTAGCAAGGACGTCGTTCGTCGTGAGTCTTGTTCTCCATTTAGGAGTTGTGCTCGTTCGTAGGTGGATGGACCTGTGTATGTGGTTTATTGTGTTGTTAGAGATCATTGGTAAAGGTTTGGTTGATTTGGTCAACTCATTTCCATGGAGGGAGATAAAGTCATTAGTTCTTAGTGGTGTTTGTTTTGAGAGTGGTTTTAACGGCACGAGTTGTCAAATAGGGATTGTGTTTCCAGTATTTGGTGCTATCGGTGATGGTTAGGGGATGTATCGTGAACAGTAGTTTGAAAATGATTAGGTGATGTGATGTGAGTCATATACTTGGGTTTTTTATTGATGTTTGATTTGAGCAGTGTCTTGAGGACAAGTGTTGGTATTGTGCTATGTAGCTAAAGAGTGAATGCGTTATCCCATTGAGGAATAATAGAAGTGATTGACTTTGGTTTTGAGGTTTTAGGCATGAGACGACCGTATTATGTGTTTTGAAGAAGTAAAAATGGAATCAAAAGATGTTATGGAGTCGTTTACCTGGTATGGGTGCTATGAAATCATTAGTGAGCTTTTATGTTGATCGATGATTATGAGGTTTGGTGCTATGTTATTTTTAGCTTGTTAGGGGATTGTGTGACTAAAGTATGATTGGGATTTTTAGAGTAGGTATGTAACTGTATAGTCGTTGTGGTTATGTAGAGCAATGGATTGATAGAGAGTGAATCACATGGTTGTTTTGTGAACTATGTGTGACTGTGTTTGAGGTTTAGACCTGAGGACAGGAACGATGTCTGTGTTGAGATCGGATCGAGGATGAGGATGAGGATGGCCTGGCCAACCATTTCTCTTGAATCAATCCCTCTTAAGCACGATGTCGGGTCTAAGGTCAATGATTGTTTCGTTTTGTCAAGGAAAACAAGAGCATGGTACTGTGGGTCGTGTCGGTGTGACAGTGTAGGTTCAGATGGTTTGTCTCGGGTGACGAGGTGTGTTAGGTAGGACCATGTGTCTGATAAAAGGTTTGCGGTACGATCATTGATTATTGAAATTCTGTTATGATTTTTCCTATTGGGACTTCTCGTCTCACGACCTTCCAGTTTCATGTATCGAAGATGAACATGAATTACTAGTTTTGGGCTTAGGTGGAAGAGTTGGCGTTGCGAGATTTAATTTATTTATTTGGAGAATTTTATATATATTTGAGGAAATTGATTTTGTATAATAGAGGACATTTTTCTTATGATAATAAGATTATAGTGATGTATTTGTGTTTGAATGAATTGAGGATTTTATTAGCCTGTACCCGAAAGTGTGAGTGTAGTGATGATGTAGACGGGTGTGAGTGGGCGAGTGTGTAATACTGGTTAGCTATCACTTGTAGCCGGGTATGTGTGGGCGGATAACGTTCACTAGTAGCTACTGGGATGGTTGGTTAGTGTGGTTGGGCAGGTAGGCCAGATTTGTTATTGTTTGTTTTTTTTTTAGTAGGCGGGTGACGCATCGACTAGCTACCATAACGGCTACGAAGTGTGTGGGCAGGTGACTAATACTGACAGTTACCACAACGTCCTACATATCATGGTATCTTACATCGCCTAGGGTAGGGATTTATTGATTTGGTTTCGTGGTTATTAATGTTTTCGGGTATACGAAGACTGTTGGAGCTGAATTTCGGGAACGAAATTCTTTTTAAATGGTGGAGATTGTGATAATCCGGATTTTTAAGATTTTAATTTAATTTATTTCATGATTTTAGCTGTTAAAATTGAATATTTAATTTTAATTGGAGACTTGCAATTTATTATTATTATTATTATTATTTGTTACATATTATATATATGTTTTTGTTGCATATGAAGAAAAGGGAAACAGGTGCTGAAAATTTAGAAGAAGGAAAGAAAAAAATTGTGGTTTTTGCGGGTCCCACCTAATTGATATTTAAGGAGATTGGATTTGGTTTTTATGTTCATATTATATATATATCTGATGGAGTAAGTAACCAAATGGGTTTTTGATTTGGTTTGTTGCTTTTGTATTTATATATTATATATATAGTATACATAGCATCAGATTGTGATAGGAATGATGAGATAAGAAGGAAGTGGAAAGGATGGTGCCAGCCGAAATGATGAGAGAGAAAGATGTTATATATATATATACATAATGTATCTGATGGAAGAAGGAAAAGGAGCAAGTTGGCTAAGAGAAATGAGAAAAGGAATATTGAAATGGTGATATGGTGCGGGTCCCACTTGGACTTTTTGGCACAACACCTTTTTGCTTTTGAAATTGTTCACGTGGGTTTGGAGTGAGATTTTGTATGTAATGATGTGAAAAGATGAAGATAAGATAAAGGAAAGAAAGAGATAGTGGCGGGACCCAGTGTACTTTGTGGTTCAAATGTGATGATATTTTCTGATGGAAGGGGTATGGTAAGCAGTTGTAGGTGTCGGTGGAAAAGTCTTTAAATGCTGAGTGTGTGTGTTTTGAGTTTGTGTGAGCAAACAGAGGAGAGAAATTAGAGAACATGGAGAGTTTGAGGACAGAAATAGACGAGAGTTGCATAGGAGGAGCCGAGAGTCTGCAGAGGAGGCCGAGATTTGATGATCCAGTAAGGGAAATTCTTTTTCAGGGTAGGGGTCTCTAATTCATAGTCTTCTTGTACTTTTGTGAATCTATTTCTTATAAATTGTTTAATTGCATGCTTAATTGGTAAAAGTTCCTGAAAATTGTTTAAATGCCATATATGAAATTATGACAAGGTGTTAATTGATTATATTGTGTTTAAGCATGTTTGTGTGAAATAAATTTGTGAATTGTATATTTAAATTGCTAGCAAAATGTGGAATGAGAATATGAGTTGTGTATTTTTAGTAATTTATTAATTTATTTGAAAAAGTATGTGGGAACTTTATGGTTGAATTGATGAAATGAAGCTTGAAGCATTCATGCATCCATTGGGAAAGAAATAGGGAAAAAAATGTTTTAAAATAAATGAATTTATTCTTGGGAAAAAAATATTTTTTAAAGGAGTTTGCAAAAACCGGACGCCTAGGAGTCACCTAGCGGTCCGTGTTGTTAGTGTAGTCTAGAAGGGAGTATGGTTGAACTAACTAGGCTGGATGCGACGCTTTGGAGGTGCTTTGTGGTCGTGGATAGTTAGTCAACCCTTCATTCGTGATGCCTTGGAGGTGCCTTGGGTCGGATTACACTAATAGTTTGGAAGTTGAAACGAAAATGTTTCGGAAAATGGGGAGTGACATTTGCATAATATTGCACATTATGACATTATGGTAAACTTGTGATTGATTGATATTTGCTGCATACTTGTTGTTGTGGTTAAGAATGTGTGTTTCCCTATGGCATGATCCCATTCACTTTTTATCTATTCATTGTATGGATTCACGAGGTCATAAGAAGTGTGTCTTAGACACCTCCTACTGAGCTGATGCTCACTCCATTATTTTAACATTTTTCAGGATACAGGAAGAAAGTGGCGGACGACGCTCCTCCACAGGTCTTGATGGGTTAGTGGATTGTTTTGACATACTTTGTAGTTATGATCTCATTTAATTATTATTTATTTATTTATTTTAAAACCCTGGAATGACACGTATAATATGTATTGACATAGGAAAGGACGGTAGTGTCCTTAGTTGACCTCGGTTTCAGGTAAGAACCCGGTTAGCAATTCGGACCCACGGGTTTGGGTAGTTACATAAGCTACACCAGATTCTTATGCCTTAATCTGCTAATGATCTTAACTTCTGATGCATACTCTGTAAGCCTTTGCTCAGAACCTCTGTAAACCCCACCAAATCCTCCCTCTCTAAGTTTTTCTTCATTTGCAAAGTTATTTGTCGAATGAGCCAACTCAACGTAGGAAAACTTCTTTGGTCGGATACCCTTCTCAAATTCATCATCCATGGATAGATCAAAGACAAATGCCGCATCCCCTTCTTTTCCTCTACTTTTCTTCCACAAGCAAATGGCAATCAAACCCAATCCACCAACCAAAACACATAAGCCAACACTTAATCCCACCATTAGTGCTATCTTATTTTTCGTCATTTCTTTAGGCTTGGGGCCTGGACTTGGGCTCGGTGTCACTTGTGGCTCTATTAAGTTTGGACTGGGGCTCAGTGTCACCGGTGCTGGTTCTCTATAATTGAAATTCTATGATTTAACAGTATTCATCTCAGTAGAGACCCCCGTTGAAGCTGAAAAGCCAAAAGCAACTCATTCAGTTAAGTAGTTGCGCAGATCAACTTTGTGACTAAGGCTGCCTTGTTGAACAATGGTATTATTAAAATAACTAGCGAATTTAACATTAAGGGTTTTTGTGCTAGAATTATAACTAATCCAAGCTTTATTTTCATCCCCTCGAGTGATATTACCATTCCATATTGAAGTTCTAACAGATTTCATAGAGTTAACATTGATACCTACATGAGTATCCGACTCGGTGTATGGGTCAAATTCATTCCTGTAAGTGTCGAACTCCACAGCAACAAATGGAGTAGTGGTGGAGTTCATTGTTACATTTTCCACTGGAAGACCAAGACCACCGCCTCTCGTGACAAGGATGTCATCAAAATTGGAAACATTGGCAACAAGGAAGAAGGCAAGCCCATCGCCACGGCGAAATCGGTTTGTATTTCCTTCTAAACTAATGACAAAGGAGAAATGGGTGGTGAAGTCTGCCAGGTTCTGAGAAGCCTTATCCCAAAGGTGGAGAGGTTCAATAAATGTGGCTCGACCAACTTTATTCTCTCTCGCTATGCCTCGCTCATCTGGGGTGACTTGGAGGCCTTGTGCTGAGACATAAGCATCTTTGTAAACTCTTATTTTGATATTTAGATGATTGCTTCTGATTTCAGGGATGTTGAAGCCTAGTGGAGTTGCATGAGGGATGATCATGAAAAAAAAGGAAAAGCTGACCACGAAGAAACTATAAAGAAGCTTATTTGGTAATTGTACAAGGGTAGTACTGTCATTGCAAGAGTAGCAGTACTTGCAGAGTATGACCATGGTTGATAGCTAGGAACAGTTCTAAAGATGGGAGCTAGTTTGGAATTATTAGATTATGCTTCCAGATTGATAGGCTTAGTATATCGGACTTGGATCGCTGAAAAAGGTCCTGTATCCCAAATGTGGAGATGGCATCCAATTCCAATTTCAGCATTTGTGGACGTCTCATATGGGATTGGAACTCCGTGCCGTCCGGCTAGGATCATAATGACAGCGATGCCATAGGACATTTTTACATTTTCTGAAAAGGATTGATAAAGACCACCCACCTAACAAAAATGTTATATATATATATTAAATATATATATCTGTGTGTATGTGTTTGTGTAGTTATACATGGAACCATGGAGGAAAGTGGAGCATTGACTAGATAGTAGAAAAGGTTAAGGGAAGTTGAATGGTAAACTTGAATATATATAGTTCTTTTTTCTTGGTCAAATTTAAAAATGTATAAAAGAGCAAAGATATGCACAGAGAGGAGCCACAAGAGCAACAAAAGCCAAATACAAAAGCCAAACCAGTAAGCATAGCTCACAAAAACAAAATCTCAATGGAGCTGAGTGGAATAGTTGCAAAATACCCTACACCCTCAATTGACCAACTATGGCAAATTACCCCTTTTGGAGAGAGATGGAAAATTACATAAATACCCATAGTAAAAAATAGATATTTTAAAATGTACAGAGCCTAAATTCTGCTGGTATATTATTGTGTGCTATACAGGATTTTGAGGGTCTAGTATTGAAGACCCAATTGGGCGAGGACAAAAAAGAAGCAGCCTACTACTCCAAGCTGGTGAGGCAGAAAACTGTTTTCTCAGGGCCGGGAAACCACCAACAGATAGTTGAAATGGACAATAATCGACGATAATAGCAATGGATGGGTGGTGGTGGAAATGGGTCTGACCCATTTGTTTAATCAGCTTCGCCCCAAATTGCAATTGCCTTGGAACTCTCATGAATAGGATGATTAAGAGATGCGCTGGGAAGGGATAGCACAAAGACTGTTTTCAGCTGCTATTAGCTTTCTGGGATCATTGCTTCAATAGTGAGTTTTTTTTAGAAAGTTAAGCAAACACATGCCTCCAGGGAGTCTCGAATACCCGACCTCCCATTTAGGAAAGAGGACTTGTTGTTGGGTTTTAATTAAATTAATCTATGTAGAAATCAAGAATACTTAATTAAAGACTAATTTAGATATATTGATGACTAAATCGCACATATACCTTTAGAATATCCATGTAATCCTCTCTGAATTCCTTCAAAACATTAGAACGCTTTACCTCCTTCTGAGAGTTGTCGATATAATAGGTCTGAATAAGGGTTTTAAAACCCTTATATATATAATAACAATAGGGGGGACGACTTCTCTACAAACAAGTTTATCTAAGTCTCCCTTCCTATCATAGAAACTTAGATATCAATGGTTAGAAATAAATCACACCAAATAAGTTGGAAAACCATAATCTAACGGTATAAAACCATACTCCCAATTAGACCACCAAATTGAAAAGTACAAACCCAATTCATCAAGTATCAATAATCACATTGCAATCCTAATTTAGAAAACGTAATGCATAGGACCATAAAATAATTTTTATTATTTATATATATAAATTCCAACAATCTCCCACTTGGTCTATGCACTCTAAGTTTTATAAAATGACACTATGGATTGCAACACACTTTATAAAAGTCGAGTGGCCACTCATTTTTATTTAGAAAACACAATTATTGAAATTAATGGATTGAAACTTTAGAACACTCCTCCATAAATTTCCTCAATAGTGGATCATGAATGCGTAAACAAGTAATATATTAGTCTAAACAGTTCCATGGTCTCAAAACCGATTCCATCTAGGATTCAAGCAAATATAGTGGTTTTACTGTATTTCATGAGATATGCAAACTGCATGTGGTCTAAACGCACACCTCACTATCCGTCCTGCTTCATACCATCGCGGTATATCACCTGAATATATTATAGCAAACCGCCAACCTTCTGTTCACTATGAGGGTTTATCGATATGGAGCCAATCTCATATCTAGCCCAAGCTATCCTCATAGAGCGTTAACACTCCCACAGGCAAACTTTAATATTTATGTTTGAATTTACCAATGTGGTGTCAATCTCACATCTAGTCCAAACAACCTCATGAGTGAAATACCACTCCCAGAAAAATCTTATATTTGGATTTACCGATATGGCGTCAATCTCATATCTAGCCCAAACAACCGTATGAGTGAAATATCACTTTCAGACAACCTTTAATAATTATTTTTGGATTTACCGATATGGCGTTAATCTCATATCTAGCCCAAATAACCGTATAAGTAAAATATCACATGAATGTCATTGCTACCTTGCAAAAATCATCAACATATAGGACAAGGAAAACAAAAACAAAAATAACTCCCACTGAACTTGAGGTATATGCATTTGTCCATAACATTCTCTTTGAACCTACAATTAGTAACCACTGTATCAAAATTTTGATACCACTGCTGTAAAACTTCCTTAAGCCATAAATGAGTGATAATAAAATAATGACTTTTAAAGAGTCCTTTAATGAAATTGAAAAAAAAAAAAAAAAAAAAAAAACAACACTTAACTTTTGCTTAAGCATTTGGCCATCAATTTTTGTCTTATATCCACTAAACACCTCAAAATCACCAACTATAGCATACTACCAAGCTCTAGAAGATCTCCTAAGCTAAACTGGCTTAGGAACTTGATTGAAAACTGAAAGAAAAGACTGCAAATGAGAAAATAACTAATTAAGTTGGAAAACTGAAGAGTAGGAATATGAGCTTTAATTGAAACCACTAAAGAAAGTGGAATGAAGCCTGAAAATGTTTTCTGTAAAAAAAACTACAATATCTTAAACTCCCACTGCATTCACCACTTTCATTAAATATGCATGACATATTCCAATAATCTCCATAGGTCTACAAGACAGTAAAATCTCGAATCCTTTAATCTTTCAAGATACCCAATAAAATAATCATTGATAATATGAGTATCAAGCTCCTTCTATTTTATAACTCTGTCTCTATAAGACATCCCCACACTTTCTCTTTTCTGTAACTTTATTTTGTGCAGGAGAACTAGGAATGGTGTATTGTGGCACAATGCCCTACTTTTAAGTATGTACTGAAAGTACTTCAATTTACACCCTCCTTACCATTCTCCCATTAAAACTCACCACCTTAATCCGATCTTAAAACCATAATCTTTATACCAACTACTTTCAACTTTAATCTAGTAGATTTTACACATATCAAGTGCTTCGGACTTCTGGTGGATTAAGTGCACGATCATACTTTGATAACCCATCAATGAAGACAATGAAATACCTTTACCGCAAACGAGCTACAATAAGAAATGGATCACAAAATTCGGTATAAAATATAGTTTAACCAAATGATTGACTAGCCTCAAAATTTGCGTTTTTCTGCGTTTGTCCTTTAATACAACCAACGCATAAAATTTGTGACTCAATTAATCTCATCCTTGACCAAGCGTTCAAGTCTCTTTTAAGAGACATTCCCCAATATACTATGCATAGCATGGATAAATCCTCTCTAACTAAAGCACGATTTTATTCGGAAGTATCGAGTCTATAGAAAAACAAGAAACAAGTAGGATCACACCCGAATTCATCTACCATTTCTATACCTATACTTTTACCAAGTTTGGCTCAAATATTAATATGGCAATTTTCTTTCATGCTTTATTTTTCTTTTCACCACAATAACCTTTTCTTTTGATGTCCTTTTATTTCTACAGAACCAACATTTATCATTCCATGATCAATGCCTTTTCATGTATTGTTCTGTCTTTCTTTATTCTGTTTAGCCTTATACACTTTCTTGTTGCCTAGTTTATTTTTGAAATGATTCTCGTTGTCACGGCAAGATGAGCTGACTCAGTTTTAACACCCTTAAGTCGCTCACTTTCAATCACACAAAATGCTAACAGCTGGTTAATTCCACAGTTAAAAAGCTGAAAAAACTTAAGCAGAGAATAGATCACCATGTGGACTAATAACTTATCAACAAATATGATTCTCTACTTCCTCAGATCATTAACCAGCTTGCACATCTTATAGATGCACTCCCTCACTGAACCATTGCCATCATATCTCACTAACATAATCCATGTCAGATAATAGTATTGTAGTTGCTTCTTAATACCCATTAACTCTTTATTGACCAAATCAATAAACTCCTTGGCAGTATCAAAATTAGAATACCACCATAAATAATATCACCAATAGAAGCATAAATTAACTTAATGGCATGGTAGTACCTTTAGTCCACATAAAATGCAACAATTTTCTACCTAAGAAGACTCCGCACTAGGCATATGGGTTTCTTCCTCAAAAAAACAGACTCATGATCTAAGAAACCCAATATAATATCAAAACATGTCTTCTAGGAAATATAATTTTAAGCATTCAATGGTTCAATCCCTGTGAGCTATCTTTAAATTGCGGAAGCGTCTGTAACCAGAATAAATATTATATTGAATAACACCACATAAACAACATATAAAACACTATGTCATAGTTTCAGAGATTATTACTTTAATTCGTGCTTGGAGTTTTAAGCCGAATTTCTCAGGGTGTTTTACTATGTGCAAAACTATCCACCCTGCGGGAACAGATAAAATGTCATCTAAAAATCACCTTTTGGCAGAATTTTAGATTTTACTTTACCTCCCAAACCTGCGATAAAATATCACATAGACCTATTTGATTATAATTGAATTATTGCTAAACACTTCCACTACCTTTTGGCAAGAGAGTTTTTTAGTTATAATCCAAGCACTCTCAAATGTTCTACTCACTTATCCCACACTAAGACATTGATCACCTTTTGGCAAAGCAAATGCCCTCATGTAGGTAAGTGCATTGTGAGACCTCAATAAGACCAATGTCTTAAAATTTAATAAAATAATAACCTCCATGAGCGTGTCACCTTTTGGCAGGCAGCACCTACTTTAGCTATTACCTTTGAAACGGTCACTTTACCGGTCTTCCTAAACCCCAAGGAAAACCTAAACTGAAGTTTTATTTATTTAAATTAAACAATTTCTTTATAATGCACATAAACTAAACTCAAATATTATGGAACACTTAATTTCATCGTAATATAAATAGCTTTAACATAAATAATATTAAGCCTCCTCAAACATACCAAGAAATTACAGTGAACAATATAATAACATGCACATCAATCAAGATTTAAAATCTTAATTCTTTATATACTTTAATTAAAATAAAATAAAATAACAAAACTTGATACATGTATATTATATATCTGATGAACAATTTAAAGTACTAGAATCTTTAAATCAATCAAATTAATATTGCTTGCTTATGGCGTTTAAACCCCATAGATTTTTCAAGTTAAAGCTGACTTATATATGTAATACAATCTTAAGAACATCTATACCATTTATTATTCACTATTCATGAATAAACCATTTGTTCACAATACTATCATGCAAACAATTTAATTGATGATAAAATTTCAAAGAAAATTTCTATTCAACTATTCTTTGATATCGATCAACTAATTACTGTACATATATTAGAACTTGAATTGAATATCATATTGATTAAATGTTCAATTAGTTCACCATAGATCAGCCAATCATATCACATACATTCACATACTGAATGTATACCCAAAACAATAAGAGAAATAATTTACGAATTGACATCTCAAATACCATGAAATGAATCATCATATGTGTGTGAACTAACTTTATATTTGTGAATCTACAAGTTTCACCAGTGAGTATCTCATCAAAATCAAATTCTAAATTAGTGTATAGATGCATACATATTTTCCATGACACTTAAAGTATTCACTACTTAATTGTGCACAATATAATATTATTTAAACACTCATGTTCAATAGCCTCATTGCTTACACACCACTGTATTTATTTATTTTAAAATAATTTATTTATACATATACGTATACAATCGAGTATATATATATATATATATCTATATTGTGAATACAAAATTATTTGATTGCGCAAGAAATTAGAGAATACAAAATTGATCCAAAATATATGGGCATCAGTAATCTAATCACTTGGTCTCCATATATGCTATTAAAAACAATACTTTTCAATGCATGAAATTCAAGATTTGAACAAATCATAATTTTCCACTAAACTTAATTTCAAAAGAACCATAGATGCATGTACTAGAATATATATATATTCATTCAGATTTTTGATAACCATCACACATGTACTAGAATATATATATTCATTCAGTTTTTTGATAACCATCACACACAGTGACACGCACACATACACAAAAAAACAAAACCCCTAGTTTAGTGGCGTGCACACACAACAACAAACAAAACCCCTAGTTTGGAAGCTACTTTTCACTGTTGGAACAAAGGTAAAGGCAGTGAACGCTTCTCTCCCTGCTATTTCGACTCCTTACGAGCAAGACCCACGTCCACAATTTGCGATCAAATATATATTTATATATTTATCATGCCTCTAATTTAAAACAATATATAAAATATACTCAATTCATTGATCTTGATTACTATAAGAAAATCTAAACCCTAACATTACTCTGATACGAATTGTTGGATTTTAATTAAATTAATCTATGTAGAAATCAAGAATACTTAATTAAAGACTAATTTAAATATCGTACCTGATTGATGATTAAATCACACATATACCTTTAGAATATCCATATAATCCTCTCTGAATTCCTGCAAAACATTAGAGCGCTTTATCCCTTCTGAGAGTGGTATCCCTTCTGAGAGTTGTCGATACGATAGGTCTGAATAAGGGTTTTAAAACTCTTATATATATAACAACAATAGGGGGGACGGCTCTCTACAAACAAGTATATTTAAGTCTCCCTTCCTATCATGAAAACTTAGATATCAATGATTAGAAATAAATCACACCAAATAAGTTGGAAAATCACAATCCAACGGTATAAAACCATACTCCCAATTAGACCACCAAATTAAAAAGTACAAACCCAATCCATCAAGTATCAATAATCACATTGCAATCTAATTTAGAAAACGTAGTGCATATGAGCATAAAATAATTTTTATTATTTATATATATAAATTCCAACACTTGTACCAGGTGGGCTATTTCATAAGATTTGGAGAAAATTGTGGCCCTAATACAAAGCTAACTGGCTTTGGTGGTACTGGAATTTATATAAAGTTGCCAGGCTTGACACAAACTCGGATTGTGAATTTGTCAATTCAAGAAACAGCATTACCACAAACAATCAGACCAGTTCGAACAAGAAAATCACAAAATGATTAACGAAATGGCAAGTAACAGAAATTGAAATTCAATAATTGGAAATAAATTAACTGAAGTAAAAATGATTGCAGTTTACCTGATTGTAACTAACAGTCTCAATTGAATCATCAACAAGACGATGATCCTCGGTTCTGTAGAAAAGAAAAAAAAATAAAAATAAAAATAAAAAGCCCCAAATCGACACCACTATAGCCCACCCACCTCCGGTGATCGGAGGAGAGTCTTGACGAAGGCTAAGAAGACCAGTGATGGCAATATCTGTGAATATGAAGAAGCCACATATATAGTAGAAGAATATAGAGCATTGGGAGTCTCATCCGCTCATATGGTTGAGCATTCAAAATCACCATCTTGCAGTTTGTCAAGAGTTTATAATTTACTCTTCTTCTGGTTTTTTTCTTTCTTATTTTTCCTTCTACTTAGTTCATACCATGAGTATTTATGTAATTTTACAACGGTAGTTAGTCCTCTCCAATCTCCATGGTTGTTAAATTGAGAGAATTTGTTGTCAAAAAAAAGAAAAAAAAAGTAGAGGGAGTGTTTTGCAATTTTGTGAAATTATAGGGAGTTTATAACAATTTGACCAGCAAAATAATTAAGAACAAAGAAGTTATAGAGAAGCAAGAAGCTTCAACTTATACAATCAAAATCCTCTGCACTAATCTTTTATATAAATTATGTACAAGAATATGCCTTTGTGTAATATCAGAACGTTGATTTAAAAATGGAAGCTCAAACACTACCGCTTGATATAGGGATGATTTTGTGTTTAATTTTGAGCTCATTACAAGTGTTTAGAGTCACTTTAATTGAATGGGTTGTTAGTAAAAATGTTTAATCTCTTATTTGATTTTTTTTGATACCATGAATGTGACACCTAGCATACTTTTAGATTCCTATACTCAGCTGAGACTAGCGAAGCTAGTATAATTTTATTATTATTATTATTATTATTATTATTATTGGACTGATATATATATTTTGCCAATTCCATGGACACCTTGCCTTTTAGCTGAACAAGCACCATGGAAAAGAAATTGAGAATGCCTGGCATGCATACATGTTTGAGTAGAGTCAGGGGCGGAGGCAAGAATTTGTTTCAGGGGCGCCTTATTAAAAAATGATAAATTATATTTTTTTCAAGCGAATAGTGATGCAAGATAATAAGTCAAAAAATAGAACTGTAATAATGATGGAATAATAGCATTTAATAATTTAAAAAATAATTATTTTAAAATAATAAAAACATAAAATACACCTTAAGAGTCCTGTTAGCAACAAATTTAATTACCAAACTTTGAAGAGAAAAAAAAAAAAAAAAAATAGTTTGAATAAAGGAATGCAATTTTTTTTTTTAAGAAAATATAAAGAAGTTTTTTTTTTTTTTTTTTTTTTTTTTTTTAAGAGAATATAAAGGAGGAGGAGGAGGAGAAGGAGGAGTAAGAATGAAAAGAAAGGAAAAAATGATTATTTTAGTGGGCATTTTTGTAAAATTTTACAAATTATAGGCCTATTTGCAATAAAAAATTAATTGGCCCAAGGGTAAATAATTATTTCAGTGGGGGCATTTTTCACTTTTTTTTTATAAATTATTGGCCTATGTGTAATAAAAATTAATGGCCATTTTTAGAAAAAAAAAAATTATTTTAGGGGGGTCATTTTGAAAACTTTTGTAAACTATAGGCCATTTTTGTAATTAAAACTAATGTGCCAGGGCCCCGGCGGGGCGGGGGGGACTTAAATCTGAATTTTATTTTATTTTATATATATATATTTTTTTAGTACGACACAGAGTGTTGTTATAGACTACGACTACCGGGGGGGCGTATAGTGATGTTAGCTGACTGACTTAAATCTGATTTTTTTTTTTTTTTTTTTTTTCTGTTTTTTAGTACGACACAGAGTGTTGTTATAGACTATGACTACATTTTGGTTCCATCATCCATCAGTTGTGCCATACGAGAACAAAAAGATTCATAGAATTGAAAATATATAGGATTAAACACACACACAAACACAAAGAAAAGAGTTTCAATAGATTACATCGCTAAGTTGTATATTTGTGTGCCATATTTTCCTTTTTTTGTTTCTCCTTGTCTCATTTTTCATTTTCTTGCCTGTTATTAAAAATGGTAAGTTGTCACGTTTTTTGTGATTGCTTTATCCACAATTACCTGTTCATCCATGCTCCTGCCTAGAGTGATCAATGTAATTTATCTTATTTTAGTACTTACTAGAACATGTTCATGATTTGTATAACATCTAGTATGTAATGTTAGCATTATCCAAATATAAATATGGGTTCTTGTATTTTTGTTTTTTCAACTTCTTACAACATTTGAATTTTAGTCGATATATATATTGATTAAATCTTTGGGACAATGCCATGGGAAATCTTGCAGACTTGGACACAAATTTGATGGTATAAAGTCATGCCAAACCTTTTTTTAAATGATTTATAAAGAGTTTACTTGAAAATTGAAGTAATAATTACAATTGATTAAGAAGGAATGAAAGGACAAAAGAGAAAAAACCTAATGAAGGGATTCAATACGCCTCAATTACATGAAAGTCTTGAACTTGGTATTCTTTCGATCAACTTATCGTGTATACAGAAGTAAGGATAAAGAGGAGGAAGTAGCAGAAGATGTGGTAATTTTATTTTATTTTTATTTTTTTCTGGTAAGGTAAATTTTTGTATTGAATGTATAAAATGTACAAAGCAGGCCAAGAAGCCAGAGTCAAAGACAACAGCTACAAAAGGGAGACCCCAGAACAACCAGCAAACAGACTATGTTTCATTCTACGAGATGATGGAGCTTGGAAGAATCCATAAGGCAACCACTTCTCTGGACTCCTACAACCCGTAGGCTTGGGAGAGAATAATCTTAATCTGACTGTCTCGAGGATCGAACAGAGAATGGAGGGAGGACTGGAGGATTGCTAGAGCTATTCTCGAAAGCAGCAAAATTCATATCCATCCAAATACAATAAACTGTGCTAGCAAATAGGAGCTTGATGACATAAACTTAAGAACTTTTTGAGAATCCATAGTGATAAACTGTCCAACTTATAAGAGCTCCAATCTGAAGGAGAGAGATGCAAACCACAGTGGGCAAAAACAGAAGTGCAGAGCTGAGAGGAGAAAGGGAAATGAAACAGAATATGAGAGATGGATACAGAGGAAGATTTACATAAAAAAATCAGAATGAAGGAAAGTGAAGGAAAGATAACTAGGGGGAATCAAGAGTGGAGAGTTTGTTTATGAGGGCCATCAAAAGTACAAAACTGAGCTTAGTAATGTTCCTTTTGAAAGAATCAGAATTTTAACTATAGCTGGAATAATGGATTTGGTTACTCTTAGAGACGGTGGGATCAAAGGATAATGGAAATGTAGCATTCACTGGATCAAAAGCAAAATATGTTGGTACGGGCATCTTTGATGGGAGAGTGGGAAGTTGAGCTTCAAAATTAAGCACATGAATTGCCTGTTTTATTGAAGGCCTAAGATTGTCATCAGGATGAGCACACCAAAGCCCAACAATCATCAAACATTTCAACTCTTGCTCATCAAAATCTGCACATAATTTGGGGTCTGCTGCTTCAAGAAGTTTTCCTGCTCCATAAAGGTTCCAAACCCACTCCACTAGCCTTGCTCGAGTTTCTTGTGCCTTGAGATCAATGGATTTTCTTCCGCATGCTATTTCCAGTGCAACAATTCCGAAGCTGTAGACATCTGATTCCTTACTAGATTTGCCCATAATGACACATTCAGGAGCCATGTAGCCCATTGTCCCTGCCAAAAGTGTTGTTTGCGATCCTTTTTCATGGTCAACAAGCCTAGCTAGCCCAAAATCCCCAAGTTTGGCATTGAAACTTGAATCCAACATAATGTTGCTAGATTTAATATCCCTATGTAGCACGCACTGTTCCCACTCTTCGTGAAGATAGAGCAAAGCAGAGGCCAAACCGTGAACAATTTTGTACCTCATTGCCCATGTCAATAAGCTTTGTCCTTTGAAAAGATGGGAATCTAAGCTACCATTTGGCATGAACTCATAAACGAGTAACAGCTCATTTTTTTCATGGCACCAACCAATGAGCTGCACCAGATTCTTATGCCTTAATCTGCTAATGATCTTAACTTCTGATGCATACTCTTTAAGCCCTTGCTCAGAACCTCTTGACACCCTCTTCACAGCAACATAAGAAGCCAACTCTCTCAAGAAACCTCTATAAACCCCACCAAACCCTCCCTCTCCAAGCTTTTCTTCATTTGCAAAGTCATTTGTAGAATGAGCCAACTCACCGTAGGAAAACTTCTTTGGCCCGATACCCTTCTCAAATTCATCATCCATGGATAGATTGACGACAAATGCCGCATCTTCTTCTTTTCTTCTACTCCCTTTCTTCCACAAGCTAATGGATATCAAACCCAATCCACCAATAAAAACACATGTTCCAACAATTAATCCTGCCACTAGAGCTGATTTGTTTTCCTTCTTTACTTTGGGTTCAGGGCTTGGCGTCACTGGCACTGTTTTTGTTGAGCCTGGACTGGGGCTTGGTGTCACTGGCACTATTTTTGTTGAGCCTGGACTGGGGCTCGGTGTCACCAGTGCTGGCTCTGTTGAACTGAAACTCCATGATTTAATAGTATGCTTCTCATAAGAGTCCCCTGTTGAGGCTGAGAAGCCAAAGTCAACCCATTCTGGCAAGCACTTTCTCAGATCAACTTTATGACTAAGGTTACCTTGTTGAACAATGCCGTTACCAAAATAACTAGTGAAGCCAACACTCAGAATTTTGGAATCCGAACTATAACTAATCCAAGCTTCATTTTCTCCCCCGTGAGTAATATTTCCATACCATATTGAAGTGTTAACAGATCTCATAGACTTAACATCAATACCTACATGAGAGCTGTCCAAGGCGTACGGGTCAAAGGCAACATTCATGTAAGTGTCGAACTCCACAGCAACAAATGGAGTAGTGGTAGAGTTCATTGTTATATTGTCGACTGGAAGACCAAGGCCACTGCCTGGTGTGACAAGGATATCAGAATTGGATATGTTTGGGACAAGAAAGAATGCAAGCCCATCGCCGTGGTTAACTGAATCTCCTTCTGAATTAATGACAAAGGAGAAATGGGTGGTGAAATCTGCCATGTTTTGAGAAGCCTTGTCCCAAAGGTGCAGTGGTTTGACATATGTGGATCGGCCAACTTTCTGCGTTTGCGGTTGGCCACGCTCATCGGGAGTGACTTGGAGGCCTTGTTCTGTGATATAAGCGTCTGGGTAGGCTTTAATGTTGACATTTTGATCTCTGCCTGTGATTTTAGGGATGTTGAATTCTAGAGGAGTTGCATGGGGGAAGATCATGAGAAAAAAGGTGATGATCATGAAGAAAATATAGAGAAGCTTCTTTGGTAATTGTACAAGGCTACTGTCATTGCAAGAGTAGTAGTACTTGCAGAGTCTGACCATGATTTATAATTTGATAACTAGCTAGGAACAGTACTAAAGATGGGAGTTAGTTTGGATTTATTTGATTAAGCTTGCAGGTTGACAGGCTTAGTATATCAGATCTGGATTCTCTCTGGCGCTTAAAAGAGTCCTGTACTCCGTCAAATGTGGAGATTGCATCAATCAGGTGAACTTCACAATTTCAGCATTTGTGGAAGTCTTAGATGGGAGAATGGAACTCCCTGCCGGCCAGCTAATATCACAATTTTTCTATATATATAAATATTTACATATCCGTGTGTATGTGTTTGTGTAGTTAATTAGTTATACAGGAGGAAAGTTGAGCATTGACTTGACCATAGAAAATGCAAAGCGAAGTTGAATAATAGACTTGAATATATATATATAGTTTTTTTTTTCTTGGATAAATTTAAAATTGTACTCCTTATTGTCACAACCCGCTCGCCGTGAGAACAAGAGATACTTACCAAACACCTCCAATATTTCATAATCTACTTGCCTCAGACTAAGCTAAATTTAAAACTGAAAATCCAAGGTCTCCTCGTTGTCAAACATCATATAACCCATAAACTATACCTATGACGACAAAATTTAATAGTAAAGTTTCCAAAGGTTGGAACCATCCAAATTACTCTGTACCTAAACGCCAATTATATAAGGTATAAAAGAGCCAAGATATGTACAGAGGAGCCACAATAGCCAAAGGCAAAAGCCAAACCAATAGCTCACAAAAACAAAATAGTTGCAAAATACACTCCTCTACTCTCTCTCTCTCTATATATATATATATATAAATAACATTACGTGGTTTCAAATAGTTGCAAAATACTATGTAATTAGAAAGATAACACGCTTTCTGGGGTACATTGCTTCAACAGTGTGTCAGAAAGATACAATATTTACAATAATTGTAAAAGAAAAAACTTCTTTGATGAAGATTCTTTTGTAAAATTCGGATAAGATTGTGGCACACAAACTCTGGATCTTGCATTGCCACAAACAATCAGACCAGTTCAAACAAGAAAGTCACAAAATGGCAAGAAACAGAAATTGAAATTCAAGAATTGGAAATAAATTAACTGAAGTAAAAATGATTGCAGTTTACCTGATTGTCACTAACAGTCTCAATTGAACCATCAACAAGGCGGATTATCCTCAGTTCTGTAGAAAAAAAAAAAAAAAAAAAAAAAAAGCCCCAAAGCGACACCACGGTGGCCCACCGACCTCCTGTGACCGGAGGAGACTCTTGACGAAGGCTAAGAGGACCGGTGATGGCATTATCTGTGAGTATGAAGAAGCCATGTCTAGTAGAAGAAAATAGAGCATTGGGAATCTCACCCTCTCAAATGGTTGAGCAGCCCTTCGGTGCTCTCCAAATTTTTGATAGCCAAAGTGCCATAGGGCCTTTGGCTCTCCCATAAAATAAAAATAAAAAATTATTTTCTTTTAGCAAAAAAATGAAAATCAACTTATTGAGCCAATAAAAGTTATAAAACTGTTTAGGCAGTGTGAACGAAGTGGGCTCTCAATTCAGTCTTGTGCAGAATTTTTTTTGAATTTCTACATTTTTTTATAGCTAAAAAAAAAAATAATAAGATAAAATAAAATTTAAAAAGCAAAAAATCAGCCATTGCCCATTTTAAAAGAATTGGACCCTTCACAAAAGGAGAGGGTGCCAAATGCCAACGTTTCGGATATCCTGCTTTTATCAAAAGGCTCCGTGGTATGCCCGAGATGATGACAATTTGGGGGTAGGTTATACCTTTTTACAGAGTGACCTCTGTTGCGGCTTCTTTCGTTGGTCAACATGTTTGCTGACAGCGGCTGCTCAAGTTTATGTGCTTGCGGTTGAGGCATGTAAGCGCAACGAGAATCTTAAGAGAATCTCTTAAGCATATACGATCATTTAATTATAATCTTCTTAAGAAATTATGTCCAATTCTTCGGCTAAATATCACTACTCCATTTAAAATAATCAGTAAGAGAGTTTAAAATTGATGATAACATATTCGTCTAATTGAAGAAATTTTATGATTTGATATAGTAGATAAACTCATATATGTTTATTGGTTAACAAATAAATTTGATAAATTAGTCATTTTCCTTGGTAATATATTTTTAAATGGTCACCATCTGTATAACATTTAAAATAATCTTTTTTTGTCTTCTTTTTATTTCATACCATGAGGTCCATGAGTATTTATCTAATTTTACAACACCCAGAGTCCATACTCCGTAGTTGGTAAATTGAGAGAATATGTTGTCCCAAAAAAATAATAATACAGGAAGTGTTTTGCAATTTTGTTAAACTATGTAGAGTTTAGTGTAATAAATAAGTTAGAGAGATGGAAGAGGCTGCTTCCTGGATTGTCTGTGAGTCAGGCTGTGACTTACCCGGGGGTCGGGACTGATGTTGCGGTTGCAGTATTCAGGCTTGGATCTACCTTATAAATATAAGAGAGAGGTTTGGTGAAAAAATGAAATTTACTCAGAATTTAAATTGTTGAAATTTAAATTGGTGAATTTGATGAAGGAGATATCAGCACACCAATTCATAAGTATTGTTTGAAATCTTGTCCATCAGAATTAGAATCACTAAGGGCTTTGTGATCCAATGATATTTTCTCTATTTTTTAACGTAAATGGTGAGAATTCAAGTTTTGAAATGAGCAAAATTGTGTTTTTGTCTAATGGCCAAAAATAAATAAATAAATAAATTTCAGAATCAGAATCTGCAGATAATTTTGGGCTGGATGCTTCAAGAAGCTTTCCCATTTCATGAAGAAACCCAACCCACTCCACTTAATTCCTTTTTTCTATGTAGGCCAAATTCGGCCCAAATGGCTTGAGGCCCATTCTACCTGCAAATAATTATTTTTTTATTTTTGGAACACAAGTGTGCGCACGTCTCTCACTTCCGCTCATCTCTCACAAATTCACAATCCAGCTTCACGACCGTCCACTCAAGTTCGCGCCCGTCCACTCAGAGGTACAAGGTTTCAAACTCTCTTTTTTTTTTCTTCGCCAATTAAAGATAGATATGATTTTTTTTTTTTTTGGTAGATTGATGTCTAAATATATATTGAAGATTTTGTTATTTTTTTGTTTCAAATCTGCTCTGTAATAAGTTTGTGAACTTCTGATGTGCACTCAATCTCTAAAGATAGTGTGTTTCTTGTTTAATCAGTGTATGCATATCCTTAATATGGTATGATTTGTTCATAAATTTATCTACATATCAACATATGTATAAATATTGTGCAATATCAGAACTTTGGTTTTAAAATTGAAGCTCAAACAGTATTGTTTGACATGGTGTTTAGAGCCACTTTAATTGAATGGGTTGTTGGTAAAATATTACATCTCTTATTTGATTTTCTTTGCTTCTGTGGTACACCTTGAATGTGACAGTTGGCATTCTTCTAGATCCCTATACTCAGCATAGACTCTGGCGACCCTAGTATATAATTTTTTTTTTTTTTTTTTTTTAAATGCCAATTTATAGACTAGGTCTGGTATTTTGGTTCCATATTCACCATACATATTTTCCTTTTTGTTTCTCCTTGTCTCATTTTGCATTTTCTTGCCTGTTATTAAAAATGAGAAGTTGTCACGTTTTTTTGTGATTGCTTTATCCAATTACCTGTTTCTTTGATGTTGCATGACATGCTATACTGTTCATCCATGCTCCTGCCAAGAGTGATCAATGAAATTATCTTATTTTGGTAGTTACTAGAACTTGGTCATGATTTGTGTAAGATCTAGCATGTAATGTTAGCATTATCCAAATTGTTATGACAAACGCAAGGAAATCAAGTTGAATGAAAAATCACGACAGAAAAGTAAATAAAGAACACAAAGATTTAGACATGGTTCGGCAACAGCCTACATCCACGGTTGGGATCTGGTGAGATTACCAATTTCCAACCCCTCACTTTGTTTCTATACGAATTTTAGAGTCTACCACTCTAAACCCAAAATGCCGTTATATATCGGGTTACAATAGACTAATTAGGATTCACAACTCATGAGCAAAACGGGTCGTTTGGCCCACAAAAAACTCGTCCAACGGGTCATAAGATCGGGCCAAAATATCACACAAATATAAATTTGGGTTCTTGTATTTTTGTTTTCTCAAATTCTTACCACTTTTAAATTTTAGTCAATGTGTATATATATATATATATATATATATATATATATATATATTGGGTTACCAAACATTTTTCTGCTTCCTGCTTTCAAAAATTCAACCACATATGTATGTTGCTAAATCGTGTTTCCGCTTTTGACAGAAATGATAGCATAGCAGAACCATTGCTTCCAAAAAGTCTATATAAATACATTTTGTAGCATTTGTCAGTGCCTTGTTTATGTAACATATGTGTTTACCCATTTGATAGTTTAAAATTTGAAGTCATTCTAGCAGTATTTGAAATGATTTACAAAGAGTTTGCATGAAAATTACGCAACATTTACCGTGCTAAAGAAACGAAAGAACAGGAGAAAAAATAATGCAGAATTCCAATACAATAGACCTCAATTACATGACAATCATGAACTTCATATTCTTCAAATCACCTTACCGTGTATGCAAAAGAGATGCAGTTGCAGAGGAAATTGTAGAAGACGTGGTAAGCTTTGAGGAATCAGTATTGTAACTGCCGCTCGAATAATGGATTTGGTTACTCTCAGAGACAGTGATATCAAAGGATAATGAAAATGAAGATACAGGTGCATTCACTGGATCAGGGGCAAGATATGTTGGTACGGGCATCTTTGATGGGAGAACGGGAAGTGGAGTTTCAAAATTAAGCACATGAATTGCCTGTCTAATTGAAGGCCTGAGATTGTAATCAGGATGAGCACACCAAAGCCCAACAATCATCAAACATTTGATCTCTTGCTCATCAAAATCGGCACATAATTTGGGATCTACTGCTTCAAGAAGCTCTCCTGTTCCATAGAGGTCCCAAACCCACTCCACCAGTCTTGATTGAGTTTCTGGTGCCCTGAGATTAATTGGTTTTCTTCCACATGCTATTTCCAGTGCAACGATTCCCAAGCTGTAAACATCTGATTCCTTACTAGACTTGCCCGTAAGGACACATTCAGGAGCCATGTAGCCCATTGTCCCTGCCAAAAGTGTTGTTTGGGATCCTTTTTCATGGTCAACGAGCCTGGCTAGCCCAAAATCCCCAACTTTGGCATTGAAATTTGAATCCAGCATAATATTGCTTGATTTAATATCCCTATGCAGCACGCATTGTTCCCACTCTTCGTGAAGATAGAGCAACGCAGAGGCCAAGCCATGGAAAATTTTGTACCTCATTGCCCATGTCAATAAGCTTTTTCCTTTGAAAAGATGGGAATCTAAGCTCCCATTTGGCATGAACTCGTAAACAAGTAGTAGCTCATTTTTTTCATGGCACCAACCAATGAGCTGCACCAAATTCTTATGCCTTAATCTGCTAATGATCTTAACCTCCGATGCATACTCTTTAAGACCTTGCTTAGAACTTCTTGAGACCCTCTTCACCGCAACATAAGAAGCCGTCTCCCTCAAGAAACCTCTATAAACACCACCAAACCCTCCCTCTCCAAGCTTTACTTCTTCATCAAAGTTATTTGTCGAATGAGCCAACTCACTGTAGGAAAATTTCTTTGGTCCAATACCCTTCTCAAATTCATCATTCATGGATAGTTCAAAGACAAATGCCGCTTCTTCTTCTTTTCCTGCACTCCTTCTCTTCCACAAGCAAATGGCAATCAAACCCAATCCACCAACCAAAACACATGAGCCAACACCTAATCCCACCACTAGTGCCGTCTTTCCTTTAGGTTTGGGGCCTGGACTGGTGCTTGGTGTCTCCGGCACTGGATCTGTTGAGCCTGAACTGGGGCTCGGTGCCACTGGTACTGGCAGATCTGTTGAACTGAAACTCCATGATTTAATGGCATGTTTTTCGAAAGATGCTCCGGTTGAGGCTGAAAAGCCAAAATAAACCATTTCCGGCAAGATGACACTCAAATCAACAATGCAACTAAGGTTATCTTGTCGAACTATTGCATTATTTACAATACTAGTGAAGCTGACACTCAAAGTTTTCGATCTAGAATTATAAGTAATCGATGCTTCATTTTCTCCCCCTTGAGTAATATTACCATACCATATTGAAGTGTTAACAGATCTCAAAGAGCTAAGATTGATACCTACATGACTGTCGGTCTGGTTGTATGGATCCCAATCATTCTTAAAAGTGTCGAACTCCACAGCAACAAATGGAGTGGTGGCGTTAATTGTGACAGGGTCGATTGGAAGACCAAGAGCACCTCCTTTTGTGTTGAGGATAGTACTTATATTCGAAACATAGGGAAGCAGGAAGAATGCAAATCCATCGCCGTGGTTTAAACTTCCTCCTGAATCAATGACAAAGGAGAAATTGGTGGCGAAGTCTGCTATGTTTTGAGAAGCCTTGTCCCAAATGTGCAGAGCTTCAATATATGTGGCTCGACCAACTTTATCTGTTGGCGCTTGGCCGCGCTCGTCTGGGGTGACTTGGAGGCCTTGTGCTGAGACATAAGAGTCTCCGTAGACTCTTATTTTGACGTTTAGATCATTGCTTGTGATTGCAGGGATGTTGAATTCTAATGGTGTTGCAAGAGGGATGATGAGAAGAAAGAAAAAGGTGATCATGAAGAAAATATAGAGAAGCCTCTTAGGTAATTTTACAAGGGTACTGTAATTGCAAGAGTAGTACGAGTACTTGCAGAGCATGACCATGGTGGTTAGCTAGTTTTGGATTATTTGATTAAGCTTAAAGATCCACATGCTTGGTGTATATGCGTGTCAATTATGTTATTGATAAATTATAACTGCAGATCAGTTCTTGAGATATGTTGAATCAGTCTTTGTATACCTTCTCTTTATCTTTTGGGATAAATTATTTTTTTTTTATTTTTATTTTTTCTGTTTTATTTGAAGAAGGAGACGAAAACAAAACATTGCTTGGACAGGTATTTCTTCTTAAAAAATACTGAAGCATACGCAATTTACGCGTTTGTGGGCGTCACAGATTTGAAAAAAACTCCTTGCCGGCTACCATCGTAATGGCCGCTATGAAATAAATTGATAACAAACCACCTAAGTTCCTAACCTAACTACCAACCAAAAATATTATATATATATATATAGAGAGAGAGAGAGAGAGAGAAAGAGAGAGAGGTGTTATATATGGAGGAAGGTGGAGGCTTGGAGCATTGACTGACTTCACCATATAAAATGCAGGATTTTGGATTGTGAAAAAGTTTAAGGGGAGATTTCATTATCACAGAGGATGTGCCATGATAGGTGAAGTTTATTTTATTATTTTATTTTTGGTGCTAGTTAAAGAATTATTATTTTTATTTTGTTTTATTTTTGGTGCTAGTTAAGCCAACACAAATGGATTTGGTTTCTTCCACATGCTATAATTTGATCCAGTGCTACAACTCTAAATTAATTGTGCAAAGAGGATGGCGGGATGTAAATCAATGTTCAAATATTTGATCAAATTAAAACTGTAAAGCTGGGTAGTTTAATATTTAATCTATTAATATAAATGTCATGCTTTTTTTTTCTCGTATAATTTTTTTTTTATTTAAAATTCATTCTTATATCTTTTTGAGATGAATTAGTTGTGACCCCTTAAGGAATGCACTTATAATGTAATTGATCATGTTAATGTGGAAAATTATGAACTTATTGTATAATGCCAACAGTAATTAAGATAATTTTAGAGTTTTAAGAATAACTCCAACAAGTGCAGGTTATTGCCAACAAAAAATTGGCATCAATGTGACTCCAACAAAAGCTAGAGCTCTCATATATGCACTAATGTAAAAAAAATAAATAAATAAATAAATAAATAAATAAAAAATCACCCATAATGTTTACATTTTGGACAAATAATACTCCGGCGACAAGCTTTCATCCTTGCAGGATGGCAAACACCCACAGATCCAGACCCTTCTCATTAGATTCCATCACCGGTGACAGGAATGACACCGCCTTCTATATGCACCATCATTAATGGCGTCCCGAGCTCGCCATCCTTCACCGTCGCCAATAGCCACCAACAGCTAGGTTTGTGATGTGTCTTTGTTTGATGATACGTTGTGTCAACTAAACAAAAGGGTATAATAGGAAGAGAAAAGGGCAAATTAGGGTTTTTAAATTTACTTTAAGTTAATTTTGACTAAAAAATGATTAGAGAGTCTTATTTGCAATTTTTTTAAAAAAAAAATTTTATGGACAACAATACATATTTTTTAAAAGGGGAAATTATTTATGCACAAAGTCTATACTAGAGGGATTTTTTTGCACTTATCCCTTTTCTTTTTTAGTTTCTTTGTATACTTGTTGAATAAGGCATTCTTCAAGTTTGAAAGAATCCGAAAGTTCATATAATCTCTGAATTTGTGGGTCTCACTCACATGGGGATGGGATTGACACTGAATGCTGAGATAACTCATAAGGACCGGTACCTTTCTGGATTTTCTAAATAGATTGATGACAAGTTAATTACCTATTCAAAGTATAGGTATTGTAGAAATTGAAAACAGGCTGAAGTGACTTATATATGTACATTGCAAACTACAAATTTTGGACTTGGAGTCATTTCCCCTTATCAACGGGAACTTCTACATTTCAATCAAACTAACAAACGTGAATTAAATTCCAGTCCCGTGGTTTTTATTCAATGCATTGTAGTTCAGAGTTAGTTTATCCTTTGTGTCTATTTTGGATAGCTAACCATAGCAGAAAAAAAATGTTTGTGAATTGATTGGGAAAACCATACAAGCTTATACTAGTAGAAGAACTAAATGTGGAGCAATTTTATAATGTTGCGTTTGGTGTGCAGGATTGGAATGAAATGGAATGGAATGGTCATTTTCATTTTATTGTTTGGTTGTAAATATGAAATGTGTAGGAATGGAATGATAATAACCATTCTAGTGTTTGGTTAAACCAATTTTAAATTTAGAATGGAATAAATTTCAAATTGCATTCTCCAAAATATCCCTGTTAGTAAAAAATAAATTAAATTAACAAAATGATATTCTTCTATAATTTTTTTTAAAATAAATGGTGGTAGTGGCGGTGGTGGATGGTGGTGGAGTTGGAAAGCGGTAGTGGTGTAGGTGGTGGTGTTGGAAGGCAGCAACGCTGGCAATGGTGGAAGGTGGCGAAGTTGGTGAAAGGCAGTAGTGGTGGAAGGCGGTAGCAAGAGTGTTGGTGGTGTTGGAAGGAGATAGTGATGTAAGTGGTGGTGGTGGAAGCCAATGGAGGTGACTGTGGTTGTGGTGGAAGGTGGTGGAAGGTGGTGGCGGTGGAAGGCGGTAACGGTTATTGAAGGTGGTAGAAGACGATGGTGGTGGTGGTGGTGGAAGGCGGTAACGGTTATTGAAGGTGGTGGAAGACGATGGTGGTGGTGGTGGAAGGCGGTGGTGGTGGTGAAAGGCGGTGGCAGTAGTGGTTGTGAAAGGCGGTGATGGTAGAAGGTAGGGGAAGGCGATGACGATGGTGGTGGTGGTGAAAGGTATGGTAGAAGGCGGTGGTGGCGGAAGGCTACGGTGGTGGTGTAAGACAGTGGCAGTGGTGAGAGGTGGTGGCGGAAGTAGAAGGTGGAAGTAGAAGGTGGAAGGCGATGGCAGTGGTGGAAAGTGGTGGTGAAAGGTGGTCGCGGAAGACGGCGGTGGTGGTGGTGGTGCAACGCGGCGGCGGTGGTGGTGGAAGGCGGTGGTAATGGTGAAAGGCAGTGGCGACAGTGGTGGTAGAAGGCGGTGGCTGTGATGAAAGGCGGTGGCGGTGGCGGTGGCATTGGTGGTGGTGGAAGGTGGTGAAAAGTGATGGCGACAATGGTGTTGGAAGGTAGTAGCGGTGGTGAAAGACGGTGGCGGCGGCGATGGTTGGGGCAAAGGAAGGCAATGTTGGTGGTGAAAGGCGGTGGCGGTTGTGGAAAGCAGTGGGTGGTGGTGAAAATCGATGGTAGTGGTGGACGGCGGTGATGTGGTGGTGGTGGTGAAAGGTGGAGGTGGTTGTGGTGGAAAATGGTGGTGATTTTTGGACTTGGAACATAAGGGTTTTTTGGGAAGTTGATGTAGTGTCTCTGATTTTTCCTATTTTTCATTTTTGGGGATTTTTTAATTTTTTAGAATTTTTCTTTTCGTACCTCGTTTTGCCTGCCGGACACAATAGGGTGTGCCGGGTGAGTCCCGAGAGTTGGTTTGGACATTTCTTTGAACTCAGGACTCTTAGAAATGCATTGCTGGCCATTTCGACGTTTTTTAATTTTTCAGGCCGAGAGGTCCAAGGCAAAACCCGCAATCGGTATTGTTGTGCGCAAAAATTATGTTAGAAATTGTGAGTGAAAATTATTTGATTAGTCATCAATAGATGTCTTTTACTGAACAGGTGTGATTACTAGTTGGTTGTGGGATGAAAAGATGCAACTTAAAATGAACAGACATAACCTATTGGAGTGGATATGTCTAGTGGTGAACAGACACCATGTGAACCAGTACAACCTATTGGAGTAGATGTGTCTAATGGTGAATGGACTCCATGTGAACCATTGCAACCAATTAGAGTGGTTGTGTCCGGTAATGAAGAGACACATATAAGTGGTTGTGTCCAATGATGAAGAGACACACCTAATCCAAAAAGGCACTTATATTTCTATAAATACCCTATTGGGCTGCCATTTGCAATTCAATTCAATTTTTTTTCTCTCCCTCTCTAAACTTGAACCCAACCCAAGTGGGTTCAAACCATAGGTCAAGTGGTCCGAGCCACTTAGACCCTAATTCAATTTCATCGAACCAAATTAAGATTGGTCCGAATCATTTGGTTCAGATTGCATCCAATTTAGCATTTATATAGTATAGATGCATTTTTTAGTCAGAGAAAGTATTACATAGAGGAGGTTCGTCGTATCCACGAGTTTGTAGTGCAGTTACTGGTGGATGTAGACCGTTATATCCTGCGAGATAGACGCCACTGCATTCGTTAGCACCATAGCGGGGTGAATCTGTCTTAAGGACATAATATCCAATACTAGCCTCAGTCCAGGTTCTTTATTTATTATTATTATTTTATTGCTTTAATTTGCATGTTTAATTAAATATTGAGTTGAATAATTAATTAATTATTTTTAGCATATTATTAATTATCTCATGGCATATTAGTATAAGGTTAGTTATATTTTAAATGTCATATGAAGCATATATTTTTCAACAATCTTAAGACAGATTTACGCCTTGCATAGATTTTATTATATGCTTCTATTTAAAATATAAACAAGTATAGATTATACTAATAATTGAGATATAATAAAATATTGTTATATACATTATTATATGATAATATGCTAAATATTGATGTGTTCAATATTATGTGAAATTGAAGCATGTTATATAAATAGATTATTGAATATTTTAATTTTGTAATATGATATTATGTAGTATATTATATTATCTTAAATTTGTGCTAACTAGATGTGAGAAAAGGTATTTCGTTACTTTTATCAATGAGTGCACAAGATACTGTTGTGTATATTTCCTATGAAGTAAAGATGAAACTTTAGAAATATTTAAATATTACAAAAATGAGGTTGAGAATCAACTTGGCAAAAAAAATCAAGGTATTAAAAAGTGACAGAGGTAGTGAATACAAAGCACCATTCGCTAACATTTATTCAGAATATGGTATTATTCACCAAACTATTGCTTCTTATTCACCTCAATGGAAGGTATTTGTAATGTTTTCATTTTTCACCATTTTTCATTTTCGGGAATTTTTGTTTTCGCAAGGGTACTTTCGTCTTTTCTCGTTTTGCGTATCGGATACCGTGGAGTGTGCCGAGTATGTCCGAGAGTTGGTTGGGGCATTCCACTGAGTTTAGGACTCTTGAGAATGCAAGTGTTGCTATTTCGGTATTTTTCTATTTTTCGGGCTGGACAGTCCCGTGTGGGACCCACTACCGAAATTATTGCATATGGGGATTTTAGTTAGGTCCATTTGCATCTCATACATTTTATTTAATGTGTTTTATGTGGATTTTATATAGTTTGTGTGTGTGTATATATATATATATATTTTGGTGCAAAAGAAAAGTAAAAAAGATGGGTTTTTAATTTTTAGTGGTGTGACCCACCACTAATATGTTTTGTTTGGCCAAAAGGCCACTTTGGTCTCAAATTCTCTCTCTCTCCTCGTAATCTTTCTCTTCCCCTCACTTCACTTCACTTTTTCTTTTTCTTTTGCTCTCAAATTTCAAGTTTCAATTACTTCTTTAATTGTTGGAGTTTTTGGGTGCCGTTTGTGGCAAAACGGAGAGCACGTCGAGATCTACGTGTAAGTACAAACAATTCATCATTTGGTGCACTCTAGGGATTTCGAATTTAGGACCCATTTTGAGAGTTTTTATACAAAATTGAGGTAGGGATTTCTAATTCCCAATTTCTTGCACCTTTGTAAATTTTTCTACAATAATTGTTGTCAAGCATATTTTATTTGAGTTGATTACCTCTAAAATGATTTAATAGTTGTGTATGAAGTTCATGACTATGTGTATAAGTTGATTTGTGTGAAAAATATGCTTAATTATTGATTTTATATACTTATGTGCTTAGTAACTTGTTAGAAATTGCTATGTGGATACATGTTGATTTTATGAGATTATGAAGTTTCTTATTGTTATAATATTGTAAGGCATGAGATATTCATGCATATCATTAGGCATGAAAAGGGGAGTTGATTTGAAACGAAAGAAAAAGGGACTTAGGAGAAAGTTTTGATTAAAGGGATTTTGAGAAAACCCGGACGCGAAGGAGGTACCGAGGGTCCGTGGTGTTAATGTAACATAGAGAGAACTAGGGACATCACCCTAGCGTGGTTGAGCTAGTTGGGCCCCAAATGACGCCGTGGAATTACCAAGGGTCAGGGATAGTAGCCAAACATTCTCTCGTAAAGCTGAGGAGTCACTGAGGGACGGGTTATGTTAATGGTTTGAAAAGTGATGGATGGTTTTGAAAATAGGGAGTGACATGGCATGGCATAGCATCACATTATTCATTTGGACTTGAAATTAATGTTGTGTTTTCCCGGCATAGCATGATCCCATTTTCTCTATTTCTATTCATTGTTAGGATTCACGGAGTCACAAGAGGTGTGTTTTAGACACCACCTACTGAGCAAATTAGTCACCCATTATATTTAACATTTTTTAGGTCATGGGAAGGAAGTGGCAGATGACAATCTACCGCAAGCTTGAGGGTTGCTAGAAGTCCATTTCGCTATCTTTTGTATCTTTGAGCCATCATTTTGTAAAAGCTTATTTTGGAATGTATTTAAACCTGCTAGCATGGCCTTGTAATTCAACTATGAGCCTTAGCTCTATTTTGATGTAAATTGATCTAAATGTAAAAACTATGCATGATTTTTCATTTGAATGGTTTTGTTGATGTTGTATCATATTAAATTGTTGATGATCATAACCATGGTAAGTAGTTTTATCATTTGAAGTGTTTTTAGATCAAGTTTGAGGCAGATTTGCAAGGTTCCCCATAGCCCCTCACTCATTTTTAGGTTTATAGCATTTTCAGTAGCAGGACTAGCACGCAAAGCCATTTCAGCCCACCGAAATGCCTGTTTCGGCAAATCGGTTCATCCAAAGACTTCAGCCACTGTTGAAATCACAACCAGCAAACCAAAATGCCTGCTTCGGCCGACCGATATAGGGGAGATTGCTTCAGCCGACTGAAGCCCATTTCGGTTGACCGAAGTGCATCTGCTCTGCTCACTTTGTTCTTTTTTCCGATGTAATCTGTCCCGAGCCTTAGGAATTTGCATTGTGTTGTTGTACAGCGTAATTATGACCTAAGAATGATGTTTTGACATTAGAAATGACGAGAATGACTTAGGTAACCTCGGGTTCGGGTAAGGACCGGATAATGGTTTTGACCTCCAGGTTTGGGTCATTACACTGTTGCTGAATGCAAAAACCGTACTTTAGAAGAAAATGATGAATGTTATGTTAATAAGTTTTGGTTTAACTTAGAATTTGTAGGGGGAAGTTTTGCTTTCCGTAAATTATGTTCTCAATAAAATATCTCAAAAGAAACTAATGTGACACCATATGAATTATAGAAAGGTCGAAAACCTTTATATAAATTCTTCGAAGTGTGGGGGTGTCTAACTAAAGTTGCAGTTTTTACTCCTAAGAAAGTTAAAGTGGGACCTATAATGTGACAACCTTGTGGGTGGGTGTACTGTGAGCGGGTGCAAGAGGCACTAAAAGGCTACCATACTAGGCGATTTACAGGTGCACAGTCTCACATCGCTTAGGTGAGGGAAATGTGATGCTTTTATGTGGTAGAGTGGATCGTTACATAAAACCTTTGATAGGTTATACTCATAACAGTAGTGCATATCGTTTTCTTGTGCATAAATCATACAATGAAAACAAGGATGAGCTTAAACGTTGCAAGAGAGCTAAAACGTCTAACTCCTTTGGTCCTGATTTTCTAACATGTTTATTAGAGAATGAGCCACAAAGCTTTAAAGAAGCAAAGTCTTCTCCTGGATATTATTATTTCTTAGATTAATTATGTGATATAATTAATCATGTAATATAATATTATTTATGTGAGTTCAATATTATTTATATAAGTGCTTACTTTTATTTTAAATTATAATATTGAACTATGTAGTTAAATTACTTAGTGTGCATAGTAATTCAATTTTTCAATATAGTTTATTTAATGTGTGATATTATTAACTTTGTTTATGAGTTCATGACTGATTTGTGTATTTAATACAGTAGACAAAAATTGACAAGTCCAACTATGTCAATTCTCCCAATAGGCAAAGGAAAAAAAAAATTATACTAATGTCTAAGACACGTATAATTATGAATTGGCTAAATTAGAGAAGATTTTTCGAGAACTTTAAAGAGTTTAATGGAAAATGTTATGGATACACTAAGCTAATACATTGAGACAAACTAAATCAAGCTAGTTAGCTAAAGAGTTTAATGGAAAATGTTATGGATACACTAAATTAATACATTGAGACAAACTAAATCAAGCTAGTTAGCTATAATGTACATTTTAGCTAAAAGCAAAAATGTTATTGAGTTGCAAATTATTTAGCTTAGCTACAATCTAAAATGATTAATGAGATGCACAGAACCTAAGAGGAAGATGAAAATTTGTTAGCTGGTTTTAACTCTCAACTTGGTAGAAAAAAATACGAAGGTGATAAGTAGCCATTTTAGCCATAAGTTATTTGAGTTATACATCATATCTGCTCATGTAGGAGGGAATAATACTGCTTGTAAAGTAGTAGTTTTTGAAGAAAATTCTTCAAAACAAATTACTCTATTACCAAGGTAGACTACTTAGATAAGTGTGTACAAAGTTAAGAGCTATTAGAATTGATAACTGAGCAAACTTAACTTCAAGCTAGTGGTAATAATAGAGAAGTTGGTGTCATCATAACCTAGTAGTGAGTTATTTGCTTAAATGATTGAGTTATGTGATGTGTGACACTTGAAAGGTTATGACATATTAATATGACTGACTTAACATGAACCTAAACAGAAATAACTCGTCATAAATATAAGAAATGTAGAAGCAAATATTTAAATAGAACACAATCTAATTTATATCTCTAACATTAATTCACAATAATGTCGGTCAATTATTATAAGAATAAGTCAGAGATAAAGTAATAAAGTGAGTACATATGCATTATAGATTGTTATACATGTTTGTTAAGAAGCGAATATGGAAAGGTAGATGAGGTGAAGTATTTAGTATATGGTATTTCAAAAGTTAGAAAACCATAATAAATACAATTTCAAGATTATCCCAAAGTTGTGGGGTGATATTATCTATAAATGAAATTTGCTACGAGACACCTCATCTTAAAATAAATACTTATAAATGTGGAAGGTTCCGAATCCTAAGAGTTTTAGGATAGAACCAAAAATCATTTATAGTATTATACTAGTAGTGCATGTTGTTTCTTATGAGGAAAAATACTTAATGGGACAATTAGAGGAGTTCATTGTTCCAGCTGAAGAGGTCAGTGTGCAAGCTTATAGGTCCTTAAATAGATTAAAGTATGTACCGAGAAAATAACATAATATGATACATAAGTCATTGTATGCCTTAAAATATTGGTGATATATCAACTAGTGTATTTGATATGAAAGATTTAACATCAGATAACAAGGTATATTCTTAATAGAGTAAGATTGAGATAATAATACTAGTTATAATAACAAAAGCCTAGCTAACTTTTGTAGATGTACATCTCAAATATAAATACTAGTAAAAGTATATCACTGATTGAGATTGTAAGGTAAAATTAATAAATATGACTATTTGCGCACTTTCAATCCAGGATAGGATCACTGAAAAACAATAAATTGGGTAGTTGAGATACACCCCAAGTCAATATTGCATAGATCAAGGTATCTAGCTAAATTGGAAGTGTAACAGTGATGGAATCTGAATGTAGGATATTAAAGACTTCAAATCCATGAATGGATATGTTTTTAATATTAAAGGTGTAATTGTATGTTCTTTTAAAGAATCAAAGTCAAAAACTTTGAATAAATCAAACAGAAAAGTCAATAGACTTAAGTTAGAGGAAATTTCAAAATAAGTCTACACCTGTGCCACTAAAGAAAAGGATATTGCTAACAATAAACAGTTTTAGGGTACAAAGTATACAGTTGCTCTCAACTGGAGAATATTTCTAAACACAACCTTATGGCCATATATAAAATTGAGGTTGTACTAGAAAGCAATTATACATATAATCGAGGGGAATGGGATTAAAAGCCAAAAGCTAACGAGTCATCTTAATGAAAACCCATCCTAGCTGACTGGAGATCCCAAGATCTAGGTTCAAAGGGACAACAAAAATTCTAAGTGACTCACCAGAAGCACTGGGAAGATATAAATCTTCTACCCATTTATATGATGAGACAGTGCTACCTACAGCGAGGATTAGGATAAGCTACACTTTTAATGACTCTTATACCTTAAAAATTCAAGTGGGGTATGGTAGGATACTCTTAATAAGAAGTCACCTATATGAGTATGAAGTGGAGCCGTTTCTATGAGAACAATAAAGGCTAAATTTTCTAGAGCACTCATTGAATACCAGGAGTTGTTCAGGGCCAAAATGAACATAACAATGAGAACCAACTCTGTAAGAAAGGGAACTGTGTGTTTGCTATTGTCTTGGTTTACATCAATGGCTGAATAGTTCAAGACATCATGTTCACTGGTTAGCCAGTAAATTCGATAATAATACACTAGGGAAGGTTCAAAGCCAAAAACTACCTATCCCGATGCAGTAACTTTCCGACTATACTCTCTCTAGTGTCTGCATGATCATCTTTTACATTTAAGCAGCCAATTTCCATTCATGTGGGGGATTGTTAGAAATTGTGAATAAAAATTGTTTGATTAGTCATCAATAGATGTCTTTTACTGAACAAGTGTGATTAGTAGTTGGTTGTGGGATGAAAAGATACAACTTAAAATGAACAGACATAACCTATTGGAGTGGATGTGTCTAGTGGTGAACAGACACCATGTGAACCACTGCAACCTATTGGAGTAGATGTGTCTAGTGGTGAATAGACACCATGTGAACCATTGCAACCAATTGAAGTGGTTGTGTCTGGTAATGAAGAGACACATATAAATAGTTGTGTCTAGTGATAAAGAGACACATATAAATGGTTGTGTCCAGTAATGAAAAGACATATATAAATGGTTGTGTCCAATGATGAAGAAACACACCTAATCCAAAAAGGCACTTCTATTTCTATAAATACTCCCTTGGGCTGCCATTTACAATTGGTTTAATTCAATTTTTTCTCTCCCCCTCTCTAGACTTGAACCCAACCCAAGTGGGTTCAAACCGTAGGTCAAGTAGTCTAAGCCACTTATGTGACGACCCAAACCCGGAGGTCCGAACAGTTAGCCGGGTCCTTACTCGAACCCGAGGTCATCTACGTCAAGCTCATCCATTTTAGCGTCAAAACCTCATCCTTAGTATCAAACTAGGCTCTCCCAAATGATCAAAACAAAATCCAAGAGTCAAGAGTAGATTAACATGAAAAGAGGAGCAGAGAGAACCCAACAGGAGCACTTCGGTCGACCGAAGTGGAGTTTCGGTCGGCCGAAGCAAACCTTCAAGAACCGGTCGACCGATACGCTACTTCGGTTGACCGAAGGCGAGATACCGAGAGCAAAAAGATGGTTCGGTCGATCGAACCCTATTTTCGTTGACCGAAACAGGAGATCCTTAAAGCTGCAATTGGTTTGGTCGACCGATGAGCCATTTCGGTCGACCGAAATAGGTCCTTCGAGTCTTGGTCCTAAACTTAACATACTGTGATATGAAAATGAAAGGGAAGCTAAAATGGAGACTTTACATCATGGGCAACTTACATCAAAATGGATTTCAAGCTTCTAATTACATTATCCTTTACATACCAAATGAACTTAATATATTTTACATTATATGCTTTACAAAATAAGTTCAAATTCAACAAAATACATTCAAAATGCTCTTCAAGTTCCCTTAGTTCTGTAGTGGATTATCATCCGCCAATTCCTTGCCATGTCCTGAAAAAAAATGTAGAATATATTGGGGTGAGCGAATCGCTCAGTAGGTGGTACTTAAGACACGTCTCTTGTGTCATCGTGAATCTATACAAAGAATAGAGTAATAGGAAGTGGGGATCATACAGTGTCGGGACAATATCATATAACAATCAATCTCAAGTATATACAATATGATGCAATGGGAGTGTAGTGCATGTCGATGTCGCTCCCCATTTTTTTTTCACATTCAAAACTATTACTTTCAAACAGTTAATATAACCCGCCCTTTGGTGACCCCACAACGACATGAGAGAAGAATCGACTAGTGTCCCTGACCATTGGTACCCCCACGGCGTCATTTTGGGCCAGTTAGTTCAACCACGCTAGGGCAATCTCCCTAATTCCCTCTAGGCTATATTAACCCTCCGGCTCTTTGGTACCCCCGCGGCGACCGGGTTTTCATAAAACCAATTTGTCAAAACACTTTCCCCAAAATTCCCATTTTTATTTCAAAACAATTTCCTTTATGAGAACCCAATGATATGCACATGTATATGTTCCATGCTTTCAATGCCACAGAATTTAGAGAAATTACACCACACAATTAAGCATATTCCATTTTCATCATCTCAAGTAATTTATCAACACATTACACATAACCAAACAACATCTAAGCATGCTTTTCACACCAAACAACTCATATACATAATCATGTATTTTCTAAACAACACTTAGAAGATCTTTAAAATAGTTAACATTCAAATTAAACATGCTTGCAACATTTTATGAGATATAATTCACCAAGGAGCAAGAAAAACATGAATTAAGAACCCCTACTCAAATTGATGCAAAACCCTTAAAATGGGTCAAGAATTTCGAAATCCCTAGGGAGGCTCAAAGCTGGAATTTCTGGTACAAACCCGTAGAGCTCGTCGTGCTCTCCGTTTTGCCTCAAACGGCACTAAAAAATTCCAAATATTGAAGATGGAATCTTGGATCAAAGTTTGCTTCTCAAAAGAAAAGGAAAATGAAGAGAAAATAGAGAGAGAAAGAGAAGCTACGGGGAGAGAGAAAATGAGAAGGGAAATGTGGTCTTTAGACCACTTTTGAGATTGTGGTGGGTCCAACCACTTTTGAATTTCTTTTCCTTTTTTCTTTTGTCTTATATTTTACACCTCACATATATTTAAATACATACACCACCAAATAAAACACCACACAACCATATAAATTAAAGTGCACAAAATGCAATTGGACCTAACCACAAAATGCGAAAAGACAGAAATACCCTTGCACCAACGAATTTCCAGAAAAATGAAAAATTCTGAAAATCGAAAACATCACAACTAAGACCCTAATCCAATTTCATCGAACTATATTAAGATTGGTCTGAATCATTTGGTTCGAATTGCATTCAATTTAACATTTATATAGTATAGATGCATTTTTGAATCAGAGAAAGTATTGCATGGAGGAGGTTCACCGTATTTATGAGTTTGTAGTGCTGCTACTGGTGGATGTAGACCATTGTATCCTAGGAGATAGACGCTACTAAGTTCGTTAGCACCATATCGAGACGAATCTGTCTTAAGGACATACTATCCAATACTAGCCTCGGTCCAAGTTCTTTATTTATTATTATTATTTTATTGTTTTAATTTGCATGTTTAATTAAATAACGAGTTGAATAATTAATTATTTATTTTTATCATATTATTAATTATCTCATGGCATATTAGTATAAGGTTAGTTATATCTTAAATGTCATATGAAGCATATATTTTCCAACAAATTATTTCTCGATGTCGTTACTCTTTATATATTATTATCTGATGCGTATTTATGTGATTATGTGTTCCGACGTGTCTTGTGGTGTGTTTAGTGTACGTACCTGTGTATATGTTTATATAAGGACACAAATGAGATATTTTTGATTGAGTGGACCCCACATGATTTAAGCTTAATATATATACATCACACACTTATCAGTTTGGCAGAATCTCCCCTCTCTCTCTCTCTCACGCAGCATTTTTCTCTCCCCACAAGCTTTTTTTTTTTTTTTTTTAAGCTCAAATTTCTCATCCATTTTTCGGATAATCGGTCGGGTTTCCGGCCTTAATTCCTTAACAAAAAAGGTTCATCTCACCATCATCTATCACATGATCAAAGGATTTAATTTTTAGAAGAATGATTATTTTTTTATGAATTTTTGAAGATTTTATGTCTAAGGTTTCGGAGGGGGTTTTGGGCCACTTAGAGACTGATTTTGGAGCCGCGCCTTTGGAGAAGTTTACTCTCCTCGTCGTCGGTTACGTTTCCACTGAATAATTTTTTGTTCGGCCGTTGTTGACCGGCTTTGACTGACGTTAACTTTTCGGCGGGGGTGCCTTTTAGCTGCGTTTTGGGGTAGGGGTCCTTAATACTCATATTCTTTAATCTTTGTGAGTTATTTTTATTTAATTTGAATAATGCATGCTTAAATTGAAATTCTTGGTTAAAGTTGTGTATAGGTGAAATGTGATATTTGAGATTACGTGTTAATTATGTTGATGAATAATTGTTTATTTGAAATCGTTGTGAGGAAGCATGTTTAAGTGAATTTATTTATTGCCTTGTATGTTTAGAGTGCCAAATTATTGTTATGTCAAAGCATGATGTATTCTTTAGAAGTTTCTTACAAAGCATGTTATATTGTTGAATTTGGATGAAATGTCTAAAAGTTTGATGTTGGTATGACATTGAAAGCATGAAGCATTCATGTATGACATTGGGCAAGAAATGGGTAAAATGAATTTAAAAGAAATGAAATATATTTTGAGGAAAGATTTTGAAAAGTAGTTTGCAATAATTCGGGTGCCTAGGAGCTGCTTAGTGGTCTGTGGCGTTAATGTGACCTAGAGGAAATTAGGGAGAAACCCTAACGTGGTTGAGCTAACTAGACCCCAAATGATGCCTAGAGTTGCCTTCTGGTCAGGTATAGTTAGTCAATCCTTCTCTCGTGACGCCATAGAGCTATTATGGGTCGGGTTGCATTAACGGTTTGGAACGGTAAAACGAAAATGTTTTGAAAATGGGAGAGCGACATTATAATCTCATTGAATTCCATTGGCATGGCATTGTGTACAAATGGTTGGATATCCTCTGTTATTGTTGTGTTGTCTCTCAAAATTGCATGATCTCGTATTTCTTTATTTTATGCTTTGTTTGGATTCACGAGGTCATTAAGATGTGTGTCTTAGGCATCTCTTACTGAGCCGTTGTGCTCACCCATTCTTTACTATTTTCAGGACACGGGAAGAAAGTGGCGGACGCATTCTACCACAGGCTTAAACAGGTTAGAAGATTTTTTTTGCTATCCTTTGTAATTAAATCACATTTTTGTAAAGCTTTAGTATGATATATGTATAATTTTGTAACTTGTGGCCTTGTAATTATAACTATGATTCCTTTTATAGTATTTTAATGTAACCGGACTTGCCTGACACTAAATGATGTACAAATTATGCTTTGATATTAGAAATGACAGTATTACCTTAGATGACCTCGGGTTCGGATAAGCACTCGGTTAGCGATTCGGAACCCGAGTTCGGGTCGTTACAGTTGATTTTTTAAAAAAATGTGCTTGGGAATGGAATGGTCATTCCATAGGTTTAGTTGTGTAATGAATTTTTTTTCCAATGGAATGGTCATTCTCACTTTAAATTACATAGCAAACAAAGGAATGGTTGGAATTGGAATTGGAATTCCATTCCATTATTGCACACGAAACGCAGCATAAAGATCTAATTTAATGAAAGCAATTATTAATTATAGATGCTAGGAAGTAGTGCAGAGTTGCAATTAAGGAAATTAATGAAATATTAGCCAATTAGTGAGTACAAGTGATCCTTGCATTTTCTCTACCACCCTTTTCCTCTTCCTAAATCCCTCAACTTCAGAAACCCCTCTACAACAGCACTCTATAATCAACATAATCTTTAGAGTTTTAAAATAATTCCAACAATTCCGATCAGTATAATGCCAACAAAATGGTACCAAAATAAATCCAACAAAAGCTAGAGCTATAAACTGTACAAGCAAGGCCCTGAGTCCTGACCCTGAGCCTACAGCTGTACAAAACAAGCAACAAAAAGTTCAGCCTGTAATTCAGTTCTAACAAGTAGATAGTCCATACATCTTCCTTCATGACCATTAGGACATATGTGAAACTGAGTGAATGTCCCATTCTGGAGCAATTTAATTTCCTGGACAAAACATTTTCTTTGGGCTGATAGAGGCAAGCTTCAGCCTAATGTTGTCTCTAATGGTCTTCAAAATCAAGCTTTAGTCTAATGTTATCTTACCGAGTTGTATTTTCTTTCAAATTTCAGTTTTTGGGATTATGACTTATTTTATTATTATTATTCAGTTTCTGTGATTTATTAGTCCTTGTTTTTTTAACTAGTATTGTGTAACAATTTTATGACAATAGGGTTGGGCATTGCAGATCACCAAATTCATTTGTGCAATTGCCATCCCTAAAAGTTCTACTTATGCACGGGACAACAAGACATGTGAAAAGAATAGACTAATGCGAGTAATCCTATATAAACACAATTTTGGTTAAAAAAAAAAATTATATATAAATACAATTTAATAGTATAAAGGCATGCTAAACCTTTTAAAAATAATTTATATAGAATTTGTATGAAAATTGAATTAACTTTCTATATTGCTCAAGGAATGAGAACACAAAAGAGAAAAGATAATGGAGTTCAAAACACCTCAATTACATGACAATCTTGAACTTGATATTCTTTCAATCAACTTACAGCGTATGCAGAAGAGATGCAGTTGCAGAGGAAGTTGAAGAAGATGTGGTGAACTTTGAGGAATCTGTATTGTAACTGTAGCTCGAATAATGGGTTTGGTTACTCTCAGAGACAGTGGGATCAAAGGACAATGGAAATGAAGATATAGGTGTATTCACTGGATCAGGAGCAAAATATGTTGGTACAGGCATCTTTGATGGGAGAATGGGAAGTGGAGCTTCAAAATTAAGCACATGAATTGCTTGTCTTATTGATGGTCTGCGATTGTAATCAGGATGAGCACACCATAGCCCAACAATCATCAAACATTTGATCTCTTGCTCATCAAAATCGGCACATAATTTTGGATCTGCTGCTTCAAGAAGCTTTCCTGTTCCATAGAGGTCCCAAACCCACTCCACCACTCTTGATTGAGTTTCTGTTGCCCTGAGATTAATGGGTTTTCTTCCACATGCTATTTCCAGTACAACAATTCCAAAGCTGTAGACGTCTGATTCCTTACTAGACTTGCCCGTTATGACACATTCAGGAGCCATGTAGCCCATTGTCCCTGCCAAAAGTGTTGTTTGCGATCCTTTTTCATGGTCAACAAGCCTGGCTAGCCCAAAATCCCCAACTTTGGTATTAAAATTTGAATCCAACATAATGTTGCTTGATTTAATATCCCTATGTAGCACGCATTGTTCCCACTCTTCATGAAGATAAAGCAAAGCAGAGGCCAAGCCATGGACAATTTTGTACCTCATCGTCCATGTCAATAAGCTTTTTCCTTTGAAAAGATGGGAATCTAAGCTCCCATTTGGCATGAACTCGTAAACAAGTAGCAGCTCATTTTTTTCGTGACACCAACCAATGAGCTGCACCAGATTCTTATGCCTTAATCTGCTAATGATCTTAACTTCTGATGCATACTCTTTAAGCCCTTGCTTAGAACCTCTTGACACCCTCTTCACAGCAACAGAAGAAGCCAACTCCCTCAGGAAACCTCTATAAACGCCACCAAACCCTCCCTCTCCAAGCTTTTCTTCTTCAGCGAAGTTACTTGTCGAATGAGCCAACTCAGTGAAGGAAAACTTCTTTGGTCCAATACCCTTCTCGAATTCACCATCCATGGATAGATCAACGACAAATGCATCTTCTTCTTTAACTCTACACCTTTTCTTCCATAAGCAAATGGCAATCAAACCCAATCCACCAAAAAAAACACATGAGCCAACACTTAATCCCACCACAAATGCTGTATTCTTTTCCTTCTTTCCTTTGGGTATGGGGCGTTGACTAGGGCTCCGTGTCACTGGTGCTGGATCTGTTAAGCTTGGACTAGGACTTGGTGTCACCCGCGCCGGATCTGTAGAACTGAAATTCCATGATTTAACTGTATGCGTCTCATAAAATTCCCCCGTTGAGGCTGAGAAGCCAAAAGTAACCCATTCCGTTAAGTACTCGCGCAGATCAACTTCATGACTAAGGCTACCTTGTTGGACTATGGTATTATTAAAATAACTAGTGAAGCGAACACTGAGAATTTTTGAGTCAGAACTATAACTAATCCAAGCTTCATTTTTTCCCCCTCCAGTGATATTACCCTTCCATATGGACGTGTTAACAGATTTCATAGAGTTGATATTGATACCAACATGTATGAAATTTGGGTCCCAATCACCCCAAGGAAAAGTATCAAACTCCACAGCAACAAAGGGAGTGGTGGAGTTCATTGTTGTAAGGTCGACTGGAAGACCAATGGCACTGCCTGATGTGATATCAGAATCGGAAACGTTGGGAACAAGGTAGAATGCTAGCCCATCGGCATACTTTGAACCTCCTTCTGAATCAATGACAAAGGAGAAATGGGTTTCGAAGTCTGCCAGGTTTCGAGAAGGATAGTCCCAAAGGTGCAGTGGTTCGATGTATCTGGCTCGACCAACCGGCCGCGACGGGTCTTGGGTGACTTGGAGGCCTCCTCCTGAGATAGTAGCGTCTTTGTCAGTTCTTATTCTAGATGTGGCGGTTTGATCACTTGCTGTGATGTTAGGGAAGTTGAATTCTAGTGGAGTTGCATGAGGGATGATGAGATAAAAGAAAAAGGTGAGCGTGAAGAAAATATAGAGAAGCTTAGGTAATTTTACAAGAGCACTGTAATTGCAGAGCATGATGCACTACTAAAGATGGGAAAGATTTTTGAATGATTTGATTAAGTTTGCAGATCAATAGGCTTACTACATATTCGTATCAATTGTGTGTATATAATTGATAAATTATAACTGCAGATCAATTCTTGAGATATGTTGAATCAGTCTTTGTATACCTTCTCTTTATCTTTTGGGGATTTTTTTTTTTCTTTTCTTTTAGGTTTTATTTGAAGAAGCAGACGAAAACAAAACATTGCTTGGACAGGCATTTCTTCTTAAAAAATACTGAAGCATACGAAAAATTCCGCGTTTGTGGATTGGAATAGAACTCCTTGCCGGCTACAAAAAATATTATATATATATATATATATATATATATATATATATATATATATATATGCATTGACTGACTGCACCATATAAAATGCAGGATTTTGGACTGTGAAAAAGTTTATAGGGGAGATTTCATTATCATATAGGTGAAGCTTATTTTATTATTATTATTATTTTTTTTTTTTTGGTGCTAGTTAAATAATTTTTATTTTTATTTTGTTTTATTTTTGGTGCCAGTTAAGCCAACACAAATGCATTTGGTTTCTTCCACATGCTACAATTTGATCCAGTGCTACAACTCTGAATTAAAAGTGCAAAGCGGATGGCGGGATGTAAATCAATGTTCAAATATATGATCAAATTAAAACTGTAAAGCTGGGTAGTTTAATATTTAATCTATTAATATAAATATCATGTTTTTTTTCTCTAAATTGTAGAATTTTTTTTTTTTTTTTTTTTTTTTAAATTCATTCTTATATCTCTTTTAGATAAATTTGTTGTGAAACGTACCCTTGAGGAATGCACCTATAATGTAATTGATCATGTTAATGTGGAAAATAATGAACTTATTGTATAATGCCAACAGTAATTAAGATAATTTTAGAGTTTTAAGAATAACTCCAACAAGTGCAGGCTATTGCCAACAACAAAATGGTATCAAAGTGATTCCAACAAAAGCTAGAGCTATCACATATGCAGTAATGTAATAATAAATGGGGGTAGAAAATGAAAAAAAATAAAAAATAAAAACCATAATGTTTACATTTTGAACAAATAATACTTTATTGTTTATATTGTACGTGTATATAAGTCTATTAAATTTTAAAAAATGAACAAGGGCTTATATAATTATTTATATAAGTCTGTTAAGTTTGGAAAAAAAATGAGTAAATAAGGGTTTATGTTGTTTATATCGGTTGAGTTGAAAAAAATGAGCAAAAGAACGGTTTGAAATCATTGTTAAGATATGAAATTTCAAAAATACCCTTATCTCTCTCCTAATGCCCTTATATTATATATAATATAAGAGCATTATCAAAAAAGATAAAGAGGATTTGCTCCAAAATTGAATATGTTAAGGAGTTTTTAAAATCTATAGGAATTATACACTCTATATCCATAGATTTGAATATGAGCAAATAAATATGTGTATATATTTTGAGTCCTTATCTATTTAATATGTATTGGTGAAATTTACATTTTATTTGAAATTTGAGGTGATCTATAATAAATTAAAGAGCAAGTTCCAACTAGATTCCAGCAACAATATCACATGATTTATCTTCTCAACTGCTTCTAATCTGTTTCTTTTACTTTTGTTTTCCAAGATATGTGCCCACTGAAACCATTTTATGTCAAGTATATAATTATGGAGTGAATACCTTTTTTTTTTTTTTTTTTTTTTTTTTTTTTTTTTTTTTTTTTTTACACTAAAAGAATCTATAACAGGATTGAGTTGATTAAGCTCCACAAAATCATTTTTTTAATTTGTTTTTATTTTTTTATCATTAAGAATTATATGTACCTGTTGGTGAGCAACATTTTTGTACTCCATTGTGATTTAAAAGAGTCTCATTCTTTCTATATGTTATGTTAGATTCTCTCTAGTTCATCCTCGTAACAATTCCGACTGCAAAATTCTAATTATTTTCCCTGATCCAAGCTAAATCATCAACCCTAAATTCTCTGTGGTTTTGGAATTGATTGTTTTCCTAAAGATTGATTATTATGTGTAGAAATTAACCCTTATCTTGGATGTTATTAGTTTATCCCTATGGTCGAAGTTATATATTCTGTAACACCAACCATTAAACTTTTTTGGGGGGAGTGAACATTTTTATAGTCTTATAAACATTGAAAGAATGATACAATGGATTCATTCCATTTGCTCTCTCTCTCTCTGTCTCTCTGTCTCTTTTTCCTAGTTCCCTTTCTCTTTTTGTGGCTTAAATGTTCTTTTTAAAAACTATTGCTGAGTATAAATGCAATGTGTTCTTTTAACTATTAAAAGATCTTTTGCTCAACAATATTACTCTTTATCATTTTTGTTTCAGATTTAGCGACTGATTAACTAGGCTATAATTAGAAAGTAAATAGGTATCCAATTGGTTTCAGTAGTATTCTTAATTGAGCTATTTAGATTGTATGCTCAAGTCAATCTTGTTAGGTTCAAAATTATTAGTAATAAGCTTGTATTTGATGAATATCCTATTTTAGTGGGCATCAAGTCTTTTAATAGACAAGAATGGCAGTGAGATCATGGGAGTACACTCTACCCAAACTCAGTTAAAATTATTATTATTATTTGTAATTTCTCTTATTTGACCATACATTTAGTTTGTGGAATGTCAAATATGGTCTGACTTTTACTCACTATGATAAGAGGTACGTTTACCATTGTTTACACTTATATGAGTCCAAAGGGTAATAGTTTATGGTGTACCAACTACTTTCTTTTCCTTTTATATTTGTATTCTATTCAATATATATATATATATATATATATATATATATATATATATATATATATATTTTGTCAGCTTATATTTACAGCTGATGTGTCTTATTTTTAGTTTCAGATGTTTCCTCTTGTAGTTTCCTTTTTTATTTTATTTTATTAGTTTCATCTTTGTTGGATCTACTTAAGCCACTACTACAATATCACTCTTATTTTATTTCCTTCTTGGCCCTTTGCTAAGTTGAGTATTTTTTTGGTTATATATTTCTGTAGTCTTCTATCAACAATTGACTTATTTAATAAAATTAGATTAGGACTACTTTCATGTATTAGGACTAACTTTCCTGTAAGCCTATTGTGTGATATTCTTCCCTTTATTGTTTGTTATACAGAATTAATAATTTAGTTGTCTGTTTATTCTCAGGAAACTCAGGTGGTGCAAACCGAAATTCAATGTGAGTAGTGGGCAATCCTAACAATGAGGTTCCTTCCAAGAACTTGCTGAGATGATGACTTAGATAAATAATTTTTGTATTTATTATATTTTATTCATTTTTCATGTTGATAATGTGCATCTCTTTGAAGAAATTCATTTTTCATGTTGATAATCAAGATATATTTTATTCATCTTTGAAGAATACTATTTAATTTTTATGTTTAACTTTCACAGTCCCCATTGTTCCATTTACTGAAAAAAAAAAAAAAAATATATATATATATATATATATATATATATATATCATTTTTGTTGCAGCTGCTAGAGTGGCTTCTTGTGGAATTACTGTATTCAAAGGCGAAATACATAAAGCCACACAAACAGTTGGAAGAATTTTAAGATTCCAGAAGACTAGTGTTAACGGAACTTTGAGGTGCTGCCATAGAGGGAGAGTTGGGAGTTTGTTTTTATGTTTTAGTTTGGTCTTTTGTATTAGACAATTAGAAATTTAGTTTATATTTTGACTTAGAATTGAACAAATGTAGAAATTTATTCAAATTTATGTTAATTTTATTTTTGAACTCAGAATTATTATGTATTTCATAATAAAATTTAATATTATGTTTAAATTTGTGTTGCTATATAGAGTTTGAAATGTGTGGACCTGTGTTTCTATTTGGACTTTTTTTAATATTAACAAAAACGATAAGAAGTTTAGAAAACATGCAAAAATTGGTTTTTAGCAACGAAAGACATTAGTTATTGGGTAAGTTAGTGACGACAACTTTCGTTGCTAATGCCCAATAAAATGTAACAAACATTTGAGTCACTAAAAGGCAAACAGATGTAACGAAAAGTAACATCGCTAAAACCTCGTTTGGCATGCGTTTTGTTTTTGTTATTTTTGTTTTTAGATTGTTACAGTATCAATTTTGGCAACAAAACCATATTTGGTGTGACCTTGTGTTATTTTACACAGTCCTAAAACACTTCGTGAACAGTGACCCAAAACAAAATATCAAAAAGTTGTTTTTTCTTATTTTGACAACTGTTCAAGACCTAAAAACCATATTTTTCATATTTCTGTTTCTGACATTTCCACAGCAAAACATCGTTTCTAAAAATGTTTTTGATTTTTTCTAAAAACACTCCTACAACAAAAACACTGTTTCTGTTTTAACCAAAAGCAAAATGCCTATAACAAAGCGCATGTCAAACAGGCTCTAAAAGTCATGCAATAGCGACGAAATATTGATGAATGATTTTTCGTCACTAAAAACTTTTAGCAATGAAAATGTAACTTTTTGTGACGAAAAAAACGTTGCTAAAGGTCACTTTTGTTGTAGTAAATGTTTTTCGTTTGCGAACCTAATAAATGTCAAAAACATTGAAGCTATGTCATAATCACTTTGTCAATTGAGAAAAGATCAGTTTTGAGAATGACCATCTTGCTTCGTTAAATGAGCAAAGTTAAAAACTATAGTTAATTTCCACAACGGGTCAATTTGCATATGGTACAAACATATGTGTGACAAGAATTTCGATAGGAATTAAGTTACATAAACAGCTCAACACCCCCCTTGTTGTATTTTCTGTCAAAACTTTCACTTGCACAAAAGAGGGGTGGAATAGATTTTTGTTTCCACAACAACAACTGATGCTCTGATTGAGAACTATAGTTAATTTCCACAACGGGTCAATTTGCATATGGTACAAACATAGTTAATTTCCACAACGGGTCAATTTGCATATGGTACAAACATATGTGTGACAAGAATTTCGATAGGAATTAAGTTACATAAACAGCTCAACACCATTTGCATATGGTACAAACATATGTGTGACAAGAATTTCGATAGGAATTAAGTTACATAAACAGCTCAACACCCCCCTTGTTGTATTTTCTGTCAAAACTTTCACTTGCACAAAAGAGGGGTGGAATAGATTTTTGTTTCCACAACAACAACTGATGCTCTGATTGAGAACTAAAGAAACAATAATATGCTAAGTGTAACAATTAAAGAAAAAGAGAAGAAACATATATGTGTGTGTGTGTATATATATATATATTCAAAAGTTTAAGCAATGTATATAATTAAGAGTTTTGCTAATAGCAGTCGCTCACACTCTTACTGTAATTTTTATTTTTATTTTTTATTTATTATTATTATTTTTTTTGTGGTGGTGTTAAATCTAACTATTGTTTGAAATTTGGAGAGGCCCACTTTTAAAATGTAAAACAAAAGTTTTTATAAATTGCTTATTTACTACCTTTTATCATTTGATATTTTTCATGATTTATTGTGTTTCAAAAAATGCTATTATTTAAAAAAAAATTATTTCAGAGTAAATAATGAAATTTATTATTATAAATGTAAGTAAAGAATTCTAAATTTAACTGGATTCAGTAGAAAGCCGAAAGACTCTAGGCATGTGATTTTTGGACTTAGAAATTATAAGAAGCAAGATTTTAGGCCAAATTTGTAATGACACTATTTGTAATATTTTAAGAAAATGAGGATTTTATTTATTATTATTATTTTTTATAGAGAACTGCAGGGTAGTAAAAAGGCAATCAGAAAAACAGAAAACATGGGCAAGCCCAACCAAAAGAAATGCCATAGCCCAAGAGGGGTTCAGCCCAACATATCAAAAAAGCTTTTGGAGATGACCTTTGTGCAAAAATTAGGGCATTGAATTTTTTTTTTCGAAATTTAAAAATTAGGGCATTGAAGTTACAATAAAGAGTTTTGGTTGATAATCTGCAGAGCTAGCCAGAGAATGAATGAATGGCCAGGGGAAAAAAAGGAGAAAAGCTTGTTAGGAGAAGGAACCAAACTGGTTTGGTCTTCAGGGTTGAGGTCTAGCTGAGCAGGAGTGTCAATGGACCTTAGTTCGAGGATTTGCCTCAACAGAGATGAAGGACCCAATTTCCATCTCTGACGACCGCACTGACTTTGACAAATTCAGCTTCAGAGAGGGTATGGATGGAGAGATTGTTAATTCTGCATGAAAGAGGACTCAGTGGAATCCAAGCATCATACTTAAACATGGTGGACTCTTCATTGCCTATATGATGTTTGATAAAAGGCCTAGCAATGGACCTTAACTGCGGCTTTTTTCATCCAAGTGCTAGAGGGAATTTTGAGAGGTATGTTCAGAACCCAAAAGCTTCTGTTTTTCAGCAAATAAAAGTTGATCCAATTAGCCAATAGGCTATGAGAATTGTTGTTGTTTATCTTCCATATAAGCTTCAGAACTGCAATTATTACATTACGTGCGTGCATTGCACAAACTTAATATATTTAAAATCAACTTACAAGCTAAGCAGCACCAGTATTACCAGAATCTGTGGAAGATGAGGTGAACTTTGATGAATAGTGTTGCTGACTTTCAAATTTCAGTTTATGTGATTGACTTTTTATTAGTAAACAGTATTATGTAACAATTCCATGACAATAGGGTCGGGCAGAGCAAGTCACCCAATTCATTTGTCCAATTGTCATTCATAAAATTCTACTCATACACAGGACAACAAGACATGTCGTAAAAGGAGTAGGCAAATGTGAGTAATCCTATATGGTGCAATTTGTAGTGTTTGTTAGTCCCATGTTTATGTAACATTTGTGTTTACCCATTTGATAGTTTAAACTTTAAAGTCATGGTGGCAATATTTTAAATGGTTTATAAAGAATTTGCATAAAAAATTGAAGAAACATTTACAATTGCTAAAGAAATGTAAGAACAAAAAGAGGAAAAATAATGAAGAGGTCCAATACACCTCAATTACATGACAATCTTGAACTTGATATCCTTTCAATCACCTTACCGTGTATATAGAAGTGATGCAGATGGGGAGGAATTTATAGAAGATATGGTAAACTTTGAGGAATCTGTATTGTCACCATAGCTGGGATAATGGATTTGGCTACTCTCAGAGACAATGGGATCAGGAGCAAAATATGTTGGTACAAGCATCTTTGATGGGAGAATGGGAAGTGGAGCTTCAAAATTAAGCACATGAATTGCTTGTCTTATTGAGGGTCTCAGATTGTAATCAGGATGAGCACAACAAAGCCCAATAATCATCAAACATTTGATCTCTTGCTCATCAAAATTTGCACATAATTTGGGGTCTACCGCTTCAAGAAGCTTTCCTGTTCCATAGAGGTCCCAAACCCACTCCGCCAGTCTTGATTGAGTTTCTGGTGCCCTTACATCAATGGATTTTCTTCCACATGCTATTTCCAGTGCAACGATTCCAAAGCTATACTCATCTGATTCCTTGCTAGACTTGCCCGTGATGACACATTCAGGAGCCATGTAGCCCAATGTCCCTGCCAAAAGTGTTGTTTGAGATCCTTTTTCATGGTGAACAAGCCTAGCTAGCCCAAAATCCCCAACTTTGGCATTGAAATTTAAGTCCAACATAATATTGCTTGATTTAATATCCCTGTGCAGCACGCATTGTTCCCACTCTTCGTGAAGATAGAGCAAAGCAGACGCCAAGTCGTGCACAATTTTGTACCTTAGTGCCCATGTCAATAGGCTTTTTCCTTTAAAAAGATGGGAATCTAAGCTCCCATTTGGCATGAACTCGTAAATGAGTAGCAGCTCATTTTTTTCATGGCACCAACCAATGAGCTGCATCAGATTCTTATGCCTCAATCTGCTAATGATCTTAACTTCTGATGCACACTCTTTAAGCCCTTGCTTAGAACCTCTTGACACCCTCTTCACAGCTACATAAGAGTCCAATTCCCTCAAGAAACCTCTATAGACTCCACCAAATCCTCCCTCTCCAAGCTTTTCTTCTTCTGCAAAGTTATTTGTTGAATGAGCCAACTCACCGTAGGATAACTTCTTTGGTCCGACACCCTTCTTGAATTCATCATTCATGGATTGATCAAAGACAAATGCTGCATCTTCTTCTTTTCCTCTACTCCTTTTCTTCCACAAGAAAATGGCAATCAAACTCAATCCACTAACCAAAACACTTCAGCTAACACTTAGTCCCACCACTAGTGCTGTTTTGTTTTGCTTCTTTGGCGCTGGGTTGGTTGAATTGAAACTCCATGATTTAATGGTATGTTTTTCGACGACGTCACCCTTTCCGGTTGAGGCTGAGAAGCCAACAGCAACCCATTCTGACAAGCCGGCTTTTGGGAACTCAACAATATAACTAAGGTTACCTTGTTGAACTATGGCATGATCAAAATAACTAGTGAAGCTAACACTCAGAATATTTGAGTCAGAACTATAACTAATCCAAGCTTCATTTTCTCCCCCGAGCTTCAGGGAGTTAACATTGATACCTACATGAATGTCAGACTTGTTGTAGGGATCCCAATGATTCTTGTAAGTGTTGAACTCCACTGGAAGACCTACTGTGGCGTGGTCTATTGGAAGACCAAGAGCACCAGCTTCTGTGCTGAGGATTATACTGTAATTAGGAAACAAGGGAAAGAGGAAGAAAACAAGCCCATCGCCGTAAACTTGTCTTCCTTCTGAATCATTGACAAAGGAGAAATGGGCGTCAAAGTTGGCCAGGTTTCCAGAAGCCTTGTCCTAAAGGTGCAGATATTCACCATACATGGCTCGACCAGCTGTGAGCACGTCCCTGCCCGTAAGTTGGATGCCTTGTTCTGAGGTACTAGCACTTCCATAATTGAATATTTTGACATTCTTAAAGTCTTGTGTGATAGTAGGGAAGCTGAAGTTGAGTGGAGTTGCATAAGGAACTAATATAATAAAGAAAAAAAGAAGAAGATCATGAATGAAAAATAGAGAAGCTTATAAGGTAATTGAAGAAGGGTCCAAGAGTTGTTGTTGCAGGCAACCATATTCTATTGGGAGAATCAATATTCAGTGTTTGGAAACATATTATGCATATATATATATGGATTGATTGATTAATAAAAACTATTGCAGAGTCAAGATATTTGTTGAGTAAGTGGCCTGTACGCAATACTTTTGCAGAGTCAAGTTTTCCTTTTTAGTTTCTTTGTATTCTTGTTAAATAAGGCATTCTTGAATTTTGAAAGAATCCGAAAAGTTCATACAATTTCTAAATTTGTGGGTCTCACTCACATGGGGATGGGATTGACACTGAATGCTAAGATCATTACTCATAAGGACCGGTACCTTTCTGGATTTTCTAAATAGATTGATGACAAATTAATTGTCTATTGAAAGTATAGGTATTGTAGAAATTGAAAACAGGCTGTATTGACTTGTATATGTATAATGCATTTTAGAAATTTTGGACTTGGAGTCATTTTGTAACGTTTCCGATTTCCTGCATTTTTCTTTTCCGGGGTTTTGTCGCCGCAAGGGCATTTCTATCCTTTCACGTCTTGAGTGCGGGATTTTAGTTGAATTCATTTGCATTTTGTGCATTTGAATTTAAGTGATCTATGTAGCATTTGTATGGTGGTGCATTTTTTGTGTTGTGTGGTAAAAATCAAAGGCAAAAGAGAGAGAGAAAATATAATGGAAGTGGTAGGGCCCACCATTAGCCATTTTGTGGTCTAGAGACCACTCTTGCTCTCTCATTTTTCTCTCTCTCCATTCATTTTCCTTCTCCCTCATTCTTCTCTTCATTTTCTTCTTATTTTGCATCAAACTTTGAGTTAAGATTTTTTCTTCATTAGTTGGTGAAATTGAGAGCCGTTTGAGGCAAAACGGAGAGCACGACGAGCTCTACACATTGATACCAACGATTTCAGCTTTGGTGCTTCCCTTAGATTTCGAAATTCTTAATCATTTTAAGGGTTTTGCTCAATTTGAGGTAGGGGCTTCCTAATTCACATTATTCATGCACCTTTGTGAATTAACTTACTTGAATTATGTTATAGCATGCTTATTTGTGTTAATTGTAGCAAAAAAAAAATGTCTTGGATGTATATATGTGAATATGTGAAGACTTGTCTTGATTGATGTAATACTCCTAATTTTAAAAGGATAGTTTCGGTATTTATTTGTTTGTTTTAATTGTATTTTTAATTATTTAATTTTAATTGTATTTGTAATTATTTAATTGATTATTTGATTAATTGCTTATGTGTTTAATTGAATTAGGTATTACTTGATTATTTGATTATGTGTCTCTGTATTATTTGTATTTGTCTATGTGTTAATTGTTTAATTAGATTATGTGTTTAAATGGTGTTTTGATTAATTGTAAATTAAATGTTTTCTTTTCTTTTATTATTTTATTTTATTTTTCTTTTATGGTTATAGTTAGTAGTCATGGGCCAACCAATTGAGTCCCATAGATTACTTGGATAGGAGGTTGGATGTGTATGGATTATTACCCATAGATAGTTATGCATGTATATATATATAGATATATATTATATACATATATAAAAGGGAAAGTAATTTATTAATTACTTTTATGGTAGCTTGGGTAGTAATATTTAATTTGATGTATATGTTTTATATTTAAATAATAAAAATATATATAGATTTGATACGTGTTATATTTTAAGTTATTTTATAATATTATGGTAACTTAAGTATTATTGGATAATCCATTAGTAAATAATGGAAGGTGTATAATTTATTTATTTAATAAAGATATACATAAATTATATGCGTAACATATTTTACTTACCTTTTTAATATATATAAAAGGGAAAGTAATTTATTAATTACTTTTATGGTAATTTAAAAGGGAAAGTAATTTATTAATTACTTTTATGGTAATTTGGGTAGTAATATTCAATCTGATGTATATGTTTTATATTTAAATAATAAAAATATATATAGATTTGATACGTGTTATGTTTTAAGTTACTTTATAATATTGTGGTAACTTAAGTATTATTGGATAATCCATTAATAAATAATGGATATGTATAATGTATTTATTTAATAAAGATATACATAAATTATATACGTAACATATTTTACTTACCTTTTTAATATTTTAATTTTAATTTTTTTAAATTGACTTGGATTGGGAAAATGGTTAGGGTTATTTTATTTAGCCTATAAATATATAACTATAGGTTGTAAAAAGGGGTTAGAAATATTCACGTGATATATTCTAGAGAGAGAGAGAGTTGGAGAGGGAATGAGGAAAATGAGGGAAGAAGGAGAAAAACCCTGTAGAGAAGTGTAACTTTCGATCTCTTTCCTTTTGATTCGTGTTTCTGTACATGCCTAGGAAATTCCATAATTTATTAAACACATAAAATTAAATAATTATGCATGTTTAATTGGATTAGAATATAGGTTTTATAAATTTGGTTTATATCTGTTCTTGTGTTATGAATTGATAAATGCATGATTTGGATTTGATTTTTGGTGTGAATTTTTACATATTTAAATTATGTATTTTTCATATCTGTGGAATGATGGAATGTAGAAACATGCCTAGGATTCCTGAACATTAAATAGGAACTAGGTTTGGGTTTAAATAAATTTAAATAGACTGAATCATAATGATGCTTACTATTTGAATATTTTAAACAAATGAATGAATTTAATCTTTTAATATGTTTTAGCAATTGAGATTAAATGTGTAGGATGAATTGGATATGAAGAATGCTTATTTGACGGTATAATAAAATATCATCATATGTATAAGATTCAGTTTATGTAGTACATATGATACAGGAAGTTTAAATAAATAATAAGTTATTCTTATTTTGTGATAACTTGATATCATATTATCATAGTTATTTCTGGATTGTTTGATATATTTCCTTAATCGTTACATTAATTGTTAGATTGTGTGGTTTAATGCACCGGTATGGGACGGTGGCATTCTAGGGACGGATTAACTTATCAGTTAAGTCCTACCTATTTTATATAAGGGAATGGATTAACTAAAATGTTAAGTCCTACTTATATTCAAGTCAGGTCAGCTGAACAAGTTGGATTACTTGTGGAGGATTAATTTATATTGAATATGATGGTTACTAGATTTTATATATATAAGTATGGTGCCAGGGATATGAGCTTGAGTCTCAGGATCAGTGGTTAGGGTGCGTATATCGCCAGGGATGTGTAGCTAGATATAGTGTAGTTGTGTACCCTGGTAGGTCTAGGTACTTATGCCCACTATATGTGCGTTTTGCATGTTGCCTACTATTCAGGTTGAGACAACCCTATAGTGTAGTGAGGTTCATTTAGTGTGTATGTATATATATATATATACGGACTACTAGTTACTGTTGGATTGACTAGGATGTATACGTGTATCGGATCTCTATTTGGACTGTAGTAGAGTAGAACTTGTTTGTGGGCCTGACCCACCATTATTTTTCAGGTATTCGTCAGGAGTAGAGGTTGTTCGTGCTAAGCGGGGATCAGTCTATTTCATTCTTCCGATGCTACATAGGAGTTCCTTTATGATTTAGTTTCCTGATTTAGACAGTTATTGCTGTCATTTGTTTAGTTTGGATTTTCTAGAGGTCCACACAGTATGGATTCCCGAGTTGTATTTTGGAGGATCAGTTGTATCAGAAGAGTTTATTAATTAATGGAAATATATTCTGAGGTCTATTATTAGATTATCATTTTAGTTTCTTGTCAGCATTTTATTTATTCTTCTTTATTCTTTTGTACTCTGTGTTCGTTTATTATTAATTTATTTTGATATCCCCGGGTATTCGAGCGTGGGCCTTGCCAACCCGCATTCGAAAATCCGGGGGTATCACAATTGAACTATTTGAAAAGTATGCTTATATTGTGAGTTATGCCTATTGTATTATTTACATGCTATGAATGATGTATGAAAGCATATTGTTTTAATATTAGAAGTATGAGAACATGCTTACTTGTGTTGTGTCAAATTCCTCATTTTCATAGTATTGAGATCATGAGACATGCATGTACACCATTGGGCTGCATGAAGGGAAGAAATTTGTTTTTGAAATGAAAATGGGGAGTTTTGGAAAAGAATGTTTTGATGAAAGTGTTTTGGAAAACCCAATCGCCGTGTGGGTACCAAAAGGCCGGAGGTTAATATAGCCTAAAGGGGATTAGGGAGTCGCCCTAGCGTGGTTGAGTTAGCTGGGCCCCATAATGATGCCGCGGGGGTACTAAGGGTCAGGGACACTAGCCAATCCTCCTCTCGTGTCGCTGCGGGGTCACCAAAGGGTGGGCTATATTAACAGTTGAAAGTGATGATTTTGATTGTGAAAATGGAGAGCGACATCGGCATGCATTGCATCTCCATTACATCATATTATTTGTGTTGAGAATGAGAGCCATGTTGTATTCTCCCCTAGGTGGTATGACCCTAACTCCTATTGGCCCATTCTTCGTTTTAGATTCACGGGGTCTCATGAGGTGCGTCTTAGGCGCCACCTACTGAGCAATTTGTTCACCCCACTATATATTATATTTTTTTCAAGTCATGGCAAGGAAATGGCGGATGAGAATCCTCCGCAAGCTTGAAAGTTGTTAGAAGATGATTTTTTTTGCTATTTTGTATTTAGTCATTTTCATGTATGATTGTAGTTTTGGGAATGTAAATAAGTTTGTATACATGGCCATTGGACAATGTAATTAAGTGTTACTCACTCAAAATCAGTTTGTACATTTTAAGTAACCGTCTGGCAAATGACGTTAATAACGTGGTTGTTATTATTAATGTATTTAATTTTGTACGTGAATGTAGTGGCGGGGGTTGTTAATTACCAAGTGTTGGTGTAAGTGAGTTATCAGAGTGGGAAGTGGGAGTGCAATTTTTCCAGAACTACGTCGACCGATATCTTGGCAGAATGGGTCATTCTGGCATACGTCCCAAACCAGTTGACGTGTGGCATCTATACGTCGACCGGTATTACGTTCCAAACCAGTTGACGTGTGGCTTCCCACACGTCGACCGGTATGTTGGCAGTGGTTATTACCACTGTTCTTAACCCAAACCAGTCGACGTTTGATGCATATACGTCGACCGGTTTACGTCACATATGTAATTACAATTTTAAGTTTTTATAATTTCACTTTGGCCCCAAGTAATGTTACACGTAATTATTTTATGACCCATCAAAATGGAATAATTATATTTCAACCACCCAAAAGACTATATTGCCCCGGACCTTATTTTATTTATTATGTGGTACAAGTAAAGGACTATTATACCCTTGAGTCTCAATTTATGGATTCATGGCAAATTACCAATTTGCCCTTTTTGGACCTTGTTATTTAATTTTGACGTGAAATAACCGTATTGTCCTCGGATGTTTTTGGGTCGGGTTAGGACCCGTTTAATGATCCGGATCCATGAGGAGCTGGGTCGTTACACATTTCCCCATATCAACGGGAACTTATACATTTCAATCAAACTAACAAACTTGAATTAAATTCCAGTCCCGTGGTTTTAGAACAATGCATTGATTGGATAGCTAACCATAGCAGAAAAAAATGTTTGTGAATTGATTGGGAAAACCATACAAGCTTGTACCGGTAGACTTGAGGAGTAGGTTGAGAGAGATTTGATGGTGTGTTTTAAGTGGAGAGAAATCTCATGGTTCGTTTGACTGAGATTTTTTGCTGCAGAAGGGATCAGCTGAATGTGGTCTGAGAGGTCACAATATGGGAAAATGGTGTAAAAAATTTGCCTAGGCCAGGAATATTGCCCATTAGAGATGAAAGAAGAAATTCTGACATACTAGTTTATGTATGTTCCAGCCAATTTTAGTTTCAGAAGAGATTACTTGTTTTGAGCCCTCTGATAGTTTTGAGCTGGCTGCTTGCAGCAGCTTTCCCATTCCATGGAGATCCCCCATCCCACCATTTTTCCATATCCATGTGTATGTGTCTGTGTAGTAAATTAGTTATACAGGAGGAAAGTGGAGCATTGACTTGACCGTAGAAAATGCAAAGCGGACTTGAATATATATATATATATATATATATATATATATATATATATAATTTTTATTTTTTTTTCTTGGATAAATTTAAAATTGTACTCCTTATTGTCACAACCCGCTTGCCGTGAAAACAAGAGATACTCACCAAACACCTCCAATATTTCATAATCTACTTGACTCAGACTAGCCAAATTTGAAACTGAAAATCCAAGGTCTCCTCATTGTCAAACATTATATAACCCATAAACTATACCTATGACGACAAAATTTAATAGTAAAGTTTCCAAAGGTTGGAACCATCCAAATTACTCGGTACCTAAACGCCAATTATGTAAGGTATAAAAGAGCCAAGATATGTACAGAGAGGAGCCACAGTAGCCAAAGGCAAAAGCCAAACCAATAGCTCACAAAAACAAAATAGTTGGAAAAAGCACTCTACTCTCTCTCTCTCTCTCTCTCTCTCTCTATATATATATATATATATATAAATAACATTATGTGGTTTCAAATAGTTGCAAAATACAATGTAATTAGAAAGATAACAGGCTTTCTGGGGTACATTGCTTCAACAGTGTGTCAGAAAGATAAAATATTTACAATAATTATAAAAGAAAAAACTTCTTTGATGAAGATTCTTTTTGTAAAATTCGGATACGATTGTGGCACACAAACTCTGGATCTTGCATTGCCACAAACAATCAGACCAATAAATTAACTGAAGTAAAAATGGTTGCAGTCTACCTGATTGTCACTAACAGTCTCAATTGAAACATCAACAAGACGGATTATCCTCAGTTCTGTAGGGAAAAAACGCCCCAAAGCCACACCACGGTGGCCAACCGACCTCCCGTGACCGGAGGAGACTCTTGACGAAGGCTAAGAGAACCGGTGATGGCATTATCTGTGAGTATGAAGAAGCCATGTCTAGTAGAAGAAAATAGAGCATTGGGAATCTCACCCTCTCAAATGGTTGAGCAGCCCTTTTGTGCTCTCCAAATTTTTGATAGCCAAAGTGCCATAGGGGTTTTGGCTCTCCAATAAAATAAAATAATAATTATATTATTATTATTATTATTATTATTATTTTTTTTTTAGCAAAAAAATGAAAATCAACTTTTTTGAGCCAATAAAAGTTACTACGTATGAGGGCTCTTATTTCAGTCTTGTGCAGATTTTTTTTTGAATTTCAACATTTTTTTATATCTAAAAAAAATAAAAACAAGAAGAGCAAAAATTACATTTTAAAAGGAATTGGACCTTTGACAAAAGGGAGGGTGCCAATGATTTGGTTATTCATGCTCTGGTAGAGAGGCTCCCTCGTCTGCCCAAGATGATGACAATGTGGGGGGTGGGGATACCCTCTTATAGGGCGACCTCTGCTGCGGCGTCCAGTTGGTCAACATCTTTGTTGACGACGGCTCCTCAAGCCTCTGTGCCGAAGGTAGAGGCGTGTCAACGCAACGAGTCACTTGGAATCCATAGAGGTGTCTAGTTCCGGCTAGTATGGGATCTTAAACTAAATACTTTTAATTGGTCGTTTAGTTGTGTACCATTCGGTAAGAAATTATGTCTAACTCTTCCACTAAATATTACTACTCTATTTAAAATAACCAGTAAGATAGTTTAAAATTGATGATAACCTATTTGTCTAATTGAAGGCATTTTATAATTTAATTTAGTGGATAAACTCAAATATGTTTATTTCATCAATTGGCTGACAAATAAATTTGATAAATTAGTCATTTTCCTTGGTAATAGATTTGAAAAAGTTCACCATCTGTATAACATTTAAAATAATGTTTTTTTGTCTTCTTTTTATTTCATACCACGAGTATTTGTCTACTTTTACAGCACCCACCCAGAGTCTATATTGCATAGTTGGTAAATTGATTCCAAAAAAATAATAATACAGGAAGTGTTTTGCTATTTTGTTAAACTACGTAGAGTTTAGTGTAACAAATAAGTTAGAGAGATGCAAGAGGCTGCTTCCTGGTTTGTTTGTGAGTTAGGCTGTGACGTACCGGGTCCGGGACTGATGTTACTGTTGCACCAATCAGGTATGGATCTACCTTATAAATATAAGAGAGAGGTTTGGTGAAATAATGAAATTTAACTCAAATTGGTGAATTTGATGAAGGAGATATCAACACACCAATTCGTAAGTATTGTTTGAAATCTTGCCCATCAGAATTGGAATCACCAACGACCATGTGGCACAGTGAAATTGATGGTGACCCGGTTCAAATCTAAAATGAGCAAAGTAAAGTGTGTGTTTGTCTAATGGCAGGAAAAAAAAATACATATATATCAGAATCAGAATCTGCAGAAAATTTTGGGCTGGCTGCTTCAAGAAGCTTTCCCATTTCATGGAGAAACCCAACCCACTCCACTTAATTCCTTTTTGCTATGTAGGCCAAATTCGGCCCAAACGGCTTGAGGCCCATTCTACCTGCAAATAATTATTTTTTTATTTTTGGAACACAAGTGTGCGCACCTCTCACACCTATTCACAATCCAGCTTCACGACCGTCGGCTCAGAGGTACAAGCTTTCAACTCTATTTTTTTTTCGTTCGCCAATTAAAGATAGATTTTATTTTTTATTTTTTTTTGTACATTGATGTCTAAATATTGAAGATTTTGTAATTTTTTTGTTTCAAATCTGAACAAATCTGCTCTGTAGTAAGTTTGTGAACTTCTGATGTGTACTCAATCTCTAAAGATAGTGTGTTTCGTTTGATCAGTGTATGCATATCCTTAATATGGTATGATTTGTTCATAAATTTATCTACCTATAAACATATGTATAAATATTGTGCAATATCATAACTTTTGTTTTAAAATTGAAGCCCAAACAGTATCGTTTGATACAGTGTTTAAAGTAACTTTAATTGAATGGGTTGTTGGTAAAATATTACATCTCTTATATGATTTTCTTTGCTTATGTGGTACACCTTGAATGTGACGCTTACCATTCTTCTAGATCCCTATACTCATAAAAGACTCCAGCTTTTTTTTGGATAGTTACTGGAGCATATACATGATATGTATAACATCTAGCATGTAATGTTAGCATTATTCAAATTGTAATAACAATCGCAACGAATTCAAGTTAAATCAAGAATCACGATAGAAAAGTAAACACGCTATACAAAGAATGGCGTGTCACGAACCCGAATTTTTTAATAAAATTCTTAATTTTATATAAATCAAAATACATCAAAATACACCAGGATTATAAAAAAATACCCTCTTTTATGCAAAATCAATTTCCTCAAATATATACAAAATTCTTCAATTTAATAAAATAAATACTCCATGCCAACTCTTCAGTCTCAACCCGAATCTACGATTCCCGTCTCTCTTCGGTACTTGAAACTGCAGGGTGGTGAGACAAAAAGTCCCAATAAGAAAAATCATAACAAGAATTAACAAAACAACTTCACAAAATAAATATATACATGTGAATATAAACAAAATACATATATATTTAATTAAAATATTTAATAAAAATATTTAATTAAAACCATTAAAACAAAATCATTCCAAGCCATTTAAAATATAGAGAAAAAAAAAATTAATTTCCCACGGAATCATCAAAGCCTTGGGCTCCAAGACCTCCTCTGCAGACTCTCAGCTCACTCTCTGTCGCTCCTTAATCTCGGGCCCTCTCTGTGCTGCTCTATTTTTTTCTCTCTCAAACTTCTCTAATTTTTCTATCACTATTTGTTCACTAAATTCACAAGACAAGACATCCAATATAAAGACAAATCCACCCAACTCGCACAGAAACCAGCCAACAAACCCATGTGCAAAAACAAGTCCAAGTCAAAAAAATTGGTCCGTCAAAATTTCATCATTTCTATCTTCATCGTTACTTTCCAATACAAAATATCACTCAGACAACCCATGTGGAGGAAGTTCAAGGCCATAAAAATAACCCACGTGAAGGAAAATAATTTTGCCAAAAGTTAAAAAGTTGCCAAAAGCTTACAAGTGGGTCCCACCCACTACCTTTCCATCTTTTCTTTCCTTCCTCGGCAACAACACATTTGCTTCTCTCTTCAGCAAACAAAAAAATATATATATATTAATGAAACAAAAACAAACTCCAACTCCATTATCTCCTCGTGCGCCCACCAATACAAAACCATTAAACTTCATTTCCTCTCAATTCCACAGCTCTACTTTTCACACCGTTCAAACAGACATTATTTATATATATATATATATATATATATATATGGTTGCTCCGCTCCAAAATCTGGTCATCAATCTCCAAAATTATAATTTCAAAGCGCTCCAACACATAAAATTTCGCATAAGATCTAATTAAAAAGAAAATAAACAAATTTAAGTAAAAAAAAATTCAAAATCAACCTAAATCAGAGATCTAGCCTAAAAAGAACGACAAATCTGCACAAGTGAGACGAAAACGAAACAAACATGCCACCTGCTCCATCTGATATATATATGCTTTTACTCCTCAATTCAGCCATCACACAGTACCACACAAAATATATATATATAAACAATCAAAACATCAAACCCATTAAACCATTCCAGTGGGACCCGCCACAAATCTCACCTTATAAATTTCTCATTTCTCTAATTTCGTCCCAAGTGCATGCCTTTGCATCAGGTGCAATATATATATATATATATATATATATATATATATACAGTCACAATAAAACAATTCAAAATCCATCATTATTTTGAACAACACACTATCTCATTATTTTCCTATTTAAATTTCGGCAGCCACCTTGCTTCCTTCAAATGCTACACACAAAAATATATATAATGCAACAAAAATCCAAATCCACTAAACTGAGTCTCTAATTTAAAATTAAATAAGATCACTAAATATCATAAAATAAATTAAAATCTAAAAAATTTGAGTTATCACATGGTGGTTCAGCAACAACTTACGTCTACAGTTGGAATCCGGTGAAATTACAAGTTTTCAGCATTTCACTCTGTTTTTGTTCAAATTTCAGAGCCTTTCTTAATCACTCCAAACCCTAAACGCCCTTATATATCGGATTACAATAGACTAATTAGGGTTCATGACTCATGAGCAAAACAAGTCGCTTGGGCCCACACAAATCTAATCCAACGAGTCGCCAGGTCATAAGTGGGTCGCAATCCGGCACCAAATTCAGGCCATACTATCACACAAAAATAAATTTGGGTTCTTGTATTTTTGGTTTTTCAAATTCTTACAACTTTTTAATTTTAGTCAGTAAGTATGTGTATATATATATATATATATATATATATATATATATTGGGTTACCAAACATTTGTCTGCTTCCTGCTTTCAAAAATTCAACCACATATGTATGTTGCTAAATCGTGTTTCCGTTTTTGACAGAAATGATAGCATAGCAGAACCATTGCTTCCAAAAAGTCTATATAAATACATTTTGTAGCATTTGTCAGTGCCTTGTTTATGTAACATTTGTGTTTACCCATTTGATAATTTAAACTTTAAAATCATGCTAGCAATATTTGAAATGATTTACAAAGAGTTTATATGAAAATTAAAAAACTTTTACCATGCTAAAGAAACGAAAGAACAAAAGAGAGAAAAAATAATGCAGAAGTCCAATACAATAGACCTCAATTACATGACAATCATGAACTTGATATTCTTCAAATCACCTTACCGTGTATGCAAAAGAGATGCAGTTGCAGAGGAAATTGTAGAAGACGTGGTAAGCTTTGAGGAATCAGTATTGTAACTGTCGCTCGAATAATGGATTTGGTTACTCTCAGAGACAGTGGTATCGAAGGATAATGGAAATGAAGAAACAGGTGTATTCACTGGATCAGGGGCAAGATATGTTGGTACGGGCATCTTTGATGGGAGAATGGGAAGTGGAGTTTCAAAATTAAGCACATGAATTGCCTGTCTAATTGAAGGCCTGAGATTGTAATCAGGATGAGCACACCAAAGCCCAACAATCATCAAACATTTGATCTCTTGCTCATCAAAATCGGCACATAATTTGGGATCTACTGCTTCAAGAAGCTCTCCTGTTCCATAGAGGTCCCAAACCCACTCCACCAGTCTTGATTGAAGATTAATGGGTTTTCTCCCACATGCTATTTCCAGTGCAACGATTCCAAAGCTGTAGACGTCTGATTCCTTACTAGACTTGCCCCTAATGACACATTCAGGAGCCATGTACCCCATTGTCCCTGCCAAAATAGTTGTTTGCGATCCTTTTTCATGGTCAACAAGCCTGGCTAGCCCAAAATCCCCAAGTTTGGCATTAAAATTTGAATCCAACATAATGTTACTTGATTTAATATCCCTATGCAGCACGCATTCTTCCCACTCTTCTTGAAGATAAAGTAAAGCAGATGCCAAGCCGTGGACAATTTTGTACCTCATCGCCCATGTCAATAAGCTTTTTCCATTGAAAAGATGGGAATCTAAGCTCCCATTTGGCATGAATTCGTAAACGAGTAGTAGCTCATCCCTTTCGTGGCACCAACCAATGAGCTGCACTAGATTCTTATGCCTCAATCTACTAATGATCTTAACTTCTGATCCATACTCTTTAAGCCCTTGCTTAGAACCTCTTGACACCCTCTTCACAGCAGCATAAGAGTCCAACTCCCTCAAGAAACCTCTATAAACCCCACCAAACCCTCCCTCTCCAAGCTTTTCTTCCTCATCAAAGTTGTTAGTCGAATGAGCCAATTCACTGTAGGAGAACTTCTTTGGTCCAATACCCTTCTCGAATTCATCATCCATGGATAGTTCAAAGACAAATTCCGCATCTTCTTCGTTTCCTCTACTCCTTTTCTTCCGCAAGCAAATGGCAATCAAACACAATCCACCACCCAAAAGTACACATGAGCCAACACTTAATCCCACCACTAGTGCTGTCTTGTTTTCCTTGTTTCCTTTGGGGCTTGCTGTCACCGGCGCCGGATCTGTAGAACTGAAATTCCATGATTTAACTGTATGCGTCTCAAAAGAGTCCCCCGTTGAGGCTGAGAAGCCAAAAGTAACCCATTCCGTTAAGTACTTGCGCAGATCAACTTCATGACTAAGGTTACCTTGTTGAACTTTGGTATTATTAAAATAACTAGTGAAGCGAACCCACAGGGTTTTTGAAGTAGAATTATAAGTAATCCAAGCTTCATTTTCATCCCCTCGAGTGATATTACCTTTCCATATTGAAGTGTTAACAGATTTCATAGAGTTAACATTGATACCTACATGAGCGCCGGTGTTGGTGTATGGATCAAAAGCACCATTCCTGTAAGTGTCGAACTCCACAGCAACAAATGGATTAGTGGAAGAGCTCATTGTAACATTGTCGACTGGAAGACCAAGGCCACTTCCTCGTGTGACAGGGACATCATTAAAATCTGAAACGTTGGAAATAAGGAAGAATGCAAGCCCATCGCCTTGGTTTTTAAGTCCATCTGAACTCATGACAAAGGAGAAATGGGTGACAAAGTCTGCCAGGTTTTGAGATGCATTGTCCCAAAGGTGCAGAGATTCGATGTACGTGGCTCGACCAACTTTATGCGCTCGCGCTTCACCAAGCTCGTTTGGGGTGACTTGGAGGCCTTGTGATGAGACATAAGCGTTCTGGTAGATTTTTATCTTGGTGTTCAGATCATTGCTTGTGATTTCAGGGATGTTGAATTCTAGTGGAGTTGCATGAGGGATAATGAGAAAAAAGAAAAAGGTTATCACGAAGAAAATATAGAGAAGCTTAGGTAATTTTACAAGAGCACTGTAATCGCAGAGCATGATGCAGTACTAAAGATGGGAAAGATTTTTGGATGATTTGATTAAGCTTGCAGATCAGTAGGCTTACTACATATGCACATATCAATTGTGTATATATAATTGATAAATTTGTAATTTCGGATCAAGACTTGAGATTTGTTGAATGAGTCTTTGTATACTTTTCCTTTATCAGCTAAAGAATTTCATAACTACCATATATTTTCTTAATCCTTTTGCATACGCGTTTTCTTTGTTGAAGGAGCAGAAGAACATTGCTTGGACCAGCATTTCTTTGGACCACACAGAATTTCAGCGTTTGTGGGCGTCTCAGATGGAATGACCTTGCCAGCTAGGATCATAATTAGCAGTATGGCAATAAAAATTTCTACATTCTAATACATGGAAGAAGCCAGGAAGGTGGAGCATTGACTACACCTTAGAAAATGCAAAGGGAAATTTGAAAAGTACATAAACTCGTTAAATGTCCATATGGGATTGGACCCCTTCTCATTGAGAGAAAAGAGGTTACCGCTTAGGTTGAATAGCTCTCTCATGACGAGAGTTATGATTTATTCATATTTAATCACGCGGGTTTGAAAACATCTCAATTCGAAAGTTAAATTTGAAGAACTAATGACTTTTGTATTTTGTTATCTAGGTTATAGTTCTAAAGGGATTCCGACCTAGAACATTAAAGTTATACGTAGTAATGATTTTTTGAATTGATAATTGCATTTATTTATCTTGGTATAACTCACACATCTACATTGATTATTGAGGAGATATTAACTCTTGGTGGTAATTGTAATTTGCAAATTGGCTTAGTATATTTTGCAGTCAATACAAGCGAGTGATGAGGATGGAAACACACTTTTGAAACATAACTCCAGAAAACCAGAATTATGAAAATTCAAGAAGGAAAACGAATGTTGTACGTGCCTGTGTGGAGAAGGAAATAATACATGCTCGGGATACAATAATAAATGTCAGAAACATTGGAGCTGTCAAAATCACTTTGTAAGTTGAGAAACAATACCATGAGCACCAGTACTATACATATATATGTCCTCAAACTTCCAGTTTTGAGAATGATTATCTTCCTTCCTTGAATGAGCAAAGTAAATATTATAGTTAATTTCCATAATGGATCAATTATCATATGGTTGGTGATGGATGTATAATTTAAATATCCATAATTAAGAGAAGATTACTAAATTAACGCACTATTGAGATAGGCTCTGCAGATTACGATAAGAATTACAGATTGAGATAGGCTTTACAGATTACGATAATGATTAAAGATTGTGATAAGGATTAAAGATTACGATGAGGATTAAGTCTACAGATTACAATAAGGTTATTCTACGTGACATCTTAACCTAAGCCCTATAAAAAAGGCGGGGGAATCAACGTTTTGAGGTACGCAATAAACCTTAACTCAATTTCTCGATTTCTCCAGGGAGATTATCATTCACACTGACTTGTTCGTCGGAGCCTACTCCACTGGTAACACACCGGTGTTCGTAGGATCACTTTTTCTTCTCTTTATTCAAGAATATATATATATATATCATATTGTAACGACTCAAAACTAATACTTTTTAAAAAAAAAAAAAAAAAAAAAAATTTCGGCATGACCTCCCCTAAAAATAGGCCTATCACAACCTGTTTAAATTCATTTTTAACCTATCATGGCTCAAATTCCGAATTCACAGCAATAGTAGATGATAATACACAATCAAATGACCTCAATAATACTTCAAACTAGTATTACTCTCCCCATTCATCAATAAGGTTTACATGTTATCAAATTCACATTCAAAATATCATCAAATGCCTTAATTACATTACATGACAAAGTTTTGCAAAATATACATATACACCTTCACACTTTTAGTGCTTTGCAAAAATAATGGGAGATATACAAAAGACACAGAAGTGAGCTTCTAGTATCGCTCAAGTTTGAGGTGGGTTGTCGTTCACCGGTTCTTTTCCAAGACCTGAAAAAAATGTATAAATAGTAGGGTGAGCTATATGCTCAGTAGGTGACACTTAAGACACAAATCTTGTGTCCTTGTGAATTCAAGCAAAGCATAGGCCAATGGGAGATAAGGATCATACAACGTAGGAGATCAAATACAACATACAATTCAATTCCAATTATAAACAATGCAATGCAATGCAATGAAATGCAATGCATGTCAATGACATTCCCCATTTTCATTCTCAAAACCATCACTTTCAAACGTTAATACAGCCCGCCCTTTGGTAACCCCGCCGCGACACGAGAGGAGGATTGGCTAGTGTCCCTGACCCTTAGTAATCCCGCGGCGTCATTATGGGGCCCAGCTAGCTCAACCACACTAGGGCGACTCCCTAATCCCCTCTAGGCTATATTAGCCTTCGGCCCATTGGTAACCCCGCAGCGACCGGGTTTATCAAAACCATTTCACAAAAACTATCATCTCCCAAAAATTCCTCATTTTCATTTCAAGACAAATTCTCCCATTTCATACATCCCAATGACATGTCCAAGAATGTACATATAATCTCAATATCATGACAATGTGAAATTTTGGCAGAATACAATTAAGCATGGTCTCATACATCACTTTCAGCAAGTTTACACATAGTAGACATAAACTCAACACATAGGCAAGCTTTTCACATAATACATCACATGTGCATAAACATACATTTCTCTAGACAACATTAAAATAATCATTAACACAATTAATCCCCAAGTAAAGCATGTTAGCACATAAAAGAGGTATAATTCACAAAAAAACACCACAAAGCCATCATCTATACATGCTTTTCACATAGATAAGTCATAACCCTAAGACATGAATTTTTTCTAAACATCACTTACACCTCGTTGAAGCAATTAATTCTCAAATTTAGAATGTCTAGCACAACAAAAGAGCATAACTCACAATGGAACAAGAAGAGAGTGGATTAAGATGCCCCTACCTCAAGATTACACCAAAACCCTAAAAAATGGGTCTCAAGATTCGAAATCCAAAGGGGCACAAAATCTAAAATTGCTTGTATGGATGTGTAGAGCTTGACACGAGCTTCATTTTGCCTCAAACGGCACTTCAATCCGACAAAAGGTGGAGGAGTAATCTAAGAATGAAGTTTGAGTTCAAAAAGAAAAAGAAAAATCAAGAAATAGAGACAGAAGGAAGGGCCAGCAGGAGAGAAGAAAAATGGAGACCAATTGTGGTCTCAAACCCTTTTTGGGTGTGGTGGTGGGTCCCACCAAAATTTTAATTTGTTTTCTCTTTTTCTTTTACTCAATATACATCACACAATACACATATACTTACACAGACATCACACATATGGTTGGAAATATATACAGCTAAATACCCCCATTGATTTGCTGTCAAAAATTTCACTTGCAAGAAAGAGGTGTGGAATAGATTTTTGTTTCCAATAACAACCACAAATACTTACTGCATTCATCACCACACTTCATTTACTCAAATTTTACTTACCTTACAAATAATGATAACACAGAAAATGACACTATTGATGCTGATTGAGAACAAAATAAACAATAATAACCAAAAAAACAAATGCTAAATGCAACGAGTAAAAAAAGAAACTACGGAGAACAATGTATAGGTGGGCTAACATATAAGAGGGAGGCCCAAAAGAAGAGCAATACAGTAACCATGGGCAAGCCCAACAAAAAGAAATGCCATAACCCGAGAGAGGCTCAGACCAACAAATAAAAAAGCTGTTCGAGATGACCGTTACGTAAAAATTAGGGCACTGGGGTACGTACAATAAAGAGATTTCGTCCAACGTTGATAACCTGTTTTGCAGAGCTACCACTACCAGAGATGAAGGAATGGATAGGGGAAAAGGACAAAAAGCTTTTTAGGGTTGGTCTTCACGGTTGAGGTCTAGCTGAGCAAAAGTGTCAATCGACCTTAGTTCAACGGTTTGCCTTAGCAGAGCTGAAGGAAGGACCCAATTTTCATCTCTGATGAAGTCACTGACTTTGGCAAATTGAGCTACAGAGTGGGTATGTATGGAGAGATTGTTAATTCTGCATGACAGAGGACTCAATCGCATCCAATTGTAGCACAGGAACACAGTGGACTCCCCATTGCCTATAGGGTGTTTGATGAAATGCCTAGCAATGGACTTAGCTGCAACATTTTCCTCCAAGTCCAAGATGAATTTTGAGGTATGTTCAGAACCCAAAAGCTTCTCTTTTTCAGCACATAAAACTTGATCCAATTAGCCCATAAGCTATGAGCATTGTTGTTCAATATCTTCCATATAAGCTTCAGGATTGCAACTACTACATTACATGCATGCATTATGCATAGTTCAACTATTGCTTTCCTTGGCCTCCTTCATATCCACTAGGGGCAATAAAAGTGGATACTAGCATGGTTGCTGGCAGGACTAGCAATGGAGCACCCCAAAGCCCCACAACGATCAAATGCTTCATATGTTCCAAATCATATTCTCCGCTGAATCTTGGATCCACCACCTCAAGAACATTTCTGCTACCATGATGCCTCCATACCTTCTTCACTAACTCAATTACAAATATCTTGTCATTGGCTTTTCCTTGTTGGATTCCACATGTTATCTACAAAGCAACAATCCCAAAACTGTAGATATTCGATTCCTTGGTAGCTTAGAAATTCTGAAGGTACTCTGAGCCATGCAACCGGTGCCCAATCAAATCCGTTGTTTGAGACCTTAGCTTGTCCACTGCTGTAACTACTTTTATTATTATTATTATTATTATTATTATTATTATTATTATTCAGTTTACATGATTTAGTCTGTTAATAACATGTATTGTAGTACTCAGTATTATATAACAATTCCATGACAAATTGACAATAAGGTTGGGCAGCGGGTCAGCCAATTCATTTCCAAATTGCCATCCATGATAGTCTACTCATGGAATCTCAAATTTTGAAAAAATCATGGTAGAAGCAGTGCCCCATCATACACAAGACAGCAAGACATGTCGCGAAAGGAATAGTACAATTTGTTGAATTTGTCAGTGTCCTGATTACGTAACATCTGTGTTTACCGTAATGGCTATTTTAATACACATTAATTTACTGGGGAAAAAGAAACATTTTTGTTTACCCATTTGATAGTTTAAACTTTAAATTCATGCTACCAATATTTTAAATGATTTATAAAGGGTTTGAATGAAAATTAACAAGCATTTACCTTACTTAAGAAATGAAAGAACAAAGAAACAAAAGATAATGAAGGGGTTCAATGCACCTAAGTTACATTACAACCTTGAACTTGATATTCTTTCAATAAAATTAATAGGTATATAAAAGTGATGCAGATTGAGAGGAACTTGCGGAAGATGTGGCAAACTTTGGGGAATCGGTTACGTAACTATGGCTCTAATAATGGATTAGACTCTCGGAAACTGTGAAATCAAAGGATTACCTATATAATAAGCACAATTTTGGCCAGGATAATATGATGTGGAACAGAATGGAGCAAACCAATATTCAAGCACTAGTTGGCTAGTTGCAACACTGAAGAGACAAGTGTGGCCTAGCGGTATTAGCCTCTTACTTCCCAAAGAGAGGTTAGAGGTTCAAGTCTCAGAGAAGATAAGTGTGTATGAGTACCATCTAGGAAAAAAAAAAAATCCTCAAAGTGTACCTCGTCTTCTACAGCTTCTGCTTCTGGTGATGCATAACTCTGATCAGGACAAAATAGAGTGTTGATTAAAAGTTTGAATTGTGCATGTGATGTGTTCCTTTTCTTCTTCTCCTTCTTCTTCGCACTCTTTACACTTTATTATTGTTGCTCTCTCTTCTTGTTCTCAATTTCTGTTACTAGTCTCATTTTCCTTGTGAATTTTAATCTGTGTAATTGTAGCTTGAGAATAAAGTTCGGCAATGAATGTTGTCACTCTTATTGTTTACCAATTTGCCACTCTTAGGACAAGAATCTTTTCCGAACCACTTTTCTTCCCCAAATATTTAAAAAAAAATACAGATTTGCATTTTGCAATGGGGTGATTAGGTGTATATGTAACTTGTTTCCTACTGAAATTCTTGTCACGTTACTTGCAGCATATATTGTTATGACAAACACCAACAAAGCCTAAAGCAATCAAGCAATAAAGAAATGAAAAATAAAAATAAAAATAAAAAATTGCACACCACACATGAACTAAAAAATTTAGCATGATTTGTCTAATAACTTGCGTTACATTCATGGTGAAGATCTTCGTTAGAAGGCATCTTACCATTCTTAAAACTGGAATATCAAGAAACTGCAGTGCAGTGGACTCTAAAACCCCATATGGACTACTTGCTATGTGTACTACGTGCCTCACCATACATACCCTCTATTCACACACAAACACTATTCTTTCGAGTAGATATTCTTTCACCATTTTCTTCCTTCTCCTTTATTGTTATGGACCCCATATGTTCTCCACAAAAAGTATATATAAGTAGATATTCTTTCACCATTTTCTTCCTTCTCCTTTATTGTTATGGACCCCATATGTTCTCCACAAAAAGTATATATAAGTAGATATTCTTTCACCATTTTCTTCCTTCTCCTTTAATCGCGGAGAAGGAAGAAAATGGTGAAAGAATATTCTACTCGAACGAATACTGTTTGTGTGAATAGATGTAAACAAGTCCATGTTCTACGTCATTATTATATGGCTAACTTTTCTTTGTGCACGAAACAAATTGGCCTCGACCAAGGAAGAGGGGAAAGATGGGTTCTATTTTTGCAAGTGAATTGTTTAAACTATGTTAATGGGTAGCTATCGTGGATCATGGTGTTGTTAAGGGTCATAATTCGGAGTCTAATTAAACCATGAAACTCGTACGGAACAATCAACAAATTCCGGAGAAATATAAGATCTACCTGATCAAATTTTCCTCTTCAAAACATAGTTTGACAAATTCTTGTCTTTTGTCTCTTGATCTAGAGACTATCAGATGGGTGAAATTAAGTTTTTCACTTGATAGTAACATATATGTCGCCGTTGTTGATATTGTTTGGGAGTACTGCAATATTCTTGACTAACCAATGAATTTATTAACCTTTGTAATCCACTGTCCTCCTATAAAAAAACAGCACCTTCAAATTCGACCATTTTGATCCAAACATGGATGATATTATATCATATGAAGGAGAAACATTTACCTCAAACCAAGTCATCCAACCCCCAACAAGAAAAGGGCCTCAATGGCAGCGTTGGTCGATCTATGTACAAAGAAACGATAAAACTTCGGGACAATCCCACGGGAAATCTTGCCGAATTGGACACCCATTAGTATAAAGTCATGCTTAAATTTTTTTGAATGTTTTATAAAGAATTTGCATGAAAGCTGAAGTAACATTTAGCATTGCTCAAGAAATGAAAGAACAAGAGTGAAAAACTAACGAAGGGGCTTAATACACCTCAATTACACAAGGAAAGAAAAAGAGAGAAAAACTAATGAAGGGATTTCATACACCTCAATTACATGACAATCTTGAACTTGATATTCTTTAGATCAACTTACTGTGTAAGCAGAAGTGATTTAGATGGAGAGGAAGCTGGAGAAGCTATGGTCAAATTTGAGGAATTGGTGTTATAACTATGGCTTGAATAATGGATTTGGCTACTCTCTGAGTCATTGATATTGCAGGATAAGTAAAGTGAAGATGCAGGTGTAGTCATTGAATTAGGAGCAAAATATGTTGGTACAGGCATCTTTGATGGGAGATTGGGAAGTGGAGCTTCAAAATTAAGCACATGAATTGCTTGTCTTATTGAAGGTCTCAGATTGTAATCCGGATGAGCACACCAAAGCCCAATAATCATCAAACATTTGATCTCTTGCTCATCAAAATCTGCACATAATTTGGGGTCTGCCGCTTCAAGAAGCTTTCCTGTTCCATAGAGGTCCCAAACCCACTCCACCAGTCTTGATTGAGTTTTTGGTGCCCTTGCATCAATGGATTTTCTTCCACATGCTATTTCCAATGCAACGATTCCAAAGCTGTACAGATCTGATTCCTTGCTAGACTTGCCCGTGATGACACATTCAGGGGCCATGTAGCCCAATGTCCCTGCCAAAAGTGTTGTTTGAGATCCTTTTTCATGGTCAACAAGCCTAGCTAGCCCAAAATCCCCAACTTTGGCATTGAAATTTGAGTCCAACATAATATTGCTTGATTTAATATCCCTATGCAGCACGCATTGTTCCCACTCTTCGTGAAGATAGAGCAAAGCAGATGCCAAGTCGTGCACAATTTTGTACCTTATTGCCCATGTCAATAAGCTTTTTCCTTTAAAAAGATGGGAATCTAAGCTCCCATTTGGCATGAACTCGTAAATGAGTAGCAGCTCATTTTTTTCATGGCACCAACCAATGAGCTGCACCAGATTCTTATGCCTCAATCTGCTAATGATCTTAACTTCTGATGCATACTCTTTAAGCCCTTGCTTAGAACCTCTTGACACCCTCTTCACAGCTACATAAGAGTCCAATTCCCTCAAGAAACCTCTATAGACTCCACCAAATCCTCCCTCTCCAAGCTTTTCTTCTTCTGCAAAGTTATTTGTTGAATGAGCCAACTCACCGTAGGAAAACTTCTTTGGTCCGACACCCTTCTCGAATTCATCATTCATGGATTGATCAAAGACAAATGCCGTATCTTCTTCTTTTCCCCTACTCCTTTTCTTCCACAAGAAAATGGCAATCAAACCCAATCCACCAACCAAAACACATGAGCCAACACTTAGTCCCACCATTAGTGCTGTTTTGTTTTGCTTCTTTGGCGCTGGGTCGGTTGAACTGAAACTCCATGATTTAATGGTATGTTTTTCGACGACGTCGCCCTTTCCGGTTGAGGCTGAGAAGCCAACAGCAACCCATTCTGACAAGCCGGCTTTTGGGAACTCAACAATATAACTAAGGTTACCTTGTTGAACTATGGTATGATCAAAATAACTAGTGAAGCTAACACTCAGAATTTTTGAGTCAGAACTATAACTAATCCGAGCTTCATTTTCTCCCCCGTGGGTAATATTACCATACCAAATTAAAGTTTTAACAGAACTCAGGGAGTTAACATTGATACCTACATGAATGTCAGACTTGTTGTAGGGATCCCAGTGATTCTTGTAAGTGTCGAACTCCACAGCAACAAATGGAGTCTTTGCGTTTGTTATGAAGGGGTCGACTGGAAGACCTACTGTGGCGCGGTCTATTGGAAGACCAAGAGCACCAGCTTCTGTGCTGAGGATTATACTGAAATTAGGAAACAAGGGAAAGAGGAAGAAAACAAGCCCATCGCCGTAAACTTGTCTTCCTTCTGAATCAATGACAAAGGAGAAATGTGTGTCAAAGTCGGCCAGGTTTCCAGAAGCCTTGTCCCAAAGGTGCAGATATTCACCATACATGGCTCGACCAGCTTTGAGCACGTCCCTGCCCGTAAGTTGGATGCCTTGTTCTGAGATATTAGCACTTCCATAATTGAATATTTTGACATTCTTAAGGTCTTGTGTGATAGTAGGGAAGCTGAAGTTGAGTGGGGTTGCATAAGGAACTAATATAATAAAGAAGAAAAAGAAGATCACGAATGAAAAATTGAGAAGCTTGTTAGGTAATTGAAGAAGGGTCCAAGAGTTGTAGGCAACCATATTCTATTGGGAGGATTAATATGCAGTGTTGGAAACTTATTATGCACCATTATATATATATATATGGATTGATTGATTAATAAAAACTATTGCAGAGTCAAGATATTTGTTGAGTACGTGGTCTCTACGTGTATACTATTGCAGAGTCGAGTTTTCTTTTTTAGTTTCTTTGTATAGGTGTTGAATAAGGCATTCTTGAATTTTGAAAGAATCCGAAAGTTAATATAATCTCTGAATTTGTGGGTCTCACTCACATGGGGATGTGATTGACACTGAATGCTAAGATCATAACTCGCAAGGACCGGTACCTTTGGATTTTCTAAATAGATTGATGACAAATTAATTACCTATTGAAAGTATTGGTATTGTAGAAATTGAAAACAGGCTGTATTGACTTATATATGTATATTGCATTCTAGAAATTTTGGACTTGGAGTCATTTCCCGTATCAACCGGAACTTCTACATTTCAATCAAACCAACAAACTTGAATTAAATTCCAGTCCCGTGATTTTAGAACAATGCATTGTAGTTCAGAGTTAGTGTATCCTTCGTGTCTATTTTGGATATAGCTAACCATAGCAGAAAAAAAATGTTTGTGAATTGATTGGGAAAACCATACAAGCTTATACCAGTAGACTTGAGGAGTAGGTTGAGAGAGATTTGATGGTTTGTTTTAAGTGGAGAGAAATTTCTTGGTTTGTTTGACTGAAACTTTTTTTTTTTTTTTTGGGTTATAGACATAGTTGCTAAAGGCACGCCTAGGCTCCAAAAAAGCCCCAGGCTTCTCATGGTTCAGCTAAAGCACCTCAGGCTCCTTCAATCAGGCTCACATAAAGCCCTCAAGCTCACACTTTTTAGTAGGCTCCAGGCTCAAAAAAGGAGCACCTTGTATTTTTTAATTATTTATTCATATCATTTTCTTTTTTACTTAATGACTACAATACTAAATTAAAAGGTTCTATATCATATATCATATTGTTTAACCTAATGAATTATTTGACAAAAATCATAAATTTATAGTTCACTACCTACATTAACTGCAATTCTTGCTTGATTATGAATATAGATAATAATATATGTTTAAAAATGCATTATTATAAACACGCACCGTACTTTAACTAGGCTCGCGCTTTATACTGCGCCTTGCGCTTAGGCTCCAGAAGGCCTTTGGCGCCTTAGTGCGCCTTGAGCCTTGAGCCTTTAACAACTAAGGCTGTAGAAGGAATCCGCTGAATGAGGTTTGAGAGGTCACAATATGGGGAAATGGTGTTAAAAATTGCCTAGGGCAGGAATATTGCCCATTAGAGATGAAAGAAGAATCTCTGACAGACTAGTTTATGTATGTTCCAGCCAATTTTAGTTTCAGAAGAGATTAATTGTTTTGAGCCCTCTGATAGTTTTGGGCTGGCTGCTTGCAGAAGCTTTCCCATTCCATGGAGATCCCCCACTCCACCATTTTTATATTCTTTTTAACCTTGCTATTTAGGCCAAAATTGGCCTAAGCGACTCGAGGCCAATTATACCTGCAAAGAACTATTATTATTATTATTGTTGGTGGTGGTGGTGGTGCTGCTCACCTTTCTTTAGAGCGATTCTGTGGTAACTCCACCATTCTTCAGGGAGCAAGGACTTGGGGTGAATGGAGTTTCTTCCACATGTTATAATTTCAGTGCTACAACTCTAAATTTAATTATAAAGAGGGTGGCTGGAATGCTAGATGTAAATTAAGGTTTAAATTTATGGATTAAAACTGTAGAGCTAGTTTAATATTTAATCTATTAATAGAATTGATATTAATTTTTTTCTTTAAATTGTAGAAAAACAAAATATTTAAAATTCATTCTTAAATCTTTTCCAGAAAAATTGGTTGTAAAACCCTTGAGAAATGCACTTATAATGTAGAAGAACTACATGTGGAGCAATTCTATAAAGGTCTAATTTAATGAAAGTAGTTATTAATTATAGATGCTAGGAAGTAGTGCAGAGTTGCAATTAAGGAAATTAATGGTAAAAAAAATACAAAAATAAAGGAAATTAGTGACTAATTAGCCAATTAGTGAGTACAAGTGATCCTTGCATTCTCTCTTCCACCCTTTTCCTCTTCCTAAATCCCTCAACTTTAGAAACCACTCTACAACAGCACTCTCTAATCAACATAATATTTAGAGTTTTAAAATAATTCCAGCAAGTCGTATCAGTATAATGCCAACAAAATGGTACCAAATTAAATCCAACAAAAGCTAGAGCTATAAATTGTACAAAAAAGGCCCTGAGTCCTGACCCTGAGCCTAGAGCTGTACAAAACAAGCAACAAAATTCAGCCAGTAATTCAGAAAAAGCGACTCAATTTGTGTCATCAAATGCAGTTCTAACAAGTAGATAGTCCATACCCAATCTTCCTTCGTGACCATTAGGACAAATGTGAAACTGAGTGAATGTCCCATTCTAGAGCAATTTAATTTCCTGGACAAAACATTTTCTTTGGGCTGATAGAGGCAAGCTTCAGCCTACTGCTGTCTCTAATGGTCTTCAAAATCAAGCTTTATTATCTTTCAAATTTCAGTTTTTGGGATCATGACTTATTTTATTATTATTATTCAGTTTCTGTGATTTTTTAGTCCTTTTTTTAACTTGTATTATGTAACAATTTTATGACAATAGGGTTGGGCAGAGCAGATCACCAAATTCATTTGTGCAATTGCCATCCCTAGAAGTTCTACTTATGCACAGGACAACAAGACATGTGAAAAGAATAGGCAAATGTGAGTAATACTAAGAAAAAAAAAAAAAATAAATACATGGCATTAAACATTCCTACTAGAAAATGCAAAGGGAAAATGCAAAGGGCGTCTCAGATGGAATGACCTTGCCAGCTAGGATCATAATGAGCAGTATGGCATTAAACATTCCTACATTCTTTTGAAAAATACATGGAAGAAGCCAGGAAGGTGAAGCATTGACTACACCTTAGAAAATGCAAAGGGAAATTAGAAAAGTACATAAACTCATTAAATGTCCATATCGGGTTGGACCCCTTCTCATTGAGAGAAAAGAGGTTACCGTGCGGGTTGAATAGCTCTATCTCATGCGAGAGTTATGATTTATTCATATTTAATCACAGATGGTTTGAAAAACGTCTCAATTTGAAAGTTAAATGTGAAGAATTCATGACTTTTGTATTTTGTTATCTAGGTTACAGTCCTTAAGAGATTCCGGCCTAGAACATCAAAGTTGTACTCCTTCAATTTGAAAGTTAAATGTGAAGAATTCATGACTTTTGTATTTTGTTATCTAGGTTACAGTCCTTAAGAGATTTCGGCTTAGAACATCAAAATTGTACTCCTTCTGTCCCTAATTAGTAGTCCATTTTTTTCTTTTTATATGTTCCAAATTAGTTATCCTCTTTGAAAAGTCAAAGCATCTTTTCATTATATTTCCATCATTATTCTTTATCTTTTTAAAAAATTTCAAACTTTGTAACTATATATATTTAAATTAAAAAGGACAATTTGATAATTTTAAAAGAGGATAATGCAATAATTGTATGTCCTTTTAAAAACTCTAATTTCTAAACATGGACTTCTATTTAGAGATAGAGGTAGTAATGATTTTTTGAATTAATAATTACATTTATTTATCTTGGTATAACTCACACATCTACATTGATTATTGAGGAGATATTAACTCTTGGTGGTAATTGTAATTTGCAAATTGGCTTAGTATATTTTGCAGTCAATACAAGCGAGTGATGAGGATGGAAACACACTTTTGAAACATAACTCCAGAAAACCAGAATTATGAAAATTCAAGAAGGAAAACGAATGTTGTACGTGCCTGTGTGGAGAAGGAAATAATACATGCTCGGGCTACAATAATAAATGTCAGAAACATTGGAGCTGTCAAAATCACTTTGTCAGTTGAGAAAGAATACCATGAGCACCAGTACTATACATATATATATCCTCAAACTTCCAGTTTTGAGAATGATCATCTTCCTTCCTTGAATGAGCAAAGTAATATTATAGTTAATTTCCACAATGGATCAATTATCATATGGTTGGAAATATATATATATATATATATGGTTGGAAATATAAACAGCTAAATACCCCATTGTATTTGCTGTCAAAAATTTCACTTGCAAGAAAGAGGTGTGGAATAGATTTTTGTTTCCAATAAAAACCGCAAATAGTTACTGCATTCATCACCACACTTCATTTACTCAAATTTTACTTACCTTACAAATAATGACAACACAGAAAATGACACTATTGACGCTGATTGAGAACAAAATAAACAATAATAACCAAAAAAAAACCAATGCTAAGTGCAACAAGTAAAAAGAAACTACGGAGAACAATGTATAGGTGGGCTAACATATAAGAGGGAGGCCCAACAGAAGAGAAATACAGTAACGATGGGCAAGCCCAACCGAAAGAAATGCCATAACCCAAGAGAGGCTCAGCCCAACAAATAAAAAAGCTGTTCGAGATGACCGTTACCTGCAAATTAGGGCACTGGGGTACGTACAATAAAGAGATTTCGTCCAACGTTGATAACCTGTTTTCCAGAGCTACCACTACCAGAGATGAAGGAATGGATAGGGGAAAAGGACAAAAAGCTTTTTAGGGTTGGTCTTCACGGTTGAGGTCTAGCTGAGCAAAAGTGTCAATCGACCTTAGTTCAAGGGTTTGCCTTAGCAGAGCTGAAGGAAGGACCCAATTTTCATCTCTGATGAAGTCACTGACTTTGGCAAATTGAGCTACAGAGTGGGTATGGATGGAGAGATTGTTAATTCTGCATGACAGAGGACTCAATTGCATCCAATCGTCGCACCGGAACACAGTGGACTCCCCATTGCCTATAGGGTGTTTGATGAAATGCCTAGCAATGGACTTAGCTGCAACATTTTCCTCCAAGTCCAAGATGAATTTTGAGGTATGTTCAGAGCCCAAAAGCTTCTCTTTTTCAGCACATAAAACTTGATCCAATTAGCCCATAAGCTATGAGCATTGTTGTTCAATATCTTCCATATAAGCTTCAGGATTGCAACTACTACATTACATGCATGCATTATGCATAGTTCAACTATTGCTTTCCTTGGCCTCCTTCATATCCACTAGGGGCAATAAAAGTGGATACTGGCATGGTTGCTGGCAGGACTAGCAATGGAGCACCCCAAAGCCCCACAACGATCAAATGCTTCATATGTTCCAAATCATATTCTCCGCCGAATCTTGGATCCACCGCCTCAAGAACATTTCTGCTACCATAATGCCTCCATACCTTCTTCACTAACTCAATTACAAATATCTTGTCATTGGCCTTTCCTTGTTGGATTCCACATGTTATCTACAAAGCAACAATCCAAAAACTGTAGATATTCGATTCCTTGGTAGCTTAGAAATTCTGAAGGTACTCAGAGCCACGCAACCAGTGCCCAATCAAATCTAGCTTGTCCATTGCTGTAACTATTATTATTATTATTATCATTATTATTATTATTATTATTATTATTCAGTTTGTTGGAAACGGCATTAGAAAACGCAAACTTTGGAAGGATTTTTAAATAGATTCCGCTAAGAATTTTTTGCGAATCTATTGACAAGCGCGTTCCTCTCTGCGAGGAGATGAACGTGGTATATTTATTTTCTCAAATCCGTTTCCGGGTGAATGAGAAATTGGCTCTAAAGTAAGTGATTTATAAAGCCTAAATGGGTGTGAATAAAGTGGAAAATGCTTGTCCCACATTGAAAAAATAGCAAAGCAACCTTGAGTATATATATATCTAGTATGGGATTTGGGTTTGGGCCCAAGAGCACCCAAGTTTTTAAGAGGGGGAGGACCTAGGCTAGCCTGGATCTGAACCAACTACCACGCGCCGCCCGCCCAGGCGGGGCGGGGCTTAATTGTAAAATGGGTCTAACCTTTTTACACAAAGTTGGACTGGGCCTGTGTGGTTGAAATTTATTTTATTTGTCTACTGGACTTATTTAAGTAGGCTTGCGGGTGGAGCACGCTGGGCTGGGCTGAATTAATGGCCGAAGTTTGCTTGCTGGGCTGGATCGGATTAATCTGTTTTGGGTTTAAATTCAAATTAAAAACCATAAAACAGTTTTTGTTTGAACCATGGGTTGCACCTTTTGAACCTAAATCAGTTTTGGCTTTCTAATGTCTCATTGGTCCACAATGGTTGCATCCATTCGGAATATGGGTGCACCCATTTGGAATAGGCACCATTAAGCCTATAATAGCCCTCCTTGGATTCATTTCAATATACAAAAATTCAGAACAAAATCTTCTCTCTTCTGAATTTACTTCTCCCTCTTTTTCTTTTATAATCTGTTTGGGTTCGACCCTAACCAATTGGGTTCAAACCTTAGGGATTCTGTTTGGGTTCAACCCTAACTAATTAGGTTCGAACCTTAGTCACTCACTTCGAGTCTGAGAGTACTTCACCGAGCCGGTTCGCTTATTCTATTGGTTTGAAGTGCTACTACCAAAGGAAGAAAAGTCGTTGTATCCTGGGAGATAGACGCCGAAGAGTCCGTTAACACCGTAGCGGGGCGTATCTGTCTTAAGGCTATAGAATTAAATTCTAGCCTCGACTTTATCAGGTTCTTTTATAGTTTTATTTTCTTGATATTAAACTATATAAATATATATAGATTACTATAATAAATATTATATTTACAAATAATATTTAAATAAATTATACTATAGTATATGATACATTTTTTATCAACAATCTTAAGACAGATAACTTTATACTATAGTAATAATTATTTAATTATTATTGTTGTTATAATTATTATAATTTGACTCGTGGTCTGTATATCAATATATAACAGACAAATGGCAAGTACGAGTATTACCATGCCTAATGTTCCCGTCAGTCATGGGGAGAAGCCCGAAAAATTCAACGGGACGGAGTTTAAAAGGTGGCAACAGAAAATGATGTTCTACCTTACAACTCTGAATCTAAGCAAGTATCTGACTGAGACTGCTCCAGTGTTAGATGAGGGTGATATAGACATTACCAAGCTTGGAGCTGTAGATACATGGAAGCATGGAGACTTCCTATGCAAGAACTACATCCTCAATGGATTGGACAACACCTTATATAATGTGTACAGTCCAATAAATACTGCTAAAGAGCTTTGGGAGTCGTTAGACAAAAAGTATAAAACAGAGGATGCTGGCTTGAAGAAATTCGTGGTTGGACGATTTCTGGACTTCAAAATGATAGACTCCAAGACAGTCGTGAGCCAAGTGCAGGAGCTCCAGCTGATCCTACATGAGATACATGCTGAGAAGATGACATTGAGTGAATCCTTTCAAGTAGCTTCAATCATTGAAAAGCTGCCACCTACTTGGAAAGATTTCAAAAATTACTTGAAGCATAAGCGCAAGGAAATGGGGCTCGAAGACTTAATTGTCAGGCTGAGAATTGGAGAAGATAACCGTACATCTGAAAAGAGAGCCGAAAATTCTTTAATGGTGTCAAAGTCAAATGTAGTGGAAGCAGGACAGAAAAATAAGAAGAGGAAGCACTCTGGAGAAGGTCCTAGCCAAGGAAACTACAAGAAGTTCACTGGGAAGTGTTTCATATGCGGCAAGCTAGGACACCGAGCTAAAGATTGTCGTAGCCGCAAAACACATCATAACCCCAAGAAGAAGACCACTGAGGTGCACATAGCTGAAGAAGATAAGTTGACAGCTGATGTATCAGAGTTAAATCTTTCAGCTGTGGTTTCTGAAATCAACCTGGTGAGCAACAACAGAGAATGGTGGGTGGATACAGGAGCTACTCGTCATGTTTGCTTTGAAAAGAGGATGTTCACTACCTATGAAACTATAGATAATGAAGAACAACTCTACATGGGGAATTCTTCTACTGCAAAGGTTGAAGGACAAGGAAAGATCAAGCTACTAATGACTTCAGGGAAAGAGCTCACTCTTAATAATGTGCTGCATGTACCAGACATCAGGAAGAACTTGGTCTCTGGGTCACTTCTAAGCAAGAATGGGTTCAAGCTGGTCTTTGTATCTGACAAGTTTGTGTTGACTAAGAATGGGGTGTATGTGGGGAAAGGGTATCTAAGTAATGGACTATTCAAGTTCAATGTAATGACTGTTGTACCCAAAGCTATTAATGATAATAATAAAGCTAGTGCTTCTTCTGCTTATATGATTGACTCATTTGATGTATGACATGGTAGGTTAGGACATGTTAATTATAATACTATTCGTAGAATAATTAACATGGAATCTATACCTAAATTTAATATTGATTTAAATCAAAAATGCCAAACATGTGTGGAAACAAAATTGACTAGAACCTCATTTCACTCCATAGAGCGAAGTACTGAACCTCTAGTATTAATTCACAGTGATATCTGTGACTTTAAATCTGTGCCAACTAGAGGTGGGAAAAAGTATTTCGTTACTTTTATTGATGACTGCACAAGATATTGTTATGTATACTTGTTAAGAAGTAAAGATGAAGCCTTGGAAATGTTTAAACATTACAAGAATGAGGTTGAGAATCAACTTGGAAAAAAGATAAAGATGTTTAGAAGTGATAGAGGTGGTGAATACGAAGTACCATTCGCTGACATTTGCTCAAAACATGGTATTATTCACTAAACTACCGCTTCTTATTCACCTCAACAGAACGGTGTTGCTGAACGCAAAAACCGTACCTTAAAAGAAATGATGAATGCTATGTTGATAAGTTCTGGTTTAACCCAGAATTTGTGGGGGGAAGCTTTGCTCTCTGCTAATTATGTTCTCAACAAGGTACTTCAAAAGAAATCAAATGTGACACCTTATGAATTATAGAAAGGTCAAAAACCTTCTTATAAATTCTTAAAAGTGTGGGGGTGTTTAGCTAAGGTTGCGGTTCCTACTCCTAAGAAAGTTAAAATAGGACCAAAAACTTTTGATGGTATTTTCATAGGCTATGCACAGAATAGTAGTGCATATCGTTTTCTTGTGCATAAATCAGACATTCCTGATATCCATGTCAATACAATTATTGAGTCAAGGAATGCTTATTTCTTTGAGGATATATTTCCATGCAAAAATCCTCTTAAAAGAAATTATGATATTGCTAATAGCAATATACAAGAGAATATAGACCAAGAGTCTATAGATGATGAAAATAAGGAAGAACCTAGACGTAGCAAAAGAGCTAGAACGTCTAAGTCATTCGGTCCTGACTTTCTGACATATATATTGGAGAATGAGCCACAAAGCTACAAGGAAGCTATGTCTTCTCCTGAAGCTAATTTATGGAAAGAAGTCATAAATAGTGAAATTGAATCCATCATGCAAAATCATACTTGGGAGCTGGTGGATCTTCCTCCTGGTACTAAACCTTTAGGGTATAAGTGGATTTTCAAGAGGAAGATGAAGCCTGATGGTTCAATTGAAAAATATAAAGCCCGACTTGTTGCTAAGGGATACAGGCAAAAAGAAGGCTTGGATTATTTTGATACATATTCACTAGTCACAAGAATAACATCCATTAGATTGTTACTAACTATTGCAGCACTGCAAAACTTAGAAATACATCAAATGGATGTTAAGGCTGCCTTCTTAAATGGTGAATTAGAGGAGGAAATCTATATGGAACAACCTGAAGGGTTTATAGTTCCAGGAAAAGAAAAGAAGGTGTGCAAACTTGTAAAATCCTTATATGGATTAAAACAAGCACCTAAACAATGGCATGAAAAATTTGACAAAGTGATGTTGTCAAATGGTTTTAAAATTAATGAGTGTGATAAATGTGTGTATGTGAAAAACACTCAAAATGGATATGTCATTGTGTGCCTATATGTGGATGATATGCTAATAATGGGTAGTAATAATGTTATAATCAAAACTACTAAAAAGATGTTGACCAAAAATTTTGATATGAAAGATTTAGGCATAGCTGATGTCATACTAGGAATTAAGATTTCTAGAACATCAGATGGTCTAGTATTATCTCAATCTCACTATATTGAGAAAATATTAGAAAAGTTTAATAAAGAGGATAGTAGTCTTGTAAAGACTCCTGTTGATGTAAATCTTCATTTATCGAAAAATACTGGTCCTAGCATATCACAACTTGAGTATTCTCGCATTATAGGAAGCTTAATGTATTTGACGAATTGCACACGACCAGACATAGCATACTCAGTTAATAAATTGAGTAGATATACTAGTAATCCAGGAAAGAACCATTGGACTGCAATAATCAGGGTTCTAAGGTATTTAAAATATACTATAAGTTATGGATTACATTATTCTAGATATCCAGCAGTACTTGAAGGATACAGTGATGCTAATTGGATATCAGATACAAGGGATTCTAAATCCACAAGTGGCTATGTCTTTACTATTGGAGGAGGTGCCATATCTTGGAAATCTTCAAAACAAACTTGTATTGCCAGATCCACTATGGAATCTGAATTTATTGCTTTGGATAAAGCTGGTGAAGAAGCTGAGTGGCTTCGTAATTTCTTAGAAGATATTCCAAATTGGCCTAAACCGGTGCCCGCTATATGTATACATTGTGATAGTCAATCAGCAATTGGAAGGGCACAAAGTAATATGTACAACGGTAAGTCTCGACATATACGTTGACGACATAATACCGTTAGACAATTGCTCTCAAGTGGGATAATCTCAATAGATTATATCAGGTCAAAAGATAATTTAGCGGATCCATTTACAAAAGGTTTGACAAGAGAGCAAGTGTATAGTTCATCGAGGGGAATGGGATTAAAGCTGAAAGCTAACGAGTCATCTTAATGGAAACCTAACCTAGTTGACTAGAGATCCCAAGATCTAGGTTCAAAGGGACAACAGAAATTCTGAATGGCTCACCAGAAGCACTGGGAAGATTCAATCTTCTACCCATTTCTATGATGAGACAGTGTTACCTACAGCGATGAGTAGGATAAGCTATGCTTATAATGACTCTTATACCTTGAAAATTCAAGTGGGGTATGGTAGGATACTCTTAATAAGAAGTCACCTATATGAGTGTGAAGTGGGGCCGCTTCTAGGAGAACTTCTAAGGATAAGTTTTCTGGAGCGCTCATGAAATACCAGGCGTTGTTCAGGGCCATATGAACACAACCGTGAGAACCGACTTTGTGTGGGAAGGAATTGTGTGTTTGCTATTGTTTTGGTTTACATTAACGGCTGAACAGTTCAAGACATCATGTTCACTGGTTAGCCATTAAATCCGATAGTAATACACTAGGGAAGGTTCAAGGCCAAAAGCTACCTATTCCGATGCAGTAACTTTCCAATAGTACTCTCTATAGTGTCTGTATCTTCTCCTTTTGTAATCTGCGCAAATTTTCATTCATGTGGGGGATTGTTGGAAACAGCATTAGAAAACGCAAACTTTGGAAGGATTTTTAAATAGATTCCGCTAAGAATTTTTTGCGAATCTATTGACGAGCGCGTTTCTCTCTGCGAGGAGATAAACGTGGTATATTTATTTTCTCAAATCCGTTTCCGGGTGAATGAGAAATTGGCTCCAAAGTAAGTGATTTATAAAGCCTAAATGGGTGTGAATAAAGTGGAAAATGCTTCTCCCACATCGAAAAAGTAGCAAAGCAACTTTGAGTATATATATATCTAGTATGGGATTTGGGTTTGGGCCCAAGGGCACCCAAGTTTTTAATAGGGGGAGGACCTAGGCTAGCCTGGATCCGAACCAACTACCACACGTGCGCGCCGCCCGCCCGCTCCGGGCTTGGGCGGGGCGGGGCTTAATTGTAAAATGGTCTAACCTTTTTACACAAAGTTGGACTGGGCCTGTGTGGTTGAAATTTATTTTATTTGTCTACTGGACTTATTTAAGTGGGCTTGCGGGTGGAGCACGCTGGGCTGGGCTGAATTAATGGCCGAAGTTTGCTTGCTGGGCTGGATCGGATTAATCTGTTTTGGGTTTAAATTCAAATTAAAAACCATAAAACAGTTTTTGTTTGAACCATGGGTTGCACCTTTTGAACCTAAATCAGTTTTGGCTTTCTAATGTCTCATTGGTCCACAATGGTTGCATCCATTCGGAATATGGGTGCACCCATTTGAAATAGGCACCATTAAGCCTATAAATAGCCCTCCTTGGATTCATTTCAATATACAAAAATTCAGAACAAAATCTTCTCTCTTCTGAATTTACTTCTCCCTCTTTTTCTTTTATAATCTGTTTGGGTTCGACCCTAACCAATTGGGTTCAAACCTTAGGGATTCTGTTTGGGTTCAACCCTAACTAATTGGGTTCGAACCTTAGTCACTCACTTCGAGTCTGAGAGTACTTCACCGAGCCGGTTCGCCTATTCCATTGGTTTGAAGTGCTATTACCAAAGGAAGAAAAGTCGTTGTATCCTGGGAGATAGACGCCGAAGAGTCCGTTAACACCATAGCGGGGCGTATCTGTCTTAAGGCTATAGAATTAAATTCTAGCCTCGATTTTATCAGGTTCTTTTATAGTTTTATTTTCTTGATATTAAACTATATAAATATATATAGATTACTATAATAAATATTATATTTACAAATAATATTTAAATAAATTATACTACAATATATGATACATTTTTTATCAACAAAGTTTACATGATTTAGTCTGTTAATAACATGTATTGTGGTACTCAGTATTATATAAAAATTCCATGACAAATTGACAATAAGGTTGGGCAGCGGGTCACCCAATTCGTTTCCAAATTGCCATCCATAATAGTCTACTGATGGAATCTTAAATTTTGAAAAAATCATGGTAGAAGCAGTGCCCCATCGTACACAAGACAGCAAGAAATGTCGCGAAAGGATTAGTACAATTTGTTGAATTTGTCAGTGTCCTGATTACGTAACATCTTTGTTTACGGCTATTTTAATACACATTAATTTACTGGGGAAAAAGAAACATTTTTGTTTACCCATTTGATAGTTTAAACTTTAAATTCATGCTAGCAATATTTTAAATGATTTGTAAAGGGTTTGAATGAAAATTAACAAGCATTTACCTTACTTAAGAAATGAAAGAACAAAGAAACAAAAGATAATGAAGGGGTTCAATACACCTAAGTTACATTACAACCTTGAACTTGATATTCTTTCGATAAAATTAGTAGGTGTATAAAAGTGATGCAGATTGAGAGGAACTTGCAGAAGATGTGGCAAACTTTGGGGAATCGGTTTCGTAACTATGGCTCGAATAATGGATTAGACTCTCGGAAACTATGAAATCAAAGGATTATGGAAATGAAGACCTATGTAACAAACACAATTTTGGCCAGGATAATATGATGTGGAACAGAATGGAGCAAACCAATATTCAAGCACTAGTTGGCTAGTTGCAACACTGAATCCTCAAAGTGTACCTCATCTTCTACAGCTTCTGCTTGTGGTGATGCATAACTCTGATCAGGACAAAATAGAGTGTTGATTAAAAGTTTGAATTGTGCATGTGATGTGTTCCTTTTCTTCTTCTTCTTCTTCTTCGCACGCTTTACACTTTATTATTATTGCTCTCTCTCTTCTTGTTCTCAATTTCTGTTACTAGTCTCATTTTCCTTGTGAATTTTAATCTGTGTAATTGTAGCTTGAGAATAAAGTTCGGCAATGAATGTTGTCACTCTTATTGTTTACCAATTTGCCACTCTTAGGACAAGAATCGTTTCATAACCACTTTTCTTCCCCAAATATTTTTTTTAGAAAAATACAGATTTGCATTTTGCAATGGGGTGATTAGCCGTATATGTAACTTGTTTTCTACTGAAATTCTTGTCACGTTACTTGTAGCATATATTGTTATGGCAAACACCAACAAAGCCTAAAGCAATCAAGCAATAAAGAAATGAAAAATAAAAATAAAAAATTGCACACCACACATGAACTAAAAAATTTAGCATGATCTGTTTTATAACTTGCTTTACATTCATGGTGAAGATCTTCGTTAGAAGGCATCTTACCATTCTTAAAACTGGAATATCAAGAAAATGCAGTGCAGTGGGCTCTAAAACCCCATATGGACTACTTGCTACGTGTACTACGTGCCTCACCATACACACACCTTTTATTCACGTTCAATTCACACACAAACACTATTCTTTCGAGTAGATATTCTTTCACCATTTTCTTCCTTCTCCTTTATTGTTGTGGACCCCATATGTGTACTACGTGCCTCACCATACACATCCTCTGTTCGCGTTCAATGCAGCTTCGAGTTCGAGGACTGTTGGATTCAATGAGAACTTTGCTGTACGGATGAAATGAAATCAATGAAGTTTTTGCTCTGTTTTCACTCTTTTTCCTTTATTCTCTTTTTCCTCTATTTTCAAGTTCAGATTTTGTTTTAAACCGACACGAATGAGTAGCCTAACACTTTTGCCATTTCCCCCATCTATTCATATCTCCTCCATCGAAGAGGCTTTTTATAAGAAGAAGCCAAGTGTAAAATTTTTGGGATCGAGTGATAATTTTATATTTATATTTGAATTACGGTGTTGCAAGTAGGGATGGCAAAATTCGACGTGACCCGTCAACACGACTCGGTATAAACGGATTTAGATTTGAATCATAAACGGATCTACATGATTAAACCGTTTAATTAATTGTTTTATATTAAGGTTGAGGCGTTTGAGACGTGTAATCCGTTTATACCTGTTTAACTAAAAATTTCACAATCGTATTATTATCACTCGTATAACTCATTATCTGGTTCGACCCAATTATTATGGACAATTAAGTCATTTAAATGTAACCCTTAACAAAAAAAAGAAACATGTGTAACCCGTTTAATAAATAGGTACGGTTAGTATTGAAAGTTTCTGACATGATTATTAAATGGGTCATGTTCGTATTGACGTCTTCAGTATAATTCTCTTAGGTTGATTGGACATGATTATAACTTGTGAATACGAATTGTCATCCCTAATTAAGAGCAAAAATTAAGTTATAAGCTACACGCCTATTTCAATTCGGCAAAGAATAATATTTAGTCAAGGTAAGTGTGAGGAACAATATTTGTGGTGTATTTGAAGTTGGATAGGAGTTGGGCTAGAATAGCACTGGGCAAAAGTCCAACCGTTTGGGTATTAAAGCTGAACCGGTTGGGTTATCTGTATGGAAATTGCACTCGAGGAAAGTAACTTTTGGCTTTTTACAGTATCAAGAAGGATCCGTGGTGCACCCTAGAAAATGACCGAAATCTTTTAAGTTTGGTTTATATACGTGTTGCAAGTTTGGCTTAAGTGAGTGTTTTTACTTCCTCCGCTACAGTGATTATTTGGGCCAATAGTACCCAAAACACGATAAAACAACAAAATGGTGTTTTAATTTTTGGCCCAAAAATTGAATCTGTTTTGACACTATTGGCAACAAAGTAGACCGAATCAAACATTTTTTGGGTTAAAAAATTACTACTGTAGCAGGCCTGCAACAAAAACACATAAAGCAAAATAGATACCAAACAGGACCTTAGTGTGAATATATAACTCTGTAAGTGTGAATTTGCATTAGAGTGAATGATCCATATAAAGTAATCGGACTTTGGATTATTTGACATTGAGTAGGCTATCCCAAGTTAATGCATCAATTCCAAACTGAATGGTTTATGATCTTAGCAGGTGCATTTATAACTCGTACAATTATTACACTGAGTAGTTAGTTGCTGAATTGACCCACACTTGACATATTGACAAGCAAAATAAAAAATAAATATAAATAAATAAAACTAATGAAATTGATTTTCATTGGCGGGTACTGATTAACATTTTTCAAGCTAAAGTTGGCCCACTCATTGAATTGAAGACGCCATAGTTGAATTTTGAAAAAAAAAAAAAACAATTATGTGCATTTGAAGGAGCTAATATTAAGTGTCTCAGATATATCAAATAGGTCGATTTAATAAAAATCAAAAAACAATTGTTCGCAACATGGGTGCTTGACTCATTTCTTCAACAAAATGTCTTAGTTGGTTTTCCATTACATGAAATGAAATAAATGACGTTTTTTCGAAAGTTTAATTTTCAATTAAACAAAATGTCTTAGTTGCTACTCTGTTTTTCACTTTTTTTTCAGATTTTGTTTTTACCTTGACTGATCCAAGTTGTATGTATATTAGGGATCAAAATTACAATAACTAGTGGGAATTAAAAAATAAAAAAAGACAATACTTAGCTACTCACAGGTAAGTAACTTCACCCTACTCATTCCTTATGTATTTCAATAATAAAATAACACATCAACTTTAATAACAAAATCAGCAAAATAATAAAAAAGTTTGTACGTTTATTAAATGGTTGATTCCAGAGAAAAGAAGAGGGCGTGAATTATTTTGTTATTAAAGCTAATATGTTATTTTATTATTAGAACACATAAGGAGTGAGTAGGGTGAAGCTACTCACCAATGAGTAGCTAAGCATCATTCAAAAAAAAATTAGGCTTAGAAAGCATTAGTTAACAACAAACTATTTATCAATTTTTTTTATATTATATTACATGTCCGTTTTATTTTAATAAATAAAATATTTGTAATCGTCTGTTACATTATGTCAGTATTGTAAATTTATGGCAGGATTAAAATAAAAAAAAACCTGAGTTTGTCATGGTTCAAAACAACAAGATCTGTCGTGGTTGCTTTTCTAACTCTTTTCATGGTTCAAGAAGGATTAATTTGCATTGAATGATTCGTTAGTACCAATATAAGAGCATCTCCAATCATTGTGTATATTTTTTTGTGTAAATCTGATATGTTATGATGGACTTACACAAAAATTTTAAATTATTTAATTTTAGTTTCAACGGTAGTTTTATACCTTTTGTGTAAAAATATATCACCCAATAACAATCAAACATGTATCATGCTAGGACCCACATACACATGCCACAACCCACATAATTTTTACAAATTTACTTAATATATGATTGATTATTTAATGGAATGAAAAAGAGGGATGAAAAAGAAAATATGTTGATTTAGTCATGTAAAAAGGTTGTGTATTTTACACGTATTTCACACAACCCTTTTACACATTGGTGATATGACAATATAGGTTAACAGCTGATGATGGAAAAAATTTACACATTACAGATGACAATATATATTTTACTCAAATAAATATTTTAACATATATCGTTAGAGATGCTCTAAAGTAATCGAACTTTTGGTTTATTTGACATTTGGCTATTCCAAGTCAATGCATCAATTCCACGCGGAAATGGTTCATGATATTAATAGGTGCATTATAACTCGTACAATTATTAGACGAGTAGGTTCATGAATCGATTCATGAACATAAAAATTTTGTCCCTATTAACAAAGGAAAAATAAAAATAAAAATTTAATGGCATTGATTTTTAGCATTTTGTTTTTTTTATCGGTCACTGATTATCCAACATTTCTCAAGCTGAACTTCACCGAGTTTTTGAATTAAATACAATAGTTGAATTTTGAAGATGGGGATAAATTATGTACATTATTTTAAGAAGCAGGAATTGAGTGTGTAGGACATATCTGTAATGTTGTGATATATATGTATATATATATAATTAATATTAAAAGAAAAAGAAATAAAACAAGTGAGCCCCACCACTATATTAAAAACATCAAAAAGTCCATAAGGCCATTACAGATACACATTTTAGTTCTCTCTCTCGGCAGTTTTCATGTTCTCTCTCTGGAATATTTGTTTTATTTTTACTTTCACCATTCAAAGTTTGATCTAGCTCTATCCCTTTGAAATTTGGTAGAACATTGTGAAGCAAAGTTGTTGAGCTCGTCGAGGCTGTCAATTTGATAGGAACCAATCATCATTTGGTGCACTCTAAGGAGTTCGAAATTCTAGGGTTCTTGGGTTCAAATTGGGGGTTTTCATCAATTTGAGGTAGGGGTGTTCTAATTTACAATTTCTTGGCTTTTGGTGAATTTTTCCCCTTAAATTTGATCCTAAGCATGCTAAATTTTAATTACTTAGCTTGTTGTTGTCATAGTTATGTGTAATTACAATAATAATTGTATTCTATGTGTTATTTGAGTTCATATATATGTCTATTTTTATTACGGTAAATGAGCATGCTTAGTGTTTGATGTGTTGTATGTTCCATGATTATTTATTTATTTATTGTCTTGAAGAAAAAATGGGTGCTATGGTTATAAATAAATAAATAAAAGAAATGAATGTTTAGAAATTTTCATTAAATTGTGATGATGATGTAAAAGGAAATGTGTGAAAACATATAGTTAAATTAATGATTTGAAGCATGAAGCATTCATGCATCCATTGGGAAAGAGAAAGGGGGAAAAATAATTGTTAGAACAAATAAAATTGTTTTGGGGAAAATATTTTCTAAAAGTGTTGCGAAAACCGGACGCCTAGGAGGCGCCTAGTGGTCCGTGATGTTGGTGTAGTATAGAAGGGAATGTAGTTGAGTTAACTAGGTCGGATGTGACGCCTTGGAGGTGCCTTGTGGTCGTGGATAGTTAACCAACCTTCCTTTCATGACGCCATGGAGGTGCCTTGGGTCGAACTACACTAACGGTTTGGTTGTTGAAACGGAATTGTTTCAGAAATAGGGAGTGACATTTGCATAACATTGCACTTCATGACATCGTGGTAAATTTGTGATTGATTGATATTTGTTATATACTTGTTATTGTGGTTGAGAATGTGTGTTTTCCGATGGCATGATCCCGTTCACTTTTTATTTATTCATTGTATGGATTCACGGGGACATAAGAAGTGTGTCTTAGACACTTCCTACTGAGCTTATGCTCACCCCCTTATTTTTAACATTTTTTCAGGATATGGAAAAGAGGTTGCGGACGACAGTCCACCACAGGTTTAAATGAGCTTGAAGACCCATTCTATTTTGTTATCTTTTGTATTAGACTCTAGTTTTTTATAAATGTAATATTAACTACTTTGTGACACTTTAGTTTAATTAGTATAATGTTGTAAGCTATGAACTTTTAATTCTAGCTACATTTTATGAACTGTAATTTGATGTAACTTAAGTGGGTTCCATGTTTGGATGAGATGGAGGAACGGGACTTTTGTATGTATGTAACCATTTTGGGAATGTAGTATAATATCTGAATTGTGCGTTGGGACATGATAAGTTAGATTTAAGGCCCAGTGAGGTCACTGCATTTATTTATTTATTTTTTTTGTATTTCAACAGGTTGTTGAGGGACATTTTCTGCGGAGGTCATGCCAAATTTTTTATAGATTTTTATTATTATTTTGGTATCTTTTCGGATCGTTACAAATTTGGTATCAGAGCGATGGTTCGAATACCATTAGGACGACGGGTAGAGGCTTACCTAGGATTGCATGGGGAGTTGAGTTATTTGCTTACTTGTTTAATTGCTTACGTGATTGCGTGCTTATATGTTTATGTGTTAAGGTGTTTAATTATTTGAAAGGCATGCTTAATTGTTTAAATGCTTATATCATTACGTGTTAAGTGGTTGATGTTGTTGTATATTATTATGATTATGTTTATCCTTAGTTGGATATTTTGGAAGTATGGAAGGTGTTTATGTGCTTCCATTCTTGTCAAGTCATTCGTGTGAGGACTCCGTTCTCGTGCGTATTTTAGTGTCATCATAATTGATTCGTTTCCTTTTCTTATAGCTTCATGGCAACACGAAGGGATCCCGGGGAAAGTTCTAGCTCTAATCCCATGGAAAGGGATCAAGAGCAAGTTGAGGAAGATATCTTATTGCGTGATTTGGTCCCACCAAGAGAGGGACAAGCGAGGGGGACCGTTGACCCACCTTTTCAGATAAATAGGGAGCAGTTGAGGTTAGCCGTTCAGGAGGCTATTTTTAATGCATATCGACCGACAGGTGCGTCATTGTCACAGTTTGTGCCACCACCGGAACCACCACCACCACCTCCAAAGAGAAATGAGTTAGATGATACTCTTTACCACATTGCAAAGTTTGTGAAATTGATGCCAACTTTGTTTGAGGGCGGTCCAGATCCGCTTGTTGCGGATAGTTTCATGGATAGGGTGGAGAAGCATATTAATGCCATGAATTTGGCAACGGACAAGTTGAAGATTACATTGGCTACTTACAATTTTGTGGGCGATGTTGAGATTTGGTGGAAGACCGTTTCTCACACCCATAATCTGGATACTATGACATATGTTACATTCAAGAAGTTGTATTATGAGAAGTACTTTCCGGCGCCTAAGCGTAGGGAACTAAAGAAGGAGTTTGATGGGTTAAAGCAAGGAAGCATGACAGTTACAGAGTATGAAAACAAGTTTACATCACTTTTGAGGTTTGCACCGAGAATTGCTAATGATAAAGAAGGGAAGATAGAGAAATTTGTTGATGGCCTTGATCTTACCATTAGGCCAATTGTAGCTGCTTCAGAACCGATAGAGTATGCAAAAGCAGTGCGAAAGGCTTTAGTGGTTGAGGCTGAGAGCAAGGACAACAAGGCTATCAAGGAATCCTACAAGCACAACAGGGGTATGAGTACTTTCTCCGAAGGTCAATCAAGTAAGAAACAGAAGCATGAGCAGTCAGGGTTCAGGGGACAGCAGCCAGTCAGATCTACACCCACAGCTTCAGTGTCCATGGGGTCTTTTAGACCGAATGTTACTTGTTTCAGATGGGGGCAGTTGGGACATTACAAGTCCCAATGCACTCAGACACAGGTAGCTCAGATGATTTGTTTCAAGTGTGGGCAGCCAGGGCATCACAAGTCCCAGTGTACTCAGATTCAGGTGGCGTCTGGTGGATGTTTCTGGTGTGGCCAGCAGGGCCATAGGGTGAAAGATTGTCCACAGCGGGGTAGTGGTTTGGGCAGAGGTGGAGGTTCACAGCAGAGGCAGATGCAGTCTGCCACAGTTCAGTCAGGGTTTCGACCACTACCACCACCTCAACCGTCTCAGCCAGCTATGTCAGCCCAGAGTTCTTGACCTGGTAGGGGAGCTTCTTCGAGTGCACCCACTCAGCAGTCTGGCTATTAGGCAGGCAGTTCTCAGGGGCAGAGGACCCAGGGTCGCGTGTTTGCACTCACTCTAGCCGAGTCACCATCCAGTCCTTCAGTTGTCAAGGGTATGTTTCTTGTGTCCCATTCTTGGGCTCGTGTATTGTTTGATTCCGGTGCTTCTTATTCATTCATTGCTTCATCATTTGCACGGGCATTGGGTTTGGTGGTCAGTCAGTTAGATAGATCGCTTTGTGTTTACACGCCTATCGGGAGTTCAGTTGCTCTTAGTAGAGTTTGTAGGAGTTGTTCCATCACAATTGCCTGACGTGTTCTTAAGTTCGATCTCATCCTTCTCGAGATGACGGGATTTGACGTCATTCTTGGGATGGACTGGTTGTCATCCTTCAGAGCTGTCATTGATTGTTTCAGGGGCAGAGTTTCAGTGTGTACCCCGGATGGGGATTGTTTCTGTTTTGTGGGAGATCGGTGTGATCCTCTCACTCATTCATTTTATGGTGTTAGGGGTCGAGATCGGCAGACATTCTTCTTGGCTAGTCTTTTCGCCGATGATGACGTTAAGTTTTATGGGGTTGATTATCCAGCGGTTGTGCGTGATTTTCTGGATGTGTTTCCGGAGGACTTGACTGAGTTGCCTCCACACCGAGAGGTGGAATTTGCTATTGATTTGATGCCTGGTACCGCGCCAATCTTTATGGCACTGTATCGTATGGCACCGATTGAATTAGAAGAATTGAAAAAGCAACTTGATGATTTGAGAGTGAAAGGCTTTATACGACCGAGTGTGTCACCGTGGGGTGCACCGGTCTTGTTCGCTAAGAAGAAAGATGGTTCTTTGAGGTTGTGCATTGATTACCGAAAGTTGAATCATGCCACCATCAAGAACAAGTATCCTTTACCAAGGATAGATGATTTATTTGATCAGTTGAGGGGAGCAAATTGTTTTTCAAAGATTGACTTGAGGTCAGGCTATTATCAGTTACGGGTTAGAGAGGAGGATATTCCAAACACCGCGTTCCGTACGCGGTATGGACATTACGAGTTTCTTATTATGCCTTTTGGTTTAACCAATGCGCCAGCGGCATTCATGGATTTAATGAACCGTGTCTTCCACGATTACTTGGATCAGTTTGTGGTAGTTTTCGTGGATGATATTCTTGTGTATTCACGGACTCGGAAGGAGCATGAGGTCCATTTGGGTATAGTGTCGCAGATTCTACGGGAGCACCGTTTGTACGCCAAGTATGAAAAGTGTGAGTTTTGGCTACAAGAGGTGAAATTTTTGGGACATGTTGTCTCGGAAGGTGGGGTTTCAGTTGATCCTTCAAAGATAGAGGCAGTTTTGAATTGGGAGCAACCCAAGAATGTCTTTGAGATCCGGAGTTTCCTTGGGACATGAAAAAGGAAATATGTTGATTTAGTCGTGTAAAAAGGTTGTGTATTTTACACGTATTTTACACAACCCTTTTACACATTGGTGATATGACAATATAGGTTAACAGCTGATGATGGAAAAAATTTACACATTACAGATGACAATATATATTTTACTCAAATAAATATTTTAACATATATCGTTAGAGATGCTCTAAAGTAATCGAACTTTTGGTTTATTTGACATTTGGCTAATCCAAGTCAATGCATCAATTCCACGCGGGAATGGTTCATGATATTAACAGGTGCATTATAACTCGTACAATTATTAGACAAGTAGGTTCATGAATCGATTCATGAACATAAAAATTTTGTCCCTATTAACAAAGGAAAAATAAAAATAAAAATTTAATGGCATTGATTTTCAGCATTTTGTTTTTTTTATCAGTCACTAATTATCCAACATTTCTCAAGCTGAACTTCACCGAGTTTTTGAATTAAATACAATAGTTGAATTTTGAAGATGGGGATAAATTATGTACATTATTTTAAGAAGCAGGAATTGAGTGTGTAGGACATATCTGTAATGTTGTGATATATATGTATATATATATAATTAATGTTAAAAGAAAAAGAAATAAAACAAGTGGGCCTCACCACTATATTAAAAACATCAAAAAGGCCATAAGGCCATTACAGATACACATTTTAGTTCTCTCTCTCGGCAGTTTTCATGTTCTCTCTCTAGAATATTTGTTTTATTTTTGCTTTCACCATTCAAAGCTTGATCTAGCTCTATCCCTTTGAAATTTGGTAGAACATTGTGAAGCAAAGTTGTTGAGCTCGTCAAGGCCGTCAATTTGATAGGAACCAATTATCATTTGGTGCACTCCAAGGAGTTTGAAATTCTAGGGTTCTTGGGCTCAAATTGGGGGTTTTCATCAATTTGAGGTAGGGGTGTTCTAATCTACAATTTCTTGGCTTTTGATGAATTTTTCCCCTTAAATTTGATCCTAAGCATGCTAAATTTTAATTACTTAGCTTGTTGTTGTTATAGTTATGTGTAATTACAATGATAATTGTATTCTATGTGTTATTTGAGTTCATATACATGTCTATTTTTATTACGGTAAATGAGCATGCTTAGTGTTTGATGTATTGTATGTTCCATGATTATTTATTTATTTATTGTCTTGAAGAAAAAATGGGTGCTATGGTTATAAATAAATAAATAAAAGAAATGAATGTTTAGAAATTTTCATTAAATTGTGATGATGATGTAAACGGAAATGTGTGGAAATATATAGTTAAATTAATGATTTGAAGCATGAAGCATTCATACATCCATTGGGAAAGAGAAAGGGGGAAAAATAATTGTTAGAACAAATAAAATTGTTTTGGGGAAAATATTTTCTAAAAGTGTTGCGAAAACCGGACGCCTAGGAGGCGCCTAGTGGTCCGTGATGTTGGTGTAGTCTAAAAGGGAATGTAGTTGAGTTAACTAGGCCGGATGCGACGCCTTGGAGGTGCTTTGTGGTCGTGGATAGTTAACCAACCTTCCTTTCGTGACGCCATGGAGGTGCCTTGGGTCGGACTACACTAACAGTTTGGTTGTTGAAATGGAATTGTTTCGAAAATGGGGAGTGACATTTGCATAACATTGTACTTCATGACATCGTGGTAAATTTGTGATTGGTTGATATTTGTTATATATATGTTATTGTGGTTGAGAATGTGTGTTTTCCGATGACATGATCCCGTTCACTTTTTATCTATTCATTGTATGGATTCAAGGGGACATAAGAAGTGTGTCTTAGACACTTCCTACTGAGCTTATGCTCACCCCCTTATTTTTAACATTTTTTCAGGATATGGAAAAGAGGTAGCGGACGACAGTCCACCACAGGTTTAGATGAGCTTGAAGACCCATTCTATTTTGTTATCTTTTGTATTAGACTCTAGTATTTTGTAAATGTAATATTAACTACCTTGTGACACTTTAGTTTAATTAGTATAATGTTGTAAGTTATGAACTTTTAATTCTAGCTACATTTTATGGACTGTAATTTGATGTAACTTAAGTGGGTTCCATGTTTGGATGAGATGGAGGAACGGGACTTTTGTATGTATGTAACCATTTTGGGAATGTAGTATAATATCTGAATTGTGCGTTGGGACATGATAAGTTAGATTTAAGGCCCAGTGAGGCCACTGCATTTTTTTTTTTTTTTTTTTGTATTTCAACAGGTTGTTGAGGGACATTTTCTGCGGAGGTCATGCCAAAATTTTTATAAATTTTTATTATTATTTTGGTATCTTTTCGGGTCGTTACAATATCACATTATTAATATATTTATTTATTTAATAAAAATTCATTATCCAATAAAATTTATTCCACCTATTTATATAAAATATATTGACAACAAATTAATACGGTGCTTTTTCACTAAATAGACATTAACAATACTGAATATCTTTTACCAAGTAAAAATAAAATGATGAATATCTTTTCCATTTAAGAATGTTCCACTATGGATTCCCGAAACATTCACAAGAATATTTTGCCAAAGATTTGCTAAATTTTGACAAATCGCTCAGATCGAATAGAGAGAGACAAGTTGGCTTCTTAAAAATTGACATAAGATTTTGGACTGCCTTTCAATTATAGGACATTGGTCGGTTTTGCTGATCTGTTTGTAGAAGTCATGCCTAACCCCACACATTCATATTGATGACCCAAGGGTACAAAAATAGTGTGACGGGAATGCAGAATGAGGGGTGTAACGGATTGTTGTTGTCCTAAACAACACCTAAAATTGCAAATACGTGAACATAGAAATTAAAGTCACAGCATTCACTGCCAAACTCTTTGCTCAAATTATAGTATTTCACACTTGCAATAGCAATACTAAAAATGATTCTAATTATACAGATTTAGAACAACAAATGCTAGTAATAATAACAATGCTAATTGAGAAGCAGAGCAAAAAAAAAAAAAAAAAAAAAAAACACATCACATTTAGAGCTTGATATATTTACATGAGAAGTTGTAGAAGATGAGGTCAACTCAGTGTTGCAGGACTGGCAATGGAGACCGTGAGAAAGACGATCGGCTAGAGATGTATGTGGTTAATGAGAACTTTGAACGAGGATGGGAGGTTCTTTGTCGACACAGCTAACTAGTTCGATTCACCATTGGTTTGATATTTTGATGCCATCGGTGACTACGTACGTTCACATGATATATGGTGGACGCAAACTTGATTCAGCAAGATTGGGGGCGATGACAGCATTCATAGGCCAAAGATTCCACCGGCGTGACATTTGACCAGTGGGGATTCCACCAGAGGGTGACTATAAATACATTATGTATAAACATGTTTATGTAAAGCTGTAAGTAATTATTATTGATATCAAATTTTAGGATTGCCACAAAAATATTGGTTGTGCCAAAAAGTCATTTTAACCACCAAATTATTTTTGTGCCACAATATTTTATTGTTTGTGCCAAAAATCATTTTTATCACTAAATTATTCTTGTGGCAAAAGAAATTTTGACACAAAATTTATTATTGGGCCAGAAATCATTTTGGGCACAAAATTATTATTGTGACAAAAGATTTAAGCACAAATTCACGCGTGCCAAAAATTTTGTGACCAAATTCACAATTTGTTGTCATTCTAAACGTCAAACTCACTGTATAAAATAACTTATCATTATTTTGTAATTGATAGGTGTCGTGTGGCTCTCACTAGATTGAAGAGAACCATACTAGCATATTTAGAAAATTGTCATTTGATTATTGATAAAATATTACCGGTTTATACATGATATTTGAAACAATAAAGAATTGGAAGTGGATGGGAAGAATGTTTGGTCAAATATTTCATCCTCCTAACATAAATGATGGTTGCATTTACTCAAAGTGAAAGAATAATAAAACGTAATTACTCCCCAAAACAAAGGAAAAAAAAAATTTAAGATAATGAAAATTTATTTTTAATAGATATTTCTAAATTTAGATCTTTTGTTATTGAAAGGCCCACAATACTCTTCTCTCGAGTGTCACAAGGCCCTTTTATGTTTTTGGCTTGCAGACAATGCACCAACGATGTTTTTTTAGTCTTGTTGATTAGCTTGAGATCAAGATACCACATGCGTATAGTTATAGGATAATAAAATATGATAGCATTTATATATTACAATAATAATTATTTTGCTATTTTTTCAATTATATTATAATATTAAATCAAATAAAAAAGTGATGAAAATTCATGGTTGTAAAAATATTATAAAATATTTATAGAGTTACATATTTATTAATTTAGATTAGATATCTAACCTTTTTTACTTACTATAAATAAATAAATCTTCTATGTTTTTTTTATCTCAACTATTAATGTATAATTTTTTAAATATATATAGATAAGCTTTTTTTTTTTTTTTTTTGCAAATATATATAGATAATAGTTGACTTGTTTTATTTTAACAATTAACGAAGTACCCCAAGTCTTATGCAGGAGGTTCAAAGTTGCATCTATTTTAGAGTTGGTCGATTTTTGGGCCAATTAATGGACGGAATAATATTTTATGTGAAAATTTGTATTACTGTGGGATCGTTCTCTAATTTGGGCCCAAAATATTGTATTATTAAGGCCTTTCAAAAGTTTGGGCATCACATGACCACAGAAAATATTGGGCATCTCATGTCAGTCCTGATCGCACAAAAATACCATTTCATAGATTAACGACTTTTAATTCACATTTATATTCACCAAGCCTAATTCGAGTTGCTCATCAAAAAATTTAAAGATTGCTATACAATGCAAGAACAATTTCAACACCTCAGCTTGATCAAGATTTGCACAATTTTGACAAATTGACGTGATCAAATAAAAATACAATAAGAAATATAGATAGCCGCTACAATTAAATTGTAGTGGTACGTTGTCTATTTCTTTATAGTAGGTAGAATATGAATGGGGTAAATAAATGTTCGTAGTCAACCCATTTTGACTCCTCAGATTTTCTTTTATTCTTGGCACGCTTTTGTGCGTTAGACGATTTGAATGAGTGATGCCTGCCTTCGGTACTTCTACCCAAAGCAGACCCCTCATATTTTTATCCTCGGTACCCTTTTGTGCCTTAAAAGATTTGGATGAGTGATGCTTACCTTCGGTACTTCTACTGGAGGAAGACTCTTCAGATTTTGTTTTATCCTCGGCACTCTTTTGTGCCTTAGATGATTTGATATGAAAATTTAACATTCAATTTCTTGCCACTTTTTGGTGTTTGGCTGGCCCCTTATTTTTTTCCTCAGCGTTCTGACGCCACATGCAAAACGCCACATGAAGCATAGCTACATAGTTGGGCTATTTGTCACTTTATTTGGGGATCGGTCTTTCTTGTAATGCAAATAAACTAAACTCAAATATTATTAATCAACATATGAACATGGAGCAAATATAACTGATTGATAAATTAAAACTATATATAATCATCTATATGCACAAAATTATTAGAAGTATGCAAAAGAACTATCTGCAATATATACATACTGCTTGAAGGAAAGAATTTCAAGAACTTCATGTGTAAAAAATTGTCAGAAGCATGCAAAAGAATTACATGGAACATATGCCAACTGATTGAAGGAAAGGAAGAATTTCAAGAACTTCATATATTTCCCGATTGACTATATAATTGGGAGTTCCAACTAATCACTGTGCATTTATACATTTACTACATATAACATTTGGCACCTCTAAAAATTATTTGATGCATATTATATGTTCAGAACTTTAAATAATAGATCCAACACCACATCTTGCATTTATAAGTACGTTGTTATTCATTAAACAAAATAACAAAGTTTTTTAGATAGTTATCAAAAATGTACTTTGCACTTGCAATTGTCTAAATGGGTTCCAGACTACATGAAGATTTTTATTCAATCATTTAGATGTTTTTTTTTTTTTTTTAAAAATTATTGTACCTCCAAAAATGCCTGATTATATAAGGCATAAAGACAAAGTGTCAATTCAAAAAACATTCATGTTGTCTCATGCAATCTAGTCCAGACTTTTTTTTTTTTATTTGAGTCAATGCACAACGGACACTACTCCGTCATATTTTATTATTTTATTTACTTTAGATACTGTACACATCTTAGTGGAGAATCAAGAAAGATCCTTAGTAATATGTACATGAGTGTATGATTGAATAAAAATATTAAACATTAGGTTTCGTTTATTTCGATGAAAAATATATTTTTAAATTTTTTTTTCAGATAAAATATTTTTTTATTTTTATTTTTAGCAAAGGCTTACATCGAGGTAGGTCGAATCCATCGGGCGGAGCATGTAAAGTAACTTTTTATTAAATTTTAATATTTTTTTTCTTTGTAAATATTTTTCGACAACCAAACATCAAAAATTAAAAAATAATTTTTAAAAAATAATTTACATTCAAACAAACGGAGCCTAAGTTATCAATCAAAATATATATATATATATATATAATCGCACGTATACATATGCTGGATAAAGTAATTTAATATGCACTCACCAAAATCAAGATTCATGCACTTAGATTTGATATGTCAGAAAGTGAAATTATATGAAATAAACTTCACACATGCATATTTGAGTCATGCATGATTGCACGGGATTCGAAAGTGCGAATTCTATCATGCTTTTGATTTGTCCACAGGTACAATATGTAGCAGCTAGGGGTGACAAATGGGAGGGTTAAGCTGAATTTGGGTTGGGTTAAAAATGGGCGGGTCAAATACGGGTCAAGACTCATATTCAACTCGTTCAGAACGGATTGAAAATGGACAGGTTGAAAATGTATAGGGTCAACCCTTTATGACCCGTGGACCCATTAATTATTATTATTTTACTTTTAATTATTTTTTAAAAATTATATTTAAAAATGTATAGGGCACCCGTTAAGACCCATATTGATGTTTAAAAAATAAAATTTTCTTAAAAATTTTGATGTCTACAAACATGGAAAAGGAAAATGTAATTTGCATATTTTGTAAAAATAAAAAAATAAAAATGACCAGTGAAACTTGCCCGACCGGCCGAAAATATTGATTTTTAAAAAAGAAAATTTTCTTAAAAATTTTGATGTTTACAAATATGGAAAAAGAAAAATGTAATTCGTATGTTTGTAAAAAAAAATAATAATAATAAAAAAAATTTGATCTGTGAAGCCCGACTGACTCGCCCAAAATATTGATGTTTAAAAAATAAAATATTCTTAAAAATTTTGATGTTTACAAACATGGAAAAAGAAAATGTAATTTGCATATTGAAAAAAATAAAATAAAAAAGACCCGTGAAACCGATTTACCCGACCAAAATATTGATGTTTAAAAAATAAAAATTTCTTAAAAATTTTGATATTTACAAACATGGAAAAAGAAAATGTAATTTGTATATTTGTAAAAAAAAAAAAAAATGACCTGTGAAACCCGACCAACCTGCCCAAAATATTGATATTTAAAAAATAAAATTTTCTTAAAAATTTTGATATTTACAAACATGAAAAAGGAAAATGTAATTTGTATATTTGTTAAAAAAAAAAATTGACCAGTGAAACCCTCACGACCCGCCCAAAATATTGATGTTTTAAAAATAAAATTTTCTTAAAAATTTTGATTTTTACAAACATGAAAAAGGAAAATAATTTGCATATTTGAAAAAATAAAAATAAAAATAAAATTTTGACCCATGAAACCCGATCGACCCGCTCAAAATATTGATGTTTAAAAAATAAAAAATTTTTTAAAATTTTTATGTTTACAAACATGAAAAAAGAAAATGTAATTTGCATATTGAAAAAAATAAATAAATAAATAAAAATTGACCTGTGAAACCCAGCTGGCCCACCCAAAATATTGATGTTTAAAAAATAAAAATTTCTTAAAAAATTTGATGTTTACAAACATGGAAAAGGAAAATGTAATTTGTATATTTAAAAAAAAAAAAAAAAAAAAGGACCGGTGAAACCAGACCGACCTGCCCAAAATATTGATGTTTAAAAAATAAAATTTTCTTAAAAATTTTGATATTTACAAACATGGAAAATGAAAATGTAATTTGTATATTTGTTAAAAAAAAAAAATCACCCAATCCATCTTGACTCTCAAATTTTGTGTTGTATGTTTATTATGTGATGGGTGAAATATGGGTTGAATATGAGTAACTATATCCAAACCATCTTGACCTTCAAATTAAGTGGTTAAAAATTACCCAATCAATTTTTGACCCATTTTAAATATGGTTCAGCCATAACCATTAAAAATGGGTGGATTGATGGGTTGTGACCCATTTTGCCACCCCTAGTAGCAACTGTACACAGTGTGTGTGTGTGTGTGTGTGTGTGTGTGTGTATATATATCAACTCAAGCCAAAGAAGTACGAGTTTGAAAGGTGAATCATCTGAATTCTATCCTTCTACTAGATACACAATTCTCCAATAGTCTTCACAAGACTCAGATGACAAATTATAAAATTTCAAGGCTTTGTTTCGATCAAAGGATATCCATTTGCAATGATGGAATTCCTTTTAAAACAAAAAGTTTAAATATTTAAAAAGTAATGCTCCAAAAGCACTTACATATTGTGCTCGCGAATCTAGAATTACAATGTACTAAAATTTGATTTGTAGAGAATTCATATCATACTATATACAACATTTATTGCAAGGTGGTTAAACCACAGTAGTTTCATGCAATTAATTGACACATTTCATGTAATCGGCCATGGTTAACATTCACAGACAAATACATGCATTATATATTTTCATCACTTCTACTTTTGTTTCTTTCCAACTCAAAATAAATGATGATGTCATCCAATATTATCCGTATATGCAAGAACGCCTCATTGATACTTTAAAACCCATATGATGTAGATATGAAAATAATGATGGAAAACCTTTGTTTCCATCGGTGCAATACCCATGTACACGGTCGGATTCTTTTTAATATATATCCTCAAATTAAAAACATATTAATTTATATTTAATTATTTCATTTTGATTTCTACAAGAAAAATCCTAAGCCCTAACCATGGCTTAGATACTAGTTAATTATTAGGTTTTAATTCAATAATAGAAATCAAGAGAGAATTGTTAATTGAAGAGGGGAATTCGGCAATCATACCTTGATTGAAGATTAAATCATTAGAATACCTTTAAGAATTTTCTTGAAACCTTTGAGTATTTGCTGCAAAATTGTCCTCCATTCGCTTATTGTGCAATGACCCAAAAAGATACCAATAATAATAATAATAATAAAATATATAAAATTTCGGCATGACCTCCGCAGAAAAGTCCATCTACAACCTGTTGAAATATATAAAAAAATACAATGGCTTCACTTGGCCTTCAAACTAATCTATCATGTCCCAACACACAATGCAAATAATATACCACATTCCCAAAATGATTACATACATATAAAAAGTCTCGTTCTTCCATCTTATGTAAACAAGAAATCACCAGTTCACTATCTAGTCCCATAATCCTTTACAAGGAACGTACTCTAATTACATCAAGTTACAGCCCATGAAATATAGCTAAAATTTAAAAGTCCATAACTTACAATATTATACTAATTAAACTAAAGTTTCACAAAATAATTAAGATTAAATTTATAAAATATTAAAGTTCTAATACAAAAGATAATAAAACAATAGGTCTCCAATCCCGTCTAAACTTGTGGTAGATCGTTGTTCACCATCTCTTTTCCGTGTCCTGAAAATGTTAAAGTAAAGGGGTGAGCCAACCGCTCAGTAGGAAGTATCTAAGACACACCTCTTATGACCCCGTGAATCCACGCACAGAATAGGTAAAAGTAGGCGGGATTATGCCATAGGAAATACACATCAATAACCACAACGATAAGTATATAAATAAATGTCATCCAATCACAAATATATCGTATATGCTAATGAAGTGCAATGTCAAGCCAATGTCGCTTTCCATTTTCCAAAACAATTCCGTTTCACCGTTCCAAACTGTTAATGCAACTTGACCCATAGCACCTCTATGGCGCCACAAGGGAATGATTGGCTAGCTATCTCCAACCACATGGCACCTCCGTGGCATCGTCTGGGCCTAAGTAGCTCAACCACACTAAGGTCTCTCCCTAATTCCCTTTAGATCACATTAATACCACATACCATTAGGCACCTCCTAGGTGTTCGGTTTTCGCAACCACTTTTAAAAAACACTTTTCCCAAAACAATTTCATTTGTTTTAAAACACTTTTCCCCTTTTCTTTCCCAATGAATGCATGAATGCTTCATGCTTCTAATCATTAATTCAACTATAGAATTTTCACACATGCTATTCAAAATAAATTTCTAACTTTCATAACTCATGCTTTCTTTCAACATTAATCTAGCATTGTAAGCATATAAGACATGAATTCAACTTTATATAGGCGTTGATTAATCACCACAAAACAACTAACAAATGTCACACATTCCACAGTTAACATTTAAACAATTTTGCAAGAATTTACACAAATTAAACATCCTAGGCATCAATTTAGGCAAGAATACTTACAAAAGCACAAGAAGTTATGCATTAGAAAATCCTACCTTTTAATTATAGAAAAGCCCTAAAATTTCCAAATCCAAGCCCTAAATTCAAAATCCCAAGGTTGGGCTAAATGGTGCCTGGCTCCTATCAAATCGACGGCCTCGACGAGCTCTCCAACTTTGCCTAAGATAGTACTAGCAATTTCTCAAAGATGAGAGAGAGATCAAAGCTTGAAGCTTTGTAGAAATGAAAAAAGAAAAAGAGAAATTGAGAGGGAGAGAGAGTCTGTCGAGGAAAGATGAAGAGAATGAGGCAAAATAATGCCCTATTGGCCATTAAAAATCTAGTGGTGGGTCCTACTACTAAAAAGAATCCAACTTTTTAAATTAATATATATATATATATATATATATATATATATATATATATATATATCATTTAATTTAAAACCACACAATTAGTTACACAATCAAATCAAAATATGCATAAAATAATTATACATGATGTGCAATGGACCCATGACACAACTTCCGTACATAACAATTCCGGTAGCGAGTCCCACTCTGGACTTTCAGGCCTGAAAAATGAAAAAATGCCGAAATTACAACCGGTGCATTTTCAAGAGTCCTAGACCCATGGAAATGTTACACCCAACTCTCAGACATATCTGGCACACCCCACGGTGTCTGGCATGCAAAATGAGAAAAGACGAAAATATCCTCACAAAAATCAGAAATTTCGAAAAAATGGAAAATAACGAAAAACAAGAACATTACATATTGCCGCTGGGTTAGCGATCAACCTTTGGCTTGTTGCCTCAGTGACTCCATCAATCCAAATCATGTTGGATTTCCCCTTGTGTAGAGATTGCCGATGAACCATCGAAACTACAAATTGATTAGAGACCCATTACCACTTTGTGTGTGAAAAGGTTGGAACCCATTTGTTTGTCTAAAAAGATAGACGGTTTTTTTTTTTTTTTTTTTCCTTCTTTTTTTCGTTCTGCGTTTGCCTATCGGGGTTGGGTTTTTGAAAATCCTTTTGAACGTCTGTGCTTGTTGTGTAGAGATATCTTCCTTGGGTTGAAATCCCATCCCGTCCTCTTGATGCAAGTCACGTTGCTGAACTTTGTCTCTGGGCTTTGAATTCGTATGAATGCATCACGTTACTGGGCTTCACTTCCCATGAATGCAAATCATGTTGGATTTGCTTGCGTGGTTGGAAAGGGATTACAAGTCACGTTGCTAGACTTAAAGATTTTAATTAATTTAAAGTATTGTGGCTTTGGTGTTTCTTGTTTCTTGAATTCTCACAGACGGCGCCAAAATATAGGTGCAAAAATTTGCAGACTAATAATAGTCAACAAAATCTCTGCAATTACTACACCCAAAATAATAATGGAGAAAAAATAAACTAGAGAAATTTTATAAATTGTATTTCATTTGTTTTGGGGGTTTTGTCATTTTTTTCGTTCCCCCCCATTGAGAGGGTCTTCAGCTAGATATACACGGAAAACCCTAATTGAGCCATTCTCTGACTTTTTTTTCTCCTTCAAGTAATTCCTTCCTTCTCTATTTCTTTCCTTATCTTACTAAATCCTTTATTTGCTAGGAAAAGATCTTCTTATGGGACCTAATGCCTTGTTCGACTCACCCATTCTGGTTAAACCCACGTTGCGGGGCAGAATGGTTAAACCCACGTTGCGGGGCAGTTAAAATGTCATTTGGTTAAAATGCCATTCTTTCCCATTGAAAAGCATATAAAAGACATTTACTTTTAGGAACAAATGCATAAAAGTTTTTTTTTTTTTAAAGTAAAAAAATAAAAAATAAAAAAAAATATATGGTGGGATATATAAAGCATACAATTATTGCAATAATATAAGTTGACGAACAGACACTTTCTTCGTGCAGTCAGAAAGTGAAACTCTTTCCATATTAAAAAAACACAGAAAAGATAGATATTTACTTCCCAACAACTTTGCTAGAAAGTTGTATATGAATGGACTGAAGGACTTGAGTTGGACATGGCACAGTGATTGGGTTGGAGATATTAAACTATTAAAGCTGAGAGAATGGCATATTCCTTGGCAATTAGAAAAACAAATTTTGACCCCCGATCTACTTCCATTTTTGAAAGAAGAGGAGGAAGAAAATAGAAGCACCCCACTAACCTAGCGGAAAATGGGCGGGCTTTATGGATGTCAATTTTTACCGTCACGTTAATAGCAGATATGGAAAACCTTTTTATACCGTTAGAGAGGGTATGGATTTAACTTTGAAACCCGTCGTGGGTCTTGAAGCAGGAACAGGTTCTAAAAGTTATTGGCCCTGCCTAATGTATACTATATTAAAATTATATTAAATGCTTTAGCCTTTAAGAATTATTATTATAATTCTAAACACCACCTAAAATCACAAATAGGTAAACATAGAAATTGAAATCACACTATTCATTACCAATCTCTTCGCTCAAGTTACAATACTTCACACTTACAATATAAAATAACGTAAATTATACAGATTGAAAACATCAAGTGCCAATAACAATGCTAGATGTAATTAAGGCACAGAGATAAGAAGAAAACATACAAACACTGAAACACACACACATCACATGCATATTTCAAACTTAATATATTTAGGACATAGCTACAAATTTGAATGTGCGAGAATCATGAACCACCACAAGCTGTAGAAAATGAGCTGAAGTTTGAGGACTGCCTGAAAATTAAGGTTGGCCTCTTTCAGAACCACTAGAACTATTCGATGAGGAAAGAATTACTGGAAGAGGAATAAATTTGGATACTGGCATGGTTGATGGCAGGTCTGGCAACGGAGCTTTAGAATTGTTCAGCACATCCATGACTTGCCTTATGGAAGGGTGGCTGCTATAATCTGGATAACCACACCAAATCCCCACAACAATCAAACGATTCATCTGTTCCACATCGTATTCTCCGCCTAATTTTGGATCGGCTACCTCAAGAACATTTCTATTTCCATAATGTCCCCATACCACTTTCACTAATCCAATTGCAACTTTCTTGCCATTGGCTTCACCGTGTTCAATAGCACGCTTTCCACATGCTATCTCCAAAGCAACAATCCCAAAACTGTAGATATCTGATTTCTTGGTAGCTTTGCTATTCTGATGGTATTCAGGAGCCACGGAGCCACGTAACCAGGTGTCCCAAGCAAATCCATTGTTTGAGACTCTTTTCCGTGTTCTACGAGTCTTGCTAGCCCAAAATCCCCAAGCTTAGCATTAAAATTCGAATCATACAAAACATTGCTCGATTTGATGTTCCGGTGCAACATACATTGTTCACAGTCCTCTTGCATATAAACCAATGCCGATGCCAGGCCTAACGCGATCCTATACCTCTCCTCCCATTTCAACAAGCACGTTTCTTTGAAAAGATGGAAATCAAAGCTCTTTTTTGGCATGAAATCATAAACAATGAGAAGTTCCGGATCTTGATCATGACGCCAACCGATGAGTTTTATCAAGTTCTTGTGCCTCAGTATGCGAATGGCTTGAACTTCTGAGACATACTCCTTCATACCTTGCCGCAACCCTGGAATTATCTTTTTAACAGCAACACTGGATTTGGTATCACTCAAGACCCCTTTGTAAACCCATCCAAACCCACCCTTTCCAAGCAGCCGTTCATCTGCAAAACTATTGGTCGCGACTTCTAATTCCCTGTATGAGAAGTTCCTAGGTACTTCCACCCTTTCCAACTCATAGTCTGCTGGTATCGGATTATTTTCAGTATTCCTTATATTATTCCTTTCCAACTCATGATAGTCGGCCGCCATACGACTACTTTCAGTTTTCCTTTTCTTCCACAAGAAAATGGCAATCAAACCCAATCCGCCAACCAAAGCACATGAGCCAACACTTAATCCAGCCACTAGTGCCGTCTTTCCTTTAGGTTTGGGGCCTGGACTGGTGCTTGATGCCTGCGGCGCTGGATCTGTTTTGCCTGAACTGGGGCTCGGTGCCACCGGTACTGGCAGATCTGTTGAGTTGAAACTCCATAATTTAATGGCATGTTTTTCGAAAGCTGCTCCGGTTGAGGCTGAAAAGCCAAAATAAACCATTTCCTGCAAGATGACACTCAAATCAACAATGCAACTAAGGTTATCTTGTCGAACTATTGCATTATTTACAATACTGGTGAAGCTGACACTCAAAGTTTTCAAGCTAGAATTATAAGTAATCCATGCTTCATTTTCTCCCCCTTGAGTAATATTACCATACCATATTGAAGTGTTAACAGATCTCAAAGAGCTAAGATTGATACCTACATGACTGTTGGTCAGGTTGTATGGATCCCAACCATTCTTAAAAGTGTCGAACTCCACAGCAACAAATGGAGTGGTGGCGTTAATTGTGGGACTTACGCTACCGATTGGAAGACCAAGAGCACCACCTTTTGTGTTGAGGATAATACTTATATTCGAAACATTGGGAAGTAGGAAGAATGCAAATCCATCGCCGCCTTTTAAACTTCCTGCTGAATCAATGACAAAGGAGAAATTGGTGGCGAAGTTTGCTATGTTTTGAGAAGCCTTGTCCCAAAGGTGCAGTGCTTCAATATATGTGGCTCGACCAACTTTATCCATTGATGTTTGGCCGCACTCGTCCGGTGTGACTTGGAAGCCTTGTGCTGAGACATAAGAGTCTCCGTAGACTCTTATTTTGACGTTTAGATCATTGCTTGTGATTGCAGAGATGTTGAATTCTAATGGTGATGCAAGAGGGATGATGAGAAGAAAGAAAAAGGTGATCATGAAGTGAATATAGAGAAGCCTCTCAGATAATTTTGCAAGGGTACTGTAATTGCAAGAGTAATACTTGCAAAGCATGACCATAGTTGTTAGCTAGTTTTGAAGTATTTGATTAAGCTTAAAGATCCATATGCTTGGTGCAGAGCATGACCATGGTTTTTTTATTTTATTTGAAGAAGCAGACAGAAAACAAAACATTGCTTGGACAGGCATTTCTTCTTAAAAAATACTGAAGCATAGCAATTTTTGTATAATGACCCGAACCTATGGGTCCGAATCGCTAACATGGTCCTTACTCGAACCAGAGATTATGCAAGTGTACCATGGTCATTTCCCATTAATTTAATAATTTACAGCCCAACGCGGGTAAAATGGTCATTTCAATATAATTGTAATGGTTTAAGACCCAAAAGGGTAAGACGATCATTTACTAAGGTCATCCAATGATTGCGATGAAGTCCGGTGGTAATAGGGTCATTCCCATGGAAAATATAATTAATGTATTTTATTGGGCAATATAATAAATACTTGTAACTTTAAATAGGTGGTAAAGGATAATTAGGGAAATTAAATCACAAATGTATATAAAATAGGAACCGGTCGACGTGAATTCTTTACACGTCAACTGATTTGGGTCATGCACAGTAACATCACTCACTGCTAGGATACCGGTCGACGTGTGGGGTCGACTGGTTCACGCTACTCAGTCGACGTATGGGATTTTACGTTGACTGGTTGGGTTATCCTCACCCACTTGTCACGCCCCGACAGTTCCAATAAAATCCTCCATTTATTCATATACAAATACATCAAAATACGCCCAGGATCATAAAAATTACCCCCTCTTTTATACAAAGTTATTCCTCAAATACACAAAAAAATCTCCAAATGAATAAAATAAATTCCTGCAACGCCAACTCTTCAACCTAAGCCCGAATCTAGTAATCCCTGTTCGTCCTTGGTACCTGAAACTGGAGGGTGGTGAGACAAAAGTCCCAGTAGGAAAAACTATAACAAGAATCTCATGGAGGTTTAATAAAACAGTTTCACAACATAAACATATAAAAGTGAGTATAAACAAAATAAATATGCATTTAATCAAAACCTCCCCATGTCATTCAAGGTATAGAGAACCCTACACTGAAAAAGATTAATTTTTCATTGGATCACCAAGTCTCCAAGCTTCCGCTGCGCCCTCTGCAAATCTCAGCTCCTCTCTATCTCTCAAAACTCTCTGTATCACTCTCTGTTTTTCCCTCGGCTCGCTCTCTAATTTTTCTATCTTCTCTGCCTCAACTTCATTCACAACACACATTAAATAGACAATTCCACCGACTCAATCCACGTGAACTACTCTACTTTTGGCCAAACAAAAAGTAATTCAATCACCACAAATGGGCTCGCCACTTGCTCTCTTTTCCTATTCCATTAGAACCCACGTGAAGCCAACCAAGAAAATCAACTTGTGGGACCCACGAATTCCCTTTCTTTTTCCATTAAACTGACCAGCTCCTCTTTTCTTACCCTATTTCGGCAGGTGTCCTCTTTCCATCAAAACAAAACCCATTCAAATAATCATGGGACCCACACCAAAATCATTACCTTCTGCAAATACACACAAACCACACGATCTCTCTCTTTTTTCGGCACCTTCTCCAAACAGACCACTCATTTGCTTCTCTCTTCATCAAAACATAAATACATAAATAATATATATACCATCATGCCTTAAAAATATATATATATATATATAAGATATATACATAAACATGTAATAAAAATCAAAACCCATGACAAATGGGACTCGCCAAAAACAACTTTTCCTCACTTCTTTCATTTCCAATTCAGCACTGTTTTTTTTTTTTTTTTTTTTCTCCACAAGATCACACACACACACACACACCTACACCTATATATATAAAATAATCATCACCCCACATCAATGCTAAAGAACAAAATATTAATAACTCAAATCACTAATAAAATTTGAATAATCAATCTCAAACAATTAAAAATCATGAAATAAATATAAATAAAAATCTGAGGTATCACAATCTCCACCACTTAAAAAGAATTTCGTCCTCGAAATTCAGATCCAACAGTTCGTAAACCCGAAAATACCAACAACCACAAAACCAAAATCCAAATCCTTACCCCAGGCGATGTGAGATATAATGATATGTAGGACGTTTTGGTAGCTGACAGTGCTAGTCACCCGCCCACACACTCCATAACCGTTGTGGTAGCTAGTCGATGCGTCACCCGCCTATCCACTAAAAAAACAACAAATCTGGGCTACCTGCCCAACCACATCAACTAAACATCACAATAGCGGCTGGTGAACGCCATCCGCCCACACACACCCGACTACAAGTTGTACCTCACCAGTTCTACACACTCGCCCACTCACACCCGTCTATATCATCACTATACCCACACTTCCGGCTGGGTACAGCTCTGATATCATTTTGTCACGCCTCGACAGTTCCAATAAAATCCTCCATTTATTCATATACAAATACATCAAAATACACCCAGGATCATAAAAATTACCCCCTCTTTTATACAAAGTTAATTTCCTCAAATACACAAAAAAATCTCCAAATGAATAAAATAAATTCCTGCAACGCCAACTCTTCAACCTAAGCCCGAATCTAGCAATCCCCGTTCGTCCTTGGTACCTGAAACTGGAGGGTGGTGAGACAAAAGTCCCAGTAGGAAAAACCATAACAAGAATCTCATGGAGGTTTAATAAAACAGTTTCACAAAATAAACATATACAAGTGAGTATAAACAAAATAAATATGCATTTAATCAAAACCTCCCCATGTCATTCAAGGTATAGAGAACCCTACACTGAAAAAGATTAATTTTTCATTGGATCACCAAGTCTCCAAGCTTCCGCTGCGCCCTCTGCAAATCTCAGCTCCTCTCTATCTCTCAAAACTCTCTGTATCTCTCTCTGTTTTTCCCTCGACTCGCTCTCTAATTTTTCTATCTTCTCTGCCTCAACTTCATTCACAGCACACATTAAATAGACAATTCCACCGACTCAATCCATGTGAACTACTCTACTTTTGGCCAAACAAAAAGTAATTCAATCACCACAAATGGGCCCACCACTTGCTCTCTTTTCCTATTCCATCAGAACCCACGTGAAGCCAACCAAGAAAATCAACTTGTGGGACCCACGAATTCCCTTTCTTTTTCCATTAAACTGACCAGTTCCTCTTTTCTTACCCTATTTCGGCAGGTGTCCTCTTTCCATCAAAACAAAACCCATTCAAATAATCATGGGACCCACACCAAAATCATTACCTTCTGCAAATACACACAAACCACACGATTTCTCTCTTTTTTCGGCACCTTCTCCAAACAGACCACTCATTTGCTTCTCTCTTCATCAAAACATAAATACATAAATAATATATATACCATCATGCCTTAAAAATATATATATATATATATAAGATATATACATAAACATGTAATAAAAATCAAAACCCATGACAAATGGGACCCGCCAAAAACAACTTTTCCTCACTTCTTTCATTTCCAATTCAGCACTGTTTTTTTTTTTTTTTTTTTTTTCTCCACAAGATCACACACACACACACACACACCTACACCTATATATATAAAATAATCATCACCCACATCAATGCTAAAGAACAAAATATTAATAACTCAAATCACTAATAAAATTTGAATAATCAATCTCTAACAATTAAAAATCATGAAATAAATATAAATAAATATCTGAGGTATCACAATCTCCACCACTTAAAAAGAATTTCGTCCTCGAAATTCAGATCCAACAGTTCGTAAACCCGAAAATACCAACAACCACAAAACCAAAATCCAAATCCTTACCCCAGGCGATGTGAGATATAATGATATGTAGGACGTTGTGGTAGCTGACAGTGCTAGTCACCCGCCCACACACTCCATAACCGTTGTGGTAGCTAGTCGATGCGTCACCCGCCCACCCACTAAAAAAACAACAAATCTGGGCTACCTGCCCAACCACACAAACTAAACATCACAATAGCGGCTGGTGAACGCCATCCGCCCACACACACCCGACTACAAGTGGTACCTCACCAGTGCTACACACTCGCCCACTCACACCCGTCTACATCATCACTATACCCACACTTCCGGCTGGGTACAGCTCTGATATCATTTTGTCACGCCCCGACAGTTCCAATAAAATCCTCCATTTATTCATATACAAATACATCAAAATACACCCAGGATCATAAAAAATTACCCCCTCTTTTATACAAAGTTAATTTCCTCAAATACACAAAAAAATCTCCAAATGAATAAAATAAATTCCTGCAACGCCAACTCTTCAACCTAAGCCCGAATCTAGCAATCCCCGTTCGTCCTTGGTACCTGAAACTGGAGGGTGGTGAGACAAAAGTCCCAGTAGGAAAAACCATAACAAGAATCTCATGGAGGTTTAATAAAACAGTTTCACAACATAAACATATACAAGTGAGTATAAACAAAATAAATATGCATTTAATCAAAACCTCCCCATGTCATTCAAGGTATAGAGAACCCTACACTGAAAAAGATTAATTTTTCATTGGATCACCAAGTCTCCAAGCTTCCGCTGCGCCCTCTGCAAATCTCAGCTCCTCTCTATCTCTCAAAACTCTCTGTATCTCTCTCTGTTTTTCCCTCGGCTCGCTCTCTAATTTTTTTATCTTCTCTGCCTCAACTTCATTCACAACACACATTAAATAGACAATTCCATCGACTCAATCCACGTGAACTACCCTACTTTTGGCCAAACAAAAAGTAATTCAATCACCACAAATGGGCCCGCCACTTGCTCTCTTTTCCTATTCCATCAGAACCCACGTGAAGCCAACCAAGAAAATCAACTTGTGGGACCCACGAATTCCCTTTCTTTTTCCATTAAACTGACCAGCTCCTCTTTTCTTACCCTATTTCGGCAGGTGTCCTCTTTCCATCAAAACAAAACCCATTCAAATAATCATGGGACCCACACCAAAATCATTACCTTCTGCAAATACACACAAACCACACGATCTCTCTCTTTTTTCGGCACCTTCTCCAAACAGACCACTCATTTGCTTCTCTCTTCATCAAAACATAAATACATAAATAATATATATACCATCATGCCTTAAATATATATATATATATATAAGATATATACATAAACATGTAATAAAAATCAAAACCCATGACAAATGGGACCCGCCAAAAATAACTTTTCCTCACTTCTTTCATTTCCAATTCAGCACTGTTTTTTTTTTTTTTTTTTTTTTTTTTTTTTTTTTTTTTTTTTTCCACAAGATCACACACACACACACACCTACACCTATATATATAAAATAATCATCACCCCACATCAATGCTAAAGAACAAAATATTAATAACTCAAATCACTAATAAAATTTGAATAATCAATCTCTAACAATTAAAAATCATGAAATAAATATAAATAAAAATCTGAGGTATCACAATCTCCACCACTTAAAAAGAATTTCGTCCTCGAAATTCAGATCCAACAGTTCGTAAACCCGAAAATACCAACAACCACAAAACCAAAATCCAAATCCTTACCCCAGGCGATGTGAGATATAATGATATGTAGGACGTTGTGGTAGTTGACAGTGCTAGTCACATGCCCACACACTCCATAACCGTTGTGGTAGCTAGTCGATGCGTCACCCGCCCACCCACTAAAAAAACAACAAATCTGGGCTACCTGCCCAACCACACCAACTAAACATCACAATAGCGGCTGGTGAACGCCATCCGCCCACACACACCAGACTACAAGTGGTACCTCACCAGTGCTACACACTCGCCCACTCACACCCGTCTACATCATCACTATACCCACACTTCCGGCTGGGTACAGCTCTGATATCATTTTGTCACGCCCCGACAGTTCCAATAAAATCCTCCATTTATTCATATACAAATACATCAAAATACACCTAGGATCATAAAAATTACCCCCTCTTTTATACAAAGTTAATTTCCTCAAATACACAAAAAAATCTCTAAATGAATAAAATAAATTCCTGCAATGCCAACTCTTCAACCTAAGCCCGAATCTAGCAATCCCCGTTCGTCCTTGGTACCTGAAACTGGAGGGTGGTGAAACAAAAGTCCCAGTAGGAAAAACCATAACAAGAATCTCATGGAGGTTTAATAAAACAGTTTCACAATATAAACATATACAAGTGAGTATAAACAAAATAAATATGCATTTAATCAAAACCTCCCCATGTCATTCAAGGTATAGAGAACCCTACACTGAAAAAGATTAATTTTCCACTGGATCACCAAGTCTCCAAGCTTTCGCTGCACCCTCTGTAAATCTCAGCTCCTCTCTATCTCTTAAAACTCTATGTATCTCTCTCTGTTTTTCCCTCGGCTCGCTCTCTAATTTTTCTATCTTCTCTGCCTCAACTTCATCCACAACACACATTAAATAGACAATTCCAACGACTCAATCCACGTGAACTACTCTACTTTTGGCCCAACAAAAAGTAATTCAATCACCACAAATGGGCCCGCCACTTGCTCTCTTTTCCTATTCCATCAGAACCCACGTGAAGCCAACCAAGAAAATCAACTTGTAGGACCCACGAATTCCCTTTCTTTTTCCATTAAACTGACCAGCTCCTCTTTTCTTACCCTATTTCGGCAGGTGTCCTCTTTCCATCAAAACAAAACCCATTCAAATAATCATGGGACCCACACCAAAATCATTACCTTCTGCAAATACACACAAACCACACGATCTCTCTCTTTTTTCAGCACCTTCTCCAAACAGACCACCCATTTGCTTCTCTCTTCATCAAAACATAAATACATAAATAATATATATACCATCATGCCTTAAAAATATATATATATATAAGATATATACATAAACATGTAATAAAAATCAAAACCCATGACAAATGGGACCCGCCAAAAACAACTTTTCCTCACTTCTTTCATTTCCAATTCAGCACTGTTTTTTATTTTTTATTTTTTATTTATTTATTTTTTTTTCACAAGATCACACACACACACACACACACACCTACACCTATATATATATAAAATAATCATCACCCCACACCTCCACTATCTATAAATAAATAATTTATTGCAATCAATGCTAAAGAACAAAATATTAATAACTCAAATCACTAATAAAATTTGAATAATCAATCTCTAACAATTAAAAATCATGAAATAAATAAAAATAAAAATCTGAGGTATCACACCACTGTCCGAAGAAAATTGATATACATCAACTTTGGCAACCAACCACCCACACCACTACACTCACATACATACTTAAATACATTTTAACATCTAATTACTAAAACAACATCCACATTATTAACGTAATTTACAACCCCTTACATAAAATACAGGATTTAGTGTGATTATCTTTAATTACATCTCCAAATACGTCAATATATATATGTATATATATATATACACACTTACGTTTAAAATACCCCAGTAAATATCTTCCTAATATACACTCCAACAAAACCATGTTAACATGTTTATATACCCAAACGGAATTGTTACAAATATTATTACAACATTTGAACAATGTTTTGTAAAAATTATAATATAGAGATTTAGTACCATTGCTATCAATTACATACACTAAAATAATAAAATTTACATTGCCATTAGAATGAATACAATTACAACATTAATGAACTCAAATTACTACAAATGATGAGAACTATAATGACATCAAATGTCACTTCCTAAACGGTCTGCAATGGTGAAGACGATTCGTCCGCTCCGCCTCTTCCGAGTCCTGAAAAATGATAATATTGGGGTGAGCACAACGGCTCAATAGGAATTGTCTAAAACGCACTCCTTAATGACCTCGTGAATCCAAACGAAGAATGGTATAAAGAAAGAGGGATCATATTTATTTCGGGATAAAACATATCATCACATACAAACCACACATCACAAATACAATGTTATGCAACTTCATGAAATGAAATGTCACTCCCTAATTCCAAGCCTTTTTCCCAAAACAGTTTTCCATTCTTTCAAAATCACTTTCTTTCTTTCCCAAAACAATCTTCACTTTCCTCACACCATGCTAATGCATGAATGCATGAATGTATATGCAATATAATGTCATGAAGTTCCATGCTTTCGAACCTTAACACCATAACAAGCTTAGAAAAGAATTCAACACTACAAGTAAGAAAATATTGTCACCTAACACATAAGCATTTTACTCAAAAAAAATCATGGTACAACATACATTGAACACCAATTTTCACAACAACTCACATAATCACAACATTCAACACATTTCATTACATATTACATGGAGATCATGCTCAAAATTATACAATAAGCATGTTAAATCCCAATTAGGAGAACAATTCACAAAAATCCTAGGAGTATTTGCGGTTTAGAAACCCCTACCTCGAGGAAGCAAGCCAAACAAGCCCTAAGCTTCCCAAAATTTTGAAATCCTTTCAAGCCCTAGTAAGATTGATATCAAATGGAAGCCCTCTCCAAGTGGATCAACTCTCTCCTTTTGATTATCACCAAAAACTTAGCTTAAATCTTCCAAAAATGGCTTAGAAGCATCATGCAATATAGATATATATAAATATAGAAAGAGAAAATAAAACTAGTGAGAGAGAGAGAAAGCCTCGGCCGAATTGAAGAGGAGAATTGGGTTGATTTTTATGAAATTAATTCCACAATCCTAAGAGTGCCCCTGGTCAAAAGGTGTGTGTTGCAACTTTTTGGTTAGTTACTCTTTTACCCATCTATAACCACTAAAACTTCCTTCATGTCCCAATAAATATCTTCTACAATGCAAGGATGCAGGTGTATGCATAAATGTGTAAAAAGACTACAATGCCCTTCACTTAAATGAGAAAACCGTGAGAAGTTCTCGAGTCTGAAAATCGTTCAGATTTCCAAAAAATTCTAAAAATGATATTGTCACTCCCAATTGACTCAAAATGATTAAAAAAAAAATTTCAAAACCCTCGGCTTAAGGAAATGACCAAAACGATCCTTGGGACCCGCGTGGCACGCAAAACGAGATAAGGATTAAAATAATCCAAATAAACCAAATAAATTCCTGAAAATAGAAAATAGGAAAATCGGTAACATTACATTCCGCGTTTGTGGGCATCACAAATTGGAATAAAACTCCTTGCCGGCTATGTACGATGATAATGGCCGCTATAAAATACATTGATAACAAACCACCTAAGTTCCTAACCTAACTACCAAAAATATGTTATATATATATATAGAGGTGTAGTTATATATGGAGGATTTTGGACTGTGAAAAAGTTTATATGGGAGATTTCATTATCACAGAGGGTGGACCATGATAGGTGAAGCTTATTTTATTATTTTATTTTTGGTGCTAGTTAAAGAATTATTATTTTTATTTTGTTTTATTTTATTTTTGGTGCTAGTTAAGCCAACACAATTGGATTTGGTTTCTTCCACATGCTATAATTTGATCCAGTGCTACAACTCTAAATTAAAAGTGCAAAGAGGATGGCGGGATGTAAATCAATGTTCAAATATATGATCAAATTAAAACTGTAAAGCTGGGTAGTTCAATATTTAATCTACTAATATAAATATCATTTTTTTATTTATTTAAAATTCATTCTTATATCTTTTTTAGATGAATTAGTTGTGAACCCCTTAAGGAATGCACTTATAATGTAATTGATCATGTTAATGTGGAAAATTAGAATATCCAAGTCCTATTGTATAATGCCAACAGTAATTAAGATAATTTCAGAGTTTTAAGAATAACTACAACAAGTGCAGGTTATTGCCAACAAAAAATTGGTATCAAAGTGATTCCAACAAAAGCTAGAGCTATCATATATGCACTAATGTAATAATAAATGGGGGTAAAACCGTAAAAGTGAAAAAAAAAAACATCCATAATGTTTACATTTTGGGCAAATAACACTCCGAAGGCAAACTCTCATCCTTACCGGACGGCAAACACCAATAGATTCAGACCCTTCTCATTAGTTGCCATCACCGGTGATAGCAAATTAACGACACCGCCATCTATATGCACCAGACCCTTCTCATATGTTGCCATCACCGGTGACAGCAACGACACCGCCTTTTACATGCAGCAGACCCTTCTCATATGTTGCCATCACCGGTGACAGCAACGACACCGCCTTCTATATGCACCATCATTAACGGCGTCCCGAGCTTGCCGTCCTTCACCGTCACCAATAGTCACCAAGGTTTGTGATGTGGCTTTGTTTGATGACACACTCTGCTAACTCAACAAAATGGTAGAATATGAAGAGAAAAGGGCAAATTAGGGTTTTTCTAATTTATTTTGGGTCAATTTTGACCAAAAAGTAGTTAGAGGGGCTTATTTGTAAATTTTTAAAAATTTTATGAACAAAATGCACATTTTAAAAAAGGAGGGACTGTTTATACACAAAACCGATGTTAGAGGAGATTTTTTGCACTTAACCTTTTTCTTTTTTAATTTCTTTGTATACTTGTTGGATAAGGCATTCTTGAATTTTGAAAGAATCCCAAAGTTCATATATTCTCGAATTTGTGGGTCTCACTCACATGGGGATGGGATTGACACTGAATGCTAAGATCATAACTCATAAGGACCGGTACCTTTCTGGATTTTCTAAATAGATTGATGACAAATTAATTACCTATTGAAAGTATAGGTATTGTAGAAATTGAAAACAGGCTGTATTGACTTATATATGTATATTGCATTCTAGAAATTTTGGACTCGGAGTCATTTCCCGTATCAACCGGAACTTCTACATTTCAATCAAACTAACAAACTTGAATTAAATTCCAGTCCCGTGATTTTAGAACAATGCATTGTAGTTCAGAGTTAGTTTATCCTTTGTGTCTATTTTGGATAGCTAACCATAGCAGAAAAAAAATGTTTGTGAATTGATTGGGAACACAGCAAAAAAGTGAGAGATGCTTGTGCGTATACAGACAGATGCATGTATTTCTGCACATACTCATTACAAAAAGTGGATCCATTTTACAATTCATTACAACAATAGCAAGACTTGATCCCAAAGTTCAGATACTCCCTTCTTATTTAACTTCTATAAAGGCCCATAGTGAAGCTAAAGTTTATCTTTTAAAACATTCAGATCCTGTGCGTCTAGATGGACCCAATCTACATTAATAATTGTTACAACAAACGCAACAAATCCAAGTAGTAATCAGAAAATACGACAAAAAATAAACACACCACATATAAAGAACACAAAGATTTAATGCGTTTCAATAAAACCTACATCCACAGGGAAGATTTCGTAAAAGTTTTCACTATATAAAATTCTATATTACAATTTTCAACCCTACCTCTCTCCTTCCCACTCAATTTTTTGCGATTTTCAATGTCTCTCCAATATCTCACTTCAAAATTGGCCTAAGCAACTCGAGGCCAATTATACCTGCAAAGAACAATTATTATTGTTGTTGTTGTTGGTGGTGGTGGTGGTGCTGCTGCTGCTCACCTTTCTTTAGAGCGACTGTATGGTAATTACACCATTATTTAGCAAGCAAGGCCAGTGAATGGAGTTTCTTCCACATGCTATAATTTCTGTGCTACAACTCTAAATTTAATTATAAAGAGGGTGGCTGGATGTAAATTAAGGTTTAAATTTATGAATTAGAACTGTAGAGCTAGGTAGTTTAATATTTAATCTATTAATAGAATTAATATTAAATTTTTTCTTTAAATTGTAGAAATTTTTTATTATTTAAAATTCATTCTTAAATCTTTTCCAGAAAAATTAGCTGTAAAACCCTTGAGAAATGCACTTATAATGTAGAACTACATGTTGAGCAATTCTATAAAGGTCTAATTTAATGAAAGTAGTTATTAATTATAGATGCTAGGAAGTAGTGCAGAGTTGCAATTAAGGAAATTAATGAATAATTAGCGAATCAGTGATAGTGAGTACAAGTGATCCTTGCATTCTCTCTTCCACCCTCTTCCTCTTCCTCTTTCTAAATCCCTCAACTTTGGAAACCCCTCTACAACAGCACTCTCTAATCAACATAATATTTAGAGTTTTAAAATAATTCCAGCAAGTCCTATCGATCAGTATAATGCCAACAAAATGGTACCAAAATAAATCCAACAAAAGCTAGACCTATAAATTGTACAAACAACGCCCTGAGTCCTGGCCCTGAGCCTAGAGCTGTACAAAACAAGCAACAAAAGTTCAGCCAGCAATTCAGAAAAAGCGACTCAATTTGTGTCATCAAATGCAGTTCTAGCAAGTAGATAGTCCATACCCAATCTTCCTTCGTGACCATTAGGACAAATGTGAAACTGAGTGAATATTCCATTCTAGAGCAATTTAATTTCCTGGACAAAACATTTTCTTTGGGCTAATAGAGGCAAGCTTCAGCCTAATGTTGTCTCTAATGGTCTTCAAAATCAAGCTTTATTATCTTTCAATTTCAGTTTTTGGGATTATGGCTTATTTTATTATTATTATTCAGTTTCTGTGATTTATTAGTCCTTTTTTTTAACATGTATTATGTAACAATTTTATGACAATAGAGTTGGGCAGAGCAGATCACCAAATTCATTTGTGCAATTGCCATCCCTAAAGGTTCTACTTATGCACAGGGCAACAAGACATGCTGTGAAAAGAATAGGCAAGTGTGAATAATCCTATATAAATACAACTTAATAGTATAAAGGCATGCTAAAACTTTTTAAAATAATTTATATAGAATTTGTATGAAAATTGAATTAACTTTCTTTATTTCTCCAGGAATGAGAACAAAAAAGAGAGAAAGATAATGGAGTTCAATACACCTCAATTACATGACAATCTTGAACTTGATATTCTTTTAATCAACTTACAGCGTATGCAGAAGAGATGCAGTTGCAGAGGAAGTTGAAGAAGATGTGGTGAACTTTGAGGAATCGGTATTGTAACTGTAGCTCGAATACTGGATTTGGTTACTCTCAGAGACAGTGGGATCAAAGGATAATGGAAATGAAGATATAGGTGCATTCACTGGATCAGGAGCAAAATATGTTGGTACAGGCATCTTTGATGGGAGAATGGGAAGTGGAGCTTCAAAATTAAGCACATGAATTGCTTGTCTTATTGAAGGTCTGAGATTGTAATCAGGATGAGCACACCACAGCCCAACAATCATCAAACATTTGATCTCTTGCTCATCAAAATCGGCACATAATTTTGGATCTGCTGCTTCAAGAAGCTTTCCTGTTCCATAAAGGTCCCAAACCCACTCCACCAGTCTTGATTGAGTTTCTATTGCCAGGAGATTAATGGGTTTTCTTCCACATGCTATTTCCAGTGCAACGATTCCGAAGCTGTAGACGTCTGATTCCTTACTAGACTTGCCCGTAATGACACATTCAGGAGCCATGTAACCCATTGTCCCTGCCAAAAGTGTTGTTTGCGATCCTTTTTCATGGTCAACAAGCCTAGCTAGCCCAAAATCTCCGACTTTGGCATTAAAATTTGAATCCAACATAATGTTGCTTGATTTAATATCCCTGTGTAGCACGCATTGTTCCCACTCTTCATGAAGATAAAGCAGAGCAGATGCCAAGCCGTGGACAATTTTGTACCTCATCGCCCATGTCAATAAGCTTTTTCCATTGAAAAGATGGGAATCTAAGCTCCCATTTGGCATGAACTCGTAAACGAGTAGTAGCTCATCCCTTTCGTGGCACCAACCAATGAGCTGCACTAGATTCTTATGCCTCAATCTACTAATGATCTTAACTTCTGATGCATACTCTTTAAGCCCTTGCTTAGAACCTCTTGACACCCTCTTCACAGCAACATAAGAGTCCAACTCCCTCAAGAAACCTCTATAAACCCCACCAAACCCTCCCTCTCCAAGCTTTTCTTCCTCATCAAAGTTGTTAGTCGAATGAGCCAATTCACTGTAGGAGAACTTCTTTGGTCCAATACCCTTCTCGAATTCATCATCCATGGATAGTTCAAAGACAAATTCCGCATCTTCTTCGTTTCCTCCACTCCTTTTCTTCCGCAAGCAAATGGCAATCAAACACAATCCACCACCCAAAAGTACACATGAGCCAACACTTAATCCCACCACTAGTGCTGTCTTATTTTCCTTGTTTCCTTTGGGGCTCATTGTCACCGACACCGGATCTGTTGATCCTGGACTTGGCCTCGGTGTCACTGGCGCTGGATCTGTTGAGCCGGGACTGGGGCTTGGTGTCACCGGCGCTGGCTCTGTTGAATTGAAACTCCATGATTTAACAGTATGCTTCTCATAAGAGGCCCCCGTTGAGGCCGAGAAGCCAAAGTCAACCCATTCTGGCAAGCACTTGCTCAGATCAACTTTGTGACTAAGGTTACCTTGTTGAACGATGCTGTTACCAAAATAACTAGTGAAGCCAACACTCAGAATTTTGGAATCCGAACTATAACTAATCCAAGCTTCATTTTCTCCCCCCTGAGTAATATTTCCATACCATATTGAAGTGTTAACAGAGCTCATAGACTTGACATTGATACCTACATGAGAGCTGTCCGGGGCGTACGGATCAAAAGTATTCGTGTAAGTGTCGAACTCGACAGCAACAAATGGAGTAGTGGTAGAGTTCATTGTCACATTGTCGACTGGAAGACCAAGGCCACTGCCTGGTGTGACAAGGATATCAGAATTGGAAATGTTTTGAACAAGGAAGAATGCGAGGCCATCGCCGTGGTTAACTGAGTCTCCTTCTGAATTGATGACAAAGGAGAAATGGGTTGTGAAATCTGCCATGTTTTGAGAAGCCTTGTCCCAAAGATGCAGTGGTTTCACATATGTGGCTCGGCCAACTTTGTCCGTTCGCGCTTGGCCGCGCTCGTCGGGAGTGACTTGGAGGCCTTGTTCCGTGATATAAGCATCTGGGTAGGCTTTTATGTTGACGTTTTGATCTCCGCCTGTGAGTTTAGGGATGTTGAAGTATAGTGGAGTTGCATGAGGAAAGAAAAAGATGATCATGAAGAAAATATAGAGAAGGGTGTTGGAAGAGTAGTACTTGCAGATCATAATGTCCATGGTGAGTTTGGGATTGTTTGATTAAGCTTGCAAATGGATAGGCTTAGTGTGTGTGTGTGTATATATATATAATATACACATATGAAATTATATATTGATTAATTATTACGGTAGACCAACAAGTGTTGAGATTTGTTGAATCAGTCTTTGTACACCTTTATCTTCTGCTAAAGAAACTTCTTCCTTTTTTCTTTTTCATTGCGCTATTTCTTTGTTAAGAAACAGAAAAGAAGAAGAAAAGGAGATGTCATCATGATTCGAAACAGCGCGGTCCGTCGTGACGGCTTTCCGTAACTCTTTTGACAGTATCAAGAAGGATCCGTTAGTGTGAATATAACTCTTTTAAGTGTGAATTTGCATTAGAGTGAATGATCCATATAATTATAAAGTAATCGGACTTTGGATTATTCGGCATTGACTAGGCTATCCCAAGTCAACGCATCAATTCCACCTGAATGGTTTATGATCTTAGCAGGTGCATTTTATAACTAGTACAATTATTACGCGAGTAGTAGGTTGATGACTTGACCTCCACTTGACATATTGACAAGCAAAATAAAAAATATAAATAAATAAATTTAATGAAATTGAATTTCATTGGTAGGTACTGATTATCCAACATTTTTCAAGCTGGACTTGGCCCACTCATTAAATTGAAGACGCCATGGTTGAATTGTGAAAAAACAGAAAAAGAAAAATACAATTATGCCCATTTGAAGCAGCTGATAGGTCACTTGCTAATGACTTTGGGGGAGGACCTATAACCGACCCTGATGCTAAGGGTTAGTTTGGTGGGTTAAAATGAAATAAAAGAAGGTGAAATGAAATGATTTTTTATTTTATATTTTATTTTTGTGTTCGTGTTTGATATTAATTTTAAAGTTAAAATTATTATTAATTTCTGGTTGCAATGACTACTACTACTTCATTGTATGTGAACATCCTAGGTGCCGCTGAGCTTTCAAATTCGTCGTCCATGGCTGCTAGCACTGGACGCTCAGGAGCGTCTTCCTTCTCCCTCTTGCTCATTTTATGCCAACACCCGAACTATACCAAAGCAAAAGACATACCACACAACCCACCCCAACCCACAGCTAGGTCTTGTTTTTTATTTTTATTTTTTTCTTCTGTCAAAAATTGTGATCAATAAAAAATTGACACATTAATACATTATAATAAGTATTTTTCATAATTAAATTAGTTTTTAATTTATTTTGTAACAATATTTTTTAAAACATTTCTATTGCTAATTACTTAATAAGATGTTACTATATTCGATAATGACAACTTTATTAAAGAATGGATGTAATTATCTTTATAAAAAATAAAAAATTACATAATTGACTAATGAAAAATTATTACCTAAAATATTCATCATCTATTTTTAAAAGATCCAAAATTCTAAATTTAGTAATCATTATAAACGTTTTTAATGGTTACCAAACAAATCTAAATACAGATTTTTAAAACAAAATCGTTTTTAAGAAATAAGCAATCCAAACAGGCTCTTATTAGGCATCTATTTTAGAGTTATGGTCGATTTTTGGACCAATTAATGGACGGAATAGTATTTTATGTGAAAATTTATATTAGTGTGGGATCGTTATCCAATTTGGGCCAAAAAATTTGTATTGCTAGTGCCTTTCAAAAGTTTGGGCAGTCACATTGGCCAATGGCCTCACAAAGAAAAATGATTCTTGCACCAAATAATTACAGTGAATTGTTAGATCTACTCTTTTAATTAGTCAATTATACAATATATAAGAAAGTTGAACCTTTCACTTAGTTGTATTTGATATAAATAACCAATTAAAAATCATTCGGTTAGACAATTCACTACAAGTATTCGGTGTAAGTATCATTACTCCCTCAGAAAATATTGAGCCTCTCAAGATTGTCCTGGTCTCACAAAAATACCGACTTTTAATGAAGCCTAATTCGAGTTGATCATCAAAAAATTTAAAGATTGCTACACAATGCAAGAACAATTTCAACACCTCAGCTTGAGCAAGATTTGCACAATTTTCACAAATTGACCGATTAAATAGAAATAGAAATAGCCGCTACAATTAAATTGTGGTTGTTATCTAATTGTAGAATATGAACTGAAAGTAAATAAATGTTTGTATTCAACCCATTTTGACCAGAGAATTAAGGGGTTCGTTTTTTTCCGAGAAAGAAAATTTGGTATCGTAGCAAAATTTGGTGACTCCGTGTTGTCTTGTTCCTTAACAACGGCTTTTATTTATGTGACCATTAAATAAAAACATTTTTTTTTAATTAAGTAAGAAGTAAAATAAATTATTTAATGGTTAAATAATGAGAAGTCTGCAAAATAAATATATAAATAAATAATAAATAAATAAAGAGAAATCATGACAAGAGTCATGACATCTTCTCTTAATAAGCATTACTTCAATTATAAATGACAGGTCTCCTTCACCAGCAAAGCCAATTAAAGCTTCAAGCTAACATTTTGATCAATAATCTCTTCACAATATCTGGAAGATCAACAAATTACTTTTCTGTTTGCAACACAGGAGTGGCGTATTAGTGCATTTATAGAAGCGTGAAATTATTAGGCAACTAAATTGTTGAAGCAACCTCACTTGACACATTTAAAAGGTCAATTTCGTACCCATGAAAAAACATAGAAATGCATGCAATAATTGTATTTTAAAGAACTAAAAACACTATTATGTTTGATGAGGTCGAATTGGTGCTTTCAATTTGAAATTAGAGAAAATTTAATACAAATTTTAAACTAAATTTTCTCTAATTTCAAACCCAAGAAACATAATATATGTGATTTTGAGGGTGGTATGCCAAACCTTTATCTTTTTTATTTTCTCCCTTCATTTTTTATTTTCTCTCTTCCAATTGCAATTTGTTGAATGTTTTCAAATTTTGGATTGTCTTTGGTCAAATTTATATTTTAAAATGTGAGAGAAATTCCAAGTAAAAAACTAAGCAATGAAATTCTAATTTGCTTTGTGATTTTCATTTTATTAAGCATATGAGTTCATACAATCTAAACCACCTAAATGCAAGGGCAGAGCCACAAATTTATTTCAGGGGAGCATAATGAACATAACAAATTAAATATATATATATATATATATATATATATATATATATATATATCCAATTAAACATGATAGTTGAGTGTAGCAAGACAGCAAACCAAAAATGAAAATGTAATAATAAAGATTCAAATATTATGTTATTTTTACAATAAAAAAATACTACAGTAAGGAAAAATTTAAAAATATAGTAGACGAACATTATAATATTACAATAATAAAATTAAAGAAGAAGAAGAGAAAAAAATACAGCACATACATCATATATGAGAACAAGAAAAAGAAATTTTAAAAAGAGATAGATCATATATGAGAACAAAAAAAAGAAATTTTAAAAAGAGAGTACAAAAACAAAAGGAGAAGAAGAAAAGAATAAAAAGAAAATTCAACGTCCAAAAGCAACATCAAAAATCAACATTAGGGAATTAAGAAACTCAATTGTTATATTTGATAAGATACTCCATTATTATATTTTTAATAAAGAACAGAGTATCATGGTAATTTTGCAATTTTGCCAAATGTATAAGATTATTACTCCTATATTATTTTATGGCACGTGTTTGTATGTACATGAGAGTGATAATTTTAATCTATGTTTTAGTGGAAATAAAATCAAGAAAACAGGTTCATAAGGTATTTAGTGTACTGGATGAGGTTAATATATAGTAGTATGATTTACATAAAACATTTTTTGATTAGTTGCAATGGTGGGGGTAAAATTCCAAAGATTACGTTTTCCGCTCAGGCTTTTTGGCCATTGAACTGGATTTTAAGCAATCTAATGGAAGAAAAAGGCATGAAATCACCCCAAAATTTTCAAAGATTTGTGTGACAGATTGTTGTCCAAAACACCACCTAAAATCACAAAAAGGTAAACATAGAAATTGAAATCACAGCATTCATTACCAATCTCTTCACTCAAGTTACAATACTTCACACTCACAATAACAATAGCGCAAATTATACAGATTGAAAACAAGAAGTGCCAATAACAATGCTAGATGTAATTAAGGCACAGAGATAAGAAGAAAACACACAAACACTGAAACACACACACATCACATGCATATTTCAAGCTTGATATATTTAGGACATAGCTACACATCTGAATGTGCGAGAATCATGAACCACCAGAAGCTGTAGGAAATGACCTGTAGTTTGAGGAATCAGTGTTGCCGCTATTGCCTGAATATTGGGGTTGGCCTCTTTCAGAACCACTAGCACCATTTGATGAGGAAAGAATTACTGGAAGAGGAATAAATGTGGATACTGGCATAGCTGATGGCAGGTCTGGCAATGGAGCTTTAGAATTGAGCACATCCATGACTTCCTTTATGGAAGGGCGGCTGCTATAATCTGGATGAGCACACCAAAGCCCCACAACAATCAAACGCTTCATCTGTTCCACATCATACTCTCTGCCTAATTTTGGATCGCCTGCCTCCATAAAATTTCTATTTCCATAGTGTCCCCATACCGCCTTCACCAATTCAATTACAACTTTCTTGCCTTTGGCTTCACCATGTTCAATAGCATGCTTTCCACATGCTATCTCCAAAGCGACGATCCCAAAACTGTAGATATCCGATTTCTTGGTAGCTTTTCTATTCTGATGGTATTCGGGAGCCATGTAACCCGGTGTCCCAATCAAATCCGTTGTTTGAGATTCTTTTCCGTGTTCTACGAGTCTTGCTAGCCCAAAATCCCCAAGCTTCGCATTAAAATTCGAATCTAACAAAACATTGCTCGATTTGATGTCCCGGTGCAGCACACATTGTTCACAGTCCTCCTGCATATAAACCAATGCCGATGCCAGACCTAACGCGATCCTGTACCTCTCTTCCCATTTCAACAAGCGTGTTTCTTTGAAAAGATGGAAATCCAAGCTCTTATTTGGCATGAAATCATAAACAATGAGAAGTTCCTGATCTTGATCATGACACCAACCAATGAGTTTCACCAAGTTCTTGTGCCTCAGTCTGCTAATGGCTTGAACTTCTGAGACATACTCCTTCATACCTTGCCGCGACTCTGGAATTATCTTTTTAACAGCAACACTGGATTCGGTATCACTCAAGACCCCTTTGTAAACCCGTCCAAACCCTCCCCTTCCAAGCAGCCGTTCATCTGCAAAACTATTGGTCGCGACTTCCAATTCCCAGTATGAGAAGTTCCTAGGTACTTCCACCCTTTCCAACTCCTGGCATGAGAAGTTCCTAGGTAGTACTTCCACCCTTTCCAACTCATAGTCTGCTGGCATCGGATTATTTTCAGTATTCCTTTTATTATTTCTTTCCATACGACCACTTTCAGTTTTGCTTTTATTCCTTTCCATCCAACAGCCAAACCATACCAAAGCAGGAACCACAAAACAAGCACCAACACCCAGCATGATATATATCCACAGCCAGATCTTGTTTTTCTTTCTTCCAGAGATCATATTTGTTACATTTTCAGCACTTTTCAGAGTAGAGCTGAAATCCCATGAGATAATGTTGTACGTCTCATACCCATCATTATCTGATCCAGAGGCACCAGAAAAGCCAATGGTCACCAACTCCGGTAAAAACATCTTCAAATCAACTATGTAGGAAAGGCTAGTGGAATTTGAAGTTGAACTACTTGAAGCCATTTGATCATCATTCACAAGAACACTAAGATTTTTTGAACTAGAATTATAGCTGATCCAAGCCTTAGCTCTTTGCCCGTCACTCCAAGACCATTCCACGGCCTCTACAGAACTAAGAGAGTTGACATCAATACCCACATGATCAGAGCCTTGGAAGTCCCATGGCCCAGGAGTCGAATATGTATCGAATTCAACAGCAACAAATGAAACGTTTGTGGTGTTGGTACCAACCAGACCAAGATGGCTATTTCCTGAGTTAGGAAGGAGGTGGGAGCCGAAGGGAGCGAGAAAGAAGGCAAAACCAGAGTAACCAGTGGAAGCATTTCGCGAGTTTATTAGAAAGGAAAAGTGGGTGTTGAAGTCTGCAAGATTTCCAGAGGCAATGTCCCAAAGTTTTATGGGTTCTCTGTAGGTGGCTCGACCAACGCTTGCTTTTAAATATTTTGTGAGACTGATGACTTGGTTTGACGAGTAAGCATCTCCTTCATATGAGATGTCATGCATGTTTGGATTGAAACTGTTGAATCCGAAGGTGGTGTTTTCGTGGGATAGTGGTTTTGCAAAGGGGGTGATTAGTAGGAAGAGAAAAACAGAGATCTTGGACATAGCACCAAACAGAATATATGGAGGGAAATGACGATGAGTGTGGTCGTATTTGAGAATTTCCATGGTTGATAGGGTACGTACTGAGAGAAACAGATTTGTGTTGGTGAGTGATTCAAAGCTAGGTACCTACCAGAACATATATAAGAAAGATGGTTGGTAGGTGTCCCTGTTGATCCACGAAAAACAAGTCTATCCTAGTTCAAAACCGAAATTGGCACATCACTAGTGAGAAAACCAACAAGAAAGCTTTATGGATCTTCATAAATTGGCACAGAACTTACAATGCAATCACAGATAATGAAAACAACAATTTTACTAGAGATGCCATAAAAGAATGTAACAAAATATAATGTCATTTTTTAAAAAAATTATGAAATAATATGTATTCCATTATCCTTTGTCGCGTTGGTTCAGTTTTCTAAGATCAATTTTTTATTTTTTTGAGTACTTGATAATTTTTTATATTTTATTTATTTATTTTTTTAAGTGACAAACCAAGTAAGCAGTAACTTTATGGAGATTACTTTATTTCAACTATTCAATTTGTTTGTATTCTATTGGAAGGGTATATTACTCATTTATAATGGCCATTAACCACGAGGCCCTTGCAACAAATTGGTAAGTTGAAAGGGTTTGTGCAAAAAAAAAACTTTCGTGCAAAGACTTGATAGTCAAGGGTATTTGGCTACGTCACATAAAGCTGAAGAGGGAACAAATTTGAGAGCAAAAGTGTAAAATCGACAAAATTAAATTATAAATATATCAAAAGCGAAAGCGCGTACAAAATGTGAGAGCAAAAGGGCGCACACTTTGCTAGATTTTTATTTTTCTGTTTTTCGCTTCCTATTGGTGCAAATACAAAGCACTACAATCATTAAAAGGATAATGAATATTAAGAGGAAGACTTCAACCGAAGTCGTCGGCCCATGTAACATTGTTAAGTTGAGGAACCGACGCTCTGTGTGTGCAGTCAAAAAACATGACATTCTTTCCCCATAGAAAAGCATATAAAAGACACTTACTTTTAGAAACAAAAGCTAAAAAAAAAATGGCGGGGATAAATAAAGCATACAATTATTGGAATGCAATAAGTTGACGAACGGACACTTTCTTGGTGCAGTCAGAAGTGAAACTCTTTCCCTATTAGAAAACACAGAAAAGAAAGACATTTACTTTCCCACTACTTTGCTAGGAAGCTGTATATGAATAGACTCAACGACTTGAGTAGGACTTGGCACAGTGATTGGGTTGGAGATATTAAACTAGTAAAATTATTGCATGAGCGATAGGTAAAAATCTAAGTAAATATCAGATAAGGTTGGGCTTCGTCCCCATAGAAATTGACATAAGGTTTTAATTTCCCCTTTCTTTGTTCCACTTACTAGTTTCTCACTTTTTGCTGATCTTTTTCCAAAAGTCATGACAAACAACCCACATTCATTCATACTGAGATGGCTCTCTCTCTCAATTGACAGAACATCATGTTTCTTGTTCCTGATTGGCATTAAGTTAAACAAAACACAAAGAAATCTTTAAATCTATCGATACTAATAACCCCTAATGAGGATTGCAAACTTCTTTGTTTTTTCCCTTTCATTTGACTTTTTGGCAATCGAATTGTGAGCACCTCTAGCTAACATTATTAGCAATACGGGTATAATAGATGAGTAATGCTCTTAAGAAAGCTCCCTCGTAAAAATAGTCGTAAGTTTTCCGTATCTGAATTGAGACAATTGAAATATATGAAATTTGTATCCATTGAGCAAAGACAAGTTGTATGAACCACTGTATCGGGGTTTCGAATCCCACCTCACCTACAACTGGATTAAAAGAGAAGGGTTTTCGACGCAAGAGTAGACATCATTCCCAAAAACAAAAAGACCATTTAGCTATTAGGACAAACTAGAGATGCAAGTTGAACCGGCCTAACCTAGCCCAGTCCCTATCCAACCTCAAGCCGAAGTCAGGTTGGGTTGGCCCAGCCCGATGTCAAAAAATTTGGGCTCTAATAGTAACCCGAGCCCGAATGTGTTCGGGCTGGATGGGTTGACCCCGTCAATTTTTTTTTTTTCCTTACAAACATAAAGTACGTCGTTTCTTTAAATGGAAATTTTTTTAAATGGAAGTTTTTTCACCTCATTCGTGCATAACTGCGTATAATGATTGTCTTGGATTATAGAGGTCATGGGGTCATGCATAGTATTTTAAAAAAAAAAATGTAAATTTTTTTAAATGGAAGTTTTTTCAAATTATCCAGAAAATTTTAATTTATTAATAATTTTTTAAAATTTTATCAAACTATTAGTATTGTGGTTGTGAAGTATTCAATTATTATTTTTGAGTTTTTTCAACTCTAATTTTATTTTTATTAATACCAAAAAAAAAAAAAAAAAGACTTACCTTATTTTATTTTAAATATAAAAATAAAAAACTTTTTTTTATTTGTTATTGTAGGTGTCTAAAATATGTTAACCTACACGGCCCACATAGGTTGGTCAAACAGTCAACGAACTATATCACGTCATCAACAATGATGTAATGTTTAAGTTTTTACATATATTTATGAGGGACCCACAATTTTGTTTTAAAGTGGTTATAAGACCACGTTTTTTTTTCTTATTCTCTGCTATCTCACTCTTTCCCCATTGCTTGTCTTCATCTCTGTATTTTTTTTTTCTTTTTCTTTTGCAACTTCCACTCTTGATTTCTCCTCATTTCTTGGTATTTTGAAGTGCTGTTTGCGGCAAATTGAAGCTCACAGCGAGACCTACAAGTTGATAGGAGCAATTTCTAGTTTGGTGCACTCTTTAATTTTCGAAATCTAGGGTATCAATTTGGGGTTTTTCATTGCTTTAGAGGTAGGGTCTCTAATACTCAAATTCTTGTTCCTCTGTGAGTTTCCCTACTTTAATTGTCGTCAATCATGCTAGATTTGAACTGATAATCTCTTAAATGATTTTAATTGTGTATATGAAGCATGCGATTCTGTGTATTTGTTGTTCTACATGGAAAGTATGCCTAATTGTTGATCTTCTATGTTTATTGTGTTCATTAAATTGTTAAAAATTGTTATGAAGAAGCATGCTAGTGGTGTAACATTAATTTTTTCCCAAATTTTTATGGCATTAAAAAGGCATGTAACATGCATTCAAAGCATGGGGTATGAAAGGGTGAAATGATTTGAAAAAGATGAAAAAATGGATTTTGGGGAAAATTTGATAAAATGGTTTTTTGAGAAAAACCTGGTCGCCGCGGAGTCACCAAAGGGCCGGTGTGTTAATATAGCCTAGAGGAAACTAGGAAGATTGCCCTAGCGTGGTTGAGCTATCTAAGCCCCAAATGACGCTGCGGAGGTACCAAAGGTCAGGGACAATAGCCAATCCTTCTCTCGTGTCACTACGGAGTCACCAAAGGGCGGGTTATATTAACAGTTTATGAAGTGATGATATTTTTCTGAAAATGGGGAGTGACATGCATAACATTGCATTCATGGCATGAGATTTATTTGCTTTAAACTTAGAATTGATATTGTGTTTTTTCGGCTTTGCATGACCCCAAATTCTTATTGTCCTATTCCTTGTTTGGATTCACGGGGACACAAGAGGTGTGTCTTAGGCACAACCTACTGAGCAATTTTGCTCACTCCTTTTATTTAACATTTTTTTATAGGAAACGGGAAAGAAGTGGCGGATGACATTCTACCACAGACTTAGTATGGATTAGGAGCTTATTTTGTTGTTTTAGTACTTGGGTCACTTTATTTTTGTAAGACTAAGCATAACGTATTTTGTACGATGACTTATGGACTTTAAATATTATAATTATACCTATGGGCTTGTAAAGCATAGACATGTGATCTTAATCTTGTATTTTGGGACTGTAATTATGATACTTGGATGATATAGTATGTGGTTGTACCACCATGAAATATATTAGATGTTTTTTGTGTTGAGACAGGTTAAAAATGCTTTTAAACAGGTTGTTGTAGGACGATTTTTAGCAGAGGTCATGCCGAATTTTTTTTTTTTTTTAAATTTTAGCATCAGTTAGGGTCATTACAAATTTGGTATCAGAGTCTTGGTTTGAAAACCATTAGGACGACGGGTAGAGGCCTACATAGAGGTTGCATGGAAAGTCATTTGCATAGTTTATGTGATTAATTGTTAAAGTGTTTTGCTATGTGCAAAAACATGCTTAACTGTTTACTTGTTTATATGCTTACGTGCTTATGTGCTTCTATACTTATATTAATGTGTTCATTGCATAGTCTTGCATGCTAAGTGTTAGTATAGCATCCTTTTATGTTAAATTGTTCACGATTGGACCTTAGTGTTATTGTTATTGAATCGTTTTATTTATTTTATAGAACGATGTCATAGCGTGAGGAACCCAGGGAAGTTGGCCCTAGGTCAACAAGGGGTGATGTTGGCGAGAGCTCGAGCTCCAATCCGGCGGAGCCAGTTGATGAGGACACATTTCTTCGGGATTTAATTGCCCCAAGGGTTATTCCTACAAGGAGGGATAATGTGGAAACACCCGTTGAAGAGGGTGAAAGTCCGGCGAAACTAGTATTGAATTGTTTGTTGCAGAAGGCCTTGAGGGCCACTTGTAACGACCCTAGCTGATGCCAAAATTTTTAAAAAAATTCGGCATAACCTCCCCTAAAAATGGGCCTTCAACAACCTGTCCCAATACACAAAGCACATAAAATCATCCAGCATCCCATTCATCCATTCATTATACCTCAACATAGTTCCTCTCATGGTGGAACATCCACACACCAATTAATCTAAATTATCATAATTACAGTCCCAAAATACATGGTTAAGATATAAAATCCCAGTGTTACAACGTTACATGATATAATTGCATGGAAACATATACCATAATTTCATTAGTTTCATTTACATCAAACAAAAGATAAGTTCGTTCTTAAGTTACAAGGCCATGAATACTAACTTAGTTACATTTCCACAACTACGAATATACATAGAACGGTCAAAATACAAAATAGCAAACAACCTTCTAACAACTTTCAAGCTTGAGGTGGATTGTCGTCCACCAGTTCATTTCCAAGACCTGAAAAAAATAATATAAATAGTAGGGTGAGCATAAAGCTCAGCAGGTGACACTTAAGACACACATCTTGTGTCCTTGTGAATCCAAACAAAGCATAGGCCAATGGGAAATGGGGATCATACAATGTCGGGAAATAATACAGCATAACGATTCAATCTCAAGTATATCCAATGCAATGGTATGAGATGCAATGCATGCTAGTGTCGCTCCCCATTTTCATAATCCAAAACATTGTTTCCAAACTGTTAATACAGCCCGCCCTTTGGTAGCCTCGCCGCGACACGAGAGGAGGATTGGCTAGTGTCCCTGACCCTTGGTAACCCCGCGGCGTCATTATGGGGCCCAGCTAGCTCAACCACGCTAGGGCGACTCCCTAGTTCCCTCTAGGCTATATTAACCTCGGGCTCGTTGATAACCCCGCAGCGACCGGGTTTCGCATAAAACCATTTCATCAAAAACACTTCCCTGAAATTCCCCATATTTATTTCAAGAACAATTTCTCCCATTTCATGCAAACCCAATGGTATGTGCATGTATATATGTTCCATACATTCAATGTCATGGCATTTAAAATTCTACACCATAAAATTAAACATTTAACATGTTCAACATCTCCCAAGTAATTATTAACACATTAAGATATAACAAAATACATTTAAGCATGCTTTACACATAAAACAACTCACATTCAAATACATTAATTTCTCTAGACAACATTTAAAATAATCATTGATACAATTAACTTCTAATTAAGCATGCTTAGCACAACAAATGATTATAACTCACAATGGAATAAGAAAGTAGTGGATTAAGGTGTCCCTACCTCAAAAGTGAGCCAAAACCCTTAAAATGGGTCTCTAAATTCGAGCTCCCAAAGAGGACCAAAAGCTGGAATTTCTGGTACTAGCACGTAGAGCTCGTCGTGCTCGTCGTTTTGCCTCAAACGGTACCTTAATCCAATAAGAGATGAGGGAGAAATCAAGAGTGAAAGCTTGCAAAAGAAAAAGAAAAAAAGAAATACAAAGAGGCAGAGAGCTGCGAGACAGAAGAAACAACAGAGAACAAAAAAAAAAAAAGGAAAAAAAACGTGGTCTTATGACCACTTAAACTTGTGGGTCCCAAACATTTTTTTTTTCTTTTCTTTTATCTTTTTCTTTTGCCTTTTTAAGTTACAGACATTACATTCTCCCCAACTTTAAAATATTTCGTCCCCGAAATCAAGACATACCTGGAGAATAAAATAACTCTGGATACTTGGAGCGAACTTCCTGTTCGAGCTCCCAAGTAGCCTCCTCGACTCCATGGTGTTTCCAAAGGACTTTCACCATTGGTATCGTCTTGTTCCTCAACACCTTTTGTTGTGTGTCAAGAATCTGAACTGGTCCTTCCTCATAGGAAACATCCTCATCAATGTCTACATCAACCCAACTCAAAATGTGAGATAGATCTGGCTCGTACTTTCGTAACATCGATACATGAAAAATATTGTGGACCCTATCCAACTGTGGTGGCAAAGCAAGTCTGTAGGCAACCTCTCATACACGGTCCAAAATCTCAAATGGTCCAATGAATCGTGCCGACAACTTGCCACTTTTCCCAAATCTCATCAAACCCTTCCGTGGAGAAACCCGAAGAAAAACGTGGTCTCCCACCTCAAAGGATAACGGCCGTCTCCGCTTATCCGCATAACTCTTCTGTCGGCTCTGAGCTGTAAGTAACCTCTGTCTTATCAACTTAATCTTCTCAGTAGTCTCGAGTACAATGTCAGGTCCTAAGGCGGCTGTCTCGCCTACCTCAGTCCAACAAACAGGAGACCTATAAGGTCTACCATACAACGCCTCAAATGGAGCCATCTGAATGCTCGCCTGATAACTGTTGTTGTAGGCAAATTCAATAAGTGGAAGGTGATCCTCCCAACTACCACCCAAGTCAAGCACACATGCCCGAAGCATATCCTCCAAAATCTGGATAGTACGCTCCGACTGACCGTCAGTCTGTGGATGGAATACCATACTCAGGTGCAACGCTGAGCCAAACGCTGCTTGAAGTCCTTCCCAAAACTTCGAAGTGAACTTAGCATCCCTATCTGAAACAATGGTTACTGGAACTCCATGCAACCTTACAATCTCCTTTACATAAAGAACACCAAGCTTCTCTGCATCATCTGTTGCCTTAATAGGCAAAAAGTGAGCCGTCTTGGTCAATCTGTCAATGATGACCCACACGGACTCATTGCCCCTTTGTGACCTTGGAAGACCTGTCACAAAATCCATAGCAATATGCTCCCATTTCCATTGTGCTATAGGTAATGGTTCCAACAAACCGGCTGGTCTCTGATGCTCGGCCTTCACCTGCTGACAGGTAAGGCATCTAGCCACAAACTGTGCAACATCTTTTTTCATCCCGTTCCACCAATACTGACGTCTCAAATTGTGATACATCTTGGTACCACCTGGATGAACTGCAAAGCGGGAAGTGTGAAACTCCCGTAAGACGTCCTCACGATAAACCGTAGGAACCACCAACAAACCCCTGAACCGTAGACCCCCATCTGCATACAAGGCCCAATCTTTCACTGTTTCACCACTGGAGATCAAAGCGTGAATGACATCTAAATTCGAGTCCTGTCTCTGTGACTCAATCACTCGTACAACAAGAGTAGGCTGAGCCACAAGACTAAACAAGAATGCTGGCTCACTGTCAACATCGTCATCAAAATAATACAATCCCATCTTTACCAAATCCTTAAGCATCTTCCACTTCCGAATAGCCAGACAGGCCAAAGTTCCACGAGATTTTCGGCTTAATGCATCTGCTACCACATTTGCCTTGCCCAGATGATACTGCAAGTCAAAATTATAATCTTCCAAGAATTCAACCCATCTTCTCTGTCTATTGTTCAAGTCCTTTTGGGAGAAAAGGTACTTGAGACTTTTATGATCCGAGTACACCTCAAATCTTTCACCATACAAGTAGTGTCTCCAACACTTCAAAGCAAACACAACTGCCGCCAACTCCAGATCATGAGTAGGGTAGTTATACTCGTGAGTCTTTAACTGCCGAGACCCATAAGCCACTACTCTACCATTCTGCATCAACACACACCCTAAACCATCACGTAAAGCATGACAATAGATCATATAACCCAAGCCACGCTCAGGTATCACCAACACTGGAGCCGTAGTCAATCTTGTCTTCAATTCCTAGAAAGATGACTCACAGGCTTCATTTTATGCAAACTTAATCCCTTTCCGGGTTAAACGGGTCATAGACGCTGCCAACCGGGAGAAATCTTTCACAATCTCCGGTAGTAACCCGCTAGACCAAGAAAACTACGGATCTCAAACACATTCTTGGGTTGCTCCCAATTTAAAACAGCTTCAATCTTTAATGGATCAACTGACACTCCGCCTTCTGAAACAACATGTCCCAAAAACTTCACCTCTTGTAGCCAAAACTCACATTTCTCATATTTGGCATACAACCGGTGCTCCCGCAAAATCTGTAAAACAATACTTAAATGGATCTCGTGTTCCTCCCGAGATCGTGAATACACAAGAATGTCATCCACGAAAACTACCACAAACTGGTCCAAGTAATCGTGAAAGACGCGGTTCATTAAGTCCATGAATGCCGCTGGGCATTAGTCAAGCCAAAAGGCATAACAAGGAACTCATAGTGTCCATACCGTGTACGGAATGCTATCTTCGGGATATCCTCATCCCTAACCCGCAACTGATAATAGCCAGACCTCAAGTCAATCTTGGAGAAACAACTGGCTCCCCTCAACTGATCAAATAAATCATCTATCCTTGGCAAAGGATACTTGTTCTTGATGGTGGCACGATTCAACTTCCGATAATCGATGCACAACCTCAAAGAACTATCTTTCTTCTTAGCAAACAAGACCGGTGCGCCCCATGGTGACACACTTTGTCGGATGAAACCTTTTATCCTTAAATCATCAAGCTGTCTTTTTAATTCCTCCAATTCAACTGGTGCCATACGATACGGTGCCATAGAAATCGGCGCGGTACCTGGCATTAACTCAATAGAGAACTCCACTTCTCGGTGTGGAGGCAACTCTGTCAAATCCTCCGGAAACACATCCAGAAAATCACGAACAACTGCAGGATAATATTCTTCCACAACATCATCCTTTTCGGCTATAAGACTAGCCAAAAAGTAATCACCACGACTCTGTCCACGAATTCCATAAAACGATAAAATGTGGGAATCACTCCGATCTCCCACGAAAAAGAAACAGTCTCCCTCGGGAGTACAAACTGTAACCCTTCATCTGAAACAGTCGATCGTGGCATGAAAAGAAGCTAACCAATCCATCCCGAGAATGACATCAAAGCTAGTCATCTCCAGGAGGATAAGGTCAAACACAAAAGTCCGCCCGGCTATCACAATGGAACAGTCCCTCACGACGCGGCTCAAAGACACTGAAACTCTAACTGGCGTATCAACACACAACGCCCGATCCATAAAACTGACCTCTAACCCCGATGCAAGTGCAAATGATGATGAAATGAAAGAATGAGATGCACCAGAATCAAACAAAACACGGGCCCAAGAACTAAACACTGGAAATATACCTCGGAGAACTGAAGATCCAGGAGATGCATCAGTTGGTGCAAGGGCAAAGACACGCCCCTGCGGTGCCTGTGCCTGTGAACTACTATTTGAATACCAGACTGTTGTGCCGACACAGTAGGAGTATCCCTCCTAGTTGGTCGTGAACCCTGAGAAGACAAGGCAGGCTATGGTGGTGGCAGCGGTGGTCTGAAACCTGATTGAACCGTAGCCGACTGTAACGGCCTCTGCCGTGACCCTCTGCCACTAGTGGTGCCTGATCCATGACTCGGACAGTCCTGAATCAAATGGCCCTGCTGGCCACACCCATAACAAGCCTTCGGAGCTGAAGAAACTGAAGTCAATCTCATGGGACAACTGGACTTGTAATGCCTAGGCTGTTGACATTGAAAGCAAACAACTACACTCCTATTAGACCCAGCTGGCAACGGAATGGTAGGAGCAGATCGTGCAGACTGCTGTCCCTAAAACTGAGATGGACCGCCCCTGTTCCTTTTCCAAGAAGATCCTTCTGAAGATGGCCATGCACCCCTCTTTTGCTTCAACTGCTCTCTTCTTGCATCCTTCTCTTTATTATCAGCTTCCAGCATCAAAGCCCTTTCCACTGCTTCAGAGTAAACCTTAATGAACTGTGCTGTGATCAACGGCCTCATCCGATCATTAAGACCAGAAACAAACTTCCGAGTCTTGTTAACTTCATCTCTTACCATTTCTGGAGCAAAGCGAGAAAGTGAAGTGAACTTGTTTTCATATTCTGCCACTGACATGCTCCCTCGGATAAGGTTATGAAACTGGTCTTGTAACTCCCATCTTTTGGAAAGCGGAAAGTACTTTTCATAAAACAATTCCTTAAACTTGTCCCAACTCATCTTTTCTACCTTGTACCGGCTCGTACCCGACTTCCACCATAATTTGGCATCCTTAGCAAACTTATAAGTAGCTAGGATGATCTTCAAATGATCCTCTGTCACATCCATAGAAATCAATTGAGTTTTAACTTGCTCCATGTAGTCATCTGCTATCATTGGATCCGCACCGCCCTCAAACATAACCGGCATCAGCTGAGAAAACCCCTTAATAATCTTGAGACGCTTCTGAACTGGCGTCTCCTCAACTTGAACTATAGGTTGTGGTGCCGACTGCGACTGAGCAACAATCGTTGCCCTCACGACATTTTGCAACAAACGATTAAACTCCAGTGCTACAGAACCTTCACCCACTTCTACGGGTGCTTCAACATTATCCCTCCTTGTGGGGACAACTCTCGGGGGAATCAAGTCCCTAAGAAGTGTGTCCTCATCATTTAGCTCCTTCAAATTGGAGCTGGAGCTCTCGCCATCATCACCCCTAGTCGGTCTAGGGCCAACTTCCCTGATTTCCTCACGCCGTGACATCGTTCTATAAAACAAGGGAAATAATTCAATAACGATAACACTAAGGTCCAACCGTGAACAACCCAATGCAAAAAGATACTATACAAACATTTAGCATGTAATACTATGCAATGAACACATTAATATAGGCATATAAGCACATAAGCACGTAAACAAGTAAGTAGTTAAGCATGCTTTTTCACATAGCAAAACAATTTTCCAAACAAGGAAATAACAATGCAAATGACTTCCCAGACAACCCTAGGTTAGCCTCTACCCGTCGTCCTAATGGTATTCGAACCATCGCTCTGATACCAAATTTGTAACGACCCTAGCTGATGCCAAAATTTTAAAAAAAATTCGGCATAACCTCCTCTAAAAATGGGCCTTCAACAACCTGTCCCAATACACAAAGCACATAAAATCATCCAGCATCCCATTCATCCGTTCATTATACCTCAACATAGTTCCTCTCATGGTGGAATATCCACACACCAATTAATCTAAATTATCATAATTACAGTCCCAAAATACATGGTTAAGATTTAAAATCCCTGTGTTACAACGTTACATGATACAATTGCATAGAAACATATACCATAATTTCATTAGTTTCATTTACATCAAACAAAAGATAAGTTCGTTCTTAAGTTACAAGGCCATGAATACTAACTTAGTTACATTTCCACAACTACGAATATACATAGAACGGTCAAAATACAAAATAGCAAACAACCTTTTAACAACTTTCAAGCTTGAGGTGGATTGTCGTCCACCAGTTCATTTCCAAGACCTGAAAAAAATAATATAAATAGTAGGGTGAGCATAAAGCTCAGCAGGTGACACTTAAGACACACATCTTGTGTCCTTGTGAATCCAAACAAAGCATAGGCCAATGGGAAATGGGGATCATACAATGTCAGGAAATAATACAGCATAACGATTCAATCTCAAGTATATCCAATGCAATGGTATGAGATGCAATGCATGCTAGTATCGCTCCCCATTTTCATAATCCAAAACATTATTTCCAAACTGTTAATACAGCCCGCCCTTTGGTAGCCTCGCTGCGACACGAGAGGAGGATTGGCTAGTGTCCCTGACCCTTGGTAACCTCGCGGCGTCATTATGGGGCCCAACTAACTCAACCATGCTAGGGCGACTCCCTAGTCCCCTCTAGGCTATATTAACCTCCGGCCCATTGGTAACCCCGCAGCGACCGGGTTTCGCATAAAACCATTTCATCAAAAACACTTCCCTGAAATTCCCCATATTTATTTCAAGAACAATTTCTCCCATTTCATACAAACCCAATGGTGTGTGCATGTATATATGTTCCATACATTCAATGTCATGGCATTTAAAATTCTACACCATAAAATTAAACATTTAACATGTTCAACATCTCCCAAGTAATTATTAACACATTAAGATATAACAAAATACATTTAAGCATGTTTTACACATAAAACAACTCACATTCAAATACATTAATTTCTCTAGACAACATTTAAAATAATCATTGATACAATTAACTTCTAATTAAGCATGCTTGGCACAACAAATGATTATAACTCACAATGGAACAAGAAAGTAGTGGATTAAGGTGTCCCTACCTCAAAAGTGAGCCAAAACCCTTAAAATGGGTCTCTAAATTCGAGCTCCCAAAGGGGACCAAAAGCTGAAATTTCTGGTACTAGCACGTAGAGCTCGTCGTGCTCGTCGTTTTGCCTCAAACGGCACCTTAATCCGATAAGAGATGAGGGAGAAATCAAGAGTGAAAGCTTGCAAAAGAAAAAGAAAAAAAGAAATACAAAGAGGCAGAAAGCTGCGAGACAGAAGAAACAACTAGAGAACAAAAAAAAAAAAGGAAAAAAAACGTGGTCTTATGACCACTTAAACTTGTGGGTCCCAAACATTTTTTTTTCTTTTCTTTTATCCTTTTCTTTTGCCTTTTTAAGTTACAGACATTACACCACTATTGCTACTCAACTGCAGCCAATACCGCAGCCGGTACCACAATCAGTAGTGCAAGTGCAGGAGACGCCAACACAGAAACGTCTCAAGATTATTAAAGGGTTTTCTTAGTTGATGCCTGTAATGTTTGAAGGTGGTGCAGATCCGATGGTAGCGGATGACTATATGGAGCAAGTAGAAACTCAATTGACTTCTATGGATGTGACGGAGGATCACTTGAAAATCATCCTAGCCACTTACAAGTTCACAAAGGATGCTAAGTTTTGGTGGAAATCGATCACAAATTAATATAAGATTAAAGAGATGAGTTGTGATAGATTCAAGGAGCTGTTTTATGAGAAGTATTTCCCTGACTCCAATAGGTGGGAGTTAAAGAATCAGTTTATTGGCCTTATCCAAGGCAATATTTCAGTGACAGAATACGAGAACAAGTTCACATTTCTTTCCCGCTTTGTTCCAGAGATGGTGAGTAATGAAGTTGATAAGGTTCAGAAGTTTATATCCGGACTTGACTACAAAATGAGGCCGTTGTTAATAGCACAAGGCATCAAGGTTTATTCTGAGGTGGTAGAAAGGGCATTAATGTTAGAGGTGAAGGCCAAAGATAAAGAAGCAAGAAGGGAATAGTGGAGACAAAAGAGGAATGTAGGATCATCTGCAGAGGGACCTTCAGGAAAAAAGAACAGGGGTGGTTCATTTCAGTTTCAGGGGCAGTAGTCTACACGATCAGCTCTTACCACTCCTATGCCAGCTGGATCTGATAGGAGTGCAGTTGTTTGCTTTTAGTGCCAGCAGTCTGGACATTACAAGTCCAATTGTCCCTTGAGATCGTCTTCAGTTTCTTCAGCTCTAAGGGTTTGTTATGGGTGTGGCCAGCAGGGCCACTTGATTCGAAACTGTCCGAGTCAGGGAGCAGGCACCACTAATGGCAGAGGGTCACGGCAGAGGCCGTTACAGTCGGCTACAGTTCAGTCAGGTTTCAGACTACCGTCACCACCACAGCCTGCCATGTCTTCTCAGGGTTCACGACCAGCTAGGAGGGATACTCCTACTGTGTTGGCACAATAGTCTGGTGTTCAGATTAGTAGTTCACAGGCATAGGCACCATAAGGACGTGTTTTTGCACTTGCACCGACTGATGCATCTCCTGGATCGTCAGTTCTCCGAGGTATATTTCCAGTGTTTGGTTCTTGGGCCCATGTTTTGTTTAACTCTGGTGTATCTTATTATTTTATTTCATCATCATTTGCACTTGCATCGGGGTTAGAGGTCAGTTTCATGGATCGAGCGTTGTGTGTTGATACGCCAATTGGGGTTTTAGTGTCATTGAGCCGAGTTGTGTGGGATTGTTCCATTGTGATAGCCGGGCGGATTTTTGCGTTTGACTTTATCCTCCTGGAGATGACTAGCTTTGATGTCATTCTCGGGATGGATTGGTTAGCTTCATTTCATGTTACGATCGATTGTTACAGAGGAAGGGTTACAGTTTGCACTCCCGAGGGACACTATTTCTTTTTCGTGGGAGATCGGAGTGATTCCCACATTTCATCGTTTTATGGAGTTCGTGGACGGAGTCGTAGTGATTATTTCTTGGCTAGCCTTATAGCCAAAGAAGATGATGTTGTGAAAGAGGATTATCCTGTGGTTGTTTGTGATTTTCTGGATGTGTTTTCGGAGGATTTGACGGAGTTGCCTCCATACCGTAAAGTGGAGTTCTCTATTGATTTGATGCTAGGTACCGCGCCAATTTCTATGGTACCGTATCGTATGGCACCAGTTAAATTAGAAGAATTAAAGAGGCAGCTTGATGATTTGAGGATGAAAGGTTTCATCCAACCGAGTGTGTCACCGTGGGGCGCACCGGTCTTGTTTGCTAAAAAGAAATATGGTTTTTTGAGGTTGTGCATTGATTACCGAAAGTTGAATCGTGCTACCATCAAGAATAAGTATCCTTGGCCAAGGACAGATGATTTGTTTGATCAGTTGAGAGGAGCCAGTTATTTTTCGAAGATTGACTTGAGGTCAGGCAACTATCAGTTACGGGTTAAGGATGAGGATATCCCAAAGACAGCGTTTCGTACACGGTTTGGACACTATGAGTTCTTTGTTATGCCTTTTGGCTTGACTAATGCGCCAGTGGCATTCATGGACTTGATGAACCGCGTCTTTCACGATTACTTGGACCAATTTGTGGTAGTTTTCGTGGATGACATTCTCGTGTATTCACGATCTCGAGAGGAGTACGAGGTCCATTTGAGTATTGTTTTACAGATTTTGTGGGAGAATCGATTGTATGCCAAATATGAGAAATGTGAGTTTTGGCTACAGGAGGTGAAATTTTTTGGGCATGTTGTTTCAGAAGGTGGAGTGTCAGTAAATCCATCAAAGGTTGAAGCAGTTTTGAATTGGGAGTAACCCAAGAATGTTTTTGAGATCCGAAGTTTCCTTGGCCTAGCTGGTTACTATCGGAGATTTGTGAAGGATTTCTCTCGTTTGGTAGTGCCTATGACCTGTTTGATCCGGAAATGGATCAAGTTTGTCTGGAATGAAGCCTGTGAGTCATCTTTTCAGGAGTTAAAGACAATATTGACTACAGCTCTAGTGTTGGTGATACCTGAGTGTGGCGTGGGTTATGTGATTTATTGTGACGCTTCACGTGATGGTTTGGGATATGTGTTGATTCAGGATGGTAGAGTAGTGGCTTATGGGTCTCGACAGTTGAAGACTCACGAGCTTAACTACCCTACTCATGATTTGAGTTAGCGGCAGTTGTATTTGCCTTGAAATGTTGGAGACATTACTTGTATGGTGAGAGATTCGAGGTGTACTCGGATCATAAAAGTCTCAAATACCTTTTCTCCCAAAAGGACTTGAACAACAGACAAATAAATGGGTTGAGTTTTTGGAGGACTACAATTTTGACTTGCAGTATCATCTGGGCAAGCCAAATGTGGTAGCAGATGCCTTAAGTCAAAAATCTCATGGGACTCTGGTCTGTTTGGCTATTCAGAAGTGGAAGATGCTTAAGGATTTGGTAGAGATGGGATTGCATTGTTTTGATGATGATGTTGACAGTGAGCTAGCATTCTTGTTTAGTCTTGTGGCTCAGCCTACTCTTGTTGTACGAGTGATTGAGTCATAAAGACAGGACCCGAATTTAGATGCCATTCACGCTTTCATCTCCAGTGGTGAAATAGTGAAAGATTGGGCCTTGCATGCCGATAGGGGTCTACGGTTTAGGGGTTTGTTGGTGGTTCCCACGGTTTGTCGTGAGGACCTCTTACGGGAGTTTCACACTTCCCGCTTTGCAGTTCATCTAGGTGGTACCAAGATGTATCACAATTTGAGACGTCAGTATTGGTGGAACAGGATGAAGAAAGATGTTGCTCAGTTTATGGCTAAGTGTCTTACCTGTCAGTAGGTGAAGGCCGAGCATTAGAGACTAGCTGGTTTATTGCAACCATTACCTCTAGCACAGTGGAAATAGGAATATATTGGTATGGATTTTGTGACAGGTCTTCCAAGGTCATGGAGGGGCAATGAAGCCGTATGGGTCATCATTGACGAGTTAACCAAGACGGCTCATTTTTTGCCTATTAAGGCAACAGATGATGCAGAGAAGCTTGGTGTACTTTATGTGAAGGAGATTGTAAGGTTGCATGGAGTTCTAGTAACCATTGTCTCAGATAGGGATGCCAAGTTCACTTTGAAGTTCTGGGAAGGATTTTAAGTAGCGTTTGGTTCAGCGTTGCATTTCAGTATGACATTCCATCTATAGACAGACAGCTAGTTGGAGCGTACTATCCAGATTTTGGAGGATATGCTTCGGGCATGTGTGCTTGACTTGGGTGGCAGTTGGGAAGATCATCTACCGCTTATTGAGTTTACCTACAATAACAGTTATCAAGCAAGTATCCAGATGGCTCCATTTGAGGCATTGTATAGTAGACCTTGTAGGTCTCCTGTTTGTTGGACTGAGGTGGGTGAGACCACCGCCTTAGGACCCGACATAGTACTCGAGACTATTGAGAAGATTAAGCTGATTAGACAGAGGTTACTTACAGCTCAGAGCCGACAGAAGAGCTATGCAGATAAGCGGAGACGACTGTTATCATTTAAGGTGGGAGACCATGTTTTTCTTCGAGTTTCTCCACGAAAAGGATTGCTGAGATTTGGGAAAAGTGGCAAGTTGTCGCCACGATTCATAGAACCTCTTGAGATTTTGGACCATGTAGGATAGGTTGCCTACAGACTTGCTTTGCCACCACAGTTGGACAGGGTCCACAATGTTTTCCATGTATCGATGTTACGGAAGTACGAGTCGGATCCATCTCACATTTTGAGTTGGGTTGATGTGGACATTGATGAGGATGTTTCCTATGAGGAGGGACCGGTTTAGATCCTTGACACTCAATAGAATGTGTTAAGGAACAAGACGATACCAATGGTGAAAGTTTTTTGGAGACACCATGGAGTCGAGGAGGCTACTTGGGAGCTCGAACAGGTGGTTTACTCTAAGTACCCAACGTTGTTTTCTTCCTCAGGTATGTCTTGATTTCGAGGACAAAATCTTTTTAAAGTTGTGGAGAATGTAATGTTTAAGTTTTTATATATATTTATGAGGGACCCACAATTTTGTTTTAAAGTGGTTAATTATAAGACCACGTTTTTTTTTTTCCTTATTCTTTGCTATCTCACTCTCTCCCCGCTGTCTGTCTTCCTCTCTGTATTTCTTTTTTCTTTTTCTTTTGCAACTTCCACTCTTGATTTCTCCCTCATTTCTTGCTATTTTGAAGTGCCGTTTGCGGCAAATTAAAGCTCACGGCGAGGCCTACAAGTTGATAGAAACAATTTCTAGTTTGGTGCACTATTTAATTTTCGAAATCTAGGGCATCAATATGGGGTTTTTCATTGCTTTAGAGGTAGGGGTCTCTAATACTCAAATTCTTGTTCCTTTGTGAGTTTCCCTACTTTAATTGTTGTCAATCATGATAGAGTTGAATTGATAATCTCTTAAATGATTTTAATTGTGTATGTGAAGCATGCTATTATGTGTATTTGTTGTTCTACATGGAAAGTATGCCTAATTGTTGATCTTCTATGCTTATTGTGTTCATTAAATTATTAAAAATTATTATGAGGAAGCATGCTAGTGGTGTAACATTAATTTTTCCCCAAATTTTTATGGTATTAAAAAGGCATGTAACATGCATTCAAAGCATGCATTCAAAGCATGAGGTATGAAAAGGGTGAAATGATTTGAAAAAGATGAAAAAGGGATTTTGGGGAGAATTTGATAAAATGGTTTTTTGAGAAAAACTCGATAGCCGCGGAGTCACCAAAGGGCCGGTGTGTTGATATAGCCTAAAGGGAACTAGGGAGATTGCTCTAGCGTGGTTGAGCTATCTGGACCCCAAATGACGCTGCGGAGGTACCAAAGGTCAGGGACAGTAGCCAATCCTTCTCTCGTGTAGCTGCGGAGTCACCAAAGGGCGGGTTATATTAACAGTTTGTGAAGTGATGATATTTTTCTAAAAATAGGGAGTGACATGCATAACATTGCATTCATGGCACGAGATTTATTTGCTTTGAACTTAGAATTGATATTGTGTTTTCCTGGCTTTGCATGACCCTAAATTCCTATTGTCCTATTCCTTGTTTGGATTCACAGGGACACAAGAGGTGTGTCTTAGGCATCACCTACTGAGTAATTTTGCTCACCACTTTTATTTAACATTTCTTTTACAGGAAACGGGAAAGAAGTGGCGGATGACATTCTACCACAGACTTAGTATGGATTAGGAGATTATTTTGTTGTTTTTGTACTTGGGTCACTCTATTTTTGTAAGACTAAGCATAATGCATTTTGTACGATGACTTATGGACTTTGAATATTATAATTATACCTATGGGCTTGTAAAACATAGACATTTGATCTTAATCTTGTATTTTGGGACTGTAATTATGATACTTGGATAATATAGTATGTGGTTGTACTACCATGGATTCTATTAGATGTTTATTGTGTTGGGACAGGTTAAAAATGCTTTTAAACAGGTTTTTGTAGGATGATTTTTAGCGGAGATCATGCCGAATTTTTTTAAAAAATTTTGGCATCAGTTAGGGTTGTTACAAATGACTCACATAACTTAGTCAAATAATCAACAGACTATGCCACATCAGCAACGATGGCCCACAAATCAAACGGTCAACGGTCAAAGATACATGCCATTTACCACATTATCACTATACTTCGAACAGAAGAGCGAAGACTTGAAGATTTGAGTTGGGAGCAGAACTCAGGATTACTTAGGATCCAAAAGGTACTTGGTTTGGTGGCTGAAGTCTAGGGCTCGTCGAGTTGATCCTCAACCTGACTTACAGAAAGAGAAATACCATTTTGACTCCCAAAATTATCAACCTCATTTTAATATAGCTTTATAATTATTTGAAATATTTCTCTCTTTTAATTATTATATTAACTAATTCATATGTGATGTCTGTAATGTTTATATATATATATATATATATATATATTTATGATATAAAAAAATAAGTATAAAAGAACAAGAAATAAAGTGGTGGGCCCCGCCAATGTTTTAACCACCACAAAAGGCCATAAGGCCATTTCATGACCCAGTTTTTTTTTTTTTTTTTTTTTTCTCTCTCTCTCTCTGCGTCCGAGACTCTCGGTAGTTTTTTTTTTTTTTTTTTTTTTTTTTTTTTTGCAATTTCAAGCTTTGATCTAGTTTTAATCTTTTGGATTTTGGTAGAACATTGTGAAGCAAAGTTGGAGAGCTTATCGAGGCCTTCAATTTGATAGGAGCCAATCATCATTTGGTGTACTCTAGGGAGTTCAAAATTCTAGGGTTCTTGGGCTCAAAATTGTGGAGGGTTTTGCATCTAAGTGAGGTAGGGGTGTTCTAATCTACAATTTCTTGGCCTTTGGTGAATTTTTTTCCCTTAAATTTGATCCTAAGCATGCTAAATTTTAATTACTTAGCTTGTTGTTGTTGTAGTTATGTGTAATTACAATGATAATTGTGTTCCATGTGTTATATGAGTTCATATACATGTCTATTTTCATTACGGTAAATGAGCATGCTTAGTGTTTGATGTGTTGTATGTTCCATGATTATTTATTTATTTATTGTATTGAAGAAAAATGGGTGCTATGGTTATAAATAAATAAATAAATAAATAAAGGAAATGAATGTTTAGAAATTTTCATTAAATTGTGATGATGATGTAAATGGAAATGTGTGAAAACATATAGTTAAATTAATGATTTGAAGCATGAAGCATTCATGCATCCATTGGGAAAGAGAAAGGGGGAAAATAATTGTTAGAACAAATAAAATTATTTTGAGGAAAATATTTTCTAAAAGTGTTGTGAAAACCAGACGCCTAGGAGGCGCCTAGTGGTCCGTGATGTTGGTGTAGTCTAGAAGGGAATGTAGTTGAGTTAATTAGGCCGGATGTGACGCCTTGGAGTTGCCTTGTGGTTGTGAATAGTTAACCAACCTTCCTTTCGTGACGCCACGGAGGTACCTTGGGTTAGACTACATTAACGGTTTGGTTGTTGAAACGGAATTGTTTCGGAAATGGGGAGTGACATTTGCATAACATTGCACTTCATGATATCGTGGTAAATTTGTGATTGGTTGATATTTGTTATATACTTGTTATTGTGGTTGAGAATGTGTGTTTTCCGATGGCATGATCCCGTTCACTTTTTATCTATTCATTGTATGGATTCACGGGAACATAAGAAGTGTGTCTTAGACACTTCCTTCTGAGCTTATGCTTACCCCGTTATTTTTAACATTTTTCAGGATATGGAAAAGAGATGGCGGACGACGGTCCACCACAGGTTTAGATGAGCTTGAAGACCCATTCTATTTTGTTATTTTTTGTATTAAACTCTAGTATTTTGTAAATGCAATATTAACTACCTTATGACACTTTAGTTTAATTAGTATAATGTTATAAGTTATGGACTTTTAAATTCTTACTACATTTTGGACTGTAAATTGATGTAACTAAAGTGTATCCCTTGTTTGGATGAGATAGAGGAACGGGACTTCTGTATGTATGTAGCCATTTTGGGAATGTAATATAATATCTGAATTGTGCGTTGGGACAGGATAAGTTAGATTTAAGGCCCAGTAAGGCCATTGCATTTATTTTTGTATTTCTATAGGTTGTTGAGGGACATTTTATGTGGAGGTCGTGCCGAGATTTTTATAGATTTTTATTATTATTTTGGTATCTTTTCGGGTCGTTACAAATTTGGTATCAGAGCGATGGTTCAAATATTATTAGGACGACGGGTAGAGGCCTACCTGGGATTGCATGGGGAGTTGAGTTATTTACTTATTTGCTTAATTGCTTACATGATTGCATGCTTATATGCCTATGTGTTAATGTGCTTAATTATTTGAAAGGCATGCTTAATTGTTTAATTGCTTATATGATTACGGGCTAAGTGCTTAATGTTGTTGTATATTATTAGCATGATCATGTTTTTTATTAGTTGGGTATTCTGGGAGCAAGGAAGGTGTTTATGTGTTTCCATATTTGTCAAGTCATTCATGTGAGGATTCCGTTCTCGTGCGTAGTTTAGTGTCATCGTTATTGATTCGTTTCCTTTTTCTTATAGCGTCATGCCAACACGAAGGGATCCCGGGGAAAGTTCTAGCTCCAATCCCGTGGAAAGGGATCAAGAGCAAGTTGAGGAAGATATCTTATTGCGTCATTTGGTCCCACCAAGAGAGGGACAAGCGAGGGGGACCGTTGACCCACCTTTTCAGATAAATAGAGAGCAGTTGAGGTTAGCCATTCCAGAGGCTATTTTTGATGCATATCGACCAACAGGTGCGTCATCGTCACAGTTTGTGCCACCACCGGTACCACCACCACCACCTCCAAAGAAAAATGAGTTAGATGATACTCTTTACCACATTGCTAAGTTTGTGAAGTTGATGCCAACTTTGTTTGAGGGCGGTCCAGATCCGCTTGTTGCGGATAGTTTCATGGATAGAGTGGAGAAGCATATTAATGCCATGAATTTGGCAACGGACAAGTTGAAGATTACATTGGCTACTTACAATTTTGTGGGCGATGCTGAGATTTGGTGGAAGACTGTTTCTCACACCCATAATCTGGATACTATGACATATGCTACTTTCAAGAAGTTGTACTATGAGAGTACTTTACGGCGCCTAAGCGGAGGAAACTAAAGAAGTAGTTTGATGGGTTGAAGCAAGGAAGCATGACAGTTACAGAGTATGAGAATAAATTTACATCGCTTTTGAAGTTTGCACCGGGGATTGCTAATGATGAGGAATGAAAGATAGAGATGTTTGTTGATGGTTTTAATCTCATCATCAGGCCAATTGTAGTTACCTCAGAACTGACAGAGTATGCAAAAGTAGTGCGAAAGGCCTTAGTAGTTGAGGCTGAAAGCAGGGACAGTAAGGCTATCAGGGAATCCTACAAGCACAATAGGGGTATGAGTGCTTTCTCCGAGGGTCAATCACGTAAGAAGCAGAAGCATGAGTAGTCAGGGTTCAGAGGACAACAGCCAGTCAGATCCGCCCCCATAGCTTCAGTGTCCATGGGTCTTCTACACCGAATGTTACTTCGTTTAGATGCAAACAGCTGGGACATTACAAGTCCCAATGCACTCAGTCACAGGTAGCTCAGATGATTTGTTTCAAGTGTAGGTAGCCAGGGCATCATAAGTCTCAGTGTACTCAGATTCAGGTGGCATCTGGTGGATGTTTCGGGTGTGGCCAGCAGGGCCATAGGGTGAAAGATTGTCCACAGCGGGGCAGTGGTTTAGGCAGAGGTGGAGGTTCACAGTAGAGGCAGATGCAGTCTGCCACAGTTCAGTCAGGGTTTCGACCACCACCACCAACTCAGCCATCTCAACTAGCTATGTCAGCCCAGAGTTCTCGACCTGGTAGGGGAGCTTCTTCGAGTGCACCCACTCAGTAATCTGGTTATCAGGCAGGCAGTTCTCAGGGGAAGAGGACCCAGGGTCATGTGTTTGCACTTACTCCAGCCGAGCCACCATCCAGTCCTTTAGTTGTCAGGGGGTATGTTTCTTGTGTCCCATTCTTGGGCACGTGTATTGTTTGATTCCAGTGCTTCTTATTCATTCATTGCTTCATCATTTGCAAGGGCATTAGGTTTGGAGGTCAGTCAGTTAGACAGACTGCTCTATGTTGACACACTTATTGGGGATTCAATCATTCTTGGTAGAGTTTGTAGGAGTTGTTCCATCACGATTGCCGGACGTGTTCTTAAGTTCGATCTCATCCTTCTCGAGATGACGGGATTTGACATCATTCTTGGGATGGACTAGTTATCACCCTTCAGAGCTGTTATTGATTGTTTCAGGAGCAGAGTTTCAGTGTGTACCCCGGATAGGGATTGTTTCTGTTTTGTGGGAGATAGGTGCGATCCTCTCACTCATTCATTTTATGGTGTTAGGGGTTGAGATCGGCAGACATTCTTCTTGGCTAGTCTTCTCACCGATGATGACATTGAGTTTTATGGGGTTGATTATCCAACGGTTGTATGCGATTTTCTGGATGTGTTTCCAGAGGACTTGAATGAGTTGCCTCCACACCGAGAGGTGGAATTTGCTATTGATTTGATGCCTGGTACTGCGCCAATTTCTATGGCACCGTATCGTATGGCACCGATTGAATTAGAAGAATTGAAGAAGCAACTTGATGATTTAAGAGTGAAAGGCTTTATACGACCGAGTGTGTCACCGTGGGGTGCACCGGTCTTATTCGCTAAGAAGAAAAATGGTTCTTTGAGGTTGTGCATTGATTACCGGAAGTTGAATCATGTCACTATCAAGAACAAGTACTCTTTGCCAAGGATAGATGATTTATTTGATCAATTGAGGGGAGCTAGTTGTTTTTCGAAGATTGACTTGAGGTCAGGCTATTATCAGTTACAGGTTAGAGAGGAGGATATTCCAAAGACCGCATTCCGTACACGATATGGACATTATGAGTTTCTTGTTATGCCCTTTGGATTGACTAATGCGCCAACGGCATTTATGGACTTGATGAACCACGTTTTCCACGATTACCTGGATCAGTTTGTGGTAGTTTTTGTGGATGACATTCTTGTGTATTCACGGACTCGAGAAGAGTACGAGGTCCATTTGAGTATAGTGTTGCAGATTCTACGGGAGCACCGTTTGTACGCCAAATATAAAAAGTGTGAGTTTTGGCTACAAGAGGTGAAATTTTTGGGATATGTTGTCTCAGAAGGTGGGGTTTCAATTGATCCTTCAAAGATAGAGGCAGTTTTGAATTGGGAGCAACCCAAGAATGTCTTTGAGATCCGGAGTTTCCTTGGCCTAGCGGGTCATTATCAGAGATTTGTGAAGGATTTTTCCCGTTTGGCAGCTCCTATGACCAAATTGACTCGAAAAGGGATCAAATTTGCATGGAATGAGGCCTGTGAGTCATCATTTCAAGAGTTGAAAACAAGGTTGACTACGGCTCCGGTGTTAGTGATACCTGAGCGTGGCTTGGGTTATGTGATCTATTGTGACGCCTCATGTGATGGTTTGGGTTGTGTACTAATGCAAAATGATAGAGTAGTGGCTTATAGGTCTCGATAGTTGAAGACTCACGAGCTTAATTACCCTACTCATGACTTAGAGTTAGCTGCAGTTGTATGTGCTTTGAAGTGTTAGAGACATTATTTGTATGGTGAGAGATTTTAGGTGTTCTCAGACCATAAGAGTCTCAAGTACCTTTTCTCCCAAAAGGACTTGAACAACAAACAGAGGCGATGGATTGAATTCTTAGAAGACTACAACTTTGATTTGCAGTATCATCCTGGTAAGGAAAATGTGGTAGCTGATGCTTTAAGCAGGAAATCTCGTAGGACTTTGGCTAGTTTAGCCATTCGGAAATGGAAGATTTGGTTGAAATGGGATTGTATTGCTTTGATGATGATGATGATGATGATGGCAGTGAGTCAGCATTCTTGTTTAGTCTCGTGGCTCAACCCACTCTTGTTAGACGGGTGATTGAGTCACAGAGACAAGATTCAGATTTGGATGCCATTTACACTTTGATCTCCAGTGGCAAGACCGTGAAGGATTAGACCTTACATGCAGATGGAGGTCTACGGTTTAGGGGTTTGTTGGTTATTCCCACAGTTTGTCTTGAGGACGTCTTACGGAAGTTTCACACTTCCCGCTTTACAGTTCATCCAGGTAGTACCAAAATGTATCACAATCTGAGACGTCAGTATTGGTGGAATGGAATAAAGAAGGATATTGCACAGTTTGTAGCTAAGTGCCTTACCTGTCAGCAGGTGAAGGCCGAGCACCAGAGACTAGCTGGTTTATTGCAGCCATTGCCTGTAGCACAATGGAAATGGGAGGAGATAGCAATGGATTTTGTGACGGGTCTTCCTAGGTCACAGAGGGGAAAGGAAGCCATATGGGTCATTATCGATAGATTGACCAAGACGGCTCACTTTTTGCCTATTAAGGCAATAGATGATACAGAGCCACTCGGTGTACTTTATGTGAAAGAGATTGTGAGATTGCATGGAGTTCCAGTGGCTATTATGTCGGATAGGGATGCTAAGTTCACCTCGAAGTTCTGGGAAGGACTTCAAGCAGCGTTTGGCTTAGCGTTGTACCTTAGTATTGCATTCCATCCATAGATAGACGGCCAGTCGGAGCGTACCATCCAGATCTTGGAGGATATGCTTCGAGCCTGTGTACTTGACTTGGGTGGTAGTTGAGAAGATCACCTTCCACTTATTGAGTTTGCCTACAACAACAGTTATCAGGCAAGTATTCAGATGGCTCCATTTGAGGCGTTGTATAGTAGACCTTGTAGGTCTTCTGTCTGTTGGACTGAGGTGAGAGAGATAGCCGCCTTAGGACCCGACATTGTACTCGAGACTACCGAGAAGATTAAGCTGATCAGGTAGAGATTGCTTATAGCTCAAAGTTGACAGAAGAGTTATGCAGATAAGCGGAGACGACCGCTATCCTTTGAGGTGGGAGACCACGTTTTTCTTCGAGTTTCTCTACGGAAAGGGTTGATGAGGTTCAGTGGCAAGTTATTGCCACGATTTATTGGACCTTTTTGAGATCTTGGACCGTGTAGGAGAGGTTTCCTACAGACTAGCATTGCCACCACAGATGGACAGGGTTCATAATGTCTTTCATGTGTCGATGCTACGGAAGTACGAGCCAGATCCGTCTCACATTTTGAGTTGGGTTGATGTGGACATTAATGAGGATGTTTCCTACGTGGAGAGATCAATTCAGATCCTTGACACACAACAGAAGGTGTTGAGGAAAAAGACGATACCGTTAGTAAAGGTTCTTTGGAGGCATCATGGAGTTGAAGAGGCTATTTGGGAGCTTGAACAGGAGGTTCGCTCCAAGTATCCAGAGTTGTTTTCTCCCTCAGGTATGGCCTGATTTTGGGGACGAAATCTTTTAAAGTTAGGGAGAATGTAATGTTTATATATATATATATATATATTTATGATATAAAAAAATAAGTATAAAAGAAAAAGAAATAAAGTGGTGGGCCCCACCAATGTTTTAACCACGCCATTTCATGACCCAGTTTCTTTTTTTTTTTTGCAATTTCAAGTTTTGATCTAGCTTTAATCTTTTGGATTTTGGTAGAACATTGTGAAACAAAGTTGGAGAGCTTATTGAGGCCTTCAATTTGATAGGAGCCAATCATCATTTAGTGTACTCTAGGGAGTTCGAAATTGTAATGACCCGGATTTTTTGGATAATTTTTTTCCGTTGTCTTTTCCCTTCTGAGTTTGGTTTCTTGTCGATTAGTGTCATCTCGAGTGCTCTGGAGTGATTTCCGAGACTCTTTTCTGTGGATTGACAACTTCCTTTGAGGACCGAGTCAGTTCCGCATTTTTCATTTTTTGACACTATTCACTTTTTGTTTTTTCCCTATTTTGTCTTTTTCCCTATTTCGTCCTTTCCTCGTTGTCACTTTGTTTGCGTAACCACACTCTTGTGTTCGGAGTTGGTTTCTGACTTCACATATCTTCATTCTCAATGATTTCTATGAGATGCGTATCTTTACTTTCATGAGAAAGTACTCTAGTTGCTCCCGGTGCCCATAGAGGCATAAGTGCAAAGTTCTTTGGAAACATCTCCCTTTCTTGGGGTGTTTTTTAAAATAAATATCTTTTGAAGATATTTTAATTCAGGGGTATCTAAGAAAATATCTTTTGAAAGATATTTTCATTCTAGGACAATTTCGCAGTTTTCACTTTTTGGAGGGGCTATTGTGCAATTAATGAAAGTTATTACAAAATGTCTTGTTTTGAGCCTGGATCCTCGTACGGGATTCATTTTGACATTTTGTCGAGTTGTGTACTCTTGGAATTTCCTCCTGGTCGATGTTTTCCAGTTTTAGGGTTTTTGGCCCTAGTTTGCGCCAAACTTGTTTTGGGCATAACTTTTTGCTCGGGATTCGGTTTTTGAGGCCATTTCTTCCGTTATTCATATTTTCTCATTTTCAATCTTTTTTGTTCACAGAGTTTCACCGGTTGAGTGCGTTTGCTCAAAATTCACTTTTCCAGACCTGGCGGGGCACTTTTTGAGACTTACTATAAATATGGGACTTAAGAACAAAAAAATCAGATTTCTTCTTCTTTTTCCTCTCCCATGGCCGGCCAAGCTCCCTCCCATGGCTGCCACTTTTTCTCTCCTCCTTTGATCCACTTTTCTTTGATGAAAAGTCTTCGGCTTTAACGTTTAATGCTTGCCTTGACGCCGTGCACCTTTCCCCCTTATTAGAAACCATTTCTGACCAAATTTTGAGTTTGGTTTTGAGGTCAAGTTGTGATTTTGATGGGGCTTTCATGGGAGTTATGTTCACGGCGTTGTCCCTGACAAAACCTAGTAGTTTCGTCGGATTCGGAGCCGTTCCATTTTGATGGCTTTTGAGATTTTCATCTCAAATTGAGGTAGGGGATGTTTTAGGATTTTGTATGTGTTGTATGGGGTGTTTTTCAAGATTATATAACTTGATTGCATGACTTGTATCAAATCTAGAAAATTAGTAATATTTAATTCTTTGTGCAAGATTAAATTTACATTGATGTACCTTGCATGAAATTGACTTGTAGAATACTTTTAAATTAAGTCTAGGCATGTTGTTTAATATACTTAAATTTGAGAGCATTTTGATAAGTATGAAAATCTAGAGACTTTAATTAAAATGATTAATTAAAATCTATTTAATGGTTCCTTTAGCTTAATTAAGTTTTGACTTGATATTTGAGATGACTAAGACTTGTATACTAGTATATGTTAATATGGGACCATTTTATGTTGTTTTAGAATTTAGGGATTTGATTATCATGATTTAATTAAATTCCATTTTGTTATTCAATTGGCTTAATCAAGTTTTGGAATTGGTATATGCAATGACCATGCTATGTTGCTAACATGTGTAATTTGAGGCCATTTGGTTGAGAATTGCAACTTAGAGGAATTAATTAGTTTACTTGATTAAATTCCATTTCTATTGCATTATAGATTTAAATCATGTGTTTGACGTTGATTGTATATCTAAAGCATGATTTTAGACTTGTAATGAATTTATGAGATTACGTTTCAATATTGGATTATCTTGTTATAGCGTGTAACGAATTGCACACTGAAGATTCAACATGTGATGTTATTATAGCGCATAACGAATCGCGCTCTGAAGATTCAACATTTGTCATCCTATAGTAGTTGTGGATTTAGAACATGTATTGTGTGGTTATAAACTACTTGTGCATAGGATGTGGTTTCGTATATATATAAGTTGTTAACTTATTTATTTTGGAGTCACTTGGGACATGGTTACTATGATATGGCTAAAGTTCGGCTTTAGTGCGGGAGGTATGAGTTCTCCCTAATTGAGATCGTACGCACTTAGGGTGGTTTTCCCTGCGGGTTAGTGCCCGGAACAACCATTGATCTCGGCAAAATTCCGAGTCTAGATGTCCAAGTCTTCCATTATTTATTTTCGCATTCAATTCCAAGTTAGCAATCATGTTTATATTGTGACTTGTGGTTTTGGCTATCGATGATTTTGATGTTGTTAAGTACATCCATGCTTTATGATCTTTGTAGACTTTAATGTTGCCAAGTACATTCATGTTTTATGATTTTAATAAATCATTTTAATGTTGTTAAATACATTCATGTTCATGATTTTTAATAATTCATTGTGAGCTTTTAATGTTGTTAAGTACATTCTTGGTTTATGATTTTAATGAATCATTATAAGCTTTTGATGTTGAGTACATTCATGTTGTGTTGTTCAAATGTAAAGTAGGAATGATCCTATAGATTCATTTGGAACATAGACGTTAGGTGGCATGATCACTTATATCGTTTTCGTTTTTTAGATTTCAAATTAATGACTTTGAGAATCTATGTTTGTTGCTTTGTGTAAGCATGCTCCTATGTTGTTGCTTTGTGTAAGCATGACCCTATGTTGCTAAAATTGCATGAATGAGGTGATTGATGCTAGAAATGATCTTAGGTAGCTAGGATGCTCCTTGAGTCTCACCTTTGACATAGACGTTAGGTGGAATGAACTACAATAATTATTCATGCAAACTTGTAAAACGTAGGTCGATGCATGCTCATTTCCTACGAGTAACTTTATATTACTCACCCCTATGATACTGAGGCATATTTCAGGTACAGGATTCAAGGTTAGAGATTCTCACCATGCTTGGATGATTTGGGAACTTGAAGGGTTCAATTCTTGTGAAGGTTGGCTTGAAAATCCATTTGTAACCTTATATGTCAAATGTGTATATTTGCTTCTAGACTTGTAATGTGTGCCTAAGCACACTTTTTGATTCTCATTTTATGTATATGACATGAGGCCAATGGCCAAACTCCTTTTGAAATTAAATTTATGTCATGGATGTTAATTTTTGCCTTCAATGAGAACATATAGAAAACTATGCGTTTTAGTATGCTATTTTGCACCGGAGCGTGCATTGTGTATGAACTTCTTCCATTAGCATTCATTTAACATGCATGAAATGTGGCCAAGGGCCAAACGGCATTTCGAAACCATTTCATGATTTTAGGTTTCAAGTTTTCATTCCAAACTTTATTTTTGGCATTTTAGCCGTTGGGGGGTCATATTTTGCTTCGGCCATATTTTTGAGCCACGGACCATTGCAGCACATCTTATTAGGTAAGTTACGTTTGCGTGCATGGTCGTTTCCGGGCAAAGCTTCTTCTTTGGTGAAATGAGCCTCCTACGGACTCATTTTACATTTTTGTTGCACATTCTGACCTAAGGGTATTTTGGGAATTTTCTTTGGGAAATAAATTCCGTTCTTCACATGGTTGAATAGAAAACATGATTTGGGGGGGGGGGGGGGGGGTGGGGGGGTTCTTTTTTGTAGTTTTCCAGAAAATGTCGTCTTGACATCGGAAATCGCTTCCGAAGTTCAGCTCTCAGTTTTTAAATTTAGCAGCTTTTTGAACCCTCTGGACTAGTTTTCTTGAGAGGGCATTTTGGGTATTTCAAATTGCGTATGTTTCAATTTTCCTACGAATCACGTAGAAAACTCAATTTTGAGGGGGGTTTCTTCTTTGTGTTTTTCCAGAAAATGTCATCTTGGCCCTCAAATTTCCATTTTTCCCGAAAAAATCCCTGCTGCCAGGTTTTTGGGTCGCACCCTTACTGGCCCTTCACATCTAAACGTTTAGATGGGGTCTCATAACCGGTTAGTTGGCTTGGGGCAGTGTCTTGGTCATGTTTCTTGGTCTCCTAACCAGTTAGGAAGGTCTCCTAATCGGTTAGATGTTCATGGGTTGCCTCTTTTGGACCGTTTTGCCCCTTCTTCTTCTGTTAACCATATCTTCTTCATCCGAACTCCGAATCAAGCGATTTTTGAGTCAAAGTTCATTGATTTTTCATTGTCTTTCGAATGGTGTACTCAGTGGCACCCAATTTTAAGCAGGAAGTGACAATTTTTCACCTATGTTCATTTTTGTTCATTTTTGAAACTTTGTTTCCCCATTTGATTCCTTTGGGTTCCGTGACCTCGTTGAGGGTCATAATGGTGTTTTAAAGCCATGTAGTATCTGTAGAGACCGTTGTTTTATTTTTTGCTTCCGCATTTTGGATCTGTTATCGGGTCATCTTTCGATTCATTACTGATGCATCGGGTTGAAAAACTTGGGCCGTCACAGAAATTCTGGGGTTCTTGGGCTCAAAATTGGGGGTTGTGCATCTAAGTGAGGTATGGGTGTTCTAATTTACAATTTCTTGGCCTTTGGCGAATTTTTTCCCTTAAATTTGATCCTAAGCATGCTAAATTTTAATTACTTAGCTTGTTGTTGTTGTAGTTATGTGTAATTACAATGATAATTGTGTTCCATTTGTTATTTGAGTTCATATACATGTCTATTTTCATTACGATAAATAAGCATGCTTAGTGTTTGATGTGTTGTATGTTCCATGATTATTTATTTATTTATTATATTGAAGAAAAATAGGTGCTATGGTTATAAATAAATAAATAAATAAAGGAAATGAATATTTATAAATTTTCATTAAATTGTGATGATGATGTAAATGGAAATGTGTGAAAACATATAGTTAAATTAATGATTTGAAGCATGAAGCATTCATGCATCCATTGGGAAAGAGAAAGGGGGAAAAATAATTGTTAGAACAAATAAAATTGTTTTGGGGAAAATATTTTCTAAACGTGTTGCGAAAACCGGACGCCAAGGAGGCGCCTAGTGGTCCGTGATGTTAGTGTAGTCTAGAAGGGAATGCAGTTGAGTTAACTAAGCCAGATGTGACGCCTTGGAGGTGCCTTGTGGTCGTGAATAGTTAACCAACCTTCCTTTCGTGACGCCACGGAGGTGCCTTGGGTCAGACTACACTAACGGTTTGATTGTTGAAACGGAATTGTTTCAGAAAAGGGGAGTGACATTTGCATAACATTGCACTTCATGACATCGTGGTAAATTTGTGATTGGTTGATATTTGTGTTGGGATTTATATGTCCTGACATAGCAAATTCCTATCTGGATTAAAGTGACAGATGTTCCTGACGTTTCTGAAATATTTATGCTTTATACAATTAGTGAATTCAATGTATTATATTTCGATTTATTATAGAATTGATAGTGTCCATTTGATTACAAGAGATATTTATATATATGTATGTGATGGCAATCAATGCATGATATATAAATAGTAATCATAAATGGTTCATAGTCGGTAATTATGGATGGACTCATAATTAATTAAGACTTGAACTGGATCCACGTTAGGTTGAGATATATTGCAAGAGCCGTCGTATGTAATTACTCCTTATCACCGTCATGACATTTGACTCTTAAGCATAAGAAAATTATAGACTCTTTTATTAATTAATAATTAATTTGATTTGTTCGGCGGATTCTTCGGGATCCTTAGACTGACACTTTGGATAGTTATATAGTTAATAGTTAAAGGGTTATATTTTCAATATTTGCATCATTGCTACTTGTATTTATTTTGTATTGATTATGGTTGCTCACAAAGTAAATTCGAAGGCCTTCGTGTATTTTTAGACAAAATGATTTATTATATATTTATTTATTTAAATTATTATTTTTGTCAAACAAATGTTTTATTGTGATCGAGTCAGAAATAATCAAAGGTACCAAAATAAATATATTAATTAAGTAGTTAGATTGATGGCTCTATTTATCCGATAACTAATTATGCATAGAGGGGTCAAAGTGTAATATTGACTTAGAAGTTATTTATTATTTAATTAGAGTTCAATTAATTTCTTTTAGTGGAGTAGAAATTAATTTATGAATTAATTGAATTGGGTCCATGGACTGGACCAATTATTAATTCATTGTAGCCAATAAAATAATAGGCCCAATGGATTCTCACTCATATCCCAACTTGATATTGGAATCATATTAGATTTGAGACATGTGAATTAGAGATTGAGAATGATTTGTTATTTCCTTTTCTTTATCTTTATGTTGCCTATAAATATACATGATCTATGTATATTTTTAGGGGTGATTTTTGGAAGAAGGAAAAAGGAATCTATTTTCTCTCTCTAGAAAATTAGAGTTTATGTTCTCATCTAATGGAGGCTCCTGCAAGCCTAGTTTTTTCCAAGGTCATTTATACAGGCTTATGAGTGATTCCTAAAGGCAAAACAATTACCAAGAAGATGGAGATCCAAGGAGAAGACATCTTGCTAAGGAATTTACAATAAGTGAGGACATTCACTTTAGATGAAAGAATTAAAGGTTTACTCAGACCTTTGAAGTAAGTATTCAATCTGTTAATTGAATGATACATCATGTTTTATTTTTGCATAAAACTTGGCTCTATGTAATGAATCAAGATCTATGAATTAAAATCCCTTGAAAAGTTTTTAAAACTAGCACGTTTCCTAACAGTGGTATCAGAGCTAGGTTTGATTCATTACTAGAGATCATGATTTTATGAAAATCATCATTCATGGATCCAAAATTATATTCATATATATTTTTATTAATGTATGTTGATGTATGATTTAATATGTTGATATATATTGATATATGATGATGTATGTATAATTGTGAATGAATGATGATGTCAGTTTGGGTCATGGATGAAGCTTATTGGTTATTGAATGTAATTTTATTTTTGGATGAATGTAATTAAGGCTTTGATTTAGCCGTTTGAAAGTTCAATGATGTAATTTTTTTTTTTTTTCATTGTATTTCAAATTGTAAATTTTATTTAAAGTCATGTAATCGTCATCAAAGGATGCTATGAAACTTCAATAAGGTCCAAAAGGGTTAAATTAGGCTTCAGGAATTTTCTAGAATTTTTTCGGAATTTTTCTGGAATTTTTTAGGCTTAATTATAATTTATGGGAATTTTTTAAATTTTTTTTGGAATTTTCGGCGTTTTTTCCGGCGACCGGAGGTCTACCGCTGGCAAAGGCAGCGCCGGAAGGGATCCGGCTGATCCAGTGTTTCACGGTGCACTAGAATAAGGTGCAACCGCATGCACAGTCATTGGATCACAGGGTCAGGAGGAAGAGATCAAGTGCGGTAGAGAGTATGGTGCACTTAGAGCGCACCCATTCACCAGGCGCGTGAAGCTCACACGCTGGAATCAGGTTAGCGCCACATAGCACGTGCCAGCGCGTGGAATGCGCTAGCAGTTCTCACACCCGCATGCCCGCGCGTGAGAGCATGTGGCACGTGCTCCAACATTCTCCCAGGGCATGCAGGCACGTGGGAGCGCGTGGCACGCGCTGGAAACCTACAGAGGCGCGTTCAGGCGCATGTAAGACCATTCGGGCGCGTTCTGACCGCCGTTTTGCTTCTCCCAGTGCGTACTAGCCTCCTGTGGGTGTTTGCAAGCCGATGGATGACCTTCCCGCAATACTTAGAGTAATTAAATGCTAAAAGCTAAATCCATTGGCCATTTTTATTTGCTTGTATTTGTCATTAATTGATGTATGTGATGCATGGAATAGATAATTATTTATTAATTATTATTCATGCATTGGATCCATGATATTTTTTTAAATGGCTTGATTTATATTAATTAAGTTATGAAAATTAATTGGATTTGATTACTAATTAATTAGAGGGCACTTATTGGGAAACGAAAAAAATTATTTTTGTAAATTATTTTTAAGTGTGCCTCCAATTAAATATTAGTGAATCATTTAAAAGTTCAATTATTTTCTAAAGTTAATTGAATTAAAATCAAGACGTTTTGCATTCATTATATCATGTAAATGAATAAATTTAAAACCCTAATTATGAATGATTAAAAATTGAATGGGAGAGGGGATTTTTATACATTACCCCATGGCCTTCGTTATTAAAACCATTGTAATTAGATCTTCAAAAATAAGGCCCCACGCATGATTTGAAGAATCTTAATATTACAAGAATGGTTGTCTCATGAAAATAAAAAAAATATTAAATGTTCATTGTAATTAGATCTTTAAAAATAAGGCCGTATGCATGATTTAAAGAGTCTAGATTATAATGACATGATATTTAATGTTTTATTTTTCATTAGAGCTTTAATAACGTTATATACTCAATCTAAAATCAATAGTGTTAGCTCCCCAACGGAGTGGTTTACACTAGGTGATTTTAGAAAGGCTAAACAAAATCGGGAATCATTTCATATGATAGACAAGGCATTGTCTTAAGAGATATGAAAATGATGGGATTTGCCCGCCAGTAGCAATAATGAACTTCACCAACCGAATAAGTTATTAGCGTATTGGTTATCTGATTTTTCATGCAGTGGTTAAGGGACCCACATATTATTATTTTAATGGAAGTGCTCACCTACTAGCAAATGAATCCCAACAATAGTAATAATGAACTCCTCCATCAGGATAAGTTATTGACATATTGATTTTGTGATTTATGGTGCTACGAAATTGAGGGACCCGCATTAATTAAAAGGGATTGTTCACCAATAGTGATAATGAAATCTTATTAAATTGAGATTTATTATATTATGTGGTTAACAAACTCATTTTAATTTTAAATATGCATGACAGTATTAATAATTCACCTTGAATATTGTATGAATGCATTTATATTCAGATTTATTATATCTAATCCATTTTATCTGTTTGCTTACATATTCTATGATATTGGACCTTATTCATAATGACTGGAAAAGGAACTTAGATATTTTAATCACAACGTAATGGTACAAAATGTATTTAATACTCCTATACCTAATTCCTTTATTTTAAGATACTTAATGAGATATTTTAGTGAGATTAGATAGGGCATATGCCTAAGTACTGTGTCAAATTTAAATACCATCAAGATAGCCTGAGGAACTCCAGTTTGATATCGAATTTTGAAAAATGATTGTTTATTATTTTAAAATTGAACTGGAGGACAATAGGGCTGACTTGAATAGTAAGTTTCAAATTGATATGATTATTGCCTTGTTACCAAAGTGGTTTGGTTTTTCCAGAGTGAACTAAATAAGGAATCAGTTTGAGTTCACACTCGCTGATATTCTTATAGAATTGGTAACAGATATAGGGATAATCAAAAGTATAGGCGATCCTATTAATCTAACCTAGTCTATACCATCTTCTTCTAGGCCCAAGTGTAAGGGCAAAGTAAAGAAGAAGGATGATAATAGGACTAGGCTAGCATAAAACATGGGTATTCAAAAAGGTTAAAGGGAATAAGGCAGTGTATGTTGAGGGCGAAGAAAACTGTTTCTTTTGTCACTAACTAAGACACTAAAGGACGAACTGTCTAAGTAATGACGTGGCATAGGAAAATGTATATTTAATCATTGAGCCATGTTATGTGGTTGTATCTATTAATTCCTGATGGATAGATTCTGGAGCCACTAAACATGAATGCAATTCGTTGCAAGGATTTCAGGAATCCAGAAGCCTCGATGATATGGAATATATTTATACTTGACCCGATAACAAGGTTGTAGCTAAGTCAGTGGGAGTATTACATCTGAAATTAGAGAGTATGAGAATATTAGTATTAGAGAACTATCTTTATGCACAAAAGTAAGATGCTATCTAATTCTTGTTTCACTTGTGGTTTATAAAAACTGGATTGTTATTTAGTAAAACAGGTTTTGTAAAATTGAATAGATATGCGATTGCTTCTGGTGCATTGAAAGATGGTTAATGTACTATAATCACAAACTCTTAAGATTTGCAGGATGTAGAAACTAATGTTGCATCTTCTAGATTGAATGTTAAAAGAAAAATTGTTATTCCTGACTCATTGTATTTTTAGTATCTATTATTGGGTTGTAATCAATTAAAATGAGATTCAAAGATTGGTCAAAGGAGGTTTATTACCTAGTGAGGTAGATGAGCCTAATCCAAACTTATGAATCCTGTTTTGAAGGATAGATAACTCTAAAGACTTAATCAGCCAGATGAAATAGACATAAAGGACAATTGGAGTCGGTACACCAAGATGACTCACGTTTTGGATAAATTTATCTGATGCGACACAAGTCTTAAATTTTTGGTATATTCTGAAAGTGTTAAGACTGACGTGGAGCACAGATTAGGTAAACTTATCAAAACACTTCCATCTGATCGTGGATATGAGTTTTTTTTGGGATAGTGCAAAGACTATATAGTCAATGAGGGTATTGTGTACCAGTTTTCCGCAATTGACGCTCAATGGATTGAGGTATCAAATAGGAATAACAGAATTTCTACTTAACATGGTTAGATCTATGAACAGTTATGCTGCATTATCTCTTTCATTTAAGAGTTTAGCGTTAATGATATCGATGCGCATTATGAATTGCATTCCATCTTAGTCTGTCTCAAGGATTCCATTATGCGCATGTGTTTTTGACTAAATATTAGTTTGAATCACATGCATATATGGGGTAGTCTTGCACATGTGTGCTTGATATGGACAAGTAAGTTAGAAGCAGATCATAGGCATGCTAGATTTGATAGCTACTCTAAAGTCACTAGGATGGATTATTTTATGATCTCAAAGATAAAAGTTGATTGTTTACACTCACTGTTTATCTATAGGAGAATCATATTATGAATCACATACCTAGTAGCATAATGTTAGAGAATATGGTATGAGTACCAGATGTACCACATGTGAACACACTTATTATAGAGATTGAGAATAATATATGAATTCCCTATTGATGCGTCAGCATCATCTAGTACACAGATTCCTGTATTGGTACATTGATGTAGTGGGAGGATTATCATCCAATCCGACAGAATCATGTTTTTAGGTGAGACCATTATGGACATCCCTATTAAACATGAGTTTGACCCAGTAAGCTGCACGGAAGCGTGAACCGATATGGATACAGATCGTTTTGGCGAGTTACTATGAAATTAGAGTTGGAATCTATGTATTCTAATAAATTCTAGGATCTTGTAGAACTTTCTAGTAGGGTGATACCTATGAAAGACAAGTTAATCTTTTCTTAGTGAATAAATCATGAGTGTATAAGGGAATGTCATTATTTTTCTGATTATATGTATATTGATGACATCCTACTTATTTAGAATGATGTGCAAGTTTTGTCATCAATAAAGAGGTAGTTGTTCAATTACTTTTAAATGAAGGATTTTCAAGATGTAAGTTATATTCCTAGGATCAAGCGTTTGCAAGATCAGGTTAAAAGGAAAATAGGCTTATCTTAATAATCCTACATTGATAAAGTTTTGACCAGGTTTGGTATGCATAACTCAAAGAATGAGTTCTTATTTTATTGATATGGATTGCTCTCTCTAGTAAGTAGTTTTCCAAGACTAGCAGAAGAGATTGAGCAAATGAGACTGGAACTATATGCTTTGGCATATGGAAGTCTCATATATGCCATGGTCTATACCAAATAGGACATCCGCTACATAGTAGGGATAGTCAGAAGATATCAATCCAATCCTGGACTTGATAACTGGTCTGTTGTGAAAAATATTATTAAGTACCTAAGGAGAATTAATGATATTATACTCATTTATGGATGGGATGATATGGTCCTAGTCAAGTATGTTAGTTCTGATTTTCAATCAGAAGTAGATACTATGAGGTTCATGACTTAGTGTATGTTCACTCAATGGAAGAGAAATCAGTTAGTAGATTGTTAAGCAGATTTCAACTGCTGACTTAAACCTGCAGGTGGAGTACATTGCAGCCTTAAAGGCGACAATGAAAGCCTTTTTGGTTTAATCTCACTGATTTAGAGGTTGTGGAGCATACTAGCCCGCCTATCGAGCTATATTGCGACAATAGTGCAGAAGTAGTCCAAACCAATGACCCAAGGTTCCATAGAGGAACAAGATACACTGAGAGGAAGTATCATGTTCTACATGATATTGTCTAGCAAGAAAATGTACTTGTGGCTAGAACATTGCATTGGAACACAACTTTGTTGATCTATTAACAAAGGTGCCATTGATTAATAATTTTGATCGTCATCTGGATAACATTGGAGTTAGATGCAATTTGAATTAGCTATGAGGGCAAGTGGGAGCTGTTGGGATTTATATGCCCTGGCATAGCAAATTCCTATCTGGATTAAAGTGACAGATGTTCCTGACGTTTCTGAAATATTTATGCTTTATACAATTGGTAAATTCAATGTATTATATTTCGATTCATTATAGAATTGATAGTGTCCATTTGATTACAAGAGATATTTATATATATGTATGTGATGGTAATCAATGCATGATATATAAATAGTAATCATAAATGATTCATAGTCGGTAATTATGGATGGACTCATAATTAATTAAGATTTGAACTGGATCCGCGTTAGGTTGAGATATATTGTGAGCGCCGTCGTATGCAATTGCTCCTTATCACCGTCATGGCATTTGACTCTTAAGCATGAGAAAATTATAGACTCTTTTATTAATTAATAATTACTTTGATTTGTTCGGCGGATTCTTCGGGATCCTTAGACCGACACTTTGGGATAGTTATATAATTAATACTTAGAGGGTTATATTTTTAATATTTGCATCATTGCTACTTGTATTTATTTTGTATTGATTATGGTTGATCACAAAGTAAATTCGAAGGCCTTCGTGTATTTTTAGACAAAATGATTTATTATATATTTATTTATTTAAATTCTTATTTTTGTCAAACAAATGTTTTATTGTGATCGAGCCAGAAATAATCAAAGGTACCAAAATAAATATATTAATTAATTGGAGTTCAATTAATTTCTTTTAGTGGAGTAGAAATTAATTTATGAATTAATTGAATTGGGTCCATGGATCGGGCCAATTATTAATTCATTGTAGCCAATAAAATAATAGGCCCAATGAATTCTCACTCATAGCCCAACTTGATATTGGAATCATATTAGATTTGAGACATGTGAATTAGAGATTGAGAAGGATTTGTTGTTTCCTTTTCTTTATCTTTATGTTGCCTATAAATATACATGGTCTATGTATATTTTTAGGGATGATTTTTGGAAGAAGGAAAAAGGAATCTATTTTCTCTCTCTAGAAAATTAGAGTTTATGTTTACATCTAATGGAGGCTCCTGCAAGCCTAGTTTTTCCAAGGTCATTCATAGAGGCTTATGAGTGATTCTTAAAGGCAAAACAATTACCAAGAAGATGAAGATCCAAGGAGAAGGCATCTTGCTAAGGGATCTATAATAAGTGAGAACATTCACTTTAGAGAAAAGAATTAAAGGTTTACTCAGACCTTTGAAGTAAATATTCAATCTGTTAATTGAATGATACATCATATTTTATTTTTGCATAAAACTTGTCTCTATATAATGAATCAAGATCTATGAATTAAAATCCCTCGAAAAGTTTTTAAAACTAGCACGTTTCCCAATAATTTGTTATATACTTGTTATTGTGGTTGAGAATGTGTGTTTTCCGATGGCATGATCCCGTTCACTTTTTATCTATTCATTGTATGGATTCACGGAAACATAAGAAGTGTGTCTTAGACACTTTCTACTGAGCTTATGCTCACCCCCTTATTTTTAATATTTTTCAGGATATGGAAAAGAGATGGCGGACGACGGTCCACCACAGGTTTAAATAAGCTTGAAGACCCAATCTATTTTGTTATCTTTTGTATTAGACTCTAGTATCTTGTAAATGTAATATTAACTACCTTGTGACACTTTAGTTTAATTAGTATAATGTTATAAGTTATGGACTTTTAAATTCTTACTACATTTTGGACTGTAAATTGATGTAACGAATTGGACTTTTAGTTTAACGAAAGTGTATCCCTTGTTTGGATGAGATGGAGGAACGGGACTTCTGTATGTATGTAGCCATTTTGGAAATGTAATATAATATATAAATTGTGCGTTGGGACATGATAAGTTAGATTTAAGACCCAGATAGGCCATTGCATTTATTTTTGTATTTCTACAGGTTGTTGAGGGACATTTTCTGCGGAGGTCATGCCGAAATTTTTATAGATTTTTATTATTATTTTGGTATCTTTTCGGGTTATTACAATGTCATCCAATGACATCATCTAACCTCTCACCTGGCCTATATAAAAAAGTGTTCCAAGGCCAAGAGGGGTAGAACAAACAGGGAGGAAAACACCTCCTAGACATGGAGAGCTCTAAGCCTCTCTCTTAGGTTATCTTTACAACCCTTAAACGTTCACCAAGGGAGTCAATGGTGTTTAGTACACTTCCATCCGCTTTCTCTCTCTCTCTCTCAAGTCTGCTTGGGCTTCCACCTCTCTCAGTCCAACTCGGATTCTATTATGTTGTCTAGATCACTCAGATTTGTGTATAATATCACCATTTATATATATTTTATTGTGTTACGAAAACGAACCCCCACAGTTATTAAATAAATTTTTATATTTAAATTATTCGGGCCGACAATTCTTTGATACCTATTTGCATTTGGATTTTCTCTTTCTGCAATCACACATACACACACATATACATATATCACACACATATACATATATCAATGACCAATTAAGGATTTCAGTAAATGATACAAACACTTCACATATATAGATACATATATATCAAAGATTTGGAAGTTGAAAAGAAAAAAAGAAAAAAAAATAATAATAAAAAATTGAAGTTTTTTTAAATTTTGGGTTGGGTTCGAGTTGCACCTAAGCCCAACCCGATTTGTCTGGGCTTTGAAATTTCCCAACCCTAGGACTAACAATGACTGGGGAAGTCTTTGTTTACTTTGAATTTATTGATTAAGGCTCTGTTTGTTTCGACATAAAATATTCTTTTTGGAAAATATTTTTTTTTTCAGGCAAAATATTCTTTTATTTTTATTTTGTCGATATTTTTTAAAAGTTTACGTCGAGATTAAGGTCGAGTCCTGGGCAGGGGCATGTAAAATAATTTGTCAAAAATTTATAGATAAATTATTTTTGTTAAACTTTAATATTTTTTTTCTTCGTAAATATTTTACGACAATCAAACACCAAAAAATAAAAAAAATATTTTTTTCTACAACTTCAATTCTCAATCTAATTTGAGTAATGTTTTTAAGAGAGCTTTTCAGTTTAGACTCCGTTTATTTAGACGTAAAATATATTTTATTTAGACGTAAAATATTTTACGTCTAAATAAACGGAGCCTAAAATGAAAAGCTCTCATAAAAACATTACTCAAATTAGATTGAGTTCATAATATTAAAACTGCTTAACTCTGTTTAATTAATAATAATAATAATAATAAGCCACTCAATGCCTAGCTAATGTAATCACAAGTGTTGAATAGGAATGGCCGTATCCCATTTAGCATTGTCTCTCCTATCTTGCCCAGAACTATATAGCAGAAGCGCTTCATTCATTTCCCATCCAAGCTCTTATTTAAATTATGCCGTCCCGTCCCGCCTGTTTTCACTCTATTATTTTTTCTCTTAAATTATTAACGAAAGGGAATTCAAGATCAAAAAGCATAACGAGAAATCAACATTAAGTAATCAAGAAGCTCAATTGCTATTTGATAACATGCTCATTAGTATATTTTAGATTTTTAGTATATATATTTTTAATAAAGTAAAGTCCTAATTTTGAAACATTAAAAGCACTGGAGTATCAATTCGCGCAAATTTTTACTCTCTCACCCATACTTGCAAAAACCCAATTTGACATCTCCCAAAATCATGACAGAGCAGGGCGGGAATCAAGTGGACGGTCATTTTGTCAACCCTAGTTCTAAATTGTAATGCCCCTTAACAAATTTTATTTTTTAAAATTATCTCTCATATTTTTTTTTTTTTTTTTTTTGTTACTCTTTAAATTCTTTTAATTTTCTTTTAAGAAAAAAAAAAAGAAGGTAAATTTCCCTATTTCAGTCAAACTCAATTTTTTTTCTTTCAAAATTCTCCTACTTTTCTTTTTTCCTTTTGGTTCTTTTTTTTTTTTTTTGACCTAGTTCTTAAAATTCTTCTTTTTGTACTTATGTATGATGTATGTGATATGTAACTCTATTTTTTTTTTTTTTCCTCTCTCTCTCTCTCTTCTTCTTATTTAAATTTATTACCGTAATTTTATGAACTCAATGGTTTAATTTCATGCATTGCACTTTCAAAAAAAGAAACCTATAACTGTATTCAATGGAAATATTATCAAACTATATTTTGGTTCTTATATTACTCATTGATTATCATATTATTTTGCAATAATTATTTTTTCTTTTCCCCTTGATTTTTATTTTATATATTTTTTTACACTAAGCCCTGAGTTAAATCTTGGCTCCGTCTCTGAATGTATCAAGATTATTACCATTATTTGGGCTTATGGCACAAGCTTGTATCTTCATGAGAGTGATAAATTTAATATATTTTAGTGAAAATAAAATCAAGAAAACAGTTCTATAGAGTCTTTTAAGTAGTGGATGAGATCAATATATATGATTTGCATAAATATTGCTCTGAAGAAGATGAAAATGAAGTCGAAGCTCACCTTGTACTCTGAAAACTGACTTCCCAAGAGTACAAAAAAAGTATTAGTCAATTTTGCTGATTGTAGCATACAGGTTCCCTGTACATATCCTAGATCAGGTGTAGCATCAGATTAGTGATAAGAAGAGAAAATTAATGGACTAATTTTAAGGTATGTTATAATATTACAACTTTTTTTGATTTGTTGCAATGCTGATTGTAAAATTCCAAAGTTTATGTTTCCGCTGTGGCTTTTTGACCATTAATGAACTGCATTTTCAGTCATATAAAAGAATGGCTGTCAAAATTTTCAGAGTGGTATGCAGAACGAGTTGTAATAGATTGTTGTCCTAGAAAAACACCTCAAATCGCAAATTGATAATATAGAAATAAAGTCACAGCATTTGTTACCAAACAAACTCTTTGCTCAAGTTATAGTACTTCACACTAACAATAACAATACTAAAGATGATCAACAAGTGGCAATAACAATAACAATGACAAAACAATAACAATGCTAATGGTAAAGCAAAGCTAAGAAGAAAAAAATACACGTGTGCACACACGTCACATACACATTTCGAGCTTAATATATTTAGGATATGTCTACACATCTAAGTGTGCGAGGATTATGCAACACCAGAAGCTGCAGAAGATGAGCTGAACTTGAAGGAATCAGTATTGCAGCTATTGCTTGAATACTGAGCTTGGCCTCCATCAGAACTACTAGCACCATACAATGTTGAAGGGGCCATAAAAGTGGATACTGGCATGGTTGCTGGCAGGACTTGCAATGGATCAGGAGCAAAATATGTTGGCACAGGCATCCTTGATGGGAGAATGGGAAGTGGAGCATCAAAATTAAGCACATGAATTGCCTGTCGTATTGAAGGCCTCAGACTCTCATCAGGATGAGCACACCAAAGCCCCACAATCATCAAACATTTCATCTCTTGCTTATCAAAATCAGCACATAATTTGGGGTCTGCTGCTTCAAAAAGCTTTGCTGTTCCGTAGAGGTCCCAAACCCACTCCACTAGTCTTGCTTGAGTTTTTTTTGCCCAGACATCAATGGGTTTTCTTCCACATGCTATTTCTAGTGCAACGATTCCAAAGCTGTAGACATCTGATTCCTTACTAGACTTGCTCGTAATGATACATTCAGGAGCCATGTACCCCATTGTCCCTGCCATAAGTGTTGTTTGCGATCCTTTTTCATGGTCAACAAGCCTAGCTAGCCCAAAGTCCCCAAGTTTGGCATTGAAATTTGAATCCAATATAATGTTGCTTGCTTTAATATCTCTATGCAGCACGCACTGTTCCCACTCTTCGTGTAGGTAGAGCAAAGCAGAGGCCAAGCCTTCGACAATTTTGTACCTCATCGGCCATGTCAATAAGCTTTTTGCTTTGGAAAGATGGGAATCTAAGCTCCCATTTGGCATGAACTCATAAATGAGTAGCAGATCATTTTTTTCATGGCACCAACCAATGAGCTGCACCAGATTCTTATGCCTTAATCTGCTAATGATCTTAACTTCAGACGCATACTCTTTAAGCCCTTGCTTAGAACCTCTTGTCACCTTCTTCACAGCAACATAAGAGCCCAATTCCCTCAAGAAACCTCTATAGACCCCACCAAACCCTCCCTCTCCAAGCTTTTCTTCTTCAGCAAAGTTATTTGTCGAATGAGCCAACTCATTGTAGGAGAACTTCTTTGGTCCAACACTCTTCTCAAATTCATCATCCATGGATAGATCAAAGACAAATGCCTCATTTTCTTCTCTTCCTCTACTCCTTTTCTTCCACAAGAAAATGGCAATCAAACCCAATCCACCAACCAAAACACACAAGCCAACACTTAATCCCACCACTACTGCTGTCTTGCTCTCCTTTCCTTTGGGTTTAGGGCTCAGCATCGGCGCTGGATCTTTAGAACTGAAATTCCATGATTTGACAGTATGCTTCTCAAAAAGTTCCCCTGTTGAGGCTGAAAATCCAAAATCAACCCATTCCGGTAAGTACTTACGAAGATCAATTTTGTAACTAAGGTTACCTTGTTGAACTATGGTGTTGCCAAAATAACTAGTGAAGCCAACACACAGGAGTTTTGAGTCAGAAGTATAACTAATTCGAGCTTCATTTTCTCCCCCCTGATTGATATTAACCTTCCATTTGGTTGTGGTTACAGATATCACTGAGTTGATATCGATACCAACATGAGTGTAATTCTGTCGGTCCAATTAAAATAAGGCCACCTGCAAGTATCAAACTCCACAGCAACAAATGGAGTAGTGGAGTTAATTGTTACATTGTCCACCGGAAGACCAATGCCCATGCCTCGTGTAACAAGAATATTAGAAACATTGGGAACGAGGAAGAAGGCTAGTCCATCCGTAAAGCTTGAATTTCCTTCAGAATCAATGACAAAGGAGAAATGGGTGACGAAGTAGGCCAGGTTTCCAGAAGCCTTGTCCCAAAGGTGCAGAGGTTCGACATACGTGGCTCGACCAGCTTTCTGCGTTCGCGCTTGGCCTCGCTCATCAGGGGTGACTTGGAGGCCTCGTGGAGAGACGTAAGCGTCTTTGTAGACTCTTATTTTGACATTTAGATCATTGCTTGTGGTTTGAGGAATGTTGAAGTCTAGTGGAGTTGCATTAGGAATCATGAGAAGAAAGGAAAAGCTGAACATGAAGAAAATATAGAGGAACTTCTTTGGAAATTGTACAAGGGTACAGAGCATAACAACCATGGATGATATATATAGTTGCTGCAGTTCAAGTCTTAGAGCTTTGTTGAATTCCAAGATGGTTTTGCAAAGGGGGATAAGTAGGAAGAGGAAAACATAAACTTAGAATGGAGCTTTTGAATTTGTTGTTACTATACAGAAAGGGTATATCATACTACACTAAGTTGACGAAGCGGCGCTTTCTTTGTGCTGTCGAAGACCTCAAAAGCATATAAAAAACACTAACTTTGTCGAAGTCTATGTTTAAAAATTGAAGTTTTGAAGGGGACATGTAATTAATGCATTCTCTATTTTTAAAATTATCAAATTATTTTTTTTAATTTAAATATATATAGTTAAAAAGTTTAAATTTTTTTAAAAAAATAAAGAATAATGATAAAAATATAATGAAAAGATATTTTTGAATTTGTAAAGAGGATAATTAATTTGGGACATGTAAAAAAAAAAAAAAATAAACTACTAATTAGGGATAAATAGAGTATTCATTACCAGAAACCTGTGTAATTTTATTTTTTTCTTAATTGGTGGGGATATAAAGAATATAATTATTGGAATACTGAAAGTCTATAAGTTGACGAAAAGACGTTTTCTTTGTGCGGCCAAGAAAGTGAAACTTTTTCCATATAAAAGACATTTTAATTTTAATAAGTTGCTCAGGACTGAACTGTGATGTCTGTGTAAGTACATGTGTATTGTGTGATGTATATTGAGTAAAAGAAAAAGAGAAAACAAATTAAAATTTTGGTGGGATCCACCACCACACCCAAAAAGGGTTTGAGACCACAATTGGTCTCCATTTTTCTTCTCTCCCGTTGGCCCTTCCTTCTGTCTCTATTTCTTGATTTTTCTTTTTCTTTTTTAACTCAAACTTCATTCTTAGATTACTCCTCCACCTTTTGTCGGATTGAGGTGTCGTTTGAGGCAAAACGAAACTCGTGTCAAGCTCTACACATCCATACAAGCAATTTTAGATTTTGTTGTAACGACCCTAGCTGATGCCAAGAGTTTTACAAAAAATTCGGCATAACCTCCCCTAAAAATAGGCCTACCATACCCTGTTTAAATTCATTTTTTGACCTATCATGGCTCAATTTCCGAATTCACGACAACAGTATATGATCATACACAATCAAATAATACCGATAATTACTTTAACTAAAATTATCCTTCCCATTCATCAACAAGGTTACATGACAAAGTTTTGCAAAATATACATATATACCTTTATACTTTTAGTGCTTGGCAAAAATAATGGGAAATATACAAAAGACATAAAAGTGAGCTTCTAGTATCGCTCAAGCTTGAGGTAGGTTGTCGTTCACCTGTTCTTTTCCAAGACCTGAAAAAAAAGTATAAATAGTAGGGTGAGCTATATGCTCAGTAGGTGACACTTAAGACACAAATCTTGTGTCCTTGTGAATTCAAGCAAAGCATAGGCCAATGGGAGATAGAGATCATACAACGTAGGGGATCAAATACAACATACAAGTCAATTCCAAGTATAAACAATGCAATGCAATGAAATGAAATGCAATGCATGTCAATGACACTCCCCATTTTCATTCTCAAAATCATCACTTTCAAACGTTAATACAGCCTGCCCTTTGGTAACCCCGCCGCGACACGAAAGGAGGATTGGCTAGTGTCCCTGACCCTTGGTAACCCCGCGGCGTCATTATGGGGCCCAGCTAGCTCAACCATGCTAGGGCGACTCCCTAGTCCCCTCTAGGCTATATTAACCTCCGGCCCGTTGGTAACCCCGCAGCGACCGGGTTTCGCATAAAACCATTTTATCAAAAACACTTCCCTGAAATTCCCTATATTTATTTCAAAAACAATTTCTCCCATTTCATGCAAACCCAATGGTATGTGCATGTATATATGTTCCATACATTCAATGTCATGGCATTTAAAATTTTCCATCATAAAATTAAACATTCAACATGTTCAACATCTCCCAAGTAATTATTAACACATTAAGATACAACAAAATACATTTAAGCATGTGCATGTATATATATATATGAGTTCAACATCATGAATTGGGAAATTTGGCGCAATTTATATAAGCATACTCTCATACATCAATTTCAGCATGCTAGCACATAGTAAACATAGGAAATCAACAACTAAATATAATTTGCACATGAACCAACCATATTCAAGATCGTGAAAACCCTCTAGACATCATTAATACCATCATAGATATAATTAACTCTAAATTAAGCATATTTAATACAACATGGAGGTAAAATTCACAATAGAACAAGACTAGAGTGGATTAAGATGCCCCTACCTCAAAATAGGCAAAACCCTAGAAATTGGGTCTCTAAATTCGAAGCCCCTAGGAAGACCAAAAACTGAAATTGCTTGTATAAGCGCGTAGAGCTCGTCGCGGGCTTTGTTTTGCCTCAAACGATACTTAAAAACACAAGGAAATGAGGGAGCAATCAAGGATTGAAACCTTGAAGTGGAAAAAGGAAAAAGAAAACAGAGAGGAAGGTGGAAGCGGGCAGCTGGGAAAGAGAGAGTGAGATGCAGAAAACAAAAACACAAATGTGGTCTTAATGACCACTTTAAAACAAAATTATGGGTCCCTCCACTAACACACATATATATAAAAATAAAAATAAAAACTTAAACATTACATTTGTGCCCCTTTGGATTTCGAATCTTGAGACCCATTTTCTAGGGTTTTGGTGCAATCTTGAGGTAGGGGCCCTTAATTCATGAAATCTTGTACCTTAGTGAGTTAATTGCCTCTAATTGTTGTTTAATTTAATTAGTTGTTTAAAATCTAGAGAATTGTTGATATGTATGCATATATGTTAGTTGTGTGACTATATTTGTTGATTGTTCTATGTGAAGCATGTTTAGGACTTGATTATATATGTTCATTGTGCTAGAACTTGTTATGTATAAGTATGTTATGACTTTCTTGATTATTCTTGCGAATTATGCCATGTTGCTTAAATTGGATAAAGTATGGAATGATGATCTTGTGTATGTCATTGAGGTATTCATGCATTAACATTGGGCAAGAAAAGGGAAAGAATTGATTTACTTCAAAAAGGGGAAATTTCGGGAAAGTGTTTTTGATGAAATGATTTTATGCGAAACCCGGTCGCTGCGGGGTTACCAACGGGCCGGAGGTTAATATAGCCTAGAGGGGACTAGGGAGTCGCCCTAGTGTGGTTGAGCTAGCTGGGCCCCATAATGACGCCGCGGGGTTACCAAGGGTCAGGGACACTAGCCAATCCTCCTCTTGTGTCGCGGCGGGGTTACCAAAGGGCGGGCTGTATTAACGTTTGAAAGTGATGGTTTTGAGAATGAAAATGGGGAGTGTCATTGACATGCATTGCATTTCATTGCATTGCATTGCATTATTTATAATTGGAATTGAATTGTATGTTGTATTTGATCCCCTACGTTGTTTGATCCCTATCTCCCATTGGCCTATGCTTTGCTTGAATTCACAAGGACACAAGATTTGTGTCTTAAGTGTCTCTGCTGAGCTATATGCTCACCCCTATATCTATATTTTTTTTTTCAGGTCTTGGAAAAGAACCAGTGGACGACAATCCACCCCAACTTTGAAAGTTGCTAGAGGAGCATTTTCCTTGTGAAGAACCATGATCATGATCATGTAATACACTTATGATACTTGATGACATATGGGATGCGAACTTGATGATATGTAACTTGTTGATGAATGGAAGGATAATCCTAGCTTGAAGTATTGTCTAGATTTGTAGGTTGTATCATTATCTTTTGTTGCCGTGAATTCGGAAATTAGTTGCATGACAGGTTAAATATGCATTTAAACAGGTTGCGGTAGGTCCATTTTTAGGGGAGGTTATACCGAAATTTTTTTAAAAAATTCTTGGCATCAGTTAAGGTCGTTACATGAACGACTTGAGTATGACTTGCACAGTGGAGATATTAAATTTTTAAAGTTAATGTCACAGTCTTGGCAATTGGGGGACCATAATTCGACTTCAACAATTTAAAGGCATTTTGTACGTAAAAAGAAAAAAAAAATGCCTTTAATTTGTCGTTTCACATAATTTTTTTAAAAGATTGATTTAAACCCTCCAGGCCTCCACCAACCTTCACTTTTTAAAAACAGATGAGGAAGAAAATTCAAAGGCCTTTGAGGAGGATCCAACAAATGGAAGGTTTCTTGTTCTTTAAATGCATTGGAGGCTTTGGTTTTTATTGTCTTAAAATGGTTGCTTGGTTTTCAGTAGAACTTCATATATTAGTAATAAATCCAAGTATTATTCTTTTTCTTTTTTCTTGCAAAGACCTGGTATAGTTCTTTTTTTTATTAAAATGTCCACAATAATCTTCTTTCTTTCTTTCTTTTTCCTTTTTTTTTTTTTTTTTTTTTTTTTGGGTAAATACACAATACCCTTTTATTTTTTTGGCTTGCACACAATGATCCAACAATCTTTTCCTCTTGTTAATTAGCGTGAGAACAAGACATACCAAATGAATATAGTCAGTAATAGCCTAATAGGGAAACGAAAAAAAAAAAAAAGTTCGGATTTATGCTAACCTTCTTTGAGGTTTGGGCAAATTACACAAAGATAACATTTGTTATTTATTATTTTTATTTTTATTGAGATTTGGAGTGTGTGCTCGATAACACCCTATGTCGGTAATAAAAATTCAAAATATAAATAAATTACCATTTCTTTGCGTTACAATATTTTAATAAGTTTATATTGAAATGCAAAATATCAATTTTCATACTAATTTTAGATTATTAAATTTTACAAAAGAATTACTTTTTTAATGACATTTGATTAGGTCTCTTTTTAGGGTTTGATTATGTTTCTCTTTTTTATGAAAACAAATTAGGTAAGGTAATACAGTGTTTACAAGATTGGAGAGATGGGTAATAGAGTCGTTTGGTTTCATATATATTTTTATTAAATTACTATTAAATTAGATAAGGATATGAAAAATATTTCATACTTTTAGAAGTGGTCAAAGTAATAAAGGTGATACGCTTTATGTATTTAATTTGCTCAAAGGTTTATAATACATAGAATTATAATATCTTTTATCTTACAAATACAATTAAAATTGTACATAAAAAATATAAATTGTAAAAACATGCATAGATATATGCATGTATGGATATAATACGAATGTTAATAAAAAATTTATGGTTGCATTTATATATTACCATAATTTAAATATGCATATTATTTTGTTATTTTTTCAATCATATTCCAATATTAAATTAAATTACAAGTGAGGAAATAAATTCAAGGCGATGGCAGTAAAAGTGTTACGTATAAAATATTCATAGATACGGAGTATCTTAAGGGTGGCAAAGATTACCCAGACTATGGCAAATAATGAGTTATTGAGTGAGTAATTTAATTAAACGAGTCTTTAGCCGGATAGTTAATAAAAAATAATATAATTATCGGATTGTTAGTGGATTTATAATGGGTACCTACTTTTAACCTGTCCAAACAAAAACTTCAAAAAAAAATCCATATGTGAATCCATATGTGTGTGTGTATATATGTATGGGTTAAAATCACAAAACCCTCTTCTTCTGTCAAAATCGTGTATAAAACTCCTAATAAAATTATAAAAACTCCCAAACTAACAAAACTTATCAAGTGAACAACCCTTAAATGGGTTATGAAATGTTAAATTTGACCTTGTTATTTAATATTAAATTAAAAGTTATAATTATTATTATTATTTTTTTCATAATTGGAGTTGTATTGAGCTCAAAAAAAATAAAACCGGAATACAGGAGCACAGAGGGCATACCTTCAGAGAACAAAAAGAATAAGAAAAAGTAGGAGTGTGTGCTTTAATGAATAGGCCCAATTCTAGTACAACAGCACTATACCAAAACAGATATTACACAATAACATCAATAAAATTAATTCTCTGAACATCACACACTTCCAGGAAGGTAGTCCTTGCCACTACCTCCAAGCGAAGGCTAATGGAACCATGAAGTCTATTGTTCCTTTCCCGCCAAATGTACCACAGACCTGCAGCAAAAAGAATTTGCAACTGTTTTGACTTGTTATATAAATTATCCATCCAATTGAAAAGGTCCCAAGCTGTTAACATATCTTGAAATTTAATGAGATCCCAACCAAGAATCCCACCTAACCATTTCCAGAAACCTTGAGAGAAAGGGCAGGTAACAAACACATGATCTGTAGTGTCCAAACTCTTCTGACAAAGTGTGCATCTAGAAACCAAACAGACTCTTCTTCTCTGCAAATTACACATGGTAGGAAGTCTATCCAATAACATTAACACAGCTAGACCATCTTGGCTGAGCCTTCCCCAACACAATTTGAACCATGGTACCACAATATTAGTATGTCTAACACATTTCCAAGCGTTCTTGAAATTGAAATTCCCATCATCCCACAGCAATTTATCCTCTCCACCTTTAATTTCCACAGTCTGCAGAAATACCTGTACTGCTACCAAGTTATCACTTTGCAAATTATGCAAACTCCAAGCTCCATTAAATATCAGTGAACTGACCGGAGCATCGCTTTGGAGATGCATACTTCTGACCACTCTATGGCCAAATAATGAGCTGAACATCTGCCCTTTACACCATGGATCCCTGAAGAGTTTTATATGCTGGCCATCACCAATCTCAAAATAGACTTTCTGTTGCATCACTTCCCTAACAGCAATCATTGATTTCTAGATAGGGGGGAGCTAGTCTGCGAGGCGTAGCATTCCAAAAAGATGTATGTTGAGCATACCTGAACTTAAACCAAGAGATCCACAACGTATCTTTGCTGTTCAAGTAATCCCAAGCTAATACACAGCGAGCCGACACTTGAATATCAAACAACTTTCTAATTCCCAAACCACCTTCTGTTTTTGGTTTAGTAACACAATCCTAATTAAGAAGATGCATCTTCTTCATATTATCTTTGCTTCCTGAAAGGAAATCCCTGCATTGCTTCTGAATTTGGTTGATAACCACCACTGGAATATCACAGCTTGAATAAGCTCCAATTTACTTGACAGAGAGAGAAGTTTTGTGTTCCAGCAGAAAATCTTACTTGTAACCCTATCCAACAGATCCTTACATTGTGATCTTTTTAAAACAGTTGGACACAAAGGAAGCCCCAAGTATTTGATGGGAAAAACATCTTCAGCACACTTCAAAACCTGCAACAGCAGATGCTTCCTTCTCACAGCCCTAGAAAACAAAACTCTGCTCTTTCCCTGATTGATTTGTAGACTAGTAACAGCTTCAAATCTTCTAAAAATACCCTCAAGAGTAATAGCATTTTGAACTGAAGCCTCACAAGCTAGAATCAGATCATCTGCAAAAAATATATGGCTAATAGGCTTTTGAAACTTTAACATAGATTTCAACACCACCAGAGATTTGTTTTGAACAGCATCAGCAACCAAAGTTGAGAATAATTCAGTAATCAAGGTGAAAAGTAAGGGTGAAAGAGGACAGCCTTGTCTCAACCTTCTCTCTGGGTGAAAAAATCTAGATGGAGAACCATTAATCAAAATAGAGTATCTAGCTGACTTAAAAGTAGCTTCAATCCAACTGATCCAAGTATCCCCAAACCCATATTTCTTTAAAGCTGTCAACAAACCATCCCAAGAGACAGAATCATAAGCTTTCCTTATGCCTATCTTCAAAGCCATTGCTGCGTTCCTGGGCTTGTTGAAATCTCTCACTAATTCATGGGCCAATATTACTACCTCTTGGATTTTTTTGCCCTGCACAAAAGCACTCTGCTCCTTTCCCACCAAACTTGGTAATGCCATAGCTAGCCTGTTTGCCATTAATTTCATAACAATCTTATACACCAAGTTACAAAGGGCTATAGGCCTGAAATCCACTAACTTTACAGCGTCTCCCACCTTTGGAATAAAAGTAACGAAAGAGCAACTAACCCCTGTAATACCCCTAGTTTTCAAAAGGATAAAATGAGAGTATTTTGGTTTGTTTTTTCATTTTTATTTAAATTATTGGACTTATTTGTTATTTGGTTAAATTAGTTGTTTTATTATTATTTGTGTGTATTTAATTTAATTGTTGTATTGTAATTGTTTATGTATGTTAAATTAATTATTTATCTGTTTTATGTTAATTAGCTGTGTTGCTTTAACTATTTAATTTTGCTTTAATTTAATTGTTTTTTTTACTTAAAAGTAGGATTAAATGACGTATGTTTTAATAGGACTTATTTGGTATATATTTTTTGTATGGTTATATAGGATTAGGGTTTTCTTTTATAGAGATAAATAAGCCGACTTATAGTTAGCTAGGAATTGGAATTAGGTCGTAGTAAGTGCCTATATATATAATCTTATATGTCTGTTAAGGTTAGGAAAACAAAACCCTTTTCACGTATTGTGAGATAGAGAGATACAGAGACATGTAATGGGTGTTTGAGGGAAAAACAGTGGGGCGCTTGAAACTGATAGAACCACCAGATGGGATTTCAGCCATGGACTGTGGGTTGAACCAAGGAAGGATAGGAGTGTTGTTCGTATGAGGAACCAAGGAGGAAGCAAATAAGTTAGAACAGTGCGGGATCGCCGAAAAATCTAGGAAGACGGCGTAAGGATTTTAATTCAAAAATCTCAAAGGCAAGTTTCATTCTGTCTCCTTCCTATAAACTTGTGTTCTGTGCATTCTATATAGTCTCCAGGGATTAATTCAACCCTTAAAACTAATAGTTGATGCATGTTATATTAGACTGTAACCTGTTTTACGTTTGAATAACTGAAATTGGGTTTTTCTCAAACTGTGTTGTTTTTTATTTAAACTTCTGTTAATCAAGTTCATAATAGAATTTAAGAAGTTTCTATGATTGTTGGGACTTGTATTGAACCTTAAGAACTTTAAGGAAACTTGGAGCAGAGGGGTGGTCTTCGCCGGAAGCGAAGAAGATAAATAGAGGAAAAGAAAATTGTTTCGGTTGAAGCTTTGTTAATAAATTCATATTGGAATATGTAGGGTTTCTAGGACTTTAGGAACTTGAATAGAACCCTAGGAATGTTAAAAAGATTTGGGATAGGACATTGGGCTTCGCCGGAAGAGCAGACGACAACCGGACGAAGCAAAAACGAAGCAGTGAAGCAGAGAAGGGCTCTCAAGGGTGAGAACCTGCTCCTAAATGGTGGGAGCCGGCTCCCATGAAGAGAGAGCCGGCTCTCCATGAGGGAGAGCCGGCTCTAGAAGCCTAGGAGCCGGCTCCAACAAAGGGGAGCCGGCTCCAACAAAGTGGAGCCGGCTCCCATAGGAAAAAAACCCCAACGGGTGTTTTCTGTAATTTTTCTGAAGTTCAGGGGCTTAAAGGTAATTGCTGGAAAGTGATGGGGGGTTTTAAATGATTAAAATTAACTTGTTAAAGCCTTCAAATAGTTGGTTTATGCTAAGGTGCTAAACCTAAATGCATGTCATAAAACATAAGCTTATAATAGGCCTACTGTCAAGGAAGGAGGAATGCTTGTTTTGCTAAGTTATTTTGACAACTTAATTTGGACTGACATTGTAATTATTGTTAGAATTTATATCAATGATATATTTAGCATAGTTCAGTTCCAGGAATGTTGGTTATGACGTCATGTACCCTTATCTAATAAGCTGCATATTGTCGGGAGTAGTGGAAGATTAGTTGCTAGTTTTGTGTTAGCAAATTAAATGGAACTCATATAAAATACTTTTTGAAGTTTCATATGATGTACTTAAACTTTGGAGTGTAATTATATCCGACACAAAATTTATAATGGGGAATTACATAGATGCCATGAGATTTAACAATAAATTTGCATGTCGTAAAGGATATGGGAGGATTTAAATGCTAGTCATCATTTTAACATTTTAAACAAACTAGTATGGATGTGTTGTTTTGGAATTCTAGTATAATGTGCAGTTTAAAATTCTGATATTCATTATATTATGTTATGAAGGATAATTGCTGAACTGTCTTAATTTCTGTTCTGTCAATTACATGGAAATGGATGGTTTAAATTGTTTATTCTTATTTTAACAATTTAAAAGGAGGATCTATGAATATAATCATATACTGGATGCATGATAGGAGCTTATCTATGTCTGATTTCTATTATGTTGGTTCTGGATATACTTGATGTTCATTTTGAGTGTGCATCATGTGTGGATCATATGCATTATATGTACTGGTATGGGACGGTGACATATCAGGGATGGATTAGATCAAAAAGCTAAGTCCTACCCCTTTCATACATACGAAATGGATTAACTAAAACAGTTAAATCCTACATGGATGCATGTCCTGTCAACTAAAACAGTTGAACGACATAACGGATGTTTGTTTTATCTTTCTGCATTAGGAAGGAATTTATATATATATATTTATGGTACCGTGATACGAGCTTGAGTCTCCTGATCACGGTTAGGGTGCGTATATGGCAAAGGTTGAGTAGCTAGATATAGCTAATGTTCCCTGGTAGGTCTAGGTAATTGGCCGCTGAAAAGCGTGTCTTATATGTCACCTTTTACCCAAGCTGAACTATGTTATAGGCTAGTGAGCATCCTATAGTGTGTATATATTTATCTATGGACTATTGTAGATATTGCCGAGCTATCTAGGATGTATCTGCGTATCAGGTTTATGTACGGATTGTAGTAGGATGGAACTTGCATGTGGGCCTGACCCACCTTTATTTTTCAGATGTTCGTGAGTACCCGGCTTAGGGTTTGATCGTGGTGATGCAGATACAGTCATTCACTCTTCCGACTAAATAGGATTTTTCTTTCTGGTTTTAGTTTTGGATTTTATTCTGTAAAGTTTTATCAGTTGAGATTATTAGGGGTCCACTAGTTGGATTCCCGAGTTGTACGGATTGGAAAGTTTAATTTATATTAAAACTTTTATTTTTGGAGGTTTTACAATTAGAATTCTTTTCAGCATATCATTATTTTATTCTTAATTCAGTTTTATTCCTACTTGTTTATATATTGATTGTCTGGTATCCTTCGGATCTGTGCCCGGACTTGATCACCTGTGGTTCTAGAATCGAGGGGTATCACAACCCCCAAAGGCATAATTTTTGACACAAAAAAGTGTTGAAAAACTGCAAACACATCTTTATCAATCATAGTCCAAAAAGCTTGATAGAACCTAGCAGGGAAACCATCAAGTCCTGGTGCAATTCAGTGCAATTCAGAGTATGCCGAGGAGTTACATCACACACCATATCAGAAGACTTCTTTGAGAATAATTTTGTGTAATACTCCACAAACTAGTCACTAATAACCTTTTGGTCAGTTGAAACCACCCCTTCATCATTCTCAATTTTGAGTATAGCATTGAAATTTCTATGTTGTTTCAGCTTCTGGTGAAAATAGGAAGTACACCTATCATTATCCCTCAACCAAGTAAGTCTTGATTTCTGAGCTAGAAGGATTTCTTGGTCTACAAGAGCAGCATCATAATCTTCTTTGGCCTGTTGTTTTTCATCAAGCAAATCATCAGATGGATTTTGCAGTAACTTGTCCTGAACTGATTCTAGCTTCAAAGTAGGCTTAAGGACTTTATCACCAACATCCCCAAAAATATTCTTATTCCACCCTTTAATAGCTTTTTTCACATTCCTAAGTTTATTTAAGAGTCTATGCATTGGAGAGCCATCCACCTCAATATTCCAAGCTTGTTGAATCACTGGAAGCACTGCCTTCTTAACACACCACAATTTTAACATCTTAAAAGGTTTTGGTCCCGAGGCAAAAATGCTTGATACTTGAATTAACACACCATAATGGTCAGAGGATTTTGCCATTGTATGGGAGAATTGAGGGCCAAGAAATTTGTCCATCCAACCATCATTCAGGAAGACTCTATCCAGCTTAACATGAACTTTTCTTCTCATTCTCTGGCAATTACACCAGGACCATTCCCCATTAGTAGGGGATAATTCTAACAAATTTGTTGTGTGGAGACACTCATTAAATTCATCCAACACTTTTTGAGGCACTCGACCTCCACTTTTTTTATCTCCATGAAACCTGATTGCATTCCAATCCCCAAGAGAAATCCAAGGACCTTGAATCACAGAAGCATAGTACTCAATGTGTTCATAGCTCTAATCTCTCCCTCCTCAAATTTGTAGCATACACAGGTGTACAATAAAACACATCCCCAGTGTGATTAGCAATAACTTTAAGAAGCATACACTGATCCTTACTATCCAACACAGCCACATTGAAAACAACAGGGTTCCACTCTATCCAAATCCTTCCCCCTAAATAAGAATCATAATTGCTAATCCAACTCCAATTGTTTTTAATTTTATTTGAAATAAAAACAAAATTATCAACTTTCACTATAGTTTCTAATAAGCAAACAAACTGAGAGGCATTATTTGTAATCCAGCCCCGTACCTCTCTTTGTCTTATTGGCTTGTTTAAGCCCCTTACATTCCATGTTCCTATTATGAAGAAGAGGATGGAGGTTGGGGTAATGTCCCCAATTTTCTTCGAGTCACCATAGGTGAGATACCAATCCCAGGCTTCTTTAATTTTTTACTTTGGATCTCCTTAGTTTCCATCTTATGATAATCAGTTTCCCTTAAAACTAGAATCGTCTCAGCAGTAAATGTGGTTACAGCACTCCTACTAACAGTTTTTTGTTGTGGTTGTTCTTGGTCAACAATTGGTGTAGATCGCTCTATCTTACTAGCCAATTCCACTGGAGGATAGATCTCCATATCATTTAACTTCCCAGGGGTAGCCGTACCTTCTATATCCTGCAGCACAATTGTGTCTTCAGTCACCAAACCAATGGGATAATAAACCCTTCTAACATTAAATAATATTATTATAAGGGACAATTTTGTAATTTTAAAATAATAATTATATCTTTTAATTTGATATTAAATAGTAAGGTCAAACATGACATTTCATAACTTATTTAACGGGTGGGTCACTAGTTTAAGGGTGACTTGATAATTTTTGTTAGTTCATGAAAATTTTTAATTATTCTAAAAGTTTTATGCACAATTTTAAAAATAAACGAAAGTTTATATATAAAACTCAGCATTTCATCTCTACTCTCTCCCTCGTAAACTGATACCAAGTTACCTTCATATTGTAACGACCCGAACATGTGGGTCCGAACCATTAACCGGATCCGAACCGTTAACCCGTGGTCACCTAAGTCAATCCCGACATGTCTAGTGTCAAAAACGTTATTCTTAGGTCATAATAATGTTTCACAAGGCTCTAAACAACTATCCCAGGCTTCAAGGTAAATAATTCTGGAACAAGGAACAAAAAAGATCAAGCAGCATCAGTTCGGTCGACCGAAATGATGCTTCGGTCGGCCGAAGTGGCCAACCGGTCAACCGGTTGTGATCCCTATAATAACTGAGGCTACTGGAAGAACTGGTCGGCCGAAATAGGCATTTTGGCCTGCCGAAATAGCTTTGTTATCCTAGAAAATTACAGCTAAGCTGTTGTGAACTTGAAACTGAACAAGGGCCTTAGAAAGGGCTTTAAAAAACCAATTTAAATCTGTCCTGGCACAATGTAAGGTAATATACTACATGCCATGATTATATACACCCACATTTTTATACAAAGCAACTTCATTTACCCCATTCAATTAAGAAATAACTATGGTCTTTACATTTTCTTCAAATTTACATAAAAATAGTCAAGGGCTCCTAATTAAATTACAAGGCCGTACAAACAAACTTAAATACATTTCAAGATGATACTTTTACAAAAGATGGAGGCTCAAACACAAAAGATAGAAAAATGAACTCCTGTCCCCCTTCAAGCTTGTGGTGGATTGTCATCTGCCCTCCCCTTCCGCTGGCCTGAAAAATGATAAATAATAGGGTGAGCTAAACGCTTAGTAGGAGGTGCCTAAGAAACACCTCTTATGACCCCATGAATCCACATATAGAATAGAAATAAAGAGAACGGGATCATACTATACCGGGGATATAATCCATAACCACAACGTCAAATATAACCATAATTGTCATCAATTCACAAATATACCATGTATGCCAATGAAGTGCAATGCCATGCCCATGTCGCTCCCCTTATCCGAAACATCTCCGTTTCAACTTCCAAGCCGTTAGTGTAATTCGACCCAAGACACATCCAAGGTGTCATGAAAGGAGGATTGACTAACTATCCACGACCACATGGCACCTCCAATGCGTCGCATCTAACCTAGTTAACTCAACCACACTCCCTTCTAGACTATACTAACACCACGGACCACTAAGTGTCTCCTAGGCGTCCGATTTTCGCAAACACATTTCAAAAAAAAATTTCCCAAAAACAATTTCATTTGTTTTCTAAAACACCTTTCCCTTTCTCTTCTATTCCCAATGGATGCATGAATGCTTCATGCTTCTAAGCACAATTCTACTATTGAATTTCACAAATGTTTTCCATAATAAATTTCAAAATGCGTAATTCATGCTTTCATTCAGCATTGATTTAACATAGTAAACATACAAGGTACAAATTCTATTCCACATAGGCATGCTTATAAACAAAGCATCAACTATTACATAATCACATTTCTTATATACATCATTGATGCGCATAAATGTGTACCACTTTAAAGTACCACTTATAACAATAGCACACACACACACACACACACACACATATATATATATATATATATATATATATATATATCAATGTAGAATAAGGCTATTATAAGGGTTTGTCGAACCACAAGGAATGCTAGCTTATGGCAATCAAGATTGTAAGATTAATTTACAGTTTCATTTATGAAAAAAAAAAAAAAAAAATTGGATTGTTTTGTTTGTCACATACATAAACTGAAATTAACTAAAATTACTAAAACAGAATTTAGATTATAAGTAAATGAGATATTAAAGATAATGGTTAGGGAAATGACTTCACCACAAGTCTTGTAAACATACCTAATTGCAATTAACTTGGGGAACAACTTATACATGTAACCATGATATGTAGAAATGCAAGACAACTATAATATCTTCTAGAAAATTATACATTTCAGGACTAAGCATAACCCATCTTTGTTTGGCATGGCTCATTCACCTAAACTAGGTTGTGGTATGAACCATCCTCCCTAGGCATGGCCTATTAAGGTCCTTCAATTGTATGTTACAGCACATAAAATCAGTTAAATATCATAGATTATCTTCAGTTGGTATGAGCCATCTACCTAACTAAATTAATCTAAAGATGTAGCATGGTTCATCTTCCTTAAGTATAATCTATATAAATACTTAATTACATGTCAATATAACCATTGCATAATCTCATCCTTATTGTCACTCTAAGAATGTAAGTAACATAATCATTAAGAAACAATTTCTAAGACAAGATAAAAGTCTCAACAAGATTATATATATAATGAAGCACAAATACATCAAAGTGTAACCTCTAGATTATATAACTTGTCACAAATATGCAAAGTTCCCCAAATTTAGATACAATCAAGACATAATTACTTCGCAAAGATTACATCAAATCCCTAGGAAGGGAGTTAGCCTCTCATGTGCAAGGTGTAAGCCTCCATTGATGATGAAGACTACATCTCCATGAGCTTAGAATTTTGCCCCTTTTTCTTCCTCTCCCTTTCTCAATATTTCTCTCTCTATCTTTTTCTAATTACAACTTAGAGATAGATAATGATGGGTGGTTGATATATAAACTCAAAATGCCCTCCAAAGAGATCATATTTCGTAGCCCTTGAATCATAAAACAGTTGGAGACATCCCTTAAATCAAAGAAACAAACTTTGACTAAATCAAAGTGTGACAACTCAGCATGTTGGCAGAACTAATATGTTATTCTTCTATATCTTTGACCTATCAATTGTTCAAATTAGCCTTTCATCTTACATAAAAAATATAATGCTATGAGTTAGCTTTCTAAATCATCAAACCACTTAGTAATTGGATTTATAACCAGAGAGATATGGTTAAAATACCAAAGGAGTGCAAAGCCTGGTTCTGCCACCTGGAAGCACGTTGGTGTCCCCTTTCTCTCTATTTTTAACCTCTAAAATGTGGGAATTAGACTTCCATTAAAATATACTAAACATAGAGCTCTGAGTCCTCTTTCCGTAGAATCAAACGGTTTGTCATTTGGAGTTCGGAGTAGAGAGTTATGGCCTTTTTACCGAAGGTGCACAGAGCTGATGACATGTGTGCGCGCGAGACAAGGCCTCACGTCGGGACGCAAAATCTCGCATCAGGACGCCAAAACTCACGTCAGGACACGAATTGCTGATGCATGCCCAAATATAATTGTTTTGCATTTCTTCAGCTTGGATGATTGAGTCCTTTTTCATCCAAATGTGTTGCTGAGAGTTTCCATCACATATTTGGGCTATCTCTTTTTGAAAACCACTTGATATCTAGGCCCGATATGACTTGTTCTTCAAAAACCCTTAAAACCTTATTTTTATTCCTTTTTAGCAATTAGACCTGCAAAAACAGAAAAACAAAAAAATGTAGTCAATCTATATACATAAATCAAATAATGGGCTTAAGTCTTGCAAGTAAGGGCGCTTAAATATGCAATATTTGACGCTTATCAATCATTTAAGCATGTTTTCTCCTCAATTAACAATTAACACATAACCACATATCACATGTATAACAATTAAGTCACCTTTGCAAGAATTCACAAAATTTAGGCATGCTTCACAACAATTAATGAAAGATAATTCACCAAAATTCAAGAAAATGTGAATTAGAAACCCCTACTTCTTAAGATGCAAAAACCCCTGAAATGGGTCCTAAAATTTGAAATCCGTAGAGTGCACCAAATGAGGAATTGCTTATATCAATGAGTAGATCTCGCCGTGCTCTCCGATTTGCCGTAAACGGCATCCAAAAATTCCAAGACATGAGAGAGTAAGTGAAGTTTGAAGATTTAGTTAAAAAGAAAAAGAAAAATGAACAAGAAGAGGGTGAGAGAGTTAGCTTACGGGAGAGAGACAATTTGAGGCCAAATATGGCCTCTTGGCCACTAAAATAAAAGTTAGTGGTGGGTCCCACCACTAAAAAATTTCTTTTTCCTTAAATTTTATACCACAAAATCATATATGCTCCAATTACATCATAACCACAAATTTAACATTTAAACAAGTAACTTATGCACAAAATATTTATGCATGATATGCAATGGACCCAAGATAAAATCCCTGTACGCAACAATTCCGGTAGCGGGTCCCACCCGGGATCGTCCGGCGTGTAAAACAAAAAAATGCTAAATTGCCAACCATTACAACCTCTATGCTATGAAACTACACTTTACCAACTCTTCCATCTCTACCTTCCCCGATGATACTGCCTCGATCACTGTGCACACTCGACTCGTGACCTCAGTCACAATAACCCACTAACTTGTCAAAAGGAAAAGGTGTCTATCTGGCAACATCGTTCTCACCGACTCAAAAGACTAAGTTACTCACCATCACCTCGACTGATGCACAACCCCCGTCACCTACCTAATAACATACAACAACTCATACTCTCCAATCCACCCTCTGATCATACCCCAAACCATTCTGCTCATCAATACTAAACATCATGCCATAATGCCTCTACTACCATCATCCTCGAATGATAACTCAAACATCTCATCTCACCATATCACCAAGTCACTACCAAGTAATTCTTCCTACGACACCATCATAACGAAAGAATAAGCATTACTCTTGATACCTCCCACAACAGTCATTACTTACCATTAGAAAAGAATCTCCAAACCGTAATGCCATTCTGGAAAATTCTCAAAACAAAAATAAGCCTAAAACCCAGAATGCTCAACACCCAACTGTCACCTCAATACTATCGACGATGCCATCAGTCATTAACGCTTAACCGACAACTCAATCTATTTTTCCTAAGACAATCTACATGCCTAAACAAGAAAACTTCGTACTCTAGGTTCAACGTCACTACCTCCCTTTTTGACCCCGACAAAAGTCGAATGGGGTTACCAACTAGACCTACAAGATCACCCTTGTCCCAGTCATTCTTATCATCAGTCTAACTCTTCGGCTTCTCAAACAACCAGCACTATTTCCTGATATCCCAGACACAACATAAAATTTAACTCTAGTCCACAACTTTCAATTTCAAAAACACAATCCATGTAGTAACACAATATCCGTCATCAATCATATCATCCGCAAACAACCGAGAACTTCAATGACTTCATACAACCTATTTTATCATGCAACCCTGCACTACCCAGTCTAAACTAACCCTTATGCACCACCTCGAGACTCTCTCAATAGCCGTGCCAACTTAATCATGCTTGTTAGCCGAGCTATGCAATCAATTCTCCATGAGTCGATTACCTGCGACATGCTCCTGAAGTTTCCCGAAATAGGAAATCACCTCTCAACCAACCATAACCAACACACTCCCTTAGACCATACCAGAACACTCGCAATACACACCTACAACCCATAGACCACATTCGTGACTCAAACAACCTCTGTCACACAATAATGTTTCCAATCTTTACCATTTTCCATTTTCTGAATTTTTTTGTTTTTGCGAAGGCATTTTTGTATTTTTTTTGTTTTATGTGCTGGGAGTGTCCAAGAGTTTGTTGGGACATTTTCTTGAGTTTAGGACTCTTGGAAATGCAAGGGTTGCCATTTCGGTATTTTTCTATATTCGGGCCAGACGATCCCGGGTGGGACCCGCTACCGGAATTGTAGTGCACGGGAGTTGTGTCTTGGGCCATTTACATATCATACATATTTATTTGTGTAAAATTTTAATGTTGTAAGTAATTTGTGCGGTTGTAATAATTGGTGCACAAATGTTTAAATTTTGTGGTGTAAAAATTTCAAGGGTGGGATTTTTGTGAATGGAGGGACCCACCACTTGATTTTTATTGGCCAAGAGCCAATTTAGTCCAATTCTTTCTCTCTCCCTGTAAATTTCTCTCTCACTCTCTTGTTCTTCATTTTTCTTTTTCTTTTGCTACAAAAAAATTCAAGTTTTAATTACTTCTTCATCTCTTGGAGTTTTTGGATGTCGTTTACGGCAAAACGGAGAGCACTGCGAGATCTATGTGTGAGTACAAGCAATTTCAGTTTTGGTGCACCCTAGGGAGTTCAAAATCTAGGGCATAAATTGGGGTTTTTCTCTAATTAAGAGGTAGGGGTGTTCTAATGCATGAATTATTATACTTTTGTGAGTTTTCTAACTTAAATTGATGTCTAACATGTTCAATTGGTGTAAAATTTGTGCAAAACTATGTTTAAATGATAAGCATGGAATATATGTGACTACATGTTAGTTGTTTTATGGTAATTAATCATGTTAGTTGTTTTATGGTGATTAAACATGCTTGCATGAAGTTGAATCCATGCCTTATATGCTTGTTATGTAAAAGTCAATATTAAATGAGAGCTTTAGTTATATAGTTTAGAGAATTTCCCTTGCATAACATGTGTGAAAATGTTATGGTTATATTGATGATTAGAAGCATAAAGTACTCATGCATTCATTTGTTAAAGGAAAAAGGGGGAAAAGTGTTTTTAAAACAAATGAAATTGTTTTGGAAAAATGTTTTCTAAAAGTGTTTGCGAAAATCGGACGCCTGGAAGGTACCTAGTGGTCCGTGATGTTAGTGTAGTCTAAAAGGGAGTGTGGTTGAGCTAACTAAGCCGGATGTGACACCTTGGAGGTGCCTTGTGGTCATGGATAGTTAGTCAACCCTCTTTTCGTGATGCCTTGGAGGTGCCTTGGGTCGGATTACACTAATAGTTTGGTTGTTGAAACGGAATTCTTTCAGAAATAAGGAGTGGCATTTGCATAACATTACACTTCATAGCATTTGTAATAAATCCGTGATCGGTTGATATTTGCTATATGCTTGTTGTTATGGTTGAGAGCATGTGATCCCTATGGCATGAACTCGTTCTTTTTTGTCTACTCATTGTATGGATTTACGGGGCTATAAGAAGAGTGTCTTAGACACTTCCTACTGAGCTTATGCCTCCCCCAATATTTAACATTTTTCAGGTTCAGGTAAAGAAGTAGCGGATGATAACCCACCACCATTCTAGATGAAATTGGGACTTTAGTTGATGTTGTATTTTGTGCATGTAGTCTAGGCCTTTTTGCAAAGTTCTAAACGAAGTTCTTGGAAATGTATATTTTTTGTAAACCTTTGTGTTTTTACTAAAAATTGTAAAGAACCATGTATAAAAGCGTTGATGTAACTTCTAGTTGCATGTTATAATTTATATTCATCAATCTTATATGTGTATGGTATGGAATCACTCAGTTTTAAAGATCCATTTTTGATAATTGTCCACTCTCAGGTGCATGGAGTTTTTCTGCAAATTTTTAGCCCACAAGACCATTTCGGTCGACCGAAATGGCCACTTCGGTCGACCGAACCATCCAAAGACTTCATTTACTATCTAGATCAGAACCGGCCAACCGAAATGAACACTTCGATTGACCGATACAGGTGCTATTTTGGTTGGGCGAAGCACCACTTCGTTCGACAGGTTTGGCTACTGTTCGTGCATCTTGTCCTCTTCCCTTGGTGAAGTTAATCTTGAGTCTTGGGAAGTCGCCTGGGGTCCTTATGGATTATGATAATGAAGTAAATAATGATGTAACATACTGAATTTGATGGTATTAACTTAGGTGACCTCAGGTTTAGGTAAGGACCCGGTTAACAGTTCGGACCTACGGGTTCGAGTCGTTACAAAATTGGTATCAGTGCAATGGTTTGAATACCATTAGGACGGGTAGAGGCTGTGATATCTCTCGATTTTAAAGCCGCGGGTGATCAAGTCCGAGCACAGATTTGAGTGATACCAAACAATTAAGTATGTAAATGAACACAGAATACAAAAAGAATTTAAAAATAAATAATTAAATAAGATGAAAAGAATTCTAATGAATAAAACCTCAAAAAACTAATTATATAATCCTCCAATATAAGTACAACTCGGGAATCCATCTAGTGGACCCCTATTAAAATCCCAACTGAAAATAAATAACTGAAACGAAATCTAAACCTAAACCATGAAGGGAAATCCTACGTAGTTGAAAGAGTGAGTGACTGTCTCTGCTCAGCACGAGCAAGCTCTAAGATTGGAACCGTCTGATACCTGAAAAATAATAGTGGGTCAGGCGGCCCACAAACAAGTTCTACTCTAACTACAATCCAAACAGAGACCCGATATGCAGATACATCCTAGATAACTTAATAATTGATCGGTTGTCAATTATACATTAACTTTTGCAATAGCACAAATCATTATAAAATAGGGCTATTGTTCGGGTAAGTCGAACCACTAGGACTGCTAGTTTATGGCAACCAAGGTGTCTAAAATCACTTTTAGAATGATGAAGGGTTATAGAGGTTTATTGGATTGTCACTAAAATTATGAATTTAATTTGTATAAAATGATAAATGACAAAGAGTTAAAGAGTTAAATATAATGTAAAGGGGCTAAGGAAGTGAATCCACTACCAACCCTATACACATGCTAGATAAAGACTAAATTGGGGATAACAATATATATGATGGTCATAAAATATATAGTAACACATAGTTGCCATATAATTGTCACGAAGTTCATTAAATCACAAAGCAAGAATAATCCATCAAAGGTTCATATATTTGAACTACCTAAACTAGGGTGTAGCCTTAAACATACTTACTTAAACAAGGATTATCAAGCCCCTAATCAAATGATGAAGTACATGAAGTTAGGAATCAAGCATAAACCATCAAAGGGAATACCTAAGTAATAGACTATCAAGGTTCTCTATCAACATGCCATTAAAACCATTCCATAACCCTATTTTCATTGTCACTATGAAAATGCAAGCAATATGATTAATATAAAAAACCATCTAAGACAAGATAATTAACTTAAAATAACTATTTATAGACATTGGAATCCATTACAACAAGTAAGAGGCTCTAGATCATGGATAGACCAAAATTATACATTATTATCCCCAATATAGAAGTTAAGCTAGAACATACTTACAAGGGAGGGCTTCATCACCTCCTTAGATAGGGATTTAGTTACCCATGGATGCAAGGAATGAAGGAGAAGAAGAGTCTCCACCCTCCATTTTTGCACCTTCAGCAAGCTAGAACTCCAACCTCTCTAACACACTACTTTCTCTTTCTAAAACTTGATCCAAAGTGAGATACCTAAAAATCCCAACCTTAAGGGCTTTTTCTAACCAAAAGGATCACATTTCCTTCCATTTTCGTGCCCCTACAACCTTAGGAGCATTCAGGACCACACAAAAAAGGGTTAAGGGGACAGCCTTGAAAGAAACAATGTAGCCATACCCACTTATCTGCAAATCGGCGAGCGCCCGCGGCTGACTGAAAATCAATGATGGCCACTGGATGGTTTAGTGGGTGCCCGCAGGTTTCCGGTGGGAGCCCACGGTGCTGATGGCGGGGGCCCGCGAGTCTGTGGCGGGGCCCCGCGGCGATAAGAGCCTACTGGTGTAATCAGCGAGCGCCCGCGGCGGCTAGGCGGGCGCCCGCGGAAGCATGGCAATTCTTTTCACCCCCTTCTTGAATCACACAGGATTGGTCCATTGACGCGGTCTTCATTCTGAGTGATATGCCGCAAAATTTATACACATGATGGCTAAAAAACTTGGCTCAAATAACAGTTCCCAACACGGCTTGCTTTGGTTCTTCAAAGGATCGACAAAACCACTTCTTTAACCATATTTGGGGAAACCGACCTGAAAGAAGACGGAAATAAACAAATAAAGCTAAACTGTACATTATAATCCACAAATGAAATTAACTAATGCAATTAAGGGTGCTTGAATATGCAATATTCGGCGCTTATCAACAATAACTATCTAGTCCATAAATATATATATATATATATATATATATCCACACTAAGGGACTCTCACTGGACTACAAAGAGGGTCTCAACTTAAATAGAAAGTAACATGCAAAACGCACCTGAAGTGGGTATGAGTACCTAAGCCTAACAGGGTATACCTCACCTATCATAGTCAGTTATGCATCCCACTGCATATACGCTCCTAACCATAGACTTTGAGACTTAAGCTCATATCGCGATACTATAATTATATATTTATAATCCATCCAAAACCAAAGTGGTGTTGTTGCCATGACACGAAATATAGGTAGGATTTAATATTATAATTAAACCATTCCCTTGTTCCAGAATAGGTAGGAATTAGCGTTTTGATCTAATCCGTACCTAATATGCCACCGTCCTATACCGGTGCATATAATCCATAAAAGAAATCCAATAATTGACAAAACAGAATAAGCAATTCATCAATTAAAATCTAGAATAGGTAGGAGTTAGCGTTTTGATCTAATTCGTACCTAATATGCCACCGTCCCATACCGGTGCATATACTCCACAAAATAAATCCAATAATTGACAAAACAGAATAAGCAATTCATTAATTAAAATCCAGAATATGATATAATGATAATCAGAAATATAAACTGAGCACATTATACTGAAACAACCAAAAGTAAATTTCATAATAATCCATTTAATTTGCTAAAACAATAACTAGCAATTAAAACTTCTGTATTGACCACTATCCTAGCATTGACCAATAATCCTAGGTCTTTAACATGATATAAACATCATTTAAAACCCCCCCCCCCCCCCCCGGTTCAAGCTCAGAATTTCACTTTATCCCCCGGAGTCCGAAAAATATCAAAAAAACACCCGTAGTGGTGTTTCAGCAAAGGAGCCGGCTCTCTTTCACAGAGAGCCGTGGGCTAAAAATAAAGGGAGCCAGCTCCATCCCTTTGAGAGTCGGCTCTGTCCCTGCTTCCCATCATCTTCTTCACCTCCAGTGATGATTAAAACCCTCTATAATGTTTTGTTTAGGTTCCCAGAGGTCAGTCTATGTCCCAAAACTATCCCAAAAACTTTTTAAAACACTCTATGCATCATCAACAACAATTAACGTACACAAAACGTAACAATTAATACAATAATTCAATCTCAATTATCAACATGTCACAATGTTTTAAACTCAGAATCACATACATAATTAATCAGTTTTAATGTCCGTTTAGCTCCTAGAGACTATCTAGGCGTGCACAGAACACAGGTCAAAAGGGAAAGAATAAGAAAGAGAACTTGCCTTTGGTTTCAGTTTTGAAACCTTAAACTGCCTTCTCTAGTAATTCTGACGACCTTGGTTGCTTTCACTAACCTCTGTTGCTCCTGGTTCAACCCACGAGCAAGCTTCAATCACCCCTCCTTGGTTCAACCCTTAACTCTTGCCAAACTCTAATTCTCCTTTCTCAGTTCTCTCTCGAACCCCTCTGTTCTTTCTCTCTGCCTCTACTACTACGTGAATATGGTTCCCAAACCCTTAGCAGACGTACAACATATATATATATATATATATATATATATATAGGCGTATAAACCTAATTATAATTATAATAAGAAAAGGAAAAGAAAACTAAAATAATTACATAACTAAGTCGGCTATATCCCACAACGTGATTACCTAGAAGAATATAAAACCCTAATTTAACATTATTAAAATCTATAATTAAATTAACCTCATAACCTAATTAATGAAAATAAATAATTAAATTTTCACATAAGCATACATTAATAAAACAAATAATGCAATTAAATACTTAAACAATTACACAAATAGGCAAATAATAAAATAAGTAAATAAAAAATGTAATAAATCAATTAATTAAAATATCGAGACTATCATTTTAAAATTAGGGGTATTACATTCTTCCCCCCTAACAAAAAGAATTCTGTTTTTGGAATTCGCTCTTACCTTCTTCCATAATTTCAGGAAATTGCGAGGGAATGACATCCTCCCATTCCCAAGTAGACTCAGCCTCATTGTGGTGACTCCACTGAACACACACTAAAGGGATAACCTTATTACGAAGAATTTGATCCCGACGGTTGACAATACGACACGGTGGCTCCAAATATGTTGCATCCGGCTGCAACTCAATCTCCTCAACATCGATATGCTTGTAATGATCCTCATCTCGAAGAAATTTCCGTAACATGGAAACATGGAACACATTGTGCACACGAATGATCCGAAAGTGCCAACCGATAAGCTACAACTCCAACTCGATCCGTAATCATGAATGGACAGACAAACCGCGGTGACAACTTCCCTTTCTTCCCAAAGCGCATTACTCTTTTCATAGGAGACATTTTGAGAAAAACTTGATCCCAAACCTGAAACTCCAATGCACGAGTATGACGATCTGCATAACTCTTCTGCTTACTCTAAGCAGTACGCATGCGATCCCTAATAAGAGCAATCTTTTCAGAAGTATCCTTAATGAACTCAGGACCCAAAAATCTGCTCTCTCCAACCTCCATCCAACAAATAGGAGATCGACCTGGTCCGTCGTACAATTCCTCAAACGGTGCCATACCAATAGTTTACTGGAAGCTATTATTATATGCGAACTCTACAAGTGGCAAATAATCCTTCCAGTGGCCCTTGAAGTCAAAAACACACGAATAAAGCATATCCTCTATGATCTGATTAACCCTCTCAGTCTGTACATCAGTATAAAGATGATTAGCAATGCTAAAATGTAACTCTGTACTCAAAGCCTCCTGAAATTTTTTCCAAAATCTGGACACAAAGCTTGAATCCCTTTCCGATATAATAGATAACGGAATACCATGTAACTTCACAAAGTCCAAAAAAATGCTCTCCCATTTCTACTCTGGTATAGGTAGTGGCTGTAGAGCTCCTGGCAGCCTCTGATGATCAATCTTGACCATCTGACAAGTATTACACTGAGAGACAAAAATAGCAATATCCTTTTTCATACCTGCCCACCAAAACTGCCGCTTCATATCCTGATACATTTTGTCTCCTCCTAGATGAACAGAAAACTCAGAATGATGAGTCTCATTCATCACATTCTTCCTCAAATCATCAGCAAAAGGTACTCCTAAACGCCCTTTTTACCTTAAACTTCCATTAATCCCAACATAGTAAAATGGAACCTCCGCAGAAGCTATCTCTATAACTTTGTCAATACACTGCTGATCCGTGAGTTGTGCCTTCAAGACCTTGTGAATGATAGAAGGTGTAACTACCATACAAGCCATAAAAGTATTAGACAACTCATCAACTGTCTTCCAAGCATTCCACTCAATGGTAAATAAAGCAGAAAGACTCGCATAAGGTTAACGACTGAGTGCAATTGCCACCACATTCACTTTCCCTGGATGATACTATATAGAGAAATAATAGTCCTTTACAAACTCCAACCATCGGCGCTATCTCATAATCAGCTCCTGCTGAGTGAACAAATACTGTAGACTCTTGTGATCGCTAAATAATCTGAAGGACTCTCCCAACAGATAATGCCTCCACATGCGTAAGGCAAAGACCACAGCTGCCAACTCAAAATCATATGTTGGATAATTAAGCTTATGAGGCTTAAGCTTACAAGATCCATACAAAATTAATCATTCTTCCTGCATCAAAACACACCCAAGACCTTTCAAACAAGCATCTGTGTAGACAAAATACTCTATGCCGCTCTGTAGAGTAGACAGAACTGGTGCAGAAGTCAACTTGCTTTTTAGCTCATCAAAAGCTTTCTAACAGTGTACATCCTATACAAACCATACACACTTCTTAGTTAAGTGAGTGAGTGGTCCCGCTATCTTCGAAAACCCCTGAATGAACCTACGATAATATCCTGCCAATCTGAGGAAACTCCGAATCTCGGTAGGTGAAGTAGGTTATCCCCATTCTACCACTACTAAATCCTTGGCTGGATCTACAGCTATTCCCCTTTCTGACATACGTAACCCAGAACTTCACTTCCCACTGCCAAAATTCACACTTCTCAAACTTGGCATATAACTGGTGTTCACGAAGTGTCCATAATACTATGCAAAGATGTCTAGCATAATCATCCTCTGGCTTAGAATAAATCAAAATATCATCAATAAATATGATGACAAATTGATCTAAGTAAGCCCTGAAGACTCTGTTCATTAAATCCATGAAGACTACTGGTGCGTTAGTCAATCCGAACGGTATGACACGAAACTCATAAGATCCATATCTAGTGAGAAACACTGTCCTAAGAACATCTTGCTTCCTAACCCGAAGTTGATGATATCCAGAACGCAGATCAATTTTAGAGAAGTATGTAGCTTCCTTCAACTAATCAAGAAGATAATCAATCCTGGACAAAGGGTACTTATTACGTATAGTAATCTTGTTCAATTCCTTGTAATATACACACAGGCGAAGTGAACCATCCTTCTTTTCTATGCATAAAATTGATGTTCCCCAAGGTGAAGTACTTCTGCGAATAAAACCCTAACTGAGCAATTGCTGAATCTGATCCCTCAGCTCTCGCATCTCTACTGGTGCCATCATGTACGGTACTCTAGCAATAGGTATAGTGCCTGGAGCTAAATCAATCACAAAGTCTATCTCTCGACTAGGTGGCAATCCTGGAATCTCTTGAAAAACATCCAAAAATTCCTATACAATTGGTATGCTATCCAATGACACACTAATCTCCTCCTCCGTTTCCTCCTCCATATGGAATAAATAAGTGCTAGTGGCCACATTAAAACGTGGCATAGCGACTACGTACATACCCTGACCAAGTATGGTGAAAACAACAGACCTATCATAACAATTAACTTAGGTATGGTAGTGAGATAACCAATCCATCCCAAGTGTCACAATATAAGTGTGCATGTCCAGGACCGATAGATTGGCTAGAAATCTGAGTCTACCAAAATCTACTGTCACAGACCCATTACTTTTATGTAAAATGGCAGTATCGCCGATCAGTGTAGAACCACCATGTAGTCGATCACACACTTGTGTCACTAACTAAACTATAAAAACCCAAAATTGCTGAATACTCCGTAGAGCAAAACATATAAGGTATACAAAATACTTCGAAATCTACTCACGTTTAGAATATTACTCTATCTTGAGAATTCTTCCTTTGATATCAAACTTACCGTATTGATTTACACAAGTTCTTTTATAAACGCCTTGGTAATCGTCTTATACCCACACAGCATAGTTATAAGCAAAAATTTATTTGCCTGACCAAATACCAATCACTCTACTGTGATATTCCTTTATCATCGCAGCATACACATTCCAAAATAGTTTAATAAAACCATTTATGTAACTATCACTAAAATGCTCTCATAAACCACAATAGAAATACCAAAACTACCAGTTCACTTTATTAAGAACTTTTTTAAACCATATACATCAAAACGAAAAATCATAGTATATTCTTTACAATATTACTAGTGTACATAATTTAAACAGTAATATACTTCCAATAATACTTCCACTACCACAAGTAATAAAGATCACTCTTACAAGAGCCATCCTCCTTATGATTCGGTACCCTCCTGTTTGGACTGCCCGGTATCTCCTCGTTTAGGACACTGCCTGGAAGTGTGACCAAACTCTCCACAAGTATGGCAAGTACCCCTAAAAGTACCAAATGGCCTCCTCTACTAGTTAGCCTGTGGCTGATCCCGTCTTGCCTGTAGTCCATCATTATGATGTCTCTGTGCTAACCCAAGACATTGGTTGGCTGTATGCCCATAATCTCCGCAGTTAAAACAATTACCTTTATACACATTTTGCACCACCGGTACTGCTTCGAGTGTCTGCTGAACGTGTGATTGTTTCTGAAGTGCAGTTGTTACTCCTACAGCTATAGCCTGAGCAATGATGTAAATTAACTGAGGAGAATACTCTGGATTCCTGCCTTGATTGTAGCCCCGATCTTGAGACTCTTAAGTCTGCTATACATCCTCCTGCTCGATGCGTAACTGACCACCTTCTTCCTGCCCTCTTCCTGAAACCTAGGCAGTTGCTGCTCTTCCTCAACTTGTGGATGCCGTGGGAACTCCTGCTGCCTACGTGCCGCTCCCATTCGCCGCCTGTTGTTCCGTCTGGTTCTAGCATTAACCATTCTGTTAACACTGAAAAACAGACATCAGCATGATTTAAATGGACCGTATAAAAATACAATGAATCCTAAACTTAAGCTCTAATCAAGATAATACGTTACGCGGAAGTCTTAGTACGAAATAACCCTAGAGACACTGAACTTGGATTGTTCTGATACCAACTGTGATACCCCTCGATCCTAGAGCCATGGGTGATCAAGTCCAAGCATAGATCCGAGGGATACCAAACAATTAAGTATGTAAATGAACACAAAATACAAAAAGAATTTAGAAATAAATAATTAAATAAGTTGAAAAGAATTCTAATTAATAAAACCTTGAAAAATTAATTATATAATCTTCTAATATAAGTACAACTCGGGAATCCATCTAGTGGACCCCTATTAAAATCCCAACTAAAAATAAATAACTGAAACGAATCCAAAGCTAAACCATGAAGGGAAATCCTACATAGTAGGAAGAGTGAGTGACTGTTTCTGCTCAGCACGAACAAGCTCTAAGACTGGAATTATCTGATACTTGAAAAATAATAGTGGGTCAGGCCCACGAATAAATTCTACTCTAACTACAATCCAAACAGAGACCCGATATGCAGATACATCCTAGATAACTCAACAATAACTATCTAGTCCATAAATATATATATCCATACTGAGGGACTCTCACTGTACTACAAATGGAGTCTCAACCTGAATAGAAGGCAACATGCAAAACGCACCTGAAGTGGGCATGAGTACCTAAGCCTAACAAGGTATACCTCAACCTATCATAGCCAGTTCGATCTAATCCGTACCTAATATGCTACCGTCCCATTCCGGTGCATATAATCCACAAAACAAATCCAATAATTGACAAAACAGAATAAGCAGTTCATTAATTAAAATCCAGAATATGATATAATGATAATCAGAAATATAAACTGAGCACATTATACAGAAACAACCAAAAGTAAATTTCATAATAATCTATTTAATTTGCTAAAACAATAACTAGCAATTAAAACTTCCGTAATCCTTGATAGCATACAAATTAATATTTAAATTTTATGATGTCCATTATCCTAGCACTGACCAATAATCCTAGGTCTTTAACATGATATAAACATCATTTAAAAACCCCCCCATTCAAGTTCAGAATTTCACTTTATCCCTCGGAGTCCGAAAAATACCAAAAATACACCCGTAGGGGTGTTTCAGTAAAGGAGCCGGCTCTCCCATTCATGGAGTCAGCTCTCCTTCATGGAGAGCCGGCTCTCTCACTTAGGGAGCCTACTCTCTCTCTCAGAAAGAGCCGCGGGCTAAAAATAAAGGGAGCCGACTCCATCCTTTTGAGAACCGGCTCTGTCCCTGCTTCCTATCATTTTCTTTGCCTCCGGCGATGATTAAAACCCTCTGTAATGTTTTGTTTAGGTTCCTAGAGGTCAATCTATCTCCCAAAACTATCCCAGAAACTTTTTAAAACACTATATGTATCATCAACAACAATTAACGTACACAAAATGAAACAATTGATACAATAATTCAATCTCAATTATCAACATGTAACAATAGTTTAAACTTTGAATCACATGCATAATTAATCAATTTTAATGTTCGTTTAGTTCCTGGAGATTATCTAGGCATGCACAAAACACAGGTCAATGCGAAATAGCAAGAAATATAACTTGCCTTTGGTTTCAGTTTTGAAACCTTAAACTGTCTTCTCTAGTAATTTCGGCAACCTTGGTTGCTTTCACAGACCTCTGTTGCTCCTGGTTCAACCCATGAGTAAGCTTCAATCACCCCTCATTGGTTCAACCCTTAACTTTAGCCAAACTCTAATTCTCCTTTCTCAGTTCTCTCTCGAACCTCTCTATTCTTTCTCTCTGCTCCACTACTACGTGAATAGGTTCCCAAACCCTTGGCAGACATACAACATATATATATATATATATATATATATATATATATATATATATAGGCATATAAACCTAATTCTAATTATAATAAGAAAAGGAAAAGAAAACTAAAATAATTATATAAGTAAGTCGGCCATATCCCGCAACGTGATTACCTAAAAGAATATAAAACCCTAATTTAACTTTATTAAAATCTATAATTAAATTAACCTCATAACCTAATTAAAAAATTAATGAAAACAAATAATTAAATTTTCACATAAACATACATTAATAAAACAAATAATGCAATTAAATACTTAAACAATTACACAAATAGGCACAAATAGGCAAATAAGTAAATAAAAAAATGTAATAAATCAATTAATTAAAATACCGAGACTATCCTTTTAAAATTAAGGGTATTACAGAGGACTACCTAGGGTCGCATAGGAAGTTGAATTACATGTTTATAAGCTTATGTGTTAAGGTGTTTGAAAAGTATGTCCAACTGCTTAATTGTTTATGTGTTTACGGTTTTAAAAGGTATGTTTATTTGTTAAGTGTTTACATACTTACGTGTTTAAATGCCAGTATATATAAATGAAATGTACATGTTATTTGAAAGCATGTTGATTGTGATAAGATGACAAGTATGAGGAATATGGTGACGGCAAGTGGTAGGCACGATGTGTGCAGTGTCATTTTAGTGATAATATGACAAGTGATGAACACAGTATATGCAAGCATGTTTCATATAGTATTGTGGGTTACAGTCATTTTGTGTATATATATATAACTTAATGTAATTATGTGTTTATGCGGTTAAGTGTTTATGCGGTTAAGCATTGGCATGGTTGCTAGAATGACAGAGTACTGGTTGAAGTAGAGATGGTTATGTGAGTTTTGACCTGAGTATGTGAGGAGCTCGGTTACTCCAGGGTTATTTCGGTACCGGTTTTTATCGAACGAACGGCGTGGGCTTCTAGCTCGTCGATTGAGCTATTGGTGTGTAGTCATTTTGATTTTCTTGTTGTATTTTGTGCGGTGCTTAGAGCACGACTTTAGAATGGGTTTGGTTCGAGTTCATATTTTATGGCACGGTGTCCGTAGCGTGTATGAGTTTCATGCATCAGTGGATGGGTTCCTATGACCGTGGAGGTCGGGTGTATGAGAGAGGGTTTCGAGAGAGGAAGGTATGACCTTAGAAGGTTTGGGTTTATGACTTGGGTCACGGTTTGGTGCGGAGGTTCTTTTCAAACCGGTCATGGTAGGCTTGACAGAGATTGTCTAAGTCATGGATGTGGTCTATGGGTTGTAGGTGTGTATTGCGAGTGTTCTGGTACGGTCTAAAGGAGTGTGTTAGTTATGGTTGGTTGAGAGGTGATATCCCATTTCGGAAAACTACAGGAGGGTGTCGCAGGTAATCGACTCATGGAGAGTTGATTGCATGGCTCGGCTGGCGAGTAGGATTAAGTTGGCACAGTTATTGAGAGAGTCTCGAGGTGGTGCATAAGGGTTAGTTTAGGCTGGGTAGTACAGGGTTGCATAATAAGGCAGGTTGTATGAGGTTATTGAAGTTCTCGGTCGTTTACGGATGATATGATTAATGGCGGGTATTGTGTTACTACATGGATTGTGTTTTTTAAACTGAAAGTTGTGGACTAGAGTTGAATTTTATGTTGTGTCTGGGATATCAGGAGATAGTGTTGGTTGTTTGAGGAGCCGAAGAAGTAGACTGATGATAAGAATGACTGGGATGAGGGTGATCTTGTAGGTCTAGTTGGTAGCCCCATTCGACTTTTGTCGGGGTCAGTCCCTCTTTAGCACGATGTCAGGTTAAAGGTCATTGATTGTTTCTACTGGTCGTGCACAGTGAGAGCATGATACTGTGCGTCGTGTCAATGTGACAGTGTAGACTCAGATGATTTGTCTCGGGTGATGAGGTGTGTCAAGTAGTATCAATTGTCCAATAAAGGGTTGTGGTGCCACCATTGACTGTTAAAGATCTTGTTTCGAGGATTTGTGTCTTGGGTACAGAATAGCACGCTTTACTAATTTGGTGACTAATGTTTATGTAATCATTGGGAGACTCATTGTTTAATCATCTTGAAGTTGTTAAGTATAATGATTGTCTTATAGTGTGAATTGTAGTCGTTGATACGATTATGAGATGGTGCAGCCACGTATTAGATAGCAAGTGTTTGGTCTGTCCTTGTTTGGCACTTAGTGTGTCCTTTGAAGGATAAGTGCAGGTTGGATGTTGTCATGTTCTGGGGTCTTGTGACTATTTTTCTTTTGGGCTTTAGAGTCTTTTATGGCAGTGTAGAGTGGATCGATATCCGTTTTGAGTCGAGTATAGTGTAAAGCATAGCAGCTAGTTTTGTGCTGTAATATTTTGAGAGATGAGTACTTTCATAAGGTGGTGAGAATTTGATTTTTCCTGGCAGTGGTTTTGATTGCCTGGTGATGTTCAGTGTCAAAGGCAGTATTATTAGTGAGTTCATGGTCTTGTGGTTTTGTGAGGTGTTTTCGGGAAGTCTGTGGCTGTGGGCTTCCTTCTTTAAGGAGGGTAGATTTCGAGGATGAAATCTTTTAAGGAGGGTAGATTGTAATGTTTCTAATTTTTACCATTTTCCATTTTCTGAAATTTTCTATTTTTGCGAGGGCATTTTCGTCTTTTCTCGTTTTGTGTGCTTGGAGTGTCCGAGAGTTTGTTGGGACATTTCCTTGAGTTCAGGACTCTTGAAAATGCAAGGGTTGCCATTTCGGCATTTTTCTATTTTCGGGCCGGACGGTTCCGGGTAGGACCCGCTATCAGAATTGTGGTGCACGGAAGTTGTGTCTTGAGCCATTTACATATCATACATATTTATTTGTGTATAATTTTAATGTTTTAAGACACTAGTGTTTATATTTTGTGGTGTAAAAATTTCAAGGGTGGGATTTTTGTGAATGGAGGGACCCACCACCTGATTTTTAGTGGCCAAGAGGCCACTTCAGCCCCATTCTTTCTCCCTCCCCATAAATTTCTCTCTTTCTTTTATTCTTCATTTTTCTTTTTCTTTTCCTACAAAAAAATTCAAGTTTTAATTATTTCCTCATCTCTTGGAGTTTTTGGATGCCATTTGCGGCAAAACAGAGAGCACAGCGAGATCTACGCATGAGTACAAGCAATTTCAGTTTTGGTGCACCCTAGGGCGTTCAAAATCTAGGGCATAAATTGGGGTTTTTTCTCTAATTAACAGGTAGGGGTGTTCTAATGCATGAATTCTTGTACTTTTGTGAGTTTTCTAGCTTAAATTGATGTCTAGCATGTTCAATTAGTGTAAAATTTGTGCAAAACTATGCTTAAATGATAAGCATGGAATATATGTGACTACATGTTAGTTGTTTTATGGTGATTAAACATGCTTGCAAGAAGTTGAATCCATGCCTTATATGCTTGTTATGCAAAAGTCAATATTGAATGAGAGCTTTAGTTATATAGTTTAGAGAATTTGCCTTGTATAGCATGTGTGAAAATGCTATGGTTATATTGATGATTAGAAGCATGAAACACTCATGTATTCATTTGGGAAGGAAAAAGGGGAAAAATGTTTTTAAAACAAATGAAATTGTTTTGGAAAAATGTTTTCTAAAAGTGTTTGCAAAAACCGGACGACTGGGAGGCACCTAATGGTCCGTGATGTTAGTGTAGTTTAGAAGGAAGTGTGGTTGAGCTAACTAGGCCGGATGTGACGCATTGGAGGTGCCTCGTGGTCGTAGATAGTTAGTCAACCCTTCTTTCGTGATGCCTTGGAGGTGCCTTGGGTCGGATTACACTAACAGTTTGGTTGTTGAAATGGGATTATTTCAGAAATGGGGAGTGGCATTTGCATAACATTACACTTCATGGCATTTGTAGTAAATCCATGATCGGTTGATATTTGATATATACTTGTTGTTATGGTTGAGAGTATGTGATCCCTATGGCATGAACCCGTTCCTTTTTATCGACTCATTGTATGAATTCACAGGGCTATAAGAAGTGTGTCTTAGACACTTCCTACTGAGCTTATGCTCACCCCATTATTTAATATTTTTCAGGTTCGGGTAAAGAAGTAGCGGATCGCAACCTACCACCATTCTAGACGAGATTGGGATTTTAGTTGATGTTGTATTTTGTACATACAGCCTAGGCCTTTTTGCAAAGTTCTAAACGAAGTTCTTGGAAATGTATATTTTTTGTAAACCTTTGTGTTTTTGCTAAAGATTGTAAAGAACCATGTATAAAAGCGTTGATGTAACTTGTAGGTGCATATTATAATTTATATTCATTAATCTTGTATGTGTATGGTATGGAATCACTCAGTTTTAACGATCCATTTTTGACAATTGTTCACTTGCAGGTGCATGGAGTTTTTCTGCAAATTTTTAGCCCACAGGACCATTTCAGTCGACCGGAATGGCCACTTCGGTTGACCGAACTGTCCAGAGACTTCATTTACTATCCAGATCAGAATAGTCCGACCGGAATGAACACTTCGGTCAACCGGTACAGGTGCTATTTCGGTTGGCCGAAGCACTACTTCGGTTGACCGGTTTGGATACTGTTCGTGTATCTTGTCCTCTTCTTTTAGTGAAATTAATCTTGAGTCTTGGGAAGTCGCCTGGGGTCCTTGTGGATCATGATAATGAAGTAAATAATGGTGTAACATATTGAATTTGATGGTATTAACTTAGGTGACCTCGGGTTTAGGTAAAGACCCAGTTAATGGTTCAGACCTACGGGTTCGGGTCGTTACACACACCTACCACGATCGATTCGAAAAGAACCTCCGCACCAAACCGTGACCCAAGTTACAAACCCTAACCTCCTAAGGTCATACCTTCCTCCCTTGAAACCCTCACTCACACACCTGACCTCCACGATCACAGGAACCCATCCACTGATGCATGAAACTCACACATGCTATGGACACCATGCCATAAAATATGAACTCGAACCAAACCCATTCTAAAGTTGTGCTCTAAGTACCGCACAAAATGCAACAAGAAAATCAAAATGACTACACACCAATAGCTTAATCCATGAGCTAGAAGCCCACATCATTCGTTCGATAAGAACCGACACCTAAATAACTCTGGAGCAACCGAGCTCCTCACATACTTAGGTCAAAACTCACACAACCATCTCTGCTTCAACCAGTACTCTGCCGTTCTAACAACCATGCCAATGCTTAACCGCATATACATATAATTACATTAAGTTATATATAGATACACAAAATGACTGTAACCCACAATACCATATGAAACATGCTTGCACATACCGTGCTCTCCATTTTTCATATTATCACTAAAATGAAACTGCACACACCGTGCCTACCACTTGCCGTCACCACATTTCTTATATTTATCATCTTATCACAATTAACATGCTTTCAAATAACATGTACACTTCATTTATATATATTGGCATTTAAACACGTAAGCGTGTAAACACTTAGCAAATAAGCATGCATTTTAAAACCGTAAACACATAAACAATTAAGCAGTTGGACATGTTTTTCAAACAACTAAACACCTTAACACATAAGCATATAAACATGTAATTCAACCTCCCAAAGGTAGGCATCTACCCGTCGTCCTAATGGTATTCGAACCATTGCTCTGATACCATTTTGTAACGACTCGAACCTGTGGAACCCGTGGGTCTAAACCGTTAACCGGGTCCTTACCCGAACCCGTGGTCACCTAAGTCAATCCCAACATGTCTAGTGTCAAAAACGTCATTCTTAGGTAAAAATAATGTTTCATAGGCTCTAAACAACTATCCCAGGCTTCAAGGTGAATAATAACGGAACAAGGAACAAGAAAGATCAAGCAGCATCAGTTCGGTTGACCGGGTGATCAAGTCCAAGCACAGATCCGAGAGATATCAAACAATTAATATGTAATTGAACACAGAATACAAAAGAATAATAGGAATTAAATAATAAACGCTGAAAAAGCTAAATTAAAATCCTTAAAATAAAAATAATTAAAATCCAATAATCCAAAACCTCCATTACTTAAACAACTCAGGAATCCATCTAGTGGACCCCTATCAAAATTCCAAACTGAAAAGGAAACAACTGAAACAAAATCCAAAGCTAAACATGGAAAGCAGTCCTACGTAGTCTGAGGAATGAGTGACTGTATCTGTTCTGCACGATCAAGCTATAACCCTGGAACTGACAAACACCTAAAAAATAAGAGTGGGTCAGGCCCATATGCAAGTTCTATCCTACTACAATCCATACAGAAACCCGATACGCAGATACATCCTAGATAGCTCAACAATAACTAAAGTAGTCCATATATGTATAATTACACACTATAGGACACTCACTAGCCCAATAGGTCTGTCTCAGGCTGAGTAGAGATACCATGCAAATCACACATAATGTGGTCATATGTACCTAGACCTACCAAGGAACAGCAACTATGTCCAGTTATCTACCCTAGGCGATATATGCACCCTAACCATGATCCTGAGACTTAAGCTCATATCACGACACCATAATCAGAAATATATAAAGTCCGTAAAAGTCTAATACAAAATATCATCCATCTGATATAGTGGCCTGATATATGTATAACAAATCCATCCAGAAACCAAAGTATGTCATTCAATTATTTATTGACCTATCACCAATATGAGTAGGACTTAACCTTTATGGTTAATCCATACCTCAATCCAGAAAAGGTAGGACTTAGTGTTTGAACTAATTCATCCCTAGTATGCCACCGTCCCATACCGGTGCATACAATCCTCCAAAGAGCATAATTGATAAAGCAGTAATAGGTATTCATTAACCATTCTCCAAGATATACATAAATAAAGTTTAATACATATATAACCATATTAGGCATTCATTGTAGGACCTAAAAATCATGTTCCAATCCTTTAAATTGCTAAAATAAAGCTAAGCATTTAAATCCTCCAAACAGTCCATAAATTGATACAGTTTACAACAAATTAAATATCAATTTAATCCAATCCAAGCATAGTTAATTATAGGTAATCCACTACACTTATAACATGGTTGAAATATGATTAAACATTATTAAATCATATACAAAAGATTCGTTAAGTTCTAGTAAGCAAATTTATTAACAAAACAGTTTTCAACATGCGGCCTTTACTGTAACTTCATGTTGCTCCATCCCTTAATACATAAATGTAATAATCCTTCCTATTATTTCCATAGGTCCATAACAGTCACTTAAACCATTCAGTACAATTTCAACAACTCAAAAATACCCTGTATAGCCCAAACATGGCCCTAAAATCAATTTCTAGACGTTTCAAGGCGAGATCAAGCTCCCATACATTGAGAGCCACCTCTGCCCTCATGGGAGTCGACTCCCCACAAGTGAGAGCCGGCTCTAAGGTGTTGGGAGCTGGCTCCCTCCTTATGGGAGCTGGCTCCCTCCTTTAGAGAGCCAGCTCTCTCCCTCTGAGAGCTGTATCTTCAAAATTGTTTATTTTCTTCGCCTCCGACAGAGTTCAGAGCCTCTGTATTGTGTTTATTAACATTCCTAGGGTTCAATCTCTGTCCCAAATTAATTAGAAGAAATTATTATGCACCAACTACATGAATAAACCAAGTTATAAGCAACGGAGACAAGATTAAAACATTATTGCTAACAGTTTAAGCACAAATAGTTTTAGTTAAACCAAACATACAATAGTTTATATTCTATTTTATCATGCAACACAAATCCATTTTTAAGTTTAATTTACTCCTGGAGACTATAAAGCATGCACAGAACACAAGTTTAAGGGAATGAGTTAGAATAGAGACTTGCCTTTAGGTTTTAGTTCAAAACCTTAAACCGTCTGCTCTAGTAACTCCGGCGACCTTAATTATTTTCACCAACCTCTGTTGCTCCTGGTTCAACCCACGAGCAAGCGTCAATTATCCCTCCTTGGTTCAATCTTTGTTCGAGGCAAAAACCCCCAACCCTTTCTCTCTGTTTTTCCTCTCAAAACTCTCTATTCGTGAAACTTAATTTATGTCTTAAACCTTAGGCAAACATAATATGATAATATATATAGGCATCTTTGAAAACCTAATTTTAATACCACGCTAATTATAAGGCGGCTAACCCACGATGCCATAAAAACATAAATCCCTAATAGTATTTTATGTAGTTAAACAATTAATAAAACAAAGTTAATCAATTTAAAAAATTTATTCATTTAAATAAAATAAAGAATACAATTAAACCATTAAACAATTAAAACAAAACAAATAACATAATTAGCTCAATTAAGCAAATAAACTATTTAATTAAATAAAGCAAATAACCAAATAATCAAATAAATATACATTTAAAACAATAATTAAAATGCCGAGACTATCCTTTTAAAATTAGAGGTATTACATGGTTTGACAGAGATGTATAGATTTGAGGTTGAGCTTGATTGTGTGACGGATGGGGTTCCTTGTCTGGAATTTTGTGTGTCTTTTAAAGGATGGGCTGAGATAAGATATTGTCATATTAAGGGGTTTTGTGACAGTTCTTCTTTCGAGCTCCGAAGTCTTGTGCAACATTGTAAAGTGGACCGATGTCCGTTTTAAGTCGAGTATAGCGTAGGGCGTATAAGATGGTCTGGTGTTATGATGTTGTGAGTGATGAGTACCCTCATAGGGTGGTGAGCATTGGATTTTTCTGATGATAGTGTGTGATTGCCTATTGGCATCGGGTGTCAAAAGTAACAAGGTTGTTGAGTTCTTAGTCTCGGGGTTTTGTGAGCTGTTCTCAGAAGGTGTGTGACTGTGGGTTTTCTTCTTTAAGAAGTGTGAGCACTTGCATTTTTATCATTTTTCTGGTCATTTTGACATACATGCATTTTATTTTTCTTGTCGGAATTATAATTATTTTGCAAATGTGTGTTAATTTCATTAAGTGTCATTATTTGTTAAGAAATATTATAGACTTTATTATGCAAATAACATATTTTTCAATTAGTATTTCATAAAGGGCATTATGGACTTTTTGTTTTACAAATGGAATACATGGTATTTGATAATTTGATAAAAGGCAAAGTAGGCTTTTACTATGCAAAATAGCATAATTGACATTTGGTTAGTTGTGAAAGGGTATCCTTGACTTTTATCATGCAAATGGCATGAATGGTATTTAGTAGGAAATAAAAGGACTTTTGAGTCATTTCATATGATTTTGGTTTTAATCCATGGAGGGGATGACATGTGTAGGTGTATGTGGTTGCACCATATCCATTCATTTTATAACATTTAGTATGCCTATTGTTTTGTTCCTAGAAACCATTTTGTAAAACCCAATTTTCATGCTTTCTATTTCCTTTCCATAGTGATACTTTTTAAGCTAAATTTTGGAAGCTTTGTGTTCGGATTTTAATGGGGCTTTGTGAAGGAAAAATGTTCCTTGGGTAGTGAGGGTTCTTTTGATATCAAACTTGAGTCCATTCTTTTGTTTCTGGGTCAGAAAGTGGTGTTGAAAGAAGAGGATTTTGGTTGCAAACAAAGAAGGAAGTGCTCTTCATTTTTTTTATCTTGGAAAGCTTTGATCCATCATTTGGGTTGCTTAAAGTTGTGATTGTTGCTGAGTTTCAATCTTCTTTGAGGTAGGATTACTTAACTCTCACACCCTTTACCTTTAAGGAATCAATTCTATGTGTTTTATGCTTAAAACATAGGCTACCACTTGTTTTTCGCAATTTTGGAATCACAGCAACCTGAACTTCAAAGGATCATAACATCCTTGTTTTAAGTCCAAATTGAGTGATTTTTTAGTCTAAATTGACTAGCTCAAAACAAGCTTTCCAACGATATCAATTTCAGCCTTAGATTCCATCTGTGGAAAAAGTTATGACCTTGTAAACATAGTCTGCCAGTTTTACGCTGTAATCTGTAGAATTTCCTGCACGACGACCTGAACTTCAACTGACCACAACTCCCTCATTTTAAACCCAAATTGAGCGATTTTTGAGTCTAAAGTGACTAGCTCAAAACAAGATTTCCAACGATACTAATTTCAGCCTTAGATTCCAATTGTAGAAAAAGTTATGACCTTGTAAACATAGGTTGTTACTTGAAAATTAGAATATTGGTTGTTATAATATGGGAAGTTTTGTACTTGATTTTCTAAATGTTATTAAGCACTGTATATGTTGTTATGTGGTAAATGTGAGTTAGAAGGCATGCTTCTTATGTTATACAACCATGGATTACTTAGCCTGTTAATTTACTATGCTTGGGTGTGGATTAAAATGTAATACCATGATATTGTATATGAGTTGAGATTTCCATATGTATTTCATTATCTGTATATCATGTTATATAAATGTACATGCATCTCACATGAGCATGGGGGTGATGTTGGAATGAAAAGGAAAGTGCAAATGTTTCATAAATGGTTTTGAAAACCGGATAACAAGGAAGTGCCTTGTATTCGTGGATTTAGAAAAAAAAAAAAAATTGAATCAATGATTTCAAAAACTGGATAAGGAGTTGCTTTATCTGTGCAGTTAATGAAAATCTAGAAGAGACATAAGGAATGGCTCTACACGTAGTTGTGTCACTAGAGCCCCAAAATGATCACAAGGAGTGGCCTTGTATCAGGGATAGATGACCAACTCTCTTCTCGTGGTACTGGGGAGCAGCCTTAAACGGATTACATTAAATTTTTGTGATGGAAATGGGATTTTAGGAAGTGAGAGGTGTTAGTGACATTAGCATTGGCATTGGCATTACATGACACTTCATTTTATTATTTCATATGATATATAGTTTTCCCCTAAACTTGTATGATCCCTATATCTTTTATCTGTTCTTTGTTTGGATTTGCGGAGGTAATAAGGAGTGTGCTTTAAGTAATTCTTGATGAGCTATGGTTGCTCATTCTTATTTTATACATATCTTTTCAGGTCATGGCACGGATGGTATGGAAGGTGTTCCTCCTCAGCTATAGACAGAGTCGGGGCTAGTGTTGTAGTGTTTTGTTCCGTATAATAGATTATGTTTTGTATTATATTTCCTAGAATTTTCATGGCATGTAATAAATGTTCTTTCAGACTTTAAAACTTTAAAGTTTTAATATTTGCATATTATCTATTTATTTTCAGTCTTAATTTTATAAAGGGAAATAGATAGGTGGATGTGTGGTTGAGACAGGTTACAGGGATATTAATTAATTTTGAGACTGTGATTTTTTTGTGTGTTGTGTTCACAATCCGGACCACGGTCTAGGGGCGTGATAAGAAGGGTAAATTTTAAGGACGAAATCTTTTAAGGAGGGCAGAATGTAATGTTTCCAATTTTTGCCATTTTTCATTTTCTGAAATTTTCTGATTTTTCTAAGGTATTTTCGTCTTTCCTCGTTTTACGTGTCGGACACTGTGGAGTGTGCTAGGTGTGTCCAAGAGTTGATAAGGGCATTTCTTTGAGTTCAAGACTCCTAGAAATGCAATGGTGGTCATTTTTGGCATTTTTTAGTTTTCCAAACCGAAAAGTCCCGTATGGGACCTGCTACCGAAATTGTTGCGTACGGGAATTTTAGTTGGGTCCATTTGCATCTCATGCATTTTATTTAATGTGTTATATATGGTGGAGGATTGTTATGTGTGTATATATATATATATATATATATATATATATATATATATATATATATATATATAATTGTGGTGTAGAAAAAAAAAATTTTTAAAGTGGTGGGACCCACCACTTATCCTTAAGTGGTATGGAGGCCGCAATTGACCCCACAATTCTCTCTCTCTCTCCCCCATTTCTCATCTCATTTTTCTTTTTCTTTCCAAGTGGGATCTCAAGTTTTGATTTCTCCCTCACCAATTGGAATTTTTAGAAACTGTTTACGACAAAACAGAGAGCACAACGAGATTACACATTGATAAGAGCAATTCACACTTTCGGCCACCCTAAGATTTTCAAAATCTAAGGCTTGGAATTGAGGGTTTTTGCAATTCTTGAGGTAGGGCTTTCGAATTTACATTTTCTTCGGCCTTTTGTGAATTAATCTTCTTAAAATTGTGGCTAGCATGCTTGATTTGTAGAAATTTCATACTATATAGTATATATATTGTGCCAAAGTTATAACTATGTGTTGTTTGGTATATATGATGATGAACCATGCTTAACTGATGATTAATTTGTGCTCTTTGTACATTTGGTGCTAAATTTCATGACTTGAAAGTATGAATTATGCCATAAAAATTTTGTGAAGCATGTGACTATGTGTTAGTTAAAATTATATGAAAAAATATGCTTGATTGATGATACTACTTGCCTATGGTGTGAAAAATGCTAGATGTTGTGATATGGAAGCATGATGTTAATTTATTTTTTTGAAATTCTCTACAAAGCATGTTATATTGTTAATGTTTGATTTGTAAAAACATAAAAATCCTCCATGCGCATGGCATTGAAAGGCATGATGCATTTCATGCATGACATTGGGAAGGAAAAAGGGAAAATTGATCTGAAAATAAAAGAAAAATAGTTTTTGGGAAAAGTTTTGAAAAGAGGTTTTGCGGCGTTAGTGTGGCCTAAAAGGAACTGGGGAGATTTTTCTAGCGTGGTTGAGTTAACTAGGCCTCACATGATGCCCTGGAGTTGTCTTGTGGTCAAGGACAGTTAGCCAATCCTTCTCTCGTGCCGCCATGGAGCTGCCATGGGACGAGTTGCACTAACAGTTTGGAAATGATGGCAGAAATGGTTTTGAAAAATAGGGAGTGACATTGCATGGCATTGCATCCCATTGCACGGCATAATTTAATTGTGACTTGGATTGCTGAATTTGTTGCTATGTTTACCCCGGTATGGTATGATCCCGCTTCTTTATTTTTCTCTTCATTGTGTGGATTCATGGGGTCTCAAGAGGTGTGTCTTAGGCACCACCTACTGAGCAATTTTGCTTACCCTTTATTATTAACATTTTTCAGGTCATGGAAAGGAGGTGGTGGAGGACATCCCTCCACAAACATAAAGGGGAAACTTGAAGTGTATTTTTGCAACCTTTTGTAGACTTGGGCCATCATTTTTGTAAAGCAACATTTTGATATATATTAAGAGTGTTTAGCATGGTCTTGTAAATTTAACTATGAGCCTTTGGCCCTATTTGATGTAACTTTGGGACAAAAGTGTAAGGGCCTTGTATTAATTTTTATTTGAATGGAAAACGATGTTATGATCTATTAAATTGTTGATATAAGGGACCATGGCATAAAGATCATTATTTTGCATTGTGTTGGGACAGGTTTTGAACTTGGATTAAGGGGACCATAGAAGTGCCTAAGTGTACAAGTACATGATTTCAAGCTTCCAAGGCATTTTTTTTAGTTTTTGGACTTGGGGAACCGGTACCACATCCGGGAACCTATTCAAGGGGTACTTGGTTCATGCTCTGGGCTCTCTTTCCATGTGGAACCGGTACCAAGATTTGGGAACCGGTTCCAGCCCTCTAGTGGGCATTTTACCTTTCATTTTTTTTCAGTTTTGATCACTGAATTTCAGATGGTCATAACTTCTTCGTTCGGAACCCAAATAGGGTCATTCTTGAGCCCATTTTCAAGGATTTTAAGTGAGCTTTCCAATGGGACCAACCTCATCCTCAAACCCCCTTCATGTTGGAGGTTATGGTCATTTTAGGGGAATAGTGTCGGAATTTCTTGTGAACCGGGTAAGGGTACTTTTGGGGAATCACATCCAATGACCGTATAACCTCTTCAAGTGTTATGGAATGATTAAGAATAATTATTTTAAACCTTATTTGATTAGTTTAAGGATGGATTACCCTCTCATAATGTAAAATGACCATTTTACCCCTAGTGTGTCATCGGGTTTGGTTAAGGACCCGGCTAGCGATCCAGACCCCCGGTTTGGGTCGTTAAATTTTTGTTGGTAAGACCCACCATTAATTTTTTTTTTATGTGGCCAAGAGGCCATGTTTTTGGCCTCACTTCTTCTTTTTCTCTCTCTCTCCCGTAAGCCTTATCCTTATCTTTTCTTTTTCTTTTTTCTTTCTTCTCAAATTTCAAGTTTTAATTAATCCCCAACCGTTAGGAGATTTTTGGTTCCGTTTGTGGCAAAACGGAGAGCTCAGCGAGATCTACGCATGGGTGTAAGCAATTTATCATTTGGCGCACCCTAGGAAATTCAAAATCTAGGGTTCAAATTGGGGGTTTTCGACATTTTGAGGTAGGGGTGCTCTAATATACAATTTCTTGGATTTCTTGTGAAGTTTTCTTTTAATTAGACTCTAAGCATGCTTAAATTTAATTTTTCTTGATTATGTTTGTTGTGGTTGTTGGTATTTAAGTGATAAAGGCATGCTAGGTGTTAAGTGAGCTTAGAAATATGATTAAACCTTTTGTGGTGAATAAGCATGCTTAGTGTTGATGTATTATATGCCTATGTTTTCAAATTGTTATCAAAAGTGATGTAGTAAATATGAAAATGAATGATTATATTTTATACTTTATCTATTTAAGTTGTTGGATTTGCTAATTGAAAGTATGTAAAATGTTATGATTTAGAAAGTATGAGAATGTGATATTGTGTGGGAATTCATATTTTAAGCATGCTTGAATCATGTGAATGAAATGTAGGAAATTTATATATTGACATGGCATTAAAGGATTTGCATGGTTCATGCTTTATCATTGGGAAAGTAAAAAGAGAAAATTTTGTTTTAAAAACAAATGAAATTGTTTTTGGGGAAAAGTTTTTGAAAAGTGTTGTGAAAACCCGGACGCCTAGGAGGCGCCTAGTGGTCCGTGGTGTTAGTGTGATCTAGAGGGGGGCTAGAGAGAGACTCTAGTGTGGTTGAGCTACCTAGGCCCAGACAACGCCATGGAGGTGCCATGTGGTTGGGGAAAGCTAGACAACCCCTCCCTCGTGACGCTTTGAAGGTGCCTTGGGTCGGATTGCACTAACGGTTTAGAGAATTGAAACGGTGTCATTTTGGAAATAGGGAGCGACATTGCATGGCATGGCATTGCATTGGCATACATTACACTTTTGGTGGTTAGACGACTTGAGTATGCATTGTTGGTATTATCGTTTTGCTTGTTTTCCCCGAGGCATGACCCCACTTACTTGTACTCTATTCCTTATGTGGATTCACGGGGTCAAAAGAAGTGTGTCTTAGACACTTTCTACTGAGCTCATGCTCACCCCTTTATTATTAATATTTTTTAGGATACGAAAGGGAAGTGGCGGGCGACGCTCCCCCACAAGATTCGATGGGTTAATAGACTGTTTTGACATATTTTGTAACTATGATCTCTTTTTATTATTATTGCTATTACTATTTTTTAAAACCCTCGAATGACACGTATATTAGGTATTGACGTAAGAAATGACAGTAGTGTCCTTAGTTGACCTCGGGTTCGAATAAAGACCCGATTAACGATTCGGACTCTCAGGTTCGAGTCGTTACAAGCCGCCTCAAGAACATTTTTACTTCCATAATTCCCCCATACCACCTTCACCAATTCAATTAGAAATTTCTCACCGTTGGCTTCACCTTGTTTGATAGCGTGCTTTCCACACACTATCTCCAAAGCAACAATCCCCAAGCTGCAGATATCTGATTCTTTGGTAATTTTGCTATTCTGGCAGTATTCAGGAGCTACGTAACCCGGTGTCCCAATCAAATCTGTTGTTTGAGACACTTGTTTGTGTTATATTAGTCTAGCCAGCCCAAAATCCCCAAGCTTAGCATTAAAATTCGAATCTAACAAAACATTGCTCGATCTGATGTCCCTGTGCAGCACACATTGTTCACATTCATCTTGCATATAAATCAATGCCGATGTTAGGCCTAACACGATCCTGTACCTCTCCTCCCATGTCAACAAGTATTGTTCTTTGAAAAGATGGAGATCCAAGCTCTTATTTGGCATGAAATCGTAAACAATGAGAAGTTCCTGCTTTTGATCATGACACCAACCGATGAGTTTTACTAAGTTCTTGTGCCTCAGTCCACTAATGCTTTTAACTTCCAAGAGATACTCCTTCATGCCTTGCCTTGACTCTGGAATTATCTTTTTAACAGCAACACTGGAGTTGGTATCACTGAAGAAACCTTTGTAAACCTGTCCAAACCCACCCTCTCCGAGCAGCCCTTCATATGCAAAACTATTGGTCGCGACCACTAATTCCTTGTATGAGAACTTCCACCCATCTCAACTCACAGTCCGCAGACATTGGATTGTTTTCAGTTTTCCTTCTGTTCTTTGCCTTTCGATAGCCAAACCATACCAGAGCAGGAACCACAGAACAAGCACCAACACCCACCACAATCCACAGCCAGGTCTTGCTTTTCTTTCTTGTAAAATTTGTTACATTTTCAGCAATTTGCAGAGTAGAGCTGAAATCCCACGTGATAATGTTGTAGATTTCATACATAACATATCCAGTGACACCAGAAAATCCAACAGTCACCATCTCTGGTAAATGTTGCTTCAAATCAACTATGTAGGAAAGGCTAGTGAAATTTGAAGTACTACTATCATCAATCACAAGAACACTTGAATTTTTTGAGCTAGAATTATAGCTAATCCAAGCTTTAGCTCTTTGCCCATTTGTAACTTCACTCCAAGACCATTCCACGGCATTAACGGATCTCATATTGCTGAGATCAATACCCACATGATCAGAGGACATGTTGCCATTTATGTCCGATTCATTCACATATGTATCGAATTCAACAGCAACAAATGCTGGGTTGGAAGTAACCAGACCAAGATTGCCAGCTCCTGAGTTAGGAAGGAGTTAGGGAGTCGGTGGGGGGCAAGAAAAAAGGCAAAACCATCAAAATCATCGAAGGTGGTGTTTTCGTAGGATAGTGGTTTTGCAGAGGGGATGATAAGTAGGAAGAAAAAAACATAGACCTTGAACACAGCATGAACCAGAATATTTGGACGGAAATGATATTTAGTCCTGTTCTTGTATTTGAGAATTTCCATGGCGTTGAGCTAGAGAGTACGTACCGAGAGAAACGGATTTGGGTAGGCGTCCCTGTTGCTAAGTGAAGAAGCTGTTGGGCGTACATCAATAATAAACTTGTAGAAATCAAGAAATAAAGCATTAATTTAGGATTAATCAATTGATTACTTCAAGAATTCTGTAGGAGTTTCTTATAGTGTCCACCAATGGGGTTGAAAAGGGCTATGAAACCCATGTATTTTATTTTTAAAAAATTCCAACAGAAACAAGCTAGTCCTGACACTCCCGCGTAGTAGCGCTCATGTACGTTAGTCACTTCTGGTTGAACCATAGTCACCCTCTCTACTGAGGTCATGGACTGACCATGAGCCTTTACAACTTGCAAATTCTTTATAATAATCCTCAACATGCTTGTATCTTCATATCTCAACATGCTTGTTTCTTCATGAGAGTGATAAATTTAATATAGGGTTAAATGCACTAAACAAAACCTCCTGAGTCATGAACTGATTGCAAGAAACTCTTGAACGGCGTCAAACAACAGTTAACTGAAAAATAAAATGGCCTTTTTTGCCCACCAATCAAATGGCGTTGTTTCCTCTAAAATCCAATTTGAGTTGTTGATAGGGCCATTATAGTCTCTATGTCCAATGAAAATTTGACAAATGATCCTATCTTTATCAATAATTTTGCTGATTTTAAAAATATTAAAAATAACATTATTTATATATATATATATATATATATATATATATATATATTATTTACACACGGAAATATTAATATTTTCTTCTTCCCCAAACAATCACCTCCGCCGTCATGGATGCCACCACCGCCTCCCCCTCTCTGCAATCCACCTCTATCTTTCTCTAATCCACTTCCAACCCCAACAAGAAATTGAAAAATACCACCGCCTCCCCCTCTCTCTGCAATCCACCTCTATCTTTCTCTAATCCACTTCCAACCCCAACAAGAAATTGAAAAATAGTAGAACCCCCCTTCCTTTCTCTCTGTTTTTAACCCATGGAAACACAATTTTCCTGCGTAATAAAAAAGTCGTATCAAAACCCAATCACAAGAACCATATTCACAAAAGCAACAAATTCACTAGCGAAAGCCTCAAAAATTTGTTTTTGTCGATCACCAGACCAACCCAATCGCAACTGTCCCAAAAAAATGTGTTATTCGTTCATTCAATTCTCCTCCAAACACCGATCTTTGCAACAAAAACATATCTTTGTTGAATGATTTTCCGCCTTTTCATCGTTCTTGTCGTCCCCGGAGTTGGAGATCAAAGAAAGAAAATAAATAAAGAGAGGGAGGTGGATCGGAAAGAAAGAGGGAGTGGTGGCGGTCGTGGACGGTGGAGGTTGTTGTGAGGGAAGAAGGATGATGGCCATGGACGGACGGCGGAGAGCGGTGGTGGTGGGGCCACGGAGGGACGGTAGAGGTGATGGCCTTGGATGGGGTAGGTGTTGGAGGTGATGGACATAGACTGGTGGAGGTAGTTGGAGAGAGGGAGGGTGGAGGGACGTATATACAGTGTGTATATATATATATGTATTTCTATATATAATATTAATTTATTGTCATTGGTTTATTTTTGCCTTTTGAAATTTTTGCTTAGTCACGTGACACACGTGTTGGATTTTAAACCGTGAACTGACTTGTTGCAAGAAATGAAATAGTTTAGGAAGGTAAATGTCTCTTGGATAATTAAGCGAAATTTTTTTGGAGTTTTTTTTTTTTTTTTTTTTTTTTTTTTGATAAAAAGAAAAAAATTCAAAAAGGTTTAATGCACTAAATCCTCCTCAACAAAACAGTTCTATAGATTCTTTTAAGTAGTGGATGAGATCAATATGATTTGCATAAATAATGTTCTGAAGAAGATGAAAATGAAGTTGAAAGCTCACCTTGTACTCTGAAGATTGACTTCCCAAGAGTACAAAGAAAGTTTAATCAATTTTGCTGGTTATAGCATACAGGTTCCCTGTACATATCCTTGATCAGGGGAAGCATCAGGTTAGTTATAAGAAGACAAAAGTAATGGACTAATTTTAAGGTATGTTGTAATATTACAACATTTTTTGATTTGTTGCAATGCAGATTGTAAAATTCCGAAGTTTATGTTTTCCGCTGTGGCTTTTTGACCATTGAACTGCATTTTCAGTCGTAGAAAAGAGTGACCGTCAAAATTTTCAGAGAGCGATATGTAGAATGAATTGTAATAGATTGTTGTCCTAAAAAATATCTCAAATCGCAAATAGATAACATAGAAAGTAAAGTCATAGCATTCAAGGGCGGAGCCAAAAATTTAAGGTTAGGGTCCGAATTTCACTATATAACAAAAATTTTTAAAAAAAAACTTAAAAATGAATTATAATATAAATTATTTTAAAATACTGGTCATAGTATATGTATCTTGAGAAAATTCATTCAAAAAAAAAAAAAAAATACAACTTGGACAAATAAATAAATAAATAAATTGATGCTAGAAGAAAATTATAGAGAAGAAATGTAAAGAAATAAACATTGTTAGAAAATCAAATTTTCTTTATCAATTGTTTTAATTTTTCAAAAATCTAATTTTTGGAATAAGAAAATTAAGTAGATTCCACAATTCAACAACAAAATGAATTTTAACTAAAAAAATCAACAAGATTATTATTGAACAAGATACAAATAATTATAAAATTTGTTATTTAGAAAGTAATAACTAAAAGTATATAGATAATATTATTATTGTTATTGAGAGTCTCACAATACTTTAGTTTATCTTCTTTCTGATTGTTATATAATTTTAAATATTTTTCTTGTAAATACCATTTAAAAATAAATGTTTGACAAAAAATGTTTCATGCATTTTTACCAAACATGAGGGAACATTAATTATTTTATTCTTTTTTTTTCTCTCTTGAATTAATATTATAGATATTGTGCGTGTATATATAAATAAAATGACAATGTATTGAGATAACGATTATAATAATTATTTACCCAAAAAAAAAAATGACTATAACAATAATGAGCTTAAATTTTTGTTTCATAATATTTGAGTTTTTAAAAGTTTAGTTCAAAGAGTGCAAGTTGAAAAATATTTAAATTTTAATTAATATTTAGGGCTATTAATATAATTTTCAAAAAAATTAACTGGTCAATATATGTATTAAAAATATTTTGTGGGGGAATTAAAAATTTTAATAGATTTAGAGATAAAATTTACAAATTAATTAACAATTAAGAGATGGTAAAAAAAAAATCCAAAAATTTTGGAAGGGCCATGGCCCCCTAGCTCCACCCCTGACAACATTTGTTACCAAACAAACTCTTTGCTCAAGTCATAGCACTTGATACTTACAATAACAATACCAAAGATGATCAACGAGTGGCAATAACAATAACAATGCTAATTGTAAAGCAAAGGGAAGAAGGAAAAAAATACACACACATCACGTACACATTTTAACAATGCTAATTGTAAAGAAGAGCTAAGCCAAAAAAAAAAAAAAAAAAAAAAAAAAAAAAAAATACCACACACAAACATCACACACATTTTGAGCTTAATATATTTAGGATATTTCCACACATCTAAGCGTGCGAAAATTATGTACCACCAGAAGCTGTAAAAGATGAGTTGAACTTGAAGGAATCAATATTGCAGCTATTGGTTGAATATTGGGCTTGGCATCCTTCAGAACCACTAGCACCATACACTGAGGAAGGGGCCATAAAAGTGGATACTGGCATGGTTGCTGGTGTTGGGATTTATATGCCCTGGCATAGCAAATTCCTATCTGAATTATAGTGACATATGTTCCTAACATATCTGAAATATTTATGATTTATATAATTGGTGAATTCAATTTATTATGTTTCGATTCACTATGAAATTGATAGTGTCCATGTAATTACAAGAAATATTTATATATATGTATGTGATGGCAATCAATGCATGATATATAAATAGTAATTATAAATTGTTCATAGTCGGTAATTATGGATGGACTCATAATTAATTAAGACTTGAACTGGATCCGCGTTAGGTTGAGATATATTGCGAGAGTCGTCGTATGCAATTACTCCCTATCACCGTCATGGCATTTGACTCTTAAGTATGAGAAAAGTATAGACTCTTTTATTAATTAATAATTACTTTGATTTGTTCGGCGGATTCTTCGGGATCCTTAGACCGACACTTTGGGTAGTTATGTAATTAATAGTTAGAGGGTTATATTTTCAATATTTGCATCATTGCTACTTGTATTTATTTTGTATTGATTATGGTTGATCACAAAGTAAATTCGAAGGCCTTCGTGTATTTTTAGACAAAATGATTTATTATATATTTATTTATTTAAATTATTATTTTTGTCAAACAAATGTTTTATTGTGATCGAGTCAGAAATAATCAAAGGTACCAAAATAAATATATTAATTAAGTAGTCAGATTGATGGCTTTATTTATCCGATAACTAATTATGCATAGAGGGGTCAAAGTGCAATATTGACTTAGAGGTTATTTATTATTTAATTGGAATTCAATTAATTTCTTTTAGTGGAGTAGAAATTAATTTATGAATTAATTGAATTGGGTCCATGGACCAGGCCAATTATTAATTCATTGTAGCCAATAAAATAATAGGCCCAATGGATTCTCACTCATAGCCCAATTTGATATTGGAATCATATTAGATTTGAGACATGTGAATTAGAGATTGAGAAGGATTAGTTGTTTCTTTTTCTTTACCTTTATGTTGCCTATAAATATACATGGTTTATGTATATTTTAGGTGTGATTTTTAATGAGAAGGAAAAAGGAATTTATTTTCTCTCTCTAGAAAATTAGGGTTTATGTTCTCATCTAATGGAGGCTCCCACAAGCCTAGTTTTCCAAGGTCATTCATGGAGGCTTATGAGTGATTCCTAAAGGCAAAACAATTACCAAGAAGATGGAGATCCAAGAAGAAGGCATCTTGCTAAAGGATTTACAATAAGTGAGAACATTCACTTTAGAGGAAAGTTTTAAAGGTTTACTCATACCTTTGATGTAAGTATTTAATCTGTTAATTGAATGATACATCATATTTTTATTTTTGCGTAAAACTTGTCTCTATGTGATGAATCAAGATCTATGAATCAAAATCCCTCGAAAAGTTTTTAAAACTTGCCCGTTTCCTAACAGTGGTATCAGAGAATGGTTTGATTCATTACTAGAGATCATGATTTTATGAAAATCATCATTCATGGATCCAAAATTATATTCATATATATTTTTATTGATGTATGTTGATGTATGATTTAATATGTTGATATATATTGATAAATGATGATGTATGAATAATTGTGAACGAATGACGATGTATGGTTGGGTAATGGATGAAGCTTATAGGTTAAATTAATGTAATTTTATCTTTGGATGAATGTAATTAAGGTTTTGATTTAGCCGTTTGAAAGTTCAATGATGTAATTTAATTTTTTTTCCATTGTATTTCAAATTGTAAATATTTTTAAAGCCATGTAATCTTCGTCAAAGAATGCTATGAAGCTTCAAGAAGGTCCAAGAGGGTTAAATTAGGCTTCAGGAATTTTCTGGGATTTTTTAGAAATTTTTCAGAATTTTTCTGGAATTTTTTTAAGGCCTAATTTAATTTCTGGAATTTTTCGGCGATTTTCCGGCGACCGGAGAGTTGTCGGCGACAAGGTTTTGGCCGGAGATCAAGAGGGATTGATGGGAAATAATCCCATGTGACGCGGCTAATGATAGACCCTCGCGCATTACTTAGAGCATATAAATGTTAAAAGCTGAATCCATTGGCCATTTAAATTGCTTCTGTCTGTTATTTATTTATTTAACTGATGCATGGAATAATTAATTGTTTATTATTATTATTCATGCATTGGATCCATGATATTTAATTAAATGACTTGATTTATATTAATTAAATTATGAAAATTAATTGGATTTGATTACTAATTAATTTGAGAGCACTTATTGGGAAACGAAAAATTATTTTTGTAAATTATTTTTAAAGTGTGTCTCAAATTAAATATTAATGAATCATTTAAAGTCCAAATATTTTCTAAATTTAATTGGATTAAAATCAAGACGTTTTGCATGCATTATATCATGTAAATGAATAAAATGAAAACCCTAATTATGAATGATTAAAAATTGAGTGGGAGCGGGGATTTTTATACATTGCCCCATGGCCTTCATTATTAACACCATTGTAATTAGATCTTCAAAAATAAGGCCCCACGCATGATTTGAAGAGTCTTAATATTACAAGAATGGTTGTCTCATGAAAATAATAATATTAAATGTTCATTGTAATTAGATCTTTAAAAATAAGGCCCTACGCATGATTTAAAGAGCCTAGATTATAATGACAAGATATTTAATGTTTTATTTTTCATTAGAGCATTAATAACGTTATACACTCAATCTAAAATCAATATTGTTAGCTCCCCAACGGAGTGGTCTACATTAGGTGATTTTAGAAAGGCTAAACATAATCGGGAATTATTTCATATAGATAGACAAGGCATTGTCTTAAGAGATATGGAGATGATGGGATTTGCCCGCTAATAGCAATAATGAACTTCGCCAACCGAATAAGTTATTAATGTCTTGGTTATCCGATTTTTCATGCAGTGGTTAAGGGACCCACATATTATTTTAATGGAAGTGCTCGCCTAATAGTAAATGAATCTCAACATTAGTAATAATGAACTCCTCTAACATGATAAGTTATTGACATATTGATTGGTTGATTTATTATGCTAAAGAGTTGAGGGACCCGTATTAATTAAAAGGGATTGATCACCAATAATGATAATGATCTCTTATTCAATTGAGATTTATTATATTATGTGGTAAACAAACCCATTTTAATTTTAAATATGCATGACAGTATTAATAATTCACCTTGCATATTGTATGAATGCATTTATATTCAGACTAATTATGTCTAATCCATTTTATCTGCTTACTAATTTCAATATATGTGGATTTCATTTATAATGACTAGAAAAGGAATTTAGATATTTTATTCACAATGTGGTGGTACAAATGTATTTACTACTCCTAAAACCTAATTCTTTTACTTTAAGATACCCAATGCATTGAATAAGTGAAATAAGGCAAATGAGATGAATTGGTGCAATATTCTAGAGTTTACCTCGAATACGCTCCAAAGCTAACATTTACATTATTTTATTTTCTTCAAGCATCGTGTTAAATGTCAATAAGATGTTTTGGTGAGATTAGATAGAGAGTATGCTAAAGTACTATATCAGACTTGAATAACATCAAGATAGCCTAAGGAACTCCAATATGAAATCGAATTTTGGAAAATGATTGTTTATTATTTAAAATTAGCTGGAGATCAATAGGGCTGACTTGGGTGGTAAGTTTCAAGTTGACATGATTATTGTCTTATTACCAAACTCGTTCGACTCTGTTAGAGTGAACTAAATAAGGAATCAGTTTGAGTTCACACTCGCTGATATTCTTATAGAATTGGTAACAGATGAAGGGATAATCAAGAGTTTAGGCGTTCCTATCAATCTAACTTAGTCTATACCATCTTCTTCTAGGCCCAAGTGGAAGGGCAAAGTAAAGAAGAATGATGATAATAGGACTAGGCTAGCACAAAACATGGATATCCAAAAGGTTAAAGGGAATAAGGCAATGTATGTTAAGGACAAATTAAATTGTTTCTTTTGCTGCTAACGAAGACACTAAAGGACGAACTGTCTAAGCAATGACGTGGTACAAGAAAATATATATTTAATCATTGAGCCATGTTATGTGGTTGCATCTATTAATTCCTGATGGATAGATTCTGGAGCCACTAAACATGTTTGCAATTCATCGTAAGGATTTTGGGAATCCAGAAGCCTTGATGATATGGATATATATTTATCTTTTGACCTGATGCCAAGGTTGTAGTTAGGTCAGTGGGAGTATTATATCTGAAATTAGAGAGTATGAGGATATTAGTATTAGAGAACTATCTTTATGCACAGAAGTTAGACGCAATCTAATTTTTGTTTCACTTATGGTTTATAAAAACTGTGTTGTTATTTTGTAAAACTGGTTTTATAAAATTGAATAGATATGCGATTGCTTCTGGTGCATTGAAAGATGGTTAATATACTATAATCACAAACTCCTAAGATTTGCAGGATGTAAAAACTAATGTTGCATCTTCTAGATTTAATGTTAAGAGAAAAATTGTTATTCCTGATTCATTGTATTTTTAATGTCTATTTTTGGGTTGTTATCAATCAAAATAAGATTCAAAGATTGGTCAAAGAAGGTTAATTACCTAGTGAGGCAGGGGAGCCTAAACCAAACTTGTGAACCCTGTTTTGAAGGATAGATAACTCTTAAGGCTTAATCAGCCAGATGAAATAGACATAAAGGACAATTGGAGTCGGTACACACTGACACGTGTGGTCTTACGAACATCCAAGCAAGATTACTCACGTTTTGGATAAGTTTATCTGATGCAACACAAGTCTTAAACTCTTGGTATTTTCTGAGAAGGTTAAGACTGATGTGGAACACATATTAGGTAAACTTGTCAAGACACTTCGATCTGATCGAGGATATGAGTATTTCTTGGGATAGTGCAAAGACTATATGGTCAATGAGGGTATTATGTACCAGTTTTCCGCAATTGACGCTAAATGTATTTAGGTGTCAAATAGGAATAACAGAATTCCACTTAACATGGTTAGATCTATGATCAACTATGCTACATTATCTCTTTCATTTAAGAGTTTAGCGTTAATGACATCGATGCGCATTATGAACTGCATTCCATCTTAGTCTGTCTCAAGGATACCGTTGAGCTGTGTTTTTTTATTAAATATTAGTTTGAATCATATGCACATATGGGGTAGTCTTGTACATGTGCGCTTGATATGGACAAGTAAGTTGGAAGCAGATCATAGGCATGCTAGATTTGATAGCTACTCTAAATGTCACTAGGATGGATTATTTTATGATCTCAAAGATAAAAGTTGATTGTTTTCACTCACTGTTTATCTATAGGAGAATCATATTATGAATCACATACCTAGTAGCATAATGTTAGAGAATTTGGTATGAGTACCAGATGTACCACATGTGAACACACTTATTATAGAGATTGAGAATAATATATGAATTCCCTATTGATGCGTTAGCATCATCTACTACATAGATTCTTGCATCGGTACATTGATGTAGTGGGAGGATTATCATCCAATTCGACAGAATCATGTTTTTAGGTGAGACCATTATGGACATCCCTATTAAACATGAGTTGGACCCAGTAAGCTACACGGAAGCGTGAACCGATGTGGATACAGATCGTTTTGGTGAGTTACTATGAAATCAGAGTTGGAATCTATATATTCTAATAAATTCTGGGATCTTGTAGAACTTTCTAGTAGGGTGATTCCTATGGAAGGCAAGTTAATCTACAAAAAGATACCAGAAGATTTCTTAGTGAATAAATCATGAGTGTATAAGGGAATGTCATTATTTTTCTAATTCTATATATATTGATGACATCCTACACATTTAGAATGATGTGAAAGTTTTGTCATCGATAAAGAGGTAGTTGTTCAATTACTTTTAAATGAAGGATTTTCAGGATGTAAGCTAGATTCCTAGGATCAAGTTTTTGCAAGATCAAGTTAAAAGGAAAATAGGCTTATCTTAATAATCCTACATTGATAAAGTTTTGACCAGGTTTGGTATGCATAACTAAAAAAATGAGTTCTTGCTTTATTGATATGGATGGCTCTCTCTAGTAAGTAGTTTTTCAAGACTATCAAAGGAGATTAAGCAAATGAGACTGGAACAATATGTTTCGGCATATGAGAGTCTCATATATGCCATGGTCTATACCAAACAGGACATCCGCTACATAGTAGGGATAGTCAATAGAGATCAGTCTAATACTGGACTTGACAACTGGTCTATTGTGAAAAATATCATTAAGTACCTAAGGAGAACCAATGATATCATATTCATTTATGGATGTGATGATATGGTCCTAGTCAGGTATGCTAGTTCTGATTTTCAATCAGAAGTAGATACTATGAGGTTCATGACTTAGTGTATGTTCACTTAATGGAAGGGAGATCAGTTGGTAGATTGTTAAGCAGATTTCAACTGCTAACTCAAACCTGTAGGTGGAATATATTGCAGCCTTAAAGGCGGCAAAGGAAGCCTATTAGTTTAATTTCACTGATTTAGAGGTTGTGGAGTATACTAGCCTGCCTATTGAGCTATGTTGTGACAATAGTGCAGAAGTAGTCCAAACCAATGACCCAAGGTTCCATAGAGGAACAAGATACACTGAGAGGAAGTATTATGTTCTATATGATATTGTCCGGCAAGAAAATGCACTTGTAGTTAGAACATTGCATTAGAACACAACTTTGTTGATCAATTATCAAAGGTGTCATTGATCAATAATTTTGATCATCATCTGGATAACATTGGAGTTAGGTGCAATTTGAATTGGCTATGAGGGCAAGTGGGAGCTGTTGGGATTTATATGCCCTGGCATAGCAAATTCCTATCTGGATTATAGTGACATATGTTCCTGACATATCTGAAATATTTATGATTTATATAATTGGTGAATTCAATGTATTATGTTTCGATTCACTATGAAATTGATTGTGTCCATGTAATTACAAGAAATATTTATATATATGTATGTGATGGCAATCAATGCATGATATATAAATAGTAATTATAAATTGTTCATAGTCGGTAATTATGGATGGACTCATAATTAATTAAGACTTGAACTGGATCTGCGTTAGGTTGAGATATATTGCGAGAGCCGTCGTATGCAATTACTCCCTATCACCGTCATGGCATTTGACTCTTAAGCATGAGAAAAGTATAGACTCTTTTATTAATTAATAATTACTTTGATTTGTTTGGCGGATTCTTCGGGATCCTTAGACCGACACTTTGGGTAGTTATGTAATTAATAGTTAGAGGGTTATATTTTCAATATTTGCATCATTGCTACTTGTATTTATTTTGTATTGATTATGATTGATCACAAAGTAAATTCGAAGGCCTTCGTGTATTTTTAGACAAAATGATTTATTATATATTTATTTATTTAAATTATTATTTTTGTCAAACAAATGTTTTATTGTGATCGAGCCAGAAATAATCAAAGGTATCAAAATAAATATATTAATTAAGTAGTCGGATTGATGGCTTTATTTATCCGATAACTAATTATGCATAGAGGGGTCAAAGTGCAATATTGACTTAGAATTTATTTATTATTTAATTGGAGTTCAATTAATTTCTTTTAGTGGAGTAGAAATTAATTTATGAATTAATTGAATTGGGTCCATGGACCGGGCCAATTATTAATTCATTGTAGCCAATAAAATAATAGGCCCAATGGATTCTCACTCATAGCCCAACTTGATATTGGAATCATATTAGATTTGAGACATGTGAATTAGAGATTGAGAAGGATTAGTTGTTTCTTTTTCTTTACCTTTATGTTGCTTATAAATATACATGGTCTATGTATATTTTAGGTGTGATTTTTAATGAGAAGGAAAAATGAATTTATTTTCTCTCTCTAGAAAATTAGGATTTATGTTCTCATTTAATGGAGGCTCCCACAAGCCTAGTTTTCCAAGGTCATTCATAGAGGCTTATGAGTGATTCCTAAAGGCAAAACAATTACCAAGAAGATGGAGATCCAAGAAGAAGGCATCTTGCTAAGGGATCTACAATAAGTGAGAACATTCACTTTAGAGGAAAGTTTTAAAGATTTACTCAGACCTTTGATGTAAGTATTCAATCTGTTAATTGAATGATACATCATATTTTTATTTTTGCGTAAAACTTGTCTCTATGTGATGAATCAAGATCTATGAATCAAAATCCCTCGAAAAGTTTTTAAAACTTGCCCGTTTCCCAACAGCTGGCAGGGCTTGCAATTGATCAGGAGCAAAATATGTTGGTACAGGCATCTTTGATTGGAGAATGGGAAGTGGAGCATCAAAATTAAGCACATGAATTGCCTGTCTTATTGAAGGCCTCAGATTCTCATCAGGATGAGCACACCAAAGCCCAACAATCATCATACATTTCATCTCTTGCTCATCAAAATCAGCATATAATTTGGGTCTGCTGCCTCAAAGAGCTTTCTTGTTCCGTAGAGGTCCCAAACCCACTCCACTAGTCTTGCTTGAATTTTTTTTTCCTTGACATCAATGGGTCTTCTTCCACATGCTATTTCCAGTGCAATGATTCCAAAGCTGTAGACATCTGATTCCTTACTAGACTTGCTCGTAATGATACATTCAGGAGCCATGTATCCCATTGTCCTTGCCAAAAGTGTTGTTTGCGATCCTTTTTCATGATCAACAAGCCTAGCTAGCCCAAAGTCCCCAAGTTTGGCATTGAAATTTGAATCCAACATAATGTTGCTTGCTTTAATATCTCTATGCAACACGCATTGTTCCCACTCTTCGTGTAGATAGAGCAAAGCAGAGGCCATGCCTCGGACAATTTTGTACCTCATCGGCCATGTCAATAAGCTTTTTGCTTTGAAAAGATGGGAATCTAAGCTCCCATTTGGCATGAACTCATAAACGAGTAGCATCTCATGTTTTTCATGGCACCAACCAATGAGCTGCACCAGATTCTTATGCCTTAATCTGCTAATGATCTTAACTTCTGATGCGTACTCTTTAAGTCCTTGCTTAGAACCTCTTGACACCCTCTTCACAGCAACATAAGAAGCCAACTCCCTTACGAAACCTCGATAAACCCCACCAAACCCTCCCTCTCCAAGCTTTTCTTCTTCAGCAAAGTTATTTGTCGAATGAGCCAACTCATTGTATGAGAACTTCTTTGGTCCAGCACTCTTCTCGAATTCATCATCCATGGATAGATCAAAGACAAAAGCCCCATCTTCTTCTTTTCCTCTACTCCTTCTCTTCCACAAGAAAATTGCAATCAAACCCAATCCACCAACCAAAACACATGAGCCAACACTTGAACCCACCACTACGGCTGTCTTGTTCTCCTTCTTTCCTTTCGGTTTGGGGCTCAGCGTCGGCACCAGATCTGTAGAACTGAAATTCCATGATTTGATAGTATGCTTCTCATAAAGTTCCCCAGTTGAGGCTGAAAATCCAAAATCAACCCATTCCGGTAAGTACTTGCGCAGATCAATTTTGTGACTAAGGTTACCTTGTTGAACTATGGTGCTACCAAAATAACTAGTGAAGTCAACACTGAGGATTTTTGAGTCAGAACTATAACTAATCCGAGCTTCATTTTCTCCCCCTCGAGTGATATTAGCCTTCCATTTGGATGTGGTAACAGATATCATTGAGTTGATATTGATACCTACATGAGCGTAATTAGGGTCGGTCCAATTAAATTTAGGCCACTTGCAAGTATCAAACTCCACAGCAACAAATGGAGTAGTGGTGGAGTTCATTGTAACATTGTCGACCGGAAGACCAAGGCCACTGCCTGGTGTAACAAGTATATGAGAAACATTGGGAACGAGGAAGAATGCTAGTCCATCAGCATGGGTTGAATTTCCTTCTGAATCAATGACAAAGGAGAAATGGGTGACGAAGTCCGCCAGGTTTCCAGAAGCCTTGTCCCAGAGGTGCAGAGGTTCGATATATGTGGCTCGACCAGCTTTCTGCGTTCGCGCTAGGCCTCGCTCGTCTGGGGTGACTTGGAGGCCTTGTGCTGAGACATAAGCGTCTTCATGGACTCTTATTTTGACATTTAGATCATTGCTTGTGATTTCCGGGATGTTGAAGTGTAATGGAGTTGCATGGGGGATGATGAGAAGAAATGAAAAGCTGATCAGGAAGAAAATATAGAGAACCATGGATGATATATATATATATATATATATATATATATATATATATATATATATATGGTTGCTGCAGATCAAGCCTTTTGGTTAGTTGAATTTGAAGGTGGTTTTGCAACGGGGTTAAGTAGGAAGAGGAAAACATAGAACTTGAACACACAAAGAAACAAATTAATTTGGAAACTCGTATGGGTGACCTAGTAAATAAGGGATTTTCTGAAGCGAACCATATAAAAGCGCTATTCAATTTGTTGTTACGTCGTATATTAGTCAATTTTAATGGCTGTTAATGGCTAGCTAACAGCAAATTAAAAAGTTCAATGAATTTGTACCAAAAAAAAAAAAATTCAAACTTGATAGTCAAGCGAGTATAGTGCACTTTGCATTTCTTTTCTTTTTTTCTATTGGTTCCCCACTTATTAGAATACTATAAGTTGACGAACCCACATTTTCTTCGTGCAGTATATACATATATATATATATATATATATATATATATATATATATATAATTATTCGGTTGGAGATATTAAATTTTTTAAAGTTAATGTCACGGTCCTTGGCAATTACCGAACCATAATCCAATTTCGATAATTTAAAGTTTTTTTTTAAAAAAAAAAAAAAATGGTAACCGTACGCCTACGTTCACTTTTGAAAGAAGAGGAGGTAGAAAACTGAAGAGGATCCAACATAGGGAAGGTGCACCCACGTGCAAAATAGTTTTTGGTCACCCATAATTATTATTCTTTATGACCGAGTATTATGAAATATTAGAAATATCCAGATGCAATCATCTTATTTTATTTTTAAAGGATAATTTTATTGAGACTTAATAGTCTAATGGACAAGACCAGCCGAATTTTTCTTATTTTTGAATGCATTGAATGCAAACCATGTTGGAGGCTTTGGTTTTCATTTTCTTAACATGGTTTGTCCTCAAAATAAAAGAAAAATAAAGGGTAATTACTCTACCAAGTACCAGCAAGGGGGGTGGAAATTAGTAAGACAATGAAATTCTATTTTTAATAGATATTTATAAATTTAGAACTTTATTAGTAATAAAGTATTTTGGAAAATATTTTGATAATTTTTGTACTTATTATGTTGCCCTAGTGCGAAGGTATATATATTCATTCTGAACTCTTTGTATCCACTTTTGAGTGTAGTCTTGAATTTTGAGTGAATTAAGTAAAATTGTGTGTTCTTGTTATGGGTATGTTTGATCTTTTTTTTTGCGTTTTCAGTTTAATTTAACAAGATATTCTACTTTCAACGAGGCCAAAAAAATCTACCACATGAATATGGTTAGTAGAATAGGGAACGGGAAACTAGATTTTTTTTATTCCTCTTGTTAATTATCTTGAGAGCAAGACAATATATGAACCAACAATATTTCAAAACTAGATTTATTTATTTGATTTTATATATAAATTTTTATGAGATATGGTTATAAGTAGTTGCAAGTTCTTTTGAGATGAAGTAATTCCTTGTGCGCTTTCAAGATCAATCAATTTAACAGTTCCTTGTTTGGATAAGGTATGTTGTTGGCCTCCACCTTGAAGATTATACCCAGACGGTCGTATAGTGTTTGTTTGCACTCACAAGACGGTGGTATAGTGTTTGTTTGCACTCTTGGGTTGGATCTTTGACCATGTTATTTTTCATATCGGGTCATGCAAGGGTGGGCGTAAGAGTGGGCTCTGGTGGACTTGAGTCCACTAAAGAAATTTTTTATTATATTAATAATAGTCCAACACCAAAAAAAATAATAAAAAATAAATAAATAAATTATTATTAATAATATTAGCTCACCCCAAAATTAGTCCACCTAATCAAAGTCAAGTCAACTCAATCACCGTACTAAAATAAAGACCCAAACTAAATAAGTCCAGAACCACCCTGACCCAAGGCGACAAAGGCGGTCGCCTAGGGTCTCAAAATTTAATGGGGTCTCGAAATTTATAGGCCCATGGATGATGGGCCACCAGAAAAAAATAATATATTTTGGGCAAATCATTTCAGCCTCCCCAATCGCCTCCATCTCTATTCTCGTTCTCAACTCTGAACTTCCTATTATTTCATATTGTTCAAAAAATCAAAACTCATATCTTTCGGTAAATAATGAAATGTGGGGATATACATGTGGATCCATCACTCTTAATATGGTGGAAAATACTTGTTTTAGTAACTTGTTGATCCATCTCTCTTAATTGTACTAACAAACTCAGCCCACTTATAGCACCCATTATCCTTAATTATAGAAAATACATAACTCCACATTTCATAATATGGTTGAGATGAATGAAAGACACATACGGACCAAATTATGATTCAATAATGCGGTGACACATGGCACCATAAATGAAATCCCAACACTTGTGTAATCTGTCAGATGATAAGTGTGCACACTCGAAAAAAATGAGTTCACATGTGACAAAATAATATAGTACCAGCTGGCTATATAATTCAGCCACAAAAATATGTATAATCAGCCCCCAAACAAGTCCTAAAAATGAGGAATTATGGACTATACATGTGGAGCATAAATCAGATTTAAAATGTGGAGTTATGTATTTTCTATAATTAAGGATAATGGGTGCTATAAGTGGGCTGAGTTTGTTCGTACAATTAAGAGTGATGGATCAACAAGTTACGAAAATCATTAGAAATGTGTGCAAGTGGACCGACGCGTGGTTGACAGCAGAATGTTGGCTAATTTAATGGTCCATTAATGGATTCATGGATACTTGTCCAGCAATAAGGAAGACATCCAGGTGAATATTAGTTCATATAATATAGGAGTACATGTTAACACATGTCACATGCAAATTAAAAAGGAAAGCTTGGGAACGTTGGTTTGCAAGTTACAAGGCCATGGGTAAATACTCAATAGTTTCACAAGCCACAATTCATAGGACATTTGGTAGGTGAAGAACAAATCTGCATATCAAAATCCGGAAGATGCACAACAGACCGAACATGGGCTGAATTATGGGCAAGGACGAATTCAGCCTTTCTAAATGGAGTGAGCAAATTTTAGATTGGGCTACTATTATTATTATTATTATTATTATTATTATTGGGCTGGGCTTAAAGTAGTATACTAAAAAAAAAAAAAAAAATTGGGAGGGGCTGAAGTCCAACTTCACCCACCCTTGGATCCGCCCTAATTTACGAGACGCTTGGTGTCAACAGAGACCAAAGCTAGAAGAAGGCATGCAAATCATGGATTTAAAAGTTAGTTTATCATAGAACATAGATTCTTCTCTTGTAAAGTTTTTAAATAGTCAACTTAGGATTACATCACTTTAATTCTCTAGTTTAGCATTGTAGTTTTATCAAAATCCTTTCATCCAAGGCAAATCAAAACCATTCCATCACTTTATCGTTTCAAAATGGTTCTTTTTATTCAATTATTTCTGAGTCTTCCAAGACTCTGGCACGTCTGTGCACTTCCAATGTTCCAATTTTGTGTAAACAAATATTTTAAACGATTTTTCTTATCATGAGATCACTTTAATTAATAAGGCATATTAGAAGAACATTAGAAGACTTATTTTTATTATTACTTGGAATGGTGGTTGTAAAAATCCAAAGTTTATGTTTTAAGCTCTGGCCTTTTCTGCCATTGAACTGGATTTTCAGCAATCGAATGGAAGAAATGGTATGAATAGGATATAAGTATTATAAAAAGCTAATCACCCCATTTTATGGTTGTCAAAATTTTCACAAATTGGAGTAAAAATTAGATGTGTAACAGATTGTTGTCCTAATCAACATCTACAATCGCGGTAAATAGAAATTTAAGTCACAGCCTTCATTACCAAACTCTATATTGCACGCTTACAATAACAATACGTAATAACAATAAGAAGAAAGAAAAAAAACACACACACACACACCACATTCATATTTCGAGCTTAGTAGTATATTTAGGATATATCTACATATCTGAATGCGTGAGAATTATTCTGTATGAGCACACCAAAGCCCTAAAATGACCATACGCTCCATCTATTGCACATCATATTCTCCGTCTAATCTTGGACGATTGAACTAAATACATAAAACATGACAAACATGTCCTCATTCGGGCACTTCCTGTGCAATAATTGTAATTTAAAATCTACAAACATTATGCCCATTTGATGGATCTGCTTAAGCATATATAACCGGCCAATGCAAGATATTTGATTCCATAATTTATTTTATTATATATATATATATATATATATATATATATATATTATATATTTCACCTTTATTGACAAGTGACAACATCTGAAGAAATTGACACATGACAGTCAAACTATGTAATTCTCGTCCGGCACAACAAGGTTCAAGAAAGGAATGAAGGGCTCCAGACATTTCTAGCCTTTGTTACTTTATAAGAGGTTTAGGATATTCCTATTCCAAACTTGTTCCACAAATAAATATTTACTTCCCAATCCGGCACACTTTGTCCTGCATCAAAGTCGGGGATAGTTCAAGGTGTTATGATATATTATATATTCTTTAAATAAATAAATAAAATCAATGTTACAAGATAATTTTTTTATGAAAATTGTAGTCTTAAAATTATCATGAAAGGAATGAAAAGAAAAAAAGAAAAACAAAATTAGCCAATAAAAAATATTTTTCTTTATTTATTATTAACAGGTAGGAGCAGATTTTGTACTGTTTCAAAATCCATCCATAATTTTCATTAAAAAGAATATATAAAAAGTACACCCATAACCCTAAAAGAACAATTCTAAATTTGTGAACCGTGGTGGTTCAAGACTTGTCCAACCAAATTTTTTGGGAAGACATTTTGGTATATTTCGCACTTATTGTATTGCCCCTAGTGAGTATGGTACTTATAATTCTCTATATTGTGTCATTTTCTAAACATAATAAAATTCATGCACGTAATCCTAATTCTTTGGATAAACCTCATAAAATCTATCTTCTTGTGTGTGTTTGATATATTAGGACACGGGTCCTAAAGTTTTTGTTCCACTTACAAGTTGTGTGAACTAGACTTTGCATTCCACATTATCAAATGAAAGTGAACTCCCAACTTTTATTCTCTGAATGACAAGTAGTTCATCAATCGCCATAATGCTATGAACAACTGAACAAGACGATCGCCTTGTACTCTGAAAAATGACTTCCCAAAATTAGTTGAATAAAATTTGCTGATTATAGTATATCTGTTCTCTGTATCCAAGAACAGAGGAAGCATAAGATTAGTGATAAGAATAGAAAAGTAATAGACTGATTTTAATTATGAGAATTAAAGGTATGTTAGAAATTTAGAATGTTACAACACTTTTTTATTTCCCCCTTTTATTTTTTTGTCCATGTAACTGGATCTCAGCAATCGAATGGAAGAAAAGACACGAATAGAGATTGAACTGTATGGCTGTCAAAATTTTCACAGATTGAAATGCAAAATGAGGCTTACGTAACAAAATGTTGTGTTCCAAACAACACCTACAATTGAAAATAGGTGAACATAGAAATTAAAGTAGAGCTAAAAAAAAATCACATACATATTTCGAGCTTAATATATTTAGTATATGTCTACACCAGAAACTGAAGAAAATGAGATCAAGTCTGAGGAATCAGTCGTGCAGCTTTTGCCGGAGCAATGGGTTTGGCCTCTTTCAGAACCAGATGTACCCTGTGACGAGGAAAGAGCTGGAGGAGGAACAAAAGTGGACACTGGCATGATTGGTGGCGGGACTGGCAATGGAGCTTTAGCATTGAGCACATCCATGACTTGCCCCATGGATGGGCGGCTATTATAATCTGGATGAGCGCACCAAAGCCCTACAATCATCAAACGCTTCATCTGTTCCGCATTATATTCTCCGTCTAATCTTGGATCAGCTGCCTCAAGAACATTTCTGCATCCATAATGCCCCCATACCACCTTCACCAATTCAATTAGAAATTTCTCTCCATTGGCTTCACCTTGTTTGATAGCGTGCTTTCCACATGCTATCTCCAAAGCAACAATCCCAAAACTGTAGATATCAGATTCCTTGGTAGCTTTGCTATTCTGAAGGTACTCAGGAGCCATGTAACCTGGTGTCCCAATCAAATCCGTTGTTTTAGACACTTGTCCGTGTTCTATGAGTCTAGCAAGCCCAAAATCCCCAAGCCTAGCATTAAAATTCACATCTAACAAAACATTGCTCGATTTGATGTCCCGGTGCAGCACACATTGGTCACATTCTTCTTGCATATAAACCAATGCCGATGCTAGGCCTAACGCAATCCTGTACCTCTCCTCCCATGTCAACAAGCATTGTTCTTTGAAAAGATGGAAATCCAAGCTCTTATTTGGCATGAAATCGTAAACAATGAGAAGTTCTTTTCCTTGATCATGACACCAACCGATGAGTTTCACTAAGTTCTTGTGCCTCAGTGTGCTAATGCTTTTAACTTCCGAAACATACTCCTTCATGCCTTGCCTTGACTCTGGAATTATCTTTTTAACAGCAACAATGGAGTTGGTATCACTGAAGAATCCTTTGTAAACTTGTCCAAACCCACCCTCTCCAAGCAGCCCTTCATCTGCAAAACTATTGGTCGCAGCAACCAATTCCTTGTATGTGAACTTCCTCGGTACTTCCACTCTTCCCAGCTCATAGTCCACGGATATAGGATTGTTTTCAGTTTTCCTTCTCTTCTCTGACATCCAATAGCCAAACCATACGAGAGCAGGAACCACAGAACAAACACCAACACCGAGCACAATCCACAGCCAGTTCTTGTTTTTCTTTCTTCCAGAGACCTTCTCAGCAATTTGCAGAGTAGAGCTGAAATCCCATGAGATGATGTTGTACAGCTCATACATAACATATCCAGTGGCACCAGAAAATCCAATAGTCACCCACTCTGGCAAATGTTGCTTCAAATCAATGGTGTAGGAAACACTAAGGAAATTTGAAGTAGCACTACTATCATCAGTCACAAGAACACTAAAATTTTTTGAACTAGAATTATAGCTAATCCAAGCTTTAGCTCTTTGCCCATTTTGAACATCACTCCAAGACCATTCCACGGCATTTACGGATCTCATATTGCTGACATCAATACCCACATGATCAGAGAGCAAATGGTCATTTATGTCCCATTCATTCGCATACGTATCGAATTCAACAGCAACAAATGATGGGTTGGAAGTAACCAGGCCAAGATTGCCAGCTCCTGAGGTAGGAAGGAGTTGGGAGTTGGTGGGGGCAAGAAAGAAGGCAAAACCATCAAAATCATTCGAGATATCTCGCGAGTCTATTAGAAAGGAAAAGTGGGTGTTGAAGTCTGCAAGATTTCCAGAGGCATTGTCCCAAAGCTTTATTGGTTTTTTATAGATGGCTCGACCAAAGCTCCCTCTGTGACCCTCACCTTCCTTCTTAATTGCAAGTTGGATGACTTGGTTTGACGTGTTTGCATCTCCTTGGTATATAATATCATCCATTTTTTCATCGAAATTGTTGAATATGAAGGTGGTGTTTTCGTAATTTAGTGGTTTTGCAAAGGGGATGACAAGTAGGAAGAGAAAAACATAGATCTTGAACACAGCACGAACCAGAATATTTGGAGGGAAATGATATTTAGTTCTGTTCTCGTATTTGAGAATTTCCATGGTTGAGCTAGAGGGTACGTACTGAGAGAGACAGGTTTGTGTAGTTGTCCCTGTTGCTCAGCGAAGAAACTGTAGGGTGTAAATCAATAAAAAAAATAATAATAATAAAATAAAATAAAATATAAAAAAAACTTATAGAAAATAAGAAATCCGGAGTAAAGCATTAATTTAGGATTAAACAATTGATTACTTCAAGAATTCCGTAGGAGTTTCTTATAGCGTCCGCCATTGGGTTGAAAAGGGCTATGAAACCCTTGTATATGATAATAAGGGAATTTTTTATTTTTAAAAAAAATTCCAACAGAAACAAGCAGTCTCTGTTAGTTCAAAACAAGCTAGTCTCTGCTAGTTCTGACCCTCCCGCATAGTCGCGCTCATGTACTTTAGTCACTTCTGGTTGAAGCATAGAATGACCAACCATGAGCCTTAACAAATTGCAAATTCTATAAAATAATCCTCTGATAATCCTTATCTCAATAAGCAATTAACAATTCAAGGTCTAATATCCACATTAACCCTTTGATTTAAATAACGACTCTGGATATGTGAACACAAACTAAAAGTATGAACAACTGGACAAGATGAAAATGAAGTGGAAGATCACCTTGTAATCTGAAAATTGACTTCCCAAGATTACAAAAAAAAAAAAAAGGTTTATCATAGCATACATGTTCTCTGAACATATCCTCTAACAGAGGAAGCATAAGACTAGTGATAAGAATAGAAAAGTAATAGCCTGATTTTAAGGGAACTAAAGGTATGTTCGAATATTACAATATTTTTTGATTGGTTGAAATGGTGGTTGTAAAATTCCGAAGTTTATGTTTTCCGCTCTGGCTTTTTCGCCATTGAACTGGATATTCAGCAATTGAATGGAATGCAAAGCATGAATAGGATAAAAGTTTTACAAAGAGCTAAGCACCCCATTGTATGGCTGTCAAAATTTTCAGAGATTGGAATGCAGAATGAGTTGTGTAATAGTTTGTTGTCCTAAAAAACACCTAAAATGGCAAATATGCAAGTATAGAAATTAAAGCTACAGCATTCATTACCAAACTCTTTGCTCAAGTTATGGTTCTTCACACTTGCAATAACAATACTAAAAATGATGCTAATTATACAGATTGAGAACAAGCGGAAATAACAAATTCCGTGGTTCCTGCTCTGGTATGGTTTGGTTATTGGATGTCAAAGAATAGAATGAAAACTGAAAACAATCCTATGTCAAGTTTCCCATCCTGATGGATAGCTAACTCATATAGTTGCGAGTTGCGCATAAGGGGCTTGATCGTGTACATATCCCAAGAGTGCAATACAATGAGTTGGCCAGGGTGGAAGTACCTAGGATGTTCTCATAAAAGGAATTGGTTGTCATGACCAATAATTTTGCAGATGAGTGCTGCTTGGAGAGGGTGGGTTCAGACAGGTTTACAAAGGCTTCTTCAATGATACCAACTCCAATTTTACTGTAAAAAAGATAATTCCAGAGTCAAGGCAAGTTATGAAGGAGTATGTCTCGGAAGTTAAAAGCATTAGCGAATTGAGGCACAGGATCTTAGTGAAACTCATTGGTTGGGGTCATGATAAAGAAAAAGAAGTTATCATTGGTTATGATTTCATGCCAAATAAGAGATTGGATTTCATCTTTTCAAAGAAGAACGCTTGTTGACATGGGAGGAGAGGTCCAGGGTCGCGTTAGGCCTAGAATCGGCCATGGTTTATACGTAAGAGGAATGTGAACACTGTGTGATGCACCGAGACGTCAAATCGAGCAACGTTTTGTTAGATATGAATTTTAAAGCTAGGCTTGGGGATTTTGGGCTAGCTTGTCACGCCCCGATAATTCCAATAAAATCCTCGATTTATTCAATTTAAATACATCAAAATATACCCAGAATCATAAAAATTACCCCCTCTTTTATACAAAGTTAATTTCCTCAAATACACAAAAAAATCTCCAAATAAAAAAAATAAATTCCTGCAACGCCAACTCTTCAACCTAAGCCCGAATCTAGCAATTCCCGTTCGTCCTTGGTACCTGAAACTGGAGGGTGGTGAGACAAAAAGTCCCAGTAGGAAAAACCATAACAAGAATCTCATGGAGGTTTAATAAAACAGCTTCATAACATAAACATATACATTTAATACATATGCATTTAATTAAAAACATTTAATAAAAACATTAAAGCAAAACCTCCCCATGCCATTCAAGGTATAGAGAACCTTACACTGAAAAAGAATTCCTGGACTGGATCATCAAGCCACCAAGTTTCCGGCCTCCCTCTGCAACTCTCGGCCCTCTCTGTTTTTCCTTAAACTCACTCTGTCTCTATTTAGGCTTTCTCACTCTCTTTCTTTCGGTCACTGTGTTTTCATAGTGCACAACCCTTCAATTTATAATAGCCTCACCTACAAAAAAAAGATATCAATATGAAAGGACAATGTACTGCCAACCACTTTCTGCTCTCCACTTTAATTTTCCTGATCTCATATTATCTTCTGCTCTTTGATTTGCGATATACAGACAACACACACTCCAACAGCCCCACGTGAACAAAGCAAGGTCAAAAAGGTTGCCCAAATAAAATCCTAGTGGGACCCGCAAATAAAAGCCACAATTTCTGTCGACAGCTGCTAGATTCCTCTATCAGACAAGAAACATAAATATATACATATACAATGTATACAAAACCAAATCCCATTATCCCTTTAAATATAAATCTTGTGGGTCCCATAAAAATATCATTACACTACCTTTTCCATTTCCAATTTCGCTGCTCCCTCCTCCTAGCTCCATCAGACAATCTATATATGTAAATATATCCTATAAAATGAAACAAAACAATAATTCCTTAAACATCATTCCCTGTGGGCCCCGCGAAATAACCATTTTCCATTCAATTCTCTTTCTCTCAATCTCGCTACCAGCACCACACTCTTCTATAAGATTGAATCACATGTATATATATATATATACAAAATGCAACCAAACTAAAAAAAACCCATAACTTTATCTCTTTGAATTCAGCAGGTGCATCCCATTGCTTCAACTGATACACTAAATATATATAACATATATAATCATGCTTCGGGAGAAAATCAAACCAATAAAATCTCATGTGGGTAAAATCTCTAAAATAGACTAAATATAAATCATAGTCTCCAATTTAATAATCAATAACCCAAATCTCTAATTGGCAAGTCTTCAATTAAAACAAAATTTAATGATGACAAATGACATAAATAAAAATTCATCTCTTAAAAATTTGGGTTGTCACATAGCTAGACTAATAGAACACGGAAAAGTGTCTAAACAACAGATTTGATGGGAACAACAGGTTATATGACTCCTGAGTACTTCTAGAATAGCAAAGCTACAAAGGAATCAAATATCTACAGTTTTAGGATTGTTGCTTTGGAAATAGCCTGTGGAAAGCGTACTACCTAACAAGGTGGATTGGTGAAGGCGGTATGGGGGCATTAAGGAAGTAGAAATGTTCTTGAGGTGGCTGATCCAAGATTAGGCGAAAAATATGATGCGAAACAGATGGAGTGTTTGATCATTGTGGGGCTTTGGTGTTCTCATCCAGATTATAATAGCCGCCCTTCGATGAGGGAAGTCATGGATGTGCTCAATTCTAAAGTTCCATCGCCATTCCTGCCACCAACCATGCCAGTATCCACATTTATACCTCCTCCACTTCTTTTCTCATCAAATGGTGGTGCTAGTGGTTCTGAAAGAGGTCAAACCCAATATTCAGGCAATAGCTGCAACACTGATTCCTCAAAGTTCTCATCTGTACTGCTTCTGGTGATACATAATTCTTGCACATTTAGATGTGTAATATATCCTAAATATATTATTAAGCTCAAAATATGCATGTGTGTAGAAGATGAGGTCAACTTTGAGGAATCAGTGTTCCAGGTATTACTTGAGTAATAGATGTAACGATCCCAAAACTAATGCCAAGAATTTTTTTTTCTTAAAAAAAAATTCGGCATAACCTTCTCTAAAAATGGACCTACCGCAACCTGTTTAAATGCATATTTAACCTGTCATGCAACTAATTTTCGAATTCACGGCAATAAAAGATAATGATATAACCTACTAATCTAGACAATGCTTCAAGCTAGGATTATCCTTCCATTCATCAACAAGTTACATATCATCAAGTTCGCATCCCATATGTCATCAAGTATCATAAGTGTATTACATGATCATGGTTCTTCAAAAGAAATTTACATCATTACACCTTTGGAATTTTACAAAAATGAGGGATGAACAAAGGAGTAGTCTATTACAAAATAACAAGGAAAATGCTCTTCTACAACTTTCAAAATTGGGGTGGATTGTCGTCCACCGGTTCTTTGCCAAGACCTGAAAAAAAAAATATAGATATAGGGGTGAGCATATAGCTCAGCAGAGACACTTAAGACACAATTCTTGTGTCCTTGTGAATTCAAGCAAAGCATAGGCCAATGGGAGATAGGGATCATACAACGTAGGGGATCAAATACAACATACAAGTCAATTCCAAGTATAAACAATGCAATGCAATGAAATGAAATGCAATGCATGTCAATGACACTCCCCATTCTCATTCTCAAAATCATCACTTTCAAACGTTAATACAGCCCGCCCTTTGGTAACCCCGCCGCGACACGAGAGGAGGATTGGCTAGTGTCCCTGACCCTTGGTAACCCCGCGGCGTCATTATGGGGCCCAGCTAGCTCAACCATACTAGGGCGACTCCTTAGTCCCCTCTAGGCTATATTAACCTTCGGCCCGTTGGTAACCCCGCAGCGACCGGGTTTCGCATAAAACCATTTCATCAAAAACACTTTCCCGAAATTTCCCCTTTTTGAAGTAAATCAATTCTTTCCCTTTTCCTGCCCAATGTTAATGCATGAATACCTCAATGACATACACAAGTTCATCATTCCATACTTTATCCAATTTAAGCAACATGGCATAATTCGCAAGAATAATAAAAAAAGTCATAACATGCTTATACATAACAAGTTTTAGCACAATGAACATATATAATCAAGTCTTAAACATGCTTCACATAGAACAATCAACAAAAATAGTCACACAACTAACATATATGCATACATATCAACAATTCTCTAGATTTTAAACAACTAATCAAATTAAACAATAATTAGAGGCAATTAACTCACTAAGGTACAAGATTTCATGAATTAAGGGCCCCTACCTCAAGATTGCACCAAAACCCTAGAAAATGGGTCTCAAGATTCGAAATCCAAAGGGGCACAAAATCTAAAATTGCTTGTATAGATGTATAGAGCTTGACACGAGCTTCGTTTTGCCTCAAACGGAACCTAATTCCAACAAGAAATGAGTGAGAAATCTAACCTCAAAGTTGAAACCAAAAATAAGAGAAAAAATGAGCTTACGGGTTGAGAGAGAGAAAGGGAATCAGGAAAATGAGACCAACTTTATGGTCTTGACCCTTTTCTAAAGTGCCTTGTGGGCCCCACCATTAAATTATTTTTGTTTTACTTTTATATTACACTACACACACACAATAAATACACAGACATCACATTCTCCCCAACTTATAAGGATTTCGTCCCCGAAATCAAGACATACCTGAGGAAGAAAACAACGCTGGGTACTTGGACGGAACCTCCTGTTCGAGCTCCCAAGTAACTTCCTCGACTCCGTGGTGTCTCCAAAGGACTTTCACCATTGGTATCGTCTTGTTCCTCAACACCTTCTGTTGTGTGTCAAGAATCTGAACTGGTCCTTCCTCGTAGGAAACATCCTCATCAATGTCCACATCTACCCAACTCAAAATGTGAGATAGATCCAGTTCGTACTTCCGTAACATCAATACATGAAAAACATTGTGGACCCTATCCAACTGTGGTGGCAAAGCAAGCCTGTAGGCAACCTCTCCTACTCGGTCCAAAATCTCAAACGGTCCAATAAATCGTGGTGACAACTTGCCACTTTTCCCGAATCTCATCAATCCCTTCCGTGGAGAAACCCGTAGAAAAACGTGGTCTCCCACCTCAAAGGATAACGGTCGTCTTCGCTTATCCGCATAGTTCTTCTGTCGGCTCTGAGCTGTAAGTAACCTCTGTCTTATCAACTTAATCTTCTCAGTAGTCTCGAGTACAATGTCGGGTCCTAAGGCGGCTGTCTCGCCTACCTCAGTCCAACAAACAGGAGACCTACAAGGTCTACCATACAACGCCTCAAATGGAGCCATCTGGATGCTCGCCTGATAACTGTTGTTGTCGGCAAACTCAATAAGTGGAAGGTGATCCTCCCAACTACCTCCCAAATCAAGTACACATGCCCGAAGCATATCCTCCAAAATCTGGATAGCACGCTCTGACTGACCGTCTGTCTGTGGATGGAATGCCGTACTAAGATGCAACGCTGAACCAAACGCTGCTTGAAGTCCTTTCCAGAACTTCGAAGTGAACTTAGCATCCCTATCTGAGACAATGGTTACTGGAACTCCATGCAACCTTACAATCTCTTTCACATAAAGTACACCAAGTTTCTCTGCATCGTCTGTTGCCTTAATAGGCAAAAAGTGAGCCGTCTTGGTCAATCTGTCAATGATGACCCATACGGCCTCATTGCCCCTCCGTGACCTTGGAAAACCTGTCACAAAATCCATAGCAATATGCTCCCATTTCCATTGCGCTACAAGTAATGGTTGCAACAAACCTGCTGGCCTCTGATGCTCGGCCTTCACCAGCTGACAGGTAAGGCATCTAGCCACAAACTGTGCAACATCATTCTTCATCCCGCTCCACCAATACTGACGTCTCAAATTGTGATACATTTTAGTACCACCTGGATGAACTGCAAAGTGGGAAGTGTGAAACTCCCGTAGGACGTCCTCACGACAACATGTGGGAACCACCAACAAACCCCTGAACCGTAGACCCCCATCTGCATGCAAGGCCCAATCTTTCACTGTCTCACCACTAGAGATCAAAGCGTGGATGGCATCTAAGTCCGGGTCTTGTCTCTGTGACTCAATCACTCGTACAACAAGAGTAGGCTGAGCCACAAGACTAAATAAGAATGCCGACTCACTGTAACCATCATCATCAAAACACTATAATCCCATCTCTGTCAGGTCTTCAAGCATCTTCCACTTCCGAATAGCTAAACTGGCCAAAGTTCCATGAGATTTTCGGCTTAAGGCATCAGCTACAACATTTGCCTTGCCCGGATGATACTGCAAATCAAAGTTGTAATCTTCCAAGTACTCAACCCATCGTCTCTGTCTGTTGTTCAAGTCCTTTTGGGAAAAAAGGTACTTGAGACTTTTGTGATCTGAAAATACCTCGAATCTCTTACCATACAAATAGTGTCTCCAACACTTCAAGGCAAACACAACTGCCGCTAACTCCAGATCATGAGTAGGGTAGTTAAACTCGTGAGTCTTCAACTGTCGAGACCCATAAGCCACTACTCTACCATCCTGCATCAACACACATCCCAACCCGTCACGTGAAACATCACAATAGATCACATAACCCAAGCCACGCTCAGGTATCACCAACACTGGAGCTGTAGTCAATCTCGTCTTCAACTCCTGAAAAGATGAATCACAGGCCTCATTCCAGACAAACTTGACCCCTTTCCGTGTCAAACGGGTCATAGGAGCTGCCAAACGGGAGAAATCCTTCACAAATCTCCGATAGTAACCCGCTAAACCAAGGAAACTGCGGATCTCAAACACATTCTTGGGTCGCTCCAAAGTCAAAACTGCTTCAACCTTTGATGGATCAACTGATACTCCACCTTTTGAAACAACATGCCCCAAAAACTTCACCTCCTGTAGCCAAAACTCACATTTCTCGTATTTGGCATACAATCGGTGCTCCCACAAAATCTGCAAAACAATACTCAAATGGACTTCGTGATCTTCCCGAGTCCGTGAGTACACAAGAATGTCATCCACGAAAACTACCACAAACTGGTCCAAGTAATCGTGAAAGACGCGATTCATCAAGTCCATGAATGCTGCTGGCGCATTAGTCAAGCCAAAAGGCATAACAAGGAACTCATAGTGTCCATACCGTGTACGGAATGCTGTCTTTGGGATATCCTCATCCCTAACCCGCAACTGATAATAGCCAGACCTCAAGTCAATCTTCGAGAAACAACTGGCTCCCCTCAACTAATCAAACAAATCATCTATCCTTGGCAAAGGATACTTGTTCTTGATGGTGGTATGATTCAACTTCCGATAATCAATGCACAACCTCAAAGATCCATCTTTCTTCTTAGCAAATAAGACCGGTGCGCCCCACGGTGACACACTCGGTCGGATGAAACCTTTCATCCTCAAATCATCAAGCTGCCTCTTCAATTCTTCCAATTCAACTGGGGCCATTCGATATGGTGCCATAGAAATCGGCGCGGTACCTGGCATCAAATCAATAGAGAACTCCACTCCTCGGTGTGGAGGCAACTCTGTCAAATCCTCCAGAAACACGTCCAGAAAATCACAAACAACCGCAGGATAATCCTCTTTCCCAGCATCATCTTCTTCGGCTATAAGGCTAGCCAAAAAGTAATCACCATGACTTCGTCCACGAACTCCATAAAACGATGAAATGTGGGAATCACTCCGATCTCCCACGAAAAAGAAACAGTCTCCCTCGGGAGTGCAAACTGTAACCCTTCCTCTGTAACAGTCGATCGTGGCATGAAATGAAGCCAACCAATCCATCCCGAGAATGACATCAAAGCTAGTTATCTCCAGGAGGATAAGGTCAAACACAAAAGTCCGCCCGGCTATCACAATGGAGCAATCCCGCACAACTCAGCTCAATGACACTGAAACCCCAACTGGCGTATCAACACATAACGCCCGATCCATGAAACTAACCTTTAACCCCGATGCAAGTGCAAATGATGATGAAATGAAAGAATGAGATGCACCAGAGTCAAACAAAACACGGGCCCAACAACTAAACACTGGAAATATACCTCGAAGAACTGACGGTCCAGAAGATGCATCGGTCTGTGCCAGTGCCAGTGCAAAAACACGTCCCTGTGGTACCTGTGTCTGAGGACTGCCAACCTGAACACCTGACTGCTGCACTGACATAGTAGGAGTATCCCTCCTAACTAACCGTGAACCCTGTGAAGACATGGCAGGCTGTGGTGGTGGCGGTCTGAAACCTGACTGAACTGTAGCCGACTGAGACGGCCTCTGCCGTGACCCCCTGCCACTACCTGTGCCTACTCCCTGGCCTGGACAATCACGAATCAAGTGACCCTGCTGGCCACACCCATAACAAGCCTTCGGAACTGACGAAACTGAAGACGATCTCATAAGGCAACTGGACTTGTAATGTCCAGGCTGCTGACACTGATAACAAACAACTGCACTCTTATCTGACCCAGCTGGCATAGGAGTAGTAGGAGCGGATCGTGCGGTTTGCTGCCCCTGAAACTGAGATGGACTGCCCCTGTTCCTTTTCCAAGAAGATCCTTCTGAGGATGGCCCTGCACCCCTCTTTTGCTTCAATTGCTCTCTTCTTGCATCCTTCTCTCTATTGTCAGCCTCCAGCATCAAAGCCATTTTCCACTGCTTCAGAGTAAACCTTAATAAACTGTGCCGTGATCAACGACCTCATTCGATCATTAAGACCCGAGACAAACTTTCGAGTCTTGTTAGCTTCATCTCTCACCACTTCTAGAGCAAAACGGGAGAGTGAGGTGAACTTGTTCTCGTATTCCGCCACTGACATGCTCCCTTGAATAAGGTTATGAAACTGGTCTTGTAACTCCCATCTTTTGGAAAGCGGAAAATACTTCTCATAAAACAGTTCCTTGAACCTGTCCCAACTCATCTCTTCAATCTTGTACTGGTTAGTGATCGACTTCCACCAAACCTTGGCATCCATAGCAAACTTGTAAGTCGCTAGGATGATCTTCAAGTGATCATCTGTCACATCCATTGAGGTCAACTGAGTTTCGACTTGATCCATGTAGTTGTCGGCTACCATTGGGTCCGTACCGCCCTCAAACATAACCGGCATCAGCTGAGAAAACCCCTTAATGATCTTGAGACGCTTCTGAGCTGGAGTCTCCTCAACTCGAACTGTAGGTTGTGGTACCAACTGCGGCTGAGCAACAACAGTTGCTCTCACGGCATTTTGCAACAATCGATTCAACTCTAGTGCCACAGAACCTTCACCCACTTCTACGGGTACGGGTGCTTCAACATTCTCTCTTCTTGGGGGAACAGCTCTTGGGGGAATCAAGTCCGTAAGAAGCATGTTCTCATCAACTGGCTCCGCCGGATTGGAGCTAGAGCTCTCACCAACATCGCCCTTTGTTGGCCTAGGGCCAACTTCTCTAGGTTCCTCACGTCGTGACATCGTGCTATAAAACGAGAAAACGATTCAAAAACATGACACTAAAACTGTGGACGACTCAACAAGAATTGATACCGTACAATACTTAGCATGCAAGACTATGCAAGAAACATTTTAACATAAACAAGTAAGCAAGTAAGCACATAGGCAGTTAAGCATGCTCATTTAAATAAGATACCACGTAGCAAGTAGTCAAGTAAACAATACAAACAACATCCCATGCGACTCTATGTAGGCCTCTACCCGTCGTCCTAAAGGTTTTCGAACCGTCGCTCTAATACCAAATTTGTAACGATCCCAAAACTAATGCCAGGAATTTTTTTTTCTTAAAAAAAAATTCGGCATAAACAATGCAATGCAATGAAATGAAATGCAATGCATGTCAATGACACTCCCCATTCTCATTCTCAAAATCATCACTTTCAAACGTTAATACAGCCCGTCCTTTGGTAACCCCGCCGTGACACAAGAGGAGGATTAGCTAGTGTCCCTGACCCTTAGTAACCCCGCGGCGTCATTATGGGGCCCAGCTAGCTCAACCACACTAGGGCGACTCCTTAGTCCCCTCTAGGCTATATTAACCTCCGGCCCGTTGGTAACCCCGCAGCGACCGGGTTTCGCATAAAACCCTTTCATCAAAAACACTTTCCCGAAATTTCCCCTTTTTGAAGTAAATCAATTCTTTCCCTTTTCCTGCCCAATGTTAATGCATGAATACCTCAATGACATACACAAGTTCATCATTCCATACTTTATCCAATTTAAGCAACATGGCATAATTCACAAGAATAATAAAAAAAAGTCATAACATGCTTATACATAACAAGTTCTAGCACAATGAACATATATAATCAAGTCTTAAACATGCTTCACATAGAACAATCAACAAATATAGTCACACAACTAACATATATGCATACATATCAACAATTCTCTAGATTTTAAACAACTAATCAAATTAAACAACAATTAGAGGCAATTAACTCACTAAGGTACAAGATTTCATGAATTAAGGGCCCCTACCTCAAGATTGCACCAAAACCCTAGAAAATGGGTCTCAAGATTCGAAATCCAAAGGGCACAAAATCTAAAATTGCTTGTATGGATGTATAGAGCTTGACACGAGCTTCGTTTTGCCTCAAACGGAACCTAATTCCAACAAGAAATGAGTGAGAAATCTAACCTCAAAGTTGAAACCAAAAATAAGAGAAAAAATGAGCTTACGGGTTGAGAGAGAGAAAGGGAATCAGGAAAATGAGACCAACTTTATGGTCTTGACCTTTTCTAAAGTGCCTTGTGGGCCCCACCATTAAATTATTTTTCTTTTACTTTTATATTACACTACACACACACAATAAATACACAGACATCACAATAGATTTAGCCACTTTCAGAACCAGTAGCACCATGTAATGAGGAAAGAGCTGGAGGAGGAAAAAATTTGGAAACTGGCCTGGTCGCTGGCAGGACTGGCAATGGAGCTTTAGAATTGAGCACATTCATGACGCCTCATGGAAGGGCTGCTATTATAATCTGGATGAGCGCACCAAAACCCTACAATGATCAAACGCTCCATTTGTTCCACATTATATTCTCCGCCTAATCTTGGATCGGCTGCCACAAGAACATTTCTACACCCATAATGCCCCCATACCACCTTCACCAATTCAATTAGAAATTTCTCTCCATTGGCTTCACCTTGTTCGATAGCACGTTTTCCATATACTAACTCCAAAGCAAGAATCCCAAAACTGTAGATATCTGATTCCTTGGTAGCTTTGCTATTCTAAAGGTACTCAGGAGCCATGTAACCTGGTGTCCCAATCAAATCCGTTATTTTGAGACGCTTGTCCGTGTTCTATGAGTCTAGCTAGCCCAAAATCTCCAAGTCTAGCATTAAAATTCGAATTTAAAAAAAAAAAAATTGCTCGATTTAATGTCCCGGTGAAGCACGCATTGTTCACAGTCCTCTTGCATATAAACCAATGCTGATGCTAGGCCTAACACAATCCTGTACCTCGCCTACCCTGTCAACAAGCGTTTTTCTTGGAAAAGATGATAATCCAAGCTCTTATTTGGCATGAAATCATAAACAATGAGAAGTTCCTGCTTTTGATCATGACACCAACCGATGAGTTTCACTAAATTCTTGTGCCTCAGTCCGCTAACGCTTTTAACTTCCAAGGCATACTCCATGCCTTGCCTTGACTCTGGGATTATCTTTTTAACAAGAACACTGGAGTTGGTATCACTGAAGAGCCCTTTGTAAACCTGTCCAAACCCACCCTCTCCAAGCAGCCCTTCATCTTCAAAATAATTGGTTGCGACAACCAATTCCTTGTATGAGAACTTCCTAGGTACTTCCAACCTTCCCAACTCATAGTCTGCAGACATAGGTCTGTTTCAGTTTTCCTTCTATTCTTTGCCTTCCAATAGCCAAACCATACCACAGCAGGAACCACAAAACAAGCACCAATACCTAGCACAATCCACAACCAGGTCTTGTTTTTCTTTCTTCCAGAGACCATAAAAGAATTTGGTGCCTTCAAAGTACTTGGTGCTGGACTTGGGACCTGGCTTGTAATATATATTACATTTTCAGCAATTTGCAGAGTAGAGCTGAAATGCCATGAGCTAATGTTGCAGATCTCATACATAACATATCCAGTGGCACCAAAAAAGCCAATAGTCACCAACTCTGGTAAATGCTGCTTCAAATCAACTATGTAGGAAAGGCTAATGAAATTTGAAGTACCACTACTCCGATCACCAGTCACAAGAACACTTAGATTTTTTGAACTAGAATTATAGCTAATCCAAGCTTTAGCTCTTTGCCCATTTGTAATGTCACTCCAAGACCATTCCACGGCATTTACGGATCTCATGCTGTTGACATCAATACCCATATGATCAGAGAACATGTTGTCATTTTTGTCCCATTCATTCGCATATGTATCGAATTCTACAGCAACAAATGCTGGATTGGAACTAACCAGACCAAGATTGCCATCTCCTGAGGTATTAAGGAGTTGGGAGTCGGTGGGGGCAAGAAAGAAGGCAAAACCATCAAAATCATCCAAGATATTTCGCGAGTCTATTAGAAAGGAAAATTGGGTGTTGAAATCTGCAAGATATACAAAGGCGCTGTCCCAAAGTTTTATGGAATTTTTTTTATAGATGACTTGACCAAAGTTCCCACTGACTCCCTCACCTTCCTTCTTAATTGCAAGTTGGATGATTTGGTTTGACACATTTGCATCTCCTTCATATATGATATCATCCATTTTTGAATTGAAACTGTTGAATTTGAAGTAAGTGTTTTTGAAGGATAGTGGTTTTGCAAAGGGGATAAGAAGGAAGAGAAAACATAGATCTTGAACACAGCACAAAACAGAAAATTTGGAGGGAAATGATGGTTAGTGTTCTCGTATTTGAGAATTTCCATGGTTGAGCTAGGGGTTATGTATTGAGAGAAACAGATTTGTGTAGGTGTCCCTGTTGCTAAGTGAAGAAACTGTTGGGTGTAAATCAATAATAAACTTGTAGTAAAATCAAGAATAAAGCATTAATTTAGGATTAAACATTTGATTACTTAAGAATTTGGTAGGAGTTTGTTATAGTGTCCTCCGATGGGGTTGAAAACGGCTATGAAACCCTTGTATATGACAATAAAGGTAATTTTTATTTTTAAAAATTCCAACAGAAACAAGCTAGTCTCTGGTAGTACAAAACTAAAATTGGCACAACACTACTAATAGAAGCCAACAAGAAAGCTTTATGAATCTTCATAAATTGGCACATAACTTATAATACAATCAACTCTATTAGCAGCTGACTATAAGTTGGCGAGCCTGCTCGCTTTATCTATGTGCAAGTCAAAATGTCATTCTTTCCTTTTCCAAAAGGATAGAAAAGACATTTACTTTCAGAAAACAGTGTATTAAAGTTCTTTTTATTAGTGCGGATTTAAGGCATACAATTATTGGATTTAAGGCATACAATTATTGGTACAATTATTAAAGCATACAATTAAGCATACAACTACTCTCACAAACAACATTTACTTTCAACAAAAACCTGATCTCTCTCAAAGTAGGAGATGAGTCTCCGTAAAAACAAATAGGTAAAAACAAATAGGTGTGTGAGTTGATAGGAAGGTGAATATGGACAGAACGACTTGGCTTAGACTTGGTACAGTGATTGGGTTGGAGATATTTAACTATTAAAGTTGAGGAGAATGTGATGATTCTTGGAAATTACCTTACCATAATTATTGAAAGATGGCAGAGAATAGGTTTAAGGATTTTAAGTGGGTCAAGAGTGACAAGATGAAGTAGCCAAATGAGGAAAAAAAAAAATGTGAGATGGGAGAGAGAACTTGGACAAGAGCGCCAAGAATGCATACAGGAGAATGGGCGCTTCCTTGGGGATTGTAGCCTCCCACATCTCCTCCTACCTCTATTAATAGAGTTCCTAACACATTCTGACACTCCCGCATAGTCGCGCTCGTGTACTTTAGTCGCTTTCATAGTCACCCTCTCTGCTGAGATCATGAGCTAGCGTACTAGTTATATCCAATGGAATAGCTAGCTAACCATGAACCTTTACAGCTTGCAAATTCTTTATAATAATCCTCTGATAATCCTCGTCTCAAAAAGCAATTAACAATTCAAGCTCGAATATCAACATTAACCCTTTGATTTAAATAACAACTCTGAAGTGCAAACACAAACTAAATCCCCTTAGGGGGCAATGTGGGTGTGTGAATGAGTTTCTTACCAAGGTAATAATAATAATAATACAACATTTTTTTATTAGTTGCAATGGTGGTTGTAAAATTCCAAAAGTTTATGTTTTTCGCTCTGTCTTTTGGCTATTGAACTGGATTTTCAGCAATCAAATGAAAGAAAAAGAAGAAAAAAAGGTATAAGTTTTATAAAGAGATAATCACCCACTATATGGCTATCAAAATTTTCAAATATTGGAATACAAAATGAGTTGTGTAATAGATTGTTGTCTAAAAAACACCTACAATTGCAAATAGTGAAACATAGAAATTAAAGTCACAGAATTCATTAGCAAGCATTCATTACCAAACTCTCTGCTGAAGTTATTGTACTTCACACATACAATAATAATAATAAAAATGATACTAATTATACAGATTAAGAACAAGAAGTGGCAATAACAATGCTAATTGTAAAGCAGAGCTAAGAAGAAAAAATAAATAAAGCGCACACACACACAAACACACACACACGTCACATACAGATATTGCTATATTTAGGATATATCTACTCATCTAAGTGTGAGAGAATTATATACCACCAGAAGCTGTAGAAGATGAGATAAACTTTGAGGAATCAGTGTTGCAGCTATTGCTTGAATATTGGGCTTGGCCTCCTTCAGAACCACTAGCACATAAAACGAGGAAGGAGCAATAAAAGTGGATACTGGAATGGTTGGTGGCAGGACTGGCAATGGATCAGGAGCAAAATATGTTGGTACAGGCCTCTTTGATGGGAGAATGGGAAGTGGAGCTTCAAAATTAAGCACATGAATTGCCTGTCTTATTGAAGGCCTCAGATTCTCATCAGGATGAGCACACCAAAGCCCGACAATCATCAAACATTTCATCTCTTGCTCATCAAAATCAGCACATAATTTGGGGTCTGCTGCTTCAAAAAGCTTTCCTGTTCCGTAGAGGTCCCAAACCCACTCCACTACTCTTGCTTGAATTTTTTTTGCCTTGACATCAATGGGTTTTCTTCCACATGCTATTTCCAGCGCAACGATTCCAAAGCTGTAGACATCTGATTCCTTACTAGACTTGCTCGTAATGATACATTCAGGAGCCATGTACCCCATTGTCCCTGCCAAAAGTGTTGTTTGTGATCTTTTTCCATCGTCAACAAGCCTAGCTATCCCAAGTCCCCAAGTTTGGCATTGAAATTTGAATCCAACATAATGCTGCTTGATTTAATATCTCTACACAGCATGCATTGTTCCTACTCTTTGTGTGGATAGAGCAAAGCAGAGGCTAAGGCATGGACAATTTGATACCTCATCACCCATGTCAATAAGCTTTTTCCTTTGAAAATATGGGAATCAAAGCTCCCAGATTCTTGTTCCTTAATCTACTAATAATCTTAACTTCTGATCCATACTCTTTAAGCCCTTGCATAGAACCTCTTGACACCCTTTTCACAGCAACATAAGAGGACATATCCCTCAAGAAACCTCTATAAACCCCCCATCAAACCCTCCCCCTCCAAGCTTTTCTTCTTCAGCAAAGTAAATTGTCGAATAAGCCAACTCACCATAGGAAAACTTCTTTGGTCCAACACTCATATCGAATTCATCATCCGTGGACAGTTCAAAGACAAATGCCGCATCTTCTTCTTTTCCTCTACTCCTTTTATTCCACAAGCAAATGGCAACCAATCCACCAACCAAAAGTACACATGAGCCAACACTTAATCCCACCACTAGTGTTGTCTTGTTTTCCTTCTTTCCTTTGGGTTTGGTGCCTGGACTGGGGCTTGGTGTCACTGCGGCTGGATCTTTAGAACTGAAATTCCATGATTTGACAGTATCCTTCTCATAAAGGTCCCCCTAAATCAACCCATTCTGGTTAGTACTTACGCAGATCAACTTTGTGAATAAGGTTACCTCGTTGAACTATGGTATGATCAAAATAACTAATCCGCGCGAGCTTCATTTTCTACCCCTTTAGTGATATTACCCTTCTATATCGATGTGGTAACAGATTTCATTGAGTTGATACTGATACCAACATGAGTATAATTTGGGTCCCAATTACTATAACCCCAAGAATCAAACTCCACATCAACAAATGGAATAGGGGTGAAAATTAACATACTTTGGCTAGCCTTTTAAGCAAACTTCCAACTCTAGACAGGAAATCAAAGAAGCACATGAACATACCTAGGTCCTGTAGCCTCTGTTCAAACCTTATAGAGACAGCATCCCACCTGTTCTTTGAATGTTCATATGTGTCTCCCATCTGGGAATTTATTCAAAGACATTGTGGCTTTTATATTGGCCCATCATGCTGGTCTCAATTTTCAACTGGGCTGCGCATCATTGGAAAGATTGTAGTGTATCACATTTGGTCTGAGAGAAATTCAAGAATTTTCAAGAGCTTGAAATCATCTCAGAAATCAAAGGTAGACTGCTCATTTCATCTTGGAAAGACTCACCAGAAGCGAGAAGAGTTCTGCGTCTTTGGGATCTTCCTTCCTCAGTGCTTTGCCCTCCTCCCCGTCAACCTGATCATCGCTCATTTCATCTTGAAATTTATTTTGTTCGCTATAACACAACCTATTTATTTGACAGTCTCACGTATACACTGATGAATTTAATAGTGCCACTACTACTTATTCCCCCTTCTGACTTCATCTCATCTGTTTATGACCAAATAGTGCTAAAACTCATTTCAACAGATGGTGCTAAACTATCTTTATACTTGACACGTTTCATAAGTTACTTTCTTAATTCACCGTGATTTCGACATAGATTCTCCGTTCTCATGTGAAATGCGATAATAGTTTCACGGCTCTCGCATTTACTAGATAAAAAGGAGACTCGTGAGAAGCATGAAATCAAGAAGTCAAAGAAGATTGACTAACATTATTAGACATAGTTCAACAAATCAATTTCAACTGTAACCATTAAGAAAGCACAATAACTAAAAGTGCATTACCCAACCTACCTACACAGGGTGCTCGGAGAAGAGGACTAGACGTAAACAAAATGCTTTCATACTCAAACTCATAATTTTTAAGCTTGTCAATTGAGCTTTTACCATTGCACTAGGCAATGACCCCTCAAGAAAGCACAAATAAATGTCAAAATACAAATGATAAACCCACATTAAGAAAAGAAATAAACAAACAAAGAAACAAGAACGCCACAATCCGGTAATTATGAAATGCAACCTTGTTCTTGAATGCACACGCATAAGACCTACCAATGCCACCAGATCGAAGTCAATTTACTCCAAATATCAAACAACCCCAAGTCACCAAAACAATACATATACAGTATATATAGGTAAATGTTCATATAGAATAAACCCTGGTCAGAACCAGGCATTTATCACCAAAAAAACACAATTTTAATGAAAGTCCCAACAAGATCGAACTTTGAAGCAATTAAATTGACTACAAAACGCAAAATAATGATACAAACAGCGTGGACTCTGCCCAAAAATACATGCCAAAACCCTATTGAAAATTCATTCGTGAGTATAGAGAAAAATTTAGGGTTTGTGAAGAGAGAAAAAGAGTGAACTTACTGTGACTTTGAGGCGACCTCCATTGAAGTTCGAAATAGATCCTTCAATCTTGAAACTTTCGTAAGATTTGAATAGAAGAGATGGATGAACGTGTTCGGAGCTTCAGAGAGAGTGATCAGCGAGAAAACGAATGGTGAAATATATTTCTTGTTATTTAATATGACTGTAAACTGTTATAAGGTACTGAGAATGAGAGAAATCGAATCCGGAGCTACCCCAGGTCGTTTGGTTGAGCAGTTATCTAACGGCTCTGTTAATTTGAAATTGAGGCTAGATTTCCATCTAACGTTATGGGTCCATTGGGGTGTCTATATTTTTTTTTTTTTTTTCATTTTTTTTTTTTTTTTTGTTGGTTCCCTCTTGGGTAGAAGCCCTCATCTAATCATCTTTAGTTTATTATTTATTTATTTTTGACAATGGTTAGTATAGTGAGGGTGAGGGGAATCCAACTCTGAATTATTTATTTTTTTTTGACAATGGTTAGTATAGTGAGGGTGAGGGAAATCCAACTCTGAATTTATAAGGTGATGGCCCTTTATTAATTGGACAACACCTTTAATTGAATTCTTTGCATTTGATTTGGTTTGGGACGTCCAGCCCTTTTGTTTTTTCATAAGGACATTGTAAGTAATAACAGAATATAACATTTTTGTACTTTCAATACCTCGAGTAACAGAAAAAAAAAAAAAAAAAAAAAAAGAAAAAGAAAAGATTGTAAAATTACAAAATTGACCTTACTATTTAATATTCCCTCCGTCACATATTAATAGTCTATTATCTCATTTTTTGCTGTCTCATTTTAGTTGTCACATTTCAAAAATCAATACACTACTTTTTATTACATTCCCAATTTACCCCTAAAAGATTAAACTAATTAAAATTCCAAAATAAGTGGACCCCATAAAAATAATTTTTTCATACTACTTTTACCAATGTAATAAGTGGACCTCATTAAAAATAACTTTTTCATACTACTTTTACAAATTTTTAGGGAAGTACAAATTTGGAAATGCATCATTTACCAATGTAATAAACTATGACAAAAATTGTTGCCTAAAAAACTGTGCAATATGGATTTGGACAATTATAAAGGGACAGAGGTAGTATTAAGTTAAAATACTGATAATCTATGCCCCACTTCTGCTCCCCAACTGGATCACTATGTTGGCTTGCCCCTTACTAGTGGGGTCTATCGAAACTTGTAATTTTACTTGACAAACCTGTTCCATAGCTTCCTCTGCTTCTTTCACCGCTAGCCGGCACGTGAACAAGGCCGGTCACATATACGAGGGCAACTTGATAACTTTTTTTAGTTCAGGAGATTTTTAAATTAAAATACGAGAGTTTTGTTATTTTAATCCTAACACAAATTTACAATTGCACATAAGTAAAAATCTAATAAAATTGACATTATGAATTAATTTTAATTTATTCAAGAACAATGTTCATGGTGTGAGTGAAAGGAAATTATCGGAATTAGAAATATTGGCAACAAGAAATAATGTAAGTCAATCCTCATTGGATGAATTTCTCAAATCAACAAACTCAATCACACATCAAGTTAACCAAGTTTCCCAAATGAATGTTTGGAATCAGTTTGCTATGGATGAATTCAATGTTTGGAATCAGTTTGCTATGGATGAATTCAAGCCTTACAAACTCAACCCTATATAGAATGTAAACAATCACTAGAGGAGGCATTTATAAACTGTTTATTTGCTGAGTAAGTTTATGAACTGACCCCACTTGACATATTAAAAACTAAATTTTGTGCTTATTGAAAACAAAGAAATGGCATTGACTTCAACTATTTTTTTTATTGATTTAATACTTGCACAGTAAATTTGTCTCTATCTAATACTCTAACCACGTACATTTTTATACACTGCTTGTTCCACCCACAACTCCTAAAACTTCCACACACGAAAAAAAAAAAAAAAAACTCCTAAAACTTCTCACTCTCACTTTTAGAGTTTGGAACTTGTTATTATGAACGTGACTCATTCCTATATAGTTATTCGATGCTAAGATACATTCCAATTCATGTTTAAAATTTAATTTTTTTTACCAAAATATATGTATATTTACAAATTCTTTACAATTCTAAAATTTTCTCTAATCTGTCGATTTTTACAAACTCATCAATGTTATACAATCCTTCACCTCTATGCAACACTCCATGCTTTCTTATTATTTTTAGTCTTTTATTCTATAGAAATACAAATTTATAAGGAATAAAAAAAGAAAATTAGTATATGTGTGGTCAAAATTTTAAACCCAAAAGAAAAAGTATTGTATCCTAACATTTACATATTCGTATTATTTTATTTTTTTTTTCTTATGTCGAATTTTTTAACATTTTTTAAACAAGAAAAGTGAATTATATTTGTACGTTTACATACATATTTTTTTGTTGTATTTTACTAATGATGTTAATGGTCATCTAAGATAAGTTCTCCATCTTTTTATCGTGATCATATATATAAATATTGAGGTGCACAGCAACATATCTAACCAATTGAAAAATGATTGTATAAAAATTATATATTCAAAATTTCATACTAGAGTCTATTTACACTAGGTTACACGAATCAGTCAAAATATTACATTATCTTTCTTTTGAGTACATTGGATCAAATTAAACTATGTCTTGCATAATTTATTTTATGATATTTTGAAAATATTTTTTTACAATGAAATCACTTTAATAAAGGTATCAGAGCTAAAGGTACGTCACGGGGTTGTAAAATTCCAAAGTTTATTATGTTTTCCGCTCTGGCTTTTCTGCCATTGAACTGGGCTTTCGGCAATTGAATGGAAGAAAAGGCATGAATGAGATATAAGTTTTATAAAGAGCTAATCGCCTCTTTTTATGGTTATCAAAATTTTCACAGATTGCATTGAAGAATTAGGATGTGTAACAGATTGTTACCCTACACATCTAAAATCGAAAATAGGTAAACATAGAAATTGAAGGCACGACATTCATTACCAAACTCTTCGCTACACACTTGCAACAACAATACGTACGGCAAATTATACAGATTCAGAACAAGAAGTGGAAGTTACAATAACAATAACAATAACAATGCTCGTTGTAAAGCAGACTTAAAAAGAAAAAGAAAAAAAAAAAAAAAAAAAACACACACACACACACACATCATATACAAATTTCGAGCTTAATAATATATTACACATCTAAATGTGCGAGAATTATGTACCACCAGAAGCAGTAGAAGATGAGAACTTTGAGGAATCAGTGTTGCAGCTATTGCCTGAATATTGGGTTTGACCTCTTTCGGAACCACTAGCACCACTTGATGAGGATAGAAGTGGAGGAGGTATAAATGTGGATACCGGCATGATTGGTGGCAGAACTGGCAATGGAGCTTTAGAATTGAGCACATCCATGACATCCCTCATCGAAGGGCAGCTATTATAATCTAGATGAGAACACCAAAGCCCCACAATGATCAAACGCTCCATCTGGTCCGCATCATATTCTCCGCCTAATCTTGGATCGGCCACCTCAAGAACATTTCTACTTCCATAATGCCCCCATACCATCTTCACCAATCCACCTTGTTCGGTAGCACGCTTTCCACAGGCTATCTCCAGAGCAACAATCCCAAAACTGTAGATATCTGATTCCTTTGTGGCTTTGCTATTCTGGAAGTACTCAGGAGCCATGTAACCTGGTGTCCCCAACAAATCTGTTGTTTGAGACACTTGTCCGTGTTCTATGAGTCTAGCTAGCCCAAAATCCCCAAGCCAAGCATTAAAATTCATATCTAACAAAACGTTGCTCGATTTGATGTCGCGGTGCATCACACAGTGTTCACATTCCTCTTGCATATAAATCATGGCCGATGCTAGGCCTAACACGATCCTGTGCCTCTCCTCCCATGTCAACAAGCGTTCCTCTTTGAAAATATGGAAATCCAAGCTCTTATTTGGCATGAAATCATAGACAATGAGAAGTTCTTTTTCTTTATCATGACACCAACCAATGAGTTTCACTAAGTTCCTGTGCCTCAGTCCGGTTGTGCTTTTAACTTCCGAGACATACTCCTTCATACCTTGCCTTGACTCTGGAATTATCTTTTTTACAGCAACATTGGAGTTGGTATCATTTAAGAAGCCTTTGTAAACCTGTCCAAACCCACCCTCTCCAAGCAGCCCTTCATCTGAAAAATTATTGGTCGCAACAACCAATTCCTTGTATGAGAACATCCTAGGTACTTCCACCCTGGCCAACTCATTGTCTGCAGAAATAGGATTGTTTTCAGTTTTCATTCTATTCTTTGACATCCAATAACCAAACCATATCAGAGCAGGAACCACGGAACAAGCACCAACACCAAGCACAACCCACAGCCAGGTCTTGTTTTTCTTTCTTCCAGAGACCGCAAAATTTGTAACATTTTCAGCAATTTGCAGAGTAGAGCTGAAATCCCATGAGATAATGTTGTAGATCTCATACATAACATATCCAGTGGCACCAGAAAAGCCAATATTCACCAACTCTGGCAAATGTTCCTTCAAATCAACTATGTAGGAAAGGCTATTGAAATTTGAAGTACCACTATTACTATCATCAGTCACAATAACACTTAGATTTTTTGAAGTAGAATTAGAGCTAATCCAAGCTTTAGCTCTTTGCCCATTTGTAACATCACTCCAAGACCATTCCACGGCATTTACGGATCTCATGCTGTTGACATCAATACCCACATGATCAGACAACATGCCGCCATTCATGTCCAATTCATTCGCATATGAATCGAACTCAACAGCAACAAATGCTGGGTTGGAAGTAACCAGACCAAGATTGCCAGCTCCTGAGGTAGAAAGGAGTTGGGAATCGGTGGGGGTGAGAAAAAAGGCAAAACCATCAAATTCTTTCAAGATATTTCGCGAGTCTACTAGGAAGGAAAAGTAGGTGTTGAAGTCTGCAAGATTTCCAGAGGCATTGTCCCAAAGTTTTATGGGTTTTCTATAGATGGCTCGACCAAAGCTCCCACCCGAACCTTCCTTCTCAATTGCGAGTTGGATAACTTGGTTTGACGCTTTTGCATCTCCTTCATATATGATATCATCCATTTTTGGATCAAACCTACTGAATTTGAAGGTGGTGTTTTCGTAGGTTAGTGGTTTTGCAAAGGGGGAGATAAGTAGGAAGAGAAAAACATAGATCTTGAACATACCACGAAACAGAATATTTGGAAGGAAATGATGGTTAGTCTTCTTGAATTTCAGAATCTCCATGGTTGAGCTAGGGGTTACGTACTGAGAAAAAGAGATTTGTGTAGGTGTGCCTGTCGCTCAGTGAAGAAACAAGACTCTGATAGTTCAAAACCTAAATTGAGTAATAGAAACCAACAGGCTTTATGAATTTAAAAAACTTTTAATGCGACGTGAAGCACGGTTAGGTGGACAGGGAGACTAAAATCTTATTGAATTCAATATCATTTAGTTGATATTGGTACCAACATGAGTGTAATTTGGGTAACTATTAATTACCATACTAGCCTTTTTTTAACAAACTACCAACTCTAGACAGGAAATCAATGAAGTAGGTGAGCATACCTAGGTCCTGTAGCCTCTGTTCAAACCTTATAGAGGTGTCCCCCACGTGGAAATTTATTCAAACACGTTGTGGGTTTCATATTGGCGGGAAGGGTCCTACAAATTCCACCAACAAAATGGCTCTCTTAGCTATAGTGTATAGCATTTGGTCTGAGAGAAAAAACAAGAATTTCCAAGAGCTTGAAATCAACTCTCAGAGTGGAACACTAAAAAGAAATGTTAACAGTGGAACACTAAAAAGAAATGTTAACATACTCAATCGAAGGAAGACTAACTCATCTCATCTTGGAAAGACTCACCAGAAGCGAGAAGAGTTCTGTATCATTGGGATCTTCCTTCGTCCCTCCTCGCAGTCCACCTGATCATCCGGCCACAATCTCTCGCAGTGCCTGTCTGAGGTACTGAGAATGAGAGGAAGCAAATCCGGAGCTACCACCACCAGGTGGTTTGGTTGACCAGTTACGAGTTATCTAACGGCTCTATTATTTTGAAATTAAGGCTAGATTTCCATCTAATGTATGGTCCAGTGGGCCTTTTTTGTTCTTTTTGGGTTGAAGCCCTCATCTTTAATTGGGTTCTTTGCTTTTGATTGGTTTGGTATGGTCCAGCCCTTTCCTTTTTTCATCAAGACATTGTTAAAATCTGAATAAACCATTGTCGTGTGGAAGGCCGAAGGCACGAGAAATTTTTACATTGTCTCGTCAATCACAACTCCATAGTCCATATTCAAGTAAAAATTTAAATAAAAGTAACACTTTTATTGCATGTCGAGTTATGATTAGTCAAGGCTATATAGTCCCGGACCATGTAATATTTTTTCCAAAGTTACTACCTACATAAAGAAGAATTCAAGTCGAAAGGCATGAGATGAATTTCCTTCTAAATAAATGACAAAGGAGAAATGGGTTACAAATTCTGCCAGGTTTTGAGAAGCCTTGTCCCAAAGGTGCAGAGGTTCGATATATGTGGTTCGACCAGCTTTCTTTGTTCGCACTTAGCCTTGCTGGTCTTGGGTGACTTGGAGGACTTGTGCTGTGACATAAACGTCCTGGTGGACTTTTTATTTTGACGTTTCAGTGGTGGTGATTTCAGGGATGTTGAAGTGTAGTGGAGTTGCACGAGGGATGATGAGAAAAAAAGAAAAAGGTGATCAAGAAGAAAATATATATAGAGAGAAGCTCAAGAAATTTTACAAGGGTGTAATTACAAGAATAGTACTTGCTAAGCATGAAGACCATGGTTGGTGATTTAAACTAGTTCAAAAGAGAAGTTAGCCCAACACTAATAATAGAAACCAACAAGCTTTATCAATCTTAATAAATTGGCACATAACTTGTAATGCTCTGTATGCTTAAGTGGACAGGCAGGCATGGGCCCAACATAGAACCTGGGGGTATTGAATTTTTTATATTTTCATTATATTTCTTTTTTTTTTTTTAAATTTATGAAAATGTCCCTACTAAAATTACAATTCACCCCTACTGAATTTTTTTTTTTTTTTTTTTTTTTTTTTTTTTTTTTTTGCATTTTAAACTTCAAATTTTTGCGAATTTATGCGGATGCTCTCACTAAAATTATAATTCGCCCCACTGAATTAATTTTTTTGCATTTTATACTTTAATTTTTGAAAATTTATAAATAAAACCCATTGAAATTACAAAGATAGACCTACTATAAAAGTTTGCCCCCACAAATTAAAAAACGTTCCCCTCACAAAATTTTCTGGGTCCGTCACTGTGGACAGGCGCAATATTTAAATATCAAACATAGTGAAAGAAAGAGGCAAGGGAGTGTGAGAGCCGCAATAGCTTTAAAAAATTGTGTAGCTTAAGTCCTCATTTTAGGTACCAATTATGTAACAAAATAAGGTGTGATCTTTTAAAATTTATAAAAAGGGGGAATTGCACTAAACTCTCATTGACCATCGACTTTTTGCAGATTCATCCATTTGAATTTTTGGGGTACAAAGCATTCATTTATAATGGCCGTTAATGGCTAGCTCAGGGGCATAACCCCTCTGCAACAAATCGGTAAGTTAAGGGATTTGTACTTTCAAAAACTTTACTTAAGGTGAAGTTTTAATTTTTTTTTTTGAAAGGATAATTTGATGTTTAAATTATAATTGTATATATAAAATGAGGCTTCCAGTTTCAATAGAACAAACAAATGTGTTAGTTTCTTGAAAAGAAAAAAAAAAATCTCCTGAAAAATATAGAAAATACATTTACTTTTGTTGCTAGCAAGTTGTATATGGAGGCTTGGATGCTTATTAGCACCAACGTCAGGGGCTTTGGGTGTTTATTAGCACCAAGGTTTGGGATTCGATTCCCATTAGGAGTTTACGATAACTTGAGATCCCGGCCCGGGTTGAGGAGGCACCCTTCCTGGTCCTCGGTGATTAGTCAGGCGAAGCTTCGAATCCCGAGTTATTCAAAAAAAAAAAAAAAAAATTATGGACAGCACGACTTGAGTTGGACTTGGCACAGTGATTAGGTTGGATGTCTAGCTACAAGTTTTCAATTTTCCTTAAACTACTGAAGTTGAGGAGAATTAATGTCATGCTCCATAGCAATTGTTGTGTTGTAATTGGATCATTTCAACACGGTCCCAACTCACATGCATGCATGCAAAATAGCTTTGTATTACCCGCCAAAATTGGTCATTATCAACGACACACACTACTACGTGCTAAACCCCGGTGCTGGTGAATGCTTGACTAGTGATGGTTATCATGCACAAAATGGACAGAACGTAAATTATGGTCTGCAGTAGGTCATTGTTTGCTTCCTGATATACATTGTTGAAAAGTTTTGGTTGCATTTTTTTAAGGTTCTTGTTCTATATCCTCTTTATTTATTTTCCTACAATAAAACTTATTCTTACTTAATTAACTGCTGGATCAAAATTTGATTAGCTGAAGTAACCTTTCCTTGAAACAACCTATTGGTGCAGGACTGGGACCTCCCCACAGCGTTCATTAGGAATGATGTTTCTTCTCCTCCTTCGCATATGATCAATGCTCTGGACTTTGCATTAGAGCATGGTTCCTCTGTGACTGGTTTAGGGGAATAGGATTTCTTGTTGGTTCTGTCTATTTGTGGCTTAGTTCCTAGAACTGATTGCTGAAGCCTTTATGTCCCGTTTGGATCGCCAGAGACCAAACGAGCATACTAATAGATTTTCTGGACAAATCCCGAAGTGTGGTTTTTTACCCAATAGGAGAGTCTTTTTACTAGAAACAGCCCAACAAACAAGACTAGCTACTAATGTGTTTTTTGGCGGGATACCATCGTTTAGGGCATCAAAATCGGGTTTTCTGTAACTTCATTTTTAGACTTATTTTTGGTATTAGTATCCTTTCAGAATTAGGTTTCCTTATGTTATAAGAATTCAAGTTGCAGTTAGTTTCCTTATGGATTAGGGTTTCTTTCCTTATAAATATGTGTAATGCAAATATCAATGTTGCTTAAATCGGAATTCTACGCAGAATCATTTTGGGCTCCGTAGAACGGAATCGTAGAATCGGATCGTGAATCGTAAGATTCTACCAAAATGTGAAAAACCAATTGAAACTAACTTCTTAAAGAATAAGATCTGTAAAATATAATAAAAATGAGGCCAAAACACACAATATTACATATCTATGAGTTCACAAATCTCAAATTCTAACAATATTTCAAAGTCTGAATATAAATAAAAAAGAATGTAGCTTAAAATAACATGAGTTTACAAATCTCAAATCTTAACTCATCCATCTCCAAAGTTAGAAACTAAAATTACATATCAAAAGGAATTTTTTTTTTTTTTTTAAACTCTATGCAATTTCCTTCTTCTTTTTTTTTCTTTTTTTTTTTTTTTTTTTTCTTTTCGAAAACTGAAGAAATAAAAAGACCTTTTTGTCCACCAATCCAAGTGTTACGGTGTATGTGACCTTATTAGTCACAAGTATAAAATTAATCAAGAGTTAGCACAACAAAATTAATGAACCACGTGTTAACTCGATCTCATTATATTATCAGTTTAGACTACAATATTATACCTTGGCTGGCATATTTGGCAAGTCTTTTAAGCTTTTAAATTATTTTTAATTTTTAATATATATGATAAGCCTTCAAAAAAAAAAAAAAAAAATAGTCAAATGAAAATATTAATCATGAAACCAAAATTTGCCTAAATGTGTTAGTCACGAGTATGCATCTTTGAGATATAATTGATCATTTTAATTTTTTATAATTAAACACAAAAATATATTATGGAACATCGACATGCATGGTAAAAATAATTGATATATATACATATATATATTTCTTTTTCTGCCGGTAATGAAAAATAATTTATATTTTATAGAATAAATATTTAACTTTGTATACTATACTTGGGCCAAGCCTCTTTTATTTTGTAGCCTAGAACAAACCAACCAAAAAATAAAAAATAAAAAAAAACCCAAAAATAAAGGCCCAAACAACCAATTTTGTAGAATCGGATTCTACCTCCGATTCTACGATTCTACTCCTGATTCTATCGATTCTATCCCCGATTCTATCGATTCTATCCCCGATTCTACCAATTGAGCGATTCTGCTACGATTTGACTCGATTTTGAGTTCTGAGTCATAGAATCGTGCGATTCTACGACTCAGGATCGCGATTTTGATAACCATGGCAAATATCAGAATCATTCATTCAATTATCAATAATATCAATAATATATCACATTTTTTTGAATTTATCTCTTGTTTTGTGAATTTAAATATTCGACTTTGTAGATTCAAAATAAGCCGTTCATTGCGTATTGCTCTTCTTCCAAAAAGGGCTTAGTCACATAACTCAGATCCCATGCACGGGTGTAACACACTGCAAAATGCAATACTAATACTTATGTAACAACTTTAAAAGAGAGTAGGTTTTTTTTTTTTTTTAATTAATTAAAGGGTAAGCTTGTGTAAATGTAAAATAATGTACAAGAGAGTCCTATAAGATAGGAACAACAAGTTGCACAAGGCAGCAGCAGAATCCCAACAAAATACAAATGCTAAGAACCAGTCCTAGCAAGCAAAATACATAAAAGGTTACAGAACTAACTTCCGCAAGTTCAAGTAAACCTAATGCAATACAAACATAAAAAGCAACCATCCAAGCAATCATTTTCCAGTAAACACTTCCATTGAAGGCAACCAAATTTAAGGGACAGTTAGAGCCTGAGCACAGGCATAGCTGCATCCATCCAAGAACAGTTTCTGCAAGTCTTTAAGTCTCCTAACATTCCTCATATTAGAAGCATTCTTTAGCTTAATTAAGGCTAGTCTTCCTTTTAAACATTTCTTAATCTGAGAAATGACTGAGGTTGGGGATGAGGATGTTTTCCTGAAGGCCCTATTATTTCTTTCCATCCATAGAAAGTAGAAAGCAGCAGAGAGTAGTAGCTTATGCACCAGAAAATCATTAGCACTCCAATGAGCAAAACACCATAAGATCAGTTCTTTCCAACTAGATGGCTGAATGTACAACCCAATTGTGTGTTGAATGAATGACCACACCACCTTTGAGAACTCACACCGGAAGAATAGATGGTCCAAGGATTCATTGTTGGCTAGGCTAAGAAAGCAAGCATTGGCGTGATGTTTGTGCTTCATAGGTTTTCTGTCAAGAGTATAAAGTCTTCCTTTTGTTGTTAACCAAGCAATAAAGCTATGCTTGGGAATATGATGTTTAAACCAAATGGTCTTGTGCCATGGGAAAATGAAAGTGGGAAGGAGGAGGTATTTGATTGTATGAGCAAGGGAGAAATTGCAGCTAGGTGAAGGTAACCATAAAACTGTATCAGCATTAGTGGAAGGGTTAGGCAGTTCATTTAGTTTAGTGTGAAAGTTCAGTGATTGAAAGAAGGGAATGCGAGCAAGTGAGTCAGGTACAACCCAATGATTCAAAGAAATTAGCCTATCAATTTTGACTCTCAAGTCCAGTTGAAGAATTTCCCCATCATTAAAGTTGATCTGATTGAGCAAAGGCCCATTTGGAAGCCGATAATCTAACCACATCATGGTATCAGTGCCCTTTCCTACCCTATTACATTGTGTTGCAATGTTATAACATCATTAAATAAAAAAAATTAGCACATTTACGCCTAGTTAGTTAATTCACATATGATACGCCAATTAAACGCGTACGTACGAATTTTGGGAAAATACTTTCATTTGCCGATCAAAGTTGAAATATGCGTATTCTGTCCATCACCCAGTATCTAACGTGTTTATTTGTTTATTCGTTTTGATTGCTCCGTTTAATTCGTAACCTAATTATTCTTTTTTTTCGTTTACAAACTTCACGTTTCTAATAGCGTTTTTTTCTGAAACACAAACTATTGTCTTTTCTACCCTCTTTTGTTTGGTATAACCATTATTTTTTAAACCATCAAAATAATGTTATTTGTTGTGCAAACTATTATCTTTTCTACCCTCTTTTGCTTAGTCTATTCATTATCTTTCAAGCCATCAAAATAATGTTATTTGTTGTGTAATCTCTTATTGTTGTCACTCCAATTATGATCTTTAATCAAAGCAATGAAATATATATATATATTTGTGGAACACTATAATCTTAAATAATCATAAGTTTTTATTGATGTTTGTAATATTATAGATTTTTTGTTTTGTTATGAGATCTTTTAAATTTTGTTAATATATTTATTATTATTATTATTTTGGAAGTTTGTAGATCACCACACTTTCTAGATGTTTTAGTAGAATATCACATTATATACATATGAATTTTTTTTTTTATGATTATTGTGATAGTGTCAGTTGTAATATATTTATTTTATTATTTGTTATATATTCTTTATTATCCTTACAAATATATATATATATATATATATATAAGAAAATAATAAGATGTGTATAGCCGAATTTTTGATCCCAAATTTTTAGCGTATATAACGTATTATATACGTACTTATCCGTATTCGTATTTTTACGTCTCGGTATTTTTTTGCCGAATTTTTTAAACGTATTTTAAAAAAAATATATCGAATTATACTCCTACGTTTCTGAACCCGTATTTTTTCAACTATGCATTTACGTGGCTCTTATATATATTATATATCATTTTAAATTTGCTACATATTCAACTTTTAAAAGTTAATTGTTATATTAGGCGCCGAGTAGGCACATAACAAAAATGAGGCAAGAGAATATCTTGATTCTTGGTAAATCTGCTTCCCATTTCCATCTGCTTGTACTTTCATGCATCATGCATGAGATTGGAATCATTTCACTTCCAAAAAGGGTTTAAGTTACAAGTATATATAATACTTTACAATACATTTAGGTTGTACATGATCGAGTTCCTCCCATCAGAAAACAGATCTCTTTGATGGATGGACCAGGATTCGCTTCTGTCGGGGGATCTGGTCTTGTTATTACCAATAATTATATAAATACAAATTAATACTAGTATTATTTTTGTGAGTTAATAATGTATTAAAATATTGAAATAGCATACAAGCTTTTAAATTGAAACTAATAATGTTTGGTTAAATTTTATATTTAGACATTATAATGCTATGTACAAGATGAAAATGAAGATCGTCTAGTTTATGAAATGAAGATCATCTAGTTTACTCCATTTTGCTTATTATAGCATATATATATACTTGTTCTCAGTACACAGTACATATACAAGAACAATAGAAGCTTATGTCGATGTATTATAGTTAGAATATATTGTATAATATATCATTACCTTATATGGTATAATATATCTTATACATAAACCCCTCTTATATACATCTTATTACACATTAATATATAATACATAGTTCTCTCTTTTGTTCTTGGTAATTATATATTTGGCAATCATATACAAGGTAAACTTATATATGGTAACCTTAGAATTATCATATATAGGTTTACCTTATATAGGATTGTCATATATACGGCTATCATATTGTTTACTTATTCATCACACATAACCCACCTATATAAACCCCTTTTGTATAAATCTTATTACACATTAGCCTTATATAATATTACCATATATTAGTTTAACTTGTATAGGATTACTATATATATAGTTACCATATACATATAGGGTTTACATTATATATAGTTATCATAGATTTATGATAGATTTAGTTGTTCATCACATACAATCCCTCCTATATAAACTCCTCTGGTATACATCTCAAAGATCAATATACAGAGTTTCTATCCACCTATCATATAAGGTAATACAATATACGACAATGATATATTATAGAATATATTCTAACAATACATGGTAAGAATATATTATAACTTCAACAATTCAAAAATTATGACAGTTTGTAGGGTCAGGTTTTAAAAATTGAAACAAGCTTTGTTCGATATGCACTAAACAATACTGTTCAGATCCAATAGAATATATAGAGCTAACCATAAGCCTTTACAGCTTGCAAATTCTATATAATAATACTCTGATGATAATCCTCGTCTGAATAAGCAATTAACAATTCAATCTCGAATATCAACAGTGACCCTTTGATTTAAATAACGAGTCGCATGTGTGAACACAAACTAAAAGTACCTCATAATACTTTTAATTATAATTATCAACATTAACCCTTTGATTTAAATAACGACTCTCATGTGTGAACACAAACTAAAAGTACACCATAAGCCTTTTAATTTATATTGTTAACTTTTCCGAAATAATATATTGTTACCCTCCAAACCTGTCTCAGTCCCAACCTCCAATTTGATAGCACTGGATATAACATATTAAAATGAGTAAGGTGACGTAAGAATTACTTAGGTCATTTATATCATGTATTATAGCACAGCCAGTGAGAGAATATATAATGCTAGAACCAGGATTATGAAGCACTTATCTTGACAGACCAGGATTCTCTTTTGTTTCATTTTTGTCCGGGCCTAATGTAATAAATACAACAATTATATAAATGTGTTAAATTCTTAATTTATTGGTATTATAATATTTCAACAATGTAATATGATGCATGGATGTATCTTCAATGTAGTGTTGCATAATTTTTTTTAAAGTTGTCGCGTGAGTGTTGCATTTTGTGATGCAAGTGTATTATACTAATACCTAGAATGAGTGCACAAGATTCCTTATATAGGAGGGAAATCGATTCTATCTCAGTATAACATCATCATCTATTAGTCATGACATCAAATATTCATATTTAAGAACCGTACAAAGGTTTTTATTTATTTATTTATTATAGAACTGAATGTGTTGTGTCACATTCAACGGCTCCTAACCTTTACGCTTGTGAGTTGATTCATTGGATGTAGTGGTACATCACGTGTGCCACCCTGAGAGGATCCCAACTTACACAACAATATGAAGTATAACTTAGTTTATTTTTTACTTTTTATGACTCAATTTTGTAAAGACTTAAATAAATATATATGGGTAGCAATTTCCTCAATCCCAACGAGGTCCACCCCACCCCGCTTCTAATAGGATGAATTTGATAGGCCCCTAAATGGAGTAGGGATAGATATGATAATAAAAATTAAATTTCACCTCGGGCTTGGGGTGGGGATGGATTTAGTGTTTAACCCGCCCCACCCAGAGCCCATTATATGTGTGCGTGTGTTTTTTTATTTTTATTTTTCATTTTTATGTTGTAATCGTTTATTTGTTCATTGTTTTATATTTTTGTATAAGGTATTGATTTTTATTTTCTATTGTAAATTTCACTATTGATTTTATTAACAAGTCACCCATCTCCATTTATTTATCATAATTTAATTTATTGTACTAAATTAAATAAAGGAAGTGGGGTAGAGTCGGTATTCCGTCTGTTCCGTGGAGACAGAGATTGTATTCGAATTACAAATTCGTTCTGAAATAGGAGCAGAATTGGTATGAATGATTTTTTAACGTGACGGAACAGGGTTTAGACAACTCCATTCCAAACAAGCTCAGTTGTCATTCCTTAGTTATATATATATATATATATATATATATATATAATTAAAAAAAAAAAAAAAAAAAAAAACTATCACAGGGTGCTTTGGTTTGGGAACCTATCGACTCCCAAGAGGGAGAGCCCCTTGGCCATTTTTTTTTTTTTTTTTTTTTTTTTTTTTTTTTTTTTTTTTGATTAAAAGGTAAGCTAGAGCCCCTTGGTTGGGTTACCTTTGGAATCTCTCATATGCAAGAACTAATTAAAAAAAAATGTTTCAGCAAATGGGCATACATTTCTAAAGTTGGGAATACGAGGTAAGATATAATATTGGCATGATCACTTTTCTTTTGGGTCAATTGCTAAATGTGGATCTTGATCGCTGACACTTGGCCAAAGTTGTTGGTTGGAGGCATGAAAGATATATTAATTAATTTGTAGCCAAACTTTATAGGTATCCTTAATCCTAGGACTATAATTAAATTAAAGCCAACATCAAATGTCATTGCAGTAGGGGAAACCAAGGCCACGTGGATTGTACCCGTTTAACAGTTTGGTTCGCCGACAAATCTCTGATACTCTAATCACATTATTACTTTTGCGCATGTGTAGCTTCGGTCGTCAAGCACATCATACATACACTCTGTAAAACCAAATTTAATGTTCCTAAGGCATCATTTGGATAACTAAAAGATGGGGAAAAAATAATAATGATAATTACATCCTAATATTTCTTTTAAATCGTAACGAGAAAGTAACAAAGGAGTTTCAAAGTGCAACTTACCAAATAATATTATATGAAAAAGAGTTCAGTCGATTCAAAAGGCACAAGAGAATTAGATGCAAAAGAAATATATATATATATATATATATTGAGAATATAATGGTAATTTCTCCACTAATTTTCGAGACAAATGATGAAAAATGATAATATATCTGATTATATGTTTATGGTTATAAATGTATAATTGCATTTCTTCTGTCTAAAAAAAAATGCCTCTTTTGAGAAATTTTAATTTATAATTTATAAGTTTAAATATTTCAAAATAGACATTTATTTTGGGACAAAGTTAATATACTATTTGGCTTAGCTCGGTAAAAGCATGCTAAAGACAGTGTTGCTAAGTGGTGGAGTACTAACATACCATTTAAAAATTTTAAAAAATAATAATAATAATAATTTCTATATTGTAAGTATTTATCATTTGATTCAAACATTTAAAATATTAAATAATATTACATACTCACCCTTGTAAGTACAAAACCTTCATCATCCTGACTTGACGTAGAACAAAAAATATCTCTAACAAAAATCCACTGCACTCCATTCTTATCGGTGCACATGATTGTGGCATTGTGTTTGTCGGAGAGGAACCCAATTCATTAAAGTTGTACACTGGGTTGTGACATCATGATTTTAGTTATAGTAAATTTTTTATCACCCACCAATGTCGTAGGGTCACCACTCATTGCCTTTTTTTGTTGACCAATATTTGGCTACGAGGACACTTTTTCGGTATTTCTCCTTCCTATCACCTCCCCAAAGTTAGCCCTTCCAAGAATGGAAGAGGTCTATGTATTTTCTCCACGTGTCAATAACTAGGATTTTCTCATATTCTTTAAATGAACAAAGTTCAAAAAACCCCATCGGACTTTTACCCTTTTTCACCAAACCCCTTGGACTATTTTTATTCCAAAACACTCTGTCAACTATGAGAGGGAGTAACAGATTTATAAACATTGTTAACTAAGAATATAAAATTACTAAAGTATCCCTTAGGCAAAATTTGTGAATTACCATCATCTACTTTGCGAAGATTCAACGGAGATGCTAGAATTCACAATAATGAATTGATTTTTCTCCTATATAGGACCCCAAGAAAAAATAATAATAATAATCACTAACTGAGTCTAACGTAATTTTCTAATTTTTTTGTGAGTTATTTTTTTGTTATTCCTTCATTTCATCATCAGGCAAATAGCAGTAATTATCCTTTTGCGAATGAATACCTATTTACTCATCGGTAGTTATTTTCGGGAGAGAGATATAAAACTCTTTTTTTATTTTATTTTATGTTTATATTGATGTTTAAATTAATTTTTGAATCCCAAATCTAATATTGTAGACTGATATTTGAAGATGCTTTGTGATAAGCATCTTTCAGCCATACATTATTGTAAAAACAAACCAATGTGGATATATCACACCCATATAACTATTTTTTAATTTTGTATTCAATATGAATCTATATAAGCTTGTTAAATGCATTGTATTAGAACTGTTGTTTTGTTATACTTAATTGCTTCAAACACCACCAATTGGCCTTCCTCGTAATGGGTTTTGATTTTTGTGTACTAAGTTGTGCTTTTACTTCTCTTTTTTTTCATGTACTAAATTGTGTTGGGTGTTTCTGATTTGTTGCAAAAGCTTGGAGACTATCAACTTGAAACTTAGCAGCTGGAAGGTGTTAGTATTAGATCAAATATTTTATTATGATGGGTTTTTCTTTTACCAACAACCATTTTTATTTTATTTGTTTGTTTATTTGTTTGAAGGTACAAAAAATTTCTATTGTGATTATGGTGATGGACTTCTGGTGCTTTTATGTTATTTTGTGTGTTTATATACTTTGACAGCAACAGGATTTTTTTTTTTTTTTGGGAAGATACAGCACAGGAAATTTAATGGGATACTACATAGGTATAAGGAATATTTTAGTCATTTTGCATCCTTAGTATCCTTAGTTAACGTACTTATGAATCTGTTAGCCCCTCTGATAATTGAGAGGGTTTTTTGAAATAAAAATAATCAAGGAAAATTTAGTGGAAAAGGATAAAAGGAGTTTTTGGACTTTGTGCTTTATTAAATATTATATTATGCTATATACTTACACAGTGATTTGGTTCAATCAAAAATTTGAAAACCATTTAACATATTAAAAAAAATGATCACGACACATGTATAGGAGGACTTAGCTGCTCTATGTATATTGATAATTTAATTAAATTATTATTTTCATTTGTACAATGACATGGCTGCTCCATATTGATAACTTAATTAAATTATTACTTTTATTTCCTATGCAAAAAAACGTTTAAAAGAGCATCTGCAACTACGAGAAATGAAGAATAATGGGGAACTAGTTGATGATTGGATTGGATATCCATGAAAGAATTAAGATTATAGTTAGGTTTTCATTTCTTAATATCCTCAAGGTATAGCGGTGTAATGATCAAGCAAAGATTTACAATATATCTTTCCAAATATATTTATTTGTCTTTTTGTAGGGGTAAATGATGGCTTATTACAGAACCAATATGATCATAATCTATCATCATCCAAAATGGACATCAAACAAAAATAACAAACAACAAGGTTATATAAGCCTGTTTTTTATTGTTCTCTGCAAATAACAAATACAAATTTTTTTTAAAGAATATAACAAAATCATATTATTACGAGTCCATTTTATATCTTTTTTATTTAAAGAGTTTAGATGGAATCAGACCACAAATAGTATGTGCACCAAAACTCCACCGATGCACAACATCCGTCCAAAGTCAGCCACAAAAAGCCTTATCACAAGCCCGTGTTGAACTCCGGGCTATACATAAAAACGACATCGTTTGGCATGCGGAAAGTTAGACATGAACCCCGCCAAACAGGAGGGGATCCACTTCCCAAAAATATTGTTATCTACGTTCACTCACCACCCACTGTGACATTTTGAGAGTCCGAGGAAAGCCTTGACCCCAAATTGCTCGTGTACGAACTTTCCACACTCTCCTTATGAGGTTGCAACGTGTCCGTAATGATTCTCACATCAGTCAATAGCCCTTGGCTTGATTTGCTTTGAAAATTCTCTCCAATGAGTAGCGTTTATCTAACTCCCTCCCTACTCTCGCGAGTATGGATAACATTTCTCTCTTAAATAAACCTCTAAAGTGGCTTTGGTTGCACATAACACTCCATGTTTTCTATAGACAGAGGTATCATTTCCCCTAAAACCACTTTCGGCTTTCAATATATACCAATCAGATGCTTCAAAAGTTTTCCTCAGAAGAAACCTCTCTCTCTTTCCCCCCCTCTCTCTCTCTCTCTCTCTAAAATAAGTAAGCTTCCTTTACTTCTCTCTCTTCGATCTGTTATTGTCTTTTTTTTTCATTTTTGTTATTTACAAGCTTGAAATTTACTTCATGTTTGATCTTTTTAGAGTACACACAAACTTTCTATTTTTAGCTGATTAATTATGTATATGTTCTACTATTTGTATAATTCATGTATATGATCATTACTTAGGGTACAAAAGAAACATGTGTGTATATATATGATCTTGTTTGTTTAATTCATTGAGCTTATTTTGTGATCTTTGTTGGCCGATCTAGCTGAGGAAATTAGTAAACCCTAGCTAGGTTGCAGTGTACGTGGAAGAAGAATCCTGAGATGGGTAGAGGAAAGATTGTGATCCGTAAGATCGATAATTCGACGAGCAGGCAAGTCACTTTCTCAAAGAGAAGAAACGGGTTGCTTAAGAAGGCTAAGGAGTTATCGATCCTTTGTGATGCTGAGGTTGGACTAATAATCTTTTCCAGCACAAGCAAGCTCTATGATTTTGCAAGCACCAGGTCAGATATATATATAGTTATAAATTCCCAATCATCTCTTACTCTCTCTCTCTCTAGCTAGATCTCTCTCATATGTGATGGATTGAAGTTAAAGCTATACATAGCATGTTTGTATTCTATGTCAATTGATATTTACCTATAATCCAATTATTTATATGTTTTTGGTAATTATATTTTAGTTACTTCAAAAATATATAGCTTTATAGTTGAATAACCTAAGTTTTAATATATACCCCTTTATTTTTATTACAACTGTATACATTTTATGTTGTGACCCATGGTACAACTCCTTGAAAGTCTGAGAACATTGAGGTCTTTTAATCATGCATTAATCTAAATGTATATTGTCTTTGATATTGAAAGTTGAGACATCAATCTAGCTTTTTAAATGGATATTGTTTCACAGTTTCATATATGTTCAAAGTATTATTAAATGGATATATCTTTAGTTAACTTCATGTTTGATCTATACACAATAACACTATATAGGGTTTGGTTGACATTGTGTATATATATGATGTGTGATATGTATTACTTGCATATATACCTACAAGATAGAATGGTCTCTCAATTGTACAGTTAGTTCCCATGCATTTTCCCATGCAAAGAATAATTGCCGCAATGCATTGTGCCTATTTGAGGATCGAAAAATCTATACTTGTTAAACTTCTATAGAATCAAGTTGAAATAAGATTTTATTTGCTTTGCCTTGAAGCTGTACTTGAGAATTAATCCAAAAAAGTACTATAAAATGTCGTAAATTTGCTTTAGACTTCTCCCGGCCACTTCCAAAGTATTTACTTATACATATAACGAATTAAAAGTAAATAGATCCATGACAAAATTTCCAAACATTCTTGGGTTTTAAGAGCGTATGATGCAAATTATGACAAAATGGCCAGCTAGGAAATGAAAGATTCAATTTCGTACATCCATGTATATATTGCAAGTGGCAGAAGATGTGCAATATATTTTATATATTCCTCAAAACAGATTCACCTGGATTAGGAAGATGCGTATTAGTTTTATATAGAAGGACAAGCATGCTAATATTAAAGAAGAAGAAGAATCCAATTAAGAACCTTTATCAGTAGTAAGCGATTTGCAAGGGAATATTTTGGACTCAGAGATGTTCCTCTAGGAAGGTAAGGGACAGAAAGGCATACCAAAGTTTATCTGGAAGTAAGTAATTAAAAACAATTTTTCAAAGACTTCAATTAATTTAAAAGAAGACGCAGTATATAATATAAAAGAATGAAAAAGAAGAATTCATATGAATGGTCTCGTTTCATAAAATAAAAAACAAAGATAAGAATGATGATGATTTAGAATGATCCTATTTTCATCACCAAATATGATTTTAGGAAATTAAGGTAAGTTCTTGTAAATGAGCCGATTCACTTGACATAAACACATGCTTGATGATGCATGAGGAGGTTTACCTTGTGCTTAATGATAGATCGATTTGATCTCATCCTAGAGAGGGTGAATAGGTGTACTTACCTTATTCTTCTGATTCAATTCTAGACTAGTTTAATTTTATAAAATCTAAAAAATAATAATAAAAAAAAAATAACAACCACCACCAAACAAAAAGCAATAAATATAATGCATTAAAGTAAATAAATAAAGTTAGAGCATCCACTTCGATTTTTTATGTGTAAAAATCTCAAAGAGGAAAAAAAAATAATACAAAGACTAGTGTCTATGGGAGATCAATCCACTGTCTCAAAGCACTATTATACAAACTTTGTCTCAGTCTCACACTCATTCCACGAACGTTGCCTCAGTCTCCCACCCATTCCACGCCAGGGGTGGAATTATTAATGGGCTAACCAGGTTCAATTAAAAATAAACTAAAAATAGTACTACTGTTCCTATAAGCATAGTCTAAATGTAATTAATTTGTAGTAATACTCTTCCTCTTCATATCCGCCCAAATGTTCCTGTATTAATCTGGGCTATATGCTACTACTATCCTTCTTCCTCAAACTATTCCTGTATATATCTTTGAATTTTTCCCCCTTTAAGCAAGAGCATAAATTATGTTCATTAGAAATCATAATTCAAGAGGTTTACAACTGTTAGAAAGTAAGGAAATATCCAACTTTTCATTCAAATTAGGCCATAAACCTATATTACCTAGGACATGGGCAGTCTTATTTCAAAATCTGAGCACCTTTATCAGTTAATAGTTTAATGGATGTTAAAGAATCAATTGGATAATTTTTAATTTTATTTTTACCCAGAAAACGAATCCCAATGGATACTTTGATGGTGGATAACAAACATGTTCTTATACCTGATTTTAATTTAAGATCTAAATTTGGTAAATTAGGTCTCTAGGTCTTCTCGGATCGAATCTTAGGTAAAAAATAATCCATTTCATGATCTAGTTATTTGGACATGTAACTAAGACCATGTTGAACACGTACAGTGTATCCTTACCATATCTCACTTCTACAAGAAAATTGTCTAATTTTTCACAACTTTTATTGTATTTATCTTCAAATTTTCTTATCTTTAGCCCCCCACTTTGCAATCCTGGATCTACCTCTGCTCCACGCTACCAAGAAGTAGTAACTAAACATCCGGGTTGACTCTTGTGACTCAACGTGCCGTTACTGCGAACTTTAGTCTTACTCCTCAATTCTCGCAGATGGATTGTTGGAAGAACACGAATGCCTGTGAACAATCTATCCCCTCATGGGAATTGATTCACCTTCTCGTGTATAAGTGTGTTCTTTCAAACAGTATATATATATATTTAGAAAAATAAATTAAGAAGGATTTTTCTCTCAAAAACTCACTCGAAAGTTGTGTCAATGCAAAAAGAATTTGTGTCTCTCTAACATGTGTTGTGCGGGATAAAATAAGAGTCTAAATAAATAGAAGTAGGACAATCATTATCAAAATCTTATCGGGCGTTCCTAATAGTTTGGTCAAAAAAGAGCTGAATCCTAACCAAAAACATGGTATCCCAAACCATCCACGAAAAGTGCAATTGGTTGGAATCTGCAAGTGCAAACTATCGAGAGTAATTGGATCAGTTGGAAAGATAACCAATCACTACCGAGAGTAGTTGGATAGGTTGAAAAAATACCAACTGGTTGGAAAATTCTCGTAACTCTACAAAAGACTCAACTTTTGGACTTTTTTTTAGGGGTCAAACAAACTCAAAACTTAGCAAATATTGTGTTGAAAAGCTTATTGAATCTAATTTTTGACCATATAAAGATCATCTCAAAACTCTAAGTATGAACTAAGATATTGTCAAAATACTACAAACATGTCAGAAATTGACTCAACACAAAACCCATGTTGGTATTTAATTTTTTTTTTTTTAAGGTCTGCTAAATTCATGTTTGATTCTTGACAACATTCAATTTAAAAAATAATAAAATAAAATAAAATAAAAAACAAGTGTGCTGTAACAACCGTCACCCTAGTCAGGTATAATATTGTTCGTTTTTGACTCCTTACCCTAGTCAGGCATAATATTATCCTCTTTTGACTCCCCGAACGACTTTAAAACACGTTATGTCATAAAAGGATATTAAATATACATATGCACTTGCCCCATCCACACCCAGGCGATGTGGGATTGTTCACCTATAGCTCACCCAGTGTGGTAGCCTACTGGAGTCACCTGCACACGCTCACACACACCCACCGACAAGATCGCCACAATCACCCTCTTTTCGAGGCCCAACATCCTCGTTGGCCATACTTCTAGCTGGGTCAAGCTCTGATACCATTTGGAACAACCCACTCCACTACATGATATGATATTATCTGCTTTAAGCCTGAGCCCGCACGATTTTACTCTTGGATTTTACCCCAAAGACCTCATACCAATTGAAGATAATACCACCACATATAAACACTTCATATTTTCTTTACCCAGGCGATGTGGGATTGTGTACCTGTAGCTCGTCCATTTGTGACGACTTTATGGGTGGGTGTGCTATGGGTGTATGCAAGAGGCACTGGCAGACTGCCACACTGGGCGAGCTACGGGTGTACAATCCCATATTGCCTGGATAAGGAAGGGGTGAAGTACTTATATGTGGTGGTGTTATCTCCAATTGGTATGAGGCCTTTTGGGATAAAATCCAAGAGCAAAATATCGCGGGTCTAAACCCAAAGTGGACAATATTATACCATGTGATGGAGTGGGTCATTACAAATAGTATCAGAACCTGACTAGCCGAAAGTATGGCCAACGGGGACGTTGGGCCCCAAGGGGGGTGATTGTGACGAACTTATGGACGGGTGCAAAAGGCACTGGCAGACTACCACACTGGGCGAGTTATGGGTGTATAATCCCAATCGCCTGGGTAAGGGAAAGGTGAAGCGCTTATATGTAGTTGTGTTATGCCCAATTGATATGAGACCTTTTGGGAAAAATCCAATAGCAAAATCGTGCAAGCTCAGGTCCAAAGTGGACAATATCATACTATGTGGTAGAGTGGGTCGTTATATGCACTCACATACTCACTTACCTCTTCTAAGTGATGTTACAATCCAATTAATATGCACTGAGCTTGTGTTATCACTTGTCAGTTCAACTTCTAAAATCGAGACTCGAAGTAAAAATATAAAATTCAAACTCAAAAAAATATGTTTTGATACAAAATTTGCCTACACAAAAACTAAGTTTCTCACACCTAAAATTATACTTGTTACCATAGATATGGGTGTGTAACATATCCTTAATGTTATCTTCCAATATACACAAGGTCTTAAGTTTAGTTTTCCTATCAAATTAATAATATTATGAATTGAAATTCAAAATATTATAAAATGAATAATGATATAAGTAGTTCAAAAGTCGGATATATCCAACTGTTTTATGTGAGTGGGGATAATTGTGTTATATAAGAATTTTGATTAGCATACCATTCTTAATTAATATTTTCACAAATGCCCTTACTCAATGTTTATATGGAATGCATTACAAAATAAATGTGGCTTTTATTTGAATCTAACAATTGGCATGCTTTCCTAATTTGAGCATCTTCCAATTGGAAACAAAAATCCAAAAATAGCAAAATTTTGATTTGAAAACTTACTCTTGTAAGTTTTGTTTATCACATTTAGTAGGAGCTTCATCTTAATTTTGATTGTTTAGTCATCAAAACTTTCACTAGCCTAGCACAAGATTGTCTTAAACAAGTGATATCGCCGCTAAAATCCACCCCAGTGTGGGGTGTGATCATAAATGGGTGTAATGAAAGGGATATTCATTGTAGCTCGAGGAGTTGGCAAGTGATTTATGTTGGTGTATAATAGCAGAAATGAGAGCCTCTAGTCCCTTCAGACACAAACACTTAGGTATTAAAACTTTCACATGGCTTATTTCTCGATCAAATAGGCTGTAGAATAAAAATCTTCTGTCATGCTCGAAAGGAGCTAGAGTAGAGGCCGGGAAGGTGAAAGGTGTAATGATCTGATCAGGGTGTTGTCGCTTTAAAGTCATTGCTTTGTAGCCCTCGAGCTTTCTCCTTGTTGATTGTTTGATGAGTGCAATAGTTTAAAAGGGTAAGTGGATACACTTTAAAAACATAGTATCTCTTCCTTCGAAAGTCTTGAACTCCATCATTGATACCATCCAATTCCGACTCTTCTTTGTGAGAAGAACTAAATGTTGGTTATCGAAACAAAACTGAAGACCCAAATGTCCCTTTGTCGAATTCATTTCGAATACTTGGAACTTGCCAAAATCTTTCTTTGATCACTTAGAGTATAATCTCTTTTTCTCCTTCAACCAAACTTAGTTTTGTTTTTCTGTTGATGAATGACTAGCCGTGTTTGAGTTTCATATACATTAGTTGGTTTGTGTTAAGACCTTGGACGTAACAGTAACAGTATGGGACTAGTATCTTGCTTTTTATGTTTTACCGTCGGTTTCGTTTGGTTAGATGGATATAAGCTAAAAAAGAAAAGAAATAGAAAATGAATGAAAAGTGAAGTGAATGAAAAGAAAAGAGATTTTCTAACATGTATTTGGGTAGTATGAAAATTTATTAAAGAAAATTAAAGAAAAATATTAGTTTGTTAGTGTGAATAGCATGAAAGTGATTATGCATACCAAAACTACCCTTATGAAGTAAAATGATGAATTATTAAATTCAAAAATAATTGTTTATATTCATTTTTATTATTTATATTTAGAATAAGGCTTCATAATATTTCCTTCGGTAAAACTAATTATTAGTTTAAGATAAACAAATTAAATAATAATAATAAATTAGAAATGAAGAGTCAATACTATTGTTTGGGAGAAAAATCAAATATTTCATCATATAATATATATATATATATATATATATATATATATATATATATATATATACCGAATTATGAATGGCTAGAATTGCAACATAGAACATAGGATTAAAAAAAAAAAAAAAATTCTATTTAAAAGCAGGATCTATTTTGAGCAATTTTACCCAAATTCTCATTGATATTTTGTATATATAATTGTATAATTTGCCTTGCGAACTTGCTTCTATTAACCTTTGCTTTTTCACGCATGTATTACCTCATAATAGAAGTTTACTTCACGATAGAAGTTGCTTTGGGAAAAATTTGCACGAGTAAATTACTAGGTAAAATAGGAACTGCAAATAAATAGGCGCTTCTTTCACGTGAAAATAAAATTTTCGCTTGTTTTTTGGGAGAAAATTTTTGAGGGAAAATACTCAATAAGGGAAACTAAATTTTTCATTAGTTTTCTCTTTCTATATATCCAAATTCTAAAAAAAATTAAAATTTTTCTCTTTCATTTCTTTTCTAACTGTTTTCACCTAACCAAACAAAGCCTTCGGACTCCAAGTCTTTTTTTCTTTTTCTTTTTTTGTAAGCCCATGGGTATGCCTAATGATTACTGTATAGCTCTCCTTTCTTTTTTTAAACATATTTATTTTTCCAAAAAATATTTTTTATGAATATTTTTTAAATGCTATCGGGATGATGCTCTCACTAAGCTAGTGAGCATGCACCCTTTACAATAACAACTCAAGAATATTCTTGGGGTCGAATTTAGATAATGTCAAAATAAAAAGAAATTTTTTGAATTTCGTGCCAGAATAGAAGCTATGAACATCTAATAATAAAAAATAAAATAAAATAAAAACATATTTAAATCCAGAGTTAAGAGAAAATTGCAGAGAAATCTATCATTATTTATTGATAATTGAATTAGTTTAGTCTCAGTACATATATTTATAATAAATAAACCCTAACATTATAAGGAAACTAACAACATAAAAAAAAATCTATTATAAAAAAACGGCTCAAACTCTAAAATTTATAAAAACAAATAGAATATTAAACTTAATTACTAAGAACTACTAAATACCAAAAATTAAAACAATTCGACTTTATTTCCATGTCCAACCAAAATTTTTAAGTATTTGACAATCTCCTTACGTAAATAAATAAATAATAAAAAATAAAAATAAAATTATTTTACGGCCTTAAACGATACTTGACGGTTGGGTTTTTCTTATTAGGTCGTTTTCAATTAAGAATAGGTCTCCCCAAGTCCATCGAACTGTAATTGGGCAAAAATCACATTGTGGTGTCCCAAATTCTAAGGATACGGTTCATGAGAAATCAAAAAAAATCAAACTCTAATCCAAGTCCCAAATTGCAAAAGCTAAATATAAAAAAGGATCGACGGTCATCACAACAAAACATCTTTCGGATTCAATTAATCTCAAATGAGTCAGGAGATGAGTCTAGAAATGGTTGAGAGTGGACCCGGCCAAGTGGTCCACAAAAGGATGCCCAAACTCGGTAGGCCGAAATTGTAACCAGGAAAAGGTCTATAAAGCTATATATCATATATCATCCCCTCCACTTCAAAAAAAAAAAAAAAAGCTCATCCTCGAGTTGGACTATGAATAAAATGATTTACCGTATATGAATATCAATAAGAGATTATTCACTCTGCAATGTAAAAGTACAAGTAGGTTGGACCAATTCAATTCAAATCTTGTAACAAGTGAATAACAGTTATAATGATTTGAACTTGCTTATGTATACTTAGCACCAATTCCAAGCTCCATCAACTTACCCCCCATTCAGTTCTCACGCCAGCTGTAGTCAAGTCCTGCAGTGTATCCCACAAAAACATACAAAAACTTCTAGAAGGTTTCTTAGCATATATATATATATATATACTGAAGTCATGTATCTTTTGCCTGACCGGTAAGTCACTGGATTTAATTCCTTCATCCAGCGAGACATTGATTTTTGCTGCCAGTCCTTTAACTCCTCCAACAAATTCCAAGCCTTTGATGTCATGGCTTCAAGGGCTCGTATTAGGATTCAAGAAGACACTAAGGTGAATCCGGTGACATACAAACTGAAGAAAGTAGTTTCTGCATGGTGGGAACAGTAGTTGCGGGTTTCTGGTGCACTACATAAGAAGGCGCCAGAACAATCTTGGTTGAAAATTAAGCGTCCGCTAAAAGAGAGATTCCTTCCGCCAGATGAAGATGTTGTACCCCAATATCAGAATTAAAGGAAAGAGAGTTGTTCTGACAACAAGTATATGGAGGAATTTTACAGTAAAGAAAATAGTATTGAGGATAATAATAATTTTTTAGAAGTAGACACCAATTTTAATGTGGAAGATCGGCAGCCAAGTTTTATTGTTGCTTTCCCTCTTTTAGTTGAAGATGATGAAGTTAAGGATATAAAAAAAAAAAAAAAAAAGCAAGCAATATGGATTAGTTGATTTCTAAATTTCATGTCCAAGATTGTATGGAAGAGTTCAAACATCATGAACAATTAATTATAAGTGACTATATTTTCAAAGGGTGACATTCAAGTTTATTGATGCTACTGGCCGAGGTGAATACAAGCTGTGTCGCAGGAGGCTCGAGAAGCGGGCTATAGAATTCATCTAGGCGAGCTTGCATTTGTTGTTGTACGAAGCCACTTTCTTTTTCGAATTTCTTGGAGGATTTAAAGGATTTGCAGCAAAAATCAGAGTTTCACTGGATGATGTAGTTAAATCCAGTGACTTACCTGTCAGGCACAAGATATATGACTTCAGTAAAAATACCAAGAAATTAACTCGTTAAGCTTTTGGATGTTTTCGCGGGATGCATTATAGACTCAACTAAAGCTGGCGTGAGAACTGAATAGGGTAAGTAAGATTAAAGCATTATGAGTACTCTTACTCACTTATACTTTTACATTGCAGAATGAATAATCTCTTGTTCATGCTAGTCACTTTATTCACAACCCAACTCGAAGACGATTTTTTTTTGAAGTGATGAGGACTGAAGTTGGACACTTTTATCGAAATTTGAAGCAAAGTACTCCGTATGTATTTTGTAATATATTACAGGCCCACAAGTAGGGTAAGCCATTTAGTGGCCAGTGATAAGATCATTCCAAAAAGAAAGTGATATATGGAAACCATTGAAATTGGATATAAGACCAAATAGGAGCTATGAATTGAGATTGAAAGAAAAGATGGTTCAGAGATCCATTTGAATGTAATGCTTTTATAATCTACCTCTGTAGCATCCTAAGTGATTAGTTTAAAATTGTTAAATGGGAACATCAATTACGTTGAAAAATACGGTACTTTAGCTTCAAGGACAGCTCAATATAATTTAGCTTCAAGGACAGCTCAATATAATTTGAGACTTTAGGCAGCAAAAATAATAAAAGTGATCTCTTAATATATTAATAATATTATTTAAATGAAACTATTTGAGAATAGAGTAACACAACTCTAAGAGGATAATATTTTTTTTTTCACTATTGTGTTATTTTAAATTTATTTAAAAAATAATTTTCACAATTATTAGTTAATTGTTTTAGTTTGACTATTAGTTATAGGACAATGCTTAGATAGTCACCGGTGAGTAGCTTCACCCTACTCACCCCTTAGGTATTTCAATAACAAAATAACACATGCATCAGCTTTAATAACAAAATCATTAAAACAATAAAAATAAAAATAAAAATAAAAATAAAAAAAGAAGAAAGAAAGTTGGATCGACCCGTTTTAATTGGATAATCACCCTTTCTCTTTTCTCTCTCTTTCATCGATTCCCAACTCTCGTTTTCCTCTCTCCCCTATTCTTCTTCTTCACCCTTTCTCTATTATTTCTTTTTTTCATCGCTTCCCAAACCCACACCCTCTTCTCTCTCCACTCTTCTTCTTCTCACTTTCATGGGACATCATCAATCAATTAAAGCTACCCATTTAGGGTTTAATTTTTAGAAAGGGACTTTCAATCATCATTCAATAAATATTCCCAAATTTTTCACTTTCTTTCTTTAATCATCATCAATCAATTAAAGCTGCCAGAATGGTAATTTAGGAGGTTGTTGCTATAATTTAGGGGTATGCATGTCAGGGAAATTGTATTTGCTTCCATGAAATTGTATTTTATTTTCTCTTAATTCAAAAGAGATAATATGGATTCAATTTAGAACAATTTACGAACCAGGTCTATGAAAAGCATTTAAGTGTGATGTCTTAGCCATGTAAGTGAATTTTATTTTTTTTTGTTTTTTCATGGTGGAAGGTTTTTCGTTTTTTTTTTTTTTTTTTGGGTTAATGGTAAGCTTGTATATAAGAAAAGAGAAAGTACAAGGAGCCCGATAGAGGGAAGACAACAATACACTGCACATCAAGGCAGCCAAGAAAACAAAACAAACAGATGAAAAATCCAAAATGCACATCTGCAGCACTGAAGCAACAGGCTAACCCAACACTAAACTGGAAAGCAATGCCCTACGAGACTAGCCAAGATTGAATACTTGAAATGGAACAGGCCTGTATAAACAAGTCAAGAAGATCACTCTCAGTTGAGATAAGCTTCAAATCAGCACTTCTTGTAAGCTTGATTGCTGCAAGTCTTGATCTGATGCGTGTCTTGATTTGAGCAATAATGTGGCGAGGTGAATAAGAGACATTCCTGAAGGCTCTTCCATTTCTCTCAATCGAAATGAAATAGATGGCTGCTGACAGTAAGAGCTTATGTGATAGGTTTTCTGGAGCAGTCCAATGAATTGAACACCACTGAATCAAGTCAGTCCAACCACAAGGAAGAATGTAAAATCCTACAACCTCTTGTATGAACCTCCATATCTGTGAGCTGAAACAACATTTGAAGAACAAGTGATCCATAGATTCACACTCCGTATGACATAGGTAGCACCTATTAACATAATGCTTGTGGAGCATTGGTTTGGAGTCAAGTGTAAAAAGTCTACCTCTAACTGCTAACCAAGCAATACAACTGTGCTTTGGAATATGATGCTTAAACCAAATAAGCTTGTTCCAATTGAAAATTGGTGAAGGAGGTGAAAAGTAAGCTACGGTGTGGGAAAATGAGAAGATACCTGTAGGACTAGGCATCCAAACAGTACTGTCCAGCTGATCCAAGGGAGAGGGAAGAGAGTAAAGCTGGGAAATGAAATATAATGACTGAAAATAGAGTGAGTAGGCTGCTGAAAATAGAGTGAGTCATGGTGGAAGGTTCTTACTGCATTATTTGTGCGATCATGATCACTTGAGCGAAACCAAAAACTGGGTAAATGACATAGCCAAAATATAACCTAATCTCCTTATATGTATATTCAATATAAATGTGGAAGAAGGAGAGGAGGAAAAAAAAATTAGATTAGGATAGAATTGTGAATTTTGATAGAAAGTTAAATGAAAATTTTAAAATTAATCAAATTCTTTAGCTACGAGGAGTATAATATAATAAAATAAAGAAGTCTATAATATATTGTTAACCCGATATATATTGTAAATAATAATAATAATAATAACAATAATAATGTACAATAAGGAAATAATAAATTTAGGAAAAAAATTCTCTCTCAGACGTCTGGTGAGCATTTAACGGTGGTGATTAATGCCACTTCCCCAACATTGACTCAGACGTAGCTCCCTTCTTTTGGGGTGTGAAGCAGTGTCAAACCAAAATACCCAACAAGCATTAGCTCTCCCTGAAAAGGAGGTGATCCAGTCGCACCTTCCGGTACGGCTACCTTGTTACGACTTCACTCCAGTCACTAGCCCTGCCTTCGGCATCCCCCTCCTTGCGGTGGGAGGGGAACAACAGCTGGAAACGGCTGCTAATACCCCGTAGGCTGAGGAGCAAAAGGAGGAATCCGCCCGAGGAGGGGCTCGCGTCTGATTAGCTAGTTGGTGAGGCAATAGCTTACCAATAACCTTGTCATCACCAAGTCAGCGCCAAATAAGCAAGTCAAGAAAAAAATTACTTTTGTTTTACCATATGTAGGAATACTACTCTATACGTCTTCTCTAAATCGAAATTTTGGTTTAACGCCACCTCCCCAACATAACATTTTCATCACCAAGTCAGCGCCAAATAAGCAAGTCAAGAAAAAAATTACTTTTGTTTTACCATATGTAGGAATGCTACTCTATACGTCTTCTCTAAATCGAAAATTTGGAACCCTAATTGCGTAGGATTCAGTCGAATTAAACAACTTTAATTATTACAACACAAACTAAATCTTACTTCTCTAACCTTAAATTCTAAAGAAAAAGATTGAACCCAAAAAAAAAAAAATGACTTAGGTTTTTTTTTCTTTTTTTTCCTTGCTAATATGATTCCATATTCTTCCAATTTTTTATTCCTTTTTTTTTTGTATTTTTTTTCACTTTTCCACCTCTCTCCCCTTATATATATACACAAACATGTGCTAAGGAAATCAAGGCAATCAAAACAAAATTAGCAAATATATTATATATGTATAATATATGTATATGTATATTTCTATCTCTCTCTCTCTCTCTCTCTCTCTCTAAATATATATATATACATCTTTTCTCTGTTTTGGGTGTTTTCTGGGTTCTTATTCTTTTTTAGGATTTTCATTCTTTCTTTCTTTTGAGGATGTTCAAATTTCAATCAAGTAGGACCATTCATTAAATAATAGACATTACGTATGATGTATATTTAGGGGTGCAACTTGGGTTGGGTAACCCAAAACTAACCCGAGCCCAGTCCAATTTTTCACGGATTTGGGTAATCATTTTTACAATTAGGGTTGGGCTTGGGTTGAAAAATCTCAACCCAAATTTAATTATGGTTGGGCTTGGGTTGAAGTGCTATCAACCTAGCTAACCCGAATCCGAATTCTAATATTATTTTCATATATATTTTTACTTTTAAATACATTATATATAGTATTTAAACTATCATTACTTTTTTTCTTTTCAACTTTTTTTGTTAAATTTTAACTTATTGTATGTTAACATTTAAGAGAATTAATTTTCTAAAAATTTGTTTGTAATTTATTAAAAATCTATAAACTTTTTTTTTTGTTTAAGAGTAATTTAATCTAAAATTAATTCAAGATCATACTAAATTTTTGGTGCAAGAATTAGTCATATGAGTAACCCGAAATAACCCGAAATTTTTATCAGGAATCTAAGACCGAGTTGCAAGCCCGAACTTAAAAGTAAAAGGATGGGTTGGGATTAGATTGAGTAGTTAAGGTTGAAGATAATGTTAGTGGGCTTAAGTAATATCTCAAACCCACCCATAAGAGGATTGGCTAAATTAATTCATTTTTTCGATAGACGGATAATTGATGGAATTACGAATGGGGTTGGTATTATGAGTTTCTTTGTAGAAGAAGGCATCAAATAAATAGGAGGGGAGCGCATTTCTTCTTATCTCTTCTTGTATTCATCTTATGTATCAATCTTTTTAGTAATTTATTATTTATTTTCTTTTAAAACCTGTCCGAGTTGTAGCCCTATGTATATTGTATATATATATATTAGAAGTATGGTAAATATGACTGCCAAATTAGCTTTTTTACCCAATCCAGTGAGACCGTAACTGGAGAGGATTTTTTTTCCATAATTTTAGGGCCTTATAGTATGGAAATAGTTACAGTTAGTTGGAATTAATAATATAAGGAAAGAAAGATGTTAGGAATGTAGAAAGATAAAATAATAATTTTAGGGGCTTAATAATAGAAGGAAATAAAATTTTTAAGAAGTCTAATAAAGCAAGAAAATAATAATTTTAGGGGTTTTCTTATTAGCTTGACTATCTAATAATGTAAGGAAATAAAAATGTTTAGAAATTGAAATTATAATTTTAGGGCCTAACTAATAAAGGAAATAAATATTTTAAAAAGTCTAGTACAATAAGGAAAGAATATTTTTAGGAGCCTTCCTATTGACTGAGACTCAGGCGACCGCCATCAAAACAAAGTTGAGACTACCGTGAGACAATAGTAGGAGGTCATCCGCAAATGCGAGGGGGGTGATTGACCTCTCTTTATATCTCCAATTATGTTTAAACGAAGGATTAGATGATGTGAGCTTGTGAGTGACGGAAAAGGAGACTTCCATCACTACTACAGAGAGAAAAATGGATAGTGAATCCCCTTGTCTCAAGCACTTCACTCCTCTAAAATGACCATGAAATTCACCAACCACTATTATGGTGGAAGAGGTGGTGGTGGTGGTGGTGGTGGTGGTGGTAAGGCAAGATATGACCCATATGTTGAAAGGGGGAGGGAATTGTAGTAGGGAAGGGTGTTAAGAATGAACTCCCAACTCACTAAATCAAAAGGCATTGTGAATGTCAATATTGCATTATTGATCATTAAATTAGGTTTTCCTTTGCTATTAGTTTTTTTTATTATATTATGATTTTTTCATTATAAATGCATGTACTGCAGAGGATCTCTATTTTTTTATTTTTTTTCTTAATTTTGTATTTTTTTCTTCTTAATTTTGTGGATTTAAGATGTTACTTATTCATTATTGAACATTCATAATTTTTGCTCCGTTATTTATTCATTGATAAGATAAAAGTCAAATTTTTATTAGCATAAAAGTATTCTTACACTTATATTTATTCAATGATAAGATAAAAGTTAAATTTTTATTAGCATAAAAGTATTCTTACACTTGTGACACGAACATTATTTGAAAAAGTAAGGTTATCAAATGGAGCCCTTTTATTTTTACCTTAAAAAAAAAAAATGGAGCCCTTTTATGACACCAGAGATGAGCGTTGAGCTTCCTCATTAACAGTTGAATTGAAAAAATATATATTAAAAATATTTAAATTTTCACAATCTCGAAAATTGTCTCAATCTCATCTTATCAATGATGCGATCGTTAACTTCATAGCTGCCATTGCTCTATTTAAAAACACTCACACCCCCCAATTGTCTCTAAAAAACACTTTTATACTTTATTTTTTACGGGCAATTACATAATATATTTTATATAAAAAATTCAATGAAGTGTGAATAACACATCCTTTTTTTTCAAATTTAAAAAAAATAATAATAAAAGAATGAGGGGTATAAGGGTCTAAAGTAAAGAGTTCGGCGTTGTTTGTCTTAAGAGTTTTCTAGAGTTTGGTAAATTAGATACGCGTTCATCGTGTAATTACTTGACATATTTTTATATGCTTTACAATCATAATGAGTGTATTAATTTATGTGCCTACTTTGATTTTTGAATTGTTATTAATTTAAAGTCAAAAGAAAAATAGTTAAAAATTAATAAACTAAACAAACAAGTTTATCCCCATTGAAGTCTAGGACTAGATCACTAACCTTGCACTAAAACCCTAGTTTAACAGTTCAATAGTTTTCTATGCCCCCATTTCCACCACCTAGGTTTACCTTCTAAACTCCAACCAACCAACACCCTCTGCTCACTTTTGCTTTGACACACAAACTCCATAAATAGAACCAGGATTTAACTGTTCATTTACACCCTTTTAACCTAATTCTACAGGCTTTCCATTACTTGAAACTACCAAAAAGTGAATCCCAATGCAGCTTTTGTGTGTTAAAAAAAAAAAAAAAAAAAATTCATCATATTTGGTCGGAACTTAATGAGAAGGAAATAGTCATAAATTAAAGAGAACAAATAAATAATTAGGTTAAAAGGAAAGCCTGTAGAACTAGGTTAAAAGGGTGTAAATGAACAGTTAAATCCTGGTTCTATTTATGGAGTTTGTGATCAACATTTGGTAAAAAAAAAAAAAAAAGTGTGCATAGGGGATGATTAATTGTGTCCTATTTTGTTCAAAACGCCCAACAAGGAAGAAAGATGCAACTAAAAATTTAGATGAGAAAACAAAATAATAATAACATGTAGATTCGAAGACTTCTAATTAATAGATTTTGACATTTATTTTGCTTTCCTAAATATCATGATCTTATCATATAAAAGTACTGTTACATCACATGTGTTCCACTCGCACATGCATAGACGTGGAGAATAGAGATAATCATTTGATTCTAATTTGTCTCAGCATGAAATCTCTAATCGAACGATACAAGGAAGTGAAAGAGGAACATCATCAATTGCTGAATCCCACTTCAGAAGTCAAGGTAAGATTCCTAACAAGTTTACCTGCATCAGTAGAGGCAAAGTAAGATTGTTTACTGCTTTGTTTTCCGAATAAGCAAAAATAATTTTTTTGAGGAAACTCAAGTCTTTTCATTTCTTATCCTACATTTCAATTTTATTTAATTGTAATTAATTTTGAGAGCTTCTTCAGTTAATATTTTTATTCTTTTGGCCTAAGAAACAAACAAAAATTATAAAAATGGGGAAGCTAATCCCAAGCAATTACTTTTTTTATCCCTCAATACTCTCACAAGTGATAATTTACACAGGCATATTTTAAAATACACATGCTATAAGATCTATAGGAAATGTAAATGTAAAACAGTATATGTAATTTTATATAGTTTGTCCTAGACTAATTTGAAGTGCACTAATGAATCTAAGATGGACTTCCATCTTTAATTCTCTCACAACTACTCTGCTTAGAAGTCTCGCAACAATCTTTGGGGCAGCAATGTATGTCTCATTTTTTTTTTCTCCATTCTTTCTTCTGCTGCCCCTTTAAAGCATTTTCAGATCCCATACAGGACTTCTACTATAAAGTTCCCAAATAAATAATCGACCTTTCATGGAGAAGGGATCTAGCACTGCATGCTAAATTGATTATGGTAATACTCTAGATGTACGAAGATTACTTAATAATCTAAACTTTTTAAGATCAACTAAAACTTCTATAAAAAAAAATAAATAAATAAAAATAAATAAATAAAAAGTACTCATTTCCTAACAATATAAACCACAACCTGAAACAACAGTTAAAAAAGCTCACAATAAGAAAAAAGAATCCAAATTAAACTGGACAATTTAGTTGGATGCATATCCTCTAATTTCATTTGATTAGCAAACAAAAAGTATGTCAATGTTTTATTGAAATAAAACTGTTTACGGTTTATGGTTCCTGTAAACTGCATTCTTGTAGTTCCAGGTTTTATGTACATATTATAAGAGACTACTTTTACATTGAACTAGTTCCAGTATGTTTGAACAAATTGACTTTCTTGAACATCAAAATATTGATACCCTAGATATTTGGTGTTACTATTTGCAGGCTATTTGATGTTGATATTGATACATCAAAATACTCGTATACATTCATTAACTAATCTTTTAGGAATCCAAAGATTAAAGTGTAGTTTTTATGATCCCATAAAGAATAAAACTTATTTAAATGTTCCTGCTATTCTATACTTCCTTGAAAAAAGTGCTCAACCTAGAGGAACTGTTCATGATATTTTAAAGGAGGAGGTTTTTAAGGAACTTTGGTTCTAATTTTTTTTTAAAAAAATCAATTAATTAAGGAATAAAAAATAATAAGGGAGGAAGTGGTGACTAGCATATAGTTTTGTATAATTTTCTCTACTATTTTTTTATTTCCCTTTTCTCATCTTAACACTAATTATAGCAAAAAGAAAATATTTTAACATCTTTCAATTACTTAGGAAACATAAGTCTGAAAAAAACATAGCAACAGTGCTGTGGATGGGTCTCTTATAGGAAAAGCCGTGATGTATATGACAAACAAGCCAAAAGATTAGCTTTTCATCAAAGCAGAAATTGAGAAGAGGCTAGGACTTACATACTGCAGATTTGTGGCATAGGCAGCCATGCATGACCTACAAAGTGCTCAAACAATATTGAGGAAATTTTGGAAGTATCAATTGGAAGCTGATGGCAGTTTTATCATCATCTTGGTAGTTTGTGAATTTAAACTGCAATAGAGAACACACAAAAGCACAAAAGTGATGCAGGAAACTTGGAACAGAAAAGTAAAGGACATTCTTCAGCAGATATGTGAAATCTTCCATAAAGAAAACAAAATATCAAAACAAAGTATCTCAGTGTGGTTCTTATCCAAGGTAGATTAGGCTAAAGGAGAAATATTGGCAGTCCACAACACAAATCAGGGCTTAATTTTTAAGGGTTAAACTTGCCATCTAAAAATGACTAATCTTAGGTTTTTCTTATGCTCCACCTGTTTTCCAGAAACATTTCCCATATTTTCCAGTGTTTTGGCAACACAAAACTGAGTGAATTATTTCACATGTAGTATGTTTTACATCATATCTGCTAAACTGACTTACGAACCGTAAGACATTCTATGCTTGCTAACATCCAAACTCCTGCGTCGTGTTTCCTCAAATAATAAGCCAAAACACAATCTTGATACGAGACAAGCAGTGCCTCAACATTCAACGTAGAGATTCCTAAACTAGTATGGTTAGTCAATGACTCAATGAAAGATTAGAACTTCTAATCTCAGAATTTAGTCTCTCTCTTTCTTAACTAAAAACTTATTGAATTTCTGGGGCTTGCCCACCAATGATTTTATGAAATCGGCATCCTCTTTCGTCAGGTCTTCAAGCAACAAGAACTTCCCTCGCCATTCAAATAAAGTTTCTTCAATCTGATTGCTAAGGATTTTTCTGAACTTCAGATCTTTACTCTCTCTCGAAGCTACAGTGGAACGGGAAAGGAAAATTTTTGAGGGAAATTGAAAGCATGAAGGACTAGAATACAACTACAATTTTTTTTCCTTTTACGGAATTTTCAACCAAAAAAAAAAGAAGTTGGGGGGAAACATTTTATATGTAAAATGTTTTACGCTAGTCTCTTGATTAATCTTTCTGTCTTACCTCCTAAGCATGAGATAAAAGTCATAATTAATAGTTGGCGAGAACAGGGCAGTCAGATGCCGATGTAGTGTTCTCTTTAAGTCATGATGCACACTTCTATTGTGGTTCACTGAGAGCCTCCAGATGAACTAGAGCTACTTGATTCGAACGTAATAAGGCAGCATTTTGGCTATTGGGTGTTACTACCGTGCTAAGATGGTACCAAGGTGACATGCTTGTCCAAGAGTCAAATGATCTCTCTGTCTTCGAGTCAAGGTGAGATTAGTTTAGACCTCAAGGAGAGTCACCTCAACCATAGAACCAAGCACCTTCTAGAATCCTAGTGGACTATGACATGTCAGCTATGATGATCGAAGCGCAAACTGCTATGCATATCATCAGCCTATTTGTAACGTGAGATAGATTTTGGAGGCCATGGACAGAAAATTCAGTTGACGATAACTATCCCAAGGAGGCATGAAATACATATAGGTTGATGAGCTAAATCTTTGCTGAATGATGCATGAACCAACTTAGATATTAGGGCCAAAAACAGATCGTTTGGAAACATCTATTCACCTCAAAAGTCATATGCCAGTGAAGGGATGATCTCTTTAATTCTATCGATTATCATAGAATATTTAGAAATATACCCAGGAGATCATTAAATAATTGCAGTCAGACAGCAGGCATGTCAACTGGGATGGAGTAAGGGAGTAACGAGTCATTATAAGCCGATGTCAATGTTGTGTATAAAAATTATGTCAAGCAGCAAGGATGGTAGTGACATGTGATAGGATATAATACACCACTTGGGCAACACGTGTAGCGCAAGAGTCATGTAGCCACACTGAAATGTCAATCTTTCTGTACTAGGCAACAGAGGTTAGGGTGAATTCTAGGAAACAGGTACAGTTAGGGTAATTAACAACGTTTAACTAGTTTACTGAGGGATGGAGATTTGGATTTCCCCCAGAAGCAAAAGAAGCCAATGGTTTTGTGCTCCTTTTTATATTTAATTTTGAGTCTAAATGCAGCTCGGAGAAGAAATGTAAAATAAATTCAGAAGGATTCCTTTTTGATGGCTAAATATTCAAGTTTTGAATAAACCTTAAATCTAATTAATATAGTGACAGCGGAAAAGATTTGATATGGTTAGTGCTCTTGTGTTTTTCAATCCAGAGTTTTTCCATTAAAAATTAAAAGACAGATTGCAAAACATTAATTTGAAGAAAATTTAATATACAAAATTGAAATTTATAAAAAAATTGCCTCATGAATGAAAATCCTTGCTGTGTTACCCATGGAATAACAATAAAATAAGCTTATAAATTGCAGCTACAAGGATTAGTGGTGTTCTGTCATGAAGGGAACCAGTGTTTCCCTTGCAATTTGAACACTTCTATATGAATTATTTTCTCAGAGATGCTTCTTTTATTTTTATTATTATTGTTATTTATACATATTTAGGGGGCCAAAAAAGTTGTCTCCAGCTCTGGAAAGATGTTCATGTTTCAGTTAGTTTGTGACGTAAATATTTGGATGGTTACATCATTAACTCAACTTTGATTTTAAATTTAGACGACTGATGCTATCAGGAGAAATTACATACCTGCATAAGATTGTAGGTGGGGTCAAAATAAAAAGGCATATAGCAGCATTTAAGCCGATGCTCCATCTCCCAGTGGGTCAAGTAGAGCTTTAACCTGGAAAGCATGAAGAATAGTATTTGAAGGGTTGTTCTGGTGGAGGACACGAAACATAGGACATGTAGACGATATGCTAAAGAAGGCGAACCTATCATCTTCAATATAATATCTGTTAGCAGAAAACAAGGCATGAGCTAATAACCTTTTGTGTGCATTTGCAGAAGAATGAACAGGTCCCATAACAAACACACCGGATGCTAGTAAGAAGCTCTTGACTAGTCCGCAAGTGTCAAGTTTCAACATAATTCCATTGAAAGATAATTCGTTTGTTTTTACCAATCAAAAGTGCTAGAATTTTGCAAACTAAAAGCGTCCAAATGAAGAAATCCATCTGAAAAACGAAGTTTATAGTCACACCAGTCAATGAAGTATGGATTACAGACTCATTTCCAAAAGGTAAGAATAGTAGTAAGAACCTGTCTATAAATAGGACAAAACATCTTTCCATGTAGTACAAGGCCTCTTCGGCATGCTTGTAAATGCAAGAGTATAATCAAGACATGAATGGGAATTAAATCGTATCTGAGAAGAAATGCAAGATAGAAGGAATAGAAGAGAAATGTGTAAAGGATTGAATGAGAATTAATAATATGTAAAGGTTTGAATGAGGCTTAAACACTCATTCAGAGCTCTAGTATTTATATACAAAAAAGAGCACAAGTTAATATTACAAGAAAGGAAACTGAATAAAATCACTGTATATTCTATGCCAAGACATATGCGTAAATAAAGTCAAATCTCATCACTCTAGCATATCATATCTCAGCTAATATGTTAAGTTACATCCATGATTCTAGCCTATCATATCTCGGCTATCACTCCCCCTCAAGTTGGTGCGTGGATATCTGAGACACTGAACTTGGACAATGCATCCTCAAACACAGTCTTTATATAGCCAATGACTATGTCTGGATGCATTGAATTGATTAGCCCACAAACACGCCTTAAAGGGCAAAGAATCCGTGTCGGACACAGACACACACTAGACACGCCAAAAAACGAGTCTGATTTTTTTTTTTTTTTTTATTCGGACACAGCACGAACACGGCGCAGTCACGCCGTGGACACGCGTCAAACACGCCATGGATACGTGTCCGATACGAGTGATTTTTTTTCATAAGTGAGGCAATTGAGGATTTTAAGAGAGTTTTAGAAAGAAAGCTAGGTTGAAGTGTAAATATAAGAAGTTGTTCAATAGCTTTCAGTAATATGACGATCATTACTTAATTACTTAAAAGTGGTTTCATAAAATAATTTTATATTAAACAATTTGATATTTATGCTTATATTTTAGTTCAAAGGTTAACACTCTTGCACGATCATTTTTTAGTCTCTCTTGTTCTTCCACCAACCAAGCTTCACTCCCTACAGATGGTCTCTCTATCTTTCTCTCCTTTCTCTCCTCTTTTATCTCTTCTTCTTTGTCCTCCTCTTTTCTTTATTCTTCTTCTTCACAAACCCTAGAAACTTCTTTTTATTCTTTCACAACAAAATTATTTTTCTCTCTTTTTCCTCTTGTTTCCATGAACTTTTTATCTTCTATGGATTCTTACTAACTAAGCCATAATTCTTTTTCTAATAAAATAATATTACTCTTAATTTCTTAAAGTACAACATCATATATATATATATATATTATTCGCCATGTTCGTTTCCTAATTTTTTAGGATTTGAATGTTGTCGTGTCTGTGTCCATGTCCGTGTCGTATCCATGTCCCATATCCATTTTTGTGCTTCTAAGGCCAAGACATAACCATAGCGTTTTCTCTAAACCACTGTGGATACGTCTTTAACTGGTGTCTCCTCAGACCATAAACCATTGACAATGGCTCTCCACAGACCATAAACCATTAACAATGTCTCCTCATACTATAAGCAACCAACCATGTCTCCTCAGACCATAAATAGTACTCTCTCCTCAGACCCAGTTTTATTAGAGGCTCAAGGTGCACCAACGCGCTAGAGGTTCCTTTGGAGCCTCGGTGTACGCCTGAGTGAAGTGAAGCGGACAATTGAAATTTTAAACTACCATAAAAGCATTCATATCTCATAAGTTGTACCAATATTCTAAAAATTAATATAAAATATAAAAAAGTAAATCCATCAACTATTAAGCATTCAAGAACCATAAAAAGAGCACAAATTTGTTTTCTTGGAAGGCAAAACAGAATTTATTTATTATTTTGAACAAAAGTTCCTTCTCTCATAAGCATAGGCTTTCTTATTAGTTTATTAAGTTGCAAAAAGTACCATTTTTGGCTTAAGAAATAGAATAATTAATAAATAAAAAAAAAAATAGTGAGGCGCACCTAACAAATAGGATGAGGAGCAACCGAGGCGCGCGCCTAGTAAACATCAATGAGCCAGGGATGACAACAGGCGTAGACCTGCACCTGTGCCTCCTGCCTAGGTGCGACTAGGCGAGCCTTTAAAAATACTGCACAGACCATTTCCCTTCATACACATGTTTAAAATATTTAGATGGAAGAATCAACAATGTCTCCTCAGAATCTTTGACCATTCCCCTTCATCCACATGTTTAAAATACATAGATAAAAGAAACAACTTCTCCCGAAGCTATAAATAATCAACAATGTCTCCTCAGACCATTCCCTTCTTACGATTTTTAAAAATATGTAAATGGAAGAATCACCAATATCTCCTCCTCAGACCACAGACCATCAACAATGTCTCCCCAGACCATTCCCGAATGGGTGGTGCCGAACTCGCAACGCCCTCGTTGCAGTCGGACCATCCTGGCTCTCGTACCAAATTTTAAGGTCACCCCATAATTTTTACACAAATTTAACGTATATATGGACTGTTTTTAGTTGCCAGTAATGCATTAGTGCAACAAGACCATTGTTTCCACAACATAGACCAACATCGCCTCCTTGTAAAATTGTTTCAGAAGGCACCAGCTACTAGAATGCAACCTTCATCCAGGATATATGTTTCTATTTCAACTTTAAAGTAAATTTTCCAAGATCAAAAAGCTTCTGACCTTCCGAAAGTAATCATCCCAAGTCTGTAATAAGGAGGCGGCAGCAAGAAGTGTTACTTTTGAGAAAATTGCTTTCTCAGTGTGGACGTGATGATTCAAAATTTTAAGGCTTGAAGAGATTTGAGAAGCAAAAGATGCAACAACATTTATTGTACCTCACATGTCCAGAAAATTGCATCCTTAGTGTAATTAGCTGCTACCCTACTCTAGGGAATCCCTCTGGAAATTAAGACTTTAAATTTTGGACTAGGCTCTGTTGATAAAAAATAAAATAAAAAGATTGAAGAGAGAAATTAAGAATGAACACAAGGATTATATGGTTTGGCCACTACGGCTTACATCCACGGCCCACAAAGCTCAAAGGGCTACATCACCTTTATTATATACTTTCTTAGTTTTGTCCACAATGACCATCTCTATTTATAGTAGGGGTGCACAAAAAACCAATGGAACCGCTAGGAACCAGAACCGGTGCTTCGGTTCCAATTTCAAATTTTTGGAACCGTTAAGTTCCGGTTCTGGTTCCAGTTCCAGACTAGCCGGAACTGTACTAATAATTATATATATATTTTTTAATTATATAATTACTTATACATATGCCTAATGATGCTTATTCGGCTATAAAATTTTCAAAATACTTTGATTATATGTTGCAGTAATCCTATTAGAAGAATATTCATGTAAAACCTCTCCATCAAAAATCAAAATTGTAATACAAAGAGAGATATATAATAAATGTATGTTCTCATGTACTATATTATATATCAAAATGCACTACGAATGGGTTTAGAGTCATGAAATGGTATCAACATAAATGTGGCCTAAGTTATTGCTAAAAAAAATAAGAGGGGGGGGGGGGGGGGGGGGGGGGGGGGGAACCGGAACCGGTTCCGTTCCGGTTCCATGTCCCAACGATTTCGGTTCCAATTTCTAGGAACCGTTGGGAACGGCTCCGGTTCCGCTAGGAATCGTACCAAACCGGACCGTATGCACCCCTTATTTATAGGTGAAAGAATACCAATGATAAATATGGAAAACATATTGATGGGAGGATTCCCAAAATCAATCCAATCAATATTCAATAAGGCTTAAATCACTCTTATCATGATATTCTTCCACTAACACCCCCCCCCCCCCCCCCCCCCCCCCCCCCTTCTTCTCTTCCTCCCTTAAAGTTAGTATACGAAGATTTTTAACTGAAGTGTCCAACTAGAAACTAAATAAGAAGTTGTTGAGAGTCCAAGACAAATAGATCCTGAAATCCGAGACAAGTTGATCCTAAGATCCAAGAAGAGTAGATCTCATCACAAAATTCAAACGAGATAGAGGAAAATTCATTTCACAAGGACATTCAGAAAATGTAAGTGAAATCATCTGAGATTTAGGTTGGTAATAAAAATAGATTGGACAACCATTGACCCATATTTATTTATTTTTGGACAAAATTCAACATCAAAGTGATTCTACACAACAAAAACAAAGCCTAGATGTTATTAGTCATGGACTTTAATGTGCTCAAGGAGAAGCGGATTGTGTGAGGAACGGATCACGTGATAGAGCAGCAGCTTGAAGACTCGAGCGGAGAGTCTAACCAAGGGTTCCTAGGTTTGGAAAACTGATTAACCTAGTTGTGGTATCTCTTTCTCATAGTAAATTTGAACTGCTTGGACTAAGCCCTGTGATTTTTTTTCCTGGGGTTTCCACACATAAATCTGCATATTAATCATGTGGTTGCTTAATACTCTAGATTTTTTTACGCTTTCAATCATGATGAGTGATTTGATTTACATTACTTTTAGTTAGCTAATTTTTTAGTTACCATTATATTGGTAAATTCATAAATTAGTAAAAAACAGTTACTGAAAAATTTGAGACCTATTCACCCCATGTAGATCTAGATCACCATCTTGTGCTAATTTACATCGGAGCCTAGGTTTTGGTCCTAATCCCTCAAACTTAATAGAGCAATTTACGTATATTTTGAACTTAAAACAGTAACTTCAAAACTCAAAATTGGGAAGAGTGCATACTGAAGTTGCATCGGTGCATTCCAGGATATTGAGGTCCAAAGAGTTGAGCACCGGTACATCTTTGCTAACACCGACACAACTTGGTCAAGTGAGTTGACCACCAGTACATCTTCTGAATTGCACCGACAACTTTCTCTGTGAATTTTTGCATACATTATTCAAGTGGCAATAGTTACTATTTCTTGACTGCTTTGAGTCCATACATTTGTATGATGTGTAAAGGGCATAGCGGAACTTCAACCACCATGCTATCAAATGTCCAAAAACTAAGGGTCATTGACAAAGATTGTTTACCATAAAAGATTTTATGAGTTGCTCCTAGAGACATTGCTTCTCTTCCTGCTGCTTCTTTTGGAGGCTTCGAGAAAGGAAAAGGGGCGCATATGAAGTTGTGTTGTGATGCTCATTATTTGGTTGGTTTGAGTGAAAGAAGTAACATGATCATAACCCATAAAGAGAATCTTTAGGGCAGATCGCAATTCTTTACATCCTTATGGGCTTCAATTTCTAAAGCGCTTTTAAAACGGTGCCATTTAGTTATATTTTAAGAAATTAGGTTGCAATGTCCTCTTCAAACCATTGAGAAAATATTACCTCAGCTCTCAAAACCTCCTTCAAAATAAGTCTAATTGAACTCTAATGATTGCTCACCTAAGAATCAAGCCCAGTCGGGAATTAGGGAATTTTTATGTATCTGACGGGGAAATGAATTCTTTTTCCTCTAAGCTAACTGGTAACCATTTTCAAGTAAGGCCGAATTGTCCTCTCAGAGGGTCTTAATGAAGATATGGGAAACAATTGGGCTTTGATTAAGGGAGATTACAACATTGTTGTAGCTAAGTGATGTAAGACATATAGTGCTCTCAAACCAAATTGAGGTAGGACAGATAGTTCTGTAACACAAATTTGATGCCAGACAGAAGGAAAGTAGGAGATGAGAACACAGAAGATGAGAAGAGACTAGAAAAAAGGGAGTGAGAAGATAGACCACAGATGAGAAGACAGATTGAAAAGATAGGCCAAACGGATTGAGAAGAGTAAGAACAAAGAGGGTGAAGAAGATACAGAGAGGATTCTCAAACTCATGATAATATTCCAATAATCAAAGCTAACTTGCTTAGTTTAATAGAAGCCTCTACATAAGCAAAATCATAACCAAAGCCTAAAAAACCCTAAAATAATAAAGTACTAAAATATACCCAAAATTAAAACATTCCCAAAATAATAAAAACAAATAAAAATTAACACTAAATTACATCAAATCCCTAATTTCATCCACTTTGCCCCTTCTCTAAAAGTAAAGGTGAAGCATGGCTCATGAATGCAAATCACAACTCATTCTAGATGTCCATGACTTGATGGTCCTATGTTTTATCTCATTAGGTAGATTCTTGATCCGTCTATTGATTTGGATATGGAAATTGATTGGACCCCGTAGATTGAATTGCCATTTTGACAAGTTGGGAGCATCCATGTTAGAGGTCTTAGGGCACATCCCTACCTTCCTAAGCACTCTCCGTTAAAAGGAGAAGCATAAAACTTATTGTTTAAATCATTGACTTCTTGAATGAATAAAATTGGTCGGATTTATGATTCAATTGCAACAAATAAAATCATTGATCAGATGTAGCATCTAGTGTACAGACACGCAAATAGCGTGAACGAAAAAAATAGAAGACAAATTCAATCTATCAGTACAAACTTAATGAGATTATTAAGCCCTTTACTTCTTATGTAATTGCACTTTGTAAGAACTATAGTGTCTAACTAACATCTTAAGTAACCAGCACAAAAGAACTATGAAGAAAAACCAAAAATAAGAATTTTAAAATAAAAACTCAACTCATTGCCAAATAAATCCAGTTTGAGAATGCAAGCAGGAATATTTGAACTGATTGCCTGTTTTACATATTTTTTTCTCCAATACTTTATCTGAGTTTTAAACGTTTTCTGTTCTATTTCATAATCATTCTTTATACTTTACGCAACAAAATACTGATTATTCTAATGCTAATGGAAGTTCTTCTTGTTTAATTACCTTACTAAAGAATCTTGTTTAAGTACATTGCATCATGTTGGTTCTCATTCTCAAAGTTTTTGGTTGATATTTAAAATAAATATTCTTGCACTTGTTAGTTTTGGCAAAGGGAAGCAGAAAGCTTGAGGCAACAGCTACAGTACTTGCAGGAAAGCCACAGGTAAGATCACTTCGTCACATACTGATGAACCTTATACACTAATGCACGTTAGCCAAAACATACTGCAGTGTAGAAAATCATGATCTTCCTCTGAAAAAATAAAAGTAAAGTTCATAATGCAGCATCAGTTAACCAAACTCGCATAAAAAGAAGACACCCCTATAGAGGAGCCATTTCAAGGTTGGACAGTTCTGCTCCTTGCGCATCTGTAACATGCTCGGCCATGGACAGTACACAACCATGAAATTGGTGGAATTTAACTTGATTTTGACATGTACTAGACACGAGGCCAACAAAAGTTTACACAGCGAGAACACATATCATGGTTTCAACATTATATTATAAACAAGAACGGAGTTCCTCGTTACTCCGAGTGATATAAAAGCATTTCTTTCATTCTCTATAATTTGTTATGTCCCTTTTTTTTAACTTGAATTATCATGGTACAAATTGATTTTGACATGTACTAGACACAAGGCCAACAAAAGTTTACACAGCAAGAACACATATCATGGTTTCAACATTATATTATAAACAAGAACGGAGTTCCTCATTACTCCGAGTGATATAAAAGCATTTCTTTCGTTCTCTATAATTTGTTATGTCCTTTTTTTTTTTAACAACTTGAATTGTCATGGTACAAATTGCTTAATGTATTTTAGTATCAAAGCTGCTTAGTATCCTTTACATGTCAACGTACTCAATAAAGCCTTCTCAAAAATATTTGAACTCAGGTACACTAAGTCTTATTGTTTTCGTAACTTCAATCCTTTCTCTTCAAGTCTCTACAGCTAGGGTCATTTCCATATTCACCTTTGCCTTCCCCGTGTCCAATGCTATCCATTAAGCTTGACTCGTGAAATCTCTTCCAGTTGTCGTCATCACTGAGTCCAATAGACTTCAGCTCATTGACCATGCATGCATTATAAAGCTTTTTAATACATCATATTGGCTTTGAAGGAAATCTTACACAAAACTCAGATTTCACCCAACCAGAAACTTCCTTATTTTTTTCACTCAACTCAACTTGGTAAAAACTTGATTGCACCTACTTACTATTGGTCAACTGAATGGAATTTTTTTTTCTCCCACCCCACCCCACCCCCAGGTTTGCCCAGACATCAAACTGACAGTTGCCACTATGGTACCCCATTTAAAGGCAAAAGGGCGTGCAAATCAGTAAAATATTAGATCTACTAGATTGGAGAAGACAGGATTGTACAACTGATATAATTATTTTATGTAAAAGCTCAATTAATTTTGAAGGCATTAGTACAAATAGAAAAATGGGATGAAAATACTTTAGGTTGGGGCATCCTTGGATAAAATACAAAGTAATGGCAGGCTTGGTGATCTATAAACAACTTAAAGACTAGGATTCCAAAGGCACCTTTCAAATGCTCCTCAATGGTACTTCGACAAACATGAAAAAATTCTGCAGTAAAACCAGCTCTAGGACCTTTTTTTCTGTCAAGCTAAACGCCACCTTCTTGACTTCCTCAAGAAGACTCAACAGTTGCCAATCAAAAATATATATATCTAGAGTGAAGAGGGGGAAATACTTGAGGTTGAGGCATCCTTTGATATAAATACAAAGGAATGGCAGACTTGGTGATCTATTAATAACTTAAAGACTAGGATTCCAAAGGCACCTTCCAAATGCTCCTCAATGGTGCTTCAACAAGCATGAAAAATTCCTGCAGTAAAACCGCTCTATGACCTTTTTTCCCTGTCAAGCTAAACACCACTCAAGTTAGCAAGCTGTTCCATCCCTCAACAGTTGCCAATCAATGAAATGTGTGTGTGTGTGTGTGTGTGTGTGTGTGTGTGTGTATAGAGAGAGAGAGAAAGGGAAATCAGCGATGTGCAGATAATGAATTAACCATTTCCGTGTAAAATTACAAATGGACCAGTTGGTGCCTCCCGATATACCTCAATGTCCTCCTGAATTTCTCAAAGAAGAATAGGAATCTGTTCAGCAAATTGGTTGACGCCATATCACAAAAGGGGTCTCAAACCTAAGCATACGACATGATGCCATGCTTCAGTCCATAAAAAGAGAACTCACATGTCATCGTATGCCAAACAAACACTCTCACTTTCTGTTTCTGTATTAGCTCTGTTATTTGCACTCTGCCAAAACTAAACCTTATGAAGGCTATGGTGGTATGGTGCCCTCCAAAATAAACCAAATCTTATTCTTTCCTTCGCAATTTGCGTATATGACTGTTTGCTAACTATCACACACCTGATTATTCCAATCCCTTAAAAAACTTTCAGAACCTTATGAAACCTTGAGAACATCTGTCTCTATATTCAGATTAGTCTAAATCCACCACTGTCATAAATCAACACTCTCACTTTCTGTTTCTGTATTAGCTCTGTTAATTGCAATCTGCCAAAACGCTTGTTAGCATGCCAATTAAAAGCGAGTAATCCTAACAAGCACATGACACATAACAAATTCTTAAAATAGCAAGATTCCAAGGACTACTCATTATGACATCCTGGGTTCTGGATTCCATCAAATAAATGCCCTTTGAGTTCTGGAACCTCAAGTATGATAGACCTATACCTTAAACACCTAAAGTCGGGTCATTGTTGTTGGGGTTTCTGCAACCCAATTGTGCTGCATACTTAATTTTGATGACAATTTAATAAACATATGCACAGGCAATCCTGTAGTAAATAAAAATGTTATGGTTCAAGGACAAAAAATGGATGCAATAAGCAGAGAAATCAACTGTGTGTGATAGTTGTACAAAGAGAATTCAATCAGCATAATAATTGAGGCAATTATACGGAGAAGGTCAATTTCACAACACCTAGAATGCACCAAATGAAAACATAAAGCCAATGGAGGGGAGAATCAAACTTCACAAGAACAAACTCCCAATCAAATGACAGGACGAATATCCAGTGCCATAAGGAAACATGGAGACAAACCAATTTGTACTTTCCGAAACAAAATAGCTTTTGTATTTAATTTATGAAGGCACTTGAAGAGTTAAAGAGAGCAAATTGCAAAACTTCAATTTTCAAACACTACCAAGACATTGTAGGTTGACACATTGAAGTACATCAATCATACCTTTTGAGGGAGAAGAGGAAGGGAGGAAGAGAGCAAATGTAGTGCTGGTAGTTTATGACCCTACAATTCCAGTGTAAGAAATGTAAGCAATGCAGGCATTTGTTGGGAGAACAACTTTCTGGTTTGAGCGTCAAAGATCTACAGGATCTGGAAAATCAACTCGAAATGAGTCTGAAAGGTGTCCGTATGAAAAAGGTAAAGCATGCTTAGACCCATCACAGTTTACATCTTGTACTGTTCCTGGTCCCCCCAATATAAAGCGTATGCATAATCCTAAATGTAGCTATTGTTTCCTGCAGGAGCAGATTTTAACTGATGAGATAAAAGAACTAAACCGGAAGGTTTCCTGAAAGAATCATCTCAATTTTCCAGTTACTATAATGGTTAGTTTTGAGTTTTGGGGCTAATTTTTACAATTTAATTACAGGGGTGTCTCATTCATCAGGAAAACATAGAGCTTTATAAGAAGGCGGATCTAATTAGTCAAGAGAATACAGAACTGCAGAGAAAGGTATTCAGTTTAGAATACTCTTATTAACTCCAAATATCACCAAGGATAGCTTACATACCCCTTTTAATCTTTGAATCCGGAAAGTGAAAATTGTTGAGTAGCTACTAAGCTGAAGTTTATGTACCAGCTTCACTGTGCAGGGGGTGTGACTGAATCAAACAGAAGTTCTTATATTCCTGATCGACCCAACAGAAACGACTTTCACGCACATATCAATCTTCAGCTAAGCCAGCCACAGCCTCAAAACAATGAAGCATCAGCAAAAGCAATGAACCTGGGGTAATTTTCCTTCCTTAAAGAACCAGTCAACACTTAAAATACCAAAAGAAAATGTTTTGATACTGACCCTGTTATTCTGTCCTTGAAACTTGCACCAGGCTACAACTGCATTAGGAAAGCAAGCCAAAAACTGTAACCAATGCCTCACAGTTGTTACATCAGGCTTCTACCAGCAAGATTTCATAGATGAGCTACAAGTCTGAAAAAAACATTAGGCATATTGAAGCCACCAGATTCAGTATTTCATGATTATCGAACAAATCTTAGAATTACTGTAAAATGATAAACCAAACAGTAAACACCAGTTATCAATGTGAAACTTAAGCAATAAGGACAATGGGGCATGCACCAGGTGCTATTCCAGCCATCCTAAACTTAATATGATCACCAAAACGGACAACTGTTTGTTGTGGTACTAATGCTTTAATTGAAAAAAAAAAAAAACAAATACAATAATTGATCATACAGCTCAGAGTGGAGTACAATTTATGTTGTATAAATCTTTTCTAGCAGCAGAACATCTTCAGTTTTTAAATGGAAAGTCAAATAAGCAAAATAAAGGTAAAAAGGGGGGAAATAGGGATGAAGACAAACATCAAAAAAAGTTATGAAGATAAGCATAATGTAGCATGACGGAGTGATGAATTTGAAAATTCGTTATGATTCTTGGCATTCCCTCCCTTTTAGACTTTCAAAAGCACAAAGAGACAATATAATGACACAATTATAAATTTATAAGTCTGCTCAAGTTCGTTCAACATAGCTAGAAAGCACACACATGACACAGCAAAGAGATAAAGTATATTTGTCACCTGATCAAGTTGGTTCAGCATACCTGGAAAAGCGCACACACATGCCACAGCAATAAGAGAAACATATATTTATCTTATGTCTTATATCAAGCTCCAGGAGTTAAATCTCTAGCATTCAAGGATTTAAGTAGCAGGCACTCATCATACTAGGTGCTTTAAATCAATTCATTACCGCAATAACCTTATTTCAGAAAAACTGAAAATTAGCACTGTGAATGATAAACTAAATTGTATGACTGCAACAACAAGGCCTGAAAGAGTAAGTTTACAACAGAAACATCAAAAAAGTCCGGGGAACTGCAATTTAATGCATTAACTATCCTGTCGCTTTACAACACTCATCACTATCCTGTCACTTTGTCACTTTGCAAGGTCCAGCAGAGAAGACCACCTATTAGTAATTGGTGCATAATAGACTCTCTCTCTCTCTCCGTAAGAACAGTGCATACAAGCAAGCATTTTTAGCTTTTGGTCCCTAGATGGAATGCTTAACAACAGCCCTTTCGCCGTCAAGGTTCATGGGAAGAATCAGTTGTTAAAACAACACTGTTTTAACACTTCCACTAAGAATCCTGATGACAATAATACATTTAAACATTTAGGGCAGCCTATGAGGAAGCAAGCCTGGCTACAGATGAGTATGCTCATTGCTCAAAATAAAGAAGACAAGGAACATTGGGGAGTGAAAAAAAATAATAATAGATTAAATTGTGTTTATAATCTAAACAAGTTTGAAAATCTACATAATATTCAACTGCTTTTTCTACCACTCAGGTTCATGGATAACTAAATTCATAATATGCACTAAATATTTATATCATTTTCAGCCTAAAAATTAACTGATAACAATAATAGGTCGAAATTAACTGATAAGAATAATAATGCCATTTGCTATTTATATCCTACTTTAAAATTTTTTAAAAAATCTAAAATTCTCTTTTTTACCATTTTTTTTCAACCGGCTCCACAATTGTTTCTTCAAAAGACTGACTGAACTAGATATCCTTAAGCAACCATGAGAGTTTCCAGTCAGATTCCATTAAGAACACAATTTATTGGAGTCAATTACCGGATCATAAGGGAGAATGCTACCATAAGCCCATATTTGAATTAAAATCATGATACAGGAAAGACCTTGAAACAAATTATAACCTCAAGCCAATGCTCACCACCATCTCAACAAGTTCAACTTCTATATTTAATCATATTGATATCATTTTTGGGCTAGTGATTTATATCAATGACATTTAATTAGTTTGTTCAATTACTTATTTGGTAGATATCTTTCTTGCAAACAACAATTTACTTAACAATAATCACATGTTGGATCTACAAAAAGTTATTATGTTGACTTACTTCTGTAACAACCAAGTCTATTTCTACAATAGAATGAGATGAAGGGAAAGGACCAAGCACCATTAACAATTGTTAATTGTACAAGAGCAAGGTGGTAGGAGGGTACAATAGGATAGCTGTATGAACCGAACATCCAACATTAGTTGCACCAAGTGGCTCAAACTTGAACTCACTTTCTCACACTAGCCAACCAGAGCATTCTAGTACTTGGAGTATGTTTCATAATATATATTTATTATTTAAAAGAAGAAAAAATCTAATAAATAATGCTCCATGTTAGAATATATTCTATAATATATTGTTACCATGTATTGTTAGAATATATTCTATAATATATTGTTACCATGTATAGCTTTACCATATAGGGTTTAGGTTTACCATAGGTCTACTTGCTCTCCACACATTTCGTCTCCTATATAAAACCCTATGTATTCTTATATTTCACACATCAATATAATATACAGTTTCTCCATTCTCTTTTATTTCTAACATCGTATCAGAGCCACCGTCAGGGATGACACTACCATCCCCGGTGGTGGTCAACCAGCAAACTCACGCTTCCGTACTCCAAGATCTTCATATGCCCCGTCCAGGAAAGCCTCGTTGTCTTACTCTTCCTTCGGAAAACCCAACGAGATGCTTCGTTTAGAGAAGCCCTGCCTAGGGATGCCCCGTATAGGGAAGCCTTGTTATTTAACGAGATGCCTCGTTCAGAGATGCTCAACGTGTCGGATCAGCTCCGTCACCGCGCCACCATGCGCCTCAAGTGGTAATCCCACTCTTCCATGCGCCATCATGCGCACCAGCGGTAATCCCGCACCTCAACGTGTCGGATCAGCTTTATCACCACACCACCACGCGCCATTAGTGATCATCATGCGCTCACACGCGCCTTCAACGTGGTGAATCTTCATAAATTTATCACCCATCAGTTTATAGTAGTTACCACCGGGGATGGCAACGTTAACCTATTCACACTTCGCACCTACCTCCAATATCTTCACAGATCTACCCTACGTCACCTAACATGTCAGGATTGGTACAACATTTGACACATTCTGCAACGGTACCAGTAGTTGTGCCACGTCACCTATCACGTCAGTTGCCACGCAACAAAGGTGCCAGCAGTAGTGTCAAGACCTGCCAATTCAGTTGCCATGTCATCAACCACGATAGCATCGGTGCCACGTCAGCTATATCAGGGTGAAGGATTGTCTTTAAACTCAAGATGGCTTCATATAACCCACCCCGACTTTGAGGGGGACTGTTAGAATATATTATATAATATAATGTTACCATGTATTGTTAAAATATATTCTATAATATATTGTTACAATGTATAGGTTTACAATATAGGGTTTAGGTTTACTTGCTCTCCACACATGTCGTCTCCTATACAAACCCCCAAGTATTCTTATATTTCACACATCAATATAATATACAGTTTCTCCATTCTCTTTTATTTCTAACACTCCATAATATGCAAATAAATAATAACTATTACATAAATCATAATTTGTAGGACCGAAACCAGAAACTCTGATAGAAAGTTGCATACACTGATTTAGACCTAGAGGGAGGGTGAATAGGTCTTCTAAAACTAATTACCAATTTTAACTATTTTCAAAATTAAAAGTACTTTTAACAGATGCAAATTTGAAATATAGCACATAGTAAAAATCCAAACAATACACAGAAATAATAAGCATATATAAAATAAAGCAAAAGATACCATATTTTTATGTGGAAAACCCTAAGCAAGGAAAAACTATAGAAGCTAGTCCAGACAAACCAAATCCACTATAATGATAAAGAAATTTACAACCAAGGTTAACATATTCTACACCAAGAATCCCCTAATTACCTCTCAACATAGAACACTTCAAACTTTGCCTCAAAAGTCTTCCACTTGTCAACAATATTTGTTCCTCACAAACTTACTTCTCTAGTGATTTAATCTTAGCCACTAGTCATCAAGGCTTCAATCTCATATGGCGAATTGAACAATTGTGCTTGAAATCTTCTTTACAGTACACAGCAATAGATGTCAACACATGAAAAGCACACGCACAAAAACCAAGTATGACGGATGCAAAAGAAAATTGAGATGGACTCTAAAAAACTCAGAATAATTTGCTCTATAGGATATTTTATGTATGTATATGTTGTTTTACAAGTCTACCCAAGCTGCCCTAGTATTACGTATTTATAGGTAATCAAAGTAGTATAGAGAGATAAGGTAGGTAGAGTTTAAAACCAAGTTGAAAACTAATTTTTCGAATAGCTTGGTCAATCGATACACATGTTGATCAATCAACGTCGCTGCAGAAGGCTTCAATTGATTTCAGTAGGTTTTATACTTTTAACAAGGAAGTTCAAAAACTCTTTTCATGCAAATTTACAACAACTTAAGAATCAAATTGAATAGAAATCATAAAACTTTAGCAACCCTAAACATGCATGCATGAACCATAATTTGGTGAGTGCATCAATGTGTCAGTTTGAGCTTAAACTCTTGTAGACGAAGATTACAAAAATACCGTTGAATGTAGCACGAATTTCATCTTTGACCTTGGGAGGTAACTAACACTTTCTTCTTCTTCTTTTTGAGAAGTGGGGAGGTAACTAACACTAGTTAATTTTCTAATCTAAGCTAGAAATCGAATCAAAAATTACAGACTCAATTTTGATCTACGAAATTTGCCAACCTAAGTCCTATTGATCTAAAACAACATTTTTGTACAAATAGTAACGAGTTAAAAGATTAAGAATGGAACTTACCAACTTGTCACAAATTTAACTCTAGTTTTAATTTTTTCACCCAACTCTAGCAACTGACTCGAATGTTCTTGAGTAGACCATTAAATTTCAGTAATATCAAACTCTAAATATAAAGTTTGGCAAAGCTGTTTTATGACCCTTTGAAAATTTTAGAAAATCTTTAAATAGTGAAAAAACAAAAAGAATGCACCAACGCTTTATGATGTAATAATACTACCAACGTTGTCGTTTATTGCTTTCTATTCAACTAACAACCTAACATCCAACAACTAAGAATGACTTGTAGCTTCCAATTCTTACATATTATGGACGTAATAAAATTGTGTGCTTCACAAGCTACACCAAAAACAAGTTATTCCTTGATTAACAAAGAGAATATGTCAAATACATAGAACACTCTAACAAAAATTTATAATTAAGCGTCCACAATCATCGTCAAGTGATGTGTACCGTATCACATAAAAACAACACATATTACATCTTTTATTTTCCATTTCGTACAAGAACAGATAGAGATTATAGGTGCAATTTTCAGTTCCAAAATAAATCTAATTTTGATCACGAGGAAAATATTGAAAGTTGAAACTGATCTAAATCATGAGAGAGAGAGAGAGAGAGCAGACATGTTTCTTGTATATTTCACAAAACCCTAATAAGCCAATGTAGGCTTATATAAAGGATACAAGACTGACTTAATAACACAAGGGCCTTACCAACTATATGTAATTACATAATGACCCAACATACATATATATATAAAACATTCTAACACCCCCCCCCCCCCCCCAAGCTGGAGAATATATATCAAATAATCCCAACTTGGAACAGATAGTTCTTAACCGGTTATGACCCAATGCTTTGGTAATCATATCAGCTAATTGATCTTCAGACTTCACAAATGGAGTAGAGATGCTCCCACGTAATATTTTTTCTCAAATGAAATGACAATCAACTTCAATATGTTTGGTCCTCTCATGAAACACAGGATTTGATGCAATATGAACTGCTGCTTGATTATCACAAAACAATGGAGTAGGAGTTTCAACTGTCAACCCAAGTTCTTTTAGAAAATGTTGTATCCATGTCAACTCACTAGTGGTATGGGCCATTGCCCTGTACTCAGCTTCAACATTAGATCGAGCTACCACTGTTTGCTTTTTACTTCGCCATGTAACAAGATTTCCTCCTACAAATGTGCAGTAGCCTATAGTAGATCTCCTATCTGAAAGAGAACCAGCCCAGTCAGCATCTGTAAAACCTTCCACCCTGAGATGACCATTTGATTAATATAGTAACTCAAAACCTGGAGCTTGCTTGAGATATCGGATAATCCGAAGAACAGCAATCCAATGTGGCATTCTAAGGACTCCCATGAACTGACCTACAACACTAACTGCATATAAAATATCAGGTCGAGTGATAGTGAGATAAATTAATTTCCCAACAAGGCGACGAAATATGCCCGAGTCATTAAATAGATCACCCTCATCAGACATAAGTTTTGTATTTGAATCCATAGGAGCATCAACCGGACGACCACCTAACATACCTGTTTCTTCTAATAAGTCCAACACATATTTTCGTTGGGATAAACTTATACCCTTCTTGGATCTAGCAACTTCAATACCCAAGAAATACCTAAGTTTACCCAAGTCTTTAGTGTGGAATCGATATTGCAGAAACAACTTCAACTTAGCAATGCCTTCAGAATCATCACCTATGATCACAATATCATCTACATACACCACAAGAAATATGAAGCCAGCTTTAGTGCGCTGATGAAATACCGAATGGTTGGTCTGACATCTATTAAGACCAAATTTTAATGCCGCCTCAGAGAATTTTTCAAACCAAGCCCGTGGAGATTGTTTCAATCCATACAGGGCCTTTTTAAGGCGATAAACAGTGTGAAGATACTCCCCCTGAGCAACAAACCCAGGTGGTTGCTCCATATAAACCTCTTTTACTAAGTCACCATGCAAAAAGGCATTTTTAACGTCTAACTGAAATAGAGGCCAATGTCTATTAGCAGCAAGAGAAATCAAAACACGAATAGAAGACATCTTAGCAACAGGGGCAAACGCCTCATCATAGTCAATACCATAAGTCTGGGTATAACCTTTGGCAACAAGACGTGCTTTTAAACGCTCAACGGACCCATCTAGAAGATACTTCACAGTATATACCCAGCGATAACCAACAGGTTTGGCACCTGGAGGTAATGGAACAAGATTCCACGTGTCATTCTGATGCAAAGCATCTATTTCATCTTGCATTGCTTTCCTCCAGCCCGAATCAGACAAAGCAGCCTGCACAGTCTTAGGAACAAATGTAGTAGACAACTGAGATGAAAAACATAAGAAGGATGGCGATAAGGAATTATAAGAGACATAATGAGCAATGGGATGATTAGTGACACTCGAGCGAGTACCTTTACGAAGTGCAATAGGCAAGGAATCAGACACAGCGGATGGTGTTGGATCCAAAGACTCTTAAGACGATGGAGGAGGCATGACAACAGATGGCTTTGGTCTTCGAGTGTACACCTATAACGGGGCAGGCGAAGGAGATCTAGGTTGAAGAGAAAGTGAGGGAAGAGGAACCATAGGAAGTGGCGACTCAAGAGTGATATCAAGAAGTGAATCAGTATCTGAAAAATATAGGATGGACTAACAAAAAGTTACATCCACGCTAACCTTTATGAGAACGAGAGTATCCAAGAAATACACACTTTGTGGCACATGGGTCTAGTTTATCAAAACCAGGACCAAGATTGTGGACATAACATACACATCCAAAAACTCTAAAAGAAAGAGAAAACAAGAGAGAATCAGGAAATAAAATAGAAAGTGGAGATTTGCCATCTAATACAGAGGATGGCATACGATTAATAAGATGACTGGCGGTAAGAACAGCATCACTCCAAAAACGTTTAGGCATACGCATATGAAACAAAAGAGCACGAGTTACTCCTAAGAGGTGTCGATTCTTACGTTCTGCAACTCCATTTTGTTGAGGAGTATAAACACATGAATTTTGATGAATAATTCCTTTATCACTAAGATATGGGGATTGAAGAATATTCCTTAGTATTATCAGAACGTAGAATACGAATTGGACATCCAAACTGAGTTTCGATTTCTTTTCGAAATTTTTGAAAAATTAAAAATAACTCAGAACAATCTTTCATTAGAAACAACCAAGTCAAGCGAGAATAATCATCCACAAATGTCACAAAATAATGAAATTTATTGATTGAAGAATGCTTTATTGGACCCCATACATCTGAATAAACCAAATGAAAAGGACTAGAGACACGATTATTAACCCTAGACTTGAAAGACACGCGATGGTGCTTACTAAGTTGACAAACTTCACATGACAAGAATTTCAAATGACTAAGACTAGGAACTTGACGCTACAAAACTTGAAGTGACGGGTGACCAAGATGACAGTGCCACTAGAATGGAGACAGAGAAGACTAAAGAGCCACTGGATAAGGTTCCAAATCAAAGTAATATAAGCCACCAGCTTCATGCCCCGTACCAATCTTCTTCTTCGTCTTGAGATCCTGAAACACACAAGAAGTAAAGCTTACTGATAGATATTAAATTAAAAGGAAACTGAGGAACATATAAAACAAACGAGAGAGACAAGGAATCACTAAGTTGAGTTGTCCCCAAACCTAAAACCTTAGTGGATGAACCATTAGCAAGAGTAACACTTTGAGAAGGAGGTACATAATTAAAGTCAAATAGAAGAAAAGAACATCTAGTCATATGATCGGATGCTCTAGTGTCTATGATCCAAGGACTGCTAGTGGAAGACAATAGACATGTGTGTGCAGTACTTGATTGGGCAAAGGTAGCCATGGAAGATGAATTAGATGCTTGCTTATAAGACAAAAACTGAGTATACTCATCACGTGGAACAGGGACCGTATCTGATTCAACTACGTGGTGAGATCCAGAAGCAACATCTTTCGGAGAGGAGGAAACTTGATTTGCATAACTAAATGGTTTGCCATGAAAGTCCCAACAAAAATTCACAGTATGATTAGAAAGGCCACAATGAGTACATTTTCGTGATTCCCTACCACGGCAACGTCCTCCCCGTGAATCACAACCACCACGTGTGGAGCGTCCCCCACCACCTCCACGGTGAGCATTATGTTCACCCTTTGAAACTACCAATACTGAACGCTCACCACTCTGCCCATTATTAAAATTTGAGGTGTCACTTGCAAGTGTAACGCGCTGAAGTCAAGAAAACACATCAGCAAGAGATCGAAATGTGGGACTGCCCATAATCTGTGCACGAATAGACTCATATGCTGACGACAAATAAGTAAGAAAACGGACAACATTAAAGTCCTCGCGTTGTTGTTGCATACTTCAAACATCAGCAGTAATGGGTTGATACATATTCAGCTCCTCACATATTCCCATAACTTTGGAATATTACTCTTCTATACTGTGATTACCTTGTTCAAGATTGAAGTACTGCTTACAGAGCTCATAAACACAGGTGATATTACCTGTCCCAGAATACAATTGCTTCAATCTGTCCCATATCTCCTTGGCAGTATCCAAATAAAGTAAAGTTGAACTGATTTGGGGTTCAATACTGGTTAGCATCACAGAGATGATCTGAGCATCTTCCTTTTCCCATGCATCAAAAGAAGCATCAGTTTCCTTGAGTTTATCTTTAGTCAAATAAGTACCAAGGCCTTTACTTTTGAGAAAAATTGCAACAGATTTAGCCCACAATATGTAATTCTTCCCATTGAGTTTAACGGAAGTCATAGGAGAATGAAAACTGGGCGTGGGAGAAAGCAAATCTGAACTGGACGTCATGTTGAACCCAGCAAAACAAAAAAAAAAAAATGTAGAATCCGTAATCTGGCCGAATTTGGTTAAATGGGCCAGATCTAGTCAAACGGACCGGATCTGGAAAACGAACCAAATCTAGGCAAACAGGTCGAATCTGTGCTATCCCGGTTTTAGTAAACCAGTGTTGGAATAGCTATCCCAGGTTTAGTAAACTAGGGTTGGAATAGCATAACCGTATAGCCAAACACGGGTCTTCTTCTTCACACCTTCACAAACGCAGGTGAACAATGCAGCGGAGGCATCGGCGACCCAGGCACAAGCAACGGCCGAATCAATAAGCACCGACCTCTGCAACTTCTGGCCAAAAAACGCTAATCGATAAACCTTACCTCTGCAAATCAAGACGGTAGATATCGGCGAGCTCGCTGACAACCAAAGAGGAGCTGCCGGCAACGACGAACGAGGCAGAGACGACAACGAACAAGCTTCAGATCTGACGACGACGAATGAGGCTTCAAATCTGACGACGGTGAACGAGGAGCTACCGGCGACGATGAACGAGGAGCTGCCGGCGACGATGAACGAGGCAGAGACACCAACACCACAACCGCGATTCCGATCTTATACAAGAACAACACAATTACAGACTCTCACACCCATGAATTCGTGTAGCTCTTATACCATGATCTAAATCATGAGAGAGAGAGAGTGCAGAAATGTTTCTTGTATATTTCACAAAACTCTAATAAGCCAATGTAGGCTTATATAAAGGATACAAGACTTACTTAATAACACTAAGGGCCCTACAAACTATATGTAATTACATAATGACCCAACATATATATATATATATATATATATATATATATATATATATATATAAAAGAGCCCAAAACAAGCACGATTACTATTGCCTAATCTCTAAGGAAGGGGCGACTTGTTATTAACAGTTTCAAGCGTATTGTGCCGCCTAGCCAAGATTTTGCTCTATTTTTTTTTTTTTTGATAAGTAATAATTGAATAAAAGGCGTTCAAAAGGGGAACGCACCCCTTATACAAAAGTGGAACCGGGTTCTAAGGCCCTAAAGAATCCAAAAAAAAATGATTAAATCATCAAAGGAGGAGCAAGAACTCCTCTTCACATAACTAAAAAAAGAGCGAATAATATGAAGTTTCAACATCACCGTGGACGACTCCTTCCCTTCGAACATTATGCTATTCCTCTCCTTCCAAATGCACCACCACACGCAATGTGGAACTATCCTCCAATAGTCGCGTACACTACTTCTCACACGGCATCCCCTCCATGCATGAATCAGACCCTTAGAAGATCGGGGCATTACCCAAAGTATGCCATTTAAGCCAAGTAAAAGATTCCAGCAGTCGTACGCAATGCAGGAGGATATGATCTACTGACTCACCATCTCGTTTGCGCAGGCAACACCAATTAATGATACAATTACCTCACTTCCTCAAATTGTCAATCGTGATGATCTTACCCCATACAACAATCCATACAAAGAATGTCACTCTAGTTGGAGCAATAAAACGCCATATGGTTTCCATGGAAAATCAAGGCTATCAAAGTTGGATAGGCATAGGAACAAGGATCGTACTTCGAATCTACCATGGGAAGAGGGGAATTAAGGAAAAAGTTATTTTCATACTGCCTATACATCCCAAACTCGTATATCCTTTTTTTTTTTTTTTTTTATCTGAATGAACTTGTATATCTCTCCTCTTCCATAACATCTCACACCCATATAGCTCACTTATAACAGGAATGCCTTTGAGCACAGTCAAAACATCTCCATTGGCTTTGCTCCAAAAGGATCGCTCAAAATAATATAAGTTATCCGTCACTCATGGTCCCTAGAGATCCCTTCCACAACAAAAAAAATAAAAATAAAAAAAAATAAAAAATAAAAAAAAATAGAGAAAATAAGGCATCTTGAATTGCTAAAAGTCACCGTATATGCTTTCATTACAAAATTTATGTTATTATAATTTTTTACAAACCATTTGATTTTACTTCTCCAATACTTTACATGAAAATTTCGCACATCTGGACATTTTATGATGAAATGAAAATTTCAAATATACATCGTGAACATTCACGTATTTTCATTTTTTAAAGTTTTGATGGTTATGAGACACAAGTATGAGATTGATTGTACATTAAATATACAAGTTTCATACACTAACACATTGTAAATTTTTCTAACTAAAATATATCATTATGAATTTTATTACTCATAGATCATACACATCATCAATTGTTTAAACTAAATCATACCGTAAATATTACATAAAATGGAAAGATTACCTTAGACATTTAGATTACATGATGATTATTCACGGCTGTATGATTTATTACCCGAGTACAACAAATTTTGGGTATGTATCATTCCTAATTTTTCCAGTTCCAAGCAAAACTCTCAAGTCAATCAACACTACTTACTAGATATGATACAGCATAAGTCAAAAATCCAAAAATCAATAAACAGAACAGTACAAAATGCTTTAAAATCTGAGACCAAGTCTTAACATGTGCATACCAGTATCTGACAAATTCATAACACCATTCCCAGGAAAATTTGAATCACAAATCATTCTCCTACAGTCTACTATGAAATTTAATGAGCATAGCTAAAATGCAAGGTTTTGCTTAAACTACCATTTCAATGTTAACAAATAAACCCACGATAATCTTCCAAAATAACATCGGTTAAAGATTCGGAAACGTTAATTTTGAACTATGTTAAAATTGCAGAACAAACCAGAAGAGGAATGACACTAGCACCAATAGGCAAAGTATTCGATGAGGAAAAATCTAGGAATGTTAGGCCCCATATTTGACATTAGACAAGAAAAACTGACACGAAATCAGCTATCTATCTAAAGATAAAACATTTGACCTGCTGCACATTAAGCATAGCAATATCAAATCAGGTATTTTATAGTCCAAAGGAAATGAGCCTATTCAATCTAAGGAATTGTTTAGCCTTGCCTATCAACAGTGTAGTTTTTCTTTCTAAAGTTTTTTCGTGCAATCGAAATAATATAAATCAGCATAAAAACTCTTGTCCATTAACATACGGAACAAATCAAATTATATTTAAAAACATGGAACAAGAACCAATCCAACCCCACAAAAAAAAAAAAAAAAAAAATCAAATTAAAACAACTAAAACCATCAAGAATGACAATACAAGAAACTCTAAAAGCCCAGCCGTAGCAATTGGAAACAAAATAAATATTAATATATGCTACAAAGAACAAAAGATAAAGATTGAATGAACGTGAAAAATTAAAAAATGATTAAAAATGAAAATTTATTTGTTCACCTGATAAGTGGAAAAGAAATCAACGAGAGACCATTTCTTTAAGACGCTTCATCCAATTATCATTACCGAGTATTTCAAGTTAAACTGCACATATAACAATACATTAATACTTTATATACGTCGATACATAAATGTGTGTGTGTGCAGTGTATATATGTGTGTGATTATATAAAGTACCGTGAGCATGATAAAAAGACGAATAATTGTAAGTTCATAACAGGCAATAATCGCCATTGAAGTCCAGTTCATAAAGAAGCAGTTCATAAAGAAGCGTCGAACAAAGAGAAAAAAAAAAAATGGTGGTTTATGCTAAAGAAAAAAGAACGAACAATGGATCTGTGTTTTTTCTAGAAAGTTGTAGGTAGAGAGAGAGAAAGAGATGAGAGAGAATAAAATATCTGAAGAGCGAATGCCTCTTGGGTTTAAATAAGAGGGAATTGGGAATTTCATATTTATGACAGACAGCTGTCAATAACTTGTAAGTGTTGGCGTCACCATAGAACCGTTAAGAGTGTCAATAATTTCACGGTGCAATTTTTCCACCGTTTGTTTCTAAGGTAAAATGTGGTAAAAAAATTTGCACAAAACGAATTACTGATAAGATGTTGATAAATTCGCCATTAATTCGTAATTCCTGTCAAAAGCATTTTGAAAAAAAAATTCAAGACCTTTGTCATATATTGAAAATTAAAAATAAAAAATTAATTTTATCTAAAAATATTTTACAAAAAATATATTTTTGGGAACATTATATATTTGCATTATTAAAAAAATATGAATTTCACTATAATTTTGTCTTGTAATGAATTACATGGAATTATTGGTTATTTTTATTTATTATTATAAGGTTGAAAATAAACTAGTAATTTAACATCTGTCATTAAATATAAAATCTTTTATGGAGTGTTCCATTTCATTCAAACCGAGGAGCGAGTCTCGTGTGTTAAATATTAAGGACAGTGATCTGTAAAATGGTATAAATACTCAGTCAAGCACTGTCAATCAAGCATGTTGACTTGTTTGGTCTAATACAAGTTTATTCGAAACTATTTTTTTTTTCAATTTTCATTATTCGACACTATTTTCACATATTAAGTTCTACCACTAGTATTATTTAAGCCTACGATGTTTTAAACTTCACAATTTTATTATTCTATCAATGCACTAAAGCATTGACCTCTAATTTCTGCTCAATTTTTGTAGAAAAAAATAAAATAAAATAAAAATCTAATTTGGTGATTTTGTGCCATTCTTATATAAGCAGACCTATGTAAGATATTGGCTTGGTGTGTCACCTGATGAATTGTGGAGTATTTTTTTCAAAATCTTTTTCTAATATAAAAGAAAGTATGAAAGTGTTTGGGTTCTGCTTCATGGATGAGCAACCAGTGATTTTTTGGTCTGGTAGTATTTTGTAAAGGAAAGGATGGACACTTGATCGCTGACCCAAAAGCTTAAATTGTTAGGTATAATTAATACTTAACTCATTTAACTTCTCATCCATGTCTGGCTAGGCTTAACTCTGGAGTTTTGGTAAGTTCATAACCATCACGACTTTTAAAACGCGTTGTATCATAGAAGGGTATTAAATCTACATATAGTACTTGCCCAATTCACACAAAGGCGATGTGAAACTGTATATCTGTAACTCGTCCAGTGTGATAACTTACTGATATCACTTGCACACGCTCATCCACGAGGTCACCATAATCCCTTTGTAACATTCTCTTTTACCTGAACTCGCAATATCCTTGTTGCAATCGGACCACCCTGCCTACCTAGGGTGGCGCACCCGAACATATTCGAACCTAGCACTTGACGTGGTAACGAATCAAGGATTGAGTCTGATTCTAATACTAACTGTAATGGGCGGGCGCTTCTCTAACACATAAACTTAAGTTATTAGGTAGAGTTAACATCCAAACCACTTATACCTATTTTACTTCCCATTCAGAACCGATATGAAATTAATCTCCCCTTATAACATATTTTCTTCTACATTTTAAAAGTAAATAGCGATGGTTCAAGTTTTCAAATGGGCAAGTGAGTATGAGAGTGAGGTGTATTTCTTACCAATGACAAAAAATAAAAAATAATATATATCTATATCTATACTATTCCAAAAGCGTAAGTAATTTCTTAACACTTTTAGATTTTTTTTTTTTTTTAAAAAAAAAATGATATTAAAAGGGAGTAATTAATTTAAAATTTAAATTCACTTTAAATATGAAGAGAATACTTAATATAGAAGTTGAAGGACCGATTTTCAATTTCAAATTTTGCTCATTCTTTAAAGTTTCAATTTTTGTTCATTCTTTAAAGATAATGCAAGTCATCATTTATGATAAAATTAAATCAACAAATCTCCCAATAAGAAGACTGTGTGATCTATACATTATATATCCCGTAATGGGTGGACCAAACCAAATTCGACTTTTTTTTGGTATTTTGTTTTCTTACTTTATACCGACGTAGTTTATTTAGTCTCTTGTGATTTCAATTTTTTTAGATAAAAAAAAATATGAAATTGGAAAAATAGTATTTAATATAGAATTTGAAGGGACAACATTCCCAATTTCATTTTTTATTCATTCTTTAAAGATGATAGAAGTTAAAATGATATTAAAAGAGAGTAATTAATTTCAAATTTAAATTCACTTTCAATACGAAGAGAATATTTAATATAGAAGTTGAAGGACCAATTTTCAATTTCAAATTTTACTCATTCTTTAAAGTTTCAATTTTTGTTCATTCTTTAAAGATAATGCAAGTCATCATTTATGATAAAATTAAATCAACAAATCTCCCAATAATAAGGCTTTGTGATCTATACATTATATATCCCTTAATGGGTGGACCAAACCAAATTCAACTTCTTCTTTTTGATATTTTGTTTTCTTGTTTTATACTGTAGTTTATTTAGTCTCTTGTGATTTTAATTTTTTTTTAAATAAAAATATATATGAAATTGAAACAATAGTATTTAATATAGAATTTGAAAGGGCAACCTTCCCAATTTCAGTTTTTATTCATTCTTTAAAGATGATACACCAATGGGCCATTTTAATCACTGTATTAATTGTTGCTTCACTATTCAAATTTCAGTTATATTTGAAAATTTAATTAATTTTATGATTTTATTTTCATTTCTAACTCATGCAATCTCCATTGCAAACCTTCGTGTTGTTATTCATGGTTTATTTCCTTTGATCTTATATTTTATTTCGATTTTTTTGGATATAAATGTTGTCTATGTGACTAGCGGAATGGAGAAAACGACTGCAGTTTCATTGCAAGAGATAAAAACATCATGAGACAAGATTGAAATAATATAAAAATTACGAGAACCTCTTGCAAAGAGCTCGAAAAGGTTAGTTTCTTTTGCTTCTTTGTTGATACCATAATTTTTATTTACCAAAAAAAACAAAAAAAGTATTTTGTTGTTAATATTATTTAATTTTCAATTTTGATTTATTAAAAATCTCAACTCTTCATTTGATTCTCTTAGATTTGGCTGTGTTGCAACAATTACAATATTGTTTTTGACATTTTGCTATCAATGTACATTTTCCTTTTGATTTTCATTGATTTGTACTCTAAAGGTATATAGATTTTCATTGAATTGTGTTGTAAAGGTGTTGAGTTTTTGTGTACGTTTGTTTCCTTTTTATATGTTTGTTTGCAAAAGTTCAAAAACTAACACAAGATTTGATTTTTTTTTTTTTCTTTTATAAATCAAGTCTTCCCCAGTTGTGTTAATTGGAAACGCCACACCTACGATTGCTTGTGACATTTTTCTATCAGGGTAACTTTTTTTCCTGGTAAACGTGAATACCTTTTGCCACAATTACAATATTGCTTTTGACATTTTGTTTGTTTACATTCTTTACTTGTTTGGTGAGAATATCTACAAAAAAAGATTTCACTCGTGGTGTGTGTTTGTTTCCATTCTTTGCTTGATTGGTGAGAATATCTGCCAAAAATTCACTAGTGGCTAGTTTTTATTTTTTTCACTTATGTTTTTTTCTCAATCTTCCATCTTTTTTACCTTTTTTATAATAAAAAATGTAATTATTACCTATTCCTAAACGTTTCCTTTTCATGGAAGACGTTAATTAAGAGTTTTTATGGTCCAAATTAAATTATATATAAATATAAACGACGTATAGACTTTTTTTATTGTTTTTATACATTTTTCACCTTTTTAAAAAAGAGTTTGTATATATGTTGAACTCTTTAGAAACCTCTAAAAATGATAATTATAAATAAGTTTCTATGATGACTTATTACATGATTTAATGAGAACCTGAATATCTCCATACTATTGTATTAGAAGTTCAAGAATTGCAACAATCAAAAAAATGTATCATTATGGTACGAATAATTATATAATTTAATGAGACATTTTTATGGAAAAAAAATTAAAAACATTAAGAAATAGAGAAAGTGTTTTACACATTAAAATTTGAAATTAAAAAATGTTAAGAAATTCTTTACACTTTTAGTATTTTTTTTTTCTTTTTTTAAATATTGTGGATTAGGAGATATGAAAAAAGTTTAGAAATTAAAAAAATTCTTTATACTTTTAGAATAAAAAATATATTATTTTAGGTATAGATATATAACCAAAAAGATATATTTAACAAAATTATTTTATTTAACAAATATGAAAAACGTTTAGAAATTCAAAAAATTCTTTACATTTTTAGAATAAAAAATAAATTATTTTTGGTATAAATATATGTAACCAAAAAATACATTTCAAAAAAAAAAAAAAAAAAAGTCTCATTATGGTATGAATTATTACATGATTTAATGATAACCTGAATATCTCCATACTATTGTGTTAGAAGTTCAAGAATTGCAACAACCAAAAAAATGTATCATTCTGGTATGAATAATTACATAATTTAATGAGACATTTTTATGAAAAAAAAAATTAAAAATATTAAGAAATAGAGAAAGTGCTTTACACATTAGAATTTGAAATTAAAAAACATTAAGAAATTCTTTACACTTTTATAGTAAAGAAAACGATCAAAGAATATTGACTTCAAGCCCTTAATCCATTCTTTTGTTGAGGGTGAACAAGAAGAAAAAGGGAAAAAGCACAAGACGAATATGAATCCTATATCTCCAACGATATGTTAAAATTTTTTGTATAAATCTGATGTGTCAGAGTAGATTTATACAAAAAATTTATATTAACTATTCTTAACTCCAACGATTGTTTTATAGTAAAAAAGTATCCCCAAATAACAATCAACCACGTGTCATACCCAATGCCTTACATAACTTTTACAAACCTACTTTATTCAGTTTATTTTTGGTGATTAAACTTCACGTCCCAATCCTCCTCAATTAGGAAAAAAATTAATAATTTTCCCCTATATTTCACTTTCCCATCCTGCCAATAGCAAACCTTTCACACCATCGCCACCAGAAACTTATAACAAATAATAAAAATAAGATTCAAGTATGTAGACGTGATTAAAATATATATCTAATCTTTGGCTAGTACATATTTATCTCATTAGAATATAATGTAAAAGGATAAAAAATCTAAGAATCTACGATATGATTGCAGAAAATAAAGATCAAACGAAAATGATGAATCAAACTATGTTTATTAAAATATATATATATATATATATATATATATATATATATATATATATATATAAATAAATAAATAAATAAAAGATGGTCGAGCCGTTCTTACCTTACCGCCAGTTACAAATTCTTCTTTATTGCACCCTAGAAAAGTGGGAAACAAAGAGGCACCCTAGAAAAGTGGGAAACAAAGAGGCCTAAAGGAATGAGAGAGAAGAAAGAGAACCGTGAGTGGGAAAGGGGGAAAAGAGAGAAAATATGCTTACATAACTGTGTAAAATACAGAACCCTTTTACATGTGGCAGTGTATTTTAACAGATGACTAAAGATGAAAAAAATTTACAAATTATATGTGGCAGTGTATATTTTACACAAAATGATTTTTTAGCAGACCGTTGGAGATGCTCTTAGTTTTTTTTTTTAAAAATATTGTGGATTAAGACATGAAATTTTTCGGGAAGGGGTTGCTTTTTAAGAAGTGGGATGAAAAATATTTTTCTTTTCTTTTTTGCCCTTTTTTCTTAATATTGATTCCGGTATGTGTGTATTTAGTTATAAAAAGTATTTTTATTAACTCTTTATTTTAACCATTAAATAAATACTCTAATTCAAAATTGTTAAAAATGATAAGAAATAATAAAAATATATATACACTCATTAATCATATGTGACTATTGAAATTCAGAGATTAATCATATTTAAAAGCAAACCCGTTCATTTCCAAAAATTTCCATGCAAAAAAACTTCATTTAAAAAAAAAAAATGCACAACAAACAAAAAAAGAAAACGTAAAAGGGAAAGGAAAAAATGTACCATTTTTTGTCTATCCAACTTCAGACATTTTCTCTATTTCCAAATATTTTTTGTCATTTTAAATTTAAAAATTTTATTAATGTATATATCAACTATATATATTGGTTTAAAATGCCTTCAGAAAGGTTAAAACAAAAAAAAAATTGATTAAAGCGTAATGAATCATGCCTCGTTAATAATATAGATTATAAATGTATATATTATATATGACCTAATATTTTATGAAAAAAGTTGACGAAAACCAAAAAAACATGTTTTTAATCCGATTAGAAGTGAAATGGTACCCTTGGAATTTTCAACCTTAAATTTTATTAAAACTGTATTATTTTTATTTTGATACTTAAAATCTCCAACCATTTTTTTTTTTTTCACTTTAAATTAAATCCAATTTCATTAAAAAGTATTAGTGGACATTAATTACTTGAATTTCATTTTGTTTTTAATGGTCAATAACCTTTGGGATTTTCAACCTAAAAAAATGTCATTAAAAGTGGAGTACAAAACATGTACAACCTCTTAGAATTTTTAACCTTAAATTTCATTAAAAGTTTATTATTTTTATGTTTAATGCAAAACTTTTGTAATTCTTGAAATTTCCAAACTTTAATAGTATTTGATGTCTCTTAAAATTTTGAACAATAACATAAAAGTCTATTATATAAATAGAGGTAAAAATTACAAGATCAAGCTCCAATATTGAGGGAGCAGCAAGATTAGATGTTAACAAGAGCATTACAAGCAGGGATCACAAGAAGAAGAAGTACCAAGAAGCATATTTCATCAATTAGCTTTGGTAGTGAGGATGAGAATTCATGTGCAACAAATCAGGAGCATCAATTAGCTTGGTTAAGTTATTTGCTTGTTTTGAATTCTCTACTCAGTTTAGCTCATAGTGATGAATTCATATTAAATTGTTTTAATATTAGGCATAGTGATGATAAAATGATTGTTAGGTTTCGTTCAACAAATTAACAATTATTGAGTTTTCTTGTACTCATGTTGAAGTACTTATTTGAATATGAGTATTTTATTGTATTCTTTATTTGAATTACATATACCTTCTTCTTTTTTCCTAATGAGGACTTGAGTTTGGTTGTTCATGTTATCTAAAGCTTTCAATTGTTTTGGTTTTCATTTTATTTGCATTTGTAAATTCAATTTTTAAAACATTTTTGCTTAATCTTCCTTGATCCCGTTTCTTGAAAAAATTTAGATAGTATTTGTATGTCAACTTATTTCTGTAAGTTTTGGATTGCTATTTTTTATTTTTTCTTTCTCCATTGCATTTATTTTTTGAAAGTTCGTTCATCTTGATAAACTTGAGTCCATGAAAGGAAAGTCTTAACAAAAATGTTATAATGTTATAGAAAGAAAGTACATGTAATCTAGAGGAAGAATACAACAAAATACTCATATTCAAATAAGTACTTCAATATGACTACAAGAAACTCAATAATTGTTAATTTGTTGAACGAAACCTAACAATCCTTTGATCATCACTAAAATATAATTGTTTATATATATATATATATATATATAATTATCATATTGTAATTCACATGGATCAAGCACAAAAGGAATAACCTTCTAGCATTTTGCATTGTAAAAAAGAAGACGCTATGAGGACTTGAGTTTGGTTGTTCATGTTATCTAGAGGCTTTCCATTGTTTTGGTTTTCATTTGATTTGCATTTGTTAATTCAATTTTTAAAACATTATTGCTTAATTTAGATAGTATTTGTATGTCAACTTGTTTTTGTGAGTTTTGGATTGCTATTTTTCCTTTTTTCTTTCTCCATTGTATTTATTTTTTGAAAGTTCATTCATCTCGATAAACTTGAGTCTATGAAAGGAAAGCCTTAACAAAAATGTTATAATGTTATGTCTTCTTTCCTATAATGCAAAATGCTGAAAGGTTATTCATCTACACGTGTTCTTTTGCTAGTATATATTAAATGATTCATTTGAATTTTCACATTTCTCATAAAACGCTATCTCAATCATGTGGTTAAATATAAAGAGTTCTATGACTTTTATCATGAATCTCCCTCACCACAAATTAACCATTTTAACCGGTGAAGTGAAAAGTATATTAAATGATTTATTTGAATTTTCACATATGTAAAAAATAAAAATACGTATCTCAATCCAATAAATAAATACATAAAGCTTATGACTCTTTTTATGAGAGAGCTCTCGTACAAACTCTCTCAACACGAGCTCCCCATTTTAACTAATAAAATAAAAAATATATTAAAAGATTCATTTGAATTTTCACAAGTCTAAAAAAAACTATCTCAATAAATATAGAAAACTCATGATTCTTCTTATTTGCTCCCTCACCACGAGTTCTCTATTTTAATCATTGAAATGAAAAATATATTAAATAATTTATTTAAATTTTTAAAAATGTTTTAATCCATGGAGCTTTCAGAGAGCATTACTCAACGGGATTCAGGAAACAAACAACTCTCATGGTATTGGAAAAAATGAAGTGGGGCTTGTGCAAGTTGGCAACTTGGCATTTGACAACGAGCCTTGGAAGACAAGTACGCCATGTACGGTGGCATTAAAATAATAATTATTTTTCCCCTCTTAAAATAACCACTTGCCCATAATTAAAATCGATTCTTTTAAGAATAAATTATTTTAGAAGCAATTATGGAAGAGATATGGGGAGGGATGGATGAGGATTTATGGGAAGGGAAAGTGTTTTTTTAATTTTTTATTTGGTTGAATAGAATGGACAGCAAAAAGGGTGATAGAGTGATTCTTTATTTTTGTTTGGTTGAAAGGAAGATAACGAGAGTTTTTATATTTTTTTACAAGTACACTTTCATTATATAAAATTATAAAAGGTAGATATTTATTTCAAAAAAAAAAAAAAAAACCCTCAATTATAAAAAATCAGCATTTTTTATCCCTGCACTGCAAAATCGAGCAAATCAGTACCATAACTATAGAAATGTGCAGTTTGGCCCCCTAACAGTCCTTTTCGGCTCATCTCCGGCCAACAGTTGCACACCTGAATTGTACTTTTTTTTTATAATTCCATCTTTGCCCATCCATTTGACCATTGTAGCCCTCTTTCATTCTCTCTCTTCTCTCTCCACCTTCCATCACCTACCCTTCATCTCTCTCTCCATAAATATACAGATCCATACATCCCTTAAATGAACAAGATATATATACCCACATATATAAATATATATATATACACAATCTCATTTTATTTTTCTAATTTTATATATTTATTACTGTATTACTTATTTCCATATATGTAATACAGTAATATTTTTGTTGATGTGGTCAGCTATGATTGGTCAGGATTCAGGAACCTAAGTTTGTCATAAAAGTAAAAAATAAAAAAATAAATTTATCCCAAGCTTGTCGGCTACTAGTTATATCCAAAGTTTGTCAGCTACCAAATTTTCATTCCCTAACTTCTATGATTTAAAATCCAAAGCTTTTGTACATAAAATTAATAATTCTATAAGAAATTTTCCATTTGGTTCTTGGAAAATTTGCAGGAAAACAAAAAGAAATACAAGGACTAAGGGATATGAATCTTGAAAAGAAAAAAAAACAAGTGTTTTAGAGAGAGACTGTAAATTGTAGAGAGAGGGAGGGAGAGTACCATATGCAAAGACGACGTATATAGTATTTTCTAATTTTAATTTTATTTGTCTTTTTTTTAAATGTTAATTATAATAGGTATTTTTGTAAATGTACAATAATGGTGACCGGAAATGAGTCGGAAAGGACTACTAGGGGGTCAAACTGCACATTTATAATAGTTGTGGTACTGACTTGCTCAATTGTGTAGTCCAAGGAGTAAAATGCTGATTTTTGATTGTTGAGGGGTTTTTTTTTTTTTGCTTTTTTGCCTTTCAAAATACTTAAAAAAGGTTAAAATTGTAAATTACAAATTTATAGGCAGTTATGTCTTTTTCTCTCCTCTCTTCCTCAAAAGTGGGTAGATAGAAAAACATAAAAAAACCTCTCTTCATTTCTCTTCCCTTCAACCAAATACGAAAATATACGAAAATATTTATCCGTCCCTTCTCCTATTCATTTGAGAGGACATAAAATGATCTCGGCCATATTCGGGTCGGCCAGTCGGGCCTGGAGCACTATTGGACTATTAGGTCACGCATGGACCAACTCACCGACCTGGACGCCATCATGACATACCCAGGCCCAGTTTCACCAATATTTTGAGCGGACTTCCTATCCAGCACGGCCAGAAGAGAGGACCCAGCCCAAATGGGCCCAAGTTTGGTGGTCAAAATAGAAGTTTAAGGGCAAATGTAAACTTCTATGAAGAGCGAAGGAGAGACAGGCTGTTTGGATTGTAACAAAATTCATTCCCAATATAGAAAACTATTTCTTGTATCTTCAAATGATTTGCAAAATTAATTCATCAAAATTAGATGCATTTAAAATTTGCAAATCATTGGAACTATGGACAACCAAGTATTAGGTAAATTTGGTGAATTAATGTTTTGTTACAAAAAAAATATATATAATAATAATAATAATAATAAAAAATAAAGTTGTGAGAAATGGGGGTGGAGTCGCTAAGTGGAGTATGTATTGTTTTTTCATCTTCCCTCCTTCCAAACAAACCAGAGTTCGAAAGAGAACCATTTTGCGTTTCCGTACACGTTTGTCAAATGTCTCTCTCGCTCTACCGGCAATGCACTAGTGCCTCTCCGACTCTCTTCCTGCGAGCTCGAAGTTTCCGATCCAACGCAGCAGTCGAAGCCCTAACCAAAGCATCCGAAAACAAAACCCCAAACATCGTCCTCTACAATTACCCCTCATTTTCAGGAGCCTTCTCTGCTCTCTTCGCTCACCTCTTCCACTCTCACCTCAATCTCTCCTACCTCATCTTGCCTTTTTCTTCCGTCGAACCCCTCAGGTATATATACAAATTCACACACACAACACACGCTTTCACACTACACACACTTAAGTAGATACGTATCTGTGTATTCGTATTAACTTGTTGATTTTCTTTGAGCTTTATGTTTGGATAATCACTCAGATGATGATTGTATTAATGTTGACTCAATTGGAGTTTATGATTTATTGTGAAGCTATTTCATGTTTTCTATAAGCAATTAACCAGATATGTAACCAGATATGTTTTGTATTTTCTGTTATTTTGTAAATTTTCAACAGTTCTTTAAGCAATTAAAGGGATATGTTTAATTGTTTATTCAATTAATTGTCCATTTAACACAGGGTTGAAGATTTGTGCGTTGAAGGACTCAAGAAATGTTACCTTCTTGATTTCCTGGGCCCGAGGGGATTTGCCTCTGAGCTTGCACATCGAACCTCAAGCGAGTAAGTGAACTCTGTGCTGTTATTTTTCTTGATGGTGGTTTTGTTACCTTCTTATTTGATTGAATTGGGAATGTGAAGTGGCTTATAGCGCCATTATTGGTTTAATTAGGGTGATAGGTTTTGATCATCGGAAATCAGTATTGTCCAAGATTTCCTCTAAAGAAGATCGTAGTGAGAATGTTATATTTCATGTTGATCTTGAGAAGAGTAGCTCTACTTCCGCGTATGAATATTTTTCTGCAGAACTTTCAAAAATGAAAATTTCTGATGTAAGTAGATCTGTATTTATTAGTGCTTTAATTAGTTTGTGTGCTTTACTGTGGTTGATTAAGGCTGTATATGGTTGTCAGAATTGGATATCACTTGGACTCCTAACTTGATGGAATTCAAAAGTTTATATTGTACTCTTGTGGATTCATTGCATGTTAAATTGGACCAAACACAACTCGGGCTGTTTTCAAAATCTTGCTTTTATAGAGGATTTGTTTTATAGAGAATTCAAATCCAAATTTAGATTTATGAAGTAGCTGTAAGATCAAAGTGGATCTCCAAGGATCCAATTCGATGCAACCAATTGGAATGTCGAGTTAAAATATTATTTATTTGTACAAAACAGGGGGAGGTCATGAGTCTACTAAACCCAAAGGACCGAGATCGTGTCGAAATGGTTCTCAAGTACATTCAGGATGGGGATCTTCACCAATGGAGCTTGCCAGACATTAAATCATTTAACATAGGTCTTGGTGAATGGCGTTCTACATTGAATTGCATCACTAATCCAGACATGTATGAGCAGGTTCAGTAGTTTGTATTTGGATTCCCTTATTCATTAAACATGCTTTTGAAATTAGTTTTGCCTTGCATTACTTTTTAACTGCCAATGTACTATATATTTTTCTTCATTGGACAATTGAGAGTTAACCTTTGTGTAATTAAAAGCAAACAAAGAACCATTTATAGATGTCTTATGCATGAACTTCAGTGTTCAGCGACTGTTTGAGGGTTATGGCCTACTGTTGTGCCTTACATTTGAACATTCATTCTGTTTTACATTGATCATGCACTTCATGACAGATGTGGGGGCATATATGTCTACATCAAACTTCAGTAGTTGTAAATTTTTATCAATCATGCCACTTTTGTTGCTTTGTTTTTCCAAGTCCAATGAGTAATCAAGGGACATATCAAATCATTGAAGTTTCAGAAATTTTCCAATGTTCATATTTCTATTTATATCCTTTGTTTTGTGTCCATGATAGAGTTAGTAAAGAAGGATATGATTGCATGTGGTTTAACTGATGTTATGGCCTTAGAGCGGAATGGAAATATAGGATTTATGTAGCCGATCCCAAGTAATTGGGAAAAATGCTTGTTGTTGTTGTTTTGTATTCCATAATAAACACTTCTTGGCCATGTCCTAACATGAAGAATGGACCTTAAATGTTGGATGGGACTTTCTTTAAGCATGAAAAGAAGTTGAGCTTCTGTTTAGATGAGATTTTTAGTGACTGTCAGTTGAATGGGTTAGCTTCTTATATTGAGTTGAATGAGATTCTTTTGAGTGGGCTTGTCAAGATAGTAGTATGAAGCAGTTTGGTTAGCTTCTTATATTGAATTGAATGAGATTCTTTTGAGTAGGGTTTTCAAGATAGTAGTATGGAGCAGTGACTCTAAGGATTTAGTATTAAACCAATAGTACAGAATCTACATTCCAGAGACCCGAGGATTTACATAGACACAGAAAAGAAGTGAGCTGCCATGTCAATACAGGACCTGTATTTCATGCTCTCTATGTTGACTACCTTTGTGTTCTATTGCTAAAAGGAATGTAACTCTATTCTCTATTGTACACATATTATATTTCTTTCTAGAAATCAAGCCTATATTACTAGTATTACTAAATTAATGAATATTTGAAAATTTGCTGCTGAGATTCTTTTCTTTTATAAGATTTAATTTTCAAACTGTTGTTAGAGATGGTAGCTGTTTTAAGATTTCACTTCAGCAAGTCATGCTATGCTATCCACTGATTTGTGCTATTTTAATTTTTAACACAAACAGACGAGAAAAAGAGTTATTTTATTTTATTATTATTATTATTATTATTATTATTATTATTATTATAAATGACAGTTTGCACATGCAGTTCCAATCATTGGCTGCGTAATGCACTTTCCCTGTTTCACATGCGGAGGTAACATTGTTAGATTAGTTATCATATAGGTCAATTTCTTCCCATTCATCTGTATATTTTATTCAGACACTGTGCGCATTAGAGCACTATATCATTTGCTGCATAATATTACTTTTGATGTTCCATAATCGTCACGCAGAGGATGTGCTTTTATGTAGTTATCACTTATATATGCGTCAGTTTTTCCCCATCTATCTTTGAATTACGTGCAGCAATTCAGGGACATAGATTCATTTATCTAACTTGGCTCAAACTGTCTAGGTTAACAGTTACAGGAGATAAGCTCTGTGGATTTGATTACCAAGGGAAAATCTTATATCTCAGCTCGCCATAATGCTGCATGTAAATTGCTGGATAAGGTTTTCAAAGTCAAATTGGGTAGAGGATTTTATGGGGAATGTCTGGTAAAATAATTGTGCTGCCTCATTTATTGCAATTATTTTGTTTCTATGCTTTGACTATGAAACTGTATCTATATTTCCTTTGTGTAGACTATCTCTTCATCTGAAGGGCATCTACCTCATTTGGCGATGGAGATGCTATTTTTTTATTTATTTTTCCTCTTATCAATTCTTTCTTCTCTCAAACGACCTACTCCTTTTCTTCTGCTAGAACACATTCTTATTTTATTATTAATCATCATCATCTTCATTTCTCCAATATCCTAGCAAGTCTTGATTTCTTTCTTTTGATTCTTAGGGAGTAAGAGCTGATGATAATCCCGATTTAAGTGATGAAATAGGCAAGGAACTTTGCGTGAGGAGTGCTGCAGCTGGATTAAGGTATGATCTGCTTTTTGAAACAAGATTTCTGGTTGACAATTTTATTAAAATGTTGTTGTCATATTTCTGGTGGCAAAGTTTGTACCAAACATGTATACGGTTCACTGCTTAAGGAAGTCATTTTGTTTCAGGATTAACTTCCCTGCTCTAAGTTCTGAAGGAGCTTTTTTTAAAAATATCTGCATCTTTTTCTTAGGTTATATCTGCTTCTTCTTACCTGGCCTTTCGGCTCTCCTTCCCTGGCTTATCTGCTTCTCCATCCTTGGTCTTATCCCCTTCTCCTTTTGTTGTTTATTGTAAAATCTTAACGATACCAGCAGCGATCTTGATCTTGTTAAATGATATTGTTTTTCCTTTGAAACAATCGGCCATTTTGTTTTTCAAGCAAATAAACTCACACCCATTTTGTCCCTACAGGGAGACATGGGCTTGAATCCTCGACCTTTCACTTTTGAAAGTTGAGGAGATACCACTGGGCTACAACCCTGGGTATGCGGCCACTTTGTGAGGCCGAACCAAACCATGCCTGCAAAAAATACGTCCTTTTTAGGGTTATAATTACATGCAGTACAGTACTATTGGTCATATATGCAGCAGGAAGGATATTGAGAAGTCCCGGAAAATTCATTCTTCAATTGGCTCTCTTCCCACCTTGTGATTTCAAAGGCATCCTCCTGTCCAATAACCACTGGCTTTAGTAATTTTTGCATATGCATGCCTTTGTTTCTAAATTACAGGTTTGCAAACTATTGCTGATTAAAAAACAGTTTTCTAGAATTTCTTTTAATTCTGTTGTTCACATCGGCATGTTGTAATTGGAAAGAACAGAAAAAGAGAATTCATGTGGGCGACCTCATTCATATGTGACAAAGGCAATGATGATGATGTCAGCTTCTTGTTCATGAACTTGAAGAAAATTATGATTTATGACCCCCAAAGGGGGGATGAATATTAATTCATGGGCAAGGTTGTTAATGTTTTCTCTCTCAAAGAATATTAAAATCACTCACCTCATCAAGAAAATTTGTACAAGGAATGACAGGCAGGTATATATAAAGGGGAGAGGTAGATTTTGGCTAATAACCTAGTTCAGATTGTCCAAGACTTTTACCCAAGCCCAATCCGGATTGTGGTCCAGTTGATCTGTTTCCATCCCAAGCCTGAGCTGGGTTAAAAACAGCCATCAAAGCCAACTAAAGTTTGGTTGGACCGGGTTTAACACATCAAAATTGTAGCTCTGAATAGAATTAGGCATGATGAATTGAATACTTGTATGTTACAATTTATAATGTTGGGAACCAACATTTAGAGACATTGTGGAAGCCCTATCAAAAGTTTGGGTTGGGTCACCATCTAGCGCTTCTGAGGTAAAGCTTTAGATGGCGTTAGGGATGAAAATCACATACTTCTATGTCACTTCCTTCCCCCACGCCCACCAAATACTTCTATGTCACAATTTATAATGCTGCTTTGTTTTGTTGTAATATTAACATGTTTTAGTTGTTGCTAATCAAAGTACAATTAATTTGTGATGTCAGGCCTATAGGAGCTGTTATTTATATGCAACGAAACAATCTTAAAATGTGTTTGAGGAGTACAGATGGTGCTACTGATACCTCTGAAGTCGCAAAGGTCTTAAACTTGATATCACAAACATGGTTTCTCTTTTTCTTTTTCTTTAGTGCTGGATATATTGGGATAAATTTATAATTAAATTTGCTTTGCATTTTCAAAATGAAGGCATATGGTGGAGGCGGCTCCCCAAGTTCCAGCTCTTTCATAATAAGGATGGATGAGTATAACCAGTGGCTTTCAATGTGTTCACCATGAGCACATTAAGGTACAAAACATATTTTTTTCACATTTCACATGTAAGGCATTCCTCCAATTATCTTCAGTTTCTCCAACGTTCTCATTTCTGTAGCATTGCATGTGTTCAGACATACTCTATATAAATTATATTCAATATGCAAGAAATTTTGTACATGGTTTTTAACATTTTTGCTGCTTTTGTTATCCAACTAATTCCTCACTGCACCTTCTTATGAGGGTATGTTCAATCATATCCTGCCATGTGCTTTAGATCCTGTTTTGATAAAATGATAAACTTTTGGCTGCTTTGTGCCATGTGCTCTGGTCTTTGACAATAAAACGATGGAGGAAATCTGTGTGCATAAATATTCCCTTCATTTTATATATTCTTTCTTTAATTAATCATTTATTACTTAGATGGTTGGCCTATCATGTTTGCATATCACGGAGTGTTTTGATAGAGCATCTCTGTTCAACCCCGCTCTAGTTTAGTGGGTAAGCTCAACGACGAGAGGGAAGAGCGATTGGTTTATGGCAGCTAGATGGTTTAGTTTGGCATTCGCATAAAGTCATAGGAGAATTGGGAGAAAAGAATTCATACTATGATGGAATTCAATGATTCTGTTTAGTGAGTCAGTTAATAGCTAAATCACTGAGCAGACAATATTGACCTCCTCTTCTCCTCACTCCCAACCCTAATCCGCAAGGGTCGAGGCCAGCAACAACGGGAAAAATATACCAATAATAAAGTAGTAAGTAGAATAAAACACAAAAATATCAACAACTAGAAAAGAAAAACCTCATTTGAGAAAAGTTTATCTTAGAAATAAGATTTGCTAGTGATTATAATTTTTTCACCGGTGCTAAACAGTCCTGAATAGTTAAAGCTTATGCTAAATTACACTCATATTTGAAGAGCATCTAATCTTCGACGACGTATGATGCATTCTAGTTTATGGGATTTATTGTGAGTTCTCAATTCTTCACAATGGACCCAAGTGTCAAGTGTTGGGTTTGACATCTAAAAGGAGTATATTGTCACATTAACTGTATTTATGTTGGAGAATTCCTTAAAATACTTACAATAACATGACTCCCTAATGTCTGAAAAATAGAAATGTTCCTGTTTTTCTTGTCCTGGTCATTGAGGGATCAAGTTATTTTATTTTATTTTATTTTTTATTATAGTAATAATAATATTTATTATATATTTTTACTGGAATGCAGGTCATTGCACACTGGAGGTAAAAACAATTCCCTGGACCCTATGTCTAAAAGAATTACTGGCAGGCCGAGCAAACATTCAATTTTATTCCATTTATCCATATTCCCTAGAGGTTATTTTTTTTCTTTTTAATAAACCGACCTTCGTTAGCAGTTGAGTTCAGATCAAATTCGACTCGTTAAATTTGCTGGTTTTTCTCAACAGTTGGGATGAATGTGGAAGGAGGTTCGGGGACAGGGCAAAGGGACCCAGAGGTGAAGGACGGGTGTCCCGACAACATCTTGCTCCATCTTGATGCTGGTGCTTTTGGTGTCTCTTTTTTTTTTTTTGTTTTTTGTTTTTCAGTTCATTATGTTTGTATAACTGCTTTGCAGAGAATGAGAGCAGCTAGGAGGGGAAGCTTGCCCCTCTAAGAACAAATCATCATTACTCATGAGAACCTTAAAATGTGGAGGGAAAAACCAACAACCATACTATTTTTATGTACATGTATTGCTTATGTCTTTAATTTGCTCTTATTCATGCATTTAGGTCTTCTATGATTTCTTAAAATTTCATTATCTTCACCTTTAACCAAATTGTTGTCTGGTACTCGATTGTTTAGTTCTCTCCTAGAAACGTGAATATTTATCGAATCTCAATCAATTTGGAGAGGATCCCTCTTTCTCATTTAATAATTAATTGCACTGTTGAGTGCTCTTAGTATGGGATTTATATATAGAACAATATTTGCCTTTGGTCGAATAAGAAGGGTCTTTCTCCTTATGCTGAGGTGGCCTGTTTAAAAATTTAAAATAGAAGAAAAGAATGATGGCGAATAATAAAAATCCATCCCTTACTCTCTCACACACAGTCCAATTCTCATTGCGTTAATAGACGAACAAAAGAAGTGTCCCTCTCTTCCAGTAAATATACATCTACACGTACGATATATATGTGTGTGAATATATTTTTTGTGTGTTGAAGCTTCTCTTAAACTAACATCATTGCTTAAAATTGTGAGATTGAATTATATTCTCTCTCTAGATTTCAGTGTCATTGATTGATTTATAATTTGAATCGATCAATGGCGCCTTTTTTTTATCTAAGAGAGGAAGTAATTAACTGTTCTACTGCTAGAAGCATTTAGAGATGATCCAAGCCGCTGCATTCGTTACCTGTCATTTCTGTTGCAACCCAATCTGGAACATAACTATAGTGGTATACAAAATTTTGAGATTTATTACCTGACCTGTTGCAATCTGAAGCTAAATTGATTTCTTTAAACTCTATTGATAATTAGACTCTTACAATTGTGGTTAATTTACCATGTTTAGGCTAATTGTTTAACTTGTTTTGTAAAAGAATTGCAATACGAAGGGTTTGCAATAGAAAATAAAAAATCTTTTCTTTTGAATGATTCACAAAAAGATCCAAACAATTTTTATTAATTATATTAAAATTTTTTGGACAGTGTTATATTTTTATTGGTCCATGTCAACATACATTCGTACTTATGTGGCTTGAGGCAAACATTGTTCTTATAAAAATATATTCTATTTTTTTTTTCAAAATATTTTTTTTTTTAAAAAAAAGCTGTTTTTGCCGCTCCACTTTTATTTATTCAGGAATTAAATGACAAAATTAACCCTCAACTATTGTAATAAGACTTCTTTTCTCTCTACTACTCTCTAAAAAAAATCTCTTCTTGTTTCCATCTCTTTTGACCTACAAATTATTCTTGTTTCCATCTCTTTTCTTTCTTTTTTTATATGCTTCCTTTTCACTCCAACTGAATCACCAACCCCTGCCATTTTCAAATATCTATTTATCAAATATTAATTATTTTATATACAATGATGAATAAGAATATGCATAATTTGGGAAATCACCGTCACTTAGTTTTTTACTATAAATTTTTAGAATTAAATAAAGAAAAATAAAATTAAGAACATTAATGACTATTTCTATCGAGAAAAGAAGTTATCACAGGCACACAAAAAGAGAATATATATATATTGAAAAGATATATATATATATATAAAGACTTTTGCAGATATTAAAAACACTACAGTTTATGATTCCTTTAAGGTTTCTATTAGGCCATTTTTGTCTTGTTATCCTCATCTTTATCGTCAACAATTAGAAGAGGGAGTATAGATGAGGGGAGAGAAAAAGTTAGAGAACAACTCTATTGGAATAATTTAGGTTATTTTTGTTATTTAATTTAAAAGATATAGAAGTGGAGTGCCTTAGTATAATTTTGGAGGTATTAGGGGTGGAGCCAGAATTTTAATTCAGAGGGGGCACAATTTAAAAAAAAAAATTTCAACTAACATTGATATAACACACAAAAAAAAGAAGTTTTAAGAGGAAAAAGGAAAGAAAATTGAGATTTATTTGAAAGGAAAAAAAAAAAAAAAATTAGAGTATGATAAACTATGATTCAAAAAAAAAAAATTTGACTTTTTTTTTAAAGAAATTTAAGGAATTTTAAAAACAAAAGAAAGAAAAAGTTAAGATAATTTTAGAAATTAAAATTTTAGGGGGAACTATATATAATTTTTCATATATACTAAAGAAAAATTACAAATTAACTATATATATTCTATTGGGCGGGCCCACGTCAAGGGCACGTGCCCCCAAGCCTTAATTGGCTCCACCCCTCCTTGATATTAAAGTGCTTTGTAATTGCAATTCTATATATATATTATTTAGGGCAAATTGTATAAAAATTCCTGGACTTTAAGTTCAATAAGTTCAGGGCATTTTGCTGTTATTTGTCTCCTAAGTTGGAGGGACTCTTGTAACAATTGCATAATCAACTAATCAAGGGAGATTCAGATTTTAGGTAAAAAATTTAGTTAAGAGAAACTTTGTGCAAAAATCAGATGGTTTTTTTTTTTTTTTTTTTTGGCAATTTGTCTCGATTTGATCAATTATTATTACTATTCCTTTATTTATTTTAGCTATTCAGGGAAAGGAAAAGGAAAGCCCAAGAGTTACAAAGAGGGAGAGAGAAGGAAAGCCCAACAGCCAAGTTGGACCAAACCAAAATACAAACAATGAAGCCCAGCCCAAGTGAGCAAACAAGTCAATTTTGAACTCTGTTGATATCCAGAATCTTCTAAACCCCGAATTACACACCGCCACGTCTTCTTTATTTGTCCTCCAAGAAAAAAAACAACCCTCATTTGCGCCTCCTCGTCCCACATCTCTCCTCACAAAACCCTAAACCCTAAAAGGCAAAACCAAAGCAAAAGAGCATAAAAAGCTCTTTGATTTTGTTTTGCACACACACTTTTTCGATCCATCTATCTACTATTCAATGGCCACATCCATGTTGCTCAGATCTCTTCGTCGACGCGACCTGGCTTCTGCTTCTGTCTCCGCCTACAAATGCGTACGTTTCATTTATGGGAATCTATTCATTGCTTCATATTCTCTGATCCCCATTGATCTATCTTTTGTGTTTTTTACTATGGATCTGTACTGTTATATTTGGTTTCTGATTCGGTACATACTAGATGCTATCTTTGTTGTTTTGTACTATAAATTATGTGTTTGTTTCCTGAGAAATTTTTGGGAAAAAGGAGTAGAATATCAAATATGTTTATACTGTAATGTTTCACGTCGTTTTGGTTGTGTATGGCCTGTTTCACAGTTTGACCTTTTCGATTATGTATACCTAATTGTCTTATTTTATTTTATTTATTTGTTTTTTGTTTGTAAAATGTAAAACATGTATACGTGTACTTACAAATACAAATATTGGCTTTGCATAAGCAGATGATGGTTGCGTATTACTTCTAGACTATTGCTTGGAATCTTTTGATTTTCTCTTTTTTTTTTTTTTCTTTCCGTTGGTGTCAGTATCATGCGTGGCACTGTGAAGATGTTGAGTTTGATTTTGAGTTTTTTAACTGGAACTCCAATTTTATTTTTGTTATTTATGGACTTCATTCCTTGTTCTTCTTTATGTTTTGTATGCACTATCATAGATATGATAAAATTTCAGTTGATTTTTGCGGAGATCCTGCACTTTATTGGGGTCAATGAAGTTATGTATGTTATTGCCCTGCTATGGAAATTCACATTACAATCTGTTGAATAGTGTCCCTTTGTTCCGTTGGTTTCTTGTTTGGTTGCTTGGTCTTGTTGTGACCTTTAATCCTGTATCTATTTGTAGTGTTTTCTTTGTAATTGTTTTGAATGTTCAGGGATGAAGTTGTGGCATATAGAATATCAGTTGAATCAGTGGCTATAATCTCTCCCATGTTTCAACAAAGTGTTTTTTCCCCCTTTCATTTCTTCTCTTTAAAGATTTTAGTAGTCCTTGGGTGAACAAGGATGTGCTTTTGGCTATTTTTGGGTATTGGTTCAATCTCAATTATTGTCAAGCAGGTTTTCAATGGTTATGACCCATGTACCAATAGGAGTAGGTATTATTAACAATCTAATGTGTATCTGAGCTTCTCTCAACCATTTGCCCTTCTAACAGCACAGGGCTAGAATTTTGTGAATAAGATTTTATTACTTGTGATACTTATCAGGGTCTTTATGTTTGAGAAGATCCTTTTACCTTTTGGTGTTTTAGATACAATGTATTACTTATTGCATAAAATGGAGTAACATTTACATATTGATGGCTGTGCAGTTGGCTGGAAATGCTAAATCATCATGGGCTACCCCTCATTTGGGTCAGAAATGGGCTAGTATTGCCAGACCATTTAGGTATATCAGATAAATCAACTCTCTTTATAGTAAGAGTTTAGGGTTCTTTTTCTTTTTTTAGTCTTTAACTGATTTTCATTCATGTTACAGTTCAAAGCCGATTGGGAATGATGTTATTGGAATTGACTTGGGTACTACGAACTCCTGTGTTTCAGTTATGGAGGGCAAGGTGAGACAAAGGGTCATCCCTCATTGGTTGAAAAGTTTGATGTTATATTATGGCTCTAAGTCACTGTTGCTATTTTTTACAGAACGCAAAAGTGATAGAGAATTCTGAAGGTGCTCGGACCACACCTTCAGTGGTTGCCTTTAACCAGAAGGCAGAGCTCCTAGTTGGTACTCCTGCTAAACGTCAAGCTGTGACCAATCCAACGAACACACTTTTTGGCACAAAGCGGTTGATTGGCAGACGCTATGAAGATCCCCAAACACAGAAAGAAATGAAGATGGTCCCATACAAGATAACCAAGGCTCCCAATGGAGATGCTTGGGTTGAAATCAATGGGCAGCAATATTCTCCAAGCCAAATTGGAGCCTTTGTTCTGACCAAGATGAAAGAAACTGCAGAGTCTTATCTTGGAAAGACAATCAACAAAGCTGTGATCACTGTGCCAGCTTATTTTAATGATGCTCAGAGGCAGGCAACAAAGGATGCTGGGCGGATTGCAGGCCTTGATGTGCAGAGAATTATTAATGAGCCCACTGCTGCTGCACTCTCCTATGGTTTGAATAATAAGGAGGGTCTTGTAGCTGTTTTTGATCTTGGAGGAGGAACTTTTGATGTTTCTATCTTAGAGATTTCTAATGGTGTTTTTGAGGTGTGGAAGCTCATTTCATTTTGAGGAGTTCTTTTATCTTCGTTTATGTCTATATGCCATTAACTACCTTCTAATGTAGGTGAAAGCAACAAATGGTGACACCTTTTTGGGAGGAGAGGACTTTGACAATGCCCTGTTGGAGTTCTTGGTGGGTGAATTCAAGAGAACTGAGAGTATCGATCTGTCAACAGACAAGCTCGCATTGCAGAGGCTACGTGAAGCAGCTGAGAAGGCTAAGATAGAACTCTCGTCAACATCCCAGACTGAGATTAACTTACCATTCATCACAGCAGATGCTTCTGGTGCAAAGCATTTGAACATAACACTGACCAGATCAAAGTTTGAGGCTTTGGTGAACCACTTGATTGATAGGACAAAGAACCCATGCAAGAGCTGTTTGAAGGATGCTGGTGTATCAATCCAGGAAGTGGATGAGGTTCTTCTTGTTGGAGGGATGACACGTGTACCAAAAGTGCAGGAAGTAGTTGCACAAATCTTTGGTAAGAGCCCTAGCAAAGGGGTAAATCCTGATGAAGCTGTTGCCATGGGAGCTGCAATCCAGGGTGGTATCCTCCGAGGAGATGTGAAGGAGTTGCTTCTCCTGGATGTCACTCCTCTGTCACTTGGTATCGAGACATTGGGTGGTATCTTCACCAGATTGATTAATAGGAACACAACCATTCCAACAAAGAAGAGCCAGGTGAGTTCTCAATCCCCAATGTTAATTTTAATTTATTGAAAATGTGTTACGTTGCTAGGGTGTAATATAAAATGGAGTCATTACAAGTTCTAATGTTTAGTAACGGTGCATGTGTTGGTATACTTGAAACTGTGGTTTAATGGACATTTTGAGAGGAGCATTATAAATTATAAAGTTTGCAAAAAAAAAAAAAAATGGAGAAGAGAAACTGTACTTGTACTTCTATAGTAAGCGCAGCCTTAATAATGTGACCAGCAAACGTAAGTTCAACCGGGGTCGGAATCTGGGGTAACGTTGGCTGGTTGTTGACTGGTATCTATTATGATGTTTTCGTTGGTGTATCTATTTCACTGATTTGCCGTCACCATCTCAGGTGTTTTCAACCGCAGCTGACAATCAAACTCAGGTGGGCATAAAAGTGCTCCAAGGTGAGCGTGAAATGGCATCTGACAATAAGATGTTGGGTGAATTTGATCTTATGGGCATTCCTCCAGCTCCCAGAGGCTTGCCTCAAATTGAAGTCACATTTGACATTGATGCCAATGGTATCGTTACTGTTTCTGCAAAGGACAAGAGCACCGGGAAAGAACAACAGATTACCATCCGTTCATCTGGAGGTCTCTCAGAAGACGAGATCGATAAAATGGTTAGGGAAGCTGAGATGCACGCTCAGAAGGATCAAGAAAGGAAATCTCTTATCGATATTCGGAATAATGCAGACACCACCATCTACAGTATTGAGAAGAGCTTGAGTGAGTACAAGGACAAGGTCCCAAGTGATGTTGTTACAGAGATTGAGACTGCCGTTTCGGACTTGAGGAAAGCATTGGGTGGTGAGAATATTGAAGAGATCAAAACGAAGCTCGATGCTGCAAACAAGGCTGTCTCAAAGATCGGACAGCACATGTCAGGAGGTGGTTCGGGTGGTGATTCCTCCTCCGGAAGTTCTCAGGGTGGTGGTGACCAGGCTCCTGAGGCAGAGTATGAGGAGGCAAAGAAATAGGGCGGAACACGGCTGATCGGTGATAAAACTAGATTTGAGATTTTTACTCATTTTGCTCTCCCCATGATATAAAATTCTTAGCATTTTTGTATTTAAACCTCGTCAATTCTAGTCGTCGTACTAGGGTTACTTATTGATTTGATACCGTCTATTCAAATTGAAAAACCTGATAATAGATCCTTCATCAAAAACTTCTGTAGAAGCAATTTCACTGGTGAAATTGGTTGTTTGACCCCCTCTATTGGTGAATGTTACTTCTAATTTTTGGCCTTACACAAGTCTCCTTTATCTTATCTTGGTTTTTATGGTCTGATTATGTTATCAGTGGTTTATCAACTATCAATACTGTGGGTGGGTGTACGTGCAGTGGTTTATCAATATTGTAGGTTTATATGCATTTACTTGTGATTTATATATGCATTTACTTGTGATTTATAAATATGGTGGGTGTATATGCATTTGCTATGATTTTTATGTTGAATTTTTATGCTGCCAAGCACAACGTTAATAGTTTTAATATTGAATTTTATTAATAATATTGATTTCATAAGTGAATTGCTTGACTTGCAAAAATTTGTTTGACCTCTAACTTTTAATTGGTTAGATTTATCAAATATTTAGGAAGTTGGGATCTCACTTTCTTATATTTTGAATCAAAAGTTATACACTTAACAAAGAGTAAGTATTTACTTTTTTGAGTATTTTCTATTAAAAATGGGATATTTAGTATTGTTGCATGCTATTTGATGGAGTAATGAAAATTTAACTCAACTAATGACTGTCCCAAAAGACTATTTTATCCTTTATTTATTAAAATTTTTATTTTTCCCTTTCTCATTAAAATTTTTATTTTTTATTAAATTATTTTTATTATCCTCTTATGTAAATATTAATTATACTATTTGCGTTAATTTTATTATAGTATAAATGTATCATAAAAATGAAAAAAAAGATAAATATATTTGTAACTACCAGTTTTTAAATTGATTAACTTATTATTAAAACTTTATTATTTGTAATAAAACTTATTATAACCAATTTAAAAAATTTTATGCTAAAAAAATATCTTCTTTTTCATACAATATATCGATGAAAAATTAATAAAATACTTTTAGAAAAATACCTTATTTTCATGTAATATATTCATTAAAAATTAATTAATTTTTTAAAAATTTACTACTAAATATTTTTATTTAAATAATTAATTTCAAAAATTAAATATTAAGTTATGCAAATTTAATGGAGAATATGTCATCAAATTAGTATAATCTTCCTTTCAAAATTTATGTAGATAAGAAAAATATATTAAATGTAATTCAATAAGGAGGGACATTATGATCATTTAATGAAATATAGTATAAACATTGGGATATGTTGCAATGAAATGTGATAGTTTAGGGGTTTTATGCATAAAATATAGTTCAAGTGGATTTTTTGCAAATTCAAGTGGGTTTTTTTTGACACTGTACCCTATTTTTTTTTAAAGGCGAATTGCAAAAAATCCTCATTGGCTATTACTTATTTGCAATAAACCCCTTTATGAATGTTTTTGGCAAGAAAACCCCCTTAACTAGAGGAGCCGCCGAGGAGGCAGTGATTTAACTTACCTCCGTTTAACAATGTTGTGAGACAATTTTTTCTGACCAAATTACCCTTTGGGTCAGTATCCCTGTCTCAGCTTGATGACTTGCAATGTGGGCTCTCCCTTCCGCTCTGGCTGTGATGTCGGTTCCTCGAAGACCCACGGGCATCATTTCTTCTGTCCGTCTTTTCTGAAGGTCTCTCTGCAGTTTCAAGGATTTGACAAAATCATTTAAATTGTATAAATGCAAAACTGAGAAGAGTTGCATATATGAGAAAGCGCTATCAATCTCCTACACTTGTTTTATACATTTGATAAAGTTTTTGAGTTCATAACGTTAATTGCATGTAATGTAGAAGCATTGTCATGGTTCAACAATCAGTTTCGAGAAACTTGGAGAACAACAAAGCCAATCCAATTCACTAAGGACAGCGAAATTTTTCACAATTATATAGCTAAATTCAGTTTACCACATCAAAAATGATATCCAAAACTGGCATCATCATTAGATTCTGCTTACCCTTAACCTAAAAAAACATATGATGTTGATGATTATTTATTGACTGCACCTCATACAAATGCTTAAAAGACGTCTACGCTTTCCAGGACATAAGCTAGACACCAAGCTTATGCATCTACTCCCAAGAACAATCTCCACAAACAGAGTACTAGCATCATATAAAGAACATGATAACCTCTTTTCTTTTTCCTTTTTCCTTAATTCATGACCAACAAAAATAAATAAACAAACCATAAGAGCAAATTGTTTCGAAAAACAATAACTTCCTGGAAAAAAGAGAAAAAAAAAAAAATGAAAAAAAAAAATCTTAAATCTGTTCAACACAGAATATAGATACTTTCAAGTTTCAACCAATTCAAAGTCCATAAAAAAAAAATAATAATAATAAAAATAAAAAATAAAAAAATTCAGTGGAGAAGACCCAAATAAAGCAACTGACCTAAAGAATAATTTGGTCATAAAAAATTGCCTCACAAAATGGTTAAATGAAGGTCAGTTAACTCATCCCCTTCTCATAATTGAGAAGGGTTTCTTGCCAAAAACATTCACAAGGGGGATTTCTTACAAATGGGTAATAGTCAAGGGGGATTTTTTTGCAATTCGCCCTTTTTTTTAAAGACTTTGTTTTTTTTTTTATATGAAAGAGAAGATGTCAAATATTCTCTATTCATAAAGACATGGCAAGTAAATTTTGTCACTCTAGCTGCATGTTTATTTTAATATTTATTAAATATTAAAAGCTCTTGATTCATTGGGAAAAAGAGGAGTGTTAATTATAGTCACTCTTGCTACTGCCATTATTGATTACAATTCTTATAATTACACGTTCATTTATAAGTTGTCTCATGCCCGTAAGGAAATTAAAATATAAATTTTTAAGACAAATTACCCTTTAACCTTTTATTATCTCTCTCCTTTTATTATCCTCTTTTCAGTTTTATCCTAAGTTACATAAAGCGGGAGCGGGAGCAAAATTAAGAATTTGAAGCGAGAGTACGCTCAGAGCGTGAGAGCGACACCTGTTGAGAAGGATGGTGTGACTTACGATTTATTCTTTATATCAATAACATTCTATATTACCAAAAAAAAACACATACGGGAGTATATTATTTTCTTTTTGGATTTGCCAAAACAAATAATATTATGGGAATGGATTATTTTATTTCTTTTTTTTTAATTATATTTTAACTATATATATATATATATATATATATATATATATATATATATATGGGTTCACGTTCAATATAATCACAATTCATATAGTTTTTTTTTTTTTTTTTTCTCCTCACTTAATTGATGGACATGTGTGTGTGTGTGTGTGTGTATATACACACATAATATGTAAATAGTATATATATCTATATCTATATTTATACTATTATTAAATGTACAAAGAGTTTCAGTATTTCAGTGTTTCAGTATTTCAGTATATATTTATTTAATAATTCATATAAAAATAGTTTTTAAAAAAATAGTTTCTATAAAACTCTAAAAAAAAATTATAGATAATTATTACAATATAACCGGCCCGGCCTAATTATGATTATGTCATTATCAAGAGAGGACACATGTAATCATCCTATTAATCCAAGAAGTGTATAAATAAAGGCATGAAAAAAGGAGGAAGGGTACATAAATTGAGAATTTTGAAATCCAAAATTCCAGAGTAAAATACAGAAGTTCTGTCAAAGAATTTCAATATTTATTTATTTATATAAAAATATTTATTAATTGATATAAGAAGAGTTTTAATCTATATTTTTAGGTCTATGACTCTTTTTATCAATATTTTTATGTCAATCAATATTTATTTATTTATATAAAAAATATATTTATTAATTGATAAAGAATTTTTATCTATATCTATACAATTATTAAATGTACAATGAGTTTCAGTGTTTCAGCATTTATTTATTTATATAAAAAAATATTTATTAATTGATATGAATATAGTTTTTATATAAAAAAATACTTTATAAAACTCTAAAACCTACCTAATAAAATTCTATTTATCTATTTATTATTATGAATTTTTTTTAAAAAGAAATTCTAATTAGACAAGAATTATTAATATAAAAAATATTTATTAATTGATATACAAAACAAAATAAAATAATTTTTCTAAAATTCTACCACAAATTAGCTTTTATTATGAGTTTTTTAATAAAATGAAATCTAATTAGACAAGGATGTATTTAAAGAAAATAAAATAATTTTTATAAAACACTATCACAAATTATCTATTTTATTTTTAATAAAACTCTATCACACTAAAGAAAGATATACTTAAAGAGTTTCTATAAAACTCTAATACAAATTACCTATTAATCTATTTATTATGAGTTTTTTAATAAAAGAAAATCTAATTCGACAAGTACTATTAATATAAAAAATTATTTATTAATTGATATAAAAAGAGGTTTTACAAGAGTTTCTATAAAACTCTAACACAAATTACATATATATTTATTTATTATGAGTTTTTTTAATAAAAGAAAATCTAATTAGACAAGAATTATTAGTATAAAAAATATTTATTAATTGATATAAAAAGAGTTTTTAAAAGAGTTTCTATTAAATTCTAACACAAATTACCTATTTATTTATTTAATATGAGTTTTTAATATAATAAAATCTAATTAGACAAGAACTATTAATATAAAAAATAAAATAATTTTTCGTAAAACTCTACCACAAATTACCTTTTATTATGAGGTTTTTTTAAATAAAAGGTAATCTAATTTGGCAATAATTATTAATATATTAAAATATTTATTAATTCATATAAAAAGAGTTTAAATATAATTAGACAAAAAGTATCAATATAAAAATATTTATTAATTAATATAAAAAGATTTTTTGAAAGACTCTACCGCAAATTAGCTATTTTATTTTATATAAAACTCTATCACATGTATCATGTATTTATCTATTTATTATGAAGATTTTTACACAAAATAAATTAATTTCTATAAAACTGTATTACAAATTATCTATTTTATTTTCCTTAAAACTCTACAACATATAACCTGTATTTATCTATTTACTATGAATTTTTTTTAAAAGGAAATCTAATTAGAAAAGGATATATTTAAAAAAATAAAATAATTTTTTTAAAAAATTTATATAAAACTCTAACACAAATTGCATATTTATCTATTTGTTATGAGTTTTTTTAATAAGAGAAAATATAACTAGATAAGAATTATTAATATAAAAAATAAAATAATTTTTCTAAAATTCTACCACAAATTGCATTTTATTATGAGTTCTTTAATAAAAGAAAATCTAATTAGACAAAGATATATATATTTAAAGAAAATAAATCATTTATATAAAATTCTACCACAAATTACCTATTTTATTTTCAATAAAACTCTATCACATTAGACAAGTATATATTTAAAGAGTTTCTATAAATCTTTACCACAAATTATCTAAACTTTACCACAAATTAACTAGGTTTTTATAAAAATATTTTCTATAAAACTCTAAAAATTGCCTAATAAAATCAATCATAATAAAATATTTATTAATTGATATAAAAAGAATAGTTATTTTTGTTAGATAATTATCACAATATAACCGACTCAATTATAAGTATGTCATTATCTGGAAAGGACAAATGTCATCATCCTATTAATTTAATAAGCCTATAAATAGAGGCATAGATGAAGGGTCCAAAAATTGAGAATTCTACAAATGCAGAATTTCAGAGAAAAATTCAGAGAAAAACTGTCAAAGAGTTTCAGTATTTATTTATTTATATAAAAAAATATTTATTAATTGATATAAAAAGAGTTTTTATCCATAGTATTATTAAATGTGCAAACAGTTTCAGTATTTATTAATTTATATAAAAAAATATTTATTAATTAATATGATTTTTTTTATATAAAAAAATAACTCTATAAAACTCTAAAATTTACCTAATAAAATTCAATAAACCTATTTTCTATTTATTATTAAAAAAAATTTAATAAAAAAATCTAATTTGTCAAAAATTGTTAATATAAAAAATATTTATTAATTGATATATAAAATAAAATAATTTTTCTAAAACTCTACCACAAATTAGCTTTTATTATGAGTTTATTAATAAAATGAAATCTAATTAGACAAGGATATATGTAAAGAAAATAAAATAATTTCTATAAAATTATATCATAAATTATCTATTTTATTTTCAATAAAACTCTATTACATTAGACAAAGATATATTTAAAAAGTTTCTATAAAAGTCTAATACAAATTACATATTTATCTATTTATTATGAGTTTTTTAAAAAAAGGAAATCTAATTAGACAAATATTATTAGTATAAAAAATTATTTATTGATTGATATAAAGAGAGGTTTTAAAAGAGTTTGAATAAAACTCTAACAAAAATTATCTATTTCTCTATTTATTATGAGTTTTTTAATAAAATAAAATCTAATTAAACAAGAATTATTAATATAAAAAATATTTATTAATTGATATAAAAAGAATTTTTAAAAGATTTTTTATTAAACTATAACACAAATTACCTATTTATTTATTTATTATGACTTTTTTTAATTAAAGAAAATCTAATTAGACAATAATTATTAATATAAAAAATATTTTTTAGTTGATATAAAAAATAAAATAATTTTTCTAAAACTCTACCACAAATTACCTTTTATTATGAGTTTTTTTTTAATAAGAGGTACCAATTTCAGTATTAAAATAAATATTTTTTATTAAGTAATAAAAAAATAAAATATAAATATTTCAGTATTAATAGAAAAACCTAAAAAAAATTATTACTTTATAAAACTCAAACTCTACCACCAATTTCAAAATATTTCAGTATTTCTTTATTAATATGAAAATATATATATTAAATAATATAAAAAAGAGTTACAAAAAATTACAATTTTTTGTAAAATTTATTGTTACAAGCATCAAATCAACAGTAATATATATATATATATATATATATATATATATTATTTATGAAAACAAAAATTTTATAAGTTACAAAACATTCACCACGTGCATTGTAATATAAAAAGAGAACTCTATCTCATATAACCTATATTTCTCTATTTATTATGAATATTTTTAAAGAAAATAAAATAATTTCTATAATACTCTACCCCAAATTATCTATTTTATCAATTTCAAAATATTTCAGTATTTATTTATTAGTATAAATTAATTAATATAAAAAGAGTTATAATTTTTTGGATGGTTTATTGTTATAAGCTTCAAATCAATAATTAAAAATATATATATATGAAAACAAAAATTCTGTAAATTATAAAGCATTCACTACGTGCATCACACACGCTTTTTCCTAGTGTGTGTGTGTATATATATATATATATATGTAAATAATTACCTTCATTTACGTATAAAGTTTTTATTTCTATTTTTTTCTTTCCTCACTTAATCAATGTAGATGTGTGTGTGTGTGTATATATATATGTAAACAACAACTTTCATGTTTACATATATATATATATCACTTGCTATCAATATATAGCACTCATATATATAGTTAAAATATAATTTTAAAAAAAGAAATAAAATAATCAATTCTCATAGACTCATAGTGTTACTCGTTTTGGCAAATCAAAAAAAATAAGAAAGAAGAAAATAATATGAATTGTGATTATAGGAATTAAACGTTAATTAGACACATACACACATATATAGTTAAAATATAATTTAGAAAAGAAAATAAAATAATCTATTCCCATAATATTATTTGTTTTGGCAATCCAAAAAGAAAGAAAATAATATATTCCCGTATTTTTTTTTATACTTATATAAGGGCTAAAACTGAGGAAAGGAGAATAAAAGTAGAGACATAAGAAAAAGTTAAAGGGTAATTTTGTCTTAAAATTTTATATTTTTAATTCCTATAAAAGGTAGGAGATACCTCATAAATAAATGTGTAATTATAGGAATTGTGACCGCGACTGCAATTAGCACTCTTCAAATTGACATTTTATTAACTCAGTTTTTAGAAAATGAACCAAGCGAAAGTTTGTGTACAATTTTCCTTTTTCAATAACTGAAAACATTAATATATATATATATATATATATATATATATATATATGATCAATTTGAGTTGATGTATTTGTTTTTTTTTTTTTTCAATGGTAGCGACGGTCTCTCGTGTGGTTGCAGAAGAACCAAAACGGTGTGTAATTGTGTTAAACCCCAATAGTTGTGATCCTAAAAGTTGTGAACGGAAGTGCGCTGAAAAGTACCGTGGAAATTCACTTTGCACCGGCAATGCTTCTCCATTTAGTTGCCCTTGTATGTGTTTAAAGAGAACATGTTACTACCAATGAATATCATCTATTAAATAAAAATATGTCAACTAACTCATTTAAATTTCAATTTTTGTGGGCATAACGAGAAAAATCATCATTTTTAAATCTTATCACACACAAAATAATAAAAAAAAATTACATGAATTTTTAAATCATATCAATTTTGTTTCCTTTCTTTTCAATTTGATAAACCAGTTATGATTGGATTGGTTTTGATTTTATGTCTAATTGGAATCAATTCATGTGCACCTTTGTACATCCCTAGACTTGAACTTGTTGATTAGATTTTAAAACTTTGTAGTGATGGAGTGTTTATCAGCAATTCTTAAAAGTAAGGATGTGTCATGCATGTCCTAAGCAAAGAGTTTGGATCTAAGTTACACAATCTTTCTTAACAGGTATAGTACTAGTTTAAATTTTTTCTTATTTATAACTTAATTCTGCCGCTCTCTCGCTCCCGCTTCCGCTCATGTTTAATTTAGATTCTGATATAAAAGTCATGATAATTAGCGAAACATGGGGTCAATGAGTTATAAAATTTAAAGGTTAAATCTGATCGCACAAATGAGAATTATGGTGCTTTTTACTCTTCTTCCTTTTAATTTTTCTCTGAAAAATGTGATTGATAAATTAAAATGCTAGGCAAAAGGTCATTTAGTAGGTTATTTTCTAAAGCCTAACCGTGAAATATTCCATTTTATAAACACAACCTGATTTATACACTAAAAAATAATTAAATTTGAATGGGATATCAATAAATAAACATTTCTATCTTTAATAAGTTACATTATTGTTTACCCATTTGATTAAACAAAATAAAAATTATTTTTATAGTCCGCGATTTTACACAACCTTACATCTATAAATATGAAATAATTAAGTGCCAATCAAATGCATGGATATAATAATTTTCTTTCTTCAATTATCCAAGAAAACATAGTACGAAACATTACAGTGCGGAAACATATAAAAACATTAAATTGGTGTTTCGATTTTTTGCTACTATTTACAAAACGTTTCGATACTGTGCAAAACAAAATATTTTTTTACCAAACGCGTTTTTTTCACTGTTGAGTACCCGACAAAAATAAAAAACACAACGCATACCAAAAAAGCCCTTAATGATCACAAAATTTATTTATAAAGAATTGTAAGCTAGTGATACTTTCTTATGTAAAAGATCAACCGTTCAAATGATATAAATGTGTGAGTAGTATTTTTAATATTTTTTGCTAAGTAATTTTTTTTTTTGGATAAAGAAATAGAACCTGCAGGCTTGATGTTGAAGCCTAAAGTGATATCGCTAAATTGGGCCACCTCATATCGTACTAATAATTTTTATTTGCTCTCCAGTTCATGGAAATAGAAAATTACTATTTACGTTTTTTAACTCTAGTGATTTAATTGTGGTCGTGAAAGAGAGTCAATAAATTACAAAGTACAAAATTTTGAATATGCAAGAGAAGTTAAAAATCAGAAGAAATCTTAAAGGTGTGAGATTATTGAGAGAAAAAAAAATGAGGTAATTATATAAACTACAAAGAAACTTGTATTGACCAATAGAATAACAATTATATTTATTTGATAATTAATAGAATAAATAATTCATTAATATATATAATTAATATAAAATAAACTTGTATTGAAAAGATATATTATATTTATTTGATAATTAATATAATACACAAAACTTAATCAATTCATTAAAAAACATATTTTACTAATATAATGAGATATTAAACCTCTTTCTCTTATTGGACCAATTCCTTATAGTTGAGCCCCCTAAGAACATGGCAAATAAAATTTGTCACTTTAATTAAATGTTTTATTTTATATTTATTAGATATTAGATGCTTCATTGGGAGAAAAGAGGAAAAATATATTAAAGGCTCTCCATGTATAAATACCACTGGTACAAGGGGTCATTAGCTCCATTGCAAGCAAAATAGTTGTTATTGACGTAATTTGCTAAAGATGGCTAAATTTTCTCACTTTTATTTCTTGCTCATTGTCCTCGTTTTCTCAGGTTTGTGTTAGTTATATATAATGTCGTTAATTTATATATATGATCAATATTGAATTTATGTATTTATGTATGTTTTTCGATCAATTGCAGCAACGGTCTCTCAAGTGGTTGTAAAGGGCCAAAGACTATGTGAAATTGTGTTAAACCCTAATGGTTGTGATCTTTCAGCTTGTCGAGTAGAGTGCTCTGCAAAACACAAAGGTGGAAATGGACGTGCATCGGCAATGGTTCTGTTCCGTTTCGTTGCTCTTGTATCTACCCATGTGCCTGATCATTACCTCTCTCTATATATATTTTTAACTAGATAAAGCATGATGTATCTTTTCATGTTCTGATTAATAAGATTGCAGTAACCATTTGCTTTGATAATGTTGATTTTTTAGTTCAAGTAGAATGGCTACATTTAAGTTATTGGGTAGTAATACTTCTTCTAGTTGAATTCGTAATACTCTTATTGTTGTTCAATTACTTTGCTGACCCCAATTACCTTTCGAGCGATAAAAGACTCTTTACGATGTAATTTATAATGGATTATTTCATCTCAATTTTACATTAGGCTAAAAAACCTAAAGAAAATTATCCAATACCATAAAAAAACCCCAATTCATTAAATCAATACTATCCAATCCAATGTTTCACGGATTGGATCGCTTGAAGGTTCACATTAGATCAGATTGATTTCAAATGTTATGAATGATGTTAGGAACTGAATGGTTATAATTTTATGTGTATCCAAAACACCCTAATGCTTCTTGTACACCCCTAAGTGACCTTAGGTTAGACTTTTAAAAACGTTGTAGCGACTAAATCCAGTACCTATTAGGTTATGTGGTAAAACCAAATATTTTTGATATTTTATATGACTAGTCAATAAAGAGATGCACGTACAATGCACCTGACGGGGTGTAAAATTTTATTTTAAAAAGTTATTGGGGTTGTGAAAGATTTTGCTCTATGTTATGAATAGTATCATCTATACATGCATAAAAAAATTTATAAAAATGAAAATCTTTAGATAGCGCACTAAATTGATTATAATTTACTAATTGGTAAGAAAATCAATTTAGCCAAAGATTGAGGGAGAAAATCAATTTAATAAAATTGTTAAAAACTGAGTTAAGAAAATGTCAGTTTGCATAAACTATCTTTTATATTATTTTTTATATATATATATACATATATTGAGGGAGAGATTCTTTTAAGGGTGTGTTCAGCTACATGAAATTGAAGTTTTGGAATTAGAATTGGTGAAATTTTAAAAAATTTTGGTTTAATTTTTTTAATTATTTTTTTCAAATTTCAAAACTCCAACTCCAATTCCAAAATTTTAATTTTATAAAGCGGGACCGTAAGTGTAATCCAATTTAGCCAAAGATTGAATCTGATGGAACTTAGCCATCATTTGCAAATGTTAATAACACTTATTCTGTATGTAATGGAGATGGCGACTATGGTATAAGTGGTATTTATACAATGAAGGCCTTTGATATATTTTTCCTCTTTTTTTCCTGATGAATCGAGAGCTTTTAATATTTAATAAATATAAAAATAAACATGCCATGTCTTTATGGAATAGAGAGTATTTGAGATCTTCTCTTTCTTATCAAAAAAATTTTCTTTTAAAAAATAGGATTAATTACAACGACAACCCCTGAGGTTTGACATATTAACAGCGATATACAACTTAACTATTTTTTGAACAAAGACATCCCTCTGATAATTTTGATCCAAACAAGCCCTAAAAATGCTTGAAAAGACGAGATTGCCCTTCAATATTTAATTCAATTTTATTATAAAAGATCAGAATTTATGAAAAGTCAAATTTACCTTTATATATATACATTATTTACATTATTACCCTTATATATATATATATATATATATATAAGAGCATCAGGGATGACAGGGGCACCAGCATGATTATCAAAATCGCGATTCTGAGTCGTAGAATCGCATGATTCTACGACTCAGCTCTTAAAATCGACTCAAATCGGATCAGAATCGCCCAATTGGTAGAATCGGGGGTAGAATCGGTAGAATCGTTGGTAGAATCGTAGAATCGTACGATTCTACATGATTCTACCGATTCTACCAAAATGTGTGTTTGGGCGGGCTTTTATACTATTTGGTCTTTGGGCCTTTATTCTTTTAGTTGTTTGGGCCAAAGCCTGGCCCAAATTTTGTATAGAAATTTACTAAATTATATATTTAATTATTTATTCTATAAATCATAAAATACAAAACCTACTCTATTATAATATTAGAAACGGGGACCCTATCTCAGAGAGGAGAGGAGTGAGGACTGAAAGGAGGCGGCAGTGCAGGGCTTATAACGAGCAGATCGGAATTATCGAATCCATACAGCAACTTGCAGGTTCGGCCAGGTATGTTCTTCCTTGATCAAGAAATTTCTAGAGTTTTTTCTAATCTCTATAACCCTTCGTAGCTTGATTATTCTAAGATTGTTCTAACCTTGATTATTCCTTGATTATTCTAACCTTTTATCTACTTGTTCTTAGAAATTATTCATCATGTTTTGATAATCTTTTGCATTAATGGTCTAATTTTAGTTTTAATTTTAAGTTCTGAGTCTTCTGACTATCTTTTCCAATTTCTTTAGTTTTTGTTTTAATTTTACCTGGCCATTTAAATTTTTATCACTATTTTTTAGCACTATTTATGAAACTGAAAAAATTAATAGAAACTGAAACTGAAAAAATTAATAGAAAGAGAAAAATAAGCAGAAAATCACTATTTATGAAACTGAAATAATGATTTTCTGAAACTAAAAAAATTAATAGTGCGGAGGATGAGTGCAGAGGATGAGTGCACAAATCACTATTTATGAAACTGAAAAAATTAATAGAAAGGGAAAAATAAGCAGAAAAAAAAAGTGAGTAAGAAGGAACAGTGTAACATTGCAATACTTAAAAGTATGTGACAAAATGAATTTGATTTGTAATATAGACATTTGTTTCATCAGTGTGAATATTCCAAAATCATACGAAGTGGACTCCACTACAAATGCGGATTCTACATATGCCCTAACTCTTTGGAAAGATTTTTTAATTTGGGCATCTTTAAATTGGAAACAAAAATTAAAGAGAAGCAGGGTCATGATTTGGAAGCTAACCTCAGCTAGTGATGTGTATCATATTTAGAGGGAAATGAATATCAAATAGAACCTTAACTCTAGGACAAACAATGAATGATGTGATCAATTTTGTGTTACATCTTCTTTTATTTATATTCAAACTTTGAAATATTTTCTTTTACTTTTATTTATATTCGGACTTTCGAATATTGTTAGGATTTGAGATTTGAAGTCATGGATATGTAATATGGTGTGTTTTGGCCTTATTTTGGTTATATTTTACATATCTTATTGTTTAGGAAGTTAGTTTCAATTATTTTTTTACAATTTGGTAGAATCTTACGATTCACGATCCGATTCTACGATTCCGATTTTACGAAGCCCAAAACGATTCTACGTAGAATCCCGATTTTAACAACCTTGGGCACCAGTCGCCACCACCACAAACAACTATGGCCGCCCCTCTCTCTACACCCACCATGGCAGCCACAACCACCATCCCTCTCATCTCTCTTCTTCCTCTCTCCGTTCCTCTCCTATCCACCCAACGTCGCTGCCACCCCCACTGTCGCAACCACCTCCATCATTTATCTCCTCTCTTCTTCCTCTCTCTTTCTCTCCTCTCCACCTCAATTTCTCCACCCACTGCCGCCATCGCCATCTGGCTCTTGTGTCGAGGAAGTGTTCATCGCCACTGCGGATGACGAAAGAGGCGGCAAGTGTTTGGTGGCGTTCACGGTTCTTGGGGTTTAAGATTGGGAAAGTGATTTAGAGTTAGGTGGGTTGGGGTAGAATTGGAGAGGAAGATGAGCGAGTTGAGTGAGTCAGAGCAATTTGGATTGGGTGGGAACCAGTTGAGTGAGTCTGGGAGCGAGTTGATTGAGTCGGGGAGGGCGAGTTGATTGAGTCGGTTGGGCAGTTGTTGAGGGCGTCGAGTGGTGGTGGCTGCTGTAGGAAGGTTGAGTAGTCTTCGTCATCATCGTCAGCAGCGGCTCGTTTGCGTTTAGAGATGTGGTTGCGGTGGTAATGATTTCAATTGTTTGCGGTCGTTTTGATAGAGAAATTGGAATACCCAAATTCTGTGTAATTTGGGGGTGATGTGGTTGTGGTTATGTGCGTGCTTCTGTGTATATGTATCTGCCTCAGTGCAAAAGAGGGAAGACGTGTAATTTGCTTGTGTATATGTATCTATATATGTATAGATATATGCGTGTGTAATGGTGTTCGAGAAAAGAAGAGATTTATAAATCTGTGTGCGCACAATTGGGATTTTTTATGAGTTCAATTGACTGGGTTTTTTGTGGGTTCAATTGATGGGTTTTGGTTGTGGTGGTAGATGTTGCAGTGGTGGGTGGAGAGAGAGAAAGAAGGGGGGCAGTATTGGTGCTGGTGGCGATTGGTGCGTGGTGGTTACTATGGTGGACTAGTGGTTGGTGGTTATGGCATGGTATTTTGATCAATGAAAAATAATTGTATTGGATAAATTGGTAATTGAATGTGTTAAAAGGCAATAATGTCAATTCAAGACCATTGAGGTGTCTTTGTTAATTTTATCAAACCTAAAGGGGTGTAATCGTTCAAACATGGCCTAACTTATATATAATTGTCATTATGTTAAACCTCGTGGAGTGTCATTGTAATTAACCCTAAAAAATATTAAAGAGAAGATATCATGTGATCCTCAAATATTTATTGATTAGTCTGAATTTCTATTCATCATTAGTTGAGTTAAATTTTCATTACTCAAATTTAATACTCAATCAAATAGCATGCAACAATACTAAATATCCCATTTTTAACATAAAATACTCAAAAAGTAAATGGTTATTTTGACATGAGCTATAACCTACTTGTTGCAATATGAGAAAATATTTTCGACGTTCTAATTGCAATTCCAAACGAATTAACTCATTTATACATTAATAATAGAAATATATATTATATATATTAAGCTAGTGATTTAATTGATAAATATTTTTTAAAAAAATACTCTACACTCGTGCAAAATAAAACTCATATAAAAAATGACATTATGAACAAAATAAAATATAGTCTAAAGGAACTAACGGACTAGTGACCTAATGGTATTAGACCCCTAATTCTCAAACGGAGATAATGGATTTAAACCTCAATAAAAATAAAAAATAAAAAAAATTTGTTCTGAAGGAGTGAGAAAGACAAGGACAAAACCAATGATTTGGGTGCCTTTTCACAACTCCTTAATGCTCTTTTTGTTTCTTAAAAAATAAAAAACCCGTTATACTTTTATAAGAGTATAAATATTGATATATATATTTTATTATTTTACATTTGTAAATAACTTTTAATAAATAAAAGTAATTGTTCAAATTAAGATAAAAATATAAAATTACACCAAACGTTAAAAATTTACCAATAATACAAATGCGTAAAATAAATAAATGATAGACATGTAAAAAATAAAATAACAAATAAACATAGAATAAAAATAGAGTGAAGAAAATCCTGATCTAATATTGAGGTACCGAAAATGAACCGGGCTATGTATGGCCCGATCCATTGGGTTCAAAGCTTGGAAGGGTTATGTTTAAGAACAAATAAACATAGAATAAAAAAACAGACGGCCAGACAGGCCCAATGCTTGCTCAAACCATCTCCAGGCCCAATTTCTCATCACAATGAAGAAGTTCTCCTTTCATAACGGCACGAATAAAAGGCCCACGAAGGATAAGCCCAGAGGGGAAGGTTCTGAAAGAAGGTTCTAGAACAATTGTACATCTCTATAAATAGTAGAAAAAATGTGTACCAAGTCCTTAGTCTTCATCGCTTCGCCGATAAAGCGTGTAAATATGTGTAAGTAGTAGAATAATAAAATAAATTAAATAGGCTCAATAAATCACATAAATAGCCAAATTAAATAGAATAAATAGGCCGACATAAGTAAACCCAATAAAATAAAAATAAATAGGCCACTGATATAAAATAAAATAAGCCCAATATAAAACTTATGCAATAAAAATGTTTTAAAAACTTCTTAAATTCCATCAAATACAAATGGAAATTCAAACAGACCAATAATTTTTTTAAAATGAGATTCACATAATAGCATGTCTTTAATGTTTATTACTAAATTTGTATGAGCATTCAAATTTAAAAAGTGCCCAATTTATTTTTTTTACTTAAATACATGTCTAGTAAATTTGGTCACTTTAGCTGGATGTTTATTTTTATATTTATTAGATACTAAAGGCCCCAAATTCATTGAAAAAAAAAAAAAAAAAAAAAAAAAAAAAAAAAGATATTAAAGTCTCCCTTTATTTGTTTTTTTTTTATTTTTTTTTTATTTTTATAAATAAAACAGAGGACTTGCTTGTATAAATACCACCTGTACAAGGGTCATGAGCTCCACTACATGCATAAAAATTGTTAATGAAATTTGCTAAGATGGCCAAGTGTTCTAAGTGTTATGTACATCTTGTTCATTGTCCTTGTTTTCTCAGATTTGTTCTATTGTTATTCTCATATATATATATACATATATATATATATACATATATATAATCTATATATATATGTATATATATATATGTATATATATATATATATGTATAAAATTTTCTCAATTCAGATGATCAAGTTGAATTAATGTACTGATTTAATTTCAAACAAGAGATGGAGGGGCATGTGCCCTGCACAGTTACTTTTTGATTAACAAAAAACTGTAATGACAAATAAATATCCGTTAAATAAAAACATGTAACAAAGTGAATGTACTAAATTATTTACAACTAAGTTAATATCATGTGAGGACCACTGTAAATATATTTATTGGTTAATTTTATACTATATATTTTATTAAAAATTATGTTGAAGAGTTATTCTCATTTTTGTTACTTTCTCTCTCCACTCTCTCTCTATATCAGAACATTCTCTCGACCTAAATATGTTCTTCGACCAATTTTCTCTCACATCCGACTCTATATATACATCTCTATATATACATATCAAGAGGGAAGACTGAAAATTAGATTTTTAAATTAGGAGGACTGAAAAATATTAGTCGGTACAGGAACATAAGAGTTCAATAAGAATACAGATGGTTAGATAACCCAATGTAGTATATGAAAAATGACTTATAAAAACTTTTTTGGTAAATTATTTTCAATCATTTGAGGGTAAAATGATTTATGTAAAAAATAATTTCCTAACTTCAGAGTCTCCCAAACACTCGAAAATGTGGAAAATGATTTTCAAAAAATATTTTATACGGAGCCTAAATACCAATTTTTTTTCTAAAAAAAAAAAATATATAAACAGCAATACTGAGTTTGGACCAGGCACAAAGTGATCCATTAATAAGTCGAAGTTGAAAATAATAAAGAATTGCATTAAATGAAAGTTCCATGGAAATGAATATATATAAAGGGCGGGATTGGTTTGCATTTTATTTCTGTCGGGTATTATAATTAGTGAAGAGTGAAAAAATGCATTAGATAAAATATGTTTTATTTTCTATAGTGCTGAAACAAAATATGATATTTGAACAAGTACCGTAACAATACCAATAAACATATATATATATATATATTTAAACTTACAACACTTTTTTATTTTATTTTATAAAACATGTTTTTATATTTTTACTTTCAAAATATTTATAACAAATAAATACTACCAAACATATACTTTTAATTACTATTCAAAATACTATATAATAAATCACTTATTTTGTTTTGAATTAAAACAAAAATAAAGAAATATATTGCATTCCAAACATGCTCAAAATTAACTATAAACTAGATATATCAATGACAACTTCAAAGAGTGAGAAACAAACATTAAGCTATCATTTTTAAACGCCACTAATTGCAAAAATGATTATTTTTTTAATTTTATTTTGTTTTTCTTGTTTTTTGTGCTGATGGGAATTTACAATGGAGGGGCATGACCCCAAACAACGGGCAATTACCCAAAACAAGAAGGAGCCCAATAAAGAAAATTGGACTCAAACAAAACAAAGGCCCAAAGGAAAGAATTATTAAAAGACTAAGTCCAAATATTGTGACTGAACCTTGTAATTATGTTGAAGAGTTATTCTCATTTTTGTTACTTTCTCTCTCCACTCTCTCTCTCTATATCAGAACATTCTCTCGACCTAAATATGTTCTTCGACCAATTTTCTCTCACATCCGATTCTATATATACATCTCTATATATACATATCAAGAGGGAAGACTGAAAATTAGATTTTTAAATTGGGAGGATTGAAAAATATTAGTTGTTACAGGAACATAAGAGTTCAATAAAAATACAGATGGTTAGATAACCCAATGTAGTATATGAAAAATGACTTATAAAAACTTTTTTGGTAAATTATTTTCAATCATTTGAGGGTAAAATGATTTACGTAAAAAATAATTTCCTAACTTCAGAGTCTCCCAAACACTCGAAAATGTGGAAAATGATTTTCAAAAAATATTTTATACGGAGCCTAAATACCAATTTTTTTTCTAAAAAAAAAAAAAAATTAAACAGCAATACTGAGTTTGGACCAGGCACAAAGTGATCCATTAATAAGTCGAAGTTGAAAATAATAAAGAATTGCATTAAATGAAAGTTTCATGGAAATGAATATATATAAAGGGCGGGATTGGTTTGCATTTTATTTCTGTCGGGTACTATAATTAGTGAAGAGTGAAAAAATGCATTAGATAAAATATGTTTTATTTTCTATAGTGCTGAAACAAAATATGATATTTGAACGAGTACCGTAACAATACCAATAAACATATATATATATATATATATATATATATATATATATATATATAAACTTACAACACTTTTTTATTTTATTTTATAAAACATGTTTTTATATTTTTGCTTTCAAAATATTTATAACAAATAAATACTACCAAACATATACTTTTAATTACTATTCAAAATACTATATAATAAATCACTTATTTTGTTTCGAATTAAAACAAAAATAAAGAAATATATTGCATTCCAAACATGCTCAAAATTAACTATAAACTAGATATATCAATGACAACTTCAAAGAGTGAGAAACAAACATTAAGCTATCATTTTTAAACGCCACTAATTACAAAAATGATTATTTTTTTAATTTTATTTTGTTTTTCTTGTGTTTTTGTGCTGATGGGAATTTACAATGGAGGGGCATGACCCCAAACAACGGGCAATTACCCAAAACAAGAAGGAGCCCAATAAAGAAAATTGGACTCAAACAAAACAAAGGCCCAAAGGAAAGAATTATTAAAAGACTAAGTCCAAATATTGTGACTGAACCTTGTAATTACAAATATGTTTTGGGGGAAACCAAAAATGATAAAACAAAAATTTCAATTCGAAATACAAACAAACCAATAAATATTTTCAAAGGGGATTCTCGTAATATCATTATCATTCTTACTTTTATCATCTATGAAGGGAGTCAGCTACAAAAATATCATTATTTGTATAATGTTTATTATTTACGTTTTTACTTTAAAAAGAATTTCTATTAAATTACTTTTCTAAATGAGTAATTGGGGATCTCACTGCTATCAAATTGAAAAAGTAATCAAGTTATTAAATTTTTTTTTTTTGACTTAAATACATGGCAAGTATAGTAAATTGGTTCACTTTAGCTGGTTGTTTCTTTATATATTTATTAGATATTAAAGGCCCCTGATTCATTTGAAAAAAAAAAAAAAAAAAAAAGCCTCACCTATTTTGTTTTGTTTTGTTCTTTTTTTCAAAATCAAACAGAGATCTTTGTTGTATAAATACCAACTATACAAGGGTCAGTAGCTCTACTAGCATTTGATAAAGACGGCTAAATTTTCTTACTTCAATATCTTGCTCATTGTTCTTGTTTTCTCAGGTTTGTTAGTTTATTCTTATAGCATGTATACATTTAAATCTATTTTTGTGAATATGTGTGTGTGTGTGCATATATATATAATATTTTAAATTTATATAACAAATTTGAATTAATGTACTCTTTTTTTTTTTCAATTAGCGATGGCCTCCCAGGGGGTTGCAAAAAACCCGAAAAAATGTATATTTAAACTTAGCGATGGTTGTGATCGTGAAGCTTGTCAGCTGGATTGCTTTCTAGGATTCAGGGGACATTCAGTTTGCAGTGAAGATCTTGGTAGTTGTTATTGCGTCTTCCCATGCCAGAATTGTACGGTCTAAAATAAAGTTTAATGTATCTTTTTATGCTATAATTAATAAGATCGCAGTGACCATTTTCCTTTGATAATGTTGAACTTTTTAATTTTTTTTTTTTTTTTTAATGTACTTACATAAAATAATTCTCTCCAAAATTTTAAACAATATATAGAGAGGCTACTACACGTTATACTTTTTGGCTAATAAAAATTATAATGACAAACAAGTATCCGCCAAATAAAAACATGTCAAATTAATTCGAAACTTAAACAAACATGTCAAACTAATTCAAAAATAAAAGAAGTGTTCTTCTTGTAAACCCAAGTCATCCCATTTTTTTTCCTTTTTTTAAACCAGGTGAATATATTTATTGGTTAATTTTATTAGACCAATTATGTGAATAAATTTTTTTGTGTGCCGAATAACACATGGTTTGGGCCAATTTCGTCTTAACAAGCAATAAATTTATCCCTGCTTTTGAAAATATAAAATAACTGCATTAAAGAAAATGCAAAAAGAAGCATCAATTTATCTTATTTTTAGACACCACTAATTGCAAAAAAAATATATATATATTATTATTATTTTACATTTTAATATTGTACTTTTTTTTAGAAGTGTCGCATTTTTTTTATAAGTATAATTAAAATTCTTCATAGCTCAGCAGTTGAGTTGCTTTTTGTTGTCTTTGGGAGTTTAATTTGGCGCCTTCCCACCTCAAACTTCTAATTTAATATTTTTATCCTGAAAAAAAAAAAAAAAAATTCTCTCTTATGATAATTTTTTTTTTTTCACATGTGGGAAATAAATTAATTAAATAAGATTCAAGTTATTATTGACATACTGCTTTATTGCCATGGTACTGCCAGATTTTGTTAACTATAAATTCAGTCTCAAGTACGCCATAGAAGAAACTAGTAAATTAATTAATTAAATAAACTAGTAACTTTAGGTTATCTTTTGGACTAAACAAAATTGGTAAAACCAAAATAATGTTATGGATATTTTATATGATTTTATAATTTTACACTTTTAAATAACTTTGAATAAATAAAAGTAATTTTATAGATTGAGATGAAAATAAAAAATTACACCAAAATGTTAATAATTCACCAATAATAAACAGTATTCAATGAAGAAAATTCTTGCTTGATTTAGAGAGGCATGTGCAAGCACATTCAACCCCAAGTCTCTAGCAAACGTCACCAATGAGCATGTTGACAGAAAGAGTGTGTACCAATCAAGCTTTCATCCTATAAATTTTTATTTAGCTCGAAATTACATAATCTCGATCAATCACAACTCCACACGTAAATTAGTGTGTTTATTTTATTCAATTTTTTATTTTCGTATTGAGTTATGATTGGCTTGAATCATATAATTTTGGATCATATAATGATTTCTTCGTTCATAAAACATGTAAAATACATGGAACCATTCTAAGAATAAAGAAGTGTACAAAACCCGAAGGCTTGTAACTGCCAAATTAAATAGGCTCAATAAATCAAATATTAGTTTATTTAAATTAAACAAATAGGCAGAGCAGACATAAATAGACCCAATAAAATAAAAATAAATAGGCCACTAACATAAAAGTAAATTGGTTCAAGTCTCAAATTTTACAAAATGGAAATTTAGCCCAGTGGATATTTGCTCAACCTCCAAAATGAATAACTTGATGGTTAAAATTCACGTACTGATAAATAAGTGCTTGAGTTTCTTGTCAAGAAAAAAAAAAAAAAGTGAAACTTTCTCAAATTTACAACAAATACAAATGGAAATTCAAACAAACCAATAAACATTTCTGAAACATAAAGAAATATATTAAAGACTCCCCTTATTTTTTTATTTAATTTTTTTGAGGCCTTCATTGTATAAACACCACCTGTGCATGGGTCATTAGTTCCACTACATGCATAAAAACTCTAACTGGAGTTTGTTAAAGATGGCAATCACTTTTGTTTCGTGTTTTTTTGTAGCAAAGCAAAATACGGAAACGTGTTTGTTAACGTTTGTTGAGATTTGAATAGTACCAAAATATTTTTTAGAAAAGAGGCCAAAACTAATTGATGTTTCCAGTTACTTCCGCACTGTAGCAAAAAGTATTGTAGTGATGAACAGTCTTTTAATTTTTGTTGGCATATTGCTTTATTAGGCGGATTTTAGAAACTAAAATTACAGTCTCAAAAACTCACAAGTAGGCAATATAGGAAACTAGTTTGGGCCCCCCCTAAAAAAAAGGTTGGACATGTTTTGGGGTAAAAAGAAAAAAGATAAAACCAAAATACAAACGAAAATTCAAACAAACCAATAAATATTTCAAACGCAATTCATATAATATCATCACCATGGAAATTCAAACTAACCATGACAATAAATATATTCAGATGGGATTTACATAATAATATTATGATTATCATCATCATTATTTTTACTTCATTGTATTGAATGCGATCTGTCTGTCATATGAATATAATCCCTTTAATGCTTATTACTTATTTAGTATTAGCATTGTGAGGCCTAGTACATTTTTTACTTTAAAAAGAAATTTCTATTAAATTTCTATTCTAAATAAGTAATTTGGTCAACTCACTAGCATCAAATAAAAAAAGTGCTCAAGTTTTTTTTGACTCAAATACAGGGCAAGTAAATTGGTCCACTTTAGCTGGATGCTTATTTATATATTTATTAGATATTAAAGGCCCTTCATAAAAAATACCCTTATTTGTTTTTGTTTTTTATTTTTCTTTTAAAAATCCAATAGAGGCCTTCCTCGTATAAATACCACCTGTTCAAGGGTCATTAGCTCCACTGCATCCAGAAAATTTGTTACTGGCATTTCCTAAAGATGGCTAAGCTGTCTTACTTCCGTGTCTTGCTCGTTGTCCTTTTTTTCTCAGGTTTGTTATTACAGTCTATACATTTACATCTACTTTTGTGATTGAGATCATAATCTTCTGTTTCCGTTTTGTTTTATATATATATCATTGATTGGCCGTATCGTTTAATACGCGACTATTTTTCAAATTTAATATATGATTCTTATTGACCAATTTATATTAATTTTGTACAAGTCCATTATACTGCAACCGTGACTAATACTACGAACCATGATATATATACACACACAGGCACGACTTATGTGGTGCGCAGTTGGAGCAGCCGCCCCAACTGATATATTTTTTATTTGCATTATGTACCTATAAATTTTGTGAAAATTTGAAAATTATCCACTGAAACTATGAAAAACTTAATGGTGCCCCTTTCAACAAAATTTATGGTACATTAATTCACTGTGTGTGTGTCTAATGTTTTCAATTTATATGATCAATTTGAATTAAAGTACTTAAATTTTTTTTTTTTTTAACAGTCTCTCAAGCGGTTCCAAATATCCCAAAACTATGTGCAGAAGTGTTGAATCCTAGTGGCTGTGATATTAAAAGTTGTCAGCAGTCGTGCTCAACAAAATTCAAGGGGGGAAATGCAATTTGCACATTCTCGCCTTCTACTTGCCTTTGCGCCTATCCGTGTAATTGTGAATGAGTACTTTGTTTTTTTTTTTTTTTTTTTTTTTTTTTTTTGGGACTCCATCTAAATAAAGCTTGATGTATCTTTTCATGCTATATAATTAATAAAATCATAGTGATCATTCTCTTTGATAATATTGAATTGTTCATTTAATTTTAGAACTTTCGAAAATTACTTTTTTCTCCAAAATTTCAAACAAGAGATATAGGAGCTCTGTGCCTTATCACATCAAATTTCTTACAAATAAGAATTGTGAAATTTTATCCACCTAGGGTCATCCAATTCCTTAAAAAAAAAAAAATCTTATCAAAAAGAGAAATTATATATTAATGAGATGATATATTCTTATCAAACGAGCGTACAAGTACTGTGTGTTTCGAATAAATTAATATACATGTGTGTGTGTGTGTGTGTATGTTTGTATGTATGTTTGTATGTATATGAAAGAAAATATCATATGAGGAGACCCATCCACCACCCATGTTGTGGTGGGTCTCATCCCCTAAATGTGTCTATCAGCTTAGGCCAATTTTAATCCATAAATTACAAGCTTCTTTTGTTAATCAGAGTGGCATTACTGACCTTGGACCAGATGCAAATTAATAAGCAGAAGTTGTATAGGACTTCTAAAAATTATAAAGAGTTGGGCCATTTTGCATCTCATACGTTTGTTTAAATGTAAAATATTTTTTAATAAATATTTTTTACTTTTTGGTGTTTTATTGTTGTAAAATATTAATGAAGGCAAAAAATTATAAATTTTTGATAATTTATTTTACACGCAATACTCGATGGACTTGATTTCAATTTCGACGTAAATCTTCGTCAAATACCGAGAAAGTAAAAATAAAAATATATATTTTACCTAAAAAAGGAAAATATTTTTCTACTTCAAAACAAATTGAGCCTAAATGAAAGTGATAAAATAGTATGGTTAGAAAATGAAAAATGAAAAGAGTTTGATTGGTTTTTATAACCTACTCATTGAATTAAACACTTTAAAAAGAGCGGCTATATCTTATGAATTACTATTATGTTAAAGTATTTGTTGGACATTATTTATTATATTTTTGTTGGACATTGCTCTTTTTTCTTTTTCTTTTTTTATTTTATTTTTTTTTTTATCTTTTCTTTTGTTGGATATTCTTATTGGAGTCGCAAGTTAAACAATTCGGGCATTGTAACACTATTCATAATATAAAACTAACTATAAAGTATAAAGTAGATAAATGATAACTTCAAAAAAAAAGTTAAAAGAGTATAAACGTGTTAAACTTTTCAATTCGAATACGACACAATTAATTAAATAGATTAATTATATCAATCTGTTTATGATCCAAAATCAATCAAGGTCAATTCAAACCCGCTTAGTTTGTGTCCGGTTCAAGTTCTATTACAATATGATCTCTATTTATAGATTTTGCTACAAACATGTAATTTAAGGAAGTAAAGGGTCCTCTTATTAATTAATGATACTGGATAATAAAACATTCCAAATGTCCTGATCAGAAATATATGGTCTCTACATGAACAACATTTCACATTACAATAAAAGGAAACTGAAAATCCAGAAATTTTTTAATCTTTACAAGAAAAAAAAAAAAAAATTTGGTAAATTACACATATCTACCCTGAGATTTGAACAAATCTCACATGGGTGGATCGTTTGAGATTTATTATTCTGACCTCTTTTAAAACTATAAAAAGTCAATTATACCCGTATATGTAATATATTTTTATAATATAAAATATATTATAAAGCCTTAACAAAATCTATTATTCTATCTTATTCTCTTATTATTTTCTCTCTCCTCTCCACCACCGTTACCCTCTTCTAAAAAAAAATCTTGTAAAAAAAAAAAATGAGTGTAAGGGTAACTTGGTCATTTTATGAAATTTTTTTACCAGTTTTGATGGAGAGGGGGGTTGTTGAGCATACACCCAAATCTCAAGATAGGTCAAAGCAATAAATTTTAAACACTCTACTTGTGTGAGATTTGTCCGCGCCTCAACCGAAATTAGTATAAGTTACCCAAAAAAAACTTTCAAGAACACGTAAAATATGTCAAGGTCATAACAACACTCATCCATCAAACAGCAACAACACAAAAATAGAAATAACACCAAGGCTCCTTTGTTTCTACGTAAAATGTTCTTTTTGGTAAATATTTTTTTCAGATTAAATATTCTTTTATTTTTACTTTGTCGGTGTTTGGCAAAGGTGTACGTCGAGGTTGAGGTCGAGTCTATCGAGCGAGATGTGTAAATATTTTTTTTCTTTGTAAATATTTTACGACAACCAAATAACAGAAAATAAAAAAATATTTTTTGAAAAATATTTTACGTCCAAACAAACTGAACCCAAATATTTAAAACTTAATAATAATACAAAAGTGTAAAATAAATAAATGATAGACATCATAAAAAATAAAATAACAAATAAACATAGAGTAAAGAAAATCATAGCCTGATGGGAATGGAAAGCAGCACGTTTAAATCAAGTCTTCAGCCAAATGATCCCCACGAGCACGATCACGGAAAGAGTGTGTACCAAGTCTTCATCTATTCACTAATAAAGCATGTAAATATATGTAAATATTAGAAGAATAAAAGAAAGTAAGTAGGCTCCATAAATCACATAAATAGCCAAATTAAATAGAATAAATAGGCCGACATAAGTAAACCCAATAAAACAAAAATAAATAGGCCACTGATATAAAAATAGATAAGCCCAATATAAAACTTATGCAATAAAGATGTTTTAAAAACTTCTTTAAGTTTCCAACAAATACAAATGGAAATTCAAACAAACCAATAAATATTTTTAAATGGGATTGAAATTATAGCATGACTTTAGGTGGATGTTTATTTTTATATTTATTAGATATTAAAGGCCCCTAATTCATTAATATATATATATATATATATATATATTAAAGTTTATATATATATATGGTATTTATACAGGAAAGGCCTATGTTAGTAGAGGGAAATATATATTAAAGTTTCCCTCTGCTAACAGAGGCCTTTCCTGTATAAATATCACATGTACAAGGGTCATTATCTCCACCACATGCATAAGATGGCTAAGTTTTCTTTCTGTTATGTCTTGCTCATTGTCCTTGTTTTGTCAGGTTTGTTGTATTAATTGTCTATCCTCTCATAGCTTGCATATATTTAAATCTATTTTTGTGATTGGCATTATAGTCTAAAACATACCAGTTGACATGCTTCAATGTTACAACTATTGGGGTTCAACACAATGTCACATATTTTTGTATCTTCTGCAACCACTTGAGAGACCGATGCTAAAATTAAAAAATAAAATAAAATTTTTAATCTTAGCATCGGTCTCTTAAGTGGTTGCAGAAGATCCAAAAACATGTAATGTTGAACCCAAATAGTTGTGATATTGAAACTTGTAAACTAGTGTATTTTAAAATTTACAACGCCGTGCACGCGGTAGTAAAAATCTTGCATGTTGCATTTGCAACCATCCTTGTACTTGATTATCCTTTTTTTAATTTATTTTTTTCCCGTCTAAATAAAGCTTGATGTATTTTGCAATTAGTGGTGTTTAAGTAGCAATATGAATTGCATAAAACAAAAGTGCTATGGAAATGAATATATATAAAGGTTGGTTTGCTATGCGTTTTGTTTTGTGGTGGTTTCTGTTTTTGTTGGGTGAGTCATGATTGAACAATGAAAAAATTATATTCGACAAAAAAATGCTTTGTTTTGTAAAGTAATAAAACAAAATTTAGAGTTTTTACATAATTCTGCACTGTGACAACGGATACTAATGATAAACAATACCAAAATATATATTTTTAAAACTTACAACATAATTTTTATCAAACATATTTTTATATTTTTATTTCAAATTTTTTTTGCAATAAATAAACATTACCAAACAGACATTACCAAACATACTTTCTATTATTATTCAAAATACCATACAACAAAGTAATTATTTTGTTTCGAATTAAAACAAAAATGCAAATACCAAACATGCACAAAATCTAGAAATTATATATATATAAACAACAACTTCAAAGAGTGAGAAACAAGCATTAACCTATCATTTTTAAACAGCACTAATTGCAAAAATAATTATTTTACATTTTATTATTGACCATATTTCCTTATAGTAATTAAGTAAGCCTTTCTTTTTTTCTTTTTTTTTTTACTCTTTTGGTTTTCTTCAATGGAAAGAATTTCATAGATAGTAAATATATCAAGTACAAACTTTATCTACAATTTCTATGAAGAAAATAAAGACCCAAAATCTACATGGAGGTTTTGTTTGTTTTTTTGTTTTGTTTTGTTTTTCTTGTTTTTTGTGCGGATTGGAATTTACAATGGAGGAGCATGAGCCCAAACAACGGGCAATAACCCAGAACAAGAAGAAGCACAATAGAGAAAATTGGACTCAAACAAAACAAAAGCCCAAAGGAAAGAATTATTAAAAGACAAAGGCTAGTGCCAAATCAAATTGGATAAGAATAACAGCGATTATTTGTCCCACGTCGTATTCGAATGAAAAAGTAATTAGATTTTCACCCGAGTAAATAGGGTGAAATTTTGATCACTAAAATAAAAAAATTCCCCGAGTTTAATTTAAACAGTAGTCAAACTGTTATGATTAATTTACTCCACGATAAAAGGTTAAAAAAAAGAAAAAAATTCAAAATGTATCGTGATAAATAAATATATGCGTTTCAATTTAGTTGATAATGTTGCCATAAACTTGAAAGTTGAGACATATCAAAACAAGGTTATATATACACAGATATGTATTTTTCTAAAGCCTAACATTCAAATTTTTTTTTGCCATATTGCTTTTTTGTCATGTTACTGGCAGCTTTTAGAACTAAAAAATAGAGTCTCAAGTAGACAATAGAAGAAACTTTGGAACCGGGGAAATAGTTTTTTATTTTCAAAAAATTAAAAATAAAAAATTAAATTCTGCTTGGTTTAGTTTTTTAAAAATCATTTTCTGAATATTCGGTTATAAAAATGTCTGTTTTCGAAAAATTATAAAAGATTATTTCTAAACAATTTTCTATTTTCTTATAAAGCAAACCCTTCCATTACCAAAAAAGCGTTAGATTGTATTGTGTGACTGATTTAGAAACTATTACAAATCTGTTTTGGGGATAAAACAAAAAATACAAGAGGAAATTCAAACAAACCAGAAAAAATTTTCAAACCGTATTCACATAATATTATCACGATGGAAATTCAAAGGAATCAATACAAAAATTTAAACGGGATTCACATAGTAAGCAACTAAACCGCTTCTCAAACAAAAGCAAAAACGATTCCATCGGAGATTACTTGTAGCTTGAATACACATTATACATCTGAAATGTCCCACTACAAAAGTCAAAGCATCTGCACGCATGTAAGGATTTCAAATAGAGACGAAGCATCGTTTAGTTAGATGGAATCAGGTAGAAAAAAAAAAGGAAAGAAAAATTTCCTCAAAAACTTTTCTCATGCAAAACACACGAAAATAATCTCATATTGTTTTATTTAACTTTCTTATTTTACTCAACAAGTGTATAAGAACTTTTTCCTTATTTTAATGATTTTCAAAGAGAATTTGATTTTCTTATTTTACTCAACAACTGAATCATGTATAATAATTTTTTTCTTATTTTAATGAGTTTTAAAGAGACAAATTCTCTAACTTTATTCTCCTAGACTTCTAAAAGCCAAGTTCTCTCTCAACATATTCTATTGCAACAATATTTGGACCATTTTTGGTTCCAAATATATGCATTGTATCTAATATATATAGATATTCATATACCTTTATATATACCCAGTTTTTGCTCATTTTGTGTTCTCGTTGAAAGTCCACTTAGTCCAGAACTTTTTTTTTTAAAAGCTTCCGTGTTTCTCTTAAATTAATAATTAGTTCTACTTGTACCTAAAAGAAAATTTATAAAGTCTTATTTTAATTTAAACAATAGAAATAAAAAAATTATATTATTATATTATTAAATTTAATAATTTATTATTTTACAAATTAATTGTTAAAAATAGACATCATCAAACACAAATTTATTTAATTTTTTTAGTATTTAAAATTATATGGGTAATTTTGGTATGTACAATCACTTTTATGCTATACAAACTAACAAACAAATATTTTCTTACAATTTTCTTGAATAAATATTCCTAATAACAAAATGCATGCTAGAAAATAACTTTTTTTTCGTTCACTTAACATTTCTTTCATTTCATTTCTTTCCTAACCCATCTAACCAAACTGAATCATAATATCATTATCATCTTTGTCTTTATCCTATATGAAAGCGCGATCATTCATGTAAATTTCATCTCTTTAATGATTATTACTTATTTTGTATTAGCATTGTAACCCATTGTTTGGTCTATTACATTTTTTACTTTAAAAAGAATTTCTATTAAATTTCTTTTCTAAATGAGTAGTTGGTGATCTCACTGCTATCAAATAGAAAATCATGGCGCTGGATGTTTATTTTTATATTTATTAGATAATAAAGGCCCCTGATTCATTTGGAGAAAATAAGGCCCACCAATTTTGTTTTTGTTTTTCTTCAAAATTAAACAGAGGCCTTTGTGGTATAAATACCACCTGTACAAGTGTCATTGTTACTAGCATTTGCTAAAGATGGCTAAATTTTCCTACTTCTATGTCTTGCTCATTGTTCTTGTTTTCTCAGGTTTGTTAGTTTATTCTTATAGCATGTGTACATTTAAATCTATTTTTGTGATTTACATCATATATATATATAATATTTTAAATTTATATAATATATTTGAATTAATGTACTCTTTTTTCTTTTCTTTTTTTTCCAATTTTAGTGGCAGTCTCTCCGGTGGTTGCAAAAAACCAAAAAAAATGTATATTTAAGTTGAGCTCCCATGGTTGTGATCGAGAAGGTTGTCAGCTGATTTGCTTTAAACTATTCAGGGGAAACGCAGTTTGCACTCAAGATCTTGGTAGTTGCCTTTGCATCTACCCATGTCGGAATTGTGCTTGATTACCCTTTTTTTTTTCTTTTTCTTTTTTTTTTTTTTCGTCTAAAATAAATTTGATGTATCTTTTCATGATATATAGAAGTAATTAATAAGATCATGGTGATCATTTTCCTTAGATAATGTTGAATTGTATTTGTTTCTTTAATGTACTTTCAGAAAATAATTCTCTCTAAAATTTCAAACAATACATAGAGAGGCTATGCGCCCTACACCGTATACTTTTTGGCTAACAAAAAAATATATTGACAATCGAATATGGACTCATGAGAGAACCGTGTGAATATGTTTATCGGTTAATTTTATTTAAGAATAATTTTTTTGGTATGTTGCATAAGAAATAGGTTTCGGCGAATTTCTTCTTAAATAGCAATAAATTTATTCCTACTTTTGAAAATGACAAAAAGAAGCATCAATTTATCTTAAATATATTTACGCATCGGCTTTTGATTGGCTAGAATCAAATAGTTCCGAAACACGGAATAATTTCACAATCCCTAAAACATTTAAATGTGTGGAGCTAGTCCAACAACCAACGAGTGTGCAAACATAAAGGCTTATAAATGCCAAATTAAATAGGCTCAGTAAATCAAATATTAGTCAAATTAAATAGAATAAATATGAGTATCTTCTCCATCTTCCAAAATGGATGATGATGGTTAAAGTTTTCACACGGGCAAATAAGTGCTTGAATTTCTTGCTAAGAAAAAGTAAATAAAAAATAGAACTTCTCAAATTTCCAACAAATACAAATGAAAATTCAAACAAATCAATAAACATTTCAAAAAAAGAAAGAAAGATATTAAACACTCCCCTTATTTATTTATTTAAGTTTTTTCAGAAACAACAGAGGCCTTCATTTGTCTAAACACCACCTGTGCAAGGGTCAATAGCTCCACTAGATGCAAAAAACTGTTACTGGAATTTGTTAAAGATGGCTATGCCCCCGTTTGGCAATCACTTCTACTTCTTGTTTTTTTGTTTTTGATACTATACTGTAGTAAAGTAAAACACCGAGGCGTGTTTATTAATGTTTATTGGGATTTGAATAGTAGCGAAATATTTCTTAAAAAGAGGCCAAAACTAATTGGTAATTACAGTTGCTTCCGCACGATAACAAAAGTATTGTAGCTTGATGAACAGTATTTTTTTAAAAAAAAAACCCTCTGAAATGGCGCTTTTAACTAACCATTTTATTTTTCGAATTTACAATACTTTTTTACCAAACTGTATTTATGGTTTTGCTTTTAAAAATATTGTAACAAATATGCATTCAACACATGAACACAAACATTACTTCTACTTGGATCAAAATAAAAACACAAAGTAAGTGGGATTGCATATCTTGCTCATTGTCCTTTGCTTTATTGCCATGATACTGGCAGATTTTAGAAACTAGAATTACAGTCTCAAACTCACAAGTAGGCAATATAGGAAACTTTTGTACTGAACCTGATAACTATTAGGATTTGTTTTGGGGTGAAAAGGAAAAAGATAAAACCAAAATACAAATGGAAATTCAAACAAACCAATAAATATTTTCAAATGGGATTCATATAATATCATCACCATGAAAATTCAAACTAACCATGTCAATAAATATTTTCAGACGAGATTCACATAATAATATCATCGTCGTCATCTTTACTTTTATTGTGTATAAATGGACTCAGCCACATGAATATAATTCCTTCAATGTTTCTTACTTATTTTGTATTAGCATTGTTTGGTCTATTGCATTTTTTTACTTAAAAAAAGAATTTTTTTTTTTATTTATTAAATTCCTCTTCTGAATGAGCAGTTGGCAATCTCCTACCACCCAAAAAAAAAAAAAGTGCTCAATTTTTTATTTTTTATTTTGACTCAAATACATGCAATTAAATTGGTTCACTTTAGCTGGATGCTTATTTATATATTTATTAGATATTAAAGGCCCTTGATTCATTGGAAAAATTACCCTTATTTGTTTTTGTTTTTTATTTTTCAGAATAAAACAGAGGCCTTGTATAAATACCACCTGTACAAGGGTCATTAGTTCCACTGCATCCAGAAAATTTGTTACCGGCATTTCTTAAAGATGGTTAAGTTTTCTTACTTCTATGTCTCGCTCATTGTCATTGTTTTCTCAGGTTTGTTAGTTTATTGTTACAACATATATACATTTAAATCTACTTTTGTGATTGACATCATAGTCTTGGTTTTCTGTTTTGTTTTATATATATAGGCACCAACTTATGTGATGCGGGGAAGAAATTATTCATTACAATTGTTGCAACGATGACATGATGTTATAAACGGGATACAAAAACTCCATCAAAGCATATATATAAGCTTTTTGGTTCTATTGTAGGTTCACCTTACTTTAGTGAAGTGTGTGTACATGTTCGTTGCACCACGTCATCGTTGTAACAATTGTAATGAATAATTTCTCAGTATGCAATGGGAGCAGCAGCCCCACTGATATTTTTTTTATTTGCATTATATATTTATAAATATTGTGAAATTTTCAACAAAATTTATGGTCAGTCAATGTGTGTGTGTGTGCATATAATGTTTTCAATTTATATGATCAATTTGAATTAAAGTACTTAATTTTTTAGTTTCTTTTTCAATTTTAGCAACAATCTCTCAAGCGATTCCAGATATTCTCAAAACAATGTGTAGAAGTGTTGAACTCTAGTGGATGTGATATTAAAAGTTGTCACCGGGCGTGCTCTACAAAATTCAAGGGGGGAAATGCGGTTTGCACATTCTCGCCTTCTACTTGCCTTTGCATCCATCCGTGTAATTGTGAATGAGTACTTTTTATTTATTTATTTGGGGACTCTATCTAAATAAAGCTTGATGCATCTTTTTTTCAAAATATAATTAATAATATCATAGTCACCATTTGCTTTGATAATATTGAATTGTTTTTTCTTTTAGTACCTCCTAAAAATAAATTTTTCAAGATAGAGGCGCCATGTGCTTTTCATATCAAATTTCTTACAAGTAAAAATTGTGATGTTTTGATCACCAAGAGTCATCCAATTTTTTTTAAAATTTTTTTTATTAAAAAGAGAAATTATATATTAATAAGGTGATATATTCTTATCAAATGAACAAATTGAATGTGGGAGCAATGTGTATTTCTTACCAAATAAATATATTTATCTGCCAATCTTTATTGGGCTCTCTCTTAATAATTCTTTATAAGTCGAATAGGCCTTAAACCAGAGGTGGGGCTCACCATATTGGGGTGCCTCCCGTCCCCTAAATGTGTCTGTCAGCTTGGGCCAATTTTAATCTAAATTACAAACTTCTTCTGTTAATCTGAGTACAATTAATTTCTCTTATTGTTGGACATTGCTTTTTTTCTTTTTCTTTTTTTTGTTCGATATTCCTTATTGGAGTCGCAAGAAAAATAATTTGTAACATTATTACTCATAGTATATATAAAATTAACTATGAAGTATAAAGTAGATAAATGATAGCATATATTCTCGAAGTCATAGTTTTATATAATTAAGGGCAAATTATAAAAAACTCCCTTCGATTTTTACTCATTTGCAAAAAATTCTCTTATGAATATCTTTAACAATTAATCCCCCTCAATTATTATGCGGGGGTCATTTTAACTAACATTTGTTAAAATGATTGTGGGATAAAATTTTGGAACGAAAGTATTCTTAAAATCAAAACAATACATTAGTATTACTAAAGTACCCACCACTCACTTTATTTTTATGTTTTTAACTGCATAAAACACTAAAACAATACCTTTTATTATGAAACGAGGCCTTTGATTTTTTCTTTCGAAATGTTCTTGCATTTGAAATATATATAGTAATATGGTAGTTATTTATCAAATGTCAACTTAAATTGATTTGGTGAAAAAAAAAAAAAAAAACAAACAAACAAACTTGTACCATGATTTTTTATAAAATTTATAAGATTCTTAAATTTGATTTATCTCACACACACAGATATATATATATATATAGTCTTGTTCAGTTGCTCCCTGGTATGTAGGGAGCAATATACGCGACTTCAATTTCAGTCGTTGGATTTCATTCAATGAATGAAATTGAAAACAACTATATTAGTTGTTTTTGGTTTTTTATAGTTTTTTAGGACTCCAAAACTACTCAATTTAAACTTATAATAAGGAGGTATTAATAAAAAAAAAATTAAACAAATAATTCCACTAACATCATTTCGATACAGAAGAGTGAGAGTAGTAGAGTCTTTCTAAGAATTATTTTATACCATCAGTTGTGATGATAACTCCCAAATTTTTTTATCTTCTTTTATTTTTAATATTAGTTAGGGAAAAAAAACCTCAACAATTGGAGAAACAAATTAATTACCCGAGAATACGAACTAAAAAAAATGTCTCCCATGTGAAGTTATTCATAGTCATGCATCGAGAAAGGAGAATGTTGAGTGAGATACTAACCTCTGCAAGAAATTTACTCAAGTATGCAGTAACAAAACTTGCACTGTTTGAAGATAAACTTTTTCCCTATAACATGAATATAGAGAAATTAAAGAGCTAGAAAAAAAAAAAAAAAAAAAAATATGTAAGTTTTCTGTCAAAAATTTTGTACGGAGAATTTTTTTTTTCTTTTTTCCCCGTAATAAAAGGACTCCACGATTTTTGTGGAATTATTTGTTTAATTTTTTCATTATTAATACCTCCGTATTATAAAGTATTTAATTTTATTTAAAACACTCAGGGTCTGGAGTCTTAAAAAATCAAAAATAACTAATATAGTTGTTTTCAATTTCAGTCATTTATTTTCTAGAAAAAGTGTTTATTATGACATAAAATTTGATTAATTTCGACATCATAATCCTTAATTCCAATACTTTTTAATTAAATTGTGATATGCTACTCACACACACACACACACACACATATGAGATGATGATATGATTTTGCCACATAGTTTGATAAATTTCTACTTTTAAATTTTATAAAAAATCATGGTACTGATATTTTTGGATCTCTCGTATATATCTATATCTTTATCTTATTTTATAAAAAATCACGGCACAAGTTTTTTTTTTTTTTTTTTCACCAAAATCAATTTAAGTTGACATTTGATAAATAACTACCATATTACTATATATATTCCAAATGTAAGAACATTTCAAAAGAAAAATCAAAGGCCTCGTTTCAAAATCAGAGGCCTCATTTTAGTGTTTTATACTGTTAAAAAAAGAAGAAGTGAGTAGTAAGTACTTTAGTAATACTAATGTATTGTTTTGATTTTAAGGATAATTTTGTCCCTAAAATTTTATCACACAATTACTCAAACGGATGTTTCATGTTAAGGATAATTTTGTCCGAAAATTTTCCTTACAAAATCACTCTAACAAAGGTTCGTTAAAATAACCCCCTCATAATAGTTGAGGGCATTAATTGTTAAAGATATTTATAAGGGAGTTTTTTTGCAAACGAAAGAAAGTCGAAAATAATTTTTTACAATTCGCCCTATAATTAATTAAGTCTGTTTATTTTCAATGCCAAGAATTTTATATATAGAAAATAGATCAAGTGTACTCTTTATTCTCAATTTCCTCAGCATAGTAGAAAATAAGACAAAAACTCCACATCAGATTTTATCACTAAAGAATGATCTACGAGTGTAAAGCCGGTAGTGGAGGTTTGGAGGTTTGGAGAGAGAGTGATTGTGACAAAGTATCTGCCACTCCACAAACCAAATCTGTAGTTCGAAGGAACGTTATGTAGTTTTAATAAAGAAAGGAAGCGTTAAATGAATATAAAAGGATTGAATCTTTCAATTTTAATTTGAATTAATAAAATGAATTAAACACATTGATTTATGAATTCGATTAAAGTTAATTCAAATTTTAAATTGTGTTGAAAGGTTATGTCAAACTTTATTATTCCGAACTAGTATTATAAGTCTTGAGTTTTTGAAATTTCTTATTAGGCAAGTCCGGACTCATATGGAAGGCATAGTGATAGGCTTGATGAAATAGACGGGTACTTTTGGCAATATTAAGAGTATCTGAAACTTGGGCCTATACCAAGAGTATCTCGCATCAATATGTTACACCATTACCTCAATTCTCAAACTCGAATCTCTCAAGGATTGCACAGCTTCACGATGCATCCTAAGTGATTGGAACCTATCGCTATCTTGTTGTCGTCTACAGCCGCGTCCACCGGATTGAATTCTTCTCGGGCCTCGTTTCTACCGAGAGCTAGGTCTTTGATTAACCCTACATTAATGACTAATTGAGTCCGTCAATTGCGATTATTTGTTATAGGTTGGTTTGGCCCACCCTTGTTTGCCCTTTTGGGCTTCTTTCCCACAATATGTGGGCTTATATGGCCGAAGGCCCTCCATGTACTTATTCTTTATTTATCTGAAACTGGTAATCTACACCCACTACTATTAGACATCACCACAATTTACATAGAACCACCTCAGAATGTTTTATCAAACAGCCTTATATTGCTTTCTTCTCATGAGTCGTGACATTGTTGAACATATGAATTGTGCGACAAACATGTAATCTGAGGAAGGCAATGGACTTCCTATTAATTAATGATATAAGATAATATATAAAGCATTCCAAATGTCCTGAACAGATATATATGGTCTCTACTTGGAACATCATTTCATACTACAATAATAAGAAACAGAACATCCAGAAATTTCTGAATCTTCACAACAAAAAAAATAGCATACTAGAACACACAAAATATGTCAGGGTCACAGCAACACTCATCTATCAGACAGCAACAACACAAAGCTGCAAGGCTGCAAATCAAACAAATAAAAAGAAGAGTTAAAAATTAAAGATTAAGATATATATATATATATATATATATATATATATATATATATTCACACACACACACACATATATATATAAGATTGACAGACCATCCCTCTAGGAAGCCAGGTTCTCTTTTTGGTGGTGGAGCAGCATATTGAGGAGGTGCCATCACTGGGGGGCCTTGATAATAGCCTGATCCAAATTATATATTTATAGATCAGAAACAGGGGAGCAGATATAATATATAAGTTAGGAGCTTATCCAACATCATGTACTCAGTATTTACTTCTTCCTCTTCAATTTGGGAACTAGGTGTGTGTGTGTGAGAAAGAGATTCCTCTTAAATTTGGCTTCCATTTCATGTTTGTATCATGTCATAGTAGACATGGGGAAAAAATGACAAATCAGTGGAAATAGATTTCATTTCAGCAAAAAAAAAAAAAAAAAAAAAAAAAAAAAAAAAAAAAAAAAATCCCACCATCCTTCACCCTAGAGAGTTTAACAAAGATACACAAAGGATCTTTAAACTTGATAGCATAGAGATCATAAAGACATGGAAGATTTGGTCTGCTTGATTAATTAATTATTGACAAAAAAATTAAATGAAAAACAAAAGTGTCAACCAAATATATATATATATATATACAACTCAACCATAATATATCATTAAATGATATTGGCAACGAACTAAATGGAAGAGAAATTAAGATGAGAAAGAGGTACCTTGAGATTGAGCAGGGTATGGATAAGCATACTTGGGGGGCTCATTCATCTTTGCAGCTCAACACAAAACAGCAACACACTCGCACAGCTGATGATATGATGATAAGATGGGACTTTTGTTGACAAATGGGTAGGTGTTTAGTCCATATATTCAACAAATCAAGAAGAGCCGAGAGTGATATATATATATAGTTGGGGAAGTGACAAACAAATGAATTAAATTTTCAAAAACGTACTAATTAAATCAATTATGTAGAAACAACTGGTTTCTATTTGTCAACATGCTTTTATGTGTCACGCTACTTTTCGCACCCTCTTTATGTAAAAAAAGAAAAAGAAAAAAGAGAATAAATAAAAACAAATTTGTCAAAAAGTTCTTTTAGCACGCGTATTTCTTTACGTAGTTCGTTTCAAGTCCAGATAGAAGAGGTTTTGTTTTAAGTAGCTTAACGTAAAAATACATTAATACAAATTTGCACAAATTATACAGAGACATAAAGAGATAAATGTTTTATGAAATTGGACTCTGTTTCAGCATGGGCAAAAAGTTTTGAAGAATATATTCTACTATTATATAGTTTGAATTGAATTTTTTTTTTTTTTTTTTTTTTTTTTAATAGTATGTCATAATACTAGCATTAATTCCTTTCTTTTTCTTTCCCCATATGACAGAATACTTGCACTTGCCTGAGCTATTCTGAATTCTACCCCTACCATGTACTTTGAAAATTGTTTTTTCAAGTGTGAAGCCAGGGTAATAATGTCTTTTTGGGCATGAAAAGAAGAAAGTCCAAATTTAAATGGGAGATGACAACTGGTGTGGGCTCTACTTTTTTTTTGAAAAAGCAACGCGTTTTTCCTACCCCACACATAATTACTACTCCAGCTAGTAACTGCAAATTCTGACATGAAAACGCATGAAATGGATACCCTTTTTTTTTTATTTATTGTAAAGTAACTTTTTTTATCAGATGGTGAAGAAATACTGGATCAGTGTTTGGTATTTTAGCAGATATTTAACAAAATAATATGTTTTATATTCTGATGACACCTGTATACCTAACCCCCAAAAAAAATAAAAATAATAATAAATAAGAGGAATCACCACCTGTTCACACCTCCACCATTTATTGGATTAGTTGAGGCTCTAGAATAAATTTTTTTCTAATTTTAGTTTTTTAAAAAAATGAATTATGAATACACACACACCCAGATACATGGAAAGAAATATACTATATTAATCCATGAGACAACATTCAAATAAGTTCAGGCCCAAAATATATTTAGAGGTCTAAGCTTAAAGAGTATGGGCTGGTTCGAAACATAAATCCTGACCCAACGTTTGATTTGATCCAAATCATATGCGGTTCCAGTCAAAATTCTCTGCGGCTAACAAGAGGCCCTCTTAAAACCTGGGCTAAGAAAGGCCCATGGACAACCTTTACCTTTTCACACAATTTTTTTTTTTTAGTTGGATGGATAAGCTATTTCACACTATTAAAAGTACGCATGAGTTTTTTTTTTTGTATTGTTTTCTAGTTTTAGAAAACATAAAATTATTTTCAGAGTTACAAACCAAGCATGACAGAAAATTGTACAAAAAAACTCTATTTGGTTTAGTTTTCTGAATTATGTTTCCTGAAAAATTAGTTATAAAAAAACTTATTTTCAAATAATAGTCTTTTATAATTCTCTAAAAACAATTTTATATTCTCTAAATTCTTGAGAATTGTTTTCAGAGTTACAAACCAAACAAACCCTTGAAGATAATCCGTCTTACCCAAAAACAAAAAACAAAATATATTTTACACACTAGATACTAGGACCGGACTAGAAAAGTATGTGAGATGGGGTTACCTTTAACAAAAAATGTTGTGGGTGGGGGTAATAGTGGAGTTTTTCTCTAATTTTAGAGGGAACAAATTCAAAATTTTTTAAGTATATAATTCAAAAAAGCTAAATTAGTATGTATAATAGCAAAAATAAATTTTTTTTGTAGGGGACAATTGTCACCCAAATATTTTTTTATAGGGGCAATTGTCCCCACTGAACCACACCATAGGTCCAGACATGCATCACCTATCACAAAAATAATTTTAAAAGTTACTTTAAAAAGTTAAACATAACCGGTGATATGTTAATCGAAAGATAATATAAAAGCGTAAAGATAGAAAATTCATGTGGAGGACATGATTCGTGTGAGAATAAGGCAATGATATTGAAGAAGAATAATCTTTGCAAGAGAATATTAGTCAAAATCATATGATTTTATATTTTAGAGAAATGCGGCTAGATACATTTAAACCTCCATATGTCAGCCATCAAAAAACTAATCATTCAATCTTTCCAAGTGCCCTCCATATTTATACAGTGAATACAGAAAGTCACATGTGAACTCCTTTATGAGCCCATGACCAATTGAACTGTGCAACTTGCCTGCCAACAAACTTGAGTTGTGCGCATGCGTGTGCATGTGTTTACAAACCTAAATGGGGTGAATAGAATCTTTAATACTTTATGTATAGATTTTAATTGTATATATTTTTTCAATTTTCTTATGAAGAATATTTGAACAATTTTGGATCCTATCTTAATTATAAATAAATTAAGTGTTTTGTTTTAATTAAATATATTTTAAAATACAATTTAAAATTAATTAAAAAACAAAAACTACGCCTAAAATTTTAAATGAAAGAAACATCATTTATCTTTAACACTCAAAATTTAAGCACTTAAAATTGAAGTCTTAATTTTTTTTAGTTTTATCTGGATAAGGATTAGAGCATGATGTTGATAAATTAAAAAATAATAAATACTAATAATACATATACATGGACACATATAAAATGATATATATGTGTGTGTATATACACATACGTGGGTCTTTTTTTCTTAATTTGAGGCAAAAATGGCCCCGCGCTTTAAATGTATAGTTCAACAATATAGGAGTACAGAGTATTTATTATACAATCTCAAGTCAAACCCAAATAATTCTCCGCCTTTCTTGGCGCGACGCCATCTCAAACTCCGTCATCAAAGAGTGGACAAAACTGACTATTTCTCTCCCAAATTGATTAAAATTATGAAGTTTCTCTTACATATCTCTTTCTAGTTCTCTGCCACTCTTGCTTTTACATGTAACAAAACATTTTTCTTTCATTTTTTTATTTTATTTTATTGTGAATAATGATAAAGGAATCGAAAAAAAATTATCGAATTAATATCAAATTTGACGTGATTAGTCATTCTTATCACGTATTAAATAATTATTTTTAAAAACTGTTTAAGTAAATAAGGTAAACAAAAACACGTCAAATTCGATACTTATTCGGGATTAATTCATTCATCTCTCTATCATTATTCTTTTATTATATATTATTTTTTTCTCTAATAAAAAAAGAGATTCTTTAATCAAATACTGAAATTCACTTCCTCGGCAAACTACAGCAATTGCTAAAATATCAAGTATATTTTTACGTAGGATTAATAAAAGGATTTTGTTAAGTTGAATTTATCAAGGATAATTTAGACTAAAAGGTTTAAAATTTAGAGTACTTTATTTCATATGAATAGGCGGAATTCAACTAACACAAAATTTTTACGCATAGTTCATATAAAGTTCATAAAAATTATTAATAACATATGAAAGTAAAAAAAAAAGTTAAATGAATGAAATGAAAATAATTTTTTTTATTATATATTTGATTAACATAAAAAAAATTATAAAAATATATAATTGTAAGCTCGTAAAAATTTCTCTTCAAAAAAAATATTATTATATTAACCAAATTTTATATTAAAGAGTTGCATTTATTATTGACACAGACGATATTTGAGTGGCAGTCATGATGATGGAATTTACCCAAAAAGAAAGTCACGCTTGAAAGGAAAGGAATGGGGGATGGTGGGGTCATTGATGGGTGGTTTAGTTATTTTCGTGAGAAAAATGTACACCTGTCTCAAATATTCAATGCCAAGTCTCTTTCATATCCCCAATTCCCAAGTGTGTTGGTCAATTTAAATCTTTATATTTCTCTTCATTGAATACAACATCTAACTAAACACATAACACTCGTCAATAGACAATTCAATGGAGAAAAGAAGGCTTTTTATTGATGCTCATACACTTATTTTTAATTTGATTTGTGGGGGCACTCTCTCTCTCTGTCTCTCTCTACATATCTGGACATGATTAACTGGATTCCAATACCATGTTCAATATTGGGGTAATTAATACTCGGTATGTTGTTTCTTCAAGCTCCAATAAAGAGATGGGTTTGAAAGAGTTTTTGTGGAACAGTCCATTGTAAAGTTTACTGTTATGGGCATGTTTGGCCTCATTATTTTGAAACTTTGAAATTAGAATTGAATATTTCAATTTCAGATTCTGTATTATAATAAACACCCCAAATTAACAATTTCAATAGCACGGATTTAAAATTTCAAATTCAACTTCTATATCACTTATTCCCCCCGCTTACTCACGCCAACCTATCAATCTCTTCCGAGTTCATTACGCGACCCCTTTTTAAGTCCGATACGGGTCTTGTATCTGCCAATTTACATTGACTTTGTCCGAATTCGTTATATCTCGACCGTTATCGATATTGCGACTTTAATTGCAAACCATGCTCCTGACCCCAACCTCTGGGTCTCTATCAATGACTTACTCCACTCTATCATTCCATCTCAATCTAACTCCCTAGATTATTCATCTCTACCCTTAACTTTTCCATCTTGATCAGCCTTCAAACCCTAGTTTGGAACCCTAGCTCAATGAGGTTTTTCGTCTTCCATCCAATTCAGATGGGAATGGTGTTGAGTATATATAAATGAGTATAGGGTTAACTAAAACATGTTTATTCCATTACCGTAAGTATCCGATCCAACCAGCACATTCTCTTAGAAGTATAACTAAATTTTTCGTTTCGTTTTGATTTGTTTTTATTTATTTTGAATCTCTTAAAATGATCTAAATTTCTTCTTTTCTTAGGTGTCAGTATTAAAAAAAAAATAAATAAAATAAATTGTTCATTTAGGATCAAAGCATTTTAGTTTTAGGAGTCACAATCAATAATACATTGATATCAGCTAAAACGTAATCATGAATTATATCTTCAAAGTTCGTGGATTGCATCATTTCTTTTGAATAATGGATCATCCACCTATACTAATAAACCTTATCTCATTTATTTCTTTTTTTTTTCAAATTTCACAACTACTCTAATCTTATTAAAATTGAAGAATGCGGTTTTATTTAATAGAAAAATAGTTGTTAGATCTACTATTTTTAATTGGTCATTTATGCAACAAATAAGAAAGCGAAACCCGTCAATTTTTTGTATTTTTTGTAGCCAAAAAAAAAAAAAATATATATATATATATATATATATATATATATATATATATATATAACCAATAAAAAATATTCCATTACCTCGTTCACACTCCAAGTCAATTTTTTTTTAAGTGAGATATAATGTCAACACGTTGTTTAACTAATGGTGCACAAAAAAGTTCAATCATATTGCTTGATGCAGACCTGAAGTTGATGCAATTTGGTATCCAAGTCAAACCAAATATCAACCAAACTAGTTTGTTAATTATTATGCATTGTAGTTATCGCAATTGTTGTACATTCATATAAAATAAATTTATAAAGAAGAAGAATATCTATGTGTGTGTATATATATATTTGCAATTTTAGCAAAAATACATGTATTCTGGAATTTCAAAGAGTTTTGACCAATAAATATGGATGAGATAATTCATTCATCATCTTCACTAATGGATCATGCTTGGTGTTTCAATTTTTAATGGCATTACTCTTGTAACATTGTTTTATTGTTACTATTTATCAAAAAGAGAAAAAAAAAAAAAAAAATTTGTTTACTTTGTTGATTGATGGAGGTATTTTAATCTCTCTGGTCCTAATCTCCCTGGATTGAAAATGTAAGTGGTGCCACGGTGAAAAAGAAATGAAAAATAAAAATTTAACCTTTCGCAAATAACCAAAGACAGCTTAAATTCAAGTAAATGGTGATGACATTAAATTGACTCACCACAAATTCATATAAAACCTTTGGCATGCATAGTGTAGTTTTATGATATATTATTTCTAATAATATTTTTCAATTCTTAGAATATTAAAATATAAAAAATAAGTTAAATTTTTAAAAGCAAAAATTATGAAGAACTAAAAAGAAAAAATTCTGAAGGAAGTAAATTAATTTTTTTGGAAAGTTTTATTTTATTTTTATGGAAAAGAAAGAAAAATTAAGGGTATATTATATAATTCGGGAGTGTTTGGTTTGAGTTTTATTATATCCGGTTTTGGTAGTGCTTGGTTTGGGATATTTCATTCTTGAACAAAACAAAGTTTATTTTATGCTTATCCCAAACAAAAAAAATCTTATACAAAATGGTCATTTTACATGACCGGTATTTATATTTATTAATTTATTCTTTTGAAATGAAGGTAATATAGTTGTTTTTAAGTCTAAAATAACTATTTGCATCAAATTAATAATATATGGGCGTGTTTCACTGTAAAGGGACTAATTTGAATTTTTTTTTACACTTAATCCTAAATTATATGATTGCCTAAGACTGTTTATAAGAGTTTAATTTCATACAACCAAACAAATTCAATCGCAGGTACAAAACAAAATAAAACTAAACCTTATTTATAAAGTTTTTAGCACATGAATACACAGTAATTTCACTTGAAACATACAAAATTGTCAAAAGCCACAGCAAATAGCCAAAATACAAACTCCATTTATATTTTCGCACTGTAGGTAAATCTGTAATGGTTGCCTCCGAAGAAATAGTCATTTTTGCCCTTCTAATGACTAGTATTTACCTTGTACTCACACTAAAGCTTGGGATACCTTTGTTGCCACGACATTAGCTTCTTCAGTCAGCGTTGGTCTCATTTCGGCGCTGACACCTGGTGCCGCCATTCCCTGATACTGTGGCGGCATTACAACTCCCGGCGCAGTATAGTATACCTGCCTCCCCATCCCATTATCGTACGCCACCTGTGTGTAACCCGTATCCACAACCCCTGTTGTTGGTGTCGGTGGCCGTACCATTCCAATACCTTCCGTGTATGCCGCCATCTTCGGTACTTGAGGCGGCAGTGTAGGTGGCGCAGCAGCCGGAGGTGGCATAACACCGTACACCGTCTGGTCCCGATAAACTTCCGGTGGCATCCTCTGCACCGCGTAGTATCCCTGACCGGTTGGACCAGTCACCGGCCTTGCAATCGGCGTGTGATACATTCCCGCCGGAGCTGGAATCATGTATACAGGTTGATCTGTTCCAATCGTAGTCGCCGGAAATCCTCCACTCATGATTTGCTTTTCTGGCCAATACTGAGGCGGAAGTGACATCGTTCCCGGCACAGTAACTGGTAATGTCGACGGCGGCAAATTTTCCGACATCTTCTGAACGTAATAGTCTCTGTTGAAACCTCCGGCCATTTGATCATCAAATTTTCTTGCTTGCTCTTGAACTTCAATTTGCAACCTCTGCAAATCCTGGATCTGCCTCTGGATCGGATCGGATCCTATAACCCGATCCTCAACGGCAGGAACCAGAAGAGGAATTGGAGGGACAGGTTCCGGAATCTGATCCTGGAGTTTCGCAACCACCGGAGGCAGCATTCCTTTCTCCAAACCAAACAGGAAGTCCATATGGTTCGGCGGCGCCACCGTTGACGGCGGCGTTGACGATTGTACTGGAACGGAATTCAGAGCATCCACAAACTGTTCCCTATCTAACTTCCCCTCATTCGATGCCAAACTCGATGGCGTTGCCGGCGGCGGATTCACCTGGAAGAGAAACAACCTCAGCCTCGCCGGTTTCGCCGTAGCCCGATACAACCTATCGTACTCGTGCATCATGTGGTCGAGATCGTCGTCATTGGTGACCGATATCAACGCGTCGAGATCTTCTCCGGGTAACTGGTACTTGAAGCAAACGTCGGCGTCGCAGAGAGCCGAGAGTTTCGAAATGATCCCGGGGAATTTGATGCTGCGATCCACGGCCAAGATCTTAGTTTCGCCCCCGACATATGTTAACTGGTTGTCGTGCGGTCTAGGGTGGATTTTACCGCCGTAACTGCACATGAATTTGACTTTGTAGTTGTTGGACGACGGTGGTTGTTCCTCCCACGGCGGCGGGTTTTCCAACTCGATTTCTCGCGACCGAGGAGACGAGTCGCCGGACTCAGCGTATGAAGTAGTGTAGGAGTTGTTCTCCATCGGCGCAATTTAGAAGGGGTCGAAGCGCAAGATAGCCTCAAGGGTTTGGGAGTCGTAGCTGACTGAATGTTTAATCCATTTGAGAGAAGAGGGGTTTAAAGAGAAACGGAGAACACCAAGGACAGCTTTTATTTCGCTGCGTCATTGGAGTAGTTACGATAACTGCAGGATTCATAGATTTTCTGTGCTACTTCAAAATATAACCGCCCCATGTGAGTTTAAAATGGACTCTCTAATGACATGTCAAATGGGTTGCTAAAATATAATTTTGTCAAATGTTGTGTCAAATATAACACAACATATAGTCATTGACAAATCTGCTATTACTTTCTTCCTTCTCTCCTCATTCGCATGGGCGGCAAATTTTGTGTTGGCTGCCAATTTAACATTGTACTTGTGTGTGTATATATATGTCAGTTGTGCTTGTGTGTGTGTATATATATATATATATATAAGCACAAAAGATATATATCTATACACACAACACTGACATACATATATATATACACAACACTGACAAAAGATATATATCTATACACACAACACTGACATACATATATATATACACAACACTGACATATATATATATATATATATATATATATATATGTGTGTGTGTGTGAGTGTTTTTATTTATTTATTTTTAATAAGAAAAATAAGCTAAATAAAATACAAACACTCACAAAAAAAAAAAAAAAAAAAAATGGTTGTTGAAAATTGTAGTTGGGATTGGTAGTTGAAAAATAATTACTAAAATATAATATTTTGACATTGTAATTCCTCTCAAAATATAGATTTGGCATGTAAAAATGGTATTTTTCATTTGAGATGGTCTGAGTAGCTTCACCATACTCACCCCTCATGTGTTACAATAACAAAATAACACATTACCTTTAATAATAAAATTAGTAAAATAAATAAATAAATAAATAAAGTCAAATCGACCCGTTTTAATTGAGTAATCACCATTTCTTTTTTATCTCTATCTCTTTAATCGATTCCCAAACCTACGTCCTCCTCTCTCCACTCTTTTTCTTTTTCTTCACCTAAAACTATTTATCGGTGAGTAATTAAGCATTGTCCATAAATTATAGGGTGTATGTGTACATGATTGTCGTCATAACTTTTGAGGTAAACAAATCAACATAAATATATATATATATATATATATATATATATATATATATAATTAAACAAAATAATTAGAAAAATAATAATAATAATAGTTTTGTAAAGGTCGTGGGGGTGTGGTTTTTGTGAGATTTATGGGGTGTGAGAGTAGCATGGAATGGGGGTTAGCTGGAATAGGGTTGGTTGGTGGGTGCCACGGTGTGTGTGAAAATGAGAAGTTGGAAAGAGATAAGAGAGCGATGGGTTGACTGGGATTGGACTAAAGGGGAGGCGTCGCAGGTACGAGACTGCCAAGTGGACTGCTTCAGTTTCGAAATAGATTTTTTCTGTTTTTTCTCTTCTAAAATCTGATTTTTTTTTAAGAACAATTATATATATATATATATATATATTTAGATCGATCAAATATAAGTTTAAATTAGGCTCTCTTTGGTCAAAAGTAAATTGATACATTAAAATAATTTAAACCATAATTAAATTCCTACAACAATATCAAAATTTAAGTCACACAATTTTTTTTAATCAGTGTCGCTCTTACTCTACAAGTATGATTTTGCTCTCACACCTCACACATGCTCTAGTCTCGCTCATATTCTCACTTTGTGTGACTTTAATTTTTCTACTTTCGCACTCTTACTTTCGAATTTGTTCTCGCTCCCGTTCTATGTGACTTAAACTGTGTTTGGTTGCATGAAATTGAAAGTTTGGAATTAAAATCTATGAAATTGGAGGAAAAATAATTCACAAAATTGAACAAAAAATTTCTCCAATTCTACCAATTCTAATTCCAAAATTCCAATTCTATGCAACTGAATACAACCTAAATCAAAACTCTTTTAAGTATTGAATTTGATTCTTAATTTCATTGATCACTTCAATTTTTACTATCATAACATTTTGACTATTATTTTAGAGTATCTCCAGTAGTATGTTAAAATATTATTTTATCTACAATATACGCCAAGTATGATCACTAATTTTATTTTATTTTTTATTTTTATTTTATCTCCATCGATCTATTAGAGCATTTCCAGCAGTTTGTTAAAATATCCTTTTGTGTAAAATATACACGGTCACATATGATGTGTAAATGTTTTTTATTTTTAGCAGTCTGTTAATATACATGGACACGTCACCAATGTGTAAAATTGCACTGACATGTCACCAATGTATAAAATTATTGTATATTTTACACAACATTTTTACACAGTCACATCAATATATCTCATTTCTTCTCCTTTTTTGTCATTCCATTAAAGTATATTAAATAGGTTTTACACAGTCACATCAATATATCTCATTTCTTCTCCTTTTTTGTCATTCCATTAAAGTATATTAAATAGGTTTGTACAAGTTATGTGTGGTCCTGGCATAACATGGTTAGTTGTTATTGGGAAATATATTTTTACACAAAAGGTATAAAACAACAGTGGGAGTTAAAATTAAATAATCCAATTTTTTTTTTTTTTTTAAATTCATTACGGCACATCAGATTTAAATATATATATATATATATATATGCACAATGGTTGGAGATATCACGTTACTAATGTGTAAAATTGTTGTGTATTTTACACAATTTTTTTACACAGCCACATCAACTTATTTCCTTTCCCATCCCTCTTTCTCATTTCATTAACGAATCAACCCTATATTAAGTAAGTTTGTAAAAATTATGTGCGGTTCAGGCATTACATTAATTGGTTGTTATTGAGGAATATATTTTTAAAAATAACCGTTGAAACTAAAAATAAATGATTCAAATTTTTTTATATAAATCTATTATGGCACATCAAATTTACAAAAAAAATATATATATATACATACACAACGGTTGGAGATGCTCTTAGACATTCTTACCATATCAAAGAGTTAAAATTACTTCTTTTTTTTCACAATTAAAATTACTTAACATCTACTTAATTAATAATATATTAAAATATAAAAAACTTTCAATCAATTCCTGATAAATGAAAAAAAAAAAAAAAAAAAACACTTAGGCTATGTTTGGTACGGTTGGTTTGAAAGGGAAGGATACTATTAATTATAAGGGAAAGGGAATGGAATGATAACTTTAACCCTCATCGTGTTTGGTTGATTAATGAAGGAAAAGAAATGGAAGTATAATAATCATGTTTGTGAAAAGAATGAAAGAGAAAATTTACTATTATACCCTTTTCCATTTTAAAAGATATATATATATATTTTTGTCTCCTATAAATTTAACACACACAAATAGGTACATACCTTTTTTATATTTATGTATTTAGTACTAAAAATAATGCAATAGCAAAATTTCAACAACATCTACCAAAAATAAAAAATAAAAATAAAAAGTAAAATAGCCTCTAAAAGCCACGTATATGGATGATGGGCCACAAAATTTAGGGCAAATCATTTCAGCCTCCCTAATCTCTTCACCTCCATCTCTATTATCGTTCTCAACTCTAAACTTGCCCTCTCTCTCTGCGCTACAAGTTTCAAAAGTTCAGAACTCATATATTTTAGTTTATCTATCAAGAATCAAAAGTTCAAAACCTATATCGACATATCATTTCAGATTGTTCAAAAAATCAAAATTGATATCTTTCAGTTTCCATTCGGCGCTGTTCCAGTTTGGGTTCACCGTTTGCAAGCTTCAGCCGCTGTCTCTCAACTCTCCAAGCTTGCCCCCCTCTGTCGTTGCAATTGCTAACTGTATGTATGGGTTTTGTTTTAATTTTTTTTCTAAATCAACTAATCAAGGTCTGTAATTCTTGTTTTGCAAACTAAATCCTAAAATCAAGTGTAATCTTGATTTTGTGAAGGGTAAATTTGGAATCAGAACTAATTTATCAATCCTAGCCTTCCCTTTCCTTTTATTTCCTCTCATTTTTGGGAGGATAAACAAAACACTGTTCAAGCTTTGACATAACCTTCCAAAACCTTCATTTTTCTTTCCTTTTCTTCTACCATTTTTGCCAAACACAAATTTTTAATCCCCTTCCATTACCTTTCTTTCCCTTTCCTCCCTTTTTCGTTGCACCAAATTGATCCTTAGTGGAAGTACTATATTATAAAAAATAATATTTTCCACAGATTTGTAGCAGTTATTCTGTCCAAGTGTGTATAGAGTAAAGTTCCCGAGACAATTGACAACTTTGTTACAGCCTGAGAACCCAAAATTAGAGCACAATAAGTCCAATTTATTATGATTAACAACACGTGTATGCACATTTTTTAACTTGGAGGAGTTTAATTAAACAACACATACTATTATGGAAGTTCGTAAATAAATCATAAAAACAGCACCAAAAGTTGTGTTTTGAATTGATAATTTATAAATACCTGTAATTGGCAGGAGACAACTAGATCTTCCAAGGCAACTTTACTGTCCTTCAAAGAACAAGCAAGTTTTACTAGTGTTTGACCACCATATAGTATAAATAAAACACAAGATATAACAATTGAAGAAATACTTTACCACTCATCAAAGGTTTGAAATAATTATATCCCAATTGGTTCAATTGATAGAGAAAGCAAAATTATATATGCAATTGAATCTCTTTGGGGTAACCCAGGAAACAAAATTTGGTAATTGTTGGGATGTGGAATTGTATTTGTCCAATAGTGAATTACAAAGTATTTTAAAAAATTCAACACCACAATGATTGAAAAAATATATATATATGTTATATACGTATGTATATATATATATTTTTATTCTTTTATAAATGAGTGAGAGGTTGTTAGAAATTGTGGGTGTTGACGGAAAGAGAATGAAAGGAAAATTTAAAACTTTAGCGCTTAGTTTTGTATATTTTAAAAAATGCTAATTTTTTTAAACTATTAGGTTTGACTAGCTAACTTTTAAAAAATAAAAACTAATTACAAAACTATACTAAAACGCTATTTATATTTTTTTATGGTCCAAAATACTCTTTAGAAGGTAACTATTGTTATATGTCCTTCTCATTCTAGCCAGGACCTTAGCCGGGACCCTTATTATTGAATTTTTTATCCAGAGAGTTTTATTGGAAGACTGGGAACAAAAGAAGATTATTATCTGTTGGACGACCGTGTATAAAGTGCATTGAGTCACAACTTCAAAAAAATAAGTTGTTCACGTTGTATTCAAACCGGACACAATGGTCGAAAATGTAAAAATCAACTTCCTAAATGCTAAACAATTTGAAATAGGGATGTACTTAGAACTGTTATTTGAATGATTTTATTCGAATAAGTCTATCTTAAATTTCAGTTTTTATAAAGTGATGAAATGGTTTGATTATTAAACCGTTTTTTTGTAAGTCACTTATTTCTTATGTTACGATGAAATTGTTGTTCCTATATATTGCGAATGATATTGTGTGAGTTTAGTTAACTCAGATTGCCCGTGTTATTGTAAAGAAAATGAATTTATAATGCATTATTTATTTTGTTAAATAACACTTAAGCATGTGCAACATTGGGTAAAAAATAAATAAAAAATGTTGCACAACAGTGTAAGGGTTGCCCAAAAACTAAAAAGAATTCGAGTTGAAAGGGTTGCACAAAGACAAAAAAATTTCTGTGCTTTGGATTAAAAGGTACAGAACAGTGTTTTGGATCATAAAAAAATGTAAATAGTGTTTTAGTATAGTTTTTTAAAAAAATTAGTAGTCAAACATAATAGTTTGAAAAAATTAGTAATCAAACCTAATAGTTTGAAAAAATTAGTATTTTTTAAAATATACAAAATTAAGTAGTGAAGTTTTAAAATGAATACAGTGTTATACAAGATGAAAATAATAATATACACAGAGAGACATATATTTTAATATATATACAACATTTTATAGATGTAGAGGAAGTTATTAAAAAAAATTGTGGGAAAGCTTGAATTAAATAAGTTTAGTGAGGTGAAGACATGCAAGGGAGTGGATTAAAATGGAAGCATGATTGACCCCAACTTGGCAACAGTTAAATTAGTTCGGTAACCACACCATTCCCGGCTACATTTTCTCACATTCTAACATGATGATCGTTCATGTCTATCTGGCTCCACATGGGTGCTGATATTCTAATTAATTATTTTTTTCCCTTTATTACAATTTTTTTTATTTTTGGTCCTTTTTAACATATTGACCTTGAGGTTTCGTGTTACAATGTCTCTTTTCCATTAATTTTAAGAATCGTATTTGGTCTAACGGAGAAGAGTGCCGAGAGAGGAGATCAAAATTATTTTAGCATTTGATGGTATCATTATGGTTTTCTCATAATGCTACATTAAATTTCTTCTTGCTTATTTTTTAATATATCCACCTATAAATTAATATGACTTTTGGTTCAATAATTTCTAGGATTGCACTCTCTAGTGCAAGATAGACATAAATGAATCCACGTCAGCAACTGACTTGGTCAAATGAGTTAGTTAAATTGTAATTCAGCACATATTTTTACTTACCTTTCTTGAAATTAGACTTAATTACAGACAATACCTCTAATATTTTAAAAATATCACTCACCTCCCTTTAATGTGGCCGGCATTGATTTCCTATAGAAATTCATGTTAAATAACTAAAATATCCTTTAATGTTATATTAATATAACATGATATAAAATCTTTCTGTGAAATTACTATGTTGTCCAAAAATAATGTTATACGTGTGCCCACGATGGAACCCATTTTATCCGGTGACTTATTTTATTTGATGTAGCCATTTCCTCCAACGATCCATTACGTTAATCATTATCACTCACGTCTCCCTCCATATCACACACACCAGTCCCTACGAATACATAAACAGACAACTACCACAGGTGGTGACCGTGGTGGCACTGCGGCCCATACCACCACCATCATAATCATCACCAATGGTGGACTCTTGTTCTCTGATGACCAACACGGCACTACCATCCACAGGTGAAGCCAACTGTGATGACCCAAAATAAGAAGACTGAGGAAGAAGAAAACTTAGTGGATCTAAGAAATTTTTAGAGAGAGAGAAAGAGAGTTCAACTGGGTCAAACTTATGCATATCTATATATCTATATAGATGTATGGGCAGAGCAGAGCTACTATCTTCGGCTTAACTTCACCGATCCGAACATGAACATCTGCCGCCTCGACTTTGCCGACATGGACGTGACTGCCATAATATTCACCGGCGAAGTCGCACCTGGTGAAACTCCAGATCGGATGCGAATCCGAATTCAGAAACCGTAGCGAGCTCGACCTGTTCTTGCTGGTGAAGCAATTCGAGTCGCCGATCAACTGAGAGCTGTAAAACTTGTGAAATGACGATGATTTGCAAAACTGGTACTCGTTGAGTTCGTCTCGATCGTCGTCGTAGGGATTATGTTTCCGCAGAAGATGATGTTGTCGATTGGGTTGATTGCGGAGTTCAGATCGATGAAGAACTCGAATAGGTTCTAATTGATGGGGGGTTTTTGGGTTAGGGAGCAGTGGCGGACGGCGGAGCTGAGGAAGAGAGTTGCTCTGTCGGCGGAGGTTTTCCATAGATTTCGGCGGCGAGGGGCTCCATCAATTTCGGCAGTGATCTGCTTTGGCGGCGACGATTTGCAACTATGTATGTATATATATATAGACTAGTATATATATATATAAGAGAGCCATTCTTGTACCGAGTAATAGGTTTTAGGGAGAAAAGATGTATAAATTGGAATTGTTTTGAGGGCATATAAGTAATTTTTAATTCAAAAGTAAGGGTGGAAATGTCTTTGTAATTATAGTAAGGGCAAATATGACATTTCATGCTAAAAATGGTTAACATCATCAAAAATCGTTAATGACCGGCGTTGACTATTATCCAAAGGGGCAAAATGTGATAAAAAAGTTAACTTTGAAAGAGGTTAGTGTAATTATTAAAACATTAAAAATATTATCTGTAATTAAATCTAACCTGGAGAAGTAACTAAAATTATCCCTATAAATTAATATGACTTTTGGTTCAATAATTTCTAGGATTGCCCTCTCTAGTGCAAGATGGACATAAATGAATCCACGTCGGCAACAGACTTGGTCAAATGAGTTAGTTAAATTGCAATTCGGCACCCTAATTGTAGTGATGAGAGGAGCACAAATTCACAATGGTTAGAATTTTAATTACAATTGAATTTAGACGGCTCGCTATTGGGATAGTGACATGTGTCTCTCTTTTTTCAAAGTTCACTGTAGAGTATTTCATTTATTGAGTGAGCAAGTCATTTCAACTTTGGTGTGTTTGGTAGGGTTGATTTGGAGGGATAGTGAGAGAAAAGAAAAGAGATGATAGTGTAAGAGAGTGTTTGGGTAGGTTAAGTGGAGAAATAGGGAGGGCCATAAAGAGAAATAGGGAGGGCCATAAAGAGAGAAGGGAGGGATAGTTATCCCTCCCTACTATCCTCCCTATCACTTGTGGGCTTTCTCTCCCAATTTGAGAAGATAGGGAGAAATAGGGAGGGACAGTAAGTTATAAATTATGGATTACCAAAAATACCCTTTACAAATCAACATACTTAAAAGTAATTCCATTTATGTCCCAACTCTCTCTAGAATAGCAGTTAAGAAGCCACTGTAATTCAGCCGATTGAAGTTTGACCTAACAACAAATTTACAAAAAGATACAAGATTTTATTGGTGATCATCTCACAGAGTCCCATCAGAATTTTTTTAGGGGCAGAAATTGAATCCAACAGAAAAAAGATTATGCAATATGTACACAAATATGTACATGATCCCGTCAATAGCATATAATTTTAAGATGGCAGTACCAAATTTTATAATTGTGATTTTATCGTTTAATGTATTACTTTTTCCGTGGGCTTCGGGCAAACAATATAATTTCTACGTCCCGGTTGCTTAGGTTGAAGGAGTCCTATCTAATTTTGTTTTTGCCTATATTTTTATTTTTAAATTTTGTTTCTACCCATGACATTGAACTATCAAAAAGAAATAAGATTTTGGAAATAGATAATGTATGAAGTGGTTATGAAAGGGCAGGACAGTAATTTCGTCACTATCATTTCATTTCTTTTCTCTCCTCTATCTTATCCAAATAAGAATAATTATCATTTCTTTTATTTTCTCCCCTATCTATCCAAATACGAATAAAAATTATTACTATCCTTTCTTTTCTTTTATTTTCTCTCATAACTAATACTATCATTTCTTTTATTTTCTCCCCTATTTATCCAAACACACTCTTAAGGGTACAGACTTCCAGGACCCTTGTTAATTGATCTATATATATATATATATATATATATATATATATATATATATATCGGTGTGGGGGCTATCCTAACAAATACATCACATCCATTTCAATACTTTAACTAAATTAAGAATAAATAAGGGCTTATTAAATTAATTAATTTTAGGGTAAATTGCACTGACACTCCTGAAATTTCAATCAATGTCACTTAAATACGGATTAATAATTTTTTTAGAAGTGTAATACCCCTAAAACTTAAAAAAAATATAATCGGAATTTTATTTTTTATTTTATTGTTTTCAGTATTTATTTTAATTATGTTTAAGGTGCTTACGTGGCTAGGTATTGATGAGTTTAATTACAATAATTGATTATTGATTTGCATTTATTATTTGCGATTTGAATTAAATGGATTTAATTGTTTTATGTGAATTATTTGAATTAATTAAATTGTGAATTTGTATTTGTTCTTTTTAATTTCCACTATGGTAGGATTATGTTAGGGTTTTAGTGTTATTATCACCTTCAATTATGCAGCTGACGTTGGTATAATATAGGTTGGTCTATGGGCCGGATAAATCATTTAGGGTTTAATGGAACCTAGAGTTTGTGGTCTATAAATATACCAGTGATGTTTTGCCTAGGGTTGAGGGTTGTATTCACGATATAGAAGAAGGTAGAAGTAATTTGGGAGAAGTCTGGGAAGCAACAGAGAGGGAAGAAACAAAGGGTTGGCCGAAGACTTTAGGACGGCGTCGGTGTAAGGCAAGTTCTAATCCTAACTCTATCCCATTGATTCGTGTTCTTTGTATGTCTAACACAACTCTAGGGAACTGTTAAGGATTTAAAATTAAACTGGATTTCTTGTACCTCTGTTGTTTTTAAAACTGATTGTAGTTGTATTATGTGTACTGGTTATTTTAATTGTCTTCCTTATGTAACTTCTGTTTAATTCGTGTAATCTGATGAGTAAGGATTCTAATTAGTTCTATAACATGTTAGTTCTATAACATGTTGGGAAACATTAGAATTAATTTAGGTTGCAAGTTTAATTTGCAGCAACAGTCGATGCACAAGAATGCTTAAACTGCTCGTATTAAATTCTTGTTGCAAAATCCATGTGTTAAATTGAGTTTGGTAATTGAACAAAGAATTCAATAGATTTTGGAACATGTGGAAACTTAGTTTAAACGTTTTAAGAACCGTAGGATTGGAAGACAGTTCCTCAGAAATTTACCGGGCGTAGAGACGATGAACACACGGGACGAGAGACGACTCAAAGTTTAAGAGTAGGCTCTTTAGAAACAAAGAGCAGGCTCTTAGGGGACTTGGAGCCGGCTCCAAGACTAGGAGAGCCGGCTCCTAGAAAAAGAGAGCAGGCTCTTCTTTTAAAAGAGCAGGCTCCTTCAAGGCTTTTCCAGTTTTTGATGTTTCGGCGACCGTTTGGGCTACGAGGGTTGGATTTTGGAAATTTCAGATCCTGTTGGAAGGTATAATTGGGGTTTTCAGTATGTTCTAAGGCCATATTAAGGTTTCTAAGGGTTGGTTAACTGGATTAAAACACTGGTGTTTATAGTAAAACAATGCATAAATTGTTGGAGGCAAATCTGGTTACCGTTTTTTGAGATGTAGAGGTTTAATTGCCTTTAATCTAATCTAGCAGATTACTAAGGATGGTTACACCATGTTAAACATGGAATTGTGGTAGGAACAAGTATGCCTAAGCTTTAATTACTGCTGGCTATGGATTAAATGTTATATAGAACTTAACTCGTTTCAGTTTTGAGCATAAAGACATGTTAAGTCGATTGTTGTTTTGATGTTGTATTAAATTCCTACTGTTATAACAATCTGATGGGATGCTATTGGGTGTAAATTAGACTCCTATGATTAGTGTTAGAAACCAATAGAGTGATAGGAATGATCCGGTGAGGGAGTAGAGAAGCTGAAACAGAGCAGAACGGAGAGAAGGCTCACAGGGGGAAGGAGAGCCGGCTCTGGAATGCCAAGAGCCGGCTCCCACCTAATTAGAGCCGGCTCCAAGGTTGTATAGAGCCGGCTCTAGGCTGTTTTGGAGCCTGCTCTACTTTGCCAAGAGCAGGCTCTTTCCAATTTGATGGAATTTGACGCGTACTGTAATGTTTTTAACTACTATTTTGGCATTTGGGGTTCTTGAACAGTTTTAGAATTTTAATGGGGTTTTCATTAATTAGTTTAACATGTAATCAAGGTCTTTAATTTCATAAAATACCCCTTTTGCGTTAATAGAATTAATAGTGCGCTATTTAACAACTATGCGTACGATTAACGACTGGAAGTCAATTAATTGTCTAGTTAAATTTGTCAATTTAAGATGCTATAACATGATTCTAAATTAGGTTTTAGATGCACGATGGAGTCTTTTAATTAACAAATTGGACTTAGGGCATAGGGTATGGCTCCGTGTTGAAGGATGAAACAGAATACGAGTATAACACTTAGTACGCTGTTACCGGATGGAAAGAACTAAATTACTTAAATTAATTTAGCAATTGTTTGGATTCTAACATGATTATAAAACTGGTTTAAATACATGATAGAGTTGTTGATTTATTAAAACTGATCTATGCATGCTCTGGATGCTGGTTGTTGAATTATTACACCGTTTCTTGCAAATACATGGTTTAGATCTTGGATTTAAATTGCTGAAATTTTAATTATTTTTCTGCAATGGTATGAATATTTGGTTTAGGACTGTAAATTACTTGCTTATTATTTATATATTGTAATTTACACGGATATGGAGGATTGTATGCACCGGTATGGGACGGTGACATATTAGGTATGGTTTAGCTCAAAACGCTAATTCCTACCTTATGGATTTTAATTACTAAACGGTTTTACATGTTCTGTCAATTATATGAATTTTGTGGATTGTATGCATTGGTATGGGACGGTGGCATACTAGGGACCGACTGATTCAAAATACTCAGTCCTACCTATTTTGGAATAAGGGTGTGAATTATAAAAACAAAATTCTCCTTATATTTAAGTCTGTGCGGTTGAATAAACAGAACGACTTATGTGATCTCTTGTATAAGTCTATGCAGCTGAATAAGCTGAACAATTTATTGGATTTCCTGTGGATGGATATGTATGGATTTTAAATATATTTTTATGGTACCACGAGATGAGCTTGAGTCTTTGGCTCGTTGGTTAGGGTGCGTATATGCAGTAGGATGCGTAGCTGGATATGAGAGTTTGAGGTGTACCCTATTAGGTCTAGGTACTCATGCCCACCTATGGGTGCGTTTTCGCATATTGCCTTCTATTCAGGTTGAGGCCCTCTCCATAGTCCAGTGAGAGTCCTGTAGTGTGAATATACATATCTACGGACTATTTAGTTATTGTTGAGTTGGTTAGAATGTATATGCGTATCGAGTCTCTGCTTGGGTTGTAGTAGTAGGTTAGAACTTGTTCGTGGGCCTAACCCACCTCTATTTTTCAGGTACTTGTCAGTTCCAGACTTAGACTTGATCGTGCTGAATAGAGACTACTACTCACTCTTCCGACGACGTAGGACTTTCCTCCATGGTTTACTCTGGATGTTCTTTAAGTAGCTTCCAGTACAATTTGGATTATTATTAGGGGTCCATTAGAGATGGATTCCCGAGTTGTATTAGAATTGGAGAAATTGGGTGTATCAGACTATTTATTTATTTATAAAATTTTATTCTGAGGTTTCCAGTTTTGGTTTATTATTCTAGTTTCTTTTCAACAATTTATTTAATCCTGTTTTCTTAACTATATTTTGTGTTCGTTTATTACCAATTGATTTGATATCCTCAGGTAATTGGGCGTGGGCCTGGCCAACCCGCATCCGAAAATCCGGGAGTGTTACAAAAAGTGACATCCATGTGATTTCAAATGTCATATTTATCCCTGATTATTTAATTTAATTAATTTACAAAATATCAACTATGTTATTTGATACAACTACCCTTATTATTAAGCCTATTTCGTTACCCTAATCTTTACCTTTCTTAGGAGGGGGGTTCATTTTAGTACCTAGCGGTCGACACTCCCTCTCTCCTCCCTATCTCAGACACGGTTGTTTTTTTTTTTTTTTTTTTTTCGTGTTATGGTGGGTCTGGGTTGGCCATGACTTTTTTTTTCTACTCTAATGGTACTTGTCATGGTTATGATGGTGTCTAAGTTATTAGAGTGTTTCAAAATTTTTAATTTTATTTTTTCTATTGTGGTGGTGGTTGTGGTAATTCTGGTAATGCTTGAGTGTATTGGTGATGGTGTTGTCTTGGTGTAGTGGTGGTTCTGGTGACATTTGGCACATATAAGTATGGGTTGACAACTTGGCCATGGTTGTTGTTGTTTTTTTTTTTTAATACTCTAGTGTTTGGATGTGGTGTGGTTACGGTGATGTACATTTATATGGCTGTTTAAAAATATATATATATATATTATATATATATGTTGTAGTGGTAGTTTTGGTGGTATAAGTATTATTATATATAAACTATATCTATATGTATAAAAGAGATTAAGAGATTCGTTTGATCCATTAAATTTAGTTAGGAAGTAAAATTTGTAATTTAAAATTTAAATGGAGTTGTTGACAAGTTAAAGGGTTAAAAGATAATTTCGTATAGTTTCAGAAGAGGCATGAAGGAGTGTCGATGCACATTTTTGAAAGATTCAAAATTGTCAATGTAAAAAAAATCATTAACAATTCGCTAACTGACATTGACCAAAACTTAAAAGATGTTAATACAATTCACTCTTGACATCACTATTTTAACACTTAAATTTCAGTTTTTAAATTTTCTTTAGTATTTAATTTTCAATTTTATTAGCCACCATCGACTTAAGATGTTAGTCTTTCTAGGAATGGCACATGGGGTATTTGGGACAAAATGATAGCGATTAATGCTTCTCACGAAATTAATGTACATATTTATCCTTTTTAATTTTTTTTTAATCATGGCAAAAAATTAAAATATCCTTTTTTATTCTCCACTGAAGTTAATTCTCGACTTTGGTCTTAAAAAGTTAGACATCACCGGACTTCATTTTCTTTTTGTTGTATATACACACATTAATATACACGTTTTATCTTCTCAAATAAGCATCTTCACATCATATATAATTGGCCAAAGATGATGTGAAGATGTCTTAACAGTTAAAAAAAAGACCCGGTTTCAAGAACACAAAGTTTTTGAAATGTTGAACTTTCTAATTTATGAAAAAATCCTTCAGAAGTCATAGACCTGTTGTAATTAATAATTTCTCACGTCTAGGTCTAGTGGGGACATTCCCTCAGAATTATTTTTTTATTTATTTTTATAATATTAATTATGAATTTTGAGAGATAAGAGCTAATCATGTACAAAGCACAAAACAGTAGTATTACTTATTGTCTTGCAATTTGTTGAATTTTCTCATTTGTCTTTTCGTGAACTATTTTTATTGTGATTGAGTATACTAAAATACTTTAGGTATAAGTCCCTCGTGAATCAAATTCACTCTTACTATTGGATTATAATTTGTTTTGTTTTCTTGTTGTCTTAACCATCTACCATATTTTAATACCCATTTGAGTAAGAATAACTGTAATTAGTGATAATATATCAATATTTATGAATCAAATATAATTAAAAATAATAATAAACCCGCATTTAAAAAAATATCCATTAAATAATAAGCTAAAAGAAGAGTACAAGGTTGTAAAATTGCTAATTTAAAGTCTCAAACTTGATAAACAATAAAAATTTTAAAAAATAAAAATAACAATTAAGTAAACAATAGGATGGGAAAACACCAATGACTAAACCTCGAAAAAGCTACATATTTCATATTTCATATTTTATTCTCGCTGAAACAGAAGTATAAGAAGTGAAGTGTAACTGTGGAAATAATTTATACAATTACGGGCTGAATGGGCAGAGGACCCAAATCGCGGGTCAGCCCAGGAGAAAACCTAACCTAAGAAGAAACCGTCTAACCCCACATCATTAATTTAGAGAATCAGACCCAAATTGGTTTTAGCCCACGTAGCCCAAGAAGTAGATGTCAAGAAAGACAGTTAGAGCAAGAAAGGGAATGAGCTATAAATAGAACGAGGAGAGGAAATAGTAAGGATCTTTTTGAGATGATACTTTGTACCTACAACTACTCTTCTTATGCTGTCCAATATTAGATATTCATATGCAAACACTTGTATATGTGGGCTGAACTCAACCCCTAAACCCAATAGAGGTATGGGCTTAAGGTTTTCAGCCACAGGCTGATAGATTCTAATACTCTTTGGTTTGGGTTGTGATGACTTGGACTCGGCCCAGCCCATTACAAATATGAGGTCCTTCAATGTCAAACAACCCTCTGGAAGTCGTTGTAACTGTCTCCTCTAAATCAACAAACGCATTGAAAGCGAGGCGGATTATGGGGTGAAAGAAAGAGCGGGGATTGAAACCGCTGACCTACCAGCTAACCCAATATGCGCATTTACGAACTCAAATACTCGTCCGTACACATTTGTGTGGCTTTACTTTGATACAAAATTGCAAATAATAAAATATCTCAAAATAGTTTAGTCACAATTCTCAAAACACTTAACTATTAAGGGAGTGAGGGGTATAACAATATCAAACCGAAATGCAACAAAAATAAATTAAGTTTTTCAGATGGAATATATTATATCCTTGATTTAAAGTAAAAATGGGTTAAAAATGAGTACAATCCATTTTATGTATGGAGAATTTTTTCTATTTCTACGCCTCATGCACATGTGGTCCAATAGCGTCTTAAATTTTTAGTTTATTTATTTATTAAAATGCTCCTTAAAAAAATTTATTTTTAGTGTTGTCCCTTGGATTCAATGCGACTCTTTAATATGTATACTGTATAGTGTGTACACACACAAATACAATACACTTTACCGAATTTAAAAAAAAAAAATTCAAAATGTCCCCATAAATTTCTCCCCCTCTATAAATCTCTCTACCTCTTTATTTTAGTTTCTCTTTTTCATTTTTCCTTTTTCTCTCTCCTTTACGTTTTCAATTTTTTCTTTTATCGCTTCAATTTTTTCTTTTTAATTAAATCTTAATTTTCCTCTTCAAAGTTATGCAATAACCTCTCTCTCATCTTATATTCTTTTCAATCTTGTTCTTTATTTCACTACAATTTTATAAATAATTTTTTTAATTTTTTTCTATTATTATTTTTTACAAGATAAGAAGTGTTAAAGGTTAGATTAGTAGATGTAGAGAGTCGAAATTCGACACTCCAAAATCTACGGGAGCTACTGGACTATCGAGACATCTGCACAATTTTACAAACTCAGTGTTCATAATTTACATTTTTGAAATTTTTTACAATATATATATTTAAAATAATGACATAATATTTTAATCTTCATTACTGTTTTACTGCACTATTAATTAGAAAAAATAATTGATCACTGTGATGGCATCTCCAATTGCATCACATATAAAAACTCCTACAACGATGTAATATTCAAAAAATATTTTTATATTGAAGATACAATATTTATACAATATATTATAATATTAAAATATTATTAAATTCGTCACTACATTGTTGATTTAAAATTGCTACAATTATTGCATTATCAATTTAAAAGTAGAACATAAACACAAGTACAAAATGAGGAACATTAATAATTATTTACAAAAATAAATAAATAAATAAATTGAGGAACTTGGGATGATCCTAAGGGTTCGTTGTTGCCCGCACCAAACCCAATCCCTTTCTTCGTCGTCTTTAGGTGCACCTCTTTAATACGGAGTACTCGGTGGTAGAAAAATTGAATCGCTGTCGAGGCCGAAGGCATAGTACGCACCTTAGCGTCTTTTAAAATGAAGCAGCAACAAGAAAGTCTCACTCGCTGACTTCGTCAGTTTCAAAACTCATCACTTCAACTCTCTAATCGTTTTCCTCAATACTCTCTCTCTCAACCTTCAGGAGAAACTTTAGCTTTCAGAGGTTCGTGAAGCAAATTTTATCATATACTTAACTGTTCGTGTTAATGTTTTATGTATTTCTATGTGTGTGTATATATATATATATGTATGTATGTATTTTGTATATGAACACTCGCATGTATACGCACACATATTTTAATTGAATGTACTTGAGAATTGCAACGATCAAATTTGCAGAGGAATGAAAACTTAACTGAGATTGCAAAATCGGTGTTCGATCATTTGATTTATTGAATTTTAAGCTACATTTACTTTAGAATTGTTTTGAAGGTTTAAATTTCTGTTAAAGATGGGGAATAAGCGTGTGATGTTGCCGGCGAGCGAAGTTGACTTGACGGCTGTGAAATATGAGCCTGAAGTGATCAAAGGTATGAAAATTTGATTCCTGATATGTGGCTTTGTGTTTGATGTGATTCTTTATGAGCAATTTGTTCGATTATTACTTGTTTTGAACTGGTGTTGGTGAATTGCAGCTCCTCATTTGACCGGGCTCGCGTTGAAGCTATTTGTTCGCTTAGTTGAGGCTCCGCTAATTGGTTCTTTGATCCTATCATCTTTAAAGAAGCAGAATCAAATGGTTGAGGTCCGATCATGTGCAAATTCTAATTATATTTCTATATATACATACGTACATATGCTTTTTAAATCTGTATTTATGCATATGCAGATTTATATATATATATATATATATATTCTTCCTTTTGTCTTTTATATTTACAAAAAATTAAGTGCAACAGTTGTTTATAATTGACAGATGTTACAGAATACTGTAATTCCAGAGACACCGATGTTTAAACCCGAGTTTCCACCACAAGGTTTATTTCTTGTACTCGTATCTAATGTTTCTTTCTTTCTTTCTTCTTAATTTTTTTCTTAATTCTTATTATTATTATTTTTTATTTTTTATTTTTTATGTTTTATATTATTTTCTTCTTTTATGCTTTGTAAATTTGAAAACTGGAGCTTCATCTTAACTCGTTGAATTGGTGGAAAGTTGGCAGCCTTGGTTATGAAAGAAATGCAATTTTTATGTAGTGGCTGATTCATCTGCCATTGAATAAATTACCTCTATCCTCTGTTGGGTTATGGAATGAGAAGACACGCTATCTGTCTAGTTTTATGGTGTTAAACTATTTGACATAGCTTTTGAAGCTTTCTTCCTCTTAGTCTTGTCAAATTTAGGTCAGGAGTTTCAGAAATCTAGATTAATAATGCAGATTTTTGAAACTCCTAACCTCAATTTAATAAGAAATCTCTATTAGTTGTCATAAGCATTCACTCTGTTGTGCTAATTAAATATAAAAAGTGATTGACCTTGGAGACATCCTTGTAGAGAGAGATTCTGGAAGTAGGATATATATATGGAATCGGGCGTCAAACGTATTGTTTAAACCCATGCTTAATGAAATTGATCATATAGACAAACTTGACCCAGTTAATCTGACATGTGAATCTAGAACCAGAAACTGGTGTTGTTGTTTTGGAAGAAGACGGAAGACCTGAAGACCGGGTCAAAGAAGCCTTGAATTGTCTTCCACATTATGATCCTGCTACCTGTTGGACTGGTGATTCAATTTCATCATTCCGCTACTGGACGATACGTGATTATGCACATGCTTACAGGTCTGGGATTGCTACCCCATCTATGGTGAGTCAATAATAGTTGCTAGGTTTTCTATTCCTTTAAAATTACATTTCCAAAGAAGAATTTGTTCACTTTCAGTAAATAGGTTGCAGAACGCATCATCTCAGTTATGGAGGAGTTCAGCAACAAGAAGCCCCCAACGCCCCTATTGATTTCTTTTGATGCTGAGGGATTAAGAAAGCAAGCTGCAGCTTCCACACAAAGGTTTGAGGAAGGTATTGCTGATAATACATGTGTATTTATATATGATCATTATTATATGTTATCTGATTACCCACATCATTTTCTGAATTTATTTTATGTCGCTGATCTAAATTTAAGTTCTCACTTAATTCTGCAACGGGTGTGGGCTTCGCAGGAAATCCATTATCAATCTTGGATGGGATTTTCATGGCTATCAAGGATGATATAGATTGTTATCCCCATCCATCAAAGGGTAAACTATATTTGACTTTTGATTTCCCTTAAATTTTTTATGCAGTCAGTAAGTAAACTTTACTATTTGATGACAACCAGGCGCAACAACATGGATGCATGAGGTTCGCCCTGTTAAAAAGGATGCAGTCTGTGTATCAAGGTTGCGTAGCTGTGGGGTGATTTTTGTTGGAAAGGCAAATATGCATGAATTGGGCCTTGGAACAACTGGGAATAATTCAAACTACGGGTAAGTTCTCGTGCAGTGACTATATATCCAAGATATAAACGCGGTGTCAGAATTATTTTCTTTCCTTGGGCAAAAATGAAAAATACGTGGTGTCAGAATTTAACAAGCATGGTGGTGGTACAGTGACCACAGCGTTCCATGAATTGAGAAATAATGTCTGCAGTAGCAAGTACACCATCAGTTGACCGTTTCCTCGTCATTGCATACCAGTATGTATGTTGGGGTATCTGACATGGAAAGACATGGCTAAAACGGGAGTTCCCTTGTTGCATTGCTTGGCTGTAATTTCTATTAGACTCACAGAATATGCCTTTAGGTACTTTTGCCATTTTTAGTTTTACTTCCATTTTTGACAATAGGTCCTAGGCATTTGTAAGTACTAGTAATTAATTGGATGCTACATGGCCCATCACTCACTGAACAAGTGAATATACAAACATATTGAAATCTCTCATTTTGTTACCTACCATAACACTAAGCTTACTCTGATTACTTAAATTATCATGTATCTCGCTTCTTATTATTATTTATACGATTTGCATGTTTATCAGTCATAAATGTACCTTTATTATATTTGGTCTTTCAAATGTTTTTAGAATTAATTAAGTGGACCACACAAAGGCAATCCCCTTACTGAACATATTAATTTGGTGCAATCTCTCATTTACTGCATGCTGCTAACTCAATATTCTTCCCCATATATCTTATAATTTTTTTTTTAAATTCTTGAATTATTAGATATTTTGTTTCTAAGTGTCATTGATTTGGTTTACTGGTTGATTCACTTATGCTGATTTTTTATTTCTATTTACTATGAATCAAATATGTTTTAGACGAAATACTATTTCTTAATATAACAAAAACTGTTCGGAAGAAATGGCCAATCATATGCTCTTACCATACTGAATTGTGGATTACCAAAAAAAATGCTTCTATTAACCTTGATTGGATTCACTTCCTGATTATTTGTTTATTTATTTATTTTTTAACTGTTAACTATTGGTCTGGATATAGTTATTCATTGGTCTTGGATTCTTGCTTGTCCTTGCATGTATTTCAAAGATCATTCAGTATGTTTCTCCTTTTCTGTTAAGACACTTGTTTATGGTTTATCTATTTATTTATTTGCTGCTTGCATATTTTCGTTCTCTCTTATAAATTGCTTTGATATGGGAGGTAACATGGGTAACCCATAATGACAGAACAACTAGAAACCCACATTCTCTGGAAAGGTATACAGGTGGATCTTCCTCAGGCCCAGCAGCAATTGTTGCTTCTGGACTATGTTCAGCTGCACTAGGAACAGATGGTGGAGGTTGTATAAATATAACACATTAGGCTTGTAAATGATTATCTCCCATTTTTCAGGATATCATCCTAATTTTTTATCCTTGGTTAATGCAAAAGGCAGGTTCAATTCGCATTCCTTCTTCGCTTTGCGGTGTAGTTGGCTTGAAATCAACATATGGACGGACTGACATGAAAGGGTAATCTATCGAGCTTATATTGTTTAGGATCATGCATTACCTTTATCCTTCTGTCCTTTACACATTAATGTTGGGTTAACTGGTAAGAACAACCGAAATGCCTAGTTACATTCTTGCCTCCATCTATTCGTCTGTGTTTATTAAGGAATGCTTATCTTGTTTATATGTCTACATGTGTGTGTGTCTTTGTACGCTTTTAGGCTTTCAGTTTATGCATATGTTGTTTGTATCTATAGCTTATCATCGTTCATTATGTGGTAAGGGCATACTTCTTATTTCTACATTGACAGTTAAGTTTGTACCTCTGGAAGCATGTCATATGTTGTTGAGTAGGCCATTGTAAGATGCATTTTAATTCTGAAAAATAAATTAGGAAATGTAGAAAATAGTAAAAAAATATTAAATACATAGAAAGTAGTTTCACAAGAAGTAATGTTAGTTTAAACGACAATTCAAGTATCAAATTTCCTTGTCGTGAGATTGACAATTGAGTATTAGGGTATTGTAAAGATATCGTTATGGAATTGACATTCCATTCCACTCTATTGATTTAACAAGAATTGGAGAGAATAGTCATTTGAACTTCAAAGGTTTCCAATGGTTCGTCACTTTGTGAAAATGCAACAACTTTGTGCAAAAATTGCATAAGGTAATTCATACCTGTCTACAGCGCCCTTGCTGTAAAAATAAAATATGTGATGTGCAGTTGCAATGTTCTCCAGTGTAATTGTCTCTAGTAACTACACAACTATTACAACATCTAAAATTGAAGAAGGATTTATATATTTAAGTTACACCCTCTGTAACTGTTTAAGCTTTTGGAGTAGATGGTAGTTAAAATGGTATCAGAGCCAAAGGTCTCGAGTTCAAACCTCACCGTCACCCTAATTAAAAAAATTGAAAAACACGTGTTGGACCAAAAGAAGACGACACGTGAGGGGGCGTGTTGAAGGATTTATATATTTAAGTTACACCCTCTCTAACAGCTTAAGCTTTTAGAGTAGATGGGTAGTTAACAATATCCATGCTCCTGCTATTGTTGAGGCCATCAACTGACTGTTAGTTTATAAAATACTAATAAAGAGATATTTTGCCAAAGACCGGTCTACCTTTGTCTTGGTTGCTTTGGGTAACTCCCAAGCTAGAGGTCAAGGTTTCGACACTGGTAGAGAGAAGGAAAAAAGAAGAAGATATTTTGTAAAAGAAAAAAAAGAAATCAAGAATATACATTCTCATTAATATTTCTTTCTAAGTAAATGTTTTATTTAATCTACCTATAATTAATTAATTATTTAATCTTTATCAATATAAATTTGTGACACTTTCAAAATATGATTATGTTTTAAATTTTTCTTAGAAATTGCCAAAACAATCCAAGTGTGGACTTGTCATAGTATTATAGATTGTCCGAGGTGTATCGCTTGTGTGTCGTAGGATAAGGTTAAGATGGGATACAAATCTAGGCTACACACCAAGAAGTATCCAATTGTTATAAAACTAGGTTCAAAAACTTGACTTCAGCACAGACAATCTAAGTTGCTTGTTTGCTGGTCGGTGAAATCACAAAAAACATGGTTGCAAACTATGCTACTTATCAAACTGAAATCCGCTAGGGCTACATAACAAAGGCTGGCATGTATGGTGAGAAAATTGTAAAATTAGATTGTTAGGCTTTGTTGGTACATCATTAACGGTGGGTTTGCATACTGAGATAAAGTTGAGATATGCATCAAAATGATCCTTCAAACTCTTATTATCAAACTAGGGATGGTAAGTGACCTAGATTATAACATTTAAGTTGGCTAATTATTAGCTTAGATGGTCTTATATACCACTGGCTGACCTAGGTATTTGGAAATATATCTGGACTGTAGAAATAGATCCTTATGTTTGGACCGAGCCATAAATCAAAGCTGCCTTTTTGAAAGACCGGAGGAGTTATACGCCCATAGTTCAGAAAGTTGATACTTTGTTGGACAATTTTTAAGAGCTAGTTGGTCGTCACACCTTAAAATACTGCACCATATATTTTCATCAATTTGATTGGCATATCTTTTGGTAATATGAGTATTTGGCTTTTATAAGAATAGTTCATCAAATTTATATAACTGTATATGAATCATATGATCAGTATGTCATTTTTTCCATGCTTGTGTGAATTAATACAGAAGCATCATTTATACTGTTAGGGTAATATTCATGTAATACAGTAATTGTAGCTTGACAATCATTCTTGTTAGTATTGCAATTCGTCGATGCAACTATAGAAGCCAAGGATATGCATCATATCGAAGTTAAGAATTTCATTAATGGCGAGGATATACTTCTACCATAGTTACTCAGGTATAAAATAATAAAAGGTTTATGATCAAGCTATACCGGTTGTAAGCTTGAGTTATATATCCTTCCATTCCCAAAACGAGAGCTGCACAGTTCAGGTCCCGATCGGGATATGGTTGCATGTAACAACAACGACAACAAAATGTCACAATCAGTAATCTAATACTACCAGTGATTTTCTATTGTATAAAGAATAGTGTACTCTCTTTTATTTGGATGTACCAGTAAGACTACCTTTAGCTTTATTCATTCTTCATCAAGCTCATTTCATTTTTTATCCTTTTCTATGAAACAAATCAGTTTCTGATTTAACCAAAAAAAAAAAAAAAAATCAGTTTCTGATTAATTTCTGTATGTAGCTATAACTAAAAGAATGAGGATTGTTATTTTGTTTCATTTAAGCTTGCGATTTCTTTGTAAAGGGGCTTTATCATGCTGGATTATGTCACTTCTAATGTTTGGACTTCATGTTCTTGCAGGTCATTATGTGAATCAGGAACTGTGGAAATTATTGGACCAATCGCATCAACAGTTGAGGATGTCATGCTTGTGTAAGTGATTTATGCAGTCTGAATTGTCATCCTTTGTAAAGCTTGGTCCCACAACTAATAACTAATTTCATTCTGTTTGATGATAGTAATCTGAATCTCTGAGATGTAGTAATGGGCCAACTTTTACAGTTTTGAGGATCAAAATTTATTTTTCTTTTCCATGTAAATGGCTGAAACATTTTTGTTTCCCAGTATACCAAAATAAAACATGGTTGAAAAACAAAATTCACTTCAAAAATACAGAAAACTGAATTCTTGGATTTGGCAGCTTATAATTTTATGAAAATACTGGGGCTGAAGGATTAAAATCCAAAAAATAAAGAAGAAGGTATCTTTGACTTTTCTGAGAAATAGTGGATAAAAAAAGTAGAGGAAAAGAGATGCAGGAGAAGGGTTTATTGTAGTACTTGGATGCTAATTTTAATAGCCTATTTCCTATTTGTTTTACTTGGGTTGTTATTTTACATATAAACTGCATTAAAATTTATATTTCATTTACATTGCATGGCATGCCCATTGTGTCAGTGTCATATTTAATTAATTTATTTAAATAGTTTATGAGAAAATTAGCTTTAGAATCTTTTATAAATGTTGTAATATAATGCTCAAATTTATAAGTGTGAGGTCGGTGATCTGATTCAAAGAGCAGTCAGTTTGTGTAAAATAATGCAAAATGTTTGGTATATCTCCATTTTTCCCCTCTAAGCACCCCGTATAGGCAAAATATTGTACATATGATAAACATCACTATATTATGTAAACTAAGGGCGACGGCGTGTTTATCTTGTTTCCAAGGGTATCAGGCGTACATGTCAACTTTTTAGAGGTCATACCAATGAGTCCAAAGTTAAGGTTTCTACCAGTAGAGTTCACTGCTCCCTGGTGAGCAAGGAGCAGTATACTCACTTTTAATTGTAGCCTTAGGATCAAGTCAATCAGCCTTTCTTTTCATTGATTTGTAAAACTTACCGATTTTTTCTATTACCCCAAAGCCAGATGTATTACATAAGTCTTGAATAAGTGAACTTGAGACCCATAGATTTATTTATTTTATTTAAAAAAACTCTAAAAAGCTGCATTGTTGGGGCTGGAGCAAAAAAATAACACAATCAGAATAAGATAAAAAGAATATTAATCCTTTAATCGTAGGATCGATCCACTAATTTATTAAAAACCTCAAATGTTAATGTAAGAGGAAAGAAACAAATTCTCAATTTATTAGCGAAGTAATAATAATGGTGAATCTATATATATATATATATTTTTATGCAAGGTTAACTTGAGTAATTACAACCTTTCAAAAAAAAAAAAAATTCAGTAATTACCATCTAAGACTACATTAATCAATATATTATCCTTTTGAGGACTCAAATTGATTATTATATTCATTTGAAAAATAAATTTGTGTGAAGTGTATTCACATTATTGATTCTTAGATTTTTGTTTCCTTTAAGAAAGTGTCTACTTTTGTAGTTTCACTTTAATGGTATTTGATGATAATAGAAAAAATCGGTAAGTTTCCAAAAACAGTGAAAAGAAAGGCTGATTAAATAATTTCTGTCTGATTTGATCCTAAGACTACAATTAAAAGGAGTATGTCAGTCCCTGCTCACCAGGGAGCAAACACTACTGAGGTTTCTACATATCAAGTAATATCAAATTGTGACTATTTTAATCGGTGATATAGCAGCGGTTCTCGAGCCAAATTATGTGGTCAACAGTATCTATACACTGTACAAACAGTCTATACAACTGAATTGGAAGCCATTGTTTGACCTTCTGATCTTACTCGTTGCTGAAGTGGTTTGGAGTTCGGACAGATGGGAGAAATAAAAAGGGAGAGAAAAGAAGTAAAAAAAGAAAAGAAAGAAGAGAAGGAGAAAGACGGGAGACCAAAGAGGGGTGTGTGTGCGTGTGTGAGAAAGAGATGGGGAGAACAGATTGAGTCAATCTTACATGGGCTGATTCTCTAAAATACATGTTGATTTTAGTTACAATAACCACCTCTATTTATAGGTGAATCGGGGAAGACTTGTAATAAAGGAATTACACAGAAAGTCAAATATAAATATGGCAACAACTTGTTGCCCAAGCATAACAACATTAACATTATGTCAATGAGTGATTTAAGGGTTTAAATCACTCCTATAATTATTCTCCAACAATACAAAACACTGTTAGTCACAAATTACTGAACTACCCATACAACTTATAGTCTATGCACATGCTTGACTCTTAATAGTGATGTAACAAACAATATAGTTCATTATATTTTTCTTTTTTTAATAAGTAATACACAACCTCATGTCCAAATTGGGACTTGGACCCTGCAACATCCCCTTTAGGGGTAGAAGGAGATAGCACTAAAGATTTTAATTCCTTTCTAGTGCCAAGTGTATGATATTCTTCCACTTTTGAAGTTTGAGATGTGGCCTTGATAATGATGAACCACTTTATCCTAAAATTAATGAACATAAACTAATAGAATGTTGAGTTCTCCTCGATTTTTTTCTTATTTATTGATCATTTCCTCAGGTATGCAGCAATCTTGGGCTCCTCTCCTGCTGAAAAAATCTGTTTGAAACCGGTACTTACTTCAACAATAATATATGTATTGAAAAGTGGTTGAAAAAAAAAACATATAAATTTGGTACTTTCCTTTCTTTCCCATGAAAGAGATGAGTTCAAAAGTAAAAATATTAGGAAAAAGGCTGGTGGGGAACTTTGTTAATGTCAGTGGCACTACTGTTATAAATCTGTAATCATCATTTTTTTTTAAAATTTTTTTTTCAATAAGTATCTTTAATCATCATTAGCATTTTACCTTAACAAATATGGTGACATATACCCTCTTGAGTAATGTTATACTCTTTATCTTGAAACAATTGTTCATTTAACAGTCATAGAGCTATTAGTCCTTGTTTTTATTCATCCAGATTCTGCTATGCATGATTGTTTTACCTCTAATGGTTTGTTCGGAGCACCTACTTAGCATGATGCTAGTTTATTATTATTTTATTATTATACTTATACTGGATGTGTTTGAGTTACTAAATCAGGAATGCTGAAATTTGGAATTTTATCAGCTAAACTGTTTGGCTGTATTCAGCTTGTTATATATTTTATTATTTATCACTGACCACATTTTCCTTTTAGTCTTCCCCTTGTCTGCCAAATTTAGCTGCACAGGAGAGTTCAAATGCTTTGGGATCATTGCGATTAGGAAAGTATACAGAGGTGATCATGCTCTCCTTTCATTGCAGAATGATTAATGTCATTATTCTTGGATATTATTTTACGAGTATATGACATTTTCGTGCAGTGGTTTAATGATGTATTCTCAACTGATATCTCCAATAAATGTGAGGATGTTCTTAATATGCTATCAGAAAGGCATGGGTGCAAAGTAAGTCCATCCCCCTTATTGTGTGCTTAATTATTGTTTGTACCAGCTGACTTCTTTTTGTTTATAGTTTAGAAGAAATTATGGCATTTTTCAGGATATAGCACATACACATAAATAATGGGTTCTAAATTAACTGTTTTCACTTTTTATGGTTCAAGATGATAGAGATTGTAATACCAGAACTGCGTGAGATGCGGACGGCTCATATAGTTTCAATTGGTTCTGAATCACTATGCTCAATGACTCCTGATTGTGAGGATGGGTATATTTTTCTTTTTACCATTTCAGGGTGGTGTGCATGCTTGATATGTTTTATGATCTGCTATAATTGAATATGTTCTATATAACAAGTTAATGTCATCTACTTCGGTTGAGTATGCTCTATTTAATAAGTTACAACCCTGTGGGTTTTTATTGTTCTTCAAGGATCATAACTTAATCTGGATGAAATGACTGGTTATTTTTTCTTTTTGGTTGTGCAGGAAAAATGTAGAACTTACATACGACACTCGCACCAATCTGGCACTATTTCGGTCATTCACGGCTTCAGATTATGTTGCTGCCCAGTGTCTTAGGTGAGGCAAAATCTTGTCAGTAATGAAGTCGTGTTTTGTTTTTGCTTCAGACAGATTGTATATGTATAGAGAAAAGACAGTTTATATTTAGATACAAAGCATTAAGAATTCAAATGAAGCTATGTACTCTATAGTTGAGAGTACTTATAAACATACAAGTTTGTTGATCACTCAATATGTTAATGGATTCTTTTGGTTGGCTGTGTGGACAATGGTTGAGCTGTCTGAAGTTGGGTATCAGCACTTTCCAGTTTTAAATCTTCAAGTTGTGCAACGCTTTCTGTTGTACGTGTTAACTCTTTCCCACCTTTTTCTTCCTAAATATTTAGGAAGAATGCTGGATCGGAGAACTAATAAGCTGATGGAATATATTATTTTGGATAGAATTAGGATAACACGATCTCTGTAGCTAACCTCTAATAGTTAGGGTGAGGCTCAGATGATAATGATGACAACATAAAACTTCTGAAGCTTGTCCATAATGTAGAGTTCATTTTATCAGTGTGCCAAACAGCCTTGTTTCCTGTATCATGCTACATCCAACTCATTCATGCACTTAATATTGCATACAGCTTTGCTAGAATACTCTGCTTAGTATTGTCATCTTCTGTTCAAGATCCTTGGCGACTGTGTCATTTTTTTAAAATTTTATTTTTGTAATTAAAACATACAAGATATTTTTGACATATTATAAAATTTGCATGGAGTGAATATTTCAATTTCATATCTACTGTCGCAGGCGAAGGATAATGTACTACCACATGGAGATTTTCAGGAAGGTTGATGTCATAGTGACCCCAACAACCGGGTATGATAAGCCCAACTATTGGTTTATAAACAGTGACATGGAAGTAAAGTAGATGTGTTTACAATCCATTCTAAACGCTGCTTATGTTAATATCTGCCTGTGTCTTTTGAGATTTTTTTTTCTATTATTTATGGATATCCCAATTTGTGTGTGTACGTGTCTCCTGTTTCGGGACTGCGTATATTACGTCTCTATTTTCTTTTTTCTTTTTTTCAAATCCTTTTCATTTTAATTGCTATATAATATGAGGGTGGGCCTTGGTGCAATGGAAAGCTTGTTCCATTGTGACTAGAGGTCACGGGTTCAGAACTAGAAACAGCCTCTTCTGATGTGAATGTTCGGCCTATGTACATCTGACCCTGCCCCAACCTGGCAATGGCATAAGCCTTGTGCACTACGCTACCTTTTTTTTTTTTTTCCTCTTATATATAAATATGTAATTTTCATCAGTAAGAATTATTTTTATTAATTTCAGAACTTTATTAATGGTGTGTTTGGTATGAGCAAAACGAATTTTTAAAATCCTTCCACTTCTCTCAACCAACCAAAGGAAAGTTTCTCTTCCCTTTTTTATGTTCTTTTCTCCTCTTACAAACAAGATAACAGAGTTTTAAAAATCATTCCACGTTCTTCCTTTCTCTTGCCTTCCTTTTCTTTTCTTTCTCCTTTCCTTTTTTCTTCTGTTATTTTTCTGTTATGGTCCTTTCTTTTTACTTTTATTTTCTCCATCCAAACGTAATGATAATCTCTCTATAAATAATGTTCTTTCCCTTTTGTCAGCATGACGGCGCCTGTAATACCTCCTAGTGCTCTTAAATTTGGGGAGACAAATATGCAGGTTACAGGTGAGTTGGTTGCCATTCTTCACTTGCTCTTTGAGAAAGTAATCCCTTTAAATCTCGTGAGAAGATCACTGGTCACGATCGTGACACATGAACTGTAGAAAATGGAATATCTTTCTGCTTAATAGGGACTTGTTCTGATAATAAGGCCACTAATTCTCATTCTGTTCTACTCCATATTGGCTATTAGCTAAACATGCAACTGTCATACTTGGGTTGTTTAATGCTCCCTCAGTCCCATAATAGTTGTCCATCTTTCCTTTTTGGGTTGTCCCAAAATACTTGTCCACTTACTAAGTTTAAACAACATATTTCACATCTTTCCATAAAAGACCCTTAAATTTTAAAAAATTTCAAACTTGATTATATATATATTTAAACTTGGAAGGGTAGCTTTGTAATTTTTGAGGGGACAATGCAATAATTACATGTCCCCTTAAAAAGTTCTACTCCCCATAAGGGACATCTAATATGCGGAGGGAGTAAAATGTTAGATAAGCCGATCACAGGTGCTTCTAGTTGAACTCATTGCCATGGGCTTCTAGTCTTTGTAATGTGATAGGCCTGTCTTTTTCTTGTGCTATTTGAACTTGGTGGCTGCCTATAGTAATGTCCATTTACTGGTAATTATTATCGTGTGTGTCTATTATTTGGATGGAGTTTGCCAGTCACATGCACAAGGCAGATGACCTTTTATCATTGGTATTCACATACAGTATAATTTCTTTAAAAAGTTTGTGATATGTAGAACTTTTAGCCTTGTGTACAATACTAAATATACCTTAAAAAGGTTTTATATGTGTAACTTTTTAGCCTTGTGTACAATACAAAATATCCGTTAAAATATGTGGATCACTTGGAGAATGTGGTAAACAGCACTTGTCATACTAAACCTGTTCAGTATCATGGTTCGCTTTAATACGAGAAGTTGTCTTATCTACTATTGTCTTCTTTCTTTTTTTTTTCTTCGAACATGGTTATTAATATTAAACAAAAGGTTGCAGAATTAGAGTATGTTCCAGACCCACTCCAAAGACCAGGAAAAAAAAAAAAAAAAGATAGCGGGTGATTTATTGCCTTGCACATATTCTTTGAGAATTGTTAGAGGATTTAAACATTAAAGTTACAACCTCTAATAGCTTAAGCTTTTAGAACAGATGGCTGTTAACATGTTATTAGAGCAGCCAAGGTCTTGAATTCAAACCCCGCCATCATCCTGATAATTAAAATTGAAAACATGTGTTGGTCCAAAAGAAAGCCACACGCCCGTGTTCGAGGATTTAATTATTACAGTTACACCCTCTTTAACAGTTTAAGCTTTTAGAGTAGATGGTTGTTAACAAGAATAAAAAATAAAAATAAATACAAACTACTAGTGCATACATGATAACCTCTTGGTTCTTGTAATTAGTATTGCCAACATGTGGTGGATCAAATCCAATAGTGATGAGTTTCAGTACATGAATATCCACCCTGCAATTGTTTATGACAAGAATTGCCCTTTTTTTTTTTTTTTTTTTAAATAATATTCAATGCTGTACTATGTTGAAATTCTGAAATTGAATCCATTTAAGAATTAAGTGTGGTCTCTTTTTATTTCAAAAGCATTTGTGGAACTTTTTTAATGCAATTTATTTTCTGCCTCCTGTTATTGGAGAGGCTCGTCTGTTTCGCAGCACTAACTTCTTTATCAATATTTGTGCTTGTATCCTTATTTCAGGTAATCTCATGCGGTTTATTATAGCACCAAATCTTCTCGGACTCCCAGCCATTTCTGTCCCAGTGAGTATTATGCATTTTCTTTTCAATAAAGCAGTCAACAAGGTTAAATTTGGCTGATGGTATAAAAGGCGGACCCAAGGGGGTCCCCTTTTTACAAACTATGTTTGTGCCCTTTGTTTTTTTTTCCTCATCGTCAATTAGTTCCAAGACTTGCTTCCTTAATCTTCTCTTTGGCGAGTAAGAAATATAATCTAACATCAGAAGTAAATATAAAGTGAATTTCGGTTATTTTATTTTATTTTTAAAAATGTTTAGGATAAATATGCTGGTGAACCAAAGTTGTTATCTCAGTTGCTCTCCATAATATACTAATATGGTATATCTGAACATTTTTTAACCTGCTCTAACAAATTCCTACTCTGAAAGCTGGAATGGCATCAAGAGTTGCCAGCTAGTGACAACTATGTTACATTTCTCACACCATACATATGAAAAACTTGGCTTTGTCATAATCAGTGCAAAAATGGTGTTTTGAGAATAATTTTTTTTTCCTAAGAGTTTTGAATATGTTTCCTACTCCTATTTTACAGTTTAAATCTTACTAACTCGTACTGGAGCCTAGAGTTATCTCGTTCCTCTTTTATGTTGCTGTGCTACGCAACTCTACATACTTTGTAATATTTATGACAGTTTAGGTCCAATGTTTTCTTTGTCTAATTATATCAAAGTAAAGGTTCAGGCATGAATTGGAACTCTTTGGAAGCCTTCATATTTTTACAGTTCTGCTATCTTTTTGTTCTTTTTGCTTCAACATATTCAATGTTCAGGTTGGCTACGATAAGCAAGGACTTCCAATAGGTTTACAACTGATAGGACGACCATGGGCTGAAGCTTCAATTTTGCGTTTGGCTGCTGCAGTAGAGGTAATTGTTCTAGTTTCACCCACAAAGAGGCAAATAAGGGGGCATAGTGTATAGGGCTTCAAACTAAAGGTGAACCAAGCAACTCAAGAACCACTCGAGCTTGGCTCATGTTCAGAGCCAGGCTCAAACCTCAACAATGAGTTCGCTTATAAAACGAACCAGGCTTGAGCAATGGTATACTTGGCTCTTTAGGTTTGTGAATACATCCTGAAAAGGTTTTGTACATGATAAAAGAATTTTTAAAATGATGTGTCATGAGCTCACGAGCCAAGCAACTCGTAAACACAACTAAATTGACTCTAGTTTTCAGTAATTTGAACTTGTCATGTCTGCATGAACAAGTCAAGCTTGAGTTTTCTTGAGCTCGGTTCAGTTCAATCCATTTGCACCCTAATGATCTGTAAAGGAGGGGGGCTGATGTTTAACAGTTTGCCTTTCAGGAACTCTGTGCAAGCCCTAAAAAGAGGCCAGCGTCATTTTATGATACTTTGAAGGTGTAAGCAGTTGGGGTTCACTCATCGCTGTTCATGGTTTATTCACTGAAGAATCCCTCCACAAAATCTTTGAAAGTGTTCGACATTGCTCACATTATGTCTGTCTTAAATCTATTTACGTTTGAGCAACACGGTTAGTTATTGCTATGGCTTGAAACAATGGTTCTTGTCATACTTTCAAATTTAGGGTAAAAGTGAAATTGGCAATAGTTTCTTAAATAATACAATCCAACTCAATGAAGTATTATCCCAATTATTTGGTGTCAATTACCTAGTTCTTGTTAAAATTCAAAGTACTTGAAAGTAGCAAAATCACGAAAAGCAACTATCAATAGAGACAAGGCCAAAAGAGAGGTGTAAGTGTGATAAATGATATTTCAATTTGTGATGTTTGTGCATCGTATGAGACCTCCTTTTCTGCTTAAATCATTTTAAACCTTTGAAAAATGCTAAATTCATTTTAAATATCATATTGAAAAATGCTAAATTCATTTTGATTAAAATTTAGTTAAATGATTGACAAGGTAAAAAAAAAAAAAAAAAAAAAAAAGGGTTTGATGGGTGACATGTCATAAATAAATCGTTTTGGCACCAAATTGTTATCATTATATATAAAGGTCTCAAAGATACTCTCATGCAGTGAATAATAATAATAATAATAATAATCTAAGCCAGAGGCATAACCACAAAACGTTGCCGGGAATACAATTAGATCCCGAATTGAAGAAGTTATAGCTCACTCTGATAACTGTAAGAGTAGCTCCATTAGTTCATCTTATAGCGATTTTGGGCCAAAAATGGAGATCAGCTGTTGAAATGTGGGTCACAATTTTTGGATCTCCAAACAGGTTGCCAAAAAGGGCGACCATGTTCGCTATTGAAGGCTCACTTCTGTGGGGCCACATATGTTTTTTTTTTCTTTTTTTAATTCTGGCCCAAGTTACTATTTTATCCCAGAACACTGTTTGTAAGGCCATGTGTGGCTGAAATAAAAGCTAAAAATTAAAATTTTTGGTTATTTTGGTCTTTTCATATCTTCTTCTTCTTCGTTTTTTTTTTTTTTTTTTTTTTCCTCAAAATAATTGAACCAAAGAGCCGTTAAGGTACTGTTTAGGCTACACAAATAGTGCTTTAAAGGCTTTTTTGGGCAAAAAAAAGTTTTAAAGAATTGAAAAAAAGTTATTTTTTTTTCCTTTACAAAATTATCAATGTTCCTATCAACATTATAGCCGTTTTAGGTATTATTTGGCTGAACCAAACAGTGCCTTAACCGGCTATATTGGCTAACCAAACAATTTTTTTTATTGGTTTTCCCTAACAAATTGAAATTTAATTTAAAATATGATTTTTTTTTAATTAAAAAAAATGTGTCTTTGTTTTCACCTCTATAAATTAATAAATCAAATGATATTAAATATTGCATTGTTTATAAGATTTCATACATATTGGCTAAATAATTTAATCAACAAACAATTTAATTATTTATTTCAAAATAAAACATTACACAATTAATATTCCATTACATAACCTTTATAACAATTTAAAAATAAAATAATGTAATATAAATTAAACACTTTCTTCACCAAAGCGGTTCCACAAATTTTCAATTAAATCTTTCTTCAACCGCATATTTGTCCCTTTGTTGCGAATTTAGACTTGGCGAGAGTAGATATGTGCCGCTAAAACTGATGGATTTTGAATTAAAGTGGGAATTGAGATTGTCTCCTTTGGTGGCAGAGTCCATTTTCTAACATTGGCATGACACTCATCTTCAATGATCATGTTGTGAAGGATGATGCATGTTTTCATTATAAGGTACAAGTCTCCTTTATCCCAAAAACGCATTGGTCCTTGCGTTATTGCCTACTTGATCTGCACGACTCTAAAAGCTTGTTCCACGTCTTTCCTATAGGCCTCTTGTCTCTGAGTAAAAAGTTTTTCTTTTACTGTAGTTGAGTGCGTGATGGTCTGTATTAAAGTTGCTCACTTAGGGTATATACCATCAGATAGGTAATACACCATTCTATGGTAATGACTATTCACAACGAAATTAACCGGAGGAATTTTGCCAGCAACGATACTGTCAAATACCGGAGAATGATCCAGCACATTAATATCATTGTGTGAGCCCGGCATTCAAAAGAATGCATGCCAGATCCACAAATCTTTTGAGGCATTCGCCAATATGAGCATAGGCGTGTGAGAGCGTCTTTTGTGCGTGCCGTGCCACGCCACTGAACAATTCTTACACTCTCAGTGCATATAGTCGATAGAACCAAGCATACCTGAGAATCTTCTCTCCTCCCCTTCTCGAAGTAGTCGTGCTATGTCGGCTTCGTTGGGTGGGCGTATGTACTCTTCCCTATACACACCAATAACATCCTTACAAAATATCATCAAGGTTTCAATGACAGTGCTTTCGTCGATTTTAATATATTCGTCACAATGATCGATTGCACAACCATATACGAGTAAACATATTGCAGTTGTCATCTTTTGTATAAAAGACAACCCCAAACGACCTGTTGCATCCCTTTTTTGGATGAAGTAGTCGTCATAAGCTTTAACATCATTTAGGATACGAAGAAATTGTTCTCGTCGCATCCTGAATCATCTATGAAAGTACTCCGGTGGATATGTGCAATTCTCGCCAAAGTAGTCTTTCATTAGTTGACGGTGGCTTCCCTCTCGATCACGATAAATGTACTGCCTCTTACGCGGTTTAAAAACTTGCTTTACTATATTTGGGTTCACTCAATTCAAAATTGAACGAAAGACATCTTGATTATGTTGAACCATCGCGTCAAAAGGGTTATCTGATAAAGAGGATGATGAAGAAGATGATGAATTAGAGCCTGACAAAGGAAAAAATCGTGATGAGAAAGCCATTGGAATTTTGAGATTGAAGGAGATGTGAATTGACATTTTGCTAGAATAAGTTAAGATGAATGTAATGATGATGAGATGAACAAATGGTTGTTTATATAAGATAAAAAATATAGCCGTTAGAAATATCACTATTAGGAAAAAGTTAAAAATAAAATTTATTAAAAATTTAAAAAATATTAAAATATTAATATTTTTGGAGAGCGAAAATGCACAATTGGAGTACATGCAGGGGTAGAGCCAGAAATTTTAGGTTTAGGGGGCCGGATTTATACTATGTAACTAAAGTTTAATTTTTTTATAAATCAATTGTAATATTATTTTTTATAAAACTAGTTGTAGTATATATACTTTGAGAAAATTCAAAAATACAACTTAATAATAGATGAAAAATTGAAATTAGAAAGGAAAATATAGAGAAAAAATGATGAATTACAATTTAAAAGAGAAGATGTACATAAATAAGTATTGTCAGAGAATCAAATTTTCTTCATTTGTTTCAGTTTTTCAAAATCTAATTTTTTGAAAAAAAATTTAGAATACTTTGATTTTACTTGGGAAAGATCGATATATCTAGATGAAAGATTAGAAAATAATAATAAATTTTAACTAATTAAAATAATTTTTAAACTAAACAAGATATAAATAAAGATTGTTATATATTTCTAGATATTTTTCTTGTAGATATCATTGCACAAAAATGTTTGACAAAAAATGCTTGAAGCTTTTTTATTAAACATGATGAAACATTAATGAATTTTATCCCTTTTTTTTCTCCCTTGAATTAATATGATAGATATTGTACTTGTGCATATGTAAATAAATTAACAATGTGTTACAATAACAACTATAATAATAATAATGAGTTTCTTCACAATATTCGAGCTTTTAAAAGCATAGTTAAAAGCGTTTAAGTAATTTTTTTTTTTAAATTTCAAGAAGACACATACAAAATTTATTTTCAAACTCTCTATTTTGGGGCTAATTTTCAAACTCTCTATTTTGGGTAAATATGTAATTGTTTTGAAAAATTTGAGGGGGCCAATTGAAATTTTTAATGATTTTTAGGGGTTATATATATAAATTAGTTAATATTTAGAGCATAATAATAAAAAATTTCAAAAAGTTTTGGGGGGGGGGGGGGGCCATGGCCTTTGCTGCCCCCTCTAGCTCCGCCCCTGAGTACATGCGATAGCTAAAATTTAAAAATTCTAAAACAATGACGTTACTATGAAAAATGCTGATCAACGTGGCTATTGAAAAATGCTGATGCAGCAAATTCGAAAAGCCTAATTCTAAAGAGCCCATTGGAGATGCTCTAAGCACTTATTGAATTTATTTATTTATTTATTTTTACTATACTAATTTTAGCCCAATAAAATATATATAGTATTAGCTCACCCCAATATTAGTCCACTCAATCAAACCCAAGTCAACTCAGCCACCATACTAAAACAGAGGCCCAAGCCAAATAAGAGTCTTAACCCACATGTCACAACCTAAAGTATTTACTTATAGCCATATAATTCCTTATTAGACTAGGATTATTTCCAACAATTTCCTTATTATGATAGGTCTCCTAATCTAAGTTGGTTTCCTCATAATTCCTTATTGGACTAGGATTTTTTTAGGTATCTCCTAATCTAAGTTGGTTTCCTCATAATTCCTTATTGGACTAGGATTATTTCCAACCTAAAAAAAGATTAAAAGGGGAAAAAGGCAAATAAAGATAATAACAAATAATATATATACCATAACACCAATGTCAATTACACTTATGTAGTAAATAATTATATATGTCAACCAAATAGCCAATTACCTCGTATAACCTATAATTACTTGGTTACCTGATATCAACTTATTAGTAAAGCAAACATAAAATCAGTATTAATAAAATAAAAAAAAGTAAGAAAGGAAATAAAAAGTTGAATTTAGGTGAGGTAGCACACACTCATTTTACACCAATAGATTATCAGTTCTACCGGAGCATTGGCTTGGAGGCTCCATTCTAACCGAATATTTCTCATTGGTTATTTATATATAATACATGTAAGTAAATGGTCCACCCTTTTATTTACCCTATTTGTTGTAGTGAATGACTAGATCTATATTTTTTAATTTGTCCATTTAGCATAAATAAAAAAATAAGGCCCTCCACTTATGTACATAAATAACTAATCAAAAATATTCGATTCAATATTATAAAAAATAATTGCTTTCTGACCAAGCACAATAGTCGTATAAATACTCCCTCTGTACCAATGACAAAGGAACCTAAAAAAGGACAACACCCAGACAACCACCGATTATTTTACCCATATATCTACATACAGAACCAATGTCCACCCATCTACGACTACAAAAACCCATACCTCCTCTTCTACACTAATAATCCTCCAACAACCACAAACACATAAGACACCACTGACCCACACTCCAATTATCAGCGCACACAAATCCTATCTCATAGTTTGATACAATATAGAAGTTGGGAATCTGTGAGAGGCTACCCAACAATTTCATTCAAATAAAAGAAGTACAAAAGGTATTTTTTTTTTCCCGATCCTCTGCTTAAATTTTTTTTTTATCCTACAATGGACTCATTTATTTATATGATTTTATTTGTATCCTTCTAAGCTGTAGTTCTTAAGGGTTATCAAATAAATGGTATTAAAAAAAACCATCTTTTATGAAATAAGATTATGTTTTCGTAAATGCTAATAAAATATGTTTTGGTTTATGGGTTTTTCTTAAAAATCATCTATATAAAATAAAATCAGTTTTTACTTACTTTATTATTATTTCTATTACTAATAATATTATTTTTGCACCATTTCAGTTTTATATTATTATTTTCTTCAAAGTGTAAAACTATGATCACACTAAAAATTATAGTTTCTGTTGGCTTTCTTGGAAATCATGTCACTCTATTCCAGGCTTTTCTCTTATGATTAACTAAGCCAAAAGTTAGATTTTCCATAAAACTATCCATGTTATTTTAGTTCCATGAATCTTTTAGGAGTACCTTTTCAGATAAAGATAAAGATCAGACTACTAAAATCATGTTTTTATTTAGCAATCATATATTTTTGTAAAAAAATAATATTCTTAAAATAAAAGTTTACTAAAATCATATATTTTTCAAAAGAGTAATATTTATTTAACATCAAATATTTCTATAAGACATAATTCTTAGAATAACGCTTTTTCTAAAAAGTTTATTCTTCTTAGAAGAAGGTAAGCTTTCCCTTGAAGCAGACTTTCTTAAATTGCAAGGTTTCCATAAAAACATTTTAAAAATACAAATTCATGATATAAAAGTTTCGTTATCAACATTTTTCCTAGTTCTTAAGTTCAGTATTTCAATAAACTTAAAATTTCATAGACTTAAACTTAAATGGATGTCAAATAAATAATTCTTAAATATCATGTTTAGTCCTTAGACCTTCTTAAGGCGACCAGACCAAACACACTGAAATCCTATGTTAGGAGGTGACTCCAAAATAAATTATAATTGGCTATAGCCACTCCATGTATTAAGCCATTTTTCTGACCCCTTAGTGTTTAACATAACCCTTAGAGAGGGCCGAAATTATAATTGGCTATAGCCACTCTGTCATATTAAGCCATTTTTCTGATCCCTTAGTGTCGTATTAAGCCATTTTTCTGACCCCTTAGTGTTTAACATAACCCTTAGAGAGGGCCCAAATTATAATTGGCTATAGCCACTCTATCGTATTAAGCCATTTTTCTGACCCCTTAGTGTTTAACATAATCCTTCGAGAGGGCTGGGGAAAATTCGCACGCACATGACATTGCACTTTCAATAAGAATTTGTTCTAAAATTTAAAGTCAATTTAGAGTGTAAACACCTTCTAAATTTGCCAAAAACTTAGATTCAGATTAATTGTTTGAATTCTAATTGTATAAAATCTGGACATTGATTATTTTACCATTCCTAATTGTATAAGAGGACATTGATTATTTACCATTTTATCGAACTTATTTTGAAATTTTTTGTTGGAGGTCTAAACAACGAATTTAAATTATTTTGATTTTTGATATCAAATATTTTTTTTAGTTATTGGGTGTCTTATTTTATTTTTTGGGTAATTTGTATAAATAATTGAATTTTGAGTTAATATATCCATCCACGTACACTCTCAATCTTATAATCTCAAAGTCTCAACCCACAAGTCACAACCTAAAGTATTTACTTATAGCCATAATTCCTTATTGGACTAGGATTATTTCCAATAAGGAAATAGGTTTCCTAGTCTAAGTTAGTTTGCTCATACCATTATTTATATGCGATGTAGAGCAAGAAAATTAATCTATCCGTAACAATTTTTTGTTCTCTTGGATCAGTTACTCACTCCCTTTATATACTCTTATCAGAAAAATAGAGATGGGTTCGGGGAGCAATGTGGAAGCTGTTTATATGATACGTGAGAATGTGAGCAGTCCCAGTCCGTTCGTTTACGACATATACAAGATCCCTGTGCCTGTGGATGATGAATCTTGTCAACCAATGTCATCATCATCATTAAAAACCCCAGTTCTGAGCTTGTCAAAGGATGAATACCCGTCGGGAATGGGGTTTTTCTCGGTGGGAAGTAAAATATTCATGATTGGAGGTGAAATATACAAGGATTATTGGACCACATTAAACAAGGATGTGTATATTTACGACACTTGCACTTGCGTTGTTGAAAAGTCCCCATCAGCTGGTATGCAAGTTGGCAAGATATATCCTCGTGCAATGGGTCCTCTCCATGGAAAATTTTATGTGTCGAGTCATAAGCTGTCCGATTTCGAGCTGTATGACCCTCAATTGCAATCATGGTCTCTGCTTCCGCGTCCCCCTGTTCCTTCTGCAGACCATTCCCGCACTGGTTTTCATATAGTTCAACATGCAATTGTTGACCATAACATCCTCATATCAACATCAACAGGACATGTTTACGTCTTTGATTCTATCGCACAAGTATGGTCAAAACTAGAGCCTGATGTTGTAAATGGTGGTGGATATATTTTGCGTTTGCCTTTCATTGGTGAGGGTGGGGCTGAGTTTGTAGATGATGGTGTATGGCTTGCATTAGTGTCTCGGGATTATGGTTCCGGCCGTTTCCCTCTTTATTTTTTCGGTTTTGATGCTTCCAACAACCAATTCGTGCGCGGTTCTAAAGTCGGAAATCTGCCTCCAGTACCGCCTGCTCTCATGCGGTTCGACATCGCCACCTTTGTGGTTGGTTTGGGTAATAATCGCTTTTTAATTCTTCGGTCGGGCGTGGACCACGATCCCTTTGCCTTCGAGTATGGATGTAGTCCCAACCATCATGTTATTATCAATGTGTTCCGTCTTCAAGCCGTGGGTGCAGTGGGTGGCCTTTTTTCTGCAATTGATAAACATTCTTTGTCACACATCATGAATGACCGACCTCCACTCTTTGGTGAATTAAGGGACATACGTGCTTGCTTGCCCGTCTCCTCACCCGTGCTTCAAACCTAAGATATATTTTTAATGGACTTTATGCACGGCTATTTATAATCCGTGTCTAATTTATATTTATAGCGTAAGGTTGCATTTAATGTTGGAAATAGTGACATAGTTATACACACAACACTATACTATTTGGAAGAGAATAGAAATGGAAGAAAATACTTTTTATTTCACTTGATCTATTATTTGACTAGAGTACATGAATATATAGGCCTCACATATGTATGTGTAACCATTACATTTAAATGTCCATAACTCTCCTATCTCCCACTAACATAATCTTCAATATGCATAACTCCCACTAACATAGTATTTGTTAGGCTTAACTCTCATGACTCTTTATTTTACATAACCTTAACTCCCACTAAGACAATTTGCTACTCACTAACATGCTAAATTAACACACGCATCATGGATACAAAAATACTTGAAAGTACTAAATACTAAAATCAAGTTTATTTTCAACACTTAAAGCCACAAATTTCTTGTTCTACCCGAGAAATAGCTGGATAAATTCCACAACGTAGGGACTACTTTGAATGCCTGGGAATTTTTGTTATAAATTTTTTGCTTTGTGCTATATCTGCTTTTTAAAGTACTGAATCAACATATTGTTTACTTGCTTATTCACGTACATTATATTAAAATTTATCTTAAGAAAACAAAACTAATTTTAGCTCCCCATGCCCAGGCTAAAATAAACAGACAATTCATCAATACTTTCACATCATATATATTTGGCAAACCAGATTTCAATTTCTTTTGTGGTCTACTCTGAATGGGGAAGTGATCATAAATTAGAAAGATACATATAGTAATTTTTAAGTGTCGGTACTTGCTGTTACACATTCAGAGTGATGTGATTATTGATTGGTGGTGGACATTGTTGAGATCATTTATATGATCTGTGATGGCATGCACCAACACTTGAATGTCCTTCGTTTCACCACTTGCACCACCACGGGTGGAAGTGCCACGACTAGATTTGCTTCCTCCGGTAGCGACAGGAGTTGGTCTTCCTCTTCTAGGGCTCTACAATTCAACATAATAAAATCAATACAAGTAACAACAATTTGTCATCATTTTATGATTCTTACCATTACCGTGCATGAATTTTCTTTTCTATTTTTATTAAAAAAAATCTTCGTATCCAACATATTTTACCAACCCCATATCTAGCCTAATGTGATAGGGCGTGGCACTTTTAATAACTCTGCAATGAGATTTTTTTTCTAAATTTAAAGAAAATAAAATTCACCATGTTAATTAGGGTGTAAGCACTTTTTAAATTTGCCAAGAATTGGATTCAGATTGTTTGGCTGAATTCTAATTATACAAGATCTAGACAAGAAATTCATAGCAAAGTTGGAAAATTTGGCTGAATTATGTGTGAATATATAAACTATAAACACCTTTATACTAAAATAAATATATATATATAGACACACACGGACGGAGCCAACAACTAAAATTTTAATACAAATAGGTATATAATTTATAAAATTCATTGTGCCCCTTCTAAATATTTTTTTCTTTCTAAAACACCCCTTCGTATGTAATTTATAAGTTAATTACTTTATGCTCCCCTGCAATAAATTCCTGGCTCCTTCTCTATAAAAACAATTTTGCGTTTGGCTGCTGCAGTAGAGGTAATTGTTCTAGTTTCACCCACTAAGAGGCAAATAAGGGGGCATAGTGTATAGGGCTTCAAACTAAAGGTGAACCAAGCAACTCAAGCACCACTTGAGCTTGGCTCATGTTCAGAGCTAGGCTCAAACCTCAACAATGAGTTCGCTTATAAAACGAACCAGGCTGAAGCAATGGTATACTCGACTCTTTAGGTTTCTGAATACATACTGAATAGGTTTCGTACATGATAAAAGAATTCTTAAAATGATCTCTCATGAGCTCACGGGCCAAGCAACTCATGAACACAACTAAATTAACTCAAGTTTTCAGTAATTTGAACTCGTAATGCCTGCATATGAACACGTCAAAGCTTGAGTTGTCTTGAGCTCGGTTCGGTTCAATCCATTTGAACCCTAGTGATGTGTATAAGAGTTGGGGCTGATGTTTAACACTTTGCCTTTCAGGAACTCTGCGCAAGCCCTAAAAAGAGGCCTGCATCATTTTATGATACTTTGAAGGTGTAAGCAGCCGAGGTTCACTCATCGCCGTTTATGGTTTATTCACTGCGGAATTCCTCCACAAAATCTTTGAAAGTGTCCGACGTTGCTCACATTATAAGGTTTGATGGGTGACATATCATAAATAAATCATTTTGGCATGAAATTGTTATCATTATATATAAAGGTCTCAAAGATGCTCTCATGCAGTGACTAATACAGTGAATAATAATAATCTAAGCCAGAGGCATAACCAAGAAATGTTGCCGGGAGTACAATTAGATCCTGAATTGAAGAAAGGGTCTCGCGCCATAAACTAGTTATAGATCACTCTAAAAACTCTAAGAGCAGCTCCATTAGTGCTTCTTATAGCAATTTTGGCCAAAAAATTGGAGACCAGCTGCTCCATTGGACTAGCTGAAATGTGGGCCACAATTTTTGGATCTCCAAACAGGTCACCAAAAAGGGCGACCATGTTAGCGATTGAAGGCTCACTTCTGCTGACCCACCTAGGGATGGCCACGGATCGGATCGGATTAGGATTCATTTCCAACGGATTAGAAATTTTTTTAATCTACCACCGATCTGCTATCCCACGGATCGAATCGGATCCGTGTAATAACGGATTGGATCAGATTGAATCCACGGATTCAGTTTTATATAAATTCTCTATTATTATTATTATTATTATTATTATTATTATTATTTTATAAGTAATATTATGTATTATTTATTTATCTTTTAACCCTAACCCAATATATAAAATTTTAATTTACTAATATTAATTCATATATTTAAATAATTATTAACTAATACATCCTTAAAATACATTAAATTATCATTAACTAATTAAATTAACTAATATATTTTTTGAAAATATATATATAAATTTCACAGATCGGATCAGATCGAACTCATGGATCAGATCAGATTTTTAACAGCACAATCCGTAAGATATGGATTTAATTTTTTTGAATTCGCCACCGATCCGTGGGTGTAGCAATCTGATCCGATCCGCACGGATCGAACCAGATCAGATTGATACACCCACGGATCGGTGGCGAATTCAAAAAAATTAAATTGGATCGGATTCGCGAATTTACGGATTATTTGCCTACCCCTAGGCCCGCCTATGTTTTCTTTTCTTTTTCTTTTTTTCTTTTTTTTTTTTTTTTAAAAAAAAAAATTCCTGGCCCAAGTTATTTTAGCCTAGAACAATGTTTGTAAGGCTATGTTTCACTGAAATAAATGCTAAAAATAAGATTTTTTGGTTATTTTGGTCTTTTTTTTTTTTCACTAAAAATAATTGAACCAATGGGTCGTCAAGGCACTGTTTGGCTAACACAAACAGTGCCTTAAAGACATTTTTGGGCAAAAAAAAAAGTTTTAAAAAATTGAAAAAAAGTGATTTTATTTCCTTTTCAAAATTTTCAATGTTCCTATTAACATTATAGCCATTTTAGGTATTGTTTGGCTGACCCAAATAGTGCCTTAACGGCTATATTGGCTAATCAAATAAATTTTTTTATTTGTTTTCCCTAACAAATTGAAATTTATTTTAAAATATGATTTTTTTATTAAAAAAATGTGTCTTTGTTTTCACCTCCATAAATTAACAAACCAAACAATATTAGATATTGCATTGTTTACAAGATTAATATTTCATACATATTGGCAAAATAATTTAATCAACTAACAATTTAATTATTTATTTCAAAATAAAACATTACACAATAAAATTTTCATTACATAAACTTCATAACAATTTAAAAATAAAATAATGCAACATAAATTAAACACTTTCATCACCAAAGCGGTTCCACAAATTTTCAATTAAATCTTTCCTCAACCGTGTATTTCTCTCTTTTGTTGCGAATTTGGACTTGGCGAAAGTAGATATGTGCCGCTAAAACCGAAGGTTTTTGAATTAAAGTGGAAATCGAGATTGTCGATCTCCTCCGGTGGCAGAGTCCATCTTCCAACATTAGCATGACGCTCATCTTCAATGATCATGTTGTGAAAGATGATGCACGTTTTCATTATAAGGCACAAGTCCCCTTTAACCCAAAAACGCATTGGTCCTTGCATTATTGCCCACTTGATCTACAAGACTCTAAAAACTTGTTCCACATTTTTCCTACAGGCCTCTTGTCTCTGAGCAAAAGGTTTTTCTTTTGCTGTAGTTGGGTGCGGGATGGTCTGCATCAAAGTTGCCTATTTAGGGTATATACCATCATATAAGTAATACCCCATTCTATGGTAATAGCCATTCATAACGAAATTAATCGGAGGAATTTTGCCAGTAACGATACTGTCGAATACCAGAGAATGATCCAGCACATTAATATCATTGTGTGAACCCAGCATTCCAAATAATGTATGCCAGATGCACAAATCTTTTGAGGCAACCGCCTACAATATGAGCGTAAGCGTATATGAAAGCGTTCTTTGTGTGTGCCGTGCCGTGCCGTACCAATTCTTCCACTCCTAATGCATACAGTTGATAGAACCAAGTATACTCGGGAATCTTCTTTCCTCCCCTTCTCGAAGTAGTCGTGCCATGTCAGCTTCGTTGGGTGGGCGCATGTACTCTTTCCTATACATACCAATAACAGCCTTACAAAATGTCATCAGGATTTCAATGACAGTGTTCTCACCGATTTTATTATACTCATCACAATAATCGGTTGCATAACTATATGCGAGTATACGTATTGCAGTTGTCATATTTTGTATAGAAGACAACCCCAAATGACCTGTTGCATCCCCTTTTTTGGATGAAATAGTCGTCATAACCTTTAATATCATTTATGATATGAAGAAATAGTTCTAGTTGCATCCTGAATCGTCTGTGAAAGTACTCCGATGGATATGTGCAATTCTCGCCAAAGTAGTCTTTTATTAGTTAATGGTGGCTTCCGTCTCGATCACGATGAATGTACTGCCTCTTATACGGTTTAAAAACTTGCTTTACTATAATGGGTTCACTGAATTCAAAATCGAACGAAAGGTGTCTTGATTATGTTGAATCATCGTGTCAAAAGGGTTATATGATGAAGAGGATGATGAAGAAGATGAAGAATTAGAGCCTGATAAAAGAAAAAATAGTGATAAGGAAGCCATTGGAATTTTGAGATTAAGGAGATGTGAATTGATATTTTGCTAGAAAAAGTTGAGATGAATATACTGATGATGTGATGAACAAATGGTTGTTTATGTATGATGAAAAATATAACCTTATAAATATAGCCGTTAGAAATATAACTGTTAGAAAAAAGTTAAAAAATAAAATTTATTAAAAATTTAAAAAATATTAAAATATTAATATTTTAGGAAAACGAAAATACACTATTGGAATACATGCAGGGCAGAGCCAGAAATTTTAGGTTAGGGGGGGCCAGATTTGCACTCGGAAAAAGAACGAGGCTCGTTCGAAGGGATGGGATGTTTCTAAGAGTGGTTGCCCCTCTCCGTAAATGATTATCTCCTACAAAATAAAGAAGATCATCTAGAGCCAATGATTTCATTTCCTACAGGATCAACAGCCCTTTGTGTATGTATGTATGTGTGTGTGTGTGTGTGTGTATATTTGTTTGTGTGTGCGCGCGCTCGCGCTGGAATGGTGCATCTCCAATCCTTCTTCTTCCATCATCATCATCATCATCAATCATCATTATAAGACGCTGTGATGATATATGTTCTGAGTGGATCATACTGGCATTGAGAATTGGATCCGCTTGTTGGCGGGGCAAACCAGAGGGTCTGTGGGAGAGAGATTTGGTTCTTCTCTCACAGGCAACTGTTGTTGCAGCCATGGCGGCGGGATATACTCTTGCCCTGATCAAAAGCAGATGAGCCTCACCATTTTTCCTTATATGCATTTATGCATGTATATATGTGGTATACATTTTGATTTGTAAGGTTTCGTTAAAAGGGTCTTTTACTCTTTGTATGCATCGATGGAATTTCTTTAGTTTGGTAATGGAAGTAATGTAACACTTCATAGACCCCAATCACGGACCCATGTGCCATTTGAAAAAGTATACAATATTCTGGGTATTTACGGGTGGTACCATGTCAAACGAAAGAAAACTTTCTATTTTCTTTGATTAAAGAAAAACAAGGAATTTTCATTGAAATGGTACCGCATGTCAGGTAGTGTATCGTATACTTTCTTGCCAACTGCCCATTTCACATCATATCTGTAATTGCTCCAAGAACAAGAGACAGAACATGGGTCGGATCAATTCCTTGATATGGGTCCCTGAAAAGTGTGATTTGCCTTGGATCAACCCGTTAATGTCTGACGATGAATAAGAGAATTTGGATTTGTTAACTTTTTGGCCTCTTGTTTATATATTCTTGGGGTTGCAGATTTGGGCGCAAAGAAGTGGAAGAGCGTGCTTGGTTTGGAGTTTACCATCCAAAATTTAATGTTACAGTTGCCTATATTGCTCGCCAAATACCAGTAAGATTTTCACGGAAAATTTGTCTCACAATTAATTATTGTTATTGTGGATTATATTTATTTTATTTATCTGAATTTAACAAATGGTGTATATGATTTATGTAGACAGTATGTTCTTGTTTTGGTCAAATATTTGGGTTTGGGTTAGTTTTGTCACATTTCTGGTAAAAAAAATGTAACTTTATTCATTTGAAGCAAAAAAAATATTATAATGGAGTTAATTAGGGTAATTTGCCCTAGAATTAATGTTCTTGTGGATTATATTTAATTTATATATGTGAATGTTAGAAATGGGTAGAGTAGATGAATTATGTAGATATTATTTTTTCTTTTTTCCTGATCGTATGTACTACAGTACTAGAAACATGTCCATGCATTCACTTCCTCTTTATAGAGTTCACACAGGTTGATCCGTGAAAGGATAAAAAGGGAAAGAATGGTAGAAATGAGAAATTAGACTGTTCTCACCTTATTATGATGATGTTATATGTATGTCCCCAACTCAAATGTTGGTGCATGAGATGCTTTGCATACCGTGGCCTTCTTTGTATATTTAAAATGTTGCATTTTCAATTTCAGAATTTCTTCTTGTGTTTTTTTGTTAGGTGGTGGTACGTACCGCTATAAAATTCCCAAAGGAGACACCTCTTGTATTTTATGGTGGCAAATGGAACCAAAATGGTAGTTGCTTGTTCGATGAGCTCCTTGAGGAACTCCGGGTACGAACTGGTCCTAGGCCTCCTTACCGAGTGTCCATCTTCGTAACAGCATTGGTCCCGGCTATTCTTGATACCAGAATTGTTCAGCAGTTGAACTCAATTTTTCTTATGGATTTGAATGGCTTTATTTAGACAAAGTTCACCATTAGAGTACAATGGTGGAAATTAGCAGGTGTTGGTTTCGTATTTTTCTGGCCAGTGGGTGTTGTAGCCACTGGTGGGGAATTTGATAAAGGTAGCTGGAAATCTCAACCCATTTTGTATAAAGCTATGATTGTTTGTTTCTCTTGAACTGGATAGTTTGATACTCTTTACTATTATCATTAACATTAATGCTTGATCCAAATGGGTTGGTTTTTGTAAAAATAAGTTGACAAGTCAAATTAATTCTATTCCAAGATCCCCAAAATGACACAGGCGGAAATAAATTACTTATGATTAATCCTTTGGATAGATATGTTGATAAGCAAAATAATTTTTTGTAAATTCAAATAATTAGTTATGTATGAAAATTTTATGAATCTAATCCAAATTTACTATTAATAATTAATTTCATTCATTTATCACTCTCTCTGGCTGGTATTAGGAAAAATGACAATTATACATGTATAAGTGAACCAAGTGCACCAAAGTAAAAGTAATGAAAATATTATATATTGGTAGAATAGCATATATTGACGACCTGAAGCTTGTACTATATAATATATACAGTAATGGAGAATCTGGAGTGAAGTCGCTTATGTCTAAAAGAATTGGAGGAGTCAACTTAAGCTCAAACGGCCGACATGATTGATATTATTACCGGTTGGCGTATTCTATCATTATTTAAAGCCTTTGAGAGGATGGAGCACCAAAACAAACCAATCGCAAGCTATAAGAATTACTGACACAGTGCTACCCATAGGCATTAGTTCAGAACATACAACTTCTTCCTTCTAAAAGAGAAGGGAAGGACCTCCCGCCACCGGAAGAATTTGGTGTCATGTACAAAAGAGAATCCTCTGTGGTGCCAAGAGTAGACCACCCCATCTGTAAGACCAGAGCGCTGAAGAAGACGTGAATCGTCATTGTACTCGCTATTTCCTACTCGAGCAGCTGGTAAATAGGAGAGCACAAAATCAGATATGAGGCGGCTTTCCACCGGTGGCCTATTCCCCACCAAAGAATAGGCACCTTCTGATCGTGACCTGTATTATTAGTTAGTTCATTCGGAAACATACTACTACTAACAACCATCATCCAACAGCACCACTCAACTATTATAAGGAACAAGTTGAATAGTGTTACTGAAACTTCAACCAATTTGGAACATCAATTTAGAAAGAATCTGTACTTTTTACAAGAACACACAAGCATTACTACATCCAAGACTACTACCACCACCAGTCTATACCAGAGAGAGAGAGAGAAACTACAACAAATTCATATCAAAAATAAAGTTGTTTGCACTGTGCAACCGAAGCCTCAAGAGGACAGTATGGACATTTGAACGTGCGCGTGCTGCCCTTTGACAATTTCATGATTGATTGCTTGCAAAGGACATGCCCACATGGCATTAGCATTGGTGGATTCTCCTCACTGGCTTGCTCCCTACTTACCGGGCAGACAAATATTGAATGGAACTGGAATTCCTTACCCAAATCAACTGGCACCGGCAACTGTTTCATTGCTTGCCACTCCTGCTTCTTTGCAGCCATGACATTCGCAAGCTTTAAGAGGGTAGGCAACCCTTCAACACCTGCTGCTAGTGCCACACTTAATGGGCTCTCGTATGACTGCCCCAAGAAACTGCAGAACTGCTGGGTCAGCTCCTCGCCCAACTTTTCCCAATGGGATGGAGCCATTAGCTCAGCATATGGGGATCTATCAAGTTTTCCTGCCCATAACAGGCTGCACATAAGCTTCTGGAATTCATCCATGTACTCAGAAGCAAAAGGAGCAAGGTAAGTTCTGGCGTAGGTAAGAGCATCAGTTTGGCCTGTTTTCTTAAGAATCTCCACAAACTGCAGTCGGTGAAGTTTCAGCTCAAGATTTGAACCAATCTGCTTCAGTTGTTCACGGTTTGTAGAGACCCAGTTCAGAGCAGGCACAAGGTCTTTAGTCCTCATAGCTTCTAGTATCTGATGCATTTCTTCAAATTGACATTTTAGGGAGATGGTCTCTGATTCCCCAGCCTCATTAATCAAACAGTCTGCAACATCAAAGAGACCTTCGCGGTAAAAATGGCTTGCAATGATCTGATTCACAACGTGGAGGTCAAAGTCAACATTTCTGTATGCCTTGGATATGTCGGGATTGAAAATCTTCTCAAAGATTTTTACGTACTTGCTTAGGCTTGTGTTCAGGTCCTTCTGTGATGACTCTAGCTGGTGTTGCGGGTTAAGCATTTCGACCTTGGTTTTAAGTTCTGTGAGGATGGATTTCTGATCAACATGAGAGGTGAACTCATGAACTGACTGGATGTCAGCCAATGCCTTTTCAAGTTCATGGCCAACTTGGGAGATTACTTCTAGGGATGTAGAATTCGATAATTTTTGCTTCTTAGTAACTCGATCAAAAGCATCTTTGATGGTATTCATCTCCATTTGCGAGTAAAATTGATTGCTCCTGCAAGAAAGTGACAAAAAATTTTCATGACCTGAAGGAAAAAGAGATAAAAAATGGGAAGTAAACAGCTACTTCTGACATGAAGTTCCAGTCAAATGTGATAAGCTTTAGCTCAGAAGGCCTGCAAAAGTGCTGCAGTGATACACATAAAGGAAAAAACTGTAAGACTCCAACATAAAGTCTCCTTTAAACTGTAGTAAGCAACAGCCAAAAGAAAAAGAAAAAAAAAACCCCACTATATAAATGACAGTATGACACTGGCCTCCACAACTCCAATCTACTCTCCCACATCATATTGTACTTCTTGATACCATCCATCCATGAATTTAAAGATAGAGAAACTACCCAAGGCATATCAAATTTCTCCAAGAATAATGACTAAATCTCAAGCAGGAACACAAATGACCAGACTGTCATTCCTATCAAGTGTTACAAAGCATACAACCAGAGAAAATATCCTACCAAAGTCAACTCTCAAAACCTTTATGCACATGGATGACTGCATAGAGAAGACCACTATAGAAGATTGGCGATTCCCTCATAAATTTTGTTGTGAGTTGTTCCCTAGTGTATCTATCAAAGATAGGAAGAATGACTACATCTTGAATAAACCAAGTCTATCCAACACCCATCATCTTACATCATCAATTACATAGCCCAACCTCGCATTGTATGGGCTATTTAAAAATACTCTTAAATATCTACTGCCCGATTTGAATGTTTCTATAAAATGAGGGCAACCACACAATGCAATTAGTGATTAATGCAGGACAAGAATAGAGAAGAACTTCCCTACTAGCTTTATACCAGATTGATGCAAAATATCACCAAAAATTAAAAAGCTTATAATGATGCAGCATACAATTACGATGAGCTAAGTCAAGGAAAACTTCTAAGTTCAGTTTTTAAAAGGTAGGAGAAAATTTTGCAAGACTAATGCATTTAAAAGGGAATTGTCTTGCATTTCAAACTGACAGGATTTTGGATATTTTTAGAATTTACATTGACAGAAATTTGGGATAAAACTCTTTTGTGGTTTAGGTGTTAAATTAGAAGGCCAGAGAGTGGAAAAAAAGGTTATGTTTATGGAAAAAAAAGTGTGGCTGTAGAATAGAAATGAAACAGCTATAGCTCCTATATGTACTAGTGGGAAGATCATAGCAAAGAAGTGGAGAAGAACAAAAACAATAAACCTCACTTTTGTGAAAGACTGATGGAAAAAGGTATCATACCCTGACGATTATAATTAATGAAAAAGTGATCAAGTTTGCAAGGGAAAAGATTTTGTTTCACACTTCCAAAAAGACCACAATTTTTTTCAAAAGTGGCTTGAGGCAAAGGACTGTACCTGGCAATGGAATCCATCTCAATCCATATTTTGAGTTGGGGGTTTTCAGGACTTAAGACTGTGCACAGAAGGAATTGTCTCTACTAATAAAAGTAAGAAGCTATATTTTAAATTAGGGGCTTTCAGTTTTCATTGAAGTACTAAATCTGCGCGCAGAAGGAATCGTCCCTATTAAAATAATAATATCATACTGCACAGAAGAAGTAGAAGAAAGGAATTGTCTCTATTACGAAAACAAAGTCAGATCACATAAGAAGAGTTAGAAACGTAAGATCCCATATGCTCGCACCGTATGGGTAGGCTCATCATGATAGAAATCTTACCTAAAATTCGTTAAAACTCTCCTAAAGGCAGGTTCCATCACAAATCACACGATTTAAATTCCCTAAAACTCAATTTCATCATAACAAAAAGATTAAATAGAAACTTTTAGGCAATTGTAGTTCTCTTACTTTTACATGAACTAAAACTCTTATTATAAGAACTTCGACCCAAAATAGCATATGGAATGTTGCTAAAACCCATGTCCAGAAAATATAAATATCTTGATTCCTACAACCTAATAAGATGGAAATAGAATTATACAATCATTATATTGACCTAAAACTGATAACAAATGACTCAACCCAAAACGTGGTTACACAATGCCCCAGGCATGCTCCATATGAAATTCCTAATTCGTTTCTTTTCTTGTTACCATGCCCTAGATATTAGCTCACTGAAGCTTTTTTTTTTTTTTTTTTTTGCCACTGCTATGCTACAAATATCAAACAAAAGAGGTTAAGCAGCACCAAGATCGTACAAAACCATGATACTCATCAAAAAAAAAAAAAAAAGATCGTATAAAACCATGATGTCAATTCATTTCCAACTACAACTGAATCCCACGGGTGCAAAAGAATGATCACATTTCAAAATAGATTCCTAAAGACCCTACGGATGGGGGAAGGCTATCTTATACGTATCAAACCACTACTATTAACCATATTTTGCTATAGTGTAAACAATGAGACCCCAGGGATCCTCCATATTTTGCTGTAGTGTAAACATAGAAACCCCAGGGATCTAACAGACCTGAGTTATAACTTATAAGCCTCCGATTCTTCTCAGTTCACACTTCTTATTCCAACCGACCAGGAAATACTTACATTCTCATCTATCCCGGCCTACATTAAAAATCTTAAGAATATTCCTGTCTTAATGTTCTTGGCACCTAAAGATGGATTTGGCAACAGTTGTATGATAGCTCATTAACTTTTGGCTCCCAACAAACTCGTCAAAACTCTAGCATTATCATCTTTGAAAGTGACAAATCATAGACTTCAATTCAGATTAAATTTTAGACTGTTCACAACCACTGCTAATCAGGAAATTCTGCTGATTCAAACCTCTGACTGGCAACACCAGTCAGTTTTTTTTTTTTTGGTGGGGTGGGGGGTTACAGTACCTTACGGGGTTCCTTTGAATGGTATGGACATGTTATCTTCCAATCAAATGGTAATACCAAAAATGCTAATAAGCATGATATAGAGTTAATATTACTTCAAAATAATCTGGCACACTCATTTATCAATTGTAACATCCCCTAAGCATGAAATTTTGGCCAACAAAAATGCTCAAGCAGTACCATTTGAGGTTTCTAAACTTGCAATTGTTAAATGGTTTCAGCATTACATCTAGAAAGTGGGACTTTTACTTAAAACAAGCCACAAAGATAATTGAAGATAGTAACAGAGTAGTTGGAAACGTCAAAGGCTATCCGGTAAATAAACAATTTCCAAACCATATGACAATCATGTAATTATTTCATTATAACAAGCGGATCAAACATTTTTTATTAGAACTTACTCAAGATGTAAAAGGTTGACAGAAGCTCTATGGAAATATTATGGCAGTTAAATTTGCGAACCACTCAGTCATACAACATAAAATTTTATTCAGGAAGCTTCAGACACTGCCAACCATGACAAAGATCCAAGTCTGTAGCTCATTTCACATCAATAGACATATATATTAAATAACAACATATTCCTTACGCTTTTGAAAACAAAGTGAAACATCAATTCACCAAGTTTGGACGAATGCCAAGATTAATATGTAGCCAAAACTTAAATCCCATCACAATTCACAAAGGATTAAAATTATAGCCAAAACGAAAGGTCGCTAATATATGTAGCATGCATACCAAGAAAAAAATAAAATTAAAGAAAAGAAAATGAAAAACCTGTTCGCTTAATTGAATTATAATTTCATTGTTTAGAAACTGAAACATTAGAAACAATATCATTCAAATTTGTTATTTTCTATTCTTTTTCTGTGTTTTCCCAGCAAACAAACAGAGGTAGAGAAAGAAAAGAACACGAGAAGTAAGAAACTGGAAATTGGCGATCTGAAATTGAACAAGAAATACTCAATCGAACCCTAATTACAGTAGTTCAAATATTGAAATCGATATATATAGATATCTAACAAGAATTAATTTAAAATGAGAAATTGAGGACATAATTAGAAACAGAAATATGAAGAACACAACAAGAAAGGTCGTGAAGATTTGAGAGCATACCGAAATCAGATTGATGGTTGGGCAAGGACGACGATCTCTGAGAGAGATCTTAGAGAAAGAGAAGCAGTTCGACTGTAGAGAGAGAGAGAGAGAGAGAAAAGCGTGTGTCTTCGGAGAAAGAAAATGAGAGATCCCTTGGTTGCGTATGACACACGTGTGAAATATTATATCTTGCTGTGCTAATCTACTAGTGTTAAGACAAATCAGATACCGCAAGCAAATGAGGCTAATTTATATTCTCAAAAAAAATGAAAATATAAATATAGAAAAAAAAAAAAAAGAAAAGAAAAAAGAAGCTATTTATGGCAATTTTATAAGGCCAATTGATGAAAAAAAATGTTTTATAAAATTTTCAGGTGGTAAAAGATAAAGTTTGAATGGGGCTGGTTTTAAATGAGCTCATGCTTAAATTAGCTCCCTATTATTACATGTAAGGAAAGGATTAATTAATTTGTTAATTTATTAGTACCAGTAAGGTCAAGTACTGATACGTAGTATCTTATCCATCTACGTATCATATCTATCTTTTAAAATGAGAAGTAAAAATTTAAGTTCCAAAAATAAAAATAAAAATGTACTGATACTAGTAAGAAATAAATAATTTATGTTTACATTATTTCCTAAAAAAAATAAAATAGAGCTTAAGTTTGGTAGGTGAAAAACCATGGTTGCGTGCAACAAAGAGGAAGGATGAAAAGAGGAATGAGATAGAGACATCCTTCATATGCCACCATTTTCTCCATTCAAAAGTGAGAGGAGAAAATTGAATATTTCTAGGATAAAATTTTCACTCATTTTATTTGCTGAAAATAAAATGTTTGATTTATTTTCTTTCTCATGTTTGCAAAAGCTTTTTATCTTTTCTTGCACAAGAAATCCCGATACTTTTCAAGAATAATTTGTTGCTGATTTTTATGATCATTTCGTTTGTCATGGTGTTATCCAAATTTTTTCATAAAAAGCAAATTGACTTGAACAGAATATATGTTTAAGCGAGCGTAAAAGAAAGTAGAATAAAATATGAATACCATGAAAATTCGTTTTATTTTGTATATAATATTCAACTTTTAAGAGACTGAAAGGCTTCAATAAATATATATACATTTGAATTACTTAAATTTACTTGAATTTTCATTCTTTCCTCCCCCATCATTTGGAGTCGATGCGCAGCAAACCCATGAGCAATAGTATTATTAATTTATTATGCAGGCACCGTGACAAGCTAAACCCTATTTCACCAAACATATGAGCATCACACACACACACAACACATTGCAATACAAAAAGCAAAAAAGTACAGAGATTTTTTATTATTCTTTCTTTAGTATATATCAATTAGATACACTATTTTATCAGATTGAATAACAGCAAAGTGGTGAGGAAATTCTCTCTTCCTCGTATGGTGTAACTGAAGCAAAGAAGAATACAAGGAGCTCTGAGCATAAGAGCCTCCAATTAGAGACACTTTTCTATCTGAACAACAACAACAACAGCAACAACAACATGGTGACTAAGTTAATCTCTTTTTCGAGCTGGAAAAATGAAATAATTGAAGCAAAAAGAAATCTAAAGACTAGGAGCTAGGAGAACAAGAGCCTCCAATTAGACGCGCCTGCTTTATCCGGGGAAAAACAGTAACGTGGTTGAGAAAGTTCTCTCTTCTTCCAAGCTGAAAAATGGCGTGTTTGAAGGAAAAAATAATCTTATTAAAATATTTACTTCCGAGTCTGTTCTATCTTGGCTCGGATCTTCTGCTCTAACACAGATATCTCTGTCTCTAGTCCAAATATTCTGTTAAGAGCATGCATATTCTCCAGTATTTCATTCAGAGTCCGGCTGTCAGTCCCATCACATTTCAGGTGCTGCATTGGACCGTGAAGGAGCTTGTTCACTATACCCGCACTAAGATCATAAACCGCTGCCTTGTTCTTCTTTGAGATATCATCACCCATCTTTGATAAACACTTGTCCAGCTCTGAAGCCCTAATTCTTTCAGCATATGCTCTAAGCTTCTTGATAGTTGGAACAGTCTTGAGGGAATCCTTCCACCCTTCAAATTGTTTCACTTCTTGAATGATAATTGCCTGTGCTGCCATTGCTTTCTGAAACCGATCCTCGTTGTTAGCTGCCACAACTTCCTTGAGATCATCCACATTGTAAACACGTGAAGTTTCAAGATCTGAGACGCACGATCCCACATTTCTAGGAACAGATATATCGATGAAAAGCCTCCGCCCTCCAATTTGATGGCTTGCAGGGGGGATTATCTGAACATTTTCTTTCAAGAACAATGGTGTTTTTGAAGCGGTACAGGTGAAAACCACATCAGCTTCTGCAACACATGACAGCAATTCTTGGAGAGGCTTGTAGACAATTTCAACATCATTAAGCCCTTCACGAATGGCAGTAACCTTATCCTCAGTTCTATTGACAACTACCATTTTTCTGCACCCTTTTGCAACCAAGTGCTTGATCACGATTTTCCCCATCTTGCCCGCTCCAACAACCAACACTCTGGCATTAGCATAAGATGACACAGGGAGCTTCAAAAGGCCAAGATCCACAGCAGCTGAGCTGACTGAAACTGACCCTGATGAAATGCTAGTCTCTGTTCTCACCCGTTTCCCAACAGTGATTGCATGCTTAAACAGCCCACTGATTTTCCTACCGAAGCCAGGGACTCCTTGTCCTCCCTTTACAACTTGTCTTACCTGAGCAAGAATTTGACCTTCTCCTAGAACAAAAGAATTGAGCCCAGCAGATACTTCAAACAGGTGCTTTGTGGCATCTTTGTTATACAGCAAAAACTGGTGTTGACAAAGCTCTGAAACTGGAACTCCACTCATCTGTCAATAGGAAGACAAATCTTGTCACTTCCACATTTTGTGAACTATATATACACATAAACACACACACGCACACACACACACACATATTTACGATCATTACTTGGTGCAATAGTAATATTTGGGTTGCCAATTGTGATAACACCAGTTCAAGTCTGAGGGCACCAGAGGTTCAGTCCCCAGTTCACCTCAATCAGCACCCTACATGCCCAGACCATCTTTGGTAAAGTCATATATATATATATCAGTATATGTCTATATACATACATGTATTTTGAAGAACACTTTATACAGTTGGAAACTCAAAGTCTCCATCACAAGCATTTTGAAGGACAAATTTGCATAAATAGTATAAGTTCTACTACCACACTAGTCCTTTTTATTGATAAATGGCCAAGACTACACTCCTAATCACCTTGCATTTTAGGTAGACCTACCCCTTATCCTTCCTGGGAATCTATACTGCCGAAAAAAATAAAGGAACACAGACAATGTTCAATGGCAAACCATCTGTGAAGGCTCAGAGCCTTGGATAATTATCACCATTTAAACTGATAAGTTTCTCTCTAGGGGGGCATATGATTTGACCCCTAGATAGACCATTTGTAAAGGCTTTAATACATACATACGGATATATATAGAAGGAAGGATAGTTCCCTTTTCTCTCTAATTACACAAGAGAAGAAAATCGCATAGAGCAGACAAGTACCTTTGACATCCACTCAGTAACTTCTTTAACCCCACGATGCTGAGATAGAGCCACAAAATATATTTCCATTCTGTTACAGGTACTAAGAACGGCAGCTTCTTCTATGTGATTCAAAGCACATAATTCGCCAATTGCTTGAGGCCATTGTGCTTCTGGAATTGAAACTTTCTCACGTATCTCAACTGGTGCTGTGTGAACATTGAGCCCGATGACCACAATACTGCTGCTTTCTTTTGTGTATCCTGGGGGGAAAATATTGAATAATTCAACAAATCAACAATCCACAAAAATTTCATGTGATTCTAAGAGGCATATGAACAATTACAACGAGAAAACAAAAATGTTTTTTTTTTTCTTTTCTTTTTAGCTCCTTTCTTAAAGATATTTACTTGGAAGTAGTAAAGATATAAAATCTCCTGCTTTGTATCTATGAATAAGCACTCTACCCTACAATCTAAGACAATGGATTTTTTATTTTTATTTTTAACTTTAATTTTATTACCTTGTATTATAGAGACAAATAAAATATACTATTATGCTCTAGGATTGATATATAGCTATACATAAGGTAAGTTATACATAAAGCACACTGATACAACCATTTTGAACTGAGCTCCTATTTGTGCTAAAACATATTTTCCCCAAATAAAGATTGGCTTGTTTAGTAGATGAATCAATCTGATACAAGCATTTTGATCTCAGATCGAGTACTAGTTTGTTCAATGTGCAATCTAAAACTGGCAATCAGCTTGCTCGGGTAGTTAAATCTCGACTTGATAAAAAACCAAGCCCCAATATTGGATTTTGCTTGACTAATTAATAGCGTCAACAATCTTAAAAGAGCCTCTAATCAAACAGTTGGTTCAAGCAGCTTGGTTGTGTCTTATGGCACAAACTAAGATGATTAACAAAAACAACCAAAACAAGTACCATTTGGGCACAAATTCAGCTAAGAAACAATTTCAATTAAGAAAAAAGTAATGCCTGTGTCCCAATTTCAAATAACATATGTCCCAATTTCAAATAATTAAAGGGGATAATAAATTAAAAAAAAAAAAAAAAAATCACAAAAAATAAGAAACAGAAAACAAATTGAGAAATATAATGAACACGATTCGAGAATTGACTCACTGTCAGCAGCGGAAGTCTTGAGCAGTTCGAGAGCGGAAACACTTAACGCCTTTGATTTGGTCCTATCATCGTGAACTGAAGCGTCCAAAGCAACCCTAACCTCATAAGTAGGGTTCAAAGAAAGTGGTCTCTTGGAAACCATTGCTTCAACTTTCAATGGCTTGTTGTTGCAAAATCGAATAGCAGAAGGAAGAAAAGAAGCCGTTGAAGAATAGGAAGTGGAGGCACCGCAACGAAGGAGTGTTGTAGAATCCATATTCGGCTTCATCTTCAACTCCGCCAAAGAGGCCGCGAAATAACTCGCGACCGCCATGGGAACGGTGGCTAAGGAGCTTCAAAACCCTAATATCAGAGCAGGTAGAGGTGAAAATTGAGATTTGAGAGAGAGTTCAACCATATTTTCAAACGTTGGTTTGGTATATTGGTGCGAAATATTTGACCAAGGCACTCTTCGACTTTCTACATTAAACGCGTCTGGTCCTCTTTCTCTCTCACACACGCACTGAATTGAAAAACATGTTTTTCAACATTTGTGTCAAAGATGGTTTGCGTTTTTTAGTATGGAAGTAAAAGTAACAGTGCTGAAAATCAACATTAAAAAATCGAAAAAACAAATACTATAATTTAAAATACTCTAGTGTTATCTTGTTGTAAGTTCGCATTAAGGTTTGTTTTGATTTTTTTTATTTGTTCATTTGAATATGTTGTCTTAAAAAATTGTTTTAGAGCTAGAAAGAAAAAAAAAGTACTTGTCAAAATTATATGTTTGATTTGTAAAAATATTTTTAGTTATCATAAACAACACCTACTACTACTACAGGATACTCGAATTCAATTGAATAAAAAATTTAGCAAAATGTTTTGACCAGAGTGAACTGAAGAGTGTTGATACAAAGTTACTGATATAACATCACGGGTTTTAATCAAAGTGAACATAATTACGTGAAGTGTTCTGATCGAAGTCTGATTAATTCTTGAAGTGGTGTTCTGAGTGAGGTGTGATTGATTCTTCGAGTATTCTGATCAAGGTGTGATTGATTCTTGAAGGGATATTTTGATCAAGGACGAGGGGTATCATTTGAAATGTTCTGACACGTCATTTCAAATATTATGTGAAGTGTTTTGATCAACAATTGACACGTCACATATAACACATGTAAAGTGTTTTGATCAAGAGGTATCGAACCGGTATATACATATCGCTGTAAAATGTTTTGATTTAACCAAAGTGAAAGAAATATTATCATCAAAGTGACTTAGTGTACATATATAGTGCAGGAATGCTGATACAACATGATGTGAAGTATTCTAACCGAAGTAAAGTGTAACTCATAAATTTTACCTCCGATTCTCACTTACTTGAAAAGAAATGTTAGAAAGATAATTCTAACTCCTGTTTTAACAATTTTTCTATAAAGATCAACATAAAGCTCAGAAATTTTAAATACATAAACAAATCATGGATGTCTGCGGGTCTAGGTTTCCTCTATCTATAAGAAGATCTGTTACTTGAAAGCTTAATGGAACTTCAACTGTGACAAGGGCACTTCACCACGTCAGCAATTTGTGTATTGGGCTGTGGACACTAAAAAAGAAACCAGTCAAGACTTGTCCTGAAACATATTTCCCCAAATAAAGATTGGATTTGTTTATAAACATGAATCATTCCGATACAAGCATTTTGATCTGAGCTCGAGTACTCTTCATTATGCAATCTTAAAATGGCAACGAACTTGGTTATGTCTCACTTGTTATGGCCCAAACAAAAACGATGAACAAGTTAGAAAAACAACCAAAACTAGTACCATTTGAGCACAAAATAAGAAACAATTTCATTTAAGAAGAAAAGCAAAGAGTATGTCCCAATTTCAAATAACAGTGGGATAACAACAAAATTGGAGAAATAAAAAATAAAAATAGAAGCAGAAAATAAAATGAGTATTGGATTCGAGAATTGACTCACCCTCTGTAGTTGAAGTCTGGAGCAGTTCGAGAGCAGAAACACTTGACGCCTTTGATTCGATCGTATCATCGTGAACTGAAGAATCCAAAGCACCCTCACATGTAGGGTTCAAAGAAAGTGGTCTCTTGGAAACCATTGTTTCAACTTTTAAGGGCTTGTTGCACATTCTATTGCCAGGACGAAAAGGAGGAGTTGGGGAATAGGAAGTGGAGGCACTGTAACGAAGGAGTGTGCGAAAGATGTAGAGCCATATTCATCCTTCATATAGTCGCAAGTACAGCTCAAGACCAAACGTTGCAATTATTATATTTATTTTTATTTATTTAGAATTTAAAATTTCAACTGAGATTTGGTGGGGTGTGCCAAGCCCAGGCTATAGTGCAACGCCAAGGCAACACAACAAGAGGCCCAATAGCAAGCTACCGTGGTGACCCCTCCCCCTAAAAAAATTAATTTAATACCGGGTGAGCCATTGACCCACGTATCAGATATTAAACTGATAAGAACAAATACTACACTTGATCTTAGCCAAAAGGCCGAGAAAGGTATGATTTATTTATTCACCAATCTCTCCTTTTATAACCAAACTCTCTCCCACTTTTCTCTCTTAACCGATGTGGGACGGACTTGGCTAAACAAAGCACATGTCTTGGCTGTTCTTCATTGAGCCCCTTAACTTGCTTCTGACTTTTGGAATTGCCAGAATAATCTTCAACTTTCAGTAAGTTAACACTTGCCATCTTTCCATCTCACTCATTTCGCTAGTTCCATTTCTATTCATACATATACATAAAAAATTGTGGTTATTTATATATATATATATATGTAATGCAGGCTACTTCATCTATCTCTAAACTTCAATAGAGTAATTCCTTTTTGATGATTCACAGCTCAGAATGATATTAACCTTAAAGTCCATCACATCTTGAATTGTGTTTCTCGAGTATGGAATATGAATGTTCCCCTTGTATTTGTTAATTTAGAACTGGTTCTGGTTTATCTTTTTCACATATTCTGGTTAGGAATAGTAACAGTTGCAGTTTTTAGCAGTAAATTGGTGATTGTTTTGCTGCAATTTACGAATTTAATGGTCATACTCTTATAGCTCCACAATTTTATGTTTATCATGGTAATGTTAGGGTTTATTTTTCATCCATTTTATCAGACGTCTTGCTAAAAATTTCAAAAGGAATGTTATTCGGGAGTTATCTAATCCAATAACAAAATTAAATCATCCGAAACTTCGAGGTTTCAAGATGGTTTATATGAATTTATGATTCCTAACAAAGTGCCATAAAACATAACATGCAGTTATTAACCCAAAAAGAGCAGGAAAATGGAAACAATATGATCAGATCATATGAATCAGGTCTGTGCTGTATTACATATAGTTCAAACTTGTAAAAATCAGTATCATTTGTGAATCCTCAATAGAATATATATGTTTCTGGTCACATACAATATTGTATTACACCAACATAACGTACCCTAAAGATTCAACATATCTCAGATGTGAACGGGCAACTTAAATTGAATAGAGGTAAGATTGCAGCCGTGAACTGAAGTTGAATCCAAATTTGCACATTTTTGCCACAGGAAAATTAATTTGGAAGAAGAAACATGAAGATATAAAACTTTTTTATGTGATCTTTTTTCTAATTAGTCGAGCTAAAGCTGCAAAAGAGTATTGTAGAAAATAGAAATCTGGTCAAAATGCTGCTGAATCATCTACGAAATTATATGAAACAATCCTTGCTCAAAGTCTTTGTAGTACTGTAGAAATCTGGTCGAAATGCTGCTGAATTATCTAGGAAACTATATGAATTAACCATTGCTTGCCCAAAGTCTGGCTGAAGAATTGGCAATTCAGAGAAAAGCACAACAGTTCTCAAATTAATTAAACACGTCATTATTAGATTTAATATACATATACGTGTGTGTGTGTGTGTGTGTGTGTGTGTGTGTGTGTGTATCCCAAGAGCATATGTTCTGTCCTTAGCACGTATCCACAATCAACCATACATTTCAAAAAATAAACACATCCGAAATAAATATTACATTTGTGTATACCACAACAAATGACATATATAAACATAGATGAATATTAGATAAGCATATTGATAAAGAATATACAATTTCAAAGGGAGAGAGTGCCTTGTGAAAGAAAAAAGTTCCACAGATGTTCTAGAAAAGGTATAAATTTTAATGCATGCATGTTGGCATCAAAAATGCAGATACTAAATAATTAGTTTTGAAGATAAAAACTGGTTCAACCCAGTAGATTAACTCATACTTAAATTTATCATACTTGAGAGTGTTTCTGCTTTCATTACTTGTACGTATTCTCCATTTCAGAATATCCCACCCTCTTTTGTTCAACGTACAGTTAGATCGACCTTCAGTAAAATTTCTATGTAACAATATCATGTCAAGACTACTTACTATATATATATATATATATATATATAAAGGTCTCACAAAAACAAAAGCATATATAAATTGTCAATTGTCCACTAAAATCCATGGAGTAAATCTATTGTTTGGTCAATCTTTAGGTTCAAAATAGTGCCATAACATACTTGTTTCACACAGTAGGATGTAGGTCATCCGACTCTAATATCAGAGCAGGTAGAGGTGAAGATGTGAGATTTGCAAGTGAGAGAGAGTTCAACGATACTTTCAAACGTCGGTTTAATATTTGTCTGAGGCACTCTTCGACTTTCTACATTTATTTCACGTTGCCGGCCCGCTTTCTTCGTCTGGTCCTCTTTCTCTCTCTCTCTCTCTCTCACACACACACACGCACTGAATTGAAGAACATGTTTTTGAATATTTTTGTCAAAGATGGTTTGCGTTTAATAGTATGGAAGTACAAGTAAAAAGTGCAGAAAATCAACATAAAAAAATAGAAAAAACAAATACTATATAAAATTATTTACTTGAAATACTCTAGTGTTATTTTGTGTAAGTTTGGGACTGAGGTTTGTTTTGACTTTTTTTTGATCTGTTCATTTGAATATCTTGTCTTAACAACTTGTTTAGAGCTCAAAAAAAAAAAAATTGCTTATATTATTACAAAATAATTAATTAAGTAATAATGTCAAAATTTAAACCAAAAGTTGTCAAAATTATATGTTTGATTTGTTTAAAGAATGTTTGATTGTCATAAACGACTAATACTCAAATAAAATTGAATAAAAACTCTCATAAAATGTTCTGACCAAAGTGAACAAAATCACGTGAAGTTTTCTGATCGAGGTTTGATTAGATTGATTCCTGAAGTGTTCTGATCGAAAGATATTTTGATTGAGGGACATCATGCGAAGTCTTATGATCGAGGGATATCATGACTTAGTGTCCATAGCTAGAGGCCGCAAGAGTGCTGATATAATGTCACATTAAGTGTTCTTTAATCAGGGTAAAGTGTAGGCCATAAATTATACCTTTGATTCACACTTATGCGAAAAGAAATGTTAAAAAGATAATTCTAGCTCCTGTTTTAACTTTTTTTCTACAAAGATCAATATAAAGCTCAGAAATTCTAAATAAATAAACAAATGATGGATGCGTAAGGGTCTAGGTTTCCTCAAATAAAGATTGGCTTTTTGTATAAACATGAATCATTCTTATAGAAGCATTTTGATCTAAGCTCGAGTACTCTTTATTATGCAATCTTTAGATGGCAATGAACTTGGTTATGTCATGAGTTATGGCCCAAACAAAAATGATGAACAAGTTAGAAAAACAACCAAAACAGGTACCATTTGAGCACAAATTCACCAAAGAAGAAAAGTAAAAATATGTCCCAATTTCAAATGACAGGGGACACAAAAAATGGAAAAAAAAAAAATTAAAATATTGAAATTGAAAAAAAAAACAAAAAAATATTAACAACAAAATTGAATCAATTTACAAAAATCAAAGATTGTATAAAATTTTAACTTGAGGTTTGGTGGGGTGTGCCAGGCAGGCTATAGTGCAACACACAAGAAGCCCAATAACAAGCTATTACGGTGGACCCTGCCCCTCAAAAAAATAAATTTAATACATGTGGGCCATTGGCCCACGTATCAAATGTTAAATTAAACTAATAAGAACAGATATTACACTCGATCTTAGCCAGAAGGCCAAGAAAGGTTTGAATTGCACATTCACCGGCCTCTCTTTTTATAACCAACTCTCTTTCTCCACTTTTATCTCTTAACCGATGTGGGACTTAGCTAAAGCACTTCCCTTGGTTGTTCTTCATGATCATGAAATATATCTATTTGAGCCCTTTAACTTGCCTCTGAGTCAAGTCACATAAAACGGGAGCGAGAACAAATTCGAGAGCGGGAGTGCGAAAGTAACAAAATTAAATTACAAATAGTGGGAATAGGAGTGTGCGCGGAACGTAAAAGCGGAAGCACACTCAAAGTGTAAGAGTGACACCCATTTATAAGAATTGTGTAACTTAACTTTTGACTTTTGAAATTGGTTGAATAATTTTCATGCTTCAGTAAGTTAACACCTACCATCGTCATACCCTATTGAAATTTATGTTCATACATGTACTTAAAAATTGTGTTTATATATATGTGTGTGTGTGTGTGTGTGATGTAAGCTATTTCATCTCTCTCTAAATTTCAACATTATATACTTAAAAGTTGCTTAAATTATTACAAAAAAGTTAATTAAATAATAATTTCAAATTTCAAACCAAAATTTGTCAAAATTATATGTTTGATTTGTGGTTATCATAAACTACTTATACTCAAATAAAATTGAATAAAAACTCTAATAAAATGTTCTGATCAAAGTGAATATAATTAACGTAAAGTGTTTTGCACATCACATATCACATATCACTGTGAAATATTTGATTGAAGGCTAATAAATTATGTGAGGTTGTCTAACCAAAGTGAAAGATAGAAGTATTCTCATCAAAGTGACTTAGCGTTCATAGCTAGAGGTCGCAGTAGGGGTGTTCAAAAAAATCGGTAAACCAAAAAATCGATCCGGACCGTACTGAATTGGGCGGTTTGGGCTAGTTGTATAATGGTTTGGTCCGGTCCTGTCCAAAATTATAGAACCGTAATTTTTCGGTCCAGTCCTGGTTTAGGGTCGTGCTAGACTGGACCAACCCGGACCGAACCGTTACTATGTTATATAATATTTATTTATATATGTATATCATATCATAAACCTAAATCAATTAAAGTTCTCATGTGCCCACTTTCTTTCTTTTGATCTTTAAATTACCTTAAATTTCTTTTAAAAAAAGTCAAATTTCCCTTTTCAAATACATCTCAATTTTCTTTCCTTTCCTTTCAAAAATATTTCAATTTTCTTTCTTTTTTTTTTTTTTTTTTGTGTATTATATTAATGTTAGTTGATATATATATATATATATATATATTTAGAAACTTTGCCCCCTCTAAATTAAAATAAAATAAAAAGGAAATCAACTCAGACCGACAAACCGAATCGGTTTTTCGTGGTTTGGTTTGGTTTCAAAAATAGTAGAACCGTTATAAATGATTTGGTTTCAAAATACTTCCAATCCGGTCCAAACCGGACCGTGTACACCCCTAGGTCGCAGAAGTGCTGATATAATGACACATTAAGTGTTCTCTATCAGGGGTAAAGTATAGCACTTAATGCAATGTTGTTTACTTTTGTTACTATTTCTGGTGCTTAATCTATACTTGGTTGTGACACTTCAAACGAGGTTATTCACTTGATTAGAAAACTTTCTGACTATGGGAATACGAAAGACGAATATGGCACTATGCAATTCCAATGGCGGTCGCCGTTCTCTTTTTGACCTCTTTCGCATAGTTCAAGACGAAGATGAAGATGGATTCTACAACACTCCTTCGTTGCAATTTCCTATTCTTCAACTCCTCTTTTCGTCCTCCTGGTATTCGAATGTGCAACAAGCCCTTGAAGGTTGAAAGTGTTCCCAAGAGACCACTTTCTATGAACCCTGCTATAGATTCTTCAGTTCACAGTGAGTCAATTTCATTTTATTTCCCAATATGTTTTCTGCTAATATTTTTTATTTTAATTTCAATTTCATTTTAAAAAAAATTTCTATTTTTTTGTTATTATCCCCTGTTATTTGAAATTGGGACCCGAGATCAAAGATTCATGTTTTTAAAAATACCAATCTTTATTTGGGATAGACCCAAGAGACATTATGGCCAAACAAAGCTGTTCTGTCGATTTCAACAAGCCCAAAAGAAGCAATATAAAAAGTTGTGTAATGAGTATATATATATTATTATATATAGAAGATCCGAGCTTCAAAGCTTAATTCATATAATCCTCCAACCCAAGTCCAAGACTCTATAAAATTCAACTGAGATTTGGTGGGGTGGGCCAGGCCTAGGCTGTAGTGCAACGCCAAGGCGACCCACAAGAGGCCCAGTAGCAAGCTACTGTGGCAAACTCTCCCCAAAAAAAAATTAATTTAATACCGAGTGGGCCATTGGCCCACATATCAGATATTAAACTGATAAGAACAGATACTACACTTGATCTTAGCCAAAAGGCCGAGAAAGGTATGGATTGGCCATTCATCAGCCTTTCCTTTTATAACCAACCCTCTCTCCCCACTTCTCTCTCTTAACCGATGTGGGACTTTGCTAAAACACTTCGCTTAGTTGTTCTTCATGGCTATGGCTTTCGTGATAGATCTATACCTATTGAGCCCCTTGCTTCTGACTTTTAAAAACTACAAAAGTATAAGCATCCATGACAGTGAGTACAATCCAGACCAAGAAATATTATTCTTGGATTTCACAGTTGGTTTCCTCTCTATGTAGAAGCTTCTCTACGAGTGCAGAGTTTTCTCGCTTTTGTCAAGACGTCATGGCTAGAGAGTGGATCTATTCTTGAATTTGTTCCTCTATGGTTTCTTCCAATTTGGTTTGGTGGTATCATGTCAAACACGAGCATGCCAGATGCTTTCGGTGTACTCTGGACTAAGTTACAAGCTTTCATTGTTCTTCAGTCATGGGATCCTGGGAATGGTCTCTGGTTTCTTGGTTTTCTTAAATCATGGGATTGTGTGAGTTTATTTCCTAGGACTTGCTATTTACATATGTAATGCAAGCTACTTCATCTCTCGCTAAATTTAATAGAGTAATTCCTTTTGATGACTCACAGCTGATAATGATATTAACCTTAAAGGACCCAATTTGGTCACCTACTCTTACAGAGTCCATTGCGTCTTGAGTTGTGTTTTTCTTATGGAATATGGATGTCCCTCTTGTTTTGTTAATTTAGAATTAATTCGTTCTTTGATCACATATTCTGGTTAGTAACATTTGCACTTTTTAGCAGTAAATTGGAGATTGCTTTGCTGCGATTTACATTAGCTATGTTTTATCACTACATTAAATCAGTCTCATTAATAGTTAATAGTTTTATAACTCCACAATTTTATGTTTATCATGGTAATGACTGATTATATTTTTCATCTATTTAACGAACTTCAAAACCCTAGTATCAATTTTTTTTTTTTTTTTTGGAGAGATAGTTCAACGAATTTTTCAACCGACAATTTTTTAGGAAATGGGACTTATTTATACTCACATACTGTTTGTTGCCTTGTCCAATTTGACACTAAAAAGCAGAAAATGCTCTTATGTGTCAACAATTTGGGGAGATGCAGTCAATTTTTTTTTTTTGAATGGTGGAGATGCAGTCAATTGTTAATAAGAAAGAATGTGAAAGATCAAATTTTTTTTTAATAGAAGGAGCAAATATCTTCACCTTTTTTAAAAGAAAAAAAAAAAAAAAAAAAAAAAAAAAAAAAGACCAGTTACAAACTTTGATTTATCTATGTATCCGCATTAGTGAAGTTACGAAACTTGAAATAAAAAAATTTATAAGATATGACTTAATGTTCCTTTTTCCTTTAAGTCTACCACATAGTTCCAAAAAATAAAAATAAAAATAACTGTCTGATGCCCCCTCGACTTCCACAAGAACATGAGTTATCTGTGCAGCCAAATATTATCTGATCACTTGATCAGTCATTCTATTTCCATTTATGTTGGGTAAATACATAATATAGGATTATTTTATTTTAGTACAGAAAACCCGAAAATATTATAATTATGAAAGAATGCATATATATATATATATATATATATATATATATATTGTTGATATTCTTTATATGAGGTATTGGAGAAAATTATGATGTGAGAGAGAAAAAATATTAAGAGAGAGAAAAGTTGTAAGCGAAAACACATTGTGCCATCAGAAATGAAAACAAGTTTCGATCAATTAGGCTCCGTTTGTTTCGACGTAAAATCTATTTTTTGAAAAATATATTTCTTTTTCAGGTAAAATATTTTTTTATTTTTACTTTGTCGATGTTGAACAAAGGTCTACATTGAGGTAGAGGTGGAATCCATCAGACGGGGCACGTAAAATAACTTGCCGAAAATTAATAAATAAGTTATTTTTGTTAAATTTTAATATTTTTTTCTTTGTAAATAAAAAAATATTTTTTGTAAAATATTTTACGTCTAAACAAACGAAGCCTAATTGAAAATTGTTTCATTTATAATGGCACCATTCAATATAGTGTTTCACTTTTGGCTTACAACTTTTCTCTCCCTTTATATTTTTTCTCTCTCACATCATAATTTTCTCCAATACCTCATATAAATAATATCAACAATATATGTACATTCTTTCATAATTATAATATTTTTGAGTTCTCCAATACCTCATTTAAATAATATCAGCAATATATAGTATTCTTTTTTAAATATGTTGGTGATGGTAGTGAATAAGTTAATTTTTTTATGTATAAAAATAATAAATAATTTTTCTTTTTAATAAATTTTATGTTTCAGAGTTCCATCACGTAATCTTTTCGTTGTTTGTCTTCTTGATGTAACTTTGGAGTATATTTTACGACAAAATAAATATTTTATTTATTATTTAAACAAGGGAAAAAATGGTATTATATTATTTTTATTCAAAATCTCATTTTATATCCAATTTGTTCCAAAAATATTAATAAATTTTATTTTAATTCCAATTCCTATTCCAATTCAAATTCTTTTTCCAAATCCTAAAACAATTAATTCCAAATAAAGCGGAAAGGAAAAAGGAAACAATAAGTCATATCTTATAAAAAAATTTATTTCAAGTTTCGTTACTTAACTAATGCAGATGCATAGATAAATCAAAGTTTGTAACCGCTATTTGTTTTTTGTGTTTTTTTTTTTTTTTTGTTTTTTAAGTGAAGATATTTGCTCCTTCTATTAATGAAAGATAAAATAAAATAATTGCTCTTTCACATTCTTTCTTATTAACAATTGTCTGACACATAAGAGCATTTTCTGCTTTTAGTGTCAAATTGGAAATGACAAGGCAACAAACAGTATGTGAGTACAAATAAGTCCCATTTCCTAAAAAATTGTCGTTTGAAAATTTCGTTATATAATATTAGGATTTTGAAACTCGTTAGATAGATGAAAAATATAATCAATCATTATCATGATAAACATAAAATTGTAGAGTTATAAAACTATTAACTATTAATGAGACGAATTTAACGTAGCGATAAAACATAACTCATGTAAATTGCAGCAAAGCAATCTCCAATTTACTGCTGAGAAGTGCATATGTGATCAAAGAACTAGTTCTAAATTAACAAGTACAAGAGGGACATTCATATTCCACACAGAGAAACGGAACTCAAGATGTAATGGACTCTGTAAGAGTAAATGACCAAATTGGGTCTTTAAGGTTAATATCATTCTTAGCCGTGAGTCATCAAAAGTAATTACTCTATTGGAATCTAGAGAAAGATGAAGTAACTTGCATTACATATATATATATACACAATTTTAAGTATATATATGAACGTAAATTTCAAAACTTACTGAAATTTGAAGATTATTCAAGTCATACAATTCTTCTAAATGGTTGTCGCTTTCACAATCCGAGCGTACTCTTGCTTTTACATTCCGTGCACGCTCTCGCTTCTATTCCCACTATATGTGATTTTGCCGCTTTCACACTTCCACTCTTAAATTCATTCTCGCTTTATGTGACTTCGATCATAAGTAAGTTAAGGAGCTCAATAGATGATAGATTATCATGAAAGCCATAACCATGAAGAACAGCCAACAATAGCTTGTTATTGGGCCTCTTGCGTGGGCCTCTTGCATGTTGCCTTGGCGTTGCACTATAGCCTGGGCCTGACACCTCACCAAATCTCAGTTAAAATTTTATATTCTATATATATACATAAAATTTATGAATTAATACATTCGTAAAATGATTAAAGTTTAATTCATGTATATCTTTTGGGCTTGTTCTTTGGGCTTTCTAGCCAGAACAGTTTTGTTTGGCCCTATTGCCTCTTCCCACTCATTGTTGATCATGTACCATTTTACCTCTGTATTTATAAATTGGTTAACCCTCCAAAAAATTCGATTTCTGCTGCAGTGAGTCACTTCTAGAATCAATACTCAAGATCCTTATTTTGCAATATGTTTTTTGCTAATATTTTTAATTTTAAATTTAATTTCATTTATAAAAAAAATTCCATTTTTTGTTGTTATCCCTTGTTATTTGAAATTGGGACATAGTTTTACTTTTCTTATTCGGTGAATTTGTGCTCAAATGGTACTAGTTTTGATTGTTTTTCTAACTTGTTCATCATTTTTGTTTGGGCCATAACTCACAAGACATAACCAAGTTCATTGCCATTTCAGCTCAGATCAAAATGCTTCTATAAGAATGATTCATGTTTATTAAAAAGCCAATCTTTATTTGGAGAAACTTAGACCCGCAGACATCTATGATTTGTTTAAGTATTTAGAATTTCTGAGCTTTATATTGATCTTTGTAGAAAAGTTATTAAAACAAGAGCTAGAATTATCTTTTTAACATTTCTTTTAACATAAGTGAGAACCGGAGGTATAATTTATGAGCTACATTTTACCCTGATTAGAGAACACTTAATGTGACATTATATCAGCACTCCTGCAGCCTCTAGCTATGGACACTAAGTCACTTTGATGAGAATACTTATATCTTTCACTTTGGTTAGAACACCTCATATAATTTTTCAACCTTCAATCAAAACACTTCACGGGTGATATGTGATGCATCTATCCGGATCAGTGGCATAGCCATAGAGGGACAAGCTAACTTTTAATTTTTTTTAATTTTATATGGAAAGATTTTTTATATTTGTATAATTGTCCCCACTAAAATTTGACAGTGCACTTATATATACTATATATATAACCAAATGACCATTCACGATACTACACCAAAAAAAAGAATATAATCTTTTCAAAAAATATGATATTATTTTTTTTCACTTTCTCAAAATATTATATTATTTCCCACTTTCTCCAAAAATACAAAATATTCTTTCACACTTTTGACTCTACCACAAACAAATGCGTTATTTCCTTCACATTTTCAGTCTTTAATATTTTTTTTTGGTCGAGTCTTCAATATTTCAAAAATTCACAAAATTCAAACAAATACTGCAGTGCGGAGATAGGTAATCTGATATATATATATATATATATATTTATTTATTTATCATCATTTAAATTTACGATTATTATGCCACGAATATTTTGAAAACTTGACTGCGCAATCGAAAGGAAGACCAATGGATGAATGATATGGTGGTTGTGTATATTAAGAGAGACATATTTAATACGGTTGATAATGATGTTATTATTCAACGCTTTCAGAATATGAAAAATCGTTGAGGGCAGTCGTGAATGTACTAAATACAAATATTATGAATTAATATTTTAATTTTTACATATATTATTTTGGTTCATATTATATATATTATTGCTATTAAAAATTGCCCCCACTGAAGGAAATTCCTAACTACGCCACTAATCTGGATTACTGATCAGAACACTTTGCGTAATATGTGAAGTGTCAACTCTTAATCAAAACACTTCACAGTGATATGTGATGTATCTGTCCTAATCACTGATGGAAACACTTTACGTGATATGTGAAGTGTCAGCCCTCAATTAAAACATTTCACATGATATCCTCGATCATAAAGCTTCACATGATGCCCCTCGATCAAAAGATTTCATGCGATAGGTGACGTAATAGTACCAGAATACCTCTCGATCAAAACACTGCAGGAATCAATCAGACCTCGATCAGAACAATTCAAGAATCAATTAAACCTCGATCAGAACGCTTTATGTAATTATATTCACTTTGGTTAAAACATTTTTATGAAAGTTTTTCTTCAATTTTATTTGAGTATTAGTTGTTTATGACAACCAAGCATTCTTTAAACAAATCAAACATATAATTTTGACAACTTTTGGTTTGAATTTTGAAATGATTATTTAATTAATTTTTTTTGTAAAAATTATAAGCAATTTTTTTTTGAGCTCTAAACAAGTTTTTAAGACATGTTCAAACGAACAAATCAAAAAAAGTCAAAACAAACCTCAGTCCTAAACTTACACGAAATAACACTGGAGTATTTCAAATTATTTATTTAAGTAAATAACTATATATAGTATTTGTTTTTTCTATTTTTTAATGTTGATTTTCAGCACTTTAACTTTTACTTCCATACTAATAAACGCAAGCCATCTTTGACAAAAATATTCAAAAACATGCTCTTCAATTCAGTGTGTGTGTGTGTGTGTGTGTGTGTGAGAGAGAGAGAGAGAGAGAGGACCAGACGCCTTTACCAAACCGGCAACGTGAAACAAATGTAGAAAGTGAAGAGTGCCTCAGTCAAATATTTCGCACCAATTTACCAAACAGACGTTTGAAAATATCGTTGAACTCTCTCTCACTCGCAAATCTCACATCTACCTGCTCTGATATTAGAGTCGGATGACCTTCACCCTACTGTGTGAAACATGTAAGTTATGGCACTATTTTGAACCTAAGGATTGACCAAACAATAGATTTACTCCATCGATTTTAGGGGACAATTGACAATTTATGTATGCTTTTGTTTTTGTGAGACCTATATATATACTATATATATTAAGTAGTCAAAATGACTTGCTATCATGTGGGCCCATTGGCCCAGGTATTAGATATTAAACTGGTAAGAGCATATACTATACTCGATCTTAGTCAAAAGGCCGAGAAAGGTATGCATGCACATTCACCCGCCTCCCTTTCTATAACCAACTCTCTTTATCCATTTTTCTCTCTTAACCGATGTGGGACTTAACTAAAGCACTTCTCTTGGCTGTTCTTCGTGGTCGTGGCTTTCATGATAAATCTATTTGAGCCCCTTAACTTTCTTCCGAGTCAAGTCACATAAAGCGGGAGCAAGAGTGAATTCAAGAGCGGGAGCGTGAAAGAAACAAAATTAAATCACAAATAGTGGGAATAGGAGCTAGAGCAAAACGTGAAAGTGGGAGCACGCTCAGAGCGTAAGAGTGACACCTGTTTATAAGAATTGTGTGACTTAACTTCTGACTTTTGAAATTGGTTGAATAATCCTTAAGTTTTAGCAAGTTAACACTTACTATCGTCATACCCTGTTGAAATTTATGTTCATACATGTACTTAAAAATTGTGTTTATATATATATGTGTGTGTGTGATGCGAGCTATCTCATCTCTCTCTAAATTTCAACATTATATACTTAAAAATTGCTTATATTATTAAAAATTAATTAATTAAATAATAATTTCAAAATTCAAACCAAAATTTGTCAAAATTATATGTTTGATTTACGATTATCATAAACTACTTAATACTCAAATAAAATTGAATAAAAACTCTCATAAAATGTTCTGATCAAAGTGAATATAATTAAGGTAAAGTGTTCTCTAACCAGGGTAAAGTACAGCACTTAATGCAATGTTGTTTACTTTTGTTACTATTTCAGGTGCTTAATCTATACTTGGTTGTGACACTTCAAACGAGGTTATTCACTTGATTAGAACACTTTGTGACAATGGGAATATGAAAGACGACTATGGCACTATGCAATTCCAATGGCGGTCGCCATTCTCTTTGCGACCTCTTTCGCATAGTTCAAGATGAAGATGAAGATGAAGATGAAGATGGATTCTACAACACTCCTTCGTTGCAATTTCCTATTCTTCAACTCCTCTTTTCATCCTTCTGGTATTCGAATGTGCAACAAGCCCTTGAAGGTTGAAAGTGTTTCCCAGAGACCACGTTCTGCTTTAGATTCTTCAGTTCACAGTGAGTCAATTTCATTTTATTTCCCAATATGTTTTCTTCTAATATTTTTAATTTTAATTTCAATTTCATTTTTTAAAAATTTTCTATTTTTTTGTTATTATCCCCTGTTATTTGAAATTGGAACTCGAGATCAAAGATTCATGTTTTTTAAAATACCAATCTTTATTTGGGATAGACCCGTGGGAAGAGACATTATGGCTAAACAAAGCTGTTCTGTCAATTTCAACAAGCCCATATGAAGCAATAAAAAAAGTTGTGCAATGAGTATATATATATTATTATATATATATAAATAGAAGATCCGAGCTTCAAAGCTTAATTCATAAAATCATCCAATCCAAGACTGTATAAAATTCCAAATGAGATTTGGTGGGCTATAGTGCAACGCCAAGGTGACCCACAAGAGGCCCAGTAAGCTACTGTGGCAGACTCTCCCCAAAAAAAAGTTAATTTAATACCAAGTGGGCCATTGGCCCACATATCAGATATTAAACTGATAATAACAGATACTACGCTTGATCTTAGCCAAAAGGCCGAGAAAGGTATGAATTGTTCTTTCATCAGCCTTTCGTTTTATAACCAACTCTCTCTCTCCACTTTTCTCTCTTAACCAATGTGGGACTTTGCTAAAGCACTTCTCTTATTTGTTCTTCATGGTCATGGCTTTCATGATATATCTACACCTATTGAGCCCCTTGCTTCTAACTTTTAAAAACTATAGAAGTATAAGCATCCATGACGGTGGTACAATCCAGACCAAGAAATATTTTTCTTGGATTTCACAATTGGTTTCCTCCTATGTAGAAGCTTCTCTGCGAGTGCAGAGTTTTCTCGCGTTTGTCAGGACGTCATGGCTAGAGAGTGGATCTATTCTTGAATTTGTTCCTCTATGGTTTCTTCCAATTTGGTTTGGTGGTATTATGTCAAACACAAGCATGCCGGATGTTTTCGGTGTACTCTGGACTAAGTTACAAGCTTTCGATATTCTTCAGCCATGGGATCCCAGGAATGGTCTCTGGTTTCTTGGTTTTCTTAAATCATGGGATTGTGTGAGTTTATTTCATAGGACTTGCTATTTACATATGTAATGCAAGCTACTTCATCTCTCTCTAAATTTCAATAGAGTAATTCCTTTTGATGATTCACAACTGAGAATAATATTAACCTTAAAAGACCCAATTTGGTCACCTACTCTTACAGAGTCCATTGCGTCTTGCGTTGTGTTTCTTTTATGGAATATGAATGTCCCTCTTGTATTTGTTAATTTAGAATTAATTCGTTCTTTGATCACATATTCTGGTTGGTAACATTTGCACTTTTTAGCAGTAAATTGGAGATTGCTTTGCTGCGATTTACATTAGTTGTGTTTTATCACTACATTCAATCCGTCTCATTAATAGTTAATAGTTTTATAACTCCACAATTTTATGTTTATCATGGTAATGATTGATTATATTTTTCATCTATTTTATGTTTATCCGTCTCATTTTTTTTTTTGGAGAGAGAGTTTAACGAATTTTTCAACCGACAATTTTTTGGAAATGTGATTTATTTATACTCAAATACTGTTTGTTGCCTTGTCATTTCCAATTTGACACTAAAAAGCAGAAAATGCTCTTATGTGTCAACAATTTGGGGGAGATGCAGTCAATTTTTTTTTTTTTTTAAATGGTGGAGATGCAGTCAAAATTGTTAATAAGAAAGAAGGTGAAAGATCAAAAAAAAAAATTTAATAGAAGGAGCAAATATCTTCAACTTTAAAAAAAAAAAAAAGAAAAAAAAAAAGAAAACACCAGTTACAAACTTTGATTTATCTATGTATCCGCATTAGTGAAGTTACGAAACTTGAAATAAAAAAAAAAATTATAAGATACGACTTATTGTACCTTTTTCCTTTAAGTTTATCACATAGTTCCAAAAAATAAAAATAAAAATAACCGTCTGATGCCCCCTCTACTTACACAAGAACATGAGTTATCTGTGCAGCCAAATATTATGTGATCACTTGATCAGTCATTCTATTTCCATTTATGTTGGGTATATGCATAACATAGGTTTATTTTATTTTAGTACAGAGAACCCAAAAATATTATAATTATGAAAGAATGCATATATATTGTTGATATTATTTATATGAGGTATTGGAGAAAATTATGCTGTGAGGGAGAAAAAATATTAAGGGAGAGAAAAGTTGTAAGCGAAAACACTATATTGAATTGTGCCATCAGAGATGAAAACAATTTTCAATGAGTGTTTTTCATTCTATCCATACTAATTGTAGTGTGGCGCAACCTCGTGATGGTTTGCTCATAAAGAATTTGAGTGTTGTTTACATCTTATGAACATTATCTTCTCCACCCATGCAAATTATAAATTGTTGGGATCAAATTTTCGTAATTATTGTGATGAGGTACCTATCTTAATATCATTACTTTGTTGGAGAAATCATATATTTTACAAAATGATACGATTATATATATACATATAGTATTTTAAAAATATCATAATTCATAATAAAATCCAAAATTCTTTAAAATTAAAAATTAAATAGGTCAATGTTCTTCAACTGAGATATCCACATTAGTATCTCTAGGCAAAATTAGTTCTCTGGATTTGGCATATTTTGCATCTCTGGACAAAATTAGTTCTCTGGATTTGGCACATTTTGCATCTCTAGACAAAATTAGTTTTCTATGTTATAGTGGACAAAATTGGTTCTTCCTTTTTGTTATCATTTACCACATCTTCATTCTCACCTCTATTTTTGCCAAAATACTCTCCTTTAAACTTTTTTAGATACAAATGGTTAATTATGCATTAATTGTTTGTATGTAAAAGATCAAATAAATCATTTAATACATACTGATTAAATATTAAATATAGAGAATTTGTGACTCCATCCATCTCAAATAGTTAATTATGCTCTGCTGAAGAATTTATATATTTCGCAAACTCATACAATTATATATATATACTATTAGTATTTTAAAAATATTTATTAATAATTTTATTTTAACTTCCAAAATATATGTTTTACTATTTTGCAAATTAAGAAAATCAAGGTTTGTATTTGACAAAAAATGAGATGATATATCTTAGACAACGGATGAAGTTAAAGAATGAAACAGGAGATCTACTGCCATTTCTTTTTCACAAGGTGTATTTGCATAAATTCTTAAAAGTATAATTAGAAACAAATAAATACTCAATTTTGCACAAAATAGAAATTTTAAAATACCAAGACGGATTAATTGTGAGTTCAGCAGAAATGATTGTATCATAATTCATAATAACATCCTAAATTCTTTTAAAATTACACTCTTCACAAAACTTTCACAAAGATTTTTCATATGTTTTTTTTGCCTCTATTTTTCTTTTCTTTTTTCAAAGTTTTTTAAATACCACATCTAACCAAGGAAGAAATAGTTAAAAATTATAGGTAAATTGAAAAAATATTTCTCCAAATATCAAGATTTTGAAAGAGAAAAAACCTAAATAATTAATTTGATAAAAATAAATAAAAATAAAAAACTCTAACGAATTACTTGTAACAAGCTCATAACATTTTGGATAGCGTGGAATCTGATAAATAATGTACACTTGAATTTTTAGAAAAATATTTTGATATTTTTTTAATATTCGGTTGGTATGTGTTTGATCGCTTTAGCGTCTTTTCGGTTTAATTTCGCAATTGCAAAGAATGTATGATAAGCCCATTAGAGTACATACAAGTTTTTACATCTCTATCCCACTTTTCTCTCTTATTCGATGGGGGACTTGGCTAAACAAAGCAGCAACCTCACATACAGGGTTGTCTTGGCTGAAGAGCACTTTTCATGGCCGTGGCTTCAAATTAAAGATATATCTCACCTTCTGAGCCCTTCAACTTGCTTCTGGCTTGTGGAATTGCCTGAATAATCTTCAATTATTAGTAAGTTAAGGCTTTCCATCGTCATCGCCTATTGCAAATTCTGTGCATACATATACATGAACATTATATTTCTTTTGATGATTCACAGCTGAGAATGATATTAAATCTAAAGACCCATTCTAGTCACTTACTCATTGCATTTTCACTTGTGTTTTTCAAATATGGGTGTTCCTGTTCTATTTCTTAAAAAATAGAAAAAACTATTTACTTAAATAAATAATTTGAAATACTCTAGTGTTATTTTGTGTAAGTTTGGGACTGAAGTTTGGTTTGACGTTTTTTTAATTGTTCGTTTGAATATCTTGTGTTAAAAACTTGTTTAGAGCTCAAAAAAATTTTGCTTATATTATTACAAAAAATATTAATTAAATAATATTTTCAAAATTCAAATCAAAAGTTGTCAAAATTATACTTTTGATTTGTTTAAATTTGTTTGGTTATTATAAACTATTCCTACTCAAATCAAATTGAATAAAAACTTTCATAATCACGTGAAGTGTTTTGATCGAGTTCTAATTGATTCTTGAAGTCTTCTAATTGAGGTCTCATTGATTTCTTAAGTATTTTGATACTGATATATCACATACCACGTGAAATCTTTTGACCGAGAAGCATCATGTGAAGTCTCATCAAAGTGACCTAGTGGCCATAGTTAGAGGCCGCAAGAGTGTTGATATAATATCACATTAAGTGTTGTCTAACCAGAGTAAAGCGTCGCTCATAAATTATACATTCGATTCTCACTTATGTGAATAGAAATGTTAAAAACATAATTCTAGTTCCTGTTTTAACAACTTTTCATACATAAACAAATCATGGATGTCTGCGGGTCTAGGTTTCCCCAAATAAAGATTGATTTTTTAATAAACATGAATCATTCTTATAGAAGCATTTTGATCTCAGCTCAAGTACTCCTCATTATGCAATCTTAAAATGGGAATGAACTTGGTTATGTCTTATGAGTTATGGCCCAAACAAAAATGATGAACAAGTTAGAAAAACAATCAAAACTAGTACCATTTAAGCACAAATTCACCTAAGAAGAAAAGTAAAACTATGCCCCAATTTCAAACAACAGGGGATGAACAACACAAAATGGAAAAAAAATAAAAATATAAAAATATTAGCAGAAAACAAATTGTGAAATAAAATGAGTATTGATTCGAGAATTGAGTGGTATGCAGTAGAAGTCTTGAATTTTTTTTCGGAAGCAGAAACACTTAACGCGTTTAATTCGTTTGAAGTGTCATCGCCAAGTATGGATTAAGCACCTGAAATACTACCAGCAGTAAACAACATTGCGTTAAGTGCTATATAATCCAGGGCTGATACAATTTTTTTAAAAAAAGGATTAAGCAATTTATAAATATAGAGGTAAAATGGTACATGATCAACAATGAGTGGGAAGAGGCATTATGGCCGAACAAAACTGTTCTGGCTAGAAGCCCAAACAAAATAAACTTGGATAACAGACATGTCCCTATCTGGACCTAAGCATAACCCAAAAACAAGCCCAAAGTTCTAACAGAATATTAACGTTAAGTGTTTTAGTGAGTTTGTAGACCACCTTATATTATATATATCATATTTGTCTTGAATCAATTTACGAATGCATAATTCATAAAATCCAAGTTCCAAAAGCTTAATTCATAAAATCCGAGAACGTAAAATTTAAATTTTGACTGAGATTTGGCTACTGTGATGGCTCCTCCCCTAAAAAAATTAATTTAATACCAGGTGAGCCGTTGGCCCACATATCAGATATTAAACTGATAAGAACATATACTACACTTGATCCCAACCTCTCTTTTTATAACAAACTCTCTCCCCCAACTTTTCTCTCTTAACCGATGTGGGATTTTGCTAAAGCACTTTTCTTGGTTATTCTTCATGGTAGTGGCTTTCATGATATATATGTAAAAGCAGAGCACAAGATATATATGAATTAATCTTTAATCATTTTACAAATGTATTAATTCATAAATTTTATGTATGTATAGAATATAAAATTTTAACTTGAGATTTGGTGGGGTGTGCCAGGCCCAAGTTATAGTGCAACGCCAAGGCAACACGCAAGAGGCCCAATAGCAAGCTACTGTGGTGGCCCCTCCCCCTAAAAAAAATTAATTTAATACCGGGTGGGCCATTGGCTCACGTATCATATATTAAACTGATAAGAACAGATACTACACTTGATCTTAGCCAAAATGCTGAGAAAGGTATGAATTGTCCACTCACCAGCCTCTCTTTTTATAACCAACTCTCTCTCTCTCACTTTTCTCTCTTTACCGATGTGGGACTTAGCTAAAACATTTCTCTTGGTTGTTTTTCCTGGTCATGGCTTTCATGATATATCTATCACCTATTGAGTCCCACCTCGGGAACCACCAGACCATTGATCAGTGACACACTAGTGGTGGATTTTCACCATGTTGATACCGGATTTGTTCAAGCCATTCACGGTTTCCTTTTCTGTTAGCTTCTTGGGCTGGGGTCTTTGGGCTTGGCTACTTTGTTCAAACTTTATTCTCTCATGGCCTGGCTTACTTGAAGCCTGGGCTTCCTAATGTAATATTGCTATGTGCTGTTTAGGCTCCCTCTTTATTATATTTAAATTTACTTTTCAAAAAAAAAAGGCGTCTGGTCCTCTCTCTCTCTCTCTCTCTCTCACACACACACACACGCACTGAATTGAAGAACATGTTTGAATATTTTTGTCAAAGATGGTTTGCGTGTATGGAAGTAAAAGTAAAAGTAAAAGTGCTGAAAATCAACATTAAAAAATAGAAAAAACAAATACTATATATAGTTATTTACTTAAATAAATAATTTGAAATACTCTAGTGTTATTTTGTGTAAGTTTGGGACTGAGGTTTGTTTTGACTTTTTTTGATTTGTTATTTTGAACATCTTGTCTTAAAAACTTGTTTAGAGCTCAAAAAAAATTTGCTTATATTTTTACAAACAAAAAATAATAATAAAAAATAAATAAATAATTAAATAATCATTTCAAAATTCAAACCAAAAGTTGTCAAAATTATATGTTTCATTTGTTTAAAGAATGTTTGGTTGTCATAAACGGCTAATACTCAAATAAAATTGAATAGAAACTCTCATAAAAATGTTCTAACCAAAGTGAACATAATCACGTAAAGCGTTCTGATCGAGATCTGATTGATTCTTGAATTGTTTTGATCGAGGTTTGATTGATTCCTACAGTGTTTTGATCGAGAGGTATTCTGGTACTATTATATCACATATCACATGAAATCTTCTGATCGAGGGACATCATGTGAAGTTTTATGATCGAGGATGTCATGTGAAATGTTTTGATCGAGGGCTAACACTTCACATATTATGTAAAGTGAACTGATTAGTGATTCGTATAGATACATCACATATCACCCGTGAAGTGTTTTGATTGAAGGCTGAAAAATTATATGAGGTGTTCTAACCAAAGTGAAAGATATATGTATTCTCATCAAAGTGACTTAGTGTCCATAGCTAGGGGCCGCAGGAGCGCTAATATAATGTCACATTAAGCGTTCTCTAACCAGGGTAAAGTGTAGCTCATAAATTATACCTCCGGTTCTCACTTATGTTAAAAAGATAATTCTAGCTCTTGTTTTAACAACTTTTCTACAAAGATCAATATAAAGCTCAGAAATTCTAAATACATAAACAAATCATAGATGTTTGCGGGTCTAGGTTTCTCCAAATAAAGATTGGCTTTTTAATAAACTTGAATCATTCTTATAGAAGCATTTTGATCTCAGCTGAAATGGCAATGAACTTGGTTATGTCGAGTTATGGTCCAAACAAAAATGATGAACAAGTTAGAAAAACAATCAAAACTAGTACCATTTGAGCACAAATTCACCGAATAAGAAAAGTAAAACTATGTCCCAATTTCAAATAACAGGGGATAACAACAAAAAATGGGAAAAAAAAAATAAATGAAATTAAAATTAAAAATATTAGCAAAAAACATATTGCAAAATAAAACGAGTATTGATTCTAGAAGTGACTCTTTAAGGGTTAACCAATCTATAAATATAGAGGTAAAATGGTACATGATCAACAATGAGTGGGAAGAGGCATTATGGCCAAACAAAACTGTTCTGGCTAGAAAGCCCAAAGAACAAGCCCAAGATATATATGAATTAAAACTTTAATCATTTAAAGAATGTACTAATTCATAAATCCCAAAGCTTAATTCATAAATTTTATGTATATATATATATATATATATATAAAATTTTAACTGAGAATTGGTGGGGTGTGCCAAGCCCAGGTTATAGTGCAACACCAAGGCAACACACAAGAGGCCCAATAGCAAGCTACTGCGGTAGCCCCTCCCCCTAAAAAAAATTAATTTAATACCGGGTGGGCCATTGGCCCACGTATCAGATATTAAACTGATAAGAACAGATACTACACTTGATCTTAGCCAAAAGGCCGAGAAAGGTATGAATTGTTTATTCACCAGCCTCTCTTTTTATAACCAACTCTCTCTCCCCACTTTTCTCTCTTTACCGATGTGGGACTTAGCTAAAGCACTTCTCTTGACTGTTCTTCATGGTCATGGCTTTCATGATATATCACCTATGAGCTCCTTAACTTGCTTATGATCAAAGTCACATAAAGCGAGAACAAATTCGAGAGCGGAAGCATGAAAACGACAAAATCACAAATAGTGGGAATAGGATCGAGAACATGCACGGAATGTGAAAGCAGGAGCATGCTAGGAGCGTGAAAGCGACACCCATTTAAAATAATTGTGTGACTTAAATAATTTTCAAGTTTCAGTAAGCATTGAAATTTATTTTCATATATGTACTTAAAATTTGTGTTTATATATATATATATATAATGCAAGCTACTTCATCTTTCTCTAAATTCCAATAGAGTACTTACTTTTGATGACTCACGGCTGGGAATGATATTAACCTTAAAGACCCAATTTGGTTATTTACTCTTACAGAGTCCATTGCATCTTGAGTTGTGTTTTTCTGTATGGAATATGGATGTCCCTCTTGTATTTGTTAATTTAAAACTAGTTCTTTGATCACATATTCTGGTTAGTAACATTTGCACTTTTTAGCAGTAAATTGGAGATTGCTTTGCTGCAATTTACTTGAGTTGTGTTTTATCACTACATTAAATTCGTCTCATTAATAGTTAATAGTTTTATAACTCCACAATTTTAAGTTTATCCCGGTAATGATTGATTATATTTTTCATCTATCTAACGAGTTTCAAAATTATTATATATATTATAAGATATGACTTATTGTTCCTTTTTCCTTTACGCTTTGTTTGGAATCAATTATTTTAGAATTTGGAAAAGGAATCTGAATTGGAATAGGAATTGAAATTAAAATAAAATTTTATTTATATGTTTGGAACAAATTGGATATAAAATGGGATTTTAAATAAAAATAATATAATAACATTTTTTCCCTTGTTTAAATAATAAATGAAATATTTATTTTATTGTAAAATATACTCCAAACTTACATCAAGAAGACATACAACAGGAAGGATTACTTGATGGAACTCTGAAACATGAAATTTATTTTAAATTATTATTATTATTATTTATATATAAAAAAAATAAAAAAATAACTTATTCAACTACCATCACCAACACATTTAAAAAAGAATATTATATATTGTTGATATTATTTATATGAGGTATTGGAGAACTCAAAAATATTATAATTATGAAAGAATGTATATATATTGTTGATATCATTTATATGAGGTATTGGAAAAAATTATGATGTGAGAGAAAAAAACATATAAAGGGAGAGAAAAGTTGTAAGCGAAAAGTGAAAACACTATATGGAATTATACCATTAGAAATGAAAACAATTTTCAATTAATGTTTTTCATTCTATCCATATGAATTGTTGGATATTGCCTTCACCCATTCATGCAAATTAAAAATTTGTTATTATTATTGGGATCAATTTTTCGTAATTATTGTCATGAGGTACCTATGTTAATATCATTACTATGTTTAGAGAAACCATATATTTTACAAAATTATACAATTATATATATACATATAGTATTTAAAAAAAAAAAAATTTACTTTTTTTTACCTTCCAAATTTATGTTTTAACTATTTTACAAATATTGTTTTAAAAAAATGAGATGATATATATAACAACAAATGAGGTTAAACAAATATTGAAACTGACAGACATATCCTTTCCATTATTCATGCCCAAAAAAATCTTAAAAGAATAATTAGAAACAAATAAATACTTATTAGTCTTTCACAAAATAAAAGTTTTGAAGTACCAAGATGAATTATTTGTGAGTTCGGTAGAAATTATAGTATCATAATTCATAATAACATCCAATATTCTTTTAGATTAAAAATTAAATAGGTCAATGTTCTTCAACTGAGATATCCACATTAGTATCTCTAGACAAAATTAGTTCTCTGGATTTGGCACATTTTGCATCTCTAGACAAAATTAGTTTTCTATGTTATAGTGGACAAAATTGGTTCTTCCTTTTTGTTATCATTTACCACATCTTCATTCTCACCTCTATTTTTGCCAAAATACTCTCCATTAAACTTTTTTAGATACAAATAGTTAATCAAATAAATCATTTAATACATAGTGATTAAATATAGAGAGTTCGTTACTCCAGCTATCTCAAAGGCGTTACTCTGTCGAAGAATTTATATATTTTCCAAACTCATACAATTATATATATATATACTTATAGTATTTTAAAAATATTTATTAATAATTTTATTTTAACTTCCAAAATATATGTTTTACTATTTTGCAAATTAAGAAAATCAAGGTTTGTATTTGAAAAAAATGAGATGATATATATTAGACAACAGATGAATTTAAAGAATGAAACAGGAGATCTACTGCCATTTCTTTTTCACAAGGTGTATTTGCATAAATTCTTAAAAGTATAAATAGAAACCAAAAAATACTCAATTTTGCACAAAATATAAATTTTAAAGTACCAAGACGGATTAATTGTGAGTTCAGCAGAAATGATAGTATCATAATTCATAATAACATCCAAAATTCTTAAAAAATTAAAATTTTAAATAATAAAAATTAAATAAGTCAATGTTTTTCAACTAACATACATTTAAACAAAATTATTCGTTGTTATGAAGGACAAATCACTTACCACATTTCCATTCTCACCTCTATCTTGGCCAGAACACCCTTCAAAAAAATTCCACAAAGATTTTTTCATATGTTTTTATGCCTCTATCTTTCTTTTCTTTTTTCAGCTTTTTTTAAATTCCACGTCTAATCAAGGAAGAAATAGTTAAAAAACTATTGGTAAATTGGAAAAATATTTCTCCAAATATCAAGATTTTGAAAAAAAAAAAAAAAAACCTGAATTATTAATTTGATATAAAAAAAAAAAAAAACTCTAACAAATTATCTGTAACAAATTTATAATATTTTGAATCACTTTATTGTGTTTTCTGTCTAATTTCGCAATTGTAAATGATGTATGACGTGTAAGACCAAAAACTTCAACAAATTACATGTAATAAATCCATATATATTCCTTCTGTACCAAGGGTAGTTTCGGAATTGCGCTTAAGTACAAGGTTTTACCTCTCTATCCCACTTTTGTTCCTATTCGATGTGGGACTTGCCTAAACAAAGCACCAACCTCACCTCCAACCTCACCTCACATACAGGTTTGAAGAACCAGCGGATGAGTTGTGGTTAGTGTCTTGGCTGAAGAGCACTTTTTCATGGCCGTGGCTTCAAATTAATGATATATCTCAGCTTCTGAGCCCTTCAACTTGCTTCTGGCTTGTGGAATTGCCTGAATAATCTTCAATTATTAGTAAGTTAAGGCTTTCCATCGTCATCGCCTATTGAAAATTCTGTTCACAGCTGAGAATGATATTAAACCTAAACACCCATTTTAGTCACTTACTCATTGCATCTTCACTTGTGTTTTTCAAATATGGGTGTTCCTATTGTATTTCTTAATTTGAAGTGGTTCCGATTTGTCTTTCTCACAAATATGGTTGAGTGGTTTGGTAATAATTGCACTTTTTAGCAGTGAATTGGAGATAGTTTTGATACAATTACATGAGTTATGTTTTATCACTACAGTTAATTGGTCTCATTAATAGTTATACTCTTATAACTCCATAATTTTATGAATATAGTGGTAATGTTAGGGTTTGCAAAACTTTGAGGTTTTAAGATGCTTCCTATGAATTTAATCCTAACAAAGTGCCATAAAACACAACACGTAGTTAGTTATGATACTTCCGATGATCAGAAATGAATCAGTTGTTTTGTATAACATAGTTGAAACTTGTAAATCAACGTCTTTTTTGAAATCATCAAGAGAATATATGTTTCTGGTCAAATACAATATTATATTCTGCCAAAATAATGTACCCTAACTTAGCTTCCGATTAATTGGCACACGACATTTATTTTCTTCCATCAACCTAATAAGATTCGGCAGACGAGGTAGCATCATCCTTAGGTGTGGGAACCTCTCCTGCAAGCCCAATGCCAAACCTTAGGACCCTGCCAAAAACAGATGCAGAAAATTAGATACAAATATTTTATTGTTCGTAATGGTAGAAGAAAACTAACTGAATATAGTTCACATAATAAAATTTTAAAACGTCTACAACCGAACTACTTAAGAACACCTTGTGAATTGTCACACATACAAACCAGAATGAGTAGCTTTATAATATGCTTATACTTAATTTATTTCAAGCACAGAGTAGGTTCCTTTGTTCAGAACCTAACAAGCTATAGCAGAAATTTGTCGTACAAAAACATTACCAATTAAACGAGTTTGAATCAATTTCTGAACGGAATAGAGTAGATCAGAATTAAGTAAAGGAAATAACTGATTTTTGTACCTAAAAGACCCAGTGAGGTCTCACAAAAGATTCAACATACTTCAGATACGAACAGACTACTAAATTAATAGAGGTAAGAAGGCAGTAAAATGAAGTTGAACCCAAATTTGCACATTGTAGCTGCAGAAAAATAAATTTTCTTATGTGATCATTTTCTAATTAGTTGAGCTAAAACTTCGAAACAGTATTGTAGGAATTTGGTCTAAATGTTGCTGACTCATCTGTGAAATTACATGAATTGACCATTGGCCAAAGGCTGCAGAGTACTGTAGAAATCTGGTCAAAATGCTGCTGAATTATCTGGGAAACTATATGAATTAACCATTGCCCAAAGGCTGGCTGAAAAATTGGCAATTCAGACATAAGCACAAAAGTTCTCAAATTAAACACATGATTATTAGATATAATATATATATGTCCCAAGAACATATGTTCTGTCCTCTGCACGCATCCACAATGCATGGATGAACATTAGATATGCATATATTTATGTATGTGTAGAATATAGATAAAAGAGGATACAATTTCAGAGGGAGAGAGTACCTTGTGAAAGAAAAGAGTTCTGCAGATGTTCAAGAAAAAGTGTGTAACTTTTTTGCGTTACTCAAGGAGCAAAATTACCTTGCCAATGCCAGAAATATATTAATGCATATGTGCATCAGAAATGCAGATACTGAATAATAAGTTTTGAAGAAATAAACTGGTTGGGTGCTACAATATTCAACCCAAGATGAAGGAAGATAATAGCTAGACACTTCCCTAACAAGGTCATCTGACAACAGCTCAAGTTGTCACGGAATATATATATAGAGAGATATCTCCAAATATACGTATCAAGCTCTCACAATAACTATTGGAACACATCCAAATGTATTTTGCAAGAATATATATCATTTTATTAGTTTTCGGAACTCATTTAAGATAATGTCAATTAAGGTTTAAATAGCTTACATCCCCGATTTTGTTCATTATTCTGGTGATCTGCATTATGCATTTATGCTAGATTTTACATGACAAATCTTTGGATTTGTTGAAAATAGGACTGACTCCAGAATTAGATAATAATATATCCTTTTAAATACGATATGTCATATGCCATTGAGAATGACTTAAGAGATGTGGTTGTGCAGCACAATGTTAAGGAAAGTCTGCATAAATTAATGCTACAATGATATTATCTAATCAAAATAAGAGTGGAAGTTGCATGGCAAGAATAACAAATGAAGGAAGTGTCTAATTTAACCTGCAATTGTAGAAGCTGCTTGCTTTGAGTTATTTTCCAAATTCTGGTGTCCCAATGTAGAGATGCGGGATATGAGCTATTTTATGCCACTCCTTGCCTCCCATCTGCTTGTACCGTCGTTCAATACCTGGACAATCTTGAACTGATAGGTGCTGAAGCGTACCAAGGTGTTGCAGTCCTTCTGGTAATGATATCAGATAATGGCAATTTGTAATTGCCAATGACCTAAGTGAAGAAAAGTTTGCAATCCAATCTGGCAAAACTGTGAGGCCAGGACAGCTATGAATTACCAAAGTTTGCAGTTTTGTGACATATTGTAGACTTTCTGGCAGAGAAGACAACTCAGGACAGGATACAATGCTAAGGCTCCGAAGTGCCGAGAGATTTTGCAAACCATGTGGCAATGAATCCAATTCGGGGCAACTCATAATGGTCAACTGCTGAAGGGCTGTGAGATGCCGGAGTCCGCTAGATAAAGAAATCAGTTTGTTACAGTTCTCAATGGACAAAGTTTGGAGGGACCTCAATCCTCCAATCCCATCCTCCGGCAAAAACTTTATCTTGTGGCAGCCATTAATATCCAGTAACTCCAAACCTTTAAGCTTTTGCAGTCCATGTGGCAAACTGGATAGCTCCTCACAGCAACTAACAATCAAAGACTTTAGAGCAATGGCGTTCTCTATTTCTGAAGGCAGTGCATGAAGGTTTTGGCAGGAGCAGATCTCCAAATATTCAAGACGCGTATTGTTTTCCAGAAATTCTCCTGGTAGATGTTGCAACTCTGGAAATGTGTCAATAACAAGGACAGAAATATAGGTTATACTTTTTATGGAGTTCAGTATCTCTGGATGGCAATCACGCAGCTCCAGATGTTGAAGAGATGGAATGACTGGTGCAGTTGTCAGCTTAGGACATGCGTCTACAATTAACTTTTCCAGACAAGGGAATGCTTGTTTGTCATCAATGCAGGACCATTTTTCCAAGTTAGGAAAATATTTGAGTGTTAGCTCTTTGAGAGAAGGGAAGGGTTTCTCGGTGTCCCCAGAGTAGAACTCTTCTGCAATGTGTGTAACACCATCCATTTCTTGCAGGTAGAGAGTCTTGAGGAACGCAAGGTGCCCAAGGGTAGGCAAACTTTCACATCTTTTACAGTTGATCAATGTAACCACAACTAGACTTGGAAGAACCCAATAAGGAAACTTGATTCCTGGATATCCTTTGATAAAAAGTTTCTTAAGATTTGGGTGTGGTTGAAGGCATCTGAGAATTTCTTCCACTTCTCTCATCCTAGCATTGCTATTTTCCCCATGTGATGATCCTGATGAGACTGCATGTTTATTATTTTTGACCTCATGTGAAGTGGTCCTGTTTGCAGCTTTCAAGTTGTGACCCTCGACGTTATTTCCCCAATGTAATGCTAACATGTGAAGGTATCTCTTTCCTCTCAAATTAGCTTCTTTTGCTTCTTCTGAATCTTTCACATTCTCCAAGCATTTTATGTTCAGATCACCCCTTACATTTAGACAATTGAGTTCTGCAATGCTTTCTCCAGTCTCCTTGCCCACAACATATATCGGCAACGTCTGAAGGTGAACCAACTTTCCAATCCCATAAGGCATACGACTCAATCTTTCACACCCCATTATATTAAGGTGTCTTAGGCTAATCAGCTTCCCCATCCCTAGGGGCAACTCCACAAGGTTATTGCAACCTGATAAGTTCAGTGTCTGCAAATTACAGAGGTCGCATATAGTATGGGGGAGAGTTTGGATTGAGGAGTTTGAAAGGTCAAGATATCTCAAACACATCAATTCATTGATTGATTTCTGCACTGTTTTAATGCCACATTGACTTAAATCTAGAACCCGCAAGTAGACAAACATGGCAGTCAGAGAAGAAGGAAGCTCTTCAAAGTGGTCTCCAGGACACAAGAATAGGAGAGTTCGTAGATGTGTTGCTTTAAACAAGCCATGCGGAAAAGAAGATGGGTAGACACTGTAATCTATGGATGAGTGACGAGTTTGTGCAAGATTACTCGGGGCAAGACCATGACCTATTATAACAAACTCATTTCCTGCAACATATCGCGCAAGATCATGAATGACATCATGCATTTGGTACACTTTTATGCTACCATCCTCACTTTTCTCAACTTCTTGAAAGAAAGAAAGACACAAAAAATCATTGAAATACTCATCACCAATGTCCTCCAATACCCTACTTCCTCCAAATGATAGAATTAAGCCTGCAGCCATCCACAGATGAATCAACTTCTCCCTATTGATTTCATAATTTTTAGGAAATAATGAACAATATACAAAGCATCGCTTGAGATGTGATGGCAAATAGATGTAACTCAACCTTAGAGCTGGCAAAATGCCAGTTTGGCATTCTTCATGGTTCCAAAGTTCACTCTCCTGTACAAACAACCAGTCTTTCATCTCCCTTTTGAAACGCAATAGGCTTCCCAAAGTTTGTGCTGCTAAAGGCACACCTCCACATTTCTTGATGATCTTTTTACCAATTGGCAGCAGATCAGGATGCTCTTCTTCTTCTCCGTGACCAAAAGCACGTTTCTTGAACAAAAGCCAACAATCATCCTCATGCAAACCCTTGAGTCGGTGTGGGAAAGTAGTGCCCATAATTGATGCAACCTTTTTACTTCGCGTAGTGACTATCACTTTGCTTCCTTCCATGCAACTTCTTAATAAATCACCTAGTTCATTCCACTCTCCTTGATCTTCATTCCATACATCATCCAACACAAGCAAAACTCTCTTCCCACATAATGATTCTTGCAGTAGGGATTGAAGTAGATCCATCTCCAAGAATTTGCATTTTTTTTTCGTTGCAGACTCTACAATTGATAAAATGATCTTTCTTGGATCAAAATCTTCAGACACATACACCCATATTTTCAAATCAAAATACTGGGTCACCTTCTCATCGTTGTAGAGCAATCGAGCTAGAGTTGTCTTACCAAGGCCTCCAATCCCAACTATTGGAATGACTGAAACATCCCCTTTGAGTTTTTCTTTGCAGATAGGTAACAGAAGCTTCAAAATCTCTTCTTTATCCTTTTCTCTTCCATAAACTTCTGATTTAATTACAAAAGAACCTGTTGGTCTCCTTCTACCTAAGTTCTCAGTCTGCCTATTGACAATCCCTTCTCTTAAATTAAAACTTTGTCCCTTCTTAGCAATCTTATCTAGCAGTTTAAGCTTATTTTGAAGCTCACTTGCAAATTCAAAAAAACGTCTTGATGGTTCAAAGGGCAACAGGAATTTGTGTACCTTTGTTCTGATGCTGCTGCGACTCTCACACAGAGTGATTTCTGCTGTGATCACTTCCAACAAGTCCTCAGTCTCACAAACTTTATCTTTAAGCTTCAACAGCCAAACTTTGACAGCTTTTTCCGTCACCTGTCGGTCCTCTGCATCTTCCAGGAAAGCTTGAACCATCGGTAATGAGTCCTGTAGTCTTCCGATGTTCTCCCTAAAATGGTAGAGATCACAAAGCTTTTCTAGGAATGGGGATGCTAACTTATCAATGAGTACTTGTAAAAGTGGGCTTAGGATTAAGTCTGCCATTTTTAATATGCACTGCAGGGATAAGTTAGAGAGTTTGGTGAGTAGTAAGTCAATTAATTCAGTTTCATGAACGTTCAACAGGTTTAAAATCACAAATATGAAAGGAAGACAGGCATAACTTGGTTAGCGTATGGAGTTTCTTCTACAAAGTCAACATATGTTGTTTTTGCATTGTTACCCCTTTATTTTTGTTTTTATTTATGTATATATCTCCATCTATCTTTGTAGTTTTGTTTGGCTCTGTGTTATTCATATTCAACTCATGTGTACCCTGCACTACTACCGTGTGTGGAATGAATAAATTTACAGTTGTCTAGATATGGTTTTGACTTGATCATTCCAGAGCCACCAATGTGTTCTATAATAACATTCCACCACAGGCTCTAAAATGACGATTTAGAGTATGCATTTTTTCATGCTGTATATAATAGGAGTGGGCATGAAAATCAACATGATGAATTTGATGAGGTAAACTCTTACTTCTAGTGTTTCACTTCCTTTTTTTGCTTTCTCGATTTCCTGGATATTAACTGATGCATGTTACACTATGGAATTTTAATGTGTAGTACTATGGAAGGGCATTAGTCATGCTAAACTGGTTGCGTTTGAGTTTTGTTAATTAGACCCCTCCCTCATTTTCCTCTACTGATGCAGGAGGAGACAGGCTAGGTGGTTGTGGACTTCAAAGTATACAGTGATAACATTAACTTCAAAGTATACAGTGATACAAGGTTCCTACCAATGAGCTCTAACTCAGTAGGATTATGTATAGTGAAGATATGTGGGAGGTAATTTTAAGTTTTGTAGTAATAAAGTTTTAAATCTAGTTCAGAATTTTAGTACTCCTATTCATCATTACAGCTTGTGAAACAGTATATTCTTATCATAGCGCGTGGATTGACTAAGATTATGGCCTTAAATAGAGTGGAATGGAAACACGGGATTCATGTAGCTAACCCCAAATAAGTAATTGGTTGTTGTATCACATCTTGTGAATAAGGTTCCAAACAACGAGTTGTAGCTCACATGGCATGACTAATGCAGGGTGTGCCAGAAGTCATGTTCTGATGTTTATAGTAACAAAAACTATAGGCCATGGGGAGAGGAAAACATGGTTTTTTTGTTTTCGTTTTTTCTATAGCATTTTAATATAGAAGTTCAGAAAAAACATTGGCAAAAGCAAATAAATGAGGACAATTCAGTTATGTTGAGTGATAGGACTACCAATGAACAGAAACTGTGTAAAGCAGAGAACAAGTTGAAATTTTGGAAAGTTTTGGGACAAATGCAAATACTCTTAAGGGATTGTTGAAGAAACGATAATATACCCATGTAGAATAAGAATATACCGTTTCTTATTCACTAGGAACGTCGTCTTTTCTGCTCCTATTTTATTGGACATCGGATATCTCCGAAAAACCCGTCCAAGAACACTGTTTCTGTTTTTGTTTTTGTTTTGTTTTGTTTTGTCTTGTTTTTTTATTTATTAAGGAGATATCACTAATTTACTGTCTGATCAATTTATGGGCAGCTTAATGGAACACTTGTTTAGGGTGATTGTATGACAACTCACATATGAATATATTATACAGTTGCTCTACACTAACCATTCTAACCTTTTTATTTTCTATTCACATAAGCCTGTATTGCTACATAAAATCTTTTAAGTTGGTTCACTTGTGCCATATATGAATTAGTCAACCAAAACAAAACCATATAAGAAAAAAAAAAAAGAAAAAAGAAAAAGAAAAAGCAGTTTAAAGACTTATAAAATAATAGGTTCTCACTTTTTTTTCTTATGTTATGTGCCCGACAATTTGGGGGATGCAGTCCAATGGTCCATTGTTAAAATAAGAAATAATATTTTACCCAAAAACAAATAAAAAAATTATCCATTCTCCAATTACAAACTTTGATTTATCTATGTATCCGCATCAGTGAGGTTAAGTTGGAACTAGGTTTTTTCGAAATATAAGTTGGAACTAGTTGCCAACAAGAAATGAAAATTTTACAAGATTTTTGTTCTTTTGTCATTTATAAATATGATGTATAAATGCTTAAAAAGTCTCCAAAAATTAAATAAAAAATAAATATCTATCCCTCCACTCGCATAAGTACATGAGTTGTGTGCGCAGTCAAATCTTCCATGAACAATCAATCCATTTCCATTTCTTTTGTGTATGCATAGTAACCTTTTATTTTAGTCTCAACGGTAAAGAGTATATATATATATATATATTGTTTTTTTTTTTTTTTTGGAAGAGGTGTAGATATATATATATATATGTTTTTGAAAGAGGTGTAGAGATATTGCAGAAAATTAAAATGGGAGTGAGAAAATATTATTTTGTGATAAAATTTCTCACATGCCACTCAAAAGTCTGGTAAGGTGATGAGATGTTAAAATTTTGTCCTGTTTCATTTCTTTAATTGAGAAATAAATAATCGTTATTCATACTGAATCAATATATATATTTTTAGTACTAATTATTCACATCTCATTAATATATTTTTTACCATTTAAAGAATGCACCAACAAATAAAATTTAATTTGTATAAACCATGCAATACTTCATAAAGATTGTACCAAACAACTTTTTATGTAACCATACTAATAATAATAATAATAAAAGAAAGAAAGAAAATAAAATATTTAATTAATTGTTTAACTAACCAAACCAACATGCATGTCAAGTAAATTTGTCATGATCAATTTTATTCTCCTTTCGGCAAAAATAAACACTTATTTAAATAATTTGATGCACTAAAATAAATCGAATGGTTAACTCATAGGAGAGGCTGGAGTTAGGAGAAACCATACATTTTCCAAACTAATACCGTTTTTTTCAACTGTTTTGAAATCTAAGAAAATCAAGATTTATATTTGAATTAAAATTAGACAGGTATGTACTTTACGTGTAAATAAAACAAAATTTTATTTTTACAATTTATTTTAATTCAAGAAATGTTTTAGCATAATAAAGATCAAAAGAAACCCCATTTTTTCTGAAGAATATACATTTATATATACGTATTGTTGATGGAAAAGAAACAGCCAACGGAAGGAGGATCAGACCTTCCTTTCGAGGCTAACCTTCCATCGGCTGTTTCTGAGGAGACGACCACCGCATTATCATATTCCAAACCCTCATGGTTCACTCCAAGAAGGTACATTTTTTCTGTTCATGTTTGTCAAAATATGAATTTAAAGAAAATAAATAATTGAAAATACTAAAAAAAACTACATCTAAAATTAATATTCTGAAAAATGACTAGAATTTGATGTTTATTTATTTTTTTTGACAACCTAACGAAGAATGGGTTGAAATTTAATAAAGACGCGTTTAGAAAACCATTAATTTCGAGTTGTGTTCTTTTGTTGTTTTCGTTTGATTTCTTTGAACGAATAATTACGATTTTGGAATCTACTTTAAAAAAAAAAAAAATTTGTTTTGAAATATTTTATGAAAGAATTTACTCAACTCGTCCACTTTACAGAGAAATTTGGTGTTTCTTTTATTTTTATTTCTGGGTAACCTGATGGAGAACTGTGTGAAATTCAATAAAGATGCATTTAGAAAGTGATAAACGTTGTGTTGTGTTTTTTTACTGTTTTTGCTTGATTTCTTTGGGTGATAAAAATTAATGGGTTTGTGATTTTTAATAGTTGTAGTGTTGAACTATTTTTCTGTTTTTGGTCAAAGACAATTGTATTAGGGTTTATGAAGGCTGCCTTATTAGTCTGCGTTTTGATGCGTGCTGTTCTATTCAATGTATTATGCATTCTGCCAGTTGTACTCTAATCGAGCAGAAGATGCATGCTCGTATCATTTCCCGACATAGTGACATTAGTTAGAGTCGGTGAATATGTTTTTTAATCAGTAACTTAGTTTGAATGTGAGCATGATTGCTAGTGTTTCAAAAGATATATATAAACTCTATTAACTATTTTGATGTATGATTCAAAAACAGGGAAAAGAATTTCTCAAGAAACAGGGAAAATAATATCTTAGTGTTTCTTGAGGGGTTTGAAAGATTTTATGTCGATACGTTTGCAGGTTACTCTATATTTTTTGTGTGATTAATTTATTAAATTATGCGGATCGAGGAGCAATAGCAAGCAATGGTGTAAATGGGATGCGCCAAACTTGCAAAGGTGGTAAATGTTCATCTGGTAGCGGAATTCAGTAAGTTTTAAAAGCTTCATCTTATTTTATTGCTTTTATGTTGCACCATCATTAGTTATTTTCTTTTTTTCTTCATCATTTTTCTCCATGTTATGTTACATTTACATGTTTGTTGATTCTCATTTAATTTGTATGTTTTGATGTTATTCAATAAAGAAAGAGTGGGTATTATTTATCCCTGCTGTTATTATTGTTGTTCATATGTAAAACACATGTATGTTTTCCCAAAAAAAAAGAAAAAAAGAAGAAGAAGATCTCGTTATATATTGCAGCTGCCAATAAAAGAATGTGAACTTGTTTATTCACTATTACGGACCTTTGTCCTTGACTTCGAGTAATGTAAAAAACCTCTGTGGTTGCACCAAAGGTACCTTCATTAGGTTTTTGTAAGGGATAAATGGAATAAAGGGAAGGCCACTTATGGGAATGGATGGGCATTTTTCCTCAAGTAGCCCATTTTCAGCTATTTACCCCATATATAAAGTAAACAAATTATATGATGTCTAATTTCCTTTTTGTTAGATAAACTTTGTGACAACTAATATGAATGGCTGTTTATCTAATGCAGCTGCTATGTGATTGAGCTAAGGGTCGATGAGTATATGTGTCTGTTCCATACATGTCTTTTTACTATGTGTTAGACACAGAAGAAAAGGCCTGCATGTGTCTCTTTTCACTAGACACGTGTACAATAGGCTGTATATCCAATGAGAAAGAAGTCCCTACCAAAGGTAGTCAGAAAGGTCGTATCACTTGTATGTTCATATATGGTGTGAAATAATATCATATATATATATATATATATATATATATATATATATTTTGTATGTTTACACTATACAGAGAGTGTATTGTTTGCATTGAAAAGAATTTTGTACATATATTTTTTTAATGTTAATTTTAATTTTTCATTGGCAAGAAACACACTCTCACACACTTTTTGCCCACGCCAGGACTCGAACCCCTCCCCTCCTCTTTGAGGATGGGGAGGTTATACCATTGGGCTAAATGCCTTATGGTTTTTGGATTTGTAGTATGATGGTCCCGACTTATTACTGATCCAAAAAATGTCCGCAAATTGAATATATTAGATACAATAATTGTTATGGTCTGATTGACTTTTTAAATTTGCAATTTTATGTCCTTAAAGATTATTATCACCACTACTCAGGCACTCGTAGAAAATTCTCCTCCATGAACTCTGCTCCTTTTGATTAAGCATCAAATCTCTTGACAATTATATTCAAATTGAGCACCAAATCTCTTACAACCTTTTCTTTTTGTAATATACGTATGTATTTTACTTATTTGACTTGATATAATTCTTATTTATTGTTTAGGGGTGACTTTGACTTGACAAATTTTGAAGATGGCGCTCTGTCTTCTGCTTTCATGGTTGGACTTCTTGTGGCATCTCCAATTTTTGCATCCTTAACGAAGAGGTAATATAAACTTATAGTGGTTTAAAAGTTGCCTACGTCATCATAGCTTTGATGAGGTGGAGAGTAAAGTTTCAGGTTCTAGTTTAAATGTATTGAAAAGTAAAGATAATATGACTTAACATTGAAAAGAATAATATTTTACATGAAAAAAATGTGAAATGGTTAAAAAACAGTTCCAAGTGAGATATGAAGTAACACAGATGCAATTAAACTTGGTAAAGCGTTTTTTAGTGATTATGATGTGGCGATAATTGATCATTACAATTATTAAACATGGGTTTCTCACCAATTTTGTTTCACTGAAAATATTCTCAACTCTGGAAAAATATAAAATATTAAAATTACATCTCTTGCATCTAGGCTGACAACCGTTGCATTCAAACCCATTTAGATATGGGAATATTACTTCTATTAAGCCATTCCATTTTACAGGAGAGTTGTATTTTCAACAGAAAGTCTGTTTTAGATCACTATCTTACCCTAAATTTATGCTGTAATTTAGTCATTGGATTATATGCATTTATTGTTAGCTTGGTTCTTGTATTGCATAAACAATTTTCTTTATGTAGTGCAAAATTTCCTACAACTGTGTTCTTTAAAAGAGAAACAAGAACAACGCCTTCATGTAGCGGAAATGAGAATGTTAAGATGGATGAGTGGAGTGACTAGTAGGGTCACTAATGAAAGTGTGAGAGAAAAATTAGGTGTGGCACCCATTGGTGAGAAAATTAAAGAGAGTAGACTTAGATGGTTTGGACACTTAAATTGGAGACTTAGAGGCGTTGGTCAAAAGAGGAAGACTAGTTGTAATAGAAGGCAAGAGACGGAGAGGGACACCAAAAATAACATGGGATGGCGTTATTAAAAATGACTTTAAAAAGTTAAATATAGTAGGTGAAATGGCATGTAATAGAAAAGATTGGATAGAGAATTTATGTGGCCGACCCCATTCATATGGGATTAAGTCAAGGATGATGATGATTATGATGAGTATTCTTTAAAAGGTTCTTATGTATGGAGAGGCTCGAAACAAGGTGTGACTAAAAGCTTGTGTTTTCATAGCCAGCTTCCTGTTTGACCCTTTATGGACTGCAAGTTCTATGGTATAAATTATTAGGATGAAGCATAAGCTTCTTGTTTTTGATAAAATTGAAGTTCCAGAGAAATCAACTTTGTGCTTCCAGGCTCATCATTTGTCCTGTTATCCTCTCAAATTGGAGATAGAAACCAACGGGCCTGTGGCCTAGTGGTATTAGCCTCTTACTTTTCAAAGGGAGGTCAAGGGTTCAAGTCTTAGAAGAGACGAATGTGTGTGAGTACCAACTAGGGAAAAAAAAAAAAAAAAATTTGGAGAAAGAATAATTTAATTTTTCATTTTTTGGAGCCCTTTTGGTATATGTTAGCGACTTAGTGCTGAATTTATCTGATTGATTTATTTTTTTATTGGTTTTTGTGTATGAAATCTACAGTGTAAATCCATTTAGGCTGATTGGAGTTGGACTGTCAGTTTGGACTTTCGCTACTGCTGGTTGTGGTTTTTCAGTTGATTTCTGGTCCATTACATTCTGCCGCATGTGAGTAAAGTACTTTGAGTACATCTAATAGTTTTGTTGTAACTTATGAATCTGTTTTTTGTTACACTGGTCATAAAGCCTTCCTTCTTGTTACATTGTTTCTCTTTTTAGGCTAGTGGGTGTTGGTGAGGCTTCTTTCATAAGTCTTGCAGCTCCATTCATTGATGATAATGCCCCAGCTGCTCAGGTTTAATCTCTTCCTATTTGTCTCATGCTTGACATTTAATATTTATAAGATCCTTACCAGCTGCTTACTGATTTTTAGTATACCAGTAGTGTAATGTGATGCCGGTCTTTTTATTTTATCTCAACGCTTGAACATTCTGGAATTATTCAGATACTTGTCTTCGTGTTCCTTTTATCACATACTGTTCCATGTAATTTTTTTTTTTTAAATTTTTTTTTTATTTTTTTAATTCAAGGATCTTGCAATGCTTATAGCCTGGTGCTGTGATGTGCTAAGCTTTCAAAATTTATTTTTGTATGAGTTAATAGTTACAAAATTTCTAAATGTCTTTGATCTTGTTTCGAGTTGTTGAAAAAGTAATTGAGATGGGAGCTTAAGAGGAATAATTTTGAGGTAAACTTATATTTTAGACTTCTGAGGGAAGGGGCTTGTCTTTCTTTCCATGGAAGATTTGTGAGACATAGTCACGCGTTAAGGTGCACCTTTAAGGCTCAGATTTTTTGCAGTGGACAATCAGTCTTTTGAAGATCTTGACTATTAATTTGGTGAATAAAGGCGTTTTCTTGCCCACCTGGTGTAATATACGGAATGAGATGAGAAAAATGTGAACACATTGCTGGGTAGCGAGAGATTTATGAACTTTTTTTTTAAATTTTTATTTTTTTATAATTTATGTTCAGTTGTTTATGTCTAGATTGGTGGTGGAGATTTTGTGGAGTTGGAGGGGTTCTTTTATCAGGAAGAGAGTTACAGATTTGTAATATATCATATAAATATCTTAAGAAAATATTATAGATTTTACTCTGATTGAATTTAACATAAATTTGAGTTTGATCCAATTATCTTGGATTTTTTTACCAAAAAAGGATAGCCGATTAAATTTGGATGAGGGAAGGGGCTTGTCTTTCTTTCCATGGAAGCTTTGTGACATAGTCACGTGCTAAGTTGCACCTTGTAGCCATGAATTTTTTGCGCTGGATCTTGACTATTAATTTGGTGAATAGAGGCATTTTTTTGCACACCTGGTGTAATTTGCTGAATGAGATGAGAAAAATGTGAACACATTGCTTGGCAGCGAGAGATTTATTGTGTCTAGATTGGTGGTGGAGGTTTGAGGAGTTGGAGGGGCATTTTTTTTTAAGTGAGAGAGTTTTGGATTTTTATTGTATCATATAAATATCTTAAGAAAAATATTAAATATACACAGAATATATTTGTACATATAAAAACTTTTATTCTTAAATTTAATCAGAATTATAGTTTAATCTGAATATAACATAAATTTGAGTTTGATCAGACTATCTTGGATTTTTTTACCAAAAAGGGTTAACCGATTTAACTGGTATGAAGATAAGAAATTTTCAATAGATCAAATTTAATTTGGGTCAGATCTTGATTTGATCCATTGACAGCCTTACCTACCTTGGATATTTTTGGCTATAGAAGGAAGATGCTTCCAAGATGGAGCTGTATACATAAAGCAGGCTGAGGAAGTTGATACTCCTCTTTTGTTGCATTATCGGGTATGTTGTACTCTCTTTTTGGGGTCACTTGTGCTTTGGTAAATGCTGGTGCTGTTAGCATGTCGCCTTGATCACCCGCAACAGAGTTAAGCAGGATTGGCATGCATTTCCCTGTTTTAGGTGTGGTGTGTATGGAAATAGAGTAGGTGTACTTTTTGAGAATATGGTGCTTATGGTCCGTCTGTAAAGGAAGAGATTGTTACTAAATCCTCTCTACTCTCTAGTCTCTAGTTTTGGATTCTGGGAAATTTTCAGAATGTCACTCTTTATTGATCTTATAGTTGATTCAAATTTCATGGAGGGAACATAGTTTTTTGAGATCTTGTGTACATTACGTTTACATAGGTTGCACCCTTTGTCACTTTTATAGTTATACGATTTTATTTACTTATAAAAAAAGAAAAATTGTTAGATGATTAAAAATTTAAATTATCCTCATAAGTCTCGGGGCAAGACGGGCTCTAGGATTAGTTAAACATTTGTTGGAGCTTAAGTTTCAGTTTTGGTCCTCGGATAAGAATAGAATGCCAAATCAGCTAAAGCCAAAACTCAGTGACATCTATGCTTGGAAAATATTAAGTGAACCATTGATTTCTCATTTTAACCATTAAGTTCCTTGGATTTATTTGCATTAGGGGATTCCCACTTAATTTCTAAAAGCATGCCCAATCTATTTTCCATTTCGTCAGTATGAATAAGCATGATGTTGCTTGGTGGCCTCACCTCTCACGGTTTATCCTGCTTCTTTTCTCTTTTTAGTGTTACTTGTTTCTATATATCATAAATTCATAACATATTGCATGATCTTGTTGGTTTAAATGTTATTTTAATAGGTGCATGTCACAAACATTTATGACTAAGTGTCTGAACTAAAACTAGTAGAGCTGCGGAGCACGTTGAGATATCACCTGTTAATCCAAATTTCAGGCCATTCTATAATTTTTTTTGCTTTTGGGTATAGTATGCCATCAATCCATCTCATTCTCAGTAATACACATATTGGGATTGAATCAAGTATTAATTTTTGATATAATCATTCTGTCACTCTATATTGGGTCCCCTTTCTGTTATAATTTTTTCTTTTGCATTTTACTCCATTTTTTCGTATTATGCATTTATTCCCTCTCTTTGAGTCTTTCTACAGAAAACGGCATGGCTGGCAACGTTTTACATGTGCATACCATCTGGGATTGCATTAGGTTATGTTTATGGCGGATTGGTAAGTGCATTTGTTTGGTTGACACTAAAATTAAGGTTCTCTATGGAAAAGATTACCTCAATTACTAGAACATCTAACTGAGTCATAATGATGTGTTTGGCCATGTTACCGCTACTATAAATCCAGATATCAAACAATGATGATCCTTCTTCTGTATTTTATAGGTCGGACGTTATTTAAGTTGGCGCGTTGCATTCTTGGGGGAAGCAGTTTTGATGCTTCCATTTGCTGTTTTAGGTTTCATTATGAAACCTTTGCAGTTGAAAGGTGCATGTTGTATTAGGTACAATTTTTGGTTTTGGTTTAACTTGTTTGCATTTTCCAGCTGTTCCTAAAAATTTGTGAATACAGGTTTTTCTCGTGCTAGATCAGAAAAAGCATCGATATATGTGGAGACGGCTGCCTCAGAAATTAAAGGTGCATTATGGTTTGATATGCATGAGAGTTTATCGATATCATAATTTTTACTTTTATTGCTCTTTTCTCCATTGCACTGTATCAACCAATATGGAAGAGATTTACTCTTAAAGAAAATGACGATAGGTCCTATTAAAGTATTTTAAGTAATCAAATATTGATCAAGCACATATTAATGGACGGATTTGGATCCTCTCCTGCATTCCATAGAATTAAATCCGAGGGTTTAAAAAAGGCCACCTCACCACTTGATCTTACACTGTTTTAAGACCAAATGATTTTCACGGAAGACGCCTTCAGTAAATATGCTTCCATGTTGATCACTCTCTGCTTTTTCCATCTCGCCGACCATGGGAACCTTTCAAAAGATACTCCGGAGATGATTAGCAGAAAGTCTCTGCAAAACCTTCTTAGCTTTGGTGACTTCCGTCTCCACAAGCCTCTGCAAATGTAATTGAGCCCCTGCCACACCACCAGCCTCCTCTGGAAAACCTCACTCCCTCCTATCCCACCATGATTGGCAATCACTGTAACCAGAAACTTCATGCTAACCACTTCATTTTTAGGATCCAACATCTGAACCAACCTCACCAAATCTTTCTGATTCAATCAGACCGGATTGGTTGCTGGAGGTGGTGGCGCAATTTGTACAATGAATGCAGTTGAATCGGAATTCGACTTTGTTTGGAATTTCAGAAATAGATGGAAGCGTCTTCCGTTACTGTTTGCACTTCGTTTGGTTTTCAAACCGTGTACTGTCATCATAAGGAAATTGTTTGATGACGTGGCCCCCTTTAAACCCTCAGATTTGTTTTAATGGAATGCAGGAGGGAGATATCGCAGGAGAGGATCCAAATCCATTAATGGACAGATCCATAAATTTGATTTTCAATTTATATACATCTGGTTAAAAATGCAAATATTTTAAAAAATAAAAAATTATTGGTTTGATGTGATTCCATAGCCATTATTGTCATACCTTAACTATTAAACCCTCCATGATGGAATAGTCACTCATCAGAATTAATCTTTCAATTAGAGTATTGCTTTGCAAGCAATAAAGTTTGGATACTGAGGAAAGTTTATGTATAAGACAGTTAAGTCTGATTCTTCTATGGGATTCATGTAATGGATCAAAATCATTATTATTATTTTTTTTTCGGAAGATAAAAATCATTATTTGATAGTTAACAACCTCCACCCCCCTTCTTTCCTTTCCCTTTCCTTTCCATCCTCATTTTAGACCAAACTTGATTAGGGTCTTCCCTCATTTTCCTTTTCTTTTCTTCCAACTCCTTCAATCCAAACAAACTTTATTTATTTAATTTTTTTTATAGTTGGTACTCACACACACATGCCTCTACTGAGGCTTGAACCCTTGACCTCCCTTTGAGAAGTAAGGGTCTGATACTGCTAGGCCACTGACCCGTTGGTCACAAACTTCTATTTTCTTGTGGTGAAAACGTAATTATGTCATGGACTTGCAGATGTATGATTGATTCTCACAGATGGTAGAGTTATAATGGAATGACATACATAGGTTTTAAATGTTGGTGTCACGCCCCGAATTCTAGGAACCCGGTGCATGAGAAAAATGATCCTTCCTCAAGGCCTATGTCCAATGTCTCACCTAAGTCACATTCATGCATGTCCAAGAGTCTCGAAACTGAGTCTAATCAACTCTAAACAATATTATGGCATGGTCAAGTGATTCAACAAGGTGAGTATGTACAAATTAAGCAATGACAGCGAAATGAAATCATGGATATAGCATACGTACATAGATGGAAATGACATACAAGGCCTTATTACATCATTTCATAAGTCACATATAACTTGAAATGGCTAATGAGAGTAGATTTCGTATATGAACTTCAAAAGATGGATTTGAGTTCCTATACCATTTCTCCCTCCCAAAATACATGGAAAGTCATAAGGTTACTGTTGGAGAATAATTATAGGTGTGATTTAAGCCCTTAGATCACTTCTTGACAGAATCTTGACTTTGCTATACTTGGGCAACAAGTTGTTGCCATATTTGTATTTGACTTTCTGTGTAATTCCTTTATTATAAAATATTTGTAGACTAGGAAATTTATATTCTCTATCTACAAGTCTTCCCCAATTCACGTATAAATAGAGGTGGTTTTTGTAAACAAAATTAAGAGAGAATGTAATGAAAGAGAAGTAGCCCTTTGGGCTTTGTGAGTCGTGGATGTAAGTCCTAGTGCCCAAACTAGGTTATATTCTTGTGTTCTTCATTTTATATTTCTCTCTTCAATTTCAACCATTACAATATTCAAAAAATACATAGCAAGTTATACGAGTTTCAATAACCAAAATATGAGTGAAGACCACATATAGCATTTCACATAGCCTGCCAAATTCATCATTGGGCATCCAACAACTCCATCAAGCAACACATAAGCTATGGATGGGCAACTTCCTCCATTGCAACGCCTTTTCCTCAAAATGTCAACCGGGTGTGCAAAGGAAAGAATGGTATACAACTAAGCTACATTCTTTGAGTCCAACAAACATAAAACTATGCTAGGCAATGCAATCTCATACTTTAACGAGAAAAATAACCCATCTCATCTCAAGTAATCACATACAAGTTGATGAAATGTAAAATATTGCAATCATGATCAATTTAATCAACTGAAATCAACAATCGAAATAACTTGCAACTCACACACACCCCCGGACATGTGCCGAAGCTCCATGTCGTACTCACACACCCCTGCTTGTCACGTGCATGAGCCTCGTGTCATAAATTGCCGTTCCCGGGCTATTAGTCCGTCCGTGACTTACAGATTGGCCAATATACGGTAATTTCCAGCCCCAAGAAGCATCTCCTCTCTTCTTAAAAACCCGAGTATATCCCAAAATCACAAGTAATTCCACAATATAAGCACATATTGATTCCACCACCTTAAACACCTTACAAGCGCACATAGGTGAATATAAAAATCACACAATCCTTGCCCTAGTAATCAAACTACTAACGTGGCATGCTTTTCAATGCAATAGGTATCAAATTTAACATTATTGATAATTTAAATATAACATGAATATCACTTGGGCATTTTATCAAACACTTGATATACATAAACTTAACATGCTTGTCTACTCATGCTTCCATAGATTTAAATTCATCAAGAATAGCAATTCTAGCTACAATAACAATTAACCTCATACAACATGAGCCTTACATGGAAAATAATGATTATAGATATACACACATACCATGTGACCATGTCTATTACATATAGTCATGCTAGGAGTCATATTCTACACCTTAAGCACAAAATGCATCATTTAAAGTCATGGAACCCACATATTACCTCAAGTACATCATAATATACTTAGGCTAGCACACTAACTCACAGTAGCATGCTTCACATACCTCTATGATCATAACAACACAAAGAATCTTAATCACATAGATTAAGAGTATAACACACCCCCCTACCTCAAATATAAGCAAAGACAAGAAATTCCACCCAAGAAGAAATGCAAAAAATGTAAAACTAAAACCGTAGGATTGAAGCTCTTGTCGAGGTCTACAACTTCTTCAACTATGGCCTCCAAATCACAAAGGAAGGTGATGAAAAGTGGGCTTGAAAATGTAGATCTACGAATGAGAAATGAAGGAAGAAGAGAAGGTAGGGGAGCCAGCCAAGAAGGCAGAAATCTGGTCCCTCTCTCTCTCTCTCTCTCTCTTCTATTTAAACCAAGTACTTTAAGCTAAAAAGACCTTTATGCCCCTCGCTTTTATAACATACCACATTAATGCCTTGAACTAAATATGTACACAAAAGTCCCTCATGGAATCAATAAATACGAAACATGTCCCCACATGGATGAATAATGCTGAAAATAAATCCCGAGCACTTGGCTTGCCCCAGGCCCACACGGACAACTTTCCGGGTCCACATGCCTGTCATAAGAGAAAAGTCCCGAAAGCAATTCTAAAGCTATGTTTGGTTGGAGGGAAAGATTGAGGAGGGATGGATGAGAGGGGGGATAAAAGAAGTTTTTTTGTGTTTAGTTGAAGGGAATGGAAAAGTGGGAGGAAGCAAGGAGGGATGCTTCATCCCTCTTTCCTTTGTAATTTTCTATCCACCCAAAATTGGGGGGAAGAGGAGAGAGAGCGCTGGATAATAACCAACAAGTTTTTACTTTCCATTTTTAACCTTGTTGCATAATTTGGAATGAATATATAATTTTTATATTTTTATATAATTAGGGTATATTAGTAAAAACAATATAAAACTCTCTTTCCCTTCCTTCCAACCAAACAAAAAAAAAAAGGTGTTACCACATCCATCATTTCTACTATCCATTCCATCCAACTAAACAAAAAATGGAGGAGATGCCTTCCCTTCCCTAGGGATGCCTCATCCATCCCTTCACCTCTCCCTTCCATCCATTTTTCCATCCCTCCAACCAAACGAAGCATAAGAGTTCATGACTCTAGGAAAGACTAAGGAGAATCCTGAACAATCCCGATACACATATTCGGTATTCCCCATGCCAAAACACATAATGCATATGAAGGAAAATGAAAAAAGGAAACTGATTCTCACAGCTGGGGGATTTTGTATATTTAATTATAATTCTATTGGAAATAAAATAAAAGTAACAATAAATTGATCATAACTTTTCCTAATATACATATTTTAAAGAAGGACAATATATAAGATCATAAGGAAAATATGGTAGAGAAATTAGTATAACCATAATGGGCCAGTTATTGATCGATCCCATTCATATGGGATTAAGGCAAGGATGATGTTGTCATGTTGATGGTGGTAATGGGCCAGTTATTTAAAATCAACATAATAAACGGATCAAATTGAGAGAGAGGAAAGAAACTCTGGCCTGTCGAATGGGCAGGCACGTAATGCTTGTGCTTTCCTAAAGCCTTTGTATCCTCCCTTTGTTTAGGCAATGTTTGAGTATGAAAGGTCCCATGATACTACTCCAAAACCTTCCATGAGCTGAGCACGTTCGCAGATGGACAATCACTAAATTTTTGATGTCATGTTGCCCAAAATAACAGTATCTAAAATATGAAAGACAGAGTTGCAGGCGAGGAAAGATATCGTATTTATAAGGAAGGCAGAAGTGAGATGTTGATCTTTGTATATTTAACTGTTAAAGTACTACTCTGGTCTTTGTAGGCTGCTTCACACCTATTAATAAAAGACATGTCTGTAAGAAAAGGTGTATTTTACTTTCAGTGACTATTGGTGTTTCACACCCCTTTCACATTTTAACGTTGAACTTAGTGACCATTAAAGAGATGCATTTGGACAATTAGTATTTATGTATTTTCTCAATCAATATAAATTCTACTGGGGTTAAGAGTTTTAAAAACTTATAACTCTTATAACTCTAACATAGGGGTGCCCGGGAGATGGAGTACTTGGGATCAGCAGAATTCCTCTTCAATCTTTATTCTAGTCATGTGCACATTATGACTATCAATTTAAGTTTATAAAATTAGTATTTGAGGGGCTAACAATTTCTCCCCATTTTTGTACTAAAACATGAGATGAGCTTTGCCTATTTTTCCTTTCCTTTATTTTCAATTATATCAGATCCGAAATCACTATTGTCTAGTGAAATCGATATTGACACCAAATTATTACTGAGGTATTGCCAATAAACTCAATTTGTATGGTCTTAAAGGAATTACAACTGCAGGTTTTGAAGACATACTGTTTTGTTGTTACCATACTACATCTTCGCTTTGCCTTCTACCGTTATTTCACAATCACATACTTCATCTGAATCGTTATTCAATATTTATACATCATAACTGGGAAATTTTGGTTTGATCCTTTTTTCTTTTTTAGGTATATGTAGTGCATGAAGAATTTCCCTCTTGCCCATAATAATCTGATCTAAATACTTGCTGCAAATACAGTTTCAAATGGTACAGGTGACACATCCACAGAGAAAGAGTTTGTAGATCAAAGCTTGAACAAGCGTTCCAAGTGAGTTGCTACTCCCTAAGCTTGTTATTTGTCGTTTATGACTGTGGGCTTGAATCTGTGCTGCCTTCAGGGCTGAAAAAGCCAAACTGCTCATTTAGCACAGTTTGCGACACACTTAAAATTGATCCCGAGAAAGACAAACCTAGTTTGATTGTATTTTGAAGCTGTATTTTGAAGCTCTTGATTTATTGAGCTTGAGTCTCACTCTCTTTGATAAGTTAAACAAACACTTGAGAATTATATTAAAGACCAAGATACTCAATTTGTGCTTCTGTTCAGCTGAGCCTTAGGCTTGTTCGAAATCGGGGCTTGAGATATATAACAATCCAAGCTTGATAATATTTTGGGAGCAAGTTCACTTTTTAGCTGAATTTGAACAATTGCTCAACTCGCTTGGCTCATTTCTAGCCGTACTGCCTTTGAAGCAAATAGTATTTAGCTGTAGGACTGAACCATTTAGTTTTACGAATGGAATTCTGCATGTTTAGTTCTAGATTTGAATGTGGAGTTTTTGTTTTGTTTTTTATTACAGGTCAAAGGGTGCATTCTCAAGATTTTTGAAAGACATGAAAGTTCTTTCGCTTGAAAAAGTTTATGTTGTAAACATTCTAGGTATATTATTCAACCCCCACCTAACCTCCAGTCTTTCATGTTGGTTTCTTGTCCAGAATAAATTATCTTGAATCGTTTTGAACTTATGTTTTCTTGGGTTCTATGGATGTTATAGCTGTTTGTGGTGGTTTTTAAATGTGTCTCGATAACTTTAGCTTAACTAGTTCATAGTGGTTAAAGAAGCACTCCTCTATTATATGGAATGTATTTTACTTAATTATGTCGATTTACTAAATTTCAACATAATAATTCTTCTACTCCAAATGGATCTTTGCAGGATACATATCATACAACTTTGTCATTGGTGCATATTCGTATTGGGGTCCAAAGGCTGGTCATAGTATATACCATATGGTATGCTTTTAACAATCTCTAACATGACACAAGTACATATTTTTTAATTCAATATATAACCAGCTGAGCTACTCCCTTTTTATTTGTAATTTCATATTACTTGCAAGTTGCAAATTGAATTTGCTTTTGGAAAGTTAGAACTAGAAAGAACGAAAAGAGAAAAAATAAATATAAAAAGAAAAAATAGAAAGTAAGAAAGATGACGAAGTAGAAGAAGATGATGATGATAAGATAAGAAAGCATCAATTACTTGGGTTTATTTTTTATTAAGATTTGGGTCTTTTTGCAGCACAACGCAGATATGATTTTTGGAGCGGTTACAATTGCATGTGGAATATTGGGGACACTAATGGGAGGATATGTTTTGGATTATATGACTTCCACAATCTCTAACGCTTTCAAGGTAGACACGCTTGGACTTAAAGGATAAGTTTTGAGATTTAGAAATTTTAGACATAATTATTTGTTTCTTCCTTCTTTTCTTTTCTTTTTTAAATGTTTTGTACATGATCTCTTTTCCAGTTTGGGATGTTTCGTTACCAAAATTCATTATCGCTTATTTGACTGCTAACCAGTCCTCAGTCTTTTTTCCTTCTCCCCCTCTTTAATTTTCAGTAAGTTCTTTCCCTATAGGATTTGAGTCTTCTATATCAGAACTTTGCAATAAATCTCTTATTATTTTCTTTCAGATGGGTACAGACTGTACAGTGAGCACTTTGTGTGTGTGTGTGTGTATTTTAGGGGGCCATTGCTTAGTTGGGCAATTGATTGGCTCTAAATCTACAGTTGTAGAAATAATATCGAGAACAAACACGTGGAAAAAGCAATGGTTAAAGTTCAGCTAACAAGGAAGAGGACACATGTTCAAGTATGGAAACAACCATTTTGTGTATAATAATGCCGAAGTTTAGGTTTCTCTCCAATGCATCCCTAGCACACCCTATGTAGGCAGGACCAAACCCAGAGTCCATTTTGTGCATATGTGGTTGCTTTCTTTTTTAATTTGAGCTTTTTGGAGCAAAAGATTGGTTTTTTCATTCTTGATCAGTAAGAGTTGATGATAACAGTCTTCTAAGTTTTAATTATTGGACTCTCAACTAAAATTTTTGCATTACCTCTTGCACTGGTAATTATGATATTTATTTATTTATTTTAAAAGAAGGAATTTTTGTAATGGTAGCTGAATGGGTCATGTTGTAAATAAGAGCTAGAAAATAGAAGAGAAGAATTCTTGTATATCTCATAAAAGTGAGTACTTGTGGGTTTATATAGGAAACCAAGACATACAATCAGCACAATCATTTAGCCAATTATCATAAATTAAGCTAATCAAATTATCAATTCCTATAATCAAGCTAGCAGATCAGAATATTCCTATAATCAAGCTAGCAGATTATATGCATCAGAATAGTCAACTCTCTCAATTAACCGCAGGCTGTAACAGCCAATATTCACGACAGGTCAGTTAGATCTTATGTTGATGGATTATCAAATGGGATGTTTTAGATCAACAGAGGTGTCAATTCTGGTTTATGGCTGAGCCTGGATTATGTTAATTTTCAATTGTGACTTTCTCGCAACTATAATTTTTGTATGCTTGTTGTGGCTGTCAGTTAGATGGTAGTATTAATTTAAATGGTGTACTTGTGGCTTACCAAAGGGTCTGGACATTTAGATCTAATTAGTTACTATTCACTTGCTAGATAATACTGTGGTTCAAGTAAACATAGTTTCTTGCTACCAGGACATACCACTAAAAAGGTAGATACCAGAAAAAAAATATAAATAAAAAAGGAAAGACAGAATGCCATTGTGCTGATTAATATGGTGGACTTTGATTAGGATTGTAAAAATATACTTTCTTTAGTTCAGGTGTGTATTCTTCATTCTCTTATTGAAATACAGAGGAAACTTTTCTGCTCAGATGCAGCTGATAATGGTCAGTTTTCCAACCAGAAAATCTGGCCTGCAAGCCCATTGGTGCTGGGGCTGATGCTAAAGCATTACACTTACTAACATATCCATTTTGGTGGGGTCAAAACCCAGAATTTCTAATAAATGTTTCAACTTAAACATTGTTGCTGGTATCCGTATGGACATGTTGTGAATGATGAGATATTGGTGGTATGTATTGGCAAACTCAATAAATACTAGCAATGCACTTCGAAAAAATTAACCTGAAGAAAAGAAGGAAATAACAACTGTGTATTCTGGCAAACTTATAACAGTAGTCTTGTTATGACCCTTCCCAATGTGTTTTAGGGGGTCCAGGCAGGTTCTATTATTGAACTTCAAATAACAACCCTTTTACAGAATGCCAGCTAAGAAGAATAATTTGAATACAATCAGTTAGTCAATACCCCATTTTAGAAGTGTGCAACAAGCGGTTTCCCAAAGGTTGCTACCACCAACTGATAAACTGGAAAAAATATGGAAATTTTGTAGAGTTTTTGAAAGAAGACATAAATTGAGAGAAATTCTTTTAAAACCGTAAATATTTTTTTTGGAAGGCCCCCAAGATATTTTACTTTTTTGATTTTTAATTATCTGCTGTTATGATGTTCTCTTTGGATGTTATTGTGATTGGATGTTATTGCGAGGACAAGTTAATAAATTGTTGAGATGCCACGGGTGTTTAATCACATTATAGTGAGTTTGGTAACTTGAGTCCAGGCAAACTATGGTAGCAGAGTATGAGACAAATTGTCTTCTGAGGAATGTGGAACTGAAGCAGGCCATGTAGTTATGATGTTCTGTTGGCATCGCTATTTTCAGTAACACAACTAATATTTTGGGCTAGTTTTGTGGATTGAAGATTTATCTAAAATATGGGGTTTGTGCAAATTTGTCTCTTACAAGTAGGGATGTCAATTTAACCCAACCATCCTTCCCCTAATGAAAGGGTTTGTGTGCACTCTTATCGGGTTAGGGGCAGGTTGAGCAAGATAGTAAAAAATTTGAACCCGCCGAGATTAGGAATAAATAGTATTAGTTAGAGCCTTGTTCTTTTCATTGTTGTTTCATTAAAATTTAGAAATTCAACTGCAAAGTTAAGAAAATTAATGATTATAATTATTAACTATTTGTTTATACTTGGATTTTCTAAAACTTTATCACAAATATATTCAAGATCTTTCTCCCTCAGAAAGAAGCACGCTCTTAGTGTGCCACCCGAACCTGCACTGACTCCAATGCAGGGTGGGCGGTTTGGAAATTAAATTCTCTTCACGGGACAGGTTTGCGATAGGGTTGACCCACCTTGAACCCATCCTGTCGACATCCCTACTTACAAGCAGAAATCATGCTTTCTAATATTTTAAATTAGGCATTTTAACTAACACAACAAAGAAGCATGAACAAAGTACAATTTGCTGTTGCGAGGCTGAAGGGGTGTTGTTGAATGAATATGTATGCCGCTTATTTTTCTTTCATTATATAACAATGGTGAATTGTGGATATACTTTGTAATGTCACAACTGAAACCACTATGAGTAGTTCTATGTTATTCATAAATCCCTAAGTAGCAGCATAAGGAAAATGCTCGCATCTGGTTTTCTGCAAATTCTAAAGATTTTCTTTCTTTCTTAGTATATATATATTTTTTCTATAAGTTCAGATTATAAGGAGATTGTTATTGGCCTCAATTGTATAACATTTAGGATTGTGAAGTCATTATGTTCAATCATTATGGTGATCTTCTTTAACTTTGCATTACACTTTTATTTCGACTGTATTATGGAAGTCTTTGTACTCTGTTGCAGCTTCTTTCAGTGACAACATGTGTGGGGGCAGCATTTTGTTTTGGCGCCTTTTGTTTAAGGAGCCTATATGGTTTTCTAGCTCTTTTCTCAATTGGTGAACTACTAGTATTTGCCACTCAGGTAATTTTCTTATGAAAGAAGGAAAGATTTTTTTTTTTTTTTAATTAATTTTTTTTCTCTCTTTGTTGTTTGTCCATTTAATATTGCAGTTGCATCTAGTGCATGCTTATTGGTTTATTATTAAGTAAACTTTGATGGATCACTTGATGAGCATTAAAATTTTGTGAACTATTTGGTGGTGTTTATATGAATATAATTTTGTCATTTTACTTCATTTAGGGCCATAAATTTAATGAAACCATGTATTATCACATATTCTTCAACCATATTTATCCATGTTGATTTTGCTCTTCCTATAACCCTAATATTACCCTCAATATTGACCATGTTAATCTTCCTCTTTGGTGCAGTTAAGGTCTTAGTCGTATACCACGTTTTTCTCTCTTTTTGTCTCTAATTGGTGGAACTTCAACTATCTTGCGAATGACTTATTTTTAATTTTGTTTTTTTTTTTCGTCTTACCATGCATCTATCTAGTCAATATAATTTTTGTTACGCTCATTTTGATGAACATTTATCTTAGCCGCCTAGCATTATGTCCCATAAAGCATTACTGGTCTTATAGCTAATTATAGGATGTTACTTTCAACTTTATAGGTATACATCAAACATTACAACAGAATCATTCCTTCACTTAACCTATCCTACTTTAGTTTTATGAGCAGCATTATTGTTTTTTTTTTTTTTTGGGCAAGTTATGAGCAACATGGTCCCCAAACTCTCTTTATGAGCAACATTGTTCCCAAACTCTCTTTATGAGCAGCATGTATGTAGCAAAAATGCTTACTTTTTTGTGTATTTAGTGGATAAATTTATTGTTATCGTTGGTCTTCTAGCAGATTTTTCAATTTGTTTGGCCCATAAGCTGCATCCTTGATGAAATGAATCATGTCATAGATCGTATTTATGTAAAATAATCCCTAGATGTTGAGAAATAAATTGTATTCATGATCCTGTTCAACCTTATCTGACTTAATTCTACCTAAAAAGTCCTTTTTAAATACATGCTCTCCTGTAAAGATTGGTTTGATTCTGTCCTCACAAATTCAGTGACTATATTTTGATGCCTCTTACCATGCATTGTTCACTATTTGTCACTTTGCCTCTTTTCATCGCATGCTGTTCTGGTGAGATAATTCTCTGTTGTAGAATATCCAACGCTAGCTTGCTGCCATAACATGGCTGATTTGCTATTTCTTTCGTCACCACCCTTTGAATGGGTATAGTGATGCCTCTCATTTGGGATAGCCTAGATGTTATGGAAGAGCATTGATTGACTAGAAAATATCAACGTAGCATTCCCAGTTCATTTTCATGTGATATAATTTATTTAACCTGAATTCAGCTTCTTGATTTTTTAAAGTTGTATGACTAATTTAATCATAGTTCCTGAAGAGAATTGGTTTAAATTTAATTCAGTGACATAGAATACCATATTTCATCTGTTGACGAGATACTACTTTGTGGTTCAGTATCAGTTAATGAAGTTTTTCTATTTTAATGAAATTTATTAGGAAGCTTTGGCTTAGAAGAATATGGTGGTAACCTTTGGAAAAACAGAAAGAAATATATTTTTCTTAGGATTGGGGCGTGCAAGGTTAAAAATGCATGAAGGAAGATGAAACTGGGAAGGGCTTCAGGATCAGATGAAATCGAGGTGCGGAGGGATCTCTAGATAAGGAGTAGTAATAAAACTTAATCTGGAGTGTAAATGTAGTAAATTTAGAAATACAAAAAAGGGGTGTAGTAAAGATTGAAGATCAAGTTTTGCTGTTTTGTTAATTACAGAATTTAAGGCAGAATTTGTTAAATTAAGTAGTGCATCTAGCTGTTCTTTATAAGACAAAATGTTGGGCGGCTAAGAAACAACATATGCATAGAGTGTAGCATAAATGTGAATATTGAGATGGATGTGCGGCAAAACAAGAAAAGATAGAATTAAAAACGAACACATTCATAATATTGTTGAAATAGCACCATTGGAGATAAAATGAGAGAAAATTGATTAAGATGGTTTAGGCACGCACAAAGAGGACGCCTAAGTGCACCAATTAGGAAATATGACATGGGGCATATTGATGGTAATTCTAGTGAAAGGGGAATTGCAATAATAAAATGACTATAGTTAGTAAGGAAATTTATGATAACATATGGTTTTGACTGAGGTTACGGCCTTAGATAGAGCATAATGAAAAAAAATAAGATTTATGCAGTCGACCCCAAATAGTTGAGTTAACTATAGAGAGATAATGTCATACCGAATTGTTGGTGTTGTTTTCAGCATATAGCATGCAATTTGGTTATTCAACTTTTATTTTGGAAGACGCACTTACTTACCCGGGGCATACCTCTTTGTACAAGTGGATGAATGTTATATTACACTGAACTAAGCCACTTTTGTTGTGCCAATGTTATTAGAACCAATAGGGTTTAATTTTACAAGTCAGGAATTTTGGACATGTATTAACATTCTATATTTGCAATTGCAGGGTCCTGTAAATTATATATGTCTCCATTGTGTTAAACCAAGCATGAGACCGCTATCCATGGCCATGTCTACTGTCTTCATTCACATCTTTGGTGATGTACCTTCCTCTCCCCTTGTTGGAGTTCTCCAGGTTTGCCTTCATAGTTCATTTGCAAGGAGTTATCAATCCTATTGTTTATGTTGTTGGGACCTTGCCCCACACCTCCCTGGTGTAAAGTAGTGGATGTTAGAGATGACTGTTCATATCTTTAGTGGTAAAACCATTCCATAGCTTGTTATGATTGTACGACCCATAATATTAACATAAAATGGAAGTCATAATTATATTCGGCAAATCATTTTGAATAGCTACTTTTCCATATGGAAAGTGAGGATTAACAAAAACATCATTAGGATTCAGTTTGGATGAAATCAAGCCTAATAAGCAGAATGACCGGCATACTTCTACATACTCTTCTAATCCAAAACTTCAAATAGAAGTTTCTGATGAAGTAACTTGTCTAATTTTCATTGTAGCCTAGTGCCGGTGCAACATCCCTTGCCCATTTTTCCTAGTATTTGGATGTTGATTTAATGCATTGCTCAAGGGAAACATATGCAATTCTAAAATTATAGTATGCAAACGCAACGTCGATACAACAACATATCCAAATTTTTAATTAATCGTCTAATTTTTATACTAAAAAATTAATTGCGTGGAAGTTGAGGCTAACCGTAAAGATTATTAAATATACTACTGTTACTCTACTACTATAATTTTGTTATTACAATTATGTTATTGTCTTGTATTACAATGTATTCATTACATGCTAGCCACATGTATCAAGAAGAGTAATATATGACACTTGGGATGTGTTCTGATTTCCCAGATTAGGGTGTCTAAATGTGTTGGCCAAGTGTCAAAAACACTGATGTTGACACAGACTACAAAAAAAAAACACGATTTTTTTTTTAATTTGTTGTAATTTTATTGTCTCGGAAATTCTGTCTCTTTGCAAGCCCTCTATGTCCATTTTATTTATGATAAACTTTCTGATTAAGTTATTGGCCAATGGAGTTTGCCTTGTAACAGTTCTAACTTCTAAATATTAACGGTCTTATAGGATTGATTTCCGCCTTAAACGTGCCCTGATTTAAGTAAATGGCATTCTTTTTTCGATATACGCTGCAGGATCGTGTTGATGACTGGAGGCAGACTGCTTTGATTTTAACATCGGTTCTGTTCCTGGCTGCTGCAACATGGTGTATAGGGATCTTTCTTAACGGTGTCGACAGGTCTGATGAAGAGAGTGAGGATTCAGACACAGAAGATGATGACATGTCTATTAAGTATACATCATTGCCTGAAGAGAAGACAGGAGGAACAAGATAACCTTCTGGTGAACCACATAAGTCCTTGCCGGCCGCATAACAAGCAACCAATTCAGGCTGGTCCTAGTACTTATTTCATCATGGACATGGTCTGCTTAATGCTTGTCTTATTTGTAGATTATGCTCCAATTGCCAGATAACGTGGCAAGATTTCAGAATTTATTCTGAACAGAATAAATTTATTAGTCAATTTTTTGGGGGTTATAGCAAATTTCAGTGCAGGTGTTTCCAATTTATATATATATATAGAGGGTGATTAATTCTCCATTTAAATTTTAGTTTGATGACTAATATATCTCAAATATTTTCCTAGGATTTAAGCCATCAAGTTTACTAATTTCAAGTCTGGAGTTTGAAATCAGGTTCAAGTGATATCCGTTATTTGCAAGTGATTGCAGATTATTCGAGTTTATGTTGTTTTAAGTGACATTTGACTTCGTGAGTTTTTCTGTCAAAGATCGTCATGCCATCAGGGCGGCCCTGACCCAAGGGGCTCAACATTTAGAGGGCCTCAAATTTTTCAGGCCCATGAGTGTTAGGTTAAAATAAAAAAATATATATATATAAAAAAAAAAATTAGGCCCCTTCCCGTCCCATGAGTTATAGGCCCAAATAAATGAAAAATTTAGGCCTTTCAATTAAACGAATTCACAGTCCATTTAAAATTAGGGCTCTTAAAAACTTAGGGATTAAATGCGAAATTGAATATGGCCCTTTACTACTTTATATGTATGTTGGTGTGTATTTCAGTAATTAACTCTGAAATTAAATGTGTCTTTTACTAATTTTATGTGTTAATACCAATGTATATCAGTAATTTCATTGAAATTGAATGTAGTCTTTTATTATTGGGGTAGATAATTTATTTTTGACGAAATTTGAATAAATATAAGTTAGTTTTGTATTACTTGTATAATTGATTTGATATAAAAGGGAAATGGTTGGATGTAAGTTTGAAGTCATGTGAAGTTGATAAGAATTTCGTTAAGGCAAAATTTTACATTTTTTTAAGAAATTTAGAATGGGTTGAAAGTTCTAAACTTGATCCATTTGAAAACTTGAAATCTTTTTTAGAGTTTAAATTAACGTAATATCATTCTAACTCTTTTACTCATCTATCCCGTGGGGAGTGAACCATGTATTTGTTAAAATAATATATATTTTTAACTTTATTACGAGGGATGGCAGATGTAAAATTTGAGAGAATGTTTCAATATTAATATATTTTATGTGTTTTATCTTCTTATTTTAATGAAAATTCTGTACTCTTATAAAAATTTTATGCGTGTGAATACTTGGGTATAAAAGACTTCACATTTAAGTTCGACTAAGGTTTTTCGAGATTTTGTCATTGTAAATATTTAAAATAGTTATTTGAATTATCATTAATTAGTTAAAATGCATATAATACAAATTTGATCGGTTTAAGAATATTTTAAAACCAAATCAATTTGAATGATTTTATAAAAATTAAAACCAAACTAAATCATAAAATTGATTCAATTTAGTTCGATTTTATGGTTTTGGAGTAAAATAAAATATACTTATACAAAGGTATGAATAGATTTTGTTATAGACATTGAATGAATTATTACTATTATTATTATGATTGATTTTATAGGCATACGTGTATTATAATTATTTATGTGACGGATTGTGATTGACTTTGGGTGGTAATCCCGATGCTGACTCATTATACTCCACATCTGATGCTGACTGATTATACTCCCAACTGTAAAAACCACGGTGTTTTAGCAAACAGCGGTAGCGCCCACAGGTTGTTACTGCTCCACGGTGTTTTACATATGTATCTATCTGTTTATATATATATACATATATTTGTGTGTGTGTATTGCGTCAACAATTGACATTTCATTCTGAGTTGGAAAACAATGGCGCCAACAGCAGCAATGCTCATATTGGGTTTCAACAGCAAATCAAATTTAGGGCCATCTCATCCTCATCCTCCACCCACCGCACCATTTAATCAGGCCAAGGCTTCAACAGTGAAGTGGGTTTCGGATCACAGTCCCGCCACCTCACAACCAACATTCGAAGCAAAACAGCACATGGCGGTGATGGATGATGCATTGGAGAAGAGGTTTCAACAAGACTTTCAACTCAGCTGCTGGTAATTAATTAACTGATGGAGGGTCTGGTAGTTGCTGCTGGTAGGGCAAGGCTTTATTTATTTATTTATTATTATTATTATTTTATTTTTTATAGTTAACAGGAAGCAACAAACCTTAGGTCCTTTAACAATCCGAGTGTCTCTCCACCCGGGTCAAATAAGTCAGGACAACGAAGGCCAAATAAGTCAAGGACAACGAAGATTAGCCACAAAGAACACGCAACAGAGATTCGAACTCCAAACCTTAAGCTTATAAAGCACCAAAGTCCTGAAAAAAAACCCGCGACCTTAAACTTGTGAAGCACCAAAGTTCAGGAGAAACCCACTGGGGATAGGGCAAGGCTTTAGTTATGATGTACTTATCGTTTTTTATATTACCATATATATAAATCTTTAATTTGTATACTAATGTGTATATTTCTAAGTTCTTTGTTTTCCCATAACAATCAAATACTTGTTGAGCTTTAAAAGTTAGATGGAAAACATATTTTGGTATTGTCATTGGTGCAGTAATTAAGTATATTCATATTGTCAATATTATCAGAACACTCTCAGAACAATAATAATGGAGTAATAATAATAATAATATATTAAATTTCCTTTTTTTTTTTCTTTTTTTCTCTCTCTTCAAAAATCTCATATTTTATTCTTTAAATTTGTTCTTCTTCTCATGTATGATTTACGTGCAATAAATTTTATTATTATTATTATTATTATTATTATTTATTTCTTCTTTAAATTTATTAACTAAAAGAATTGAAATGAACTATATTTATTTAATTTGTGTTTTAACAATACTCGTGGATTGATTCTAGAAGTTGACTTCCACAAACATTTTTCTAATAATATATATAGATATGCACACATCTACGTTTACATTTTTCTGAATTTTGGAATTCAACTTTTTATCTTTCTACTTCATACTCACACAATTCCTTTTTTAAAATTATTTACATCAACGAGGATATTTTGGAATCCAACTTTAATATAACTAAAACCTTATTTTAAACTTCTTCATTTTAAATCTATTTATATACCCAAATATCTTTATTTTGTTTACGTAAATCATTGTTATAATTATTTTACAGGCTAAATCTTATTTAAACTCAAACCTCTTCGTTTTAAATCTATTGATACATCGAAATCACTTTTATTTTGCCTATATAAATTCTTATTATAATTATTTTACATTATTTAAATGCTTTAGTAACGTAAATGTTACAATAAATGTTACCCATCACATTTTCATATTTTACTTCACCACTCTACACTGTCCCCAACCAAATAAAAAAAAAAAAAAAAAATCGAATATATCAAATTGTTTATGCACCATAGCAACAACAATGTCATAAACAGGCTCCGGGCTTTGGCAGTGATGGTAGAAGCTCGGGGCTAGCATCTAATTAGCTAGTGTTGGACTCCTACCAAGTCTTCCAATTTTTTCGCCTTACCAGGTGTATCCTTGGGGCGAGACTTTGCACCGCTAGGTTCCTATCCTAGGTGGGTCCCGAAAGGGCCTTACCTAGGTGTTAACTAAAAAAACAATGTCATAAACAGTATTTAAAAAAAAAAAAAACTCTTAAATTTTCAATAATTTTTTTCTTAACATTTTTTATATTTTTATTTTAAAACATCATGCAACAAATTTTATGTTATCAAATATGATTGCCAAACATGCCTTTTATATATATACCTCCCTATACAGTAATAAAATGGATGTATATATATATATATATATCAGATTTTTTTATAGGGAGGTATCAGATTTGTTTTAAATTTATTTATACATCCATTTTATTATATCATATATATTTGTTCTAATCTCTGATACATCAACTTTTTTTTTTTTTTTTTTTTCCTTCATGTTTTATATAAGACATATTTCTTTGCGCGCACGTCATATAATGGAGTCTTTTACTGTGCCGGGCGATCAACGCCGCGAGTTCACACCGTCATACAACCTGAACTGAATCCCAATCCTATCAAGAATTATAAATCACTGAGAATCCCAAATCTTGAAACCCTAATTTCCCCTTCTTAGTAAAGAAGAATCACAGTGAGTAGCGAAATGGCTTCATCAGAAATCGAAATCGTATCGGACTCGAATGATCAGAAGAACTCGGGACAAAGACCTAACGAAGTGGTCATAATCGATGTTTTCGGCGCTTCTGCTTACGGCGATTTCGAGAAATTGCGAAAATACGTCGAAGAAGACGGTGTTTCTCTCTCTCAAGCGGACGGTAACGGCTATTACGCTCTTCAGTGGGCTTGTCTGAACAATTTTGCTGCCATCGCGCAATATATTATTGAGGTATAGCTAATTATCTGAATTATTGATTGACTGATTGATATATTGGGATTCTCAGAGTGTTCTTGAATTTGTTATTGTTGAAGCACGGTGGTGATGTGAATGACGCTGACAACGCGAAGCAGACGGCACTGCACTGGGCAGGAGTTCGGGGTTCGATTGCAGCTGCAGATGTTTTATTGCAGAGTGGGGCTCGTGTTGAGGCAGCTGATGTAAATGGTTATCGGGTAATTGGTCTTCTTTTTGAAAAATTTTAGACTGACCATGTTTTATGTGTGTGAAAAGTGTATGTGACCATGTTTTATGTGTGTGAAATGTGTATGTAGACAAGTTTTAATTAGTGATAAAACAAGTTTGGGTTGACACTTGACATTATATGACACATTTATTGCCTGTATTGTTTGAGGGGATTTGTATGTTGTATGTTATTGTTCTACATTTAATATGACAGCTAACAGTACTGGATAATTCCTTTGACATCGATATTGGGATAATCCATAGTCTAACAAAAAAAATACTTAAACTTGAAGTGGTCTTTTAATTAAACAGCATGTTTTTGAGACAAGTTGTTTAATCTCCATAATTTGGAAATCTTTTGCTAATTAATTAAGAAGTGATATGTTGATGAAGAAAATGGAAAGTGCTATTAATGGCTACCTAGGAAGCACGGACACACCAAAATGGGCGAAGAATCTGTGTCGAACACAGACACGCATCGGATATGCCCCAACATGTGTCAAACACACCAAAAAACGTGTCTGGAATTTTTTTATTTTTTTAAATTTTCGGACACGGCTTGGACACTCCGCGGACACACGTGTCTGTAAATTTTTTATTTATTTATTTATTTATAATGCTGATATGTTCTGTTTTTTGTTTTGTACTATCCTTTTGGTATTGTAAATGGTAAAAGTCCTAAGTAAAGTAATGGATGGGAATAGATGATAGTACACTGACTTGTTTTTGTATCTTTTTTGAGGACTAGCCTTTAAGTTTTTGTGAATGTTAAGCGCTAACGGTAAAGCCCTGAATGTTAAACAGCCATGAATGTTAATAGTCCTTTCTATCTATACTTTTGTATTTGGAGTAAAGTTGCAATGATGATTAAATGATACTAGTTATTTTTTTTTTTTTTGATAAGTTAAATGATACTAGTTATTATTCTAAAGTCTTGTTTTTTATTTGGTTTTATAACTATGCGACATTGTTCTTTTATAGTTTATTAATTATGAGTTATGATTTGTGTTTTTTTTTTCATTGTGAGGTTGATGAAAAATAGTAACACTCAGTAATTTTTAAAGTACTATATCACACACACACACATACACTATTCGCCATGTCCCCACCGTGTCCGTGTCCTAATTTTTTTGGATTTGCTGTGTTGCCTTGTCCATGTCGTGTCGTATCCGTGTCCGTGCTTCTTAGATGGCTACCCCAATTGGCAACTGATAGAAAACACCATGTACTTGGAGTATGGTGCAGAAGTGAGGGAAGGTGCAGTGGCGAAAACACCGAGGTTAATTAGTACAATAGCATTAGTTGTCTCTTCTGTAGCAATATTTCGAGTCATGGATCGTACCGTATACTCTGAGATGTAAAGCAGTGGGGATGGGCTATCAAGCTCACTTGGGTTGGAACAGTCAGTCTAAAAATTATAGTGGGATTAGCAGAACACTATTTATTTTTTAGTGAAGGGATTTTTTCCCCTCAATTTCAAGAGTTTGTTGTATATGAATTAACCATGCAAGAATAAATTTTTACTCATTCCATATTTGTGTTCATTTCTTAAAGTCTTATGTCTTTTTATCCCTTTTTGCCCTGAAATTACATATCATATTATTTAAAATGCAGAATCTACATTATTAGTGATATTATCACAGAAACAGGAAATATAAAGGAAATGAAAAAAAAATGTCTTACATTGGTAATTTTAATATTTTACAATGGGAGTGTGCCCCTGTTTCAAAATGTGTGATGTGCATAACAGATTGTTAGGGTTAGCTTGTTGCAATAACATAGTTGAATCGGCATACATGCCGATAAATACATAATAGTCCACAAGTTACTTAAATATTTACAACCTAAGAATCACTGATGTTAATTATATAACATCCACGACATGCTGCACATAAGACCAATGAGGGACGCATTAATCAATCAAACTAATTGCCTACCTAACCACAACAGACCGAGGGCTTTGGTACTGACAGGAATAACCCAGACCTGTAGACCAAGCATACAGCTTACTGACTGCAGTACACCCTTTCCACATATATAGCTCTATTGTTAGCAGGATTCAATCCCCATAAGCTCTATTTTCTATTTATTAACTTCAATTTTTGTCTCGAAGTTGTATCTTTTTTATGGATTGTCAACCACTTTTTTGTTTCCATAGACTTAATGGCAGTTAAATTTTCAATCGTGCATTCTTTGAATTCCAGTAATTTTACTGCAGGCAGTTCATGTTGCAGCTCAATATGGACAAACAGCATTTTTATATCACATTGTTGCTAAGTATCATGCTGATTTTGATGCACCAGATAATGATGGAAGGAGCCCTCTTCATTGGTATGGCAATTTATCTCTCTCTATATATATATAATTCGAAAATTTAAATTTGTTTGTTGGCAACTGTTTGTCGCAATGAACAATCTGAACACAGAAAATTTATCGAAGCCATACCCTGCAAAATAGTAGTGTATAATCTTTTGAACCATTTGAAGACTTGAATCACTTGCCAATTGCACCGTTTCTGCTGCCTGAAAGTAATTTCCTGTTGCTTGTTGAGAGTTGTCGTGCTTTCGTGTTATCTATTGAATGAGCCCTATTTTAGTATTTTTGGTTCATATGTTGGCTTACGGGCTTATGGATAAAGGTTTTTTTGTTAGATTTCGAACTGGAGCGTTATATGTCAAGCATTGATGGATGATGGACTTTGGGGTTTTTGTTAAATTTTGTACTGGATGCCTAAACAATATAATTGATTAGGCACATTTGATTTGGGAGATCTGCAGTCACTAAACGTCCTTTCTACCTCACCAACTTATGAGAGAAGATGAAGTGAGAAATGAGAATATCATGTCCCATAAATAAATTATAAATTTTCAAATACTATGAGAGCTTTCGGAAACTTTGAGGGGGAGGGGACAACTTTATCCTTATCTCTGTGTGTGTGTGTGTGTATACTTGTAAAATGAAAAGAAAATTGGGTGGGAGCATCTGCTCCCACTAAGCCCTTAGGCCCCTTGCTAGATTTGTCCTTGACCCAGAAGACAATTTTGGATCGCTTGACCATAAGGTAGTATTGGAATTTTGATAACCATGATAAAACATATGCTTTCCAAGAGAATCTAGCACCACCTCCCACACAATTTCCCCCATTAATAAGGAACTTATGTCAGATGTACTGCTCCTCAAGCCTTCATCAACAACATTTTATGACTATTACTTCTGATATGGTAAAGCCATACTGGAGGTCAATGGAAGCATCTGCAGCTTCTCGCTTCAAGTCTGATTTGCCTGGTAAACTAAATATCCCAGAACACGCTACTTTCTGAAATACCAGCATTGTCCCAACGAGACCTCTTTATTTGCTGCAGTACGTACATCCTGGGAACACCTCTTCCAAAGAAGACTTCCCACACCAAATTGTTCAAGAAGCTCACTTTTTTTAAGCTAATGTGCTTGGAAATTCATTCCACCATTTCTTCATGTATTTTTGAAAAGCCCACCCCACATCATATGTTCTCTAGCTATGTTACATGGACTCTTCAGAAGTAGGTGAAGTACTTGTGTGAATATAAGTATGGGATATGTGTCTGATACTTTTAGTTGGACATGCACCTAAAAAACACATCCAATAATTCAATTTTATTATATTATTGCTTCAAAGTAGATGAATTGCTTATTTAGACACTATGTTATATAGAAACATTATTTTACACTAAAAAAATAAATGATATGAATATTTAGCATTGTCCATATGTCCTTCTATGTAGGATTTTGACACATCCAACGCACGGATACATACCCATACCCAACAAACATACTTGAGTCCAGGTAACATAGCTCTATAGAGAAGTCCATTCCCCCTTCCTACCCCATAATTCCCCTGAACCAGTTTCTTCCACAGCATCTCTGTTATTTGACTTCTGTGAGAATCTACGACTTCTGTTTTGGGTATACATTTTAGTTCTAACTTGTTTCAGGTGTGAATGTTCCTCTGATTTTAGAACTTGAAATACTGGTACTAGTATTTGTCATAGATTGTAGTATTATATTCATTAATTACAGGAGTCTCAACATCCTATCTGACATGCACTATGTTTGACATTCCTTTTAAAATTGGGAACTGGAAAGGATAATCATTAAATGAGAGTTAAGTATTGATAGAAACTATTTTCCTTTCTTCTATCAGATTTTCGAAGCGAACACTTCTTGTCCATCATATTATTCAAACTAGGGATATAATATGTCTAGAAATTTCTGGCTATTATAACTTTATTTCACCACAAGATTTACTAATCTGGAAAAAATTATAACAATATGAAATTTCTATCACTTATTTCATTTCTCTTCTTCATTTCCTTTCCCTTCAAATTGAATGGGGGAAAAACTTGACACTAAAAGTTATCTTTTAAAAATTAGCTGGGGTTATACTCTATAGTTTTTTCCAAACCCGCGCGCCCCGCCCCCCCCCCGCGGGAAATATAGTTTCTTGTATTGCAAAATTGTTCCAGAATTTTAGACATTTAAAATATATTTGTTTAGTCAGAATATTGACTTGGAATCAGACATGCTTTCCAAAATCAGTTTTTTTTTTTTTTAACTTTGTTGTGGGAGCATGGGAGAGTTCATTTTAGGCTGGTTCTAGTTATTTAGTTAGTTCAATTTTATTGTGCATTGATTTATTGATGGTACTTAAATAGAAATTTTTGTTTGTATATATATATATATTTTATCATTTAATTTGGTATTGCTTACTGGTGCAAAATATCTACTATTGATTATAATACTTAAATGATGAGAATGTGTTAGTATTATTTCTTTTGGAAACATTTGATTCTTATTTTATTTCCTCATACTTTGAACCAGGGCTGCATACAAGGGATTTGCAGATACAATTAGATTACTTCTATTTAGAGATGCACATCAAGGGAGACAAGATAAAGAAGGTATCTTATTGAGGGATTTGCATTTTTCTAAGTGTTCTGTTGTCCTCCTAAATATTGATTTTAAATTTCCAATTTCCTTTTGACTATAGTTATCTACATGCGAAGAATAATGTGAGTGCTTCCTGATTTTGACAAATTGGAGGAAATTTGAAATTGTTCTTCCATTGCTTTGGTTTCAAATAGGAAAAAGGAAAATATGAAAAGAAAAAATCACTCAACTAAGCCAGACAATTGTGTTGGACTCAGTTGATAGGAGTTGTTATTTTCTTTTACCTTTTTCAGCTTCCAAATAATGTAATATTTAATGGTCAAGTGTAACTAGCAGTGTACTCACATGATCCACGGGATAAAGTTACATGGCCGAAGAAGGTTTTCTTATATGAAATACTGTAGTTTTTTATATGTCTTCAAACAATTATTTTTATTAACTTAGATCAAAATAATTAATTTTTATAACAATTAAAATAATAATAATAAAAAGCTTTTGTCATTATATGAGGGAAACATTTCTGGTCTGAATAATTACTATTCTGGAAAAAATGAGACAGAGAATTTAAAGCAGGGAATGAAGAAAAAATATGACTCATAGCAAATTTCTGAACTCTTGCTTTTTACAATTTATTATTGGTGTGCTTGTTCAAGCATGGCTTAACTCAAGTCTCCATAATGGCCGGTCTAACATGATTCCAAGTGATGCAAATTATGAGTAAATTATGAGTCCAATCTTCTAAAGGCAATTTAAATTTAAATATACTATTTATTTATTATGAATGCATTTGTGTATAAAAATATTTAAACCTTTTTTCATACCAAATAATGAGAAAAGTATGAGAAGTAATCTGATCAAGCTTTGTAGGTTTAGCGAAAGCCTTAAGCCTGCTTATGAAAATGTTAATCAGTCTCATCTTATGGTTGCATCATAAGACCAAGTATGTCAGAAGTCTAGTATTAATTTTCAGGTTAGCTTGGTTACCTTATAACCAGTACTCACTTCAATTACATTCTAAATATTATTTTGGAACAATATTAATGATTTTCATTTCATTATTACCAAAGGAACTTTATATTATATATTTATTCTTTGAAAATTGTTGATTTTATAATACTATCTTATATTAATAGCCAATTTTCAATTAATTAGATAATAGGATATATATTTGTATTCATATATCCATCTTTAAAAAAATAGTTCTGTACTGTCATTAATTAATTAAGTGGAAAAAGTAAAAAGTATGGAAGTATGCTTTGATACAGGATGAGAGATAGAGAAAGAGAGAGTGCCAAAAATATACACATATACATATACATATGTATTGTTTATTGGATGATAGATCAGAAATGAGAAAAATGTTCTTTAGCCTTATTTATGTGGATATAATTATATGTATGTGCATATATATATATATATATTGTTTAGAGATTGCACCAGGTGGAAATAACATTCAAAGAAATAGCTCATATAGGCATTGAGGTGCTGCTCACTTTAGCTTTCATTTAATAGATACGTGTATCTAACTCATCAATGCATGGTGTTCTTCGAATCATTGTTACTCTAGACGGTGAAGATGTGTCAACTGTAATCAGGGTAACTTTAGTATGTTGGAGATTTTGTTTTGTGCTGGTCTCGGAATAGTGAAGGATGCCTGCATGAACTTTTTTTTTTGTTTCATATATGTTGCATGCCCACACCACACTGTTATGCATTTCTGTAGTACTATTTCAAATTTTGAGAAAAAGAAAAGCCCTTTAGCACTACCCTTTTGGTCAGATCTGAAAATCACCTACAAAATAAAAAATGAATTCAACTTGAAAATTTTATTTGAATGACATTTTTTTCATAGACTTCATGTATCACATGTTCCTGACCTGTGTACCATGGGATTTCCTAAGAGCACTTCAAGCAACTGGGTATTGGCTCCGGACTATAAAAATTAAATAATTGCACTGTGGAAAATAGTTCTTGAGTTATCTCATTAGTTTCTAATACATTATGCTTATTGTGTAGGCCAATGGCCGTGATTTTTTGTTAACCAAAATTGGTGGTTTTCTGTTAAGGACCTAATCAATTTGGTATTAATTGCAATAATGTGAATATTCTATTTGCAGGTTGTACCCCTCTGCACTGGGCTGCTTTAAGAGGAAATGTGGAGGCATGCACTGTACTTGTACACGCAGGCACAAAGCAGGAATTAGTGGTGAAAGATAATGCTGGATTTACTCCAATACAGATTGCGTCTGATAAAGGTCATCGGCATGTTGCTTATTTCCTTGTACGTAACTTTGTATTGATGTCACCTTTGGCAGTATATATTTGTACAATTAGCGACTTAAACCATGACATCTGGAATTTGGCATTCTGAGTTCTGTTACTAAAATTGTCCAGAAAATGTTGACGCAAGATATCATCTTAAAATCAGGTTTGCATGATATGTTGTGCAGGGATTCTCATAGAATCTGTTGCTAGTCATTTGCACATGCCAACTTTTTCACTCAAATACTAAACGTGCCTCTATAAAACCTTTGTTCCATGTTTTCACCATTCTAGAGGGAAGTATTAATAAATTTATACTATCAAGCAGATTTGGAGATCGCTCTGTGTTTTTTAATGTTGTATGTTTTCCTTTTTTTAAATATTTTTTATGACACCCCCCCCCCCCCCCCCCCCCCCCCCCAACACACACACACACAACACTCCACAAAAAAAAATGTTACACGGAAAACAACTTGCGTTACATGGTGTAAATTTTGAATTTAATTTTTTTAAGGGATGTGTTGTTGTGGCGAATAGCAATGTAGTATTTGTAACAATGATTGTTTTTACTGCTATAAAAGTTTATAAGTTGGTGACGTCAAACACAGTGACAATTTGGGGTTTTGGAATTACTTGGTATCTAATTCGTGTTTCATGACCTATATGGAAAGACATTGCTAATAGTTTTGGGGGGAAAAAAATTAGTTAGATTTTTTAGGAAACCCAACATAAATTGAAATTACTAAAAAATAGTTTCTTTCTTTAGTAATTTGAATCTCTTGAGAATTTGGGGGGGGATGGGGTGGTGTTGGGGAAATATCAGAATTATCTGTAGTATGAGTATTTTGTAAATAATTTAGAATTTTTTAACAGCCGGTATAGGTTTGGTATTCGTTCGTTTGACAATAATACTGGGATAAACTATGGGAAATTTTGGAAAAGTTGTAGAATTTTGTTTATATGATTAAGGCCATGGCAGCTTTAATACTTGACGGGAGAGCAGGACTATAAGCAGAGGTGTGAGCAGGCAGGCGTGCTAGAACTTGGAAGTTTGAAGTTTTGAGCGTCTAGCAGTGGCATGCTCATGTACACAAACAAACATGCATGTTTGGATTGGTGAAGTGAAAGACCAACAGTAAAGTTAAAAAGAGTTCACTAATCTGGGTTCCAGTTGTTATTTTCGGTAATTGAATTGTTAATACATGCATATCAGAGGCAACTAATATTAGTTATCTCTTACCACCTAATAACTTGATGTTGAAATAAAGATCCGTTCCCTGCTTACTTGAATCATTGGTTTAATTTTTGAGAACTTAATCTACACGAGTTTCTGAAAACGTAATCTGCATCTTTATCATCATTTGATTCTTTGCAAACATAACATTGTATACTTTGATTTCATTCAGTCTAATGCATGGCGTGCTCACAGTCGCAGCAAGCGTTGGGAAGGCGTTTTCATTGGGAAAGTAGGGGATATAGGTTTTGCCCCTCTTTTGTTCTGTATATTTTTATGTAACCTAGTCCTCTTCATCAACTCCATTCTTTTTGGTGCGTAAAGCTACAGTACACGATTTTATTCCATTAGTAGATGGAGGTATGTTTCCAATGCTAATCATGACCAATTCCTTTCTGCTCGTGGTAGCTCCCAATCTCAGAAAGATTACTGCTGCTGTTGGACTTTGGGGATGGATTACTGTTTCTTTAGCACTTGGTTCAATGATGATGTTCTATCGTTGCAGCAGGTAAGTTTTTGCTGTCAATTTTTTATAGTAATGTTAATAAGATATATGACATGAATAAATGCTTATTGACATGTATTTGTTGTCTTCTCCTGGTCTCCTTCCATTAAATTAAAATGTGCATCTGGAAGTTTTTGTGATTCATGGTATGAACAGACTTACGTTTTGACAAAGGGTTTAGGACGGATTGGTATTTTGGGAGCAGGTTGTTATGACTTGATTATCCGAGGAGAAATGGAAAAAAGTAGAATAGAAAATTGATAACATTGTGTAATTTACTCTTAATTATTATCAAGAGTGATTGGAGGGCCGTGAGGCTTGACATCTTCTCACTTCCATTGTTAGTATTGCTTCTGTTGGAAAATCAAATGTAACTTTGAGTTGTTCCCTTGGGAACTAGGGCCGGAGTTCTACAGGAGGATTTGTTAAACTGTTTGGAGATCAATGCTAAGGTGGTTGTCGGTTGGGTGAGGCAGAATTGATAACATTGTGTAATTCACTCTTACTTATTATCAAGAGTGATTGGGGGGGCTGTGAGGCGTGACATCTTCTCACAACCATTGTTAGTATTGCTTCTGTTGGAAAATCAAATCTAACTTTGATGGTTGTTCCCTTGGTAACTGGGGCCGGTTTTGTACCGGAGGATTTGTTAAACTGCTTGGAGATCAATGCTAAGGTGGTTGTCGGTTGGGTGAGATCTTGGTCCACAGGCTCTTGGCAATGTAATCACTCTATGAGTGAGATTTTGGATATTTTTTGCTTTAGAAGCATAGGTTAAATGGAGTTCTAGATCTGTCAATGAGCAGGCTATTTTCTTAGCAAAGAAGGGATCCCAACAACGAGGCCAGTTTGGGGATGCTTTTACCACATGAGCATGGCATATTGAGTGATGTCCGAAATTGAAAAGAAGATGGAGACGTCTTCAGGAAATATGAATGGAGAATATCAGGTAACATTGTTGAACAAAGATGGTGCATTGCTTCAAGAGATTGGCAACAATATGCTCGGTCTCCATATAATGTATCAAAATCAGTGATATACACGATGACTTCATTGTTGTTAACCTATTGTGCATATCTGAAAATATAGCTCCAATTAAGTCATAATCCATTGCATTATAAACTATGGTCGGTGTAAATAAATGTGCGTAATTTCAGTTGCCATCATGCAAGCATAAGCCCTTAGCTGTGAAACTGCTTATATTAGTGCGTCTTTGAAGCCATGTGAAAGATAGCAACTATTCCCTGACGGAGGTTTTTAACATGATGAAATGGTGCTGTAGGCATGTTGGCTGCAATGTTTGGACAAATAATTGCTTTATTGGTCTGACAGGGTTTTCTGAGCTGTATTATTGAGAAAGGTTTCCAGATTCAGCTTCCCTATACATTAATTTCTTTGAGTGTTCACCAGATCATGGTATTACTTCCCTATTACTTTCCCTGTAGAGTCGCCCTTATGTGCATGGATTCTCAAGATATAGGAAAATAGATAGCTCTCATAATCTAGTGAACCAGTCCCTTGGGAGGCTGTGGTTAGGGGAGAGTTAAGGCAGATTGCTCAGGGGAGGGACAGGGATGAGGTACTCTATTAGAATCATGGATAAAAAGTGTTTGTTAGGACTTAGGCGTAGTGCTTGCCATGATTGTCTTCTCCTCATTCTGTCTTCTTTATTATCTGAAATGTCTTATTTTCCTTTTTGAATTGTGCTCTATTCATTCCAAATTATGTTATGAAATGTATTTGGGAGAAAAAAAAAAAAAAAACCATCGTTTTGGGTATACCTTTACATGACAGCTAGTTAGCTTCGCTCATCAAATGCACTAGAAGCGTCATGTGTCCATCTTGGTAATCTCGTTAAGATGCATCCCTTTGACACTTATCAGGTGTATCTCATAATGTGAATGGCTTGTGATCACACCTTGCCTAGCCCATGGCTTAAGCCACCAAGTAATGAAATCCTAACTGTTTCAGGTGTGATTATGACATGACATCCTTCACTTACACCATAATAATCTGTTATTTCTTTCATTGCCTCAAAAATGCCAATGTTGGTGCTGGCGGTACATAAATGTAACTTGTTATTCAAACATTAATCACAGAAATATTATGTAGTGAGTATACTGTATCTTGACCGCTTGATTTATAACATGCGATGTTTTCACACTATTAGTCGTGTCATTTTAGGGTTAAGTGCATGTTCATGCAAAAGCAACTAGTGATTAGTTGATTTATTCAGTAAGTTATTGGTGAAGATGGTGCTTGAAGCTCCCCAAGGAGACTCGGTATCAAGCTTGTGGTACTACCACCATTAGAGCTCTTCGTCAAGTTAGCACTCATCTTCATTGGTTTCTGGTTATGCACTCTAAATGTTTGATAGTGCTGCCTCTCAAAATTTATCAATATACTTCTGTACTTGTTTTATGTTTTGTGTAACACATGCTATAGTTTACCAACCTGTGAAAGTTTTCCTTAGCTTCACCTCATTAATCAGACATACGGGGTTATTCAAGAAGAATGCTTACAACTGAATTACATGAAGTGGCTTGTCTCAAGTTGAATCTCTGTTGATTTAATATGTTTGTGAATCCCATTTTGTTGCTTGAAGTTTAAGTTTGCAAGGCGAAAATTTTCATTTCCTACTGTCAATAACAACATTTGCTTGTTGTAAGCTTGAGTTGGGTAATTGTATCTGTTCTCATATATTTGGGAGTATGATTTTGCTTTGGCTTCCATTGGCTTACTGATGATGATATCAAATTTGATCCAGTAAAGATCCAGGTTACATAAACACATCAGGAGAGTTGCGGGACCATCCGGATGTAGAGGTATTTAATATCTTCTGTATTTGTTGGTTTGACAACTATTACAGTCCTTTTTTTTTTTTTTTTTCAATATGTCATTGTATTTGTTGCATGTATTCTATAGTGTATGGTAGTATCGTGTTTGCAACCTGTAAGTTTTTAGCTTTCTGGCATTGCTGAGTTAGTGCAATCACCAATTAATATCAATTTATCTGAACTCTTGTCAGCTTGATAAAACCTAATTTAAACTGCCTATGCACGAATAGATGAAATTTTTTTGCTCTATCAAATCATTGGCAATCTTGCCTTTTCTCACTCCCTTGACCTCTGTTCTTTTTGTCTGATTCTTGACTGTTGAAGTCAGGATAAAGGGAAGTCAGTTGAGAATAATTTCTTGGTGTACAATAAAATAACAACTAATACAAATAAGTGACTTGATTCAAAGGACATGTTATATCTTAATTGCTAATATGTTGTTTTTTTTTTTGTTTTACTCAGATAAATATTTTACCATTTAACGAAACTTTGGAGACACTTTTTGACTTATCTTCTCGTGTTATTTATGGATCTGCAAGCTGCACATGCTATTATGGTATCAAAATTAACCCCTTTACCTTAATATAAACCGCACCCCTCAAACACACACACACATCTCCCCTTCCTACTAAGTCTGTTATCCTCATTTTGATTGGACTTGTATGATCCATGTCCCTTGTTTATCTTCCTCTTATCCTAGCATAGGTATGGTAGGAGAGTAGACTCCTATGATAGGAGCCAGTGTGTTGGAATCTTAATAAGCTGGGTTGTGGAAATGCATTGTGCGTTGCAGTCTTTAATGTACTGATGAATGGTGAATGATGACTGGATGTTTTACTGATAGCTGATACGTTTGTTAAATTGCCTACCAAACAAAGGAATGGTTGGAATGGGCATTCCATTCCTGCACACCAAACTCAGCAAAGGTTTTTTGGACACCTTTGTGGTAATCTGTTAATTCTTTTTTGAATCTGGTAGTCATTATTCACACCCTTTTTTTTTTCCTCCCTGATTTAGTCATTATTCACTTCAGTTTCAGGCATTTGGGGATTTCTATGAGGTTGGGTATCAAATGTGAGATGAAGCAATCTAGGAATAGAATCTTAATTTGGAGAGGGGTTTGCTTTGTCTATTTCTGGTGTTTGTGAAACGAAAACAATATGAGAATTTTCCAAAGCACTGAGTTTTTCACCTGAGAAAATCAGCCTGGTTAGTGAGAACTTTGCTCGAGTGTGGCACTCTTCGCTAGCGGAGCAGCGTACTGAAAAAGAGGCATTTTTTTCTCCGAGGAACTTAGGGTGCAAGTTCATAAAAGAAATTAAGTTATGGCATCTGATAAGCTAAAGTAGACACCAAGATCGTAAAAAAGCCAAAATAGTAGAGCAAGGGGTCGATTTAGTCATTCAATGATTTAAGGAGGTAGACATTGGTTCTTGTCCTTTCTGGTTTATATGGATGAGAACTTTCTTGGGACTTGATGTTGAGCTGAGAGAAGCGAAGAAGAAAAGGTAACATCCCCACTTTCTCGCTCCAAGTTGATATTAAGAGTATATTTGGTTTTTAATAGACTCCTTTTTTCTGGATCCAAGTTGAGCTTCAGCCTTCTTATTAGTTGTCTTAACATGGGTCAACTGCTTCTGTAAAACCCACAGTTGTATTACCTTCACGATATCTAAAAAAGTCCTCATATGCCAGCTTGACCTGTTTTTTTTTTTTCCCCCCCTGAATCTTGACCCAAGTGTTTTAGAGACCATCCATCAAAACAATATGATTTTTTCACTGAAAGATCCAAGCGCTAGGAATTGCTGATGAGCCCTGCTAGAGGTGATCTTATCCCCATTCATCATCATGAACGACAAAGGAATGTGTTAAAATTTGTTGTGGTCAAGATGCATGAGGAAGCATAGAAATCTGTATGGTTTTGATATGCCCTTGTACGTGTCTGTGTGTGTCATGTGCATCACATGTGGTTCTTCTTGGAAGTTTAGTAGTGATGTAAAGCGCCAATACAGCCTACAATTGGTTTTATTTTAACTTTTTGTTAAGCAATACCATTAGAATTATGGTAGGATAAGGTTATTAAAAGCTTGTACCTTTAGGGTTGGAAGGTGGAAACTTTCTAAAATCTTTGCCACTTCCAAAAACCTTTGCCTGCTACAATACCAAATTTAAGGTGCACCTATTCTTAATTTTCTTGTATTGTTCTGAAATTAATTTGGTATTTGATCTTGTAAGAATGTTCCTCACTGTGCTTGTACTACATCATATAGTTTAGCCTTTTTTAAGTTACACCTTCTGTCACTGTGTGCGTGGGACAGTGGTAATTTTATAAATTTTCTTTTGGGGAGCAAAATAAGATCAGTTACCTTAAACATTATTTTTTCAATCTATGTATGTTTAACTCTACATATCCTTAAAAACAAACAAGAAAAAGCATGTCACTCGACCAACAACAAAAATGAAAAAAGGAAAAATGCATAGAAAAAAAGAAAAAGAAAATGGAAGAGCGCAATTTCAAATGGTGAAGTGGGTTTATTCTTATTAATATATTGTAGAAAGTTCTACGCTCCACATTACAGGCAGACACTCCAATCATTTTTGTGTGTGCACGCGCGCGTGCGCTTGAGTAGTGACCAGTGAGTTTTAGTTCACCATTTGTCTTTTGAAAAAAATCTGCTTTTGGTGGGAGTTTTACTTGGTAATTTTTTTTATTGCTTTCTATCAAGTTGGTGATACATTTTGACACTTTGCAGGATCCTTTGTTGAATATTGATCTGAACAGTTCCTCCATATGGACTGGAAATTGGTCTCAACTTTGCCCTACCTGCAAGGTTTTCTCAATGACCTTCTTATCCTCCAATTATAGCAGATCAAAAATATTAGAATGTCTTCTAGCTTGTCATTTAGTGCTTAGATGTTACCTCTATTTTTATTATTATTTCTTTCCTCTCCAGATAATTAGACCTGTTCGCTCTAAGCACTGCTCTTCGTGCAAGCGCTGTGTGGAACAGTTTGATCATCACTGCCCCTGGATCTCTAATTGTGTGGGGAAGGTAAGAATCAGTCTATTTGTAGTATGTATTATTTATGCATTGTTAATTACTAGTTATAGATATAAATATATTTTTATGTTGCATGCATATGAAATATGTGTGGGAGGACATGTTATGGATGCTGGTATAACTTTAAAAGCTCATTTTTGCTTTGTTCTAGTCTAACCTGGATAAAGTCATTTGCATTTATATGATGATTATATCATTATTTTTGGTCTCTTTGCTTAAAGAGTATTTCAATCTTGTTTTAGACTACTGTGCCACAGTTCTTAAATGTGGCAAAAAAGAAAATGGAACTCGTTATCATTTCATCATTTAGTCATCAATCCCGCAGCTATTTGGAGTTGATGCCACTCCTATACCTAACTGCTGTTAGTTCTTGTCTACACTTGGTGCTTGGTACTACATTCTGTCCGAGTGGGGGTACCCCAGCGTACACAGCACGAGCAAATGTAGATATGTGGGAGTTCATGCATTTAGATTTGCCTCTCTTTGTTCCCTTAGTATGCATTCCATATCAAATTGCCTCACTTTCCTCCTACTTTAGCAGGTCTGAGAAACCCTATTATCGGAGCATTAAAATATGATTTCTTAGTATGATTAGTTCATCAAAATTTCTCCACCAAATCAAAGCTTCAAATTTTGGGGGTAAATCCAATTTTCTATAGGTCCTCTTCATCCTTCAAACTATTCTTTTTATGACCTGAAGGAGGTGATTAGAAAAATATCAATGAAAAAAATTACCAATGATTATATATTATATATATATATATGTATATATATTGGTGGAGGGGTAGAGAGGGAGGAAGAATTAGTGGTAGGTGGACCTTTATTCTTAATATTTTGATAAATACATTTAGAAATTGATTAATTGGCAGACGCAAACACCTTATGTCATGTCTTGTAAAAGATTTGAGTCCTAGAAGCTCTGTTAGATGTTGATTTAACATATATTACACATCTTGAAACCGACGCAATTTCTTGGAGCAGCTTTATGATAAAGGAATGAACCAGTAAAAAATATTTAACTACAATGAACAACGCACTGATTTTGGCTTATCAGTTAATATTTCTTGGCCAAACCACCCTATACGTGAATAGGACGCTTGCCATGCTTCAGAATTGGAAAAACAAGAACCTGGGAAGAACAAGCCAGTCAGTTGAAGAAGAATGATAGAGAATTGATTGATATATGCAGTAAATACTTTTTGAGGTGTCTCCTACAAATCGTTGGTATGGATACCAAAATCATGAACATCAATGTGTAGATTCCTGATCCAAGTGATTTTTTCGGGGCCTTTAGTTATAATTCTTGAGAAATGACACCCAGTCTTTCCCACTTCTTAACTGAAGTTTTTATGTGATCCTTGTCTACCGAAATTTTTACTGCTAGGTCTTGCGACAAACAAACAGTCATTGAGTTTGCTTACCGGACAAGACATACAAAGAGCCCCACCAACACTAACAGTTGATGGATGGAGGGAGGAGGTGCTCCCACTCTGAAAGAATTCTGGACTTGCCAGTCTTGCTTCATGTTATGCTAACTTGGGGGGCTAAGCTTCAGTGCTACTGTTAGTTTACAGTTTCCAAATTGAGAGAATTTATTTTCAGTACTTTGCCCTGTTGATGGACTTTTTGCAATATTTATATTGAATAACTAATTGGATTTCATGTTGGACTTTGGTATGGAATTGTATTTGGTTCTTTTCCTCTTCCACTTTTATCATGATGAGCTTCATTTTTGTCTTCATTGTGATTTTTGCAGAGGAATAAATGGGACTTCTTTGTTTTTCTCTGCATGGGAAATTTGACAACCTTCCTTGCTTTTGTTGTTGCTGTTCAAAGTATGTAGGATGAATAACCTTTTAATTATCATATATTTTTGCGGGATTATACCCACACTATCATAGACTAGATAGCAACCGTATTTATTTTGACAGGAATTTGGACAGTAGCACCAGCAGTGCCATCTGAAGAAACATGGATGCTTTTTGTGGTATTTCAATATCCTGGTATCGTTGCTTTTCTAGTGATGGACACTATTATGTTTATTGCTGCTGCAGTTTTGATGATAGCACAAGCCTCCCAGGTAAATGATTATATTTGAACCCTTCTTTTTAGTTGTTTATTCAACCTCAGTTTTTATTGCTTAAAACGTACCAAGCAACCAAGTTGGATTCTTCATTATCATAATCTTTGCCTTTGTCCCATAGGAGTAGGGTCAGCCACATGAATTCTAATTTTCCATTCTTTCCTATTATAAACCACGTCTCTTACAATATTTAATTTTGTAAAATTGTTTTTAATTACTTCATCCCATGTAAGTTTTAGCTGCCCTCTCTGTTGCACCTTCTTCCTCTCCTACCTGGTGTATCTTCCGCTCTAAGTTGTATATAACCATACCACCTAGGCCCACTTTCTCTAATTTTATCACTAATGGGAGCTACTTCCAACTTACCCCTTACTCGTTCATTACTAATCCTATCTCTTCTAGTTACTCATGTCATCCATCGTCGCATTCTCATTTCCACTACATGAATGCATTGTTCTTGTTTCTTTTTCAACTTCTGACACTGTGCTCCATACAAGTTGGCCTGATAACCCTACTGTAGAATTTTCCTTGTAATTATTTGTGATTCGTTTGTCACATAGGATGCAACTAGCTTGCCTCCACCTGCTCCAATCCTACTTACTACATCACCATCTATCTCCCCATCTTGTTGTAATATTGAACCTAAATAGTGAAAATATTTATTTTGAGTAACTATTTGGTCTTGAATTTTAATATGTATACTATCTTCTTTTGTTGCTTTATCAAAATTATATCTCGTATACTCTGTTTTAGTTTTACTAATTCATAGACCTTTTGCTTCTAAAGCTTTTCTCCATGTTTCTAGCTTTGTTGCTAAAGATTCTTTCGACGTATCTATTAAAACTATGTCATCTGCAAACAGTAAACTCCATGGAATGACTTCGTGGATATCTTTCGTTATTTCATCCAGCACTATCGTAAATAAGTATGGACTTAACACGGATCCTTGACATAGTCCAACTTCTATGGAGAAATTCCCAGTTTCTCCACATGTACGAACTCTAGTCACGTCTTGCTTTGCATATCCTGAATAAATTTATAAGCTTCCTAGGGACTTGTTTTCTTTGTAGAGCCCACCAAATTATATCCCTTGGTATAAATGCCGTCTCTAGTCAATGAAAACCATGTGTAGATCGTTTTGTTTACTCCTACACTATTCTATTAGTTGTCTTATTAAGTAACCTTTGGGGGAGTATGGTAGCTATTAGGTATATTCAATGTTTCGTCTCATGGTTATTACTACTTTAAACTTGCGGTGGCTGATGATGACAGATAGCTTATGCTGTAATTGTTAATGGAAAACAAAAGGTATTAATTGCAAGAAAATAAAAGTTCTGGTTTTTGTGATTTTTATTTCAAATTTTTTTTTTTTTTTTTTTTTTTTTTTAAATTTAGTTGATGTGAGTACACAACACCAATGTGTCTGATTCTATCTGGGCAATGCACTGGGCATGCTTGCTTATTTTTGCTTGGCAACGAATATGTATTACTCAATTACTTAACAAAGAAATAAGCATTTATTCTTAATTACCAAAATGAAACCAGTATATTGTTTTATGACAGACACTGTTGTGGTCTTTGGCTTTTGCCCCTGCATGTGAATTAACAAAATTGGTCCGTAATTATCTTGTCGTAAGAATTTTGAAACTCTGTCGAAAATTTAGATAGGTCAGTCCTTGTGCCACTATAATTTATCTTGGAGTCACGAAAGGCCACTAATATGCTTAACTTGTGTGTGTTTCTCTCTCTCTATATATATATTATTGATAACCTTTTCCTGAATATACACAGGAGTTTCAGCTTTCAAATCAAGCCTTACCAAAAATCAGATTTCCTTTTAGTGCCATATGCACTTAGACTTAACCTTTTCCCCTTGAATTAAAAACTCATATTCTTCATTTTCTTGCATTACATTGAAGTTGTCCTTTTCTCTTAGAAAGATAAAGCATAATGGGTAAAGTCGGTGAAAATTATACACCATATATTTATGTGAGATTGTGATTATGCAGTTGTTTCAATTTCACTTTTATTTTATATCCCCGACAGAGTTTTTATGTTTTGGGTGCAGATTGCTCAGAATATCACCACAAATGAATTAGCAAATGCTGTACGTTATGGGTATCTTCGTGGTCCAGATGGGCAGTTCCGGAACCCATATAACTATGGGTGCTGGAAAAATTGTGCAGATTTCCTGATTAATGGCTACACGGATGATAATGAAATTGCTTGGCCGCCTTTGCAGCAGATCGCCAGGTAGAGAAGTATTGTCGATCATGAAGATAAATTGCAGTTGATAGAATTGCAAATCCTGGCCATCCCATAATCGTTGTTAATATCCCACCTTGTTCACCTCCAAAACAGTGTAATTTTGACTTTGTTTGCCGCATATGTACAGATCTATACCAAGAAGTAATAATGAATTGTGATTGTTTTGTAATATTTTCTTTCATTAAAATAGATACGTGGGTCTCCCTTTAAGCGAGACACTCGTGAGCTTGAGAATGGAGCTGTTTTCCTGCGGTTTTCTTCTCTCCATCCCCAAAAGTGTCACAATCATCTTAGCCAAGACTAGACAATGGCTTAGTGACAAGTTTTATTTGTAGTTGCATTATGCTATATTACCTTTCTACTTGGTCCCACTCTTGGACTCTTTTGTATACCTTGTGAAAAAACACATAATTTTTTGTGGGTTGGGCAAAATTTCTCCCCTAACTGCCTCTTTGTTTGCATCAGTTCAAGTTATGTTTGTGTTGCTGATCTTATGTTTATGGCACTTAATAAGGCAATTTAACTAGAGTATTCGCACAAAACTTCAATAACTTTTGCGTTTACATATACATCACAGCAACAACACGGGATTTGTATCAAAAACATATTTCTTCAAAATGATAGAAACTGGTTTTACTTTCTTCATATTTAGTATGCACTCTTTGAAGGAATCCAGAGATGCCAGTCTAATTAACATTATGTCAACAAATTCAACAATAACAATACACACTTCTATATGATATCAAATAGTCCCTGCTCTTGTATAAATATAGATATAGATCCAGAAAAATACAAATAGCAGTATGGAACAGATGAATACAAATGGGGAAGTCGGTCATGAAAAGAGATTATTGTGAAAGACAAGCTAATGACAACTTCGATATTACTGGATACCACTAGGCCATGTTTGATTCTTCACAGGTTTCAAAATGTCTTCAATCTCTGACAGAGTTTTCTCATCCTTTCCGGTCGTCATGAGTTCTATAGCAGCAGCCACATTTTGCTCAACCTGATTATCAAATGCTTGAATGTCATAACACATTAAGAAATATGTAGATGAATGACATGGTATCACTAATCAGTAAAAGAAAAGAAAAAAATTGATATCTTTTAATTAGTTGTACTCTCTGTGCTTTGTATAATTTAGCATGATCTTCCCCTGACCATGCTCTACACTACAGAAGCCACGGCATGCACAAATTCTTTTATATAAATATAACTTGGAATATAAAAGTGAAATTTTAAGCACCTAAAATGATTTTTTATTTAACAGGATGTGGTTTCACTTATACCAGGTGTTTTCTAATGCTCGGGATAAAAAATACATACATATATATACTGTCTATATATTTTATTTATCAGTTGCCAACAGGAGGCTCAATCCAAATTCTCACATCTAAGACATCAATGGATCTTCTGTTGTGGCATAATTTGTTGTAGGTAGTTACCAAGGACGGTATCTACAAATCCACAACCAGCTAAAAAATGGCTAACATCTTACTACATGAATATACCAGGAGCCTACATGAGGAGCTATATTGTTAAACTGGTATTGACAACTCCTGGTAATCATAAAGAAAGGATTCTTTTACTATTGGAAACCTATAGGTTTTTAAGATTTTTAATACCCAAAAGACAATCTATATCTATGGATAATATGTAATACTGAAATAAACTGTATGAGAGGAAATGAAGCACTCAGGCCAAATTACGAATCATAACCTGTGCAACTGAATTCATGCCAACCAGTATGGAAGCAATGTCCTGATTTGACAAGCTATATTGCATAGCTAGCTTTGATATGTTCTTTCCCTTGTCTTTACAATGAGCAGCAGCAGCTTGGCATGCAGCCTGAGGAAGAAAGCACAGGGAACTAATTAGGTAGATATATAATCATCTGAGTCAAACCAAGATCTGGATTTAAATACGACTTGTCCCATTTATAAGTGAACTAAGAGTTAGGAATAGGTAGAGCATTATTCCTGAAATTCAGAAAAACATGGTATAGAATACACTGACTGTGGCAATCTGGCAAGACTTTGTGGACATCAAATCCCGGGGAAATAAGCCATATTTTAGACAATGATCCATTTTAAAAATTAAAGATTGATGAACAGATGTTTGGTTTTCATATGGTGTGCCACCAGTTGGTCCAATAATCTAACTACCAATGCCCTGTAAGCTACTTTCTGACCTCATGACCTATCACAAACTCCATCATTGACCTTTCAGACCTCATCACCCCAATTTTTTCCATCAGAGAACCGATGTGCCTGATCCAGATCCTACAAAAAATATTCTGCTTGCCCGTATTCTTTTCGTAGGTATAGTCATTTTGGGTTAGAATGCTTTTTAACATACTTTGCTAGAAGTGACTCATATCAGAATAACCACTTCTCTACTATAAGATGGATCTCTCTTTCAATCTTTGCAAAGCAATTGGCTGCCCAAAAATAATTAACACTTGTTTCTGCTCACTTCATAGTTCAATACTGACTAACAAAACAATTTTCTCCCGCTAATAATAAAATAAACCAAAAAACTATGAAGAAATACTAAATAAAAGGAAAAGATCATAGAATCATAACAAGCAAACCTTGAGTTCAGGTGAAGCTGGGTGCCACTCTGGAGGACCACTCTCTGTAAGAAGCCCCATTGCAAGTGGAGAAGCGCTGATCACACCAACACCCTTGCTCTTCAAGTAAGGCAGTAAATCTTCCAGTGTAGAATCATTAATACTGTAGTGACAGTATGACAGAATCACATCAACTGTACCCGGTGGCACCCGATCAAGAACATAAGTAAAAACTCCCAACGGAAGTCCAGTTATACCAATGAACCGAATCTTCCCTGCTTGCTTTATTTTCTGCAGCGCAGGAATCGTCTCATTTACAATCTGCTCAGAAACCAAACAAAACCGACTAAGTTTCGCCATTACCTCTCTACAATATAAGTATTAAAGTAACATGACATAGTGAAGTTTTGCATGTTACAACATAATTCAAAAAGACAAAATTGCATCCAACTAAAAAGATCTATAAATGAAGAATAGTAATACCCAGTTCAGCACCTGATCAAAACTCAAGAGACAATATTCCAAAATTTTAACTACTAAAAACCCAATTCAAAACCTAATATACAAATTCATAAAGGAAAAGTAGGAAAATCAAAATCAGAAAGCCTGGAACCAAAAATAGCAATACCATACCCAAATTAACACTTAAATGAGAGATCCATATACGCAATAAACAAACTAAGAACACCCAACACAGCACCTGATCATAGGATTTGGAAAGACTAGTAAACCCAATCTAACACCTAATTAGGAGACCAAGAAATGGATGAAACTAAGAGACCATATTCAACAACAGACCACAACAACCAAATTCCAAAAAAAAATCCTAAATTAAAACACTCCCAAATTAAAATCAGTACCAAATTGAGTACCTGATCAAGAGATCCAAATTCAATATCATGGCATTGTAGTATGTCAACATAATCAAGCTGCAACCTTTCCAAGCTCTCATCAATGCTCCTAGTCACTCTCTCTGCACTAAAATCAAAACCCTCAGCATACCTCCCACACTTCGTCGCCACGATGTACTCATTTCTGGGCACTCCAACAGCTTTCAAACACTTCCCAAGTACTTTCTCCGACAATGTCCCCCCATAATACCTAAAAAATTATCGAACCCAAAACACAAAATCAAGAATCCAATACTGTGAACACATCAAATAAAAAAGTTTCGAAAACCAAAAAGTGAGTGAGATTGTGTACGGAGAGGTGTCGAAGAAGTTGATGCCGAGGCGAAAGGCTTCGCGAACGGAGGCGATGGAGTCGTGGTCGGAGACGGGGCCGAATACGTTGCCGAGAGGGGAAGCGCCGAAGCCGACGCAGCTGAGCTTGAGGCCTGTGTTTCCGAGGTCTCGGAGCTCTAGGGTTGTTGTCATTGTTTTCGATTCTAGGGATTGTGTATGCAGAACCAAAGCCAAGATTGGGGATAAATATAGAATTGGAGGAAGAAAAAAAAACAGAGTGAGAAATGATAACTGTTTGACGGAATACGACGAAAGTTAACTGCCACTTATCAGGGATAACGCCAGTAGTGTGCAACAGAGAAGGAAAAAGGCGAGTGCCGTGTGATGGTGGTTGTTGAGTCCATGTCCACTTAGTTACTTTTATTTATTTATTTATTTATTTGAGTTCTAAATATAAACTCACTCAATTCACTTATTTTTTTGGATATTAGTGTTAAGAATTGTAGTTACTTTTGATTAAACATTTTTAGTTGTCAATAGATATATATTTTTTTAAATTATGCTCAGCTAAGTAAGGAGAACTTAAAAGTAAAAAAGTAAAAGAAAATATGGATATTTTTATAAATATGTATGTTAGTTAGACCTATGATTATTTTAATTTTAGGGGTGCATTTTCTTTGCTGCAATATGTTATTTTATAATTATTGTATATATGAGGACACAATTATTTAAATAAATAGACAATCTTTTTTATATAATGCTTATGTGAATTTTGAGTCAAGTCCATGCTTGAAGTTCTTGAGAGTTTAGTTTGAGATAAGAAAACCAACTTGGAATTCAAATTGAAATCAAACTCGGAATGGATATGGATTAATCTTTTAATTTTCATAAATTACAAATATAAAAATAATAAAATTTCTTTATAGACAAAAATATAATAAAAAGATTAAAACATTCATATAATCTAATTATGCAGTATGATAATTTACGATGATGTTAAACTTTTTAGAATATTTCATAATTTATTACAGAATTAATGCACTAGAAAATTAATATATATAATCACATTAAAATTCAAATTAAGTTCATTATGTCAAATTTTGAATTAGATTGTCCTCATCTTTCAAAGTGAAAGAGAATTTTTTTAAAAAAATTAAAATTAAAATTGAATTAAAATTAACGTTTAGATTTTTCAATTCATCCAAATTCAATTTTATTTTTGAAAAAACAAAAACATCACACACAAACACACACACACACACACATATATATATTTTGACCTTGACCTTGACGTGTCATCGGGGCTAAGCAGACCACGTAATTTCCCGGCGATAAAAAAAAAAAAAAAAAAAAAAAAAAAAAAAAAAAAAAAAAAAAAGTCACACTATATTGACCTTGACGTGTCCTCGGGGCGATGCAGCTCGACCACGTAATTTCCCGGCAATTTAACGTGTCCCACCGTTATTCCCACGTCAAAATAACGAACTTTCCTCCCCCAAACCAATGAGCTTCACTTTTCGCATCACTTCCTCTATTCTCATTGGTCCATTTAATCCACGTCATCTCTCTCTTCTCATTCTTAAAACCTATTCACTGGTACAACCTTCGATCCCCAACAAGCCCAATTTTCCATCCAAAGAAGCAAGAGATCTCTTTCCCTTTCTCTCTCTAAATCTTCCGAACTCCAACTCTCTCTCTCTCTACAATGGCACCTACCAAATCACTCCGTTTCTCAACAATATGTCTCGTCCTTTTAACCATTCAATCATCGTCCATGGCTCTCAACTCCACGCCACACCGCAATTATCGCTATCCCGAAGCCATCTCTGTAAGTTTATCTTATTCATCATAATTTCCGTTTCTTTTTTCGTTTGTTTGGCAAGAAAAATTATTAGAAAATCAAAGAAATAAATTTACTTTTTGTTAGTATGTGCTTTCTTGGCGATCCTAGTTTCTGAATGTATGAATTTAAGGTTAAAATTTAAGGGCATGTTTGGTTCTATTTTTTAATAACAGTTCAGAAAACAGTACAAAATTTCTGCTTGGTTAATTTTTTTTAAAACTCAATTATAATAAAGGCTATTTTGGGAGAATTGTCTTTGTATAGGTTATATTCAATCGGGTCCCATATTTCACAGAGAAGAAACAGTTTTTTCTTACTTTTGAATTAATTATTATTTTGCTTAAATTTTAGGATTTGAAGGACGTGATTGTCAAGGGATTAGGGTTTCAAACGGAAGATTTGGTGATATCTGGGTTTGATTTCAGAGATGCATTGGTGGGGCAATCTGCGGCGTATGAATTCGAAGTTCAATTTGATAATAAAGTTCTCCCTGTTAAGCTTTTGGAGGATGTGAACCGATGGGAGTTCGTGGATTTGCCAATATTTCGAGTGGAGGACTCGAGCAAGGAGAATGCTTTAGTGGAGAAGCATAAATTGGAAAAGGGTTTGCCGGTTTTGGCTCCTTTTCAGTTGGCGGGTCCGATGGAACTCTGGATTCAGGATGCAAAGGACATGAGGCTTTCGTTGCCGGTAAGTTCATGATTCGTTTGTATTGCATCTATTTAACTTGTTTGTGTGCTTTAAACTGCCTTAGTTAACGTGGGAGATTCTTATCCTAGTTCTTGTATAATTGAGATCAAGAGTGAGTTGTGTTAAATTCCCTCCAAATGCCTGCTTTCACTTTTAAGAGTTGAATTTCCTATGCTTCATTTGGATTGAGTGATTTGGAGGGATTTGGAAAGAAAAGAAACCAAAGGATAATGGAAATCGTGTTTGGATAGCTATCCCTCCGAATCCCTCGTGTTGCTATCCTCTCAAAAATGAGAAGATTGGGAGAGAAAGGATAGTGAGTAAGTAGTATGTTCATCTTTTCTTTATGATGGTTTTCTGTAAGTGGCAAAGGAAATAAAATCCTTGGAATTGGTTAAATAACGACATAAACATTCACTTTCAAGCATGTTCATCTCTTTCCCTTCTCGTTGTCTTTGAAATGCAAATCCTGGTTATATATGATAAAGGCCTGGGTATTGCACGTTGAAGCAGTAATTTGTTTCTGAAATATGACATTTGGAATTTATTCTATTGGAACCTTCCTTGCCCATTATATTTACACATATTGAACAGCTTTATTTAATCCTACTTAGTCAGGTGAAAGATTTAATTAGCATCTGATTTTTGTGGAGTTAAATAGTGGCACTGGATTTTAGCCCCCCAAAACCATGTTCACTGTATGGTGCTGATCTGGGATATTTTGGAATCCACAAATGGAGTTGGATTATCTGAAATCCTTGACTTACTCTTAAGAACTTGAAAGTTTCTTCTTCTTCTTCTTCTTCTTCTTCTTATTTTTTGTTTTTTGTTTTTTGTTTTTTTTTTTTTTGCTATCCTTATCAGCTGGATTTCAAAAGTTCAAAAATCAAATCCAAATATAGGTTCCTGAAGACACCTTTAGGGTGCATAATCATATTGGTACATTGATGGTTCATAATTGTCTAAAGATAATAGGAGTAATTTTGGGCCTATGTATTGACTTTGTTATTGCTTCAATGTTACAGCATGATGTGGATGCCGGTGTACTGAAGAAAGTAATCTTAGCAGATGGAGCTGTTGTTACCGTCAAGGGTGCCAGATCAGTTAGCCTGCGGCACCCAATTGAGTTTCCACTTCCCTTAAACCAAACCCACAATGATTTTGCATCAGGTCTACTAAATCTGGCTGATAGTCTCCGGCATTCTTCCCGCACTCAACAAGCCCCTCTCGTCTCCCTCCGCATTGTTGGCCCTACCTCCCTTGCATCCCCTTCCTCATCACGCTCTTCTGATAACAAACTCAAGCTTAAGCGCCTTGCTCCAGGCCTTGTGGAGCTGTCTTCACCGTCAAAAACCAAAGCTATTGAAGCAGCTTCTGCCATTGATCTCCAAGGAGAAACCTCTGCCCTTCTAACTCCAGATCAACTCACCACACTATGGCCTCTTCCTTCAATCAATGGCTCAAATTCTAACTTACTTGGTTTTGAGAAGCTGCTATCTTCTGTGCTAGGTTCAAAAGCTAATAAGGAAGGTTCTTTCAAATTGTTGAAAGCGGATGTATCCGCTCAGACGTTTGTGAAGATAAGTTTTGCATTGGAGAAGAAATTGAACCAAAGTACTGGGTCTGATTTGGAGGGTTTTCCAGCGTGGAGGACGAAGCCTGAGGCCGTGAGGATGAACTTTGAGATCTTGGCTAAGGTTGACGGAGACAAAGTTGTGCCAGAAAAAGTGATGCAGGTTAATCCTGTTGTTGTGGAGGATACTGTGGCACCAAATGTGCTCATGGGGAACAAGACCATGTCAAAGACTCCTATTGTTCACCCTCCACCCAACTACTTCACCTTGTAATTTGTTGGAGGGCCTAATTTTGTCCCAAGTTGAGAAATGTGTAAATATCATTTTTTTTCCCCCTTTTTTGTTTGTTTTATAGAAATCAGAAGATGAAAGAAGCAGAAGTTGTATGAAAAAAAAAAAAAAGTGAACGAATTTATAGAAATCTATTTTAAAGCCTACATGTTGGGAATCTGAAACTTGTGTGATGAGTTTTATTCTGTTGTGCATATTCAAATTATTGGACACCATTCAAAGAACAATGCTTCTTATGTTTCTATGCGCAATCTTGATTCAACATCATGAGATTTTCTTATTTTCCTTTTGGATTAAGAAATTATCCATTCCTATTTAAGCTCTTTTAAGTTTTGGAAGAAGCAGAACTAAACAACACACTATGGTTTTTCATGATTCCATTTTTCAGAAGATATTGTCTAGACGTAGTTGCCAACGGTGAAATTCTTCCTCATCAAAAAGTGGATGTCTCTTTTTTATGTGTAGACGTGTTTTAAAAATCGTAAACGATTGTATAGCACAATGCGAATGGTATTCGCACAGTGTGAGACGGATCCTAACAGATGATGAGAGCCAATCTCTAGCCGAAATATGAGCCATGAGAGTTGCACTTCGAAAGCCTCTTGGACGAAGTTTCCTATTATTATTGCGGCACTCTTCAAAGTATGAACATAATTTGACAGAAAAATACATGAACATCTAGTAATAATTATTTGCCTTAGAGTGCGGTGTCTAATTTCATGATGGTTGGAGATTAAAATCGAAAATGAAAATGAAAATGAAATGCCTCCAGGAATGGGGTTTTTCTCTGTAGGATCCCAAATATTCATGGTGGGAGGATATATAGAAGTAGAAAATGACTACTATTACAACCCAATAAAAAAATGCAGGAATGTTTGTGTTTGTGTGTACGATACTGTTGGGGTGATATCCGAATAAGGGTAAGTATCACCGGAAGATTGTCGGACCCTATGAGGGGAAATTTTGTGTAATAGATGAGGAGAGTGTTCGGTTTGGCATGGAGTCATACGACCCAGTGGTTGATGAATGGGGTTATATTTTGGGGCCAGATGTGGATCACAATCACATTGAGGATTGGGATGAGCTTATTTTTTCAGTTGACTGTTATGCCATGGTCACCCACACCATTTTCATCATGACGTATGATGCAGGTTTGTTTTCCTATGATTTGAGGCCATCCGTTTGGGATTGGCACGGTGATCCAACTGTGCCTCGTCCCCAGCACCCCGAGTTGCCATCCTTTTCTAATTTTTGTTACGCTCCATATCCATCTGGTTGGGGGTGTTCAGGCTGGTGATTACTTGTTTCAATTAAATGGTAGCAAAACCGACGGCTACCTCAACCTCTATGCTTTGCCATTTTGGGATCCATTGGGATACCAAAGGACTGGGGAAGCAACCACTGTCAGCATTGTTGAGAAGCTGCCGGCTTCTGTTTGGTTCGCAAGCCTTTGTTGTTCATGTGGGCGACATGCGCTTTGGTCTTCTCCAGTCTACGCCTCAACTTACACCCGGTATGACTCATGTTAACATTGATGTTTTCCGTGCTGAACGGGGCCAAACGCCCGCATTTCCGCCGAGGATTGGTGTTCTTACTCCTTCATCATAGACAATGATGCCATGTTAGAGTATGGGATGAAGAAGATTTGCGCATTCTTGCCCATCTACTACTAGTAATTAATTAATGCACTACTACTACTGCTTTCGTTCTATCCCTAGTAATTCTGGCTAGCACTCGTGTATTATTCCATAAACTAAACTACTACAGCGGTGTCTTGTTGTTTTACGGCTACCTTATGTCATATTTTGGTGTTTCTTTTTTCGATATGCGTATGATATTCCAGGTTATCCCCTCGGCTTGGGTTAATTCTGTTTATAGATAGAGGTACGAGGTGGTCAATGCTGTTGTCCTGTTTTTTCGGAGTCCTGTTCTTACGGAGTCTGTGATCCAATCACTTCTGGTGGATTTTGTTGTCCTTGCGTTCAAGTTGATGTTACTGTGCTCCATGTATTTGTCCATCTACTGTAAATGGGCTCATGCACTTGTCTCTTTGTTGTTAGAAAATCTTTGTGTGTGTCGGGGTAAAAAAAATAAAAACTCTATTTGCTCTAATTTAACTAATTGTGCACTAGACATTTTAAATAAAAAAAAAAAAAGGAAAAGAAAATTGGTTGGTTGAACTCAATATCTATTAGTTACTCCATATTTTATATGAAATTCAAAATGCAAAACAAAAACAATTGATACATGAACTCTTAAAAACAATTCAAGGAGACTGTTACCTGATTTTTATTTTCGTTTCTAACTTAAACTCGAGACTATTTTTTTAAATCAATTACAATCCCAACAAATCTGGAGAATAAAGTAATATTCACAAACATATTTTTAACCCTAGAAAAATATTTCTATTAAAAAAATAATTATTCAAGTAATAATATTTAGGGAAAATTACATATAAATGGAGTTAAAGTTCCATATTTACTTAGAGGCTGAGTCAAAGTTCCATATTTCTCTAAAATGGATTGCTGAGGTGGCACATAGTTTTTTACTGTTTAGAAATTGTGGTGCCTAAAATACCCTTCCGCGAAGGTACTACTTTTTCTTCGAAGGTACTACTTTTTTGAACTGAAGGTACTACTTTTTGGGGTCCAGGTACCATGTTTTTTAAACACCCGCGAAGGTACTACTTTTTCTCCGAAGGTACTACTTTTTTGAACTGAAGGTACTACTTTTTTGAACTGAAGGTACTACTTTTTTGTTAGGGAAGGGCATTTTAGGCACCACAATTTTTTAAACAGTAAAAAACCATGTGCCACCTCAGCAATCCATTTTAGAGAAATATGGAACTTTGACTCAGTCTTTAAGTAAATATGGAACTTTGACTCCATTTATATGTAATTTTCTCTAATATTTAAATTTATTTGACAAATCAATTGACACGTATCTTAAATAATAAGTCCACCCCGAACCTATTTAAAAAGTAAATAAAAAACTATATATACATCAGAAAGAGAGAGAAAAAAACTATATATACATCAGTAAATAGGCCATATGGCCCATATATACATGCGGACAAACGGAGAAACTTGAAAATACTAGTAGCAAACATTCAAAATTGCAATATAAAATACTATATTATATATTATATAAAATTTATAATGGGAATCTGATGGTACAACTTTGGCATGGGATTGGATTCATTGGATAGACAAAAATTCTACCTGAAAAATCAGCTTGATTTCGACGCACGCAATTATCATAAGTAGCGTTGTCGATGAGGTTAGGGTTAGGGTTGGTGCTAAATCCGAAGTTTTCTCTTCACTCTCTTCCTCTGATTCCCACACTCATCCCTTCTCTCCTCTCTCACTCCCCAATTCTTCCACACAGGAATTTACTGGTTTCAGGTATTTTCTCTCTCTACATTTCTCATCCTTCTATTTTCTCAAATCTTTAAGTAATTTTGATGCAAAATTCGCACAAATTATCTTTTTTATTGGATGAATCATTGGAATAGAGATTACATTTGTATAATAATTCTTTAAAAATAATCGAAAATCGTGTGTTTACCTATTCTCCTCTCCGTTTCATCACGTTAATTGCTTATATATATATATATATATATATATATATATATATTACACGTTTTCATGTACTAATTCATTTGCATCTCTCTAGCTAAAGCTATTATCTTGAAAGAAGTTATTGTGTGTGTTTATTTTATTTTATTTTATTTTTTGTGGTGCGAATTGCATATATATACATTTATGTATATATGTGTAAACGTTTTTATGTATGCATTTTTGTGCTTTTTTTTTCCCTGTGATTGTATAACTATATTTTAGCAATTTCTCTCTCTGGTGCTTGGGTTTAGTTATTGTGTACACAACACATAGGCGACAAGTGACAACAGTATAACTCCTGAAGCTGAAAGTTAAATTTTCTAGTTTTAGTAGCCTATAGATTTGCTATGTTTGTTTGGTTTTGCAGGAAGGAAGAATTTAGTAATACGTGCTCAAAGTGTTGACTGTAAGAGTGAGCACCAACTAAGTGACTCGATGGATCTGAGGAAAGAATTTCCGGAGTTAAATAGGAACCTTTATCCAGATATAGAGCCGTATAGTACGGGCTTCTTGAAGGTTTCGGATCTTCACACAATCTACTGGGAGCAATCAGGAAATCCGAATGGGCATGTGAGTAGGATCGTTCTTAAATTTCTTCTCCTCTCAACGTCTAATCATTCGAGACCATCACTTAGTTTAGTTGCTGAAATTTTAATTCTGTAATTCACTTTATATTTCTACTTCATCTATATATGTTGAGAGAAAAACCATAACATAAACCACAGTTGGTGTGACTGTGCCATTTTGTCAAATGGCAGTAAGGCATTTATATATTTGAATGTCAGATGAAAATTGAATTTTTTTTTTTTTTTTTTTTTCCTAGTTGGTACTCACACACACAGGTCTCTTCTGAGAATTAAACCCTTGACCTCCCTTTGGGAAGTAAGAAGCTGATACCGCTAGGCCACTGGCCCGTTGGTAGATGACAATTGAATTTAGTCCACAGTTTTATGTATTATTTGAAATGGTCAAATAGCTCATTGTGTTTGTCATATAAATTTGTTTATTTTGTCTTTCTTGTAAGACTGTATGCAAAATAAGGAAAACTTTTCATGGTTTCAGAAATGACCTCGCTTATTTACTTAAATTGGTGATTATGGTGATGTCTCCCTATTGCACCAACGGTTTTTTTAGTTTAGTTACTTGGGTTGTCCAGACATCCCCTCAAATTTCAAATTTAAGAAATTATATTGTTTTCTTTCTCATTAGTTTTTCTTGTCTCTGGTGCATGTGTAATCTTGTAAAAATGACATTTACCTGACCTTGGAAATTTGTTTCGGATGGATTTAACAGTTCTATGAACTCCAGATAGATTTCGAGAGTATAAAACATGTCATTATCTGGGAGTATAGAGCTTGATATTACAGATATGAGGAGATTTTGTTGATGCAATGTTTATATAGTTGACATCTTAGTGGGTTCGTGTGGTCTTTACTCGGAGAGATATAGAATGTCCGTATTGCATGACTATACATTTTTTGCAGCTTTCTGAAGATCTTTTTAACCCTTGCAGCCAGTTGTTTTTGTCCATGGAGGCCCAGGAGGTGGAACATCACCAAGTAACCGGAGATTCTTTGATCCTGATTTTTACAGGATCGTTCTATTTGATCAGGTTTAGTTTTTAAATTGTTTTGCTAAGGACTAAGGTATTTCTCAGGCCTTTAAAATTGCTTGTACTAAGAGAATTTGTCTTCTACCAGAGAGGTGCAGGTAAGAGTACGCCCCATGCTTGCTTAGTGGAGAACACCACATGGGATCTAATTGGAGACATTGAAAAGCTAAGAGAACATCTGGAAATTCCAGAATGGCAGGTTGAAAGTTTGTTTGGTTGAGTGATTTTGGGGGATGGGACTTTATATGTTTTTAATCCATTTGATTCTGCAGGTGTTTGGTGGGTCATGGGGAAGCACACTTGCTCTTGCATACAGCCAAGCACATCCTGATAAGGTGCTTCTTGTGTCTGGTTTGTCATTGTTTCTCTTGTTCAAGCCTCAAGAAGTGGATAATGTCAGTTTTTCCTTGTCCAATAACAAAAGTATCAGTTACTGACATATTTTCATTTCCTTATTTTAAGGTTACTGGCATTGTCCTTAGAGGGATCTTTCTGTTGCGGAAAAAAGAGATTGATTGGTTTTATGAGGGTGGTGCTGCTGCTGTTTACCCTGATGGTATGCTTCTTTTGCTCTGTCTGCCTTTTTCTCTTTTGTATCTTGTTCTAGTACATCTAATACTGAATGGGTAATTCAATCCACAAAACTTCCCTCCAGATTTCAAACTCTACCAATGACAACAATGTCTCGTGGCATATTATTAGGATATGTCATTCAAATCCGTAGAAATACTTTCCAGAGATGTATGCTTTATTTAGGAACTCTTTGTACTGCACTTTTATACCATCTTTTTTAAAACATTCAATAAGATTTTATGTTTTTTGAGTATTCCACATTATTACATATGACCTTTACCAATATATATATATATATATATATATATATATATATATATCACATATGACTCTGTATTACACACTAGCCTGTTACCTAAATGCAGTAAACCCGCTCATTGATCTCTGGTTTAGAAACCATACACTGGTACACAATGAAGCACTTTAACCTGGTGATTTCATCGATGGGTTGGGTGTGATGGGGATGAAAGAGTGTTCTTAGACTAGCGTTTCGTAATCTATGTCTCTGATATGTTGCCTTGACTCTATTTGGACCACCAAGCATGTTGTTTTATTAAGGTGGCTGAATGCTTCTGCATTTTTTCTTGTTGTACAGCTTGGGAGCCATTTAGAGATCTTATTCCAGAAAATGAAAGGGGATGTTTTGTTAGTGCGTACAGCAAGAGATTAAACTCTGATGACATTGATACACAAGTAAGAGTTATTTTCCAGGTCTTGATGCATGCCTTACTTTTTTCTGAGCCCTTTCTGGTTATTGAAAAATTGCTCCCTAAATTTAACACGGTTTAAATACATGGAACTGTATACTTTTGTATGGATTGTTGAAATTTGCTTGGAATGAATTCATAATGTTATGTCCTTACAACACAAGAAGGTCTATGTCAACTGCCTGCTCCGTGATGCTCAACGGAGAACATCTAGAAATGTAGAAGTTGTGGACGAGGCATGGTTTATAGTTTCATTTTTGTTATAATCAAGGTATTCGTAATATCTATGATGAATGAGAGATTTATAGCCGGGCATCTTACAAAAAAACTAAATAAAGGAAGCTTCTTGACCAGAAATAACACAATGCTTAATTTCTATGGTATTGGTCTTTTTTTTTTCAAAACAGTTTTAGTGGGAGTTCTCTTGAACTGCTGCGGGTGCTTAGTTTTCTGTAACCCCAAATGCAGCCAAAGGGGTGTATCTGGTACGGCGATATCAATATAACCCCCTCATGCAGAATATCATTGATTGATTGTGAATCTGCATGTACTGTTATATTCTGGGAATCTATCATTAGCAATTTTTTTATTTGTTCTCAGTATGCAGCTGCTAGAGCATGGACCAAATGGGAAATGATGACTGCTCATCTTCTTCCAAATGAAGAGAATATCAAGAAAGGGGATGATGATAAGTTTTCATTGGTGAGTTACTTTAGCACACACCCACACCCCCTTTTGTTGTTGTATATTGTATATGACTAATTACCATGTGCTTTATGGCCATCTAAATCCAAATTTTATCTTCTATAGATTCAATATTCAGTAACCTTTTTCTTTTTTTCTTTTTTCAACAGTACAAATTCTGACTACAGATAAGTGATTCAATTGGTGATTTTTTATAAATCTTATTTTGGTTCTAGATTTAGGGATTGTTGGTGAAACTCAAATTTGATCTCATAATTTAAGTGTCACAAATGGGTGTATGTTTTGTTTTAGATTGAAAACGGCCCAAATATTATCATTTAAACCTGATTGAATCATTAGCCTTGCAACACTTTGCCAATTTGCAATGCGACAGTGACATCAAGTTTCATTTTCCAATTTTTTTTTTTTTTTTTCAAGACGAGAAACATATGCTCTGGGAACAAATTCTTTAAAAGTTTGTCCTCCTAGGATGCTTTACCTTTATTTTGGAATTTTTAAGGCCTCATCAGTGGGATTGTCTCTGAGTAGGGGACCTAAGTGGACTGCAATGGTACTCCCTGTTCAAACTTAATGCTGAACCAAAAATTCATGAATTCCCTTTATCTTATTTAGAAGAAAGCCCGAGCTTATGGCGTCATTGATGGTGCTAAATATACGAATTAGCTGGATTAATGAAGAGTATGCAATTAATCTTATCTTAATTTTTCTTAATACCATTTTTAGATACTTTCAACTTGGTATAAATGTTTTTCTTTTGAAGTTATGAGCATCTGCAATTTGTGATCAGATCTTATGATTAGGCAGCTTTATTGTGATTGTTTAACATGGCTCAGTTTTTTCTTCTTTTAATGATATGAACTTAATTTGTTCCCTACAGGCATTCGCAAGAATTGAGAACCATTACTTTGTGAACAGAGGGTTCTTTCCTTCAGAGTCATTCCTGTTAGATAATGTTGAGAAGATAAGGCATATTGATACTGTAATTGTACAGGTATCTTTCTGCTCGTGGACAGTCCTTTTAGAAGTGTTTGTTCATGCATCTTATCAAAATGTTCATCATATATAATACTATACATGCAGCAGGAAGCCGGCGCCTAAAAGACTCTGTAGAATTCAAGTTCTGTACCTGAATCTGGAATAATCATTATCTTAAATAATTTTGCAGGGAAGATATGACATGTGCTGCCCCATGATGTCGGCGTGGGATCTTCATAAAGCTTGGCCAGAGGCAGATCTTAAGGTAGGAGAAGTGCTTTCAGCCATCTGCCTTACTCAGTATTGATATTTTGCATTTGCTAGTACATTGCGTATTATCCATAATGGATATTGATACTCCTTGGATCCTATTGAATGTGTCCGGTTAGGGCTTGAAGTAAAGTGGATCCATGTGAATACATATCCCCATCTCTAGACTTGGATCTATATTTTAATGTCCGAGTCCATATCCAGATCTGAATCCAAATTGAATCCTATGGACATGATTCATGTTTAATCCATATAATCTAAAAAGGATCCAGTATGACCAGAATTATTATTTAAAATTTTTACATAGATACATAAAAATTCGAATTTTAATAAATGCAATATATATACGTAAATGTTGTGGTGTCCTTGAGGTAACTGTGCCATTTTTGAAGGATTTGTAATGTCAGGATGTCCTGTGTCCTGTTTTTTTTCCCCTTCATCTTCTTCTTCTCCCTACCAGTCTTGAAACCTGGACCTAGGTTGGAATTTAAGACCCAAAGCCACTAAGACAAAGGTAGACCAGTTAGTGTGTCTTGTTCGTATCCTGTATCTGTGTCATTATTAATTTTTTTTTGCCAATTCTTCTTTTGTAGTAAATAGCAGAAAGCTTTCCTACTCCCTTCTTTTTAATGTGTACGGTTCTTCATCTGGAACTACGTGTTCTTTTTTATGCTTATTGTGGGTTGTAGATGATAAATTTGGATAGTGTTGTATTCCACATGTGAACTGGTGTTGCTCGATCGAGTTGGCATGATGATCCGGTATGGGTTGTAAGCATGATTATGATGGCATTAGGGTGGCTATTAAATGCGATAAGATAGTCATATGTTCTGATGTTATGAGAATGAGTTTCGTTGGGATTCCATAGTCTCACGTAAAGACTGATAAGTGATGAGACAAGGTTGATAGACCGGTTCAGTGAAAAAGATTATGGTAAACATACATCATCTTGAGATTCCAGAATGGCATAGATACCGATTATTGATACTCCTTGAGATAAAACAACGAAAATTACTACTAAATTATATTAAGATAGTTTGTAATAAATAGTAAGGTTAATTGCCACCCCCTCTCCCCCAGTACTATTACTTTTTTTACAAATTTGCCCCCGGAATGAAATTTGCCCCCTTCAAATATCAAAAGTTTGCAACTAGGTCCAACTGTATAACTACCAAAAAGATCCCGTTAGATACTTTGCAAAATTACTCTATTAACCTTACTACTTATAAATTATTATTGCATAAATAAAATAGAAAATCCAAATGACAACTTTGTACATGAAAGAACGGCTCCGTGTCACTCTGTTCTGGATCACTTGATCACTCTCCTCTCTATCACTCACACTGCTATGGTTCTTCTCTATATTTTTTTATCTTATGCAATAAAGACCAGAAATTGCACAATGGGCCAACTTAAAGTTACTACAAGGGTGAACTAAATGCCAAAAAGATTTGGTTGAGGTTCTGCAAAGAGACATGATGACCTCTCGTTTGTGCTGTGGCGATGAAAGGAAATGACAAAAAAAGGACTGAGGAAATCCTTATCAATTTAGACAATTCTTTCTTGTATCGGGGTAAAATGATACACGTCTTGGACATTGGGGTTCAAGTGTTCAGTAATATTTACTCAGCAATTCAGGTGTCTGTTTTTTTTTTTTTTTTTTTTGGCTAAACCAAAATGCAGTTCGTAGTGTGTTCGAAGTGGACATTGCCACAGGACAGTTTGGAAGCAGAAAGCCTTTTTAGACCCTTTATTATGATTTTTTTTTTTTTTTTTGTTTTTTCATTTATAGGACTAATTTTTCTATCCCTTTTGAAGTTTAGAGTATCACTAGTGCTTCATTTATTCCACTATAATGGCTACAAGAACTGATAGAGAATTTTGTTAGACATTGGTTTATATTTTATCGTCACATATTAGATACATTTCAAATTTCTGTAAAAGATATTTAGTTTCTAATTACCTATTGCTAGACTTCTGCCTGTAGTGTACAAATTTTGCTATCCTTGCTTATGTCAAATATATTTGGTGCATGGAGATCAGCTTGATGTGATGGTAGTGCTGTGAAAGCATTTTATTTTATTTTTCATCTCCATTTAAGAGTCATCTTGGAATTTATCTCAACAGAATAAATAATATTGAACTCTTATCCCTTTCTTGCTTATGTAAATATGAAATCAATAAAATATTTTGTTGTGCAACAGATTGTTCCAGAAGCAGGACACTCTGCTAATGAACCAGGAATAGCAGCAGAACTAGTTGCTGCAAATGAGAAGCTGAAAAACATAATCAAGAAAAACGGGTCCTAGAATGGCTAGGTGCAGCACACATCACAGCAAATTTGCAGCAATCTGGCTTAATCATAGTCCCCGATTATAACCCATAAAATGTGGGGATACTCTCCAATGATGTGTTTGATATCTACAAGAGAACTCGCTATGAATAATCTGTTTTTTTTTTTTTTTTTGCCTTTGAGAATATGACCTACGTGGTCAACTTTGCCCATTTGAAAAGATGAATGATAAGGAGCCTTTGATGATATCATAAATGCACAGAAATAAATTGGTTCCCTTTCTACTTGGCACTTCTGGCCTAGTAATCCACTCTTCCTGTGCCACCGAAATTAATTGCTTTGTGTTTTTTGCCCTTTTACTTTCTTCCTGCAGTACTGTATCACTATTGCCATCATAACTATCTAGAGTTTGAAGTGTATTTTATTGTATCATGAAAACTCTCTCTCACCACCAGCTCTGCACTCATTATAGCACTCATTTTCCATTTTCCATTTTCCATTTTCACAATCATAGCACCATTTTCTTTGGGCTCAAAATTGCTTCTTAGAACCACCAAACTGCTAAGTTCAAATGGTACTAATGTGTGGCAGGTTAAGGGTTCAATATGCAAGAGGCAAATAGTGAGGTGTTTGAGTTGGGTGTGCAACTAACCTACCAAAACAAATTTTGCTTCTCAGAAAGATTTTAGGACGAGAGCCTTTTTCTTTTCATGACTCACTACATCCAATTTAACAACTCTCAGTTCTATTGTCTACCATGTCAGTTTTGCTCTTCATTGTTTTTTCCCTTGATATGTATATCGACCAGAATACCCAAAAACTCCTATAAGCAGCAAACACCAAGGAATGATCAAAAAATATTTGACACACTATTCATAACTTTGTTGATTGCTAAAATACAATTTTCTTAGCGCAAAAGCGGAAGAAAGAACGAAATGCATTGCATTTCTTCAAATTTATGGATACAATAAATGATTTGGGAACACTAAAACCTGAGGGGGCTCCCAAAGATCAATCTTTTACTGAAAAAGAAAAAACCCAGCTGCTTAACCAAATTCAAGCCAGCGTAAGGATTCAATAAATAATTGAACAACAAAACAGAATATGATACACTGGATCTAGGAGTAAATTATGATGAAAACCTAAGTCGCTTTCCTTGCGCAACTCTTTGGTACATGGACATTGTGAAAGTTTGGCTTCTTTGGAATAGTTGCAGGCCTTCTTCTCTGTGATGATACCCTGGAAGAAGCAACAGAAGCAATAGCTTTGGTTGCTGGTGGAGTACAACTCTCACTCAGCTTTCCTGCTTCCTTGGGTCTTGAGATTGTAGATGAAGTTTCCTTTATCACACCTAGTTGTTGACCCAGTGTCATGTGAGAAATCAATGCCTTCTTGGTTGATGCAACCCTGAATAAAAACAGGCTAGCTAAAGTTAGTCTTAGAAGAGCATTTTCTTCATTGTTTGAGATAATGAACAAGTAAGATTACTACTCACCGTTGAGGCCTAATAAGTTGTCGCTCCAATGAAGAAGATTTTGTCTTTCTTAAGCGGTGGTTCTCTGATTTTTTAGACATGCTATCCTTGCCATCTTCAAGATGGGAAATAACCGGTATAGATTGCTGGTGTGTCAAAGCAGAGCATCTCTGTGGTGTTAACATAGATATTCTTGGTCGCACTTGACCTTTTGAAATCTTCAGTCCTGATTTGCTTTTCTGTTGCCACAATTAAAAAATTTTATGTGTTTTCAGAAAACCCCTTTTATTAAAACCTCAACAGCATATATGACGACCTCTGAAAATGTATAACAACAATTAGAAAAATAAATATAAAGACTTACACATTCAACCTTCTGAATATTTTCCTCTAGCTCTTTTTCACTCCCTTCATGTGTATCATTGCCACATTTTTGTTGTTCAAGGCACTTTTCATTCCTCTGGATCAAAAGCGAATTCTTTGAGTAAATTCTGTTCTTCCATGGTATATAAAAATAAATCGTCCTCACATTGAATGACCGAAAAGGAAAATACTCACTTGGATATCATGTCCTCCTTGCCTTTTCTGTGAGTTTCCACTGGAGAATTTTGGAACTACTGCAACTTCTTTCTGAGGAGCTAGAAAATGATTTTTTCTCTCAAAGTTTGCTTCCTTAAGAATCCCTCTTTCCTAAATCAGTATAAAATACATCATCAAGTATATGTTCTTGAAAACTAAAAGTGGTGGTGGGGTGGGAGGGAAGAGCTTCTTACGTCAGTTCTCAGCCTGAAAGGTTTGGGGTGGGTTGTCTTTGGTTTTCTATACTTCACTTCTTGAGCACTAGCGCCGGTAGTAGTGAGCCCTTCTTTTAAATTCTTCTCCACCATCAGAGCAACCACCTACACAAATTTCAAAAGTTATACACACATGCATACGCACACACACAAACCTAGAGAGAATTTTGGTTAACTTGAAAAAAATGTAACAAAAGAACAAGGAACCTTTTTAGTGTTTTCAGACGTCTCCTGCCTGCCAAGAATTTTTGTTCCGCAATTGTTGTTGTTATTATGATCAAAATTTCTGTAACAAATTTAATGAAAAAGTACAAAAGCATTACTTATAATGAAGTGTGAGATAATAAGAAGCATACCCTCTAGGAATAGAATGTGCAAGATGGACTAGACTTATACCTGTTATCATCAGAAGCTACTAAAGCATTTTCTTTATCATCGCTGTCCATGGCTTCACTCTCATGCCCTGCCACTTCTGAAGGTTGATTTTCAGCTAGATGATCTCTAGAGCTCAATGCGTGCTCTGAACTTGATTTCATTTTCTTTTCTTGGTCATTTCCTTCACTGCCTTCATCACCCTCTCCATTTGGAGCTTGAACTTTGGGGAGACCATTTTCTTCTAGGTCTCTTTCGTCAGAATTTGATTGGGTATTCATTTCACCTCCTGAGTGATCTGATAACAGCGCATCTGAATTCTCTTCTGATGACCGCGCCTCTTTTGAGTCATCTGATGACACTGCATCTGAATTCTCTGTCGATGGTGGCGCCTCCAAGGAATTAATGGCTTCTTCTTGAGTAGAATTTGTCAAATGCTCCTCAAGTTCATAGTGTTTATTAATCCTTGAACTAGGTATTGTAGAACCATCCCTTGATTTTACATCAATCTCCATATCACTGGAGTCAATTTCAACCATTTCCTTAGGCACAGAGCTGCAGTGATTGTTGAACTTCCCTTTGCTCTCTCTCTTCATACCTCGTAAGGATTTGGCTTCCTGGTCCTTCAAATTTTGACGGTGTAACGAATCCTTAAGCCTGGTTTTATCCTTGCAGGCATTTAGTTGTCGTCCTGAAGGATCTAGAGGCAACGATTTCTTAGGATTGCGTCTAATGTCTTTTGATGATTTGTAAGAATACCCCAATACGCGCTTCCTTTGGCTGGTTATCTCAAGCTTCTTCATCCCTTCACAGATCTTCGATAAAGGGGTTTTCAATTCCACCGAAGTTTTCACACAAATGCCTTTCTTCGGAGAGTTAAAGACCAAAGCCTTCACTACCATTCTATTCTTGGGCACTTCAACAATGGTTGGTTTCAGGTTCTGAACACTACAAAATGAGTTTGGATTTGGAAGGCATTTTTTGTTCCTAGGAGTAGTTAAATACTTAGCAGCAACTTGCTTTGTCTTGGCATGGGGTGTTGAACTAAGCTTAGGAAGAGGTTTAACCATCTTTTGAGGAATTGAAGAAATTAATGCGAATCTTGATTTTGAAGGTTTTGCAGGTGCTGAAAGTGGGCATTTTGCATTTGCACTAGAAGATCAAATTAAGTGGTGTTAGTGAAACCCCCAAATTACAAAAATAAATGAAAAGGTAATAATGAAATTAAACTTCGTAGATGTACCTTGGAGCTTTTCTATTAAGTGCTTTTCGAAGTCGAATATTGGGACTTCTTGCTGCCATGACCTGTATAAATTATTGATGTCAGAACCCTAAATTTGTCTATCAGCTACACATTAAAAGAAGCACAATATATATATATATATATATATATATATATATAACACTAACCCGAAGAACAAAATTTTTGTAGATTGCTTCAGGGTCCATTTCTTCTTCATGCTTTAGATCACATCCTGGAAGATCAAATTGTAAGAGAAAGAGGGTATCAAAAAATTGTGCATTTGAAAAAGTTGAGATGCATTCCCTAACAGCTCAAATTAAAATCAGACTCATCATAAAAAATAAAACAAAAAATAAATCTTTTTTGCAGACAACATTTTTGACCTCCAGCTTTACCAAATCAACCTAAAGAATGTAAAATCAGATCAACAGAAGCACTCTCTTGCAGCTGAGTAAGTGGAAGAATATATTTATATAATTAGAGAACAAGAGGAAAATTGGGCCTTTTTAATCTTCTAGTGGTTTACTTTCCAGGAAAATAAATGTGTTAAAAAAAAAAAATCAATACAACTCATCTAATATCACTATTTTGCTCAGCTAATTTTTCTTTTTCCTCTTTAAGTGCAACAGCTAGCTCAATATCCAATTCCCCTTTCTTACCCTCAGTGTTTTCTTAGCAACCAAACAGAGATCCTTTTCAATTGACAAAACGGAAAAATTAAGAATCAGAAAGCTGATCCTGAAGAAAGATTACTCTATATTCACATCAAATCACAACCAATGAACAAATTGAATAACAATTAACTAAAATCTAATTGAATGAAACCACCAATTGAAAAATTAACATGAAGTGAAAATCACATATATATGATGTTGGTATGAAAGCACACACCGACTCGGGAGCAGAACCAGTAGCGATCGTCGGGACGGTAAGGATCGGAGACGGTGAAGTCGACGAACTTGGGTGCCTCAATCTTCTCGTAGAACTCCTCGTCCTCTCCTGCCGCTCCTCCGTCTTCGTTGCTGACAATCTGCTTTGACAATTGAGATTCCTCCTCCATTTCTCACGATTAGAGAGAGAGAGTTTGGAATTAGGTGAGTGGTGGTGGCGGAGCGTGGTGGAGGAGGTGGGTGGTTGAGTGTGTGAGAAGAGTAAGAGGAGAGAGAGGGTCGCTTTTCTTTGTTTGTTTATGGTGTGTGTTTTGGACAAAAAAAGAGAGATCTTTAAACACATCTGTAAGTAGCCGTTAGAAAGTACTCTCTCTCCCTCCCCGGACAAACAAATCAGATAAGCGGAATCTAGGGACAGATTGGTAAATTTCTTTTTTATTTTTTATTTTTAATTTTGAATAATACTTAACTACTAACCGGTAAGTAGCTTCATCCTACTCACTTCTCATGTGTTCCAATAACAACATACCACATCAGTTTTAATAAAAAAAATTATTCAATAGTTGATCCGAGAAAATATAAGAGAACGTGAATTATTTGGTTATTAAAGCTGACGTGGTATGTTGTTATTGAAACATATAAGAGATGAGTAGGGTGAAGTTACTTACCGGCGAGTAACTAAGTATTATCCTTTAATTTTTGCATATGTGTTGGGACAAACAATGTACAAGAACCAATTATCCAATTTAAAAGGTAACAAATATTTAACTTATTATATTTGTGAATTTTAAATTTGTAAGAAAATTAAGAAAATAATTTAAAGTGGGAAAGTCAAACAATTTCATAAAATGATTGATGGATGTCGATGTTTTTAATATTTTTAACATTTATACGCACGTAAAAGTTATTGAATTTGTCTTAGCTATCGATCACTCTATCATATTACTCTTGTTATAAAATGTGTCATTCACTAGCTTTCTAAAAATAATCATGATCACCCTCCTAAATTATTTGCAATTCAAAGTATAGTTTTTTGCTGGCCCAATTTCAACAAGATAGGTTTGACCCGTGTAAATTTTGGGTTTATTAGGCTGGCTCTAGGCCCAGTTGAGTTATGGCCATGCTCAGTCCGGCCCCAGCCTGATATGGTGAGAAGTGAGAACTAATTATGCCAGCAGTCTCATGAAGCAACGTGTAGATCTCAAATACGGAGCATCATTATCGACAGAGGTGGGCCTACTAGACTAATAGGTGTTTTGAAGGCCCACTAATAACGGACTAAATTTGCAACTGGGCCTGTTTTGAAGGCCCACTAATAAAAATTTCAGTGGCTGGATGACTTGGTTAAAATTTAGAGTAATGATTATAACATCGAATTGGTTTTTGCCGTCAGTTATTTAAATAGCTGACGCATCAATCGATTTTTGTTATCATTTTTCTAAAATTTAATATGCGGATTTCGAAAGTGACTTTTTTATATAAGTCCAAAGTATTGTAAAAAGTGAAAAAATATCCATACAAAGAAACTTTATTCATTTTTTTTTATTTTCTCTTTACACTTTTTTTCCTTCATTTCTATTGAACACAGCATTAAAAAATAATAATAATAAAAATAAGAAAGAATTATTTGCTACGCATTTGAGGTAATGTTTGCAAATTGAAGTCTTAAAAGCACACTCACCCAATCCTGAATACAAGGAGAGTAATGCATACTACTATATACTACTATCAATTTAAAAGGAGGTGAGTAATACTGAATATAAGTATGTTCTGAATGCACCACGTTGTGAAAAAAAGTCATTAGCGAAGAACCATTTTTAAATGGTGTCGATCAATATTTATTGAACACGTAACCAAAAAGTTAAAAAAAACACACAGATTTTCAATGATGGATTCAAGACCTTATAATAACTTGACGTAAGTGAGAACATATTCGTGGAAAGATTTATTGTTTGTCCATTCGTGCAAGAGATATTAGAAAATGATAAACGGAGAGAGACAATGTATTGATTTTTTATTTTCTTTTTCTTTTTATTATTATTATTTTTTGGCATATTACAAATAGGTGAGACTCATTAATTTTATTGAACGTTGCATTTATATACGTCTGTTTGGGTATTGGTCCTTTGGCGCTGACATTTTCTTGGCTTTTAATCTGACTTTTGAAACCAAACAGGCCTACGACAAACAACTAAATGTAAATTTTTTTTATCTAAAGCGAATAACATTAGAAAAGAGAAGAGATACAATCAGAAGAAAGAGCATTTAATAATCACCGGGTCATATGCTCCACTCAAAATCACCACAACTGGCTTCCAAAGCCGATTTGCTCACTAAATGAGCAACAACATTACCTAAACGATGGGTCCAACCAAGGGAAGAACCGAGGCAAGACCTAAGAAGGATAGTAGCATTGTCATAAATAACAGTGCGAGCTTCTTCTGAAGGAAAAAGATCCATAACAGGTTTACAATCACCTTCCACGAGAACATGAGAATAACCCCAACACTGAAGAAGCGTGAGAGATTCCCTAAGCACAAGAGCTTCAGTGACAGACGAACTGCAAACAAAGCGGAAGAAAACAGAGGCAACGCGAATGGGTTGCCCAAAATGATTTTTGAGAATAATGCCGCTGCCACAAGACTTGGAAACATTGCTATAAGTAGCATCAAAATTAAGCTTAAAAGCACCTAGAGCAAGGGGAATCCAAGAGGAAGACCGAGGAGGGACAGTGGCCGGAGACAAGGAAAGGAGAGCATCCTGAAAGCTCACCGCTGTGAATTCATGGAAATTCCGAACAGCAAGTTGAACAGCGGCAAGCGGATCCCAAAGCTTATTGTTAAACAAAAGATCATTATGGCACTTCCATAAAGCCCAACAAATAAAAGCAGCAAGGCTTATGCATTCGGACGAAAAAACACAATCATCCCACAGAAAGATGATAAATAACCACCGTTTTGGCCAGGAAGAAGGAGACGAAATGCTGAAATCTAACTTAAAAGGACTGAGTTTCCATACCTGGCACGCAAAAGAACAGGTACAAAGAATATGGTCAATAGTCTCCTCCGCAGCCCCACAGAGAGTGCATGTAACCTCATCAGACCCGCCTCTGGAGCGCAATTGAGAAAGCACCGGCAGGCGTTCATGTAAACTCTGCCATAAGAACAGCTGGATTTTCCGATAAGCCTTGATTTTCCAAACATACCGCCATAAGGACTACTTTTCGGAATCAAAACTACAACTTGCAAAAGCAGGAGAGGGCGGTAAAGAATCAGATAAGGAGAGAGAAGCATAGTATGCGCTCTTAACTGAAAACTTGCCATAAAAAGTTAACCCCCAAACTTTACAATCCAACCCTCCCATCTGACGAAGAAGAATCTGAAGGATGGGACGGCGGTCACGATGATTAAAGAACCGAGAAATCAAATCGGCATTCCAAGAATGGGAAAAGGCATTAATCAGGTCAGCAACTGAGGAAAAAGGAGCCCCAGTCTTTTGAGTTGTAACAACCAAATTAGATCGATCCGGAATCCAGTTGTCCTTCCAACAGTCAATACAAGAACCATCCCCAATCCTCCATATCATACCCCGACGGAGAACCGCTTTAGTAGCTTGTAAGCTCCTCCAGACCCACGAAGATCGAGGAACAACAGAGGAATAAAAAAAACTACATTTACTGAAATATTTTTTCTTGAAAAGCTTGTAGAGTAAAGAATCATCCCCCACTTCCATACGCCAAGCCATCTTAGCAAGAAGAGCAAGGTTAAAGGCTTCCATATTTTTGAAACCCAAACCCCCTACAGCCTTGGACTTGCAAAGGGTATCCCAACGAATCCACTTAATTTTATTGGTCTTCTCCTCACCACTCCACCAAAAATTAAGGAATTTGCTAGTTAAAGTCTTGCATTGTTGCTTAGTAATCTTAAAACAGTGCATAGCATAAATACGAGTAGCAGAGAGAACAGCTTTAAGCATAATTTCCCTCCCCGCCTTAGAAAGGAACTTGCCTTTGAGGAGTTGAGTTTTCGCAGAAACGCTTTCAGCTAAGAAACTAAAAGCTGCAATTTTGGATCGACCCAAAAGAGAAGGAAGGCCCAAGTACTTATTAGACTAGTCGACGTTACGAATTCCTACAGTGTGCCGAAGAGAGTTATGCAAAGGAGTAGGAGTATTGGGACTGAAATACAGGCAGGACTTCTCCAAATTCACCAATTGGCCAGTTAGTGAATCATACATATCAAGGAGAGATTTAAGGCAGCACATCTCACTCGCCTTAGTAGAGCCGAAAAGTAGAGCATCGTCCGCAAAAAACAACTAAGAGATGGGCAAACAACCCCGACCCATCTTAAGACCAGTAAGCGATTTTCGATGCACGGCGTCTTGGAGAAAAGTTGTGAGACCTTCAGTACAAAAGAGAAACAAAAAAGGAGAAAGAGGGTCGCCTTAATGGAGGCCCCTGAAGGGAGCAAACCGAGCCCCACATTCCCCATTAATATAACCACCAAAAAAGACACGGTCTGAACACACTCCATAATCAAAGCCACCCATTGCTTGGCAAAACCCCAAATGTAACATAAACTTGGAAAGAAAATCCTAACTCACACGGTCATATGCTTTAGCCATGTCAAGCTTGATAGCTAGCAAACTTGGAGAATTGGACTTCTTCCTAAACTTAATAACATGCAAGAGATCATGCGCAATAACAATATTATCATGAATCAGTCGGTTAGGAACGAAGGCACTTTGGGATTCAGAAATCAATAATGGAAGAATGAGCTTCAGACGATTGGCAAGAACCTTGGAAAAAATTTTATACACCACATTGCATAAAGATATAAGACGAAAATTAGACATCAAGATGGGATGCTTCACCTTAGGAATAAGAACTAGATTGGTGGCATTGAGACAACCAAGCATGTGATCCCCATGGATAAAGGAATTAAAACCCGAAAGAAGATCATCATTTACCGTCTCCTAATTAAACTTGAAAACTAGAGAAGTGAAGCCGTCAGGACCCGAAGCTTTAAACGAACCCATACCACTGATAGCCTGGCGTAATTCCTCAACCGAACCATCCTTGAGAAGCTCTGTATTCATCTCTAGAGAAACTTTAGGAGAGAGCATCTGCCAAAAGTCATCATCACTCACAACCGGGGAAGAAGAAAAAAGGTGTTGAAAATAATCCTCCGCCACTCTACGAACATCATCCTTGGAATCCCACCACTGACGCTGAGAATCTTCCAAACCAAGAATTTCATTCTTGCACCGGCGAATTAAAGTCTTACGATGAAAAAATTTGGTGTTCTTATCCCCATGGTTGAGCCAAGCTATGCGCGATTTCTGTTTCCAGAATAGTTCCTCATCCCGCCATGCAAACTTGAGTTCTTGTTCCAATTGAGAGCACTCCCCTCTATCAAACCCATGCAAGCGGTCCTTAAGATGGACAATTTTTTCTTGGAGGACCTTGATCCGCTTTTGGGCATTATCACATTACCCCGCCGCCAAGATTTCAGAGCTGATCGGCAACGAGACAGTCGTTGATAAATGCCAGACAAAGGGGAACCAAAACCAGAAAAATCCTAAGCTTTTTGAATGGTGGGTTTGAAAAATCCACCGTGCATCAAAATGAAAATTCCGCTTATTATGGAGAATTTAATCAACAGAGAAGAAGAGCCCGATGATCAGAACCCTGCACAGTTAAATTATGAAGCATACACCGTGGAAAACTCTGAAGCCAGTCCTGGGAACATAAAGCTCGGTCCAGTCGGGCCATAACATGATGGGGGTCATCCCTATTATTGGTCCAGGTAAAAGGAAACCCTTTGAAATGAAGGTCAGTGAGATCGCAATCAGAAAGGAAAATTTTAAAATCTCTCAACATCCAACCCTTCTTGGAGAGCCTTCCTTTTTTCTCATCTTTGTGAAAGAGAGCATTGAAATCCCCAACCAAAACCCATCTCGGACCTAACTGAAATTTCAAGCTATGGATATGACGCCATTGTAAAGCCCGTTCGATCTCAGTAGTGAACCGTAAACACCAGTAAAAAACCAAGGGGTTGCACCGCGGCCACCAATCACTTCACAAGTGATTTGAAAGTCTGAAAAATCAACAACAGAAATCTGTCACTCTGGAGAGAAAAGCAGAGCCAAACCACCAGCTCTACCCGAGGACGGAACCTCAAACAGATCATATGAACCCAACCAGTTGCGGATTTGTTCCACCCAAGAACAATTATTTTTAGTTTCTGAAAGAAAAATCAACGGAGGGGAATGTAGGTGAACTAACCTCCTCAACTGGGAAACCGTCAGGGGTTCCCCAAACCCTGACAATTTTACACCAGAACTCTTATTGAGGGGGTTGGGGCCACGCTAGGCTGGCTACCACCATCGAATTGGACAGAGAGGGAGAAACATCACCTTGTGGAGCCGTACACATGTCCAAAAGACACTCCACTTTGAACTTCTTTGTACCTGCCGGGGGAGAAGAAGCATCAAGTAACACCTTTCACTTTTGGACCAGTGGAGACAACGCAGAGGAAACTGGAACAGTATTGCGAGCCCTCACTTTCCAAGAACGGGAAAGTGAATTAGGAAGAGAACGGGGAGAGGTTAAATGAACCTGATGTGGGCCGTCTGAGATAGAAGAGGACCAAATCCCATGTTGAGAATAAGGAGGTTAGGCTGCACAAAAAGGCCCAATAAGCGATGGGGCAAGGGCCACTGGAACATCAGAACTTAAAGGGGCCAGCAGGGAGTGGCGAGTGGAAATTGGGCCCGCTCCATTTGTAGAAGAAGAAGTCAACTCCCGGTCCAAGGAAGAGGGACCACCAAACAAAGCCTGGTTAGTTGAAAGACCCACTGTATGAACTAAATTTGGGGGAACCAAACTCGAAAGATCAGGAAATTCACACATGTTACGAGGAGTAGCCGGAGTAGGGAATGGAGTGGGTGCCTTAGGGCCACAAAAAACCTGACACGGAGAAGGCCCACCAACATGAGATGAGGATGGAAGAACCATGTGGCAGACCTCAGCGATCCCACTGTTAGAAACGTCGTTCACTGGACGAAAACTGGTGGTTGAATTGGAACTCTGGGATGAGTCACTCTGAGAAGGATCCTGGATGAAATTCGTCTGGAGGCGTCCCGGCGAACCAGTAGCCTTAAGGTCGATGTCGAACGGACCCTTATCAACGGAAAGTGCCGAACACCATGGACAGGAACCAAAGGTATGACCCACCCGGTCGCAGCCAAAACAAAGAGAGGGAAGCCATTCATACTTATAAGGAGCCCAAATCCACTTATTAACATTCCAAAGCTTAATCCCTCGACGAAAAGGTTTGGATGTATTAACACCAACTCTAATACGAAGGTAACGCTCGCCTTTAAGGCTTTGATCGCGAACCACCACTCGGTCATAAGAAAGAAAGGTAGAACCAACTGTCCACGCCACGGCCTCAGTCGATTGATTCAAAGGAACTTTAACAACCCGAATCCAAAAAGGAATAATCTGAAAGGACACATCCCAGAAATCAAAATTAGGATGCCAACGGTGGAGAGAAAGAAGAGAGCCCTCAAAACTCCACGGCCGATTCTGAATAATACGATCACGATCTACTTCACAAGGAAGAAGAAAATAGAATTTATTATCCTCCACGCAATACATCTGAAGGCTTTCGCAAGCCCAGGCTTCATTCAACATCTCTACGCAGACCAAAAAGATTGACAGGCCCAGGAGTATGAAGATGGCCGACCAGGCTGTTATCGCACAACCGAACCCCTTCGTTAGCAACCGACTCTTCAAGAACAACACCGATCTCCTCTTCTTCAGATAGTTGGAAAGACAGGAGTTGGGAAACCAGATCCTCCGCCATAAGCCTAGAGCTGAATGGAAAAAAAGATGAAAACCAAGTTTCAAGACTCTTCACGAACCAGAGAAAAAAAAAAACCTTGCAGCGCAGCCAAAGAAAATTTAAGTGAGTGGTTCAGTATGACAGACAGCGACACTGTCAAGTCTCAATGTTAACTAAATGTAAATAAAGCGACCATTGTTGTCGCTCTTTATGCCACAGTCAATATTCAATTACATTCATACATGTATATGTCTGTGTGTTCCAATCTCAACCACAGATGATGATTTTTACTATTTACTGTGAGATTTTTCAGAATTAGCTGGCACATAGTACGATTTCAGCAGTACCAGTACCATATGGCTGAATTCCTCAACAACTTATTACTTGAAAGCAACCCCAACGTGGGGCAAGAGACCATGAGCACCAGGAACAATCCTCCCTACAACCAAAAGCTTCAAACCACCAAAAGCCTCCTTCAACGGCCAACCCAATAGCAAACCACCTTAAACCACCCTTTAAACCACTAAAACAATCCATCTGTAATACCCCTAATTTTAAAAAGGATATTCCTGGTATTTAATGGTATTTAATTTATTATTTAAGTGCATTTTATTTGATTATGTGTCATTATTTTTTTTTATTAGGTGCTTAATTGTTTTCTTTTATGGTGCTTTACTTTATTTAAATGATATTTATTTTTAGTTATTTAATTGGAATTACTTGTTAGTGTTTTAATTATTTAATTGGCATTAATGGTTTAAGTGTAATTGGGTTAATTAAATAGTTTTAATTTTATTATATATTTGTGTTATTTTAATTACTTAAATTAATTGGTTGGGCCGACTATAATTGTAGCTAGACCTATAGTTATGCATGGATTAGGGTTTAATGTCAAAGCCTATAAATATGCATAATACGGTGGGTTAGGGTTTAAAACAAAATAAAACAAAACGTAAGTTATTCTGTGGAGGCAAAGTGAGAGCAAGTAGAGAGTTCGCCGGAGGATTTTAAAAAGACGTCGGTGTAAGGCAAGTTCTAATCCTATCTCTATCTCTTAGGCTCGTGTTCTTTACATTCCTAATGTAACTCCAGGATTTAATCAAGTTTAAAATCAAAATTTAATATATGTTTGGATGCTTCAAAAAAAAAAAAACTGAACGTGTTTGTATGTTTTGAATTATTTGTTGTATACTGTTTCTTCCACGTGTCTTGATTTAGTTCTTGTCTGTCGATGTATAAGGGGTTAGATTAATCTGAAACACCTTGTAATAACATTAAAATTAATTTGTTTGTAAGCTTGGATTGTCTGAAGCAGTAAGTAAATTTGAACGCTAAAGTAATCGGTTGCAGTTCTTGGTATACAATACTTGATTAGTTTGATGTGGGTAGTTGTATAACGAATTAGGTTGCCTCTTGAACATGCTGGAACTTGGTTTAAATACCTAGACACCCTAGGAGTGGAGGACAGGCCATCGGAGAACCGCCGAAGGTGGAAGAGACGAGGAACAGAGGAGAGCCAAAAGGGGAGAAGGTTCCCCAGAAGAAAGAGCAGGCTCCCTCTTAGAGGGAGCCGGCTCTAGAAGGCAAGGAGGCGGCTCCCCATGGTGGGGAGCCGGCTCCGAGAAAAAAAGAGCAGGCTCCCTCTTTGAGGGAGCAGGCTCTTTCCAGTTTTTCCATTTTTCTGAGTTTTGGGCAACCGTTTGGGCTACGAGACTTGGATTTTGGTAATTTCAGATTCTGTTGGAGGCTGTAATGGAGTGTTTAATGATGTTCTAAAAGCTTATAAAAAAACTTCAGGGAACAAACTAAAACAAATTAAACAAGTTGAGGTTCATTCTTGAATAATGGGTAAAGTTTAACTAAACTAGATTACAGTTTTCGGATATAAAAGATGTTAAATTGCTAAGTCTTTATATGGCAATTCTTGAGAATTGAATACAGATATTATGGTTCAGAAATTCTATACAAGCATGCAAGGTTACAAATATTTAATTTTGCTTGCTGTGGATAGAGTGACAGTTGCATACATTAGATGTGTTGTCAATTATGAGAGGTTGTTAGAGTAGACTTAAATCAGTATGTTTCTATATATATACTCCGCTCTAGCATGTTTTGTGGGGATAATTGATGTTTGCTTGTATGTGATAAATTATCAATTATTGGATCTTGGAAAGTAGTAGTTATAAGCCTGTTAAATTATAGAATTTTAACATGCTTATTATGGAATCATTGATGCTTATACTTGATGTATTATTATCAATTGTGGACTTTCTGGAATAGTTTTAATTTTATATATATATATATATATATATATATATATATATATTATCAATTATGGATGGATGTTTTTGTATGCACCGGTATGGGACGGTGACATACCAGGGGGATTAGCTTAAAAATGCTAAGTCCTACCTACTCTGGAATAAGGGATGGATTAACTACAAAAGTTAAGTCCTACCTGTCTTCTGTGTCAGATCAATAAATAATTGAGTGACACTTTGGTTTGGAATGGAATTTAAATATATTCTTATGATGCGACGATATGAGCTTGAGTCTCAGAGTCGTTGGTTAGGGAGCGTATATGCATTGGGATGCATAGCTGGCTATGATGGTTGGAGGTGTACCCTGTTAGGCTTAGGTACACATGTCCACTTTGTGTGCGTTTTGCATGTTGCCTTTATTCAGGTTGAGACCGCCCTGTAGTCCAGTGAGAGTCCTTTAGTGTGATTATATAAATATACATACGGACTATTAGCTATTGTTGAGTTGGTTAGAATGTACATGCGTATCGAGTCTCTGCTTGGATTGTAGTAGGATAGAACTTGCGCGTGGGCCTGACCCACTTTTATTTTCAGGTACACGACAGTTCTAGGCTTAGACGTGTTCGTGCTGAGCAGAGGTCTCTATTCACTCTTCCGACGATGTAGGGCTCTCTCTCTATAGTTTTATTTCTGGATGTTTATTACAGTTGTTCTATCTTCCGTTTGGATGTTTAATAGGGGTCCACTAGAGATGGATTCCCGAGTTGTAAACTGATGGAGTTTTGGAGTTTGGGTTTGATGGATTTTAATAATTATAATATTTTGCGGATTCTATTTTTAGTTCCTTTCAGCTTTAATTTCATTTCTTAATTCATTTTGTATTCCGTGTTCATTATAAAATATTAATTGTTTGATATTCCCTCGGGTTTGGGCCTGGGCCTGATCAACCCGTGTCTCGGATCCGAGGGGTATCACACCATCCCTATCACAAGCGATGTTGCTACCTCACCAAACAACATCCCCCTTTACAGCAACAACCATATATCAACTCACATCTCTTGCACAGACCATGTTACCACCTCACCAAACAACATTCCTCTTTACAACAATAACCACAGACCAGCTCACATTCCTCTTTAAACAAATCCTCCCAAATAGATTAACCAAAAAACCATATTTAAAAAACCAACCATTAACTCCTTACATACAGAAATTTACCAAGGAGCTTTAATCCCTTACTCTACTCCTCCCCAACACAGCAGATTGACAGGCTACAAGAACAACTGGAATGGAAAGATGAAAACCTTGGGAGAGCCATGGACATGTACAACTCACTCAAGAAGACTATATCCGACATGAGAACTAAGCTGGCTGAGCTCAAAGCTTAAAAGCAACACCATGTTCCACTTCATCTAAGCTCTCCAATCAATGATCAACCGCCACTAGCCACCACCACCACCACAGGTGGGCCACAACAAATCAAGGAGGGAACAGGTATGATTTCAAATTCAAATTCAAACTCAACTTCATTACCTCTAGTCAATCCCCCTTTGCAGGCTCCTACATTATTAGTCTCTCCACACCCCATCTAAAAGAGTAAAACTGTAGACTACTTTCCCACCAATTCCAACACAGACACTACAACCTTGCCTATTTTATGCTTCCAACCAAATTCACTACAGGCAATAGTGGTCCCACCTCCACCCCTCTCTAACCTTATACAACACATAACAGACAACACAACAGTAACCTCTCCCTCCCTCCCTCCACAAACAAACAAAGATTAACCACTAGACAAAAGCATGGAATGAGGTGGTCAAACAAACCACCAAAATGTGTCTCGATTACCTACCTCCACTTCCTTCCTCAAGGTTCATTGATCCACCCAAAGAAGTTGCAGAGGAAGGACTAAAATTCTGGGTCTCTTACCACCTTGTTGGGATATCAATCCACAAACAAATCCCATTCAAAGTAATCCAACAAGCTGCTACCAAACTTTGGAGGTCCCATGGGCTCACAAATACAATCCCAGGTGAAAACAACTCCTTCATCTTTAGATTTAGTTCTTCCTCTGAGGCTGACAGTGTACTCTCAAAGGGTCCATAGTTAATTGCAGGACATCCTTTCTCACTCAGGAAATGGAACCACCAATCTCATTCTCAGGCACCATCCATTCAATGCATTCCCACATGGATAAAATTTTACAACATCCCTCATCAATTCTGGACAGCCAAAGGCTTAAGCCATATTGTTAGCACAGTTGGAAAACCTATTTATGTTGATGAAGCTGCTGGAGGAATGACTAAGCTCAAGTATGCAATGGTCTGTGTTAATATTGACCTCTTCAAACCATTCCAAATAGAGGTCCAAATCAAAGTTGAGGACAACAAATTTGAATCAATCAGAATCGAGTACCAGTGGCTACCAAAGTTTTGCTTGAAATGCAATCAGTTTAACCACTCTCAAGCCTCCTGCCCTCTCAACCACATCAAACCTACTATAAACACTACCAAATAGCTAACCCCACTCCCTAATAGCCCAACAATGAAAGACCACATCCCAGCAGAGATAAATCACAACAACAATTGGATTATAATTAGAAAGAAAAACAAAAGACCTGCCACATCACCTAAATCATCTTCCCAACCACCAATCACCATAACAAATAACCAATTCTCACCATTAAACCACTTGAATCAACCTCACTCAACCAGGGAAACCCCCTCCCCCTCAGCAAACAACAGTTCAACATCATCATCAAACCAAACAATGATTCAAAATTCAATTATAGACCCTCCATCACCATCTAACCATCTATCTGATTACTCCTTCCTCTGCATCAAAAAACTCAACTTCACATAATACAGCTCACCCCCACCCAATTCACCATCAACTTCCAAGCTTCCTCCATTAACCTTTCCTCAGTATAAAAAGATTCCTAGACCATAGAAGCAGCTACAGAAACCACAGAAAGCCTCCACACCCGTTTTCTCTCACCACAAGATTCAGAACTTGAAGCTACAAAACACCACCCAGGTCATTTCTACATTGACTGAACCTTGAAATGACACCAAAGAAAAACTCGCAGCTAGATCATTGAAGAAAGAAGCAAGGAAGAAGCTCAGCAGCAACCCTGATTTGACGTGTAAGCATCTTGGAGACTCCTTCTCTCCACCCTTTAAATGATATCATTTGCAACTTGGAACATTAGAGGGATGAATCATCCCTCTAAGCAATCAGAGATAAAGAGACTAATCTCTGATAAAAAGCTTGATTTAGTCTCCATTGTTAAAACCAAAATGTCTCAGGGAAATGTGGTGTCTATCCACAGGTTTTTGTGCCCCTCTTGGTCACTCATTTACAATTATCTCTACTCTCCCTTAGGGAGAATTTGGGTATTGTGGAACCCTAACCAAGTAGACCTCAAAGTCATTGATACTAACAGGCAAGTACTTCACTGCTCAATCTCTATCATTGGGCAAAATATCACATTTTTTACCTCATTCATCTATGCTGCTAACATGGCAACTGAAAGGCAGCTTCTTTGGGAAAATATTATTCATTTTGCTGGATTGTTCTCTCACTCCCCTTGGCTGATCATGGGTGACTTCAATGTTATCCCCAACACTGCTGAAACCTTTGGAGGTTCAAGAAGGAGATGTCAAGCCATGGATGAATTCAAAGACTGTCTACAGTAAGCTGAGCTGGATGATCTCAAATTTAGTGGTATTCTCTTTTCCTGGTCTAATAAAAGTCAAGGTGTAGCCTGTATTGCCAAAAAGTTGGATAGAGCTCTTGTCAATCATATATGGTCTATCTCATTTCCACTCTCTAAATGCAATTTTCTCCCCCCCAGGTATATCTGATCATAATCCCATATTTGTTATTATGAATTTCAATATCCCACACAGGTGTGTTCCTTTCAAATTCTTCAATGTCTGGTCTTCCCACCCCAAGTTCTTATCCTCAGTCCATGAAGTGTGGTGTTGCTACATCAGAGGCACAGCTATGTTCCAAGTGGTTCAAAAACTAAAAATGTTAAAACCAGTCCTCAGAGCTAATTGTAAGAAGGAATTCTCAGAGGTTGATTCCAAGCTTCACTATGTAAAGCTGGAACTTGACTAATGTCAACTAGACCTGGATAAATCCCCAAATGATGTATTACTAAGAAAAATGGAAAGATCATTTATCTCAAAGTTTCTAAGGCTCGGGAAGATTCAAGAAGATATGTTGAGACAGAAATCAAGGATAAATTGGCTGAAACTTGGAGATTGCAACTCCTTATTCTTCCACAAATCCCTTTCTTCTAGAAACAACAGGAAAAAGATTGTATCACTTACCATGGACTCAGGACAGATGATTGATGATATGGACTCCATCAAGCTTGAAGTTGTCTCACATTTCCAAAATTTGCTGAGTTGCTCACCTCCTACCACTCATCACCTAAGTGACCTTACACCTTTTTTCACCAAGCAGGTTCCCCACAATCTCTTAACCTACCTTGATAACAATCCTTCTCCTACTGAAATTAGGAACTGCATGTTCTCCATCAAAAAGGATAAAGCCCCTGGACCCGATGGCTACAATGGGTTGTTCTTCATGAAATCTTGGCCCATTATTGGAAGATCAGTCACTACAGCAATCTCATAATTTTTCAGAAATGGGAAACTCCTAGCTGAGGCAAACAACACCTATATCTCCTTGGTCCCAAAGTGTCAAAATCCTTCCTCCACACATGATTACATACCTATCTCATGTTGCAATATAATTTACAAGTGTATTGCCAAGCTATTTGCCCACAAGCTGCAAACAACCCTCCCATTCATCATTGATCCCTCTCAGTCAGCCTTCATTAAAGGTAGGAAGATCAATGATCCAATTCTCATTGCTCATGAGCTACTAAGAGGGTACCACAAGGATAACTCTCCACCAAGATGTGCAATCAAGATTGATTTAAGGAAAGCTTTTGATTCTTTTAAATGGGATTTCATAATCAGCTGCTTAACCCAACTAAATTTTCCACAGAAATTCATCTCACTGATCCAGGCATGCATATCCTCACCCTCATTCACTATTGCACTTAATGGGGAGTTCCAGGGTTTTTTCAAAGGGAAAAGAGGCCTTAGGCAAGGAGATCCAATCTCCCCCTTCCTCTTTGTCATTGTAATGGATGAACTCTCATCCATCATCAACTACTATATAGGTATAGTACAAGCCTTCAAGTTCCACTGGAGATGTAAAGACCCAAGATCACTCACCTCTCTTTGAAATCAGCAATTGATCACTTTTAGTACAATGTCTGGCCTTGCTATTAACCTCAATAAAAGTTCTATATTTTTCTCAGGGACTGATCAATACACAGAGAGCTGCATCACCTCCTTGCTTGGCATTGGGGTTGGGACTCTCCCAGTCAGATATCTTGGGGTTCCACTCATTTCAACAAATCTAAAAACTTCTCATTGTAGCCTGCTTATAGAGAAGATAACCCACAAGATCACACACTGGACCTCTAGATCACTTTCCTATGTAGGAAGGCTGCAGTTGATCAAGGCTGTCCTAGTCTCTACACAGCTCTATTGGTCTGGCATTTTCATCCTCCCAAAGGCAGTAATCAACAAACTCAATAGTATCTTCAGTGCATTCCTTTGGTCTGGACCAGAAATGAAATCCACCTCTGCCAAAGTTGCATGAAGTAAGGTATGCAAGCCAAAGAATGTAGGTGGTTTGGGCATCCCTAACTTGGAACTAAGCAACAAGGCTAGCATTCTCAAATACATATGGGACCTCCAATCTCATGACAACAACAAAATTTGGGTAAATTGGTGTCACACTCACTTAATCAAATCCAGAAATCGATGGACTCTAACCTATCCTCAGCCATGCTTATGGAGTTGGAGGAAGATTCTCCAGTTGAGGCATCATGCTATGTCAATCACTAAGCACAAAATTGGAGATGGCAATGGAACATCTTTCTGGTGGGACAACTAGGCTCCAGGTGGACCTTTATGCTCTAGATTTCAACCCTCTATTCTTTTAGATGTTGCCTTTCAATTGGATATCCCAGTGAGTACATTTATCACCAATTCAACTTGGTCTTTCCCTACCACCATCACCACTGCAATTCCAGAATTAATCTCCATAAACCATCTATGCTCATCAAAGGAAGACAAGAAAACTTGGTCCATCTCCCCCTCAGGTGTCTACAATTTCAGCCACACCTCAGCTTATCTTGTAGGCAATTTCCCCTTAGTCAATTGGTACAACTTAGTATGGAACAATTCCAAGGATGAAATTTAACTTATGGGTCGCAGTTCAATCCAAACTCCCCATTCTTGACAGTAAATCCATAGTGCAACACCACAACAATTGTGTGCTATGCAACCTCTCTCCTGAATCCCACTCCCATCTGTTCTTCAGTTGCAGCTTCATTTCACTAATTTGGAGATTTATCCGTGACAAAATTCACTTCCACTCTCCAATCCAAAACTGGGAGGCTCTGATCCAACATATCAGCTGCACTTGGAAGTCTAACTTACCTACTAATTAGCTGCGCAAGATTGGTCTATCAGCTGTGATTTACCACTCATGGGAATAACGCAATTCCAGAATCTTCCAAAGGAAGAAGTCCTCTCAGAGAGCAGTGCTTGCAAAGATATGCAACTCCATTACCTCAATCCTCAAATTAGGGGTTCTGAAGGATTGTGCAGCATCCCATCGTATCCTTGCTGACTGGAATCTCTCTCCTTCTCGTTGCAGCCCCCCTCCGCGTTCGCCGGACTGATTCAACGGCTATCCTCCTTAATAGAGGATCTCGAGCTCGATTACCGGATTATTAATCTCTTCCCCAATTAACAGCTTCTAATCCGTTAACTGTGGTAGTTATCTTTGTGTTGTCAATGGGCCTGTCTCATTGCTTGGGCTTCTTTGTTTTCCCCTTTTGGGCTGCATGTCCTCTTTGGACTTATTGTTGTTTCCCTTATTGGGTTGGTTTGGCTAAAGGCCTACATTGTAACTATTATTTCAATTAATGTCAGTTGTTTTAATTTTTGAAACAAAAAAACCCCAGGAGTTTTTTCCCATTATATAAAGTGTATAGCCACATCAGCAACTTTATATAAAGTGTACAGTCACATCAGCAATTGATTGTATACTTATTTTGAAAGTTCTAAGTTCTTGTTGTTCATTTATTTTTTCATCTTACACTTTATTATATTATTTTACACATCATCACACAATATCACTTTTCCATTTTATATTATTATCACACACAAAGGCCCACACCATGGCCCACCACGCCTGCTTTTACTGCCCATTGCCAGGCGTTACTTGATTCTTCAGCTGTGGCATTTGGGGTGTGTAATATTACATGGGCCCCACTTGTGTGTAATGTGCATAGGAAAACATTTCATTCAACATAGATATTGATATTGTACACTTAATGCTCGCGCTGGGTTTGATCTAAGTTGTGTTTCGGGTCTTCCCTGCATTTCTCGTGAAAGAAAGTAAATATGCTTTTAAAGCTAAATATGACGATTTAGAACATATGAGCTCCGTGATTATAAAATTTTGTTATTTTCAACTCCAATTTGTGTTCAACTTATTGCGCCATACATTACATGGTTAGTCAATTTTATCTCCATACAAGCAATTAAATTATTTTTTATCTTATTACATCCGTTCCAAAAATAGTGTCGTATTTCGAGAATCGGGACAGTTCAATTTATGAAAGTCACGATTCCCTAAAAGTGACACTTTTTATTGAACGGAGGGAGTAATTGTTTCTTCTGTCTTGTCCTTTGTTATTTTTATGCTTAAGCTAGCATTGAATTTTAACTAAAGCATGAATTGAATTGCACAATTTTTTAAAGAAATGGTTTTTAATTTCAATGTAATTGTATGGTACAACCAGCACTACCCTCATTGATTGCACGGGTAGATTTTTTGTTATCAAAAATTTATACAACAACCCTTCATTATGATCATTATGATATGATGTGACGTTCAAATTTAATTATCATGTTTAATACAAAGTATTATAAATAAATAAATAAAAATATTATAGTAAAATTGACCCTAATTTTTTTTTTTTAATTTAAATTACAAAATTTTAGTTTGGCATGAGATCACTGAATATGCTTTCCAGATTTAACCAAACATATTCATTGAATACAAGAACCACTTTAATATGCAAAAACAGTAGTAGTCATGTATGTATTAATGTGCAAAAATATGCAAAAACAGATTCAAGCAAAATAGTGGTCATATATGTATTAATATACAAAATTTGCTTTCTAGATTCAACTAAAACTTAAAAACAACTTAATATGTGAAAAAATAACAAAGTAAAAAAACATAACACACCAAAAGCATGATATCTAGAACTCATTAAAAGAAACTCACCACTAGGATGTATTAATTATAACAGTTTTTTTATCCAACAACTAGACAGTTCACAGTCGCGTCCTCTAAGAGCATCGGGCGCAAGTCATTTTAGAGTGATTTTGTGTCAGTGAAGTGAGAGAGGGGGTTGGTACGCAGTAACAAGGAGATGACTTTTTTGTGGGCCTATAACTACTCTTTACGAAGTTATTTCCAGATAGAGTGGGGCATTAGACAATTCGCTAAATTTTTTATTTTGTTTAATTGACCGTGTGACTTCTAGATTGTATCATACAGAGTAAAACACAAATAAAAGGCTTTTAAAATATATAAATAAATAAAATAATAAATAAAGAATGAGATAATTAGTTTTTACGGTGAAACATATGGCTAAAAAATCACATTATCACTTTTTTAAGAAGTAAATAGGTATCTTATATGCCCAAACCACTTACTCTAACAACAAAAATAATACCGGTCAAACTATGCAGTGAGCCATGTGATTTTCTGCAACACTTTTAACTTTTCAGTAAAACACTTTTTTTTTATTTTATTTTATTTTTTTATCACTTTTTAAGAAGTAAATAGATACCTTATCTGCCCAAACCACTTACTCTAACAACCAAAAAAAAAAAAAAAAAAAAAACTGGTCAAACTATGCAGTGAGCCATGTGATTTTCTGCAACTCTTTTTAACTTTTCAGTAAAACACTTTTTTTTAATCAACTTTTTCCGATAACTTTTCAGTAACTTTTTGACCAATGTAAACTAGACGGGTCTCTCTCTATAAACTTTATAAGCTTGATTAAAGCCACAGACAGTCGTTGCTTTAAACTAGATGGGTCTCTCTCTTATAGGTTACCCTGAGCAAAGGGTCCGGATACTGTCCGGGAAGCGAAGAGAGAGAGAGTTCTCGATCATGTCAGACTAGAGCCGTCTCTCTGTTCATCAGAGTTTCTGTTCCTCTCCCCGTAGAGGTTACTCCGTATATCAGAGTTGTAATTTCTCCCATATGGTGTGGTACGCTGGGATGGCTTGCCTACAAGATCAGCTCCGGCGTTTATGTGGGTGGTCGGATCGTCTGGGTTCTTGTGTCCGGCGGGTTATCGGCTTGCGAGTTTTGCACGGTGGCCAGCCGAATGGCCACTCTCCGCCGATTTTCCCTTTCGATCCAGGTATTGGGTTGCTTTCTTTTGTTTTAATTTCAGTTCTAATTTCCTCCATGTGTTGTTTTGGGTTCACTCTTTACTCAGTGTTATTCTGGGTTCCCATGGCGGGTAACTTGGTCGACCATTTCAGTTTCTAGGGTTATATATAGACAGACACAAATATAGGGTTTCAATCACTCTGGCCGTTCTTCACTCTCGTCTCTCCATCCTTTTTTCTTCTCTCTTTTTTTCATTTTTTCTCTCTAACCTATATTCTCCCTCTGTTATACATATCTCCATCAACCGATTTCGAATAGATCACCCTCACTCTCAAGTTTCATCTACATGAAATTTCAGATAGAACAATCCCGATCTCTGGAACTTGTCCGTACCCATTTCTCTCTCTGATCTATCTCTCTCCATTGTGTTCTGACCGTGGCGTTGAGGTCCTGTGAGAACTCCTTGATATCTCTCTAGTTGTTTTGGGTTCAATTAAAATTTTGGCCCTAACAATTCCTAAATCAAAGGGTTGGATATGCCTCCACAGTTTAATTTCACCATTATTTGTGATCTTATTATTATTATTTTTTATTTGTTGTTTTAAGGTGTATAATCACATGTTTGTTGTTTTAAGGTGTATAATCACATGTTTGTTGTTTTAAGGTGTATACTCCAACTACTAACGTACATATTGCAAAAAATAAAATTTTTTCTTCCAAATTTTAGGTTTACTTGTTGGGATGAGAAAAAATTCGATCGAAATGAGTGGTCTCGGAAAAATATAGGTATGTTTTCGGAATTGATATTTTTATAATTAAAGATGCTATATTGTATTTGTATGTCTTTCTCATGTATTTGAAAATATTCTTAATAATGTCATTTGCATTAATTAATTAATCTAAGCCTTTCATGAAAAACTTTGTAGTTCAAACTTTTCAATGTGCAAGCATAAGATGTGTTTGTACTGTATCACGTCCATTCAATCAAGACTACAAAGCAGATAGCATTTGTTCACAATTATTGGTCTTGTTGGAGTGCAAGTATAGTGTTTGCCACAAACCATGGCCGCTATATAAAGCTTTGACTAGCTTTATGCTTCCTGTTTTAAGAAATTTTTTTGGTCTAGGGATTTTATATATATAATGTTTTGATTAACTTTGTCTGGTTTTCTAATATAAGTTTCTTTTTATGATTGGACCTCATCTAATGGTGGGTCGGTGCTAAATAAGAAAGTTCTGTTTATTTTTTTAGTTTATGATGGTGATTAGATGTTGTGGATGATGGCAAAATGAATGAAGTATAACATCATCATGAAATCGTTACATGTCTACTTGGGAAAAACCACAAAAGCAACCAGTCACGGCATTCACCAAATGCAATCTTCATTTTAAAGCATATCTACAAAGGACTTTCTAAAAATCAGTTCATATCTCACTTCAAGAAATCCTGCAAAACATAGCTGTAGTTTGTAGGGGTTCTTTTTTGAGTAACACAATAAATAAATGTGTAAAGGTGATGTCTAGAACACAAATATGAGGGAAGCAAAGAATGTGCTTGATGAAGGAGAGGTGGTGGCGGCGGCGGCGGTGGATGAGAGAGGTGGTGGCGGCGGCGGTGGAGAAGAGAGGTTATGGTTGTGGGGAACTGGTGACATCGGTTGCTATTGCCCAGTTCTTCTTTGGTCGTATATTTGTGTGTTATGTATGTGTATATAACATGTTCTGCAAATATGTATATTAAAAATGAAATAAATTTATTCTTTTTGTGATATAACATAGGGTTAAATTTGTAACCTCACAATAATTAGTAGGAATGAATAAGTAATTATGTGTATTGAAGGGTATTGAAAAGAATTTATCTCATAGTTTGGGGTTGACTGTGATTTCATTATACCTGAAGGGAGGTTGATTTAAATTTTTTCAAAACTTTCATTCGAAGGTAATAAGTCCAAACCTCAGGGAGGTTAGGGTAATTTGCCCTTAATTTTAATGATTTCATTAATCTCCACCTATTTAAGCCACACCATGCAAGCTTTTTGCTGTCACTAATCAACAAGTGATCTCACAAGTTTTTTGGTTGATTCTTTTAATTTAGACTTTTGGTCCCTCTAAAGGCGTGCACTCCTTTGTAACTTAAATGAATTGGCTTATTTTCTTCTTTATATGCTTTGATTGTCCCTTATTCATTGCAGCCAGTGGATGCCTTTTCGGTGGTTTTGAAGTATGTTAATTTTCTCTTTTTTTTATATAGATATAAAAGATATGAGAGTTGAAGAGTTGTTTTTTGAGTTCAAGTTGAGAGATTTAATGAGTTATTTTTATGCCTTACAGTGCCTTTAATTGTGAAGTCCTTCCTATTTGCAAATTTTATTGTGATTGGTGATATATATATATTTCCATATTTCCATTTTGTTTCTTTCATGTGATTTTATACAATACATTCTGTTTAGGCTTTTTTTTTTCCTTCTTGTTTATTGCATTTGTTATCTTAAACTCTGTTTGTGATTATTAATTTCATATAATTTTAGGTTTACGGGTGGTTTCCCATACAAGGATATCAAAACGTGCGCTTGCCATTCAGCGTTGAGAACGAATTTGCATAGGCTTTATCAACTAGATGTTAAGAATAAATGCCTCATACGAGGACGTCTCAATCCCTCTTTCTGTAATGCGCAAGAAAGAATAGATTTCTTGATGAGAGTGACAACTGAGGTGCGCTCACGATTGGAACCTTGGGTACAACACCCAACCTTGGGCCGATTGTATTCCTATGGATTCTGATGCATATAATGTTAATACATTTGAAAAAAAAAAAAAACAACCAATGGAGAATCCAATTGGTCCCACTGTTGCTACCTGTGCAACTTGCGTCTGAACTTGATTACATCACCTAGTTGGACAACAATACATGCCAAAATTTGAGTGTATGTTCACCATTTGTGTTTTTATTTTTCTATTTTTGGTTAATTCTTTTATTTTATTTTAAAATAATATTTGGTTTATATTAATACAGCATGATGGTATGGATGCGGTGTCATACAATATCAATGATTCAGAATATTACGAGGGAGAAGAAAATTCTTACGACCTTATTCTGACATGACCTGTGCTGCTAATCAAGTTTTGAACCTTTATTGGTAAGTCAAGTTCTAACTCCAGTCTCTTTGAACTATACATTTTTTTGAACAGTATGTTGTTTGCAAGTCGTACTTCGAAGATTGCGTTTGTCGTTTGATATTTTGTTTCAATTTGTGGATTTTTTAAGTGTTATCATCATTTGACAATTGGTTTCCATCCAAGTTGGGGGTCACTAAATTTGGGGATTTTGGCAATTAGGAAATGTACGGTCTCTCTTTTGGATGCACTCAATTGATGGAAATCCCCATCTTTTGCTTTTGTGGGTTTTAACTACTACCAAGTAAATTTGCAAATTTATATGGAAGGTGATGGAAATGCCTTCTCTTTTTTGCTTGTGTAGGCTTATAGTTGTCCGTGTAGTATAGTTGGTACAATTGGGTGGGTTGGTAAATTTGGGCAGATGTATATAATCACTATTCATGAATGTGCAAGTGTATTTGATCAATGGATATGCCTTATGTATGGATTATGAACATACTTGTTTGCAATGACAGTGGTTATATTTTGTTCAAGTTTGATTTGTGTATTGCATGTGGTACGATAATTTGCAAAGGTGCAAGGCAAATTACAGTGAGTAACTAGGGCGTTGCTTGGAATGTTTCAGAGTGACAAAAAACTAAAAAAAAAAAAACTGTTTTTGATTTGCTTGGATGTGTCTTCAAAACATAGTTTTTGCTAAACAGAGTTCAGGGTTTTAGAGAACTACAATATGTAGTTCTAAGAGTTTTGAGAAACTTAGAAAACACGGAGATCTATCCCCACTTGAAAAAAGATGGAACGGCATGCTCATTGAGGATGAGATGCGAGTATGATATTCAAATCTGATAAATGGGCAGTGTCATTTGAGGGCTGAAATAGTGTATTGTTGGTTATGTTCTGGTATTTCTTTGTTATAGGACTAGTAATTGATTGTTACCTTAGTTTGTTTGGTGATGAATGCAGTTTGTTGATTGTTCTGAGATGTTTTTAAAATTTGGTGCTTTTAATTTAGAGATACCGGTTTAATATGTTACCACTCTTGTTTTGATGTTCATACTTAAATAATATGGTAACTTGCACCTGATCTCCCCTGTGATTTCAAAAATTACACTAGCCTCCCCTGGAAATGAAACCTCTTTAGCACGGACCTCCCTTTTTATTGAACGACCATCAAGTGGACCAATGGAGGTGGTTATTTTACCCAATTACCCTCAACTAACAACAAGAAATGACTTTACTGCCCATCTTTGCTGATGAGAATTCTTGAGGCTTGCATTCATTCTTATTTCATTTAGTTAGGGTTCTGCAAATCGAAGGAGTAGAGCTCGTGGTAAAGCGAGGCAAAACATTGGTTTTGATTTTTTCTTAGGGTCATCGAATCGAACCATTTGGTGCTCCATGTTAAGGGAAGCACTGCAATCGACATCTATGGTAAGTATAAATATATACTATGCATAATGATTTTTGATACTTAATTAAGATTCCCAAATGAAGGTTTGATCATTTTTATTAATTTGTCCCTTCTTTTACATAACAATCGAAGCAGTTGGTGGGTGTTGGTGTTGATTTGTTATTCTTTGAAGTTTAGAGTTTTTCTTAAAACATTATTTCTGTTGCTTTATGTGAATGGTTAGGATTTCTGTCACGTTATGCTAAAGTCAATCAAACATACTCTGTGTTGCTTTATGCATTGGGTGTTAATTTTGTTTTAATTTTTTTGCTTTTTTCTAATTATTGATGTTTACAGTTATGGCTTTAAAAGGCTCATTCCAGGGTGGAAACACAATCAAACTTGGCATACGCACTGGAAGCACAAGAATGGCCAAGGGGAGATTTGACTGTTTTTTGGAGGTTGGTATATTGAAGTTGGAGATTGTATAGTTTTGGGGAACTGACTTGGATGTGGAGTGTTGGTATGGTTTTTCGGAATTGACTGTTTTTTGAGTTGCCACAATTTTTTTGGAAAGTATAGCTTCTGGTATATTGTATGTCCAATGGATCAGTTAAGAAATGAAAGAATTGCATTTTCACTTGGCATATGGTTTGTGTTTGAGATTTGGTATCTTTTTACCTAGATATCTATTTAAATAACCCACGTGAGCTTTATTTCGGTGTAATGGTCATATTTGCAGGGATGAGGGCATTTTGTAATGCTCAATATTTTCTAGTTGATTCAAGGCTTCTATAACAGTTCTGATGGTCTTTCACATCAGGGACAACTGGAATTTGAGTTATAATGCATTACCCTTAAAAAGAAAGGTCCAAGGTTTCATTTTCAGGGATGTCTAGTGTCTGTTAATCTACCCTTGATTATATGGTAAGAAGAATTTGTCTATTTTTATTCTTATATCATGTGGGATCCTTTTGATTCAAATCAACATATTAGGGACCGTTTAAGTGCAAATCTTTAATTTTTGCTCGTCTTTGGAACTGAAAGCAAACAAGCATTTCCTGTTTTTAGGATTGGTGATTTTTGTTGTCACGTGATCATGCCTTCATGATATACATTCCCTTCTTTTGTTTATTTGCTTTTTGTATTTGTTTTTTCTCCTGTCATTTCTTAGCTAGCCACAACTTAATTGACACTTGTCATGAACTTTTAAAGCTGGTCCTGCTACTCTTTGTTCTGTTTGCTGAGGAGGTTCTTTTGAGTTTTCATTTAGGGGAACCGGGCTGGAAACGAATGGTTCCCAAGGAATTTATTTAGGAGGTTCTTTGAGTTCTAATAAAATGATCATTTAGTTGGAAACGAATGGTTCCCAAGGAATTCATTTTTGACCGGCCGGATTTGGAGAGGACCGATTACGGAAGAACCGGTTCTATTATATACCTAGTACTTATTATACACCTAGTTATTATATATGTATATATGTTACAAAATTCACGGAAGAACCGGTTCTATTATGTACCTAGTTATTATTATACACCTAGTTATTATATATATATATATATATATATATATATATATAAATTTATTTTTTATTTTTTCATTCTCATATACATATTATTATTACTTTTTATTTATTTCATAATTAAGTTTATTTTTAATCACTAAATTCTTAAAAATATTATTATTAATCATTTTTAATAACGATAATAGCATAAATTTATAAAAACATAATTGTTTTGGCTAACTAATATTTTAAAAAATTAATAAAATTCACTAAATTTCTAAAAAGAATTAACACGGTGGTGATAACGTCTGTTACACAGTCTTACCGATACCACCACAATATTGGTTGGGGGATATTTAGTACTAACAAAAAAGGAGGGGTAGAGCGCCCAACATTTTGTGTGGGTGTGTCGATTACCCCAACTAAAAAGAAAATAAAAAATTGAATTTGGGGGAGTTATTTTTATGTTTGGTGACGTTATTGTTGCTGTGAAGCCTCTCATCAAAGAAGCAGCACCAAACATGCTCCTAAAAAGTTGCGACGGTAGGAGTGTTAAAAAAAATAAAAAATTATGCATACTAAAGAAGTTGGATATAATATATACTCCAAAAAAAACCAATATATATATATATACTAGCAAAACATCACAGCGTTACAGGTGATTAAAATCTAATTTGAAGCAAAAACTTCAGTTTAAAATTTTAAAGGTAAGACAACGCACTAATTTACATCAACACTTTCTCAAGTTTCAAAAGTCATATTACCTTTTTTCAACATGTTAATTAAGAAAAATAACCTTAATCAATATATGTAATCTCTTCTCACCCACCACCGCCACAACCAAACACGCCACACCCGCCGCCACAACCACACAACACAGCACCACACCCACAACGCCACAGGGTCAACGTAGACAATTGGTCACACCCACACACACAACACCACAACCACCGCCATACCCACACACCCATACACTGGCCGAGCAAGTTGTTGGACCACGGAGCAAGATCTAACTCTACCCAAGGCGAAGAGAAGAACAACAATTGGGTGGTGGTGGCAGCGGACTGGATCGTTTTCTTCCTCAGATCGCCGCTTTACGCATTTTCACGCTCTCCACGCTTCACTGCGCGTAGATCTAGTTTGCAAAGTTATATTAGTAATTTATATATATATTTTTTATGTATTTGTTAACCTAGTCAAAGGTTAAAATAGTCATTTTCTCAGATAGAGGGGTGTGTATGAACACTTTTAAACTTCAGGGGTATTTGAATGAAGCATTTTTATCATTCAAATTATTTTCTAACAATATTGTAGATAAATGTCATCCTCTGGTGCTCTTTGATGCCGTCTTTCCATTGGAATTTGTATTGGCCAGTGTGCTTTATTTTTCAGATGAATTCTCTTTTAATTTACAAATGCAACTTTGTTAAGTTCATTCATTAACAAGTTGGTATTATCGATCACCAAAGGAAACCACAGTTGACAGTTCATATCTTGGTGTTTCATTATTGGCTTTGGCTGCTCAAATATACTGTATGTCACGTGTATGGGAAATTTTCTTTAGGTACTAAACTACAAGCTTCAACTTGGTTTTCATAGCTTGATAGGATGCATAACTAGTGATTTTAAGCTTTAGTGTTGAAAGGCATGTGAAAAAAACAAGTGGTGTGTATTTTTTGGTGGTTGAGGAGGCTGAAAAAGACTTGACCTTTTAGAGTTCCATAAGTGGATTTTAGATGATCAATTTATTTGTATTGGGTATTTTTTATTATTTATTTTTATTATTATTATTTTGATGAATTCTCTTATACAAATACAACTTTGTTGTGTTCAATTCATGCATTAACAAGTTGGTTATTGGCTTTCGCGGCTCGAGTATATATTGTATGAAATATTTCCTCCGGAGACTAAACTATTAGCACCAATTCTGTTTTCTGGCAGAAGCATGAGGAAGAATGAATAATGACCTATTGTAACAATGTAATGTGAGTAGCTTTTTTAGCTTGATAGAATTAGTGTATTTTAAGCTTTACTGTTGAAAAGGTATTAAAAAGAAGCATGAGTTGTATGCTTTTGTAAGGACAAAACAAAACTTGAATGAGTCAAAAAAATGTTTCTCACCAAAATAAAAATGGAAAAAGAAAGAAAAAAAAAATGAAAAACTTTTAATGTTTGTATAGAAATAATTTAATTTGTGTTTTCAACTTCTCTAGTGAAGCTCAGTTTGGAATTTGGCTCAAGGACTTAGACGTTGCAGGAAGAAATTGAAGGAATGGGCCTTAGTTTGCTGGGTGGGAATTTTTTGGATCAGTATGTCGACCCAAGTCAAATAAAATAGTAAGAGGGGTTGGGCCTTAGAACCTTTAGCCATTGCACTCTGTTTTTTTTTTTTTTTCTCACTTTATCATTATTTTTTATTTAACTTATAGTATACTGAGTATCTCTGTATTGAAGTTTCTAGCATTGGAAACCCTAGTTCTTTCCCGCATCAACCGTTGGATAAAGCTTTTGATCCTGGCCGGTAATATTCTTAATAGAAGTTTCTAAAATTGAAAAGTGAAAACCCTAGCATTTTTTTTTTTTCCATCAGCTTTAAGTCAGCCCACTTTACTTACAGTCCAAAATGGCCCAGTTCAGTTAGTAATGGCCCCAATCTGTGTCTGTACTTGTTGGTTATATCCATGTAATGGAATTGTTAGAACTTATTGTAAGAAAAAGAAGGAGAGAAAAGGAAAAAGAACCTAGAAGTGTTGTATGGTGCAAAATTTATTGCCAAGAATATTAATTTATATTCTTTTAAGTTCAAATTCGATTTGTTTTTTCTGTCTAAAATGTACATAATATTGCTTACTACTCTGTTAATATAGTTGTACTGTGTACATGGTCATATCATAATTCAAATTCAATTATCTTTTTTTTTTTGGCAACAAAATTCAATTATCACTTATGTATAATGTTAAAAATATATATTGTTATTTAAGCAACAGTACCTGTGTTAAATTTTTTTTTTTTTTAAATCATTCTCGAGATGTCTATTGTAATTTTATTTTATGATTTTTTGAACTGAATAAACTTTTTGTATAAAAATTATTTTTGTGGTTAATGTATTATTTTCCAAATTTTTCTTGTTTTTTTTACTATAAAAAATAGAGAGATTCATTGTTTCATTCCTTTCCTTTTCAAAATAGATGTGTACATCCATTTGCGAGTGAAAACTCTGCAATGAAACAGTACCGGCACTCCAATTAGTGCTGCTATCTCATGTCCTTCTCAGCCATATCTTTTTTTCAGACCTGGTACTGAAGATTTGTTTCAGTAACGCTGCGCTTTCACCATGAAGACACACTCTCTCTCTCAAACAGAAAACTCTCAGTCTCCCTCTCTCTCTCTCTCTCTCTGATTTTCTCTCTCTACAACGAATCTGTGTGGGCCCTAACGCTGCGCTTTCACCATGAAGACACACTCTCTCTCTCAAACATAAAACTCTCTCTCTCTCTCTCTCTCTCTCTCTCTCTGATTTTCTCTCTCCACAAAGAATCTGTGTGGGCCCTATCGCTCAGCCCGGAGGATACTATACGCGTCACGGTCGTCGTTCTGCCAAAACTAAACATCTCTATCCGGTCCCATACATTATTCATTTAAGAGAGAGGGAGGTTATATGCGTACGCGCCGTGGTTTTTAAGTTTATTGTACTCGCTTGAAGATATGGATGTGTTTTAAATGAAAGTATTGAAAAGCCGGAATTGCCATTCAGATGTATTTAAATGCAGCAAGTAAGAGATTTATATCGTCGATGGGGATTTGGATTGGAAAGTAAATGACTATAAATCAGTAGGTATGCATGGTTATTAAGCACGGAGTAATTCAAGTCTTTTTTGATTATTGGACAAAAGCTCACTTATTTTAATTGGTATTAGAGTCCGTTCTTAAGCTGATGTCATGCCAAGTATTTGGCTCGTAGAACATTTAGGTCTGCACCCCAAGACAAGGTGGCTCGAGTCATAACGAAAGTGTTGTGAGGTCGAATGAAGAAGAACATAACAAAGAGAACTTGTCCCACATCGAATCTAAATGAAAAGTGAATGATATATATGAATTAAGTGTTAGCTCCTCCTAATAAATTAACATAGCGAAGCACGCATTATTACACTAGTCCTCTAATCTAATCTAAACCTTTAAGGTCATTTCGAAAATGTGCATTTTTAGCCCTATATTTCGTTGTTTTTGCTATTCAAAGTTCATTAAAGTCATTTTAAATTTTACATATGAAGATCCAAGGTTTAATTTGTCAGGAGGGAGAAGGTATTGGTGATTATGCACCGGGCACATCTTCGTGCACACCACACGTGCACACCAACTCTAATAAATTGAAACTCACTTATTTTTCTTATTATTTTCATTCTTTCTACATTTTTTTTTACAGTAATCATTTTTTTCATTATTTTTCTTGCAACTCTATCAACCTTGCATACAACGGGTGACCTAGATCACTACAAATTATCTGTGTGTAACAGTGTAAGTTCCATATGACAATTAGTCTTCCATTAATTGGAAAAAGAAAGAAAGAAAATAAATAAAGGATTACATAATGAGGTCATGTTGATGCTGTTCAATTTACCCAATTTATCAGAGATTAGATTTTATTATAGATAGTTTAGTTTATTTGAATGCTTATTTTAATCAAAGAAAACAAACTAGCTTGCATATTTACATTAGAACTTTTCCTGTAGGTAGTTTATTACGAATATCATTTTAGTTTTGAAGTTTTTAATTTTTTAATTGAAGATGTCAAGATTACTAGACCCTTTAAAAAAATTTGGTTTCTCTATGAAAAATTTTTAGGCTAAAATATTATATGCAACTATGCAAGTATATTACCCACATATTTTTAGCTTTTAGAACAACAAAAGACAATAAAGCTTGGATCAAGTATGAAATTCCTTTAAATAATTATTAAATTTATTTATTATCTTGTTCAAATAATGACGGTTCGTGTTCTTTCTCAGATGTCTCTTATGGTGAATTAACAAGTAATCATGGATAATTGTTGATTTTTCAAATCTTTTAATTAAGACAACATCCATGTACTCTATCAAAGTATAAGAGAATAGAACAGCTTTGCGCCCAAATATATATAATTTAACAAATTGGGCAAAGTTGTTGGAGTCTCTCACCATCGATGTTGTTTTAATCAAAAGATTTGAAGAATTAACCAACATCTGAACATGATTATTTGTTAATTCTTTCTCAAACAAAATCGTTCATCATGCATCGTCATAATGCCCGATAAGAGACCCTGAAAAAAACACGAATTGTCATTATTGAACAAGATATTAAATAAATTTAATACTGTAATTATTTAAAGGAACTTCATACTTGATCAAAGCTTCGTTGTTCTAAAAGCTAACGAGTTATATACTAGTCGGTTTTTGAACAGCCAGCTAGAAAGAGACTGTGAGACATCCTTGTATAAAGTAGGAATTTATGGGGTGGATTGTAAGAGTATCTCCAATCGTTGTGTATATATATATTTTTTTGAGTAAATTTGATGTGTTATGATGAATTTATACAAAATTTTTGGATTATTTAATTTTAACTCCAAAGGTTGTTTTATACCTTTTTGTGTAAAAATATATCTCCCAATGACAATCAACCATGTGTCATGCTAGGATCCTACATAACTTTTACAAACTTACTTAATATATGGTTGATTTTTTAATGGACCGAGAAAGAGGGATGAGAAAGGAAATATGTTGATTTGGTAGTGTAAAAATACACAACCATTTTACATATTGGTGATATGACAATGTATCTTAACATATTCTTGGAGATGAAAAAAATTTACATATTATAAATAACCGTGTATATTTTACATAAAAGAGTATTTTAATAAAATGTTGGATATGCTCTAAGGTGAGTTTTTTTAATTGCTTTTGGTAGGTTATGTTGCTATATATATTACAATTATGTTGCTATATTTATTGCTTTTGGGTTTCTCTCTTGTTGGCCCTCCTGGGCTTCTTTTCTTGGTCCAAATGGACTGCAAGGCCTAATTGCTCACATTGTAAATTTTTATTTTTATATTAATCTATTTTAGTCACTTTAAAATTATAAAATAAAATAAATATACATATATAGTTATTGTTCACAGAGAGAGTACTCATATTTTAGGTGACAAGTGTACAAAATTACAGACAATATCCAAAATTTAGTTGGTCGATGTGGTTCATGGTTTGTAAGAATTTGATTGACATGTGATTTGTATTATAATTTTATGTTGAATCTAATAACATGTTATATTTTTATTATTATTTACTAAAAATGAGTCTTGCACCGATTTATTGTTATGAATTACTTAACCGAATATTATTTATGCATAAAACATACAAGTGGTGGACTCCACTTATTTATTTATACATAAATGGACCAATTAAAAGAAATAGGTCTGACAAATCACTACAACAAATGAGCCTCCACTTATATCTATTGTGCATAAATAACCAATCACAAATATTTAGTCAGATAATTCACTACAACATATCGGTACAAATATCATTACTCTTTTTTTAATTAGTTATCTATGTAACAAATAAAAAAATAAATCCTTCCACTTGTTTATATTATACATAAATAACAAATCAAAAATATTTATTAAATATTTTAAAACAACAAACCCATAAATGTATCACTACTCTTTTCTTTTCTTTTTTTAATTGCTTGGTGACAATTCATAAATGTTCTCTTTATTATTGCAGGTAACAATTCATAAATTTCTGGTCAATGCTCTCTTTATTGTTGTTGGTGACGATTCATAAATGCTCTCTTTATTGTGGTTGGTGACGATTCATAAATGCTCTCTTTATACTTAAATTGTTGGGTTATTTATCCAAAAAAAAAAAAAAATCGTGTTCATGGTAATTAGTTTAGCTGTTGGAATGGCTATATATTACTCCGAGGAATAAGCAAACAACAACACAAGAAAACAACTACTACGTACAACATAGAAGCCATAGTATATATATCCTGCTTTGCCTTTTGGAACGTATATATAGTATATACGTTTACTTGATCATTATCCTCTTGCAACAACTCTCTCTTTTCCTCTCTTTCTCTCCCTCACACTCCTTCAACTCTAACACATCAAGATCCGGGCCACGAATTGTTCATTAATCTTCATTCCGTCTCCCCTCTCGCATCACTATGAAGCAACTAAAAAGGTTTGAGTATTTGATACTAGTTCTTCTGTTATCAAATTGTGAAACTTTTCAGAGGAAAGAGGCTTTGATCAAGTATGAAGTTCCTTTAAATTATTATTAAATTTATTTATTATCTTGTTCAAATAATGACATTTTGTGCTCTTTTTCTGGTTCTTATCGTGCATTATGACGATGAGCGATTTTGTTTGGGGAAGAATTAACAGGTAATCGTGTTTGGATGCCTGTTGATTCTCCAAAGTTTTTGATCTAGACAACATCAACGTCATTTACTCCATCAAAGTCTTGATCGGCTTGGGCAAACCTGTTACTTGAGGAGTACTTGATCAAAAGATTTGGAGAATCAACAAGCATCCAAACATGATTACTTGTTAATTTTTCCCCCAACAATGAGAATCCTGAAAAAGAACACGAACTGTCATTATTTGAACAGGATAGTAAAAAAATTTAATAATTATTTAAAGGAACTTCTGGAGTATATATTAGCCGGTTTTTGAACAGCAAGTTAGAAAGAGGCCGGAGAAATCCTCATATAAAGGATAATTATTCTCATTGTCCAGTTGATAAAGCCTCGGTAAATTCTCACGAGTCACGAAGAGATGCACTAAATGTCTTTTTTGCTTGTGTCGGCTGGTGTAGTTGGTACAATTGGGTGGGTTGATCAATTTGGACAGATGTATGTCCACTAAATATGAACGTGCAAGTGTATTTGATCAGTGCATATGACTTATGTATGGATTATGAACCTATTTGTTTGCAATGACAGTGGTTATATTTTCTTCTATTTTGTTCAAGTTTGATTGTGTATTCTGTTTCTGTGTGTATTATATCTAGCGATTTGCCACTGTGAATTGAAGGCGAAGGCTGATTGCATTTCGTATTTTTCTTTGAATGTGTCATTATTTTTTCAAACCTATAGATTTAATTCAATTTTGTTGACTTCTGAGTTTTGAATCAATTCTTTTTCCTTCTAATTATTGTAATCATGCATTATTTCCTATAATTAGGTTGGTAAAACTGGCGGAGATAAAAGGAAATTGTCAGAAGATGTGAGTAATTTATCGGGGAAATAAGAATAATTCTAATTTCTTGTCCAGATTTACTATTTATGGATAAAAATAACATTTTAATTCAATATTATTGTTATATAAATGTAAGACTGAATATAAAAAATCTTCAGGCTTACAACAAGAAAATGGTATTATTATTATTATTATTTTTAAAAAGAAAATGGTATTGCTTTTAAGTTGTATTTGTTATCATTTGATTCAAAGTGTTTTGTTTGCTCTGAATTATTTATTTCAATCCGTAGTCTACCGTCATACAGTAGACTCACAAGTTATTGTTCAGAACAGTAATTCAGAGAGAAACTAAAAAAATGATATTCACTAGTAGTGTTTAAGTTAATCATATAATCACTAATAGTGTTTATGTTGCTCTTGCTCTCAATTATTTGTTTCTTTAGATATAAAGCAACGTGAGCTAAAGAATGCAAAAACAGTTTTTTCCCCTCCTATTTTTTTGGGTATGATGTGAATGAAAATGCTCGTAAATATTTAGTTGGACTTTCCAAAATTTTCAAAGATTCTCTGCACAGCTTAATAATATATATACTCCTTTTCCATTTAAATTGTGAGCCATAATTTTCGAAGTCGAAGTTTAAAATGAGGACGAAAGTAATATATTTTTTTTTTTATAGGTTACTTCTTGCAAATGGTGAAAGCTAAATGGGTTTAGTATTAAAAAAGAGTAAGTTGTGTCATGTGTTCATTTTTTATTTTCTGTTTCATTTTTTATGAATATATGTAGCTGTTGATGGTGACATGATGTTGCAACTCTAATTATTTTGGAGGGTGGGTTACAAAAGTTTAATGGTATGTACTATTATATATATATATATAATTCTTATTTTGAAAAATTTATGTGTCCTTCGCGATAAATGAATTTTTCAAGTGGGAACTTAACATCCGTGGCTGTTTTTCAGTATGCCTTGCACATCTTTCTTAAATATCATTTGCACAATGAAGAGACCAATAATAAATACCATGGAATTTAGGGGGTGGATAAGGTGAGTTTCTTTTAATTGCTTTGAGTAGATAGGGGAATGAAAAGGAATTCACACTATTTTATATATATATATATATATATATATATATAATTCTTATTTTGAAAAATTTATGTGTTCTTCGCGATAAATGAATTTTTCAAGTGGGGCTTAACATCCGTGGCTGTTTCAGAGTATTTATATATATATATATATATATATATATAGAGAGAGAGAGAGAGAGAGAGAGAGAGAGCTTGCCTTGCACGTCTTTCTTAATTATCATTTGCACAATGAAGAGACCAATAATAAATACCATGGAATTTAGGGGGTGGATTGTAAGGTGAGTTTCTTTTAATTGCTTTGAGTATATAGGGGAATGAAAAGGAATTCACACTCTTTTATATATATATATATAATTCTTATTTTGAAAAATTTATGCGCCCTTCGCGATAAATGAATTTTTCAAGTGGGGCTTAACATCCGTGGCTGTTTTAGAGTATTTATATATATATATATATATATATATAGAGAGAGAGAGAGAGAGAGAGCTTGCCTTGCACGTCTTTCTTAATTATCATTTGCACAATGAAGAGACCAATAATAAATACCATGGAATTTAGGGGGTGGATTGTAAGGTGAGTTTCTTTTAATTGCTTTGAGTAGATAGGGAAATCGAAAAGGAATTCACAAAAATTAACATTGAATTTGACGTAGTTAGTTATACTTTTTTTTTTTTGGCTGGTACTGGAACTCATCTGGGTAGAGTCCGTTCGGGACCCACCCCAAGTTACAAACCGGGAATAGTGTCGACGACTAGTTGGTCATACTTGTTATTTGTTAAATAATTATTTTTTAAAAATTGATTAAGTAGATGAAGTGAAAAAAAATACTTTTGGATCTCCCAATTTCAACTATTTTTGGTATGTTATGTTGCTATATATATATATTACGATTACATCATTTTGATGGTAAAATCAAATATACATATATAGTTATTGTTCACTGAGAAAGTACTCATGTTTTATGTTTTCTTGTAATCTAATTCTTAGTATATTTGTATGAGGGCACGTTCAGGAATCATGTTTACTCAATAGTTAAAATTTGACCTGCACTTTGAGTGGCTGGTTTTTTTTTTTGTCTTTTTTACAAATTTGACCTGCACTTTGCTAGGTTTTTGTATGTGCGCACGTTTAGGAATCATGTTTACTCAATAGTTAAAATTTGACCTGCACTTTGCTAGGTCTTTTAACAACTTTGACCATCAAATGACTGACGTCACAATTTTTTTTTTTGGCCTTGTAAATTCTGTTTTGTTCAAGACAAGTTTTTGGCACATGAGACTTGCACTTTTTTCAATGTATGGTCATCACGTCAGGGTATTGCAATTTGCATTGCAATTTTATTATACATTAAGCATTAATGAGTAGTTTCTTTGATCCAATCTTTATTTATTTTTATTTTTTTTTGAGTGGACTGTTCTTTGAATTTTGAGCATTTAATACTCTTTGCTTGGCTTACTACATAAAGAACGGACAACGACCTTTTGTTCTGTTCACAATAATTTATTTATTTATTTTTGAATGATAAAACAAATACATATCTATATTTTGCACTGCTGGGCTTAAATACTCAACTTTCTTATTTCTTGATTGATTATGCTATTATACGTTAAATGTAATCAATATTATATATATATAATATTATTTTTGTTGAGATAATTGGGTTGCCTGTTTTGTTTTGGAGGACAAGTTTAATGCTGTGCGTGGATGCTTGGCTTACTATATGGAGAGCTTAGGGGTGACAATTTTCCTATCCCGTTGTGGTAGGCCCTAAATTCGGTTGTTTAACTAGTTTCTTTGTTATGTTAATGTATTTGTGGATAAGTGTAATTGGTTTATGGCAATATTTGGTTATATGGTTTAGGTTGTTTGGGATTAGTGAACAATGGTATCAGGAAATTTTATTATGGTGATAGTATTGGATTTGTTTAATAGGTTTGTGATCTGGAGTGTGCATATATGGTAGAACCAAATAAGTTATGAAATGAAATAAACCAAAATAAAAATTGTTCGTGTGGAAAGATAATACAAAATGGAGAGATAGAGGTTGAATGCATCTAAAATATGGATAATACAAAACGGAGACATCTAAACTGCTGTCTACTGTGCACCGAAAGTATATTCAGTGCAAAGACTTTCAGTTTCTAGCCGATGTGGGACACAAGTTATTTGAAAAACGTGACTTGCACAGCCTAAAAGCCTACAACTGTACTCTACATAAATTAGCTTTATCTTATATTGAGGGCAAGTTGTCGCGAGTGATACAAATAGTGGATATATATGCACACACGTAGTATCTTATAACATTGGATTCCTTCCACATCATAAAGACAATGAATTTGATGGGTCTTGCAACAGTGTTGACCAGATTATTTTTACAGAACTTGAATTGCGTCAGAGAATCACCATTTTTTTTTTTGGTCAGAGAACGATTGAAAAACTACATATATAGACAGTGCACAGTGAGACAACGCAGGGGTAAAAAGACTACAAATTGGTGCAAGGGTCAAGGGTGCTGTGCGTGTGAAAAGGGGCCTTTTTACTTTGCAAAAATAAAAATGAAATGATGGGACGCTTGTATATATATATTTTTAAATTTAATTATTTTGTATTCAATATTAATTGTCCCATTTAAAAAATTAAAACAAAGCAAGTACCTCTGTGTCTACGTAATAGTTCATTTTTTCCTTTTAGAGTGTCCAAAATTAATCGTCTATTTTAAAAAATCATACAAAATAAATGTCATTTTTTCATTATTACCTTTTTAACTTTTCAAAAAGAAAGTAAAACTATATAATATCTTTATAATTATCTTTTAAACTTTTATAAATCTCAAAACCTAGTAACATGCATTTTCAAATTTGGAAAGACAATTTGATAATTTTAAAATGAAAAATGCACTAATTACATTTCTCTTTAAAAAATCTTAATATCTAATTTAATTATTGGGTTATATTATACAATACAAAACATATAGGAGTACCAAATAATCTGTGATATTCTCTTTATTATTATTACGTATGAGTTTTCAGAAATAAAACTAAAAAGAAAAGAAAACTAATATTAGAAAGAAAGAGATAGAACTGTCACTTTATTACTTGAAAAATGAAACAGAAGGTAGAGAAAAGTAAATGATAGAATATCTATTTCTCCATCAAAGTCACTATTTTTTTTTTTTTTTTTTTATTTATTTTTTAAGATAGTTACTCTCTCATTATTTTCTTTAACAATATTTAATTCTTTCTAAAGATTTGGACAATTCTAATAGTAGACCAATAATAAATGGAAAGTACCCCTCTACAATGTATCAAATAATTATTATGACTAATTTTATAATATATATATATATATATTTCGAACTAATTTTGTGATATCATTTTCCCATAAAAAAGAACATCGCTAAGCTTCATGAAAAAATAAAATTCAAAATTGTATCACAAATTTCTCCATCAAAGTCACTATTTTATCTTTTTTAGGCTAGTTACTCTTAATACTTTCTTTGACAATATTTAGTTCCCACTAAGGATTTGGACAATTCAGAAAATGCTTCGATACATCAATGGATTAGTTACGCCGATGAAATTTGGAATATCAGGTTTCAACTCTCTACAATTTTGATCGTAGATTAATAATAAATGATACTCCCTCCGTTTCCATATTAATATTTTATTTTTTTCTTTTTACATGTTCCAAATTAGTTGTCCTATTTGACAAGTCAAAGATTGTCTTTTATCTTTTTAAAATTTTTCAAACTTTATACTAATTATATATATTTAAATTAAAAATAATAATTTAATAATTTTTAAAAGGGGCAATATATTAATTATATGTTCTTTTAAAAACTTTAATTTTTAAATATGAATTTCTATTATAGAACGAAGAAAGTACTGTCCTTACATTAATGTAAAAATTTATTTTGAGAGAAAGAGAGTAATTAACTCATCATTTCAGATCGGGTAAATGAGTATATCACATTAAACAATGTGACGTAGACTTCAAATCTGTACCCTCCGGCTAAAAAATTTACCTCGACCCACACGAAAAAAAAAAGTAAATGCTCTCCAGCCTGGCCTCTCTGTATCTTCTGTATCCTCTTCATTTCTGTTTTGACTGAGATCTGACATAACATTATCATCATACACATCGGATGCTTTCAGACCTCTGTTTCTGTTTTTTTTTTTTTTTTTTTTAACGGATGCTTTCAGACTCGAGTCCTATAAAATACTCCCTATTTCAGTATTGTCCTTTGATACTAAATTACCATTAGTGAATTCTTTTTTTTCACTACAATACAATTTCCTTTTAGTTATTACTTACACGTAGTCTTTTAAAAGAATTATATCAAGAAAAGTCTAATCCCGAAACATTTTTTTAGGAGGTATTACAGTCGAGTGATTTATCCACTTAAACCCTTAGAATTAAAGTACAAATTTTCTCTCTATTTCATATTTGTAACTAGTGTCAATTTAATCTTAAAATATTTAACAAATTGTTTCAAATTCATTTTCTTTAAATATTCACAAGTTAAAATACAATGAAAATACTTATCATGTGTTACATTTATGAATTAATTTAATTATTTCTGCAATTTTTACTTCATCTTTCTTTATTAAAAAAAATATTTTTCTCTTAAATTATTTGTTTTCAATGAAATTTTTTGCCAAATTATTTGGAAAAAATTAATTAAGCAACATACATTGGATATGAAAAACGTAAAAGAAGAATTATATTAGTTATATAACTTTATTGAAATTTTTTATAAAATGTAGGACTTCATTGTTCTTAAAAAAAAAAATTTGTTTTTAAGACTTGTTTATCTAGAATGTACAAATAGGACTAATTTTCGTATATAACAACCTTGCAAGGAAAACCAGTTTGTAGTGTTCCCAAAAGTTCTAAATTTTGAATGTCAACGATTTCATTTTGTTCTAAATTTGTTTCGATTTACATAAAATGTTCTTTTATAATCTACCCTTTTTATCTTCATTACACATTTATAAGCATGTGCACATGCACATACAAATAATAATAATATTTTTCACATTGTCCTGTAAATAACCAGAAAAACTTTATTGCTCCGGGTCCACGTGATCTTCACTCATAGAAAGGGGACCGGTAAATGAGGTAGGATGCAACCAAATTTTTTTCATAAAGAACAATCATCAAGTGATAACAGTCAGATGGGTGCTAATTGCAGTCGTGATTGTCTTTGCACGTATTTTTAATTGGTAAGAATTATTAAAATTACATGCTAATTAATTAAATGTTTCATACCATAGGAAAATTTAAAGTATTAATTTATAAAACAAAAGTGTCCTTTTTATTATTTATTAAATAAATAAATCAAACTTAAATACAATTATCAAAAAACGAGCCAATCTCAAATAACCCTTGCTCGTTAGTTCATGAACACGTAAGAAATTTTATTAAGGTGATAGTATTGGATTGTTTAACAGGTTTGTAGGACCAAATAAGTTATGAAATGAAATAAAACAAGAATAGAGAGGGAGTTTTATATAGAAATGGCTCATTGATTTATGGGATCATTTGTTCTTTTGTGGAACATGATCTCACTAATCAGATAAGAGAGATTGACGTGGTGGAGTGTTACTGTAACGTGTTGATAAAGAAATGGCTAATTGATTTATGAGATCTTTTGTGGTTGTGAAGTGAATGATGAGATCTTATATCGGTGACACAAATAGAGGATATATATATATATATATCTCGATATCTTATAACTGTATAGTATATTTTATAACATTGGATTCCTTCGACAATGAATTTGATTGGTCTTGCAACAGTGTTAATCAGATCATTTTTACACAACTTTGAATTGCGTTATTGAAATATGGCTTCTATCCCACTTTTAGACGTTCCAAATTTATTATTCATTTTGAAAAGTTAAAATAAATAAATTTTATCTTTTTATAATTATTCTTTATATTTTAAAAAAAAAATTTAAACTTGGTAATTAAATATATTTAAACTAAAAAAAATAAATTAATAATTTTAAAAAGAAATAATGCATTATCTAATTTTTAAATATAGACATCTAATATGAAACGAAAAGAGTATATAGCAAAAACAAAAGAGATAAGTGCAAGGATGCTGTGCGTGTGAAATAGGCTTTGTAACTTTGGAAAAATAAAAATTAAATAATGGGGGGCTTGAAAGCATATTCAAAAGTTAAGTAAGAAATTAATGCTTATATATGTGTGTGTTTTAAAAGGTTTGACAATTTACTTTAATAAATCAATGTAAGAATTATTTTTTCAATATTAATTCTCTCATTTAAATGATTCGAGACTTGATAATTTTAAAAGAGTAATGATATTTGTACTGATTTGTTATAGTAAATTACTTAACCGAATGTTGTTAATTGGTTATTTATGCACAACACATGCCAGTGGATGGCTTGCTTATTTATTTATGCATAAATGAATCAATTAAAAGAAATAAGTTTGCAATTCACTACAACAAATCGCATAAATTAAAAAGTGGGGCCATCCACTTACATGTATTGTGCATAAATAACTAATACGATTTTTCATTAGTTGCATTCCTTCTTTAAAAAATATATTTCTAATATTTAAAATGGACAACGGTAACGGGTGGACGCTTACCCATTTATTCAAAAACTCAAACTGTTTGGTAGTGCTGTATACCCACTCATTTATACACACTTCAACTTCCATCCAAATCCGATCCAAACCCGCGCAACGCCATCGTTACAGTTGGGCCACCTTGCCTACTAGGGGTCAGACCCGGATACCCTCCAAGCCGGGCGCTTAGCGTGATACCGGATTAAGAGTTGAGTTTGGCTCTGATACCAACTGTAACAGGTGAGCGCTTTTTCATTTATCCAAAGCTCTAAGTTGTTGGATAATACTACATACTCACTTATTTATACACCCTTCAACTCCATCCAAATCTGAAGCGGACAAATCCCACTTGAAACAACAACTAATACGAGACACAGTATATATAGGAAAATCTCTTGTCAGTAGGGAGTGTAAAATTGTAAAATAGTAAATAAAGTTTTTTAGGCTCATTTACTGTACCAAAAAAGCAACTGTGATTGATAATGATGAGATTGATTATTATTATAATTACTATTAATTTGAGATTGATTTTTATTCTTATTATTATTTTTACAAATTATTTCCTAGTTTGAGTGATTTGCTAATTTTAAGTAAGAATATAATTATCAATTTAGGGAATGTGTTTTGTTTTTGATGTTTTTGGTTTTGTGAGGTATTGTGACAACGTATTTGGTAAAAACTGTTTTGTTTTATACCATATTAAAACGTTTTATGAATAGTGACAAAAAGTTGTAATATTAATTTAATGTTTTTATATGTTTCCATAATGTATTGTTTAGTACTATAGTAAATTCAATATATATATATATATATAAACAAAAAAAAAAAAAAACAAACAAAAGTTTTTTTTGTTTGTTGGTAATCCTTTTTTAATTAAAACTCTACCTATTTTTCTTGTTCATTGTCTCATAGAAATAACCTTATTTCTATTTCTAGAAATCCAACCAAAAGCAAACCCCTTGATTATCCTTCAGCAACAGTTTCACATCATTCAAAACAAGGGTAGAAAGAAAATGAACGCTTTGAGATCTGACCACGTCGACATCAGTGTAGCCCCATTGTCTCAACACTTTCTTCTCTAACAATCAATGCTTCTGCAAAAAAAAAGTTGTACAAAGCGCATATAAAAAGGCCCAAGCAACATACTTTGTATAAGGAGAGAAAAACAAATGGGCCAAGATGGCCCAGACAGCTTAACAGAACAAAGTTGAACGGTCCAATAAAGGACAGCCCAAACCAATTATATATATTTTTCTGTGCATTTATATATATATGCATATTATATTAGTTGTAGGTTTTTTCGAAGTATTTTATCTCTTTAATTCTTTATATATGCATTTTTCTTTCTTATCTCTCTCTGTTCGTTTCATTGTTGCTTGGGCCTTTTTTTTTTTCTCGCTTTGGGGTGTAGGCAATCATTTTTCTTTATATGAGTTGCACGGTAAAAGACATATTGAAATTTTGACAATACTTAAGTTCTTACACGTGAGAATATAAAATTAATAATAAATGGACACATCTTTCATTTGATAAATGAGTGTATACATACAATTCTTCTGAATGCGTGGTCTCCGCGCGTATTCTAGTTCAAATTCTCACTATTTATGACATAATTCTACCGCTTTTACGCTTCCGCTCTCGAATTCGCTTTCGTCCCCGCTCTCTCTCTCGCTTTATGTGACTTAATGTATACCTATTATTTTATTTGATAATTAAAAAGAACATATTTTTATGTTTCTGCGGTGTACATTTTTCTTTATTGTAAGGACTTAAATATTGTTCAATTTTTTATCTCGAACAATGATGGATGTGATGTAAATTTAAGATCTGATAATAATCATGTGTATCTTCTTCTTTATCTGTCAAACTCTTTTTTTTCACAGATACTCACACTTGAGTCCTATAAAATATTTTTTGAAAAACACTTTCAAATAAATTAAAAATTTATAAATATTAGAACTAATTTTCAGTATTGTCTATTGTTACTAAATTACTATTAGTGATTATTTTTCACTAAAATTCCTTTTTTTTTTTTAGTTATTACTTACACGTATCTCTTCCAAAGGAATTACATCAATGTCAAGTGATTTACCCACTTAAACCCTTAGGATTGAAGTTCAAATTTTCCCTCTATTTCATTTTGGTAACTAAAGTCTAATGTCAATTTAATCTTAAAACATTTAACAAATTATTTCAAATTCACTTTCTATAAATTAACAAGTTAAAATACAATGAAATACTTATCATGTGTTACATTTATGAATTAATTTTATTATTTTTTCATTTTTTACTTCATCTTTCTTTATTAAAAAAATATTTTTCTCTTAAATTATTTGTTTTCAAGAAGCATATTATAAATTAAAAAGATCCACACTTTTTTCTTTTTTCTTTTTTCTTTTTTTAAGCCTATTTCGGCTAGAATGAAATAAAAGACAAATAAGATATCTTCTGCTTTAAAATTTTAAAATAAATTACACTGATATTTATATGCTATATGAGATCATGATCGACAAAAAATGAATTCTCGTTGTGAGCACTATCAATCGTGCGAGGAAGCTACCGCATTGGCAACTTTTAACGCTTTACTAGTTTTGTCTATCATATTTGAAGAGAGAGAAATGTCCGAATGTTGCTAAACTTATCACCATTGTTGATTCATTAGAATCAGGACTCAGGAGTCACATTAGGTCCAGTCTTTTTCTTTTGTTTGTATTTTTTATTCATAAACTTTGATATTTATAAACATGCCCCACTAACCTCTTAATTTTTTTTAATAAATAAAACCTTAAAAATGAACTTTCAAATTTAAAAAATCCTCTTATTTTCTAATTAATTTGTCCAACAAGATTTTCAAAATTTTAAAACGACCCATGTCTTTTCTCTTCGAGGTTGTCCCAAAAACAAAATTAAGAATAGAAATTCAAAAGCACCTCTGTTATTTATTATTTTGGTTCAAATTTGATACAATCATATTCTGCCCTTTTGAACTAAATTCCTACTTCGGCACCTAATGTCAGTGAAATTAATATGATATTTGAACAACATTCCTACTTTGGCACAATCATATTTTATTTTGGTTCAAATTTGACCATCACGTACAGAGATTCGAGGGTTTGCAGACAATGTGAAAGGAAAAGAGAGATGTGCGTGAGAGAAGTTGGCGTGGTTTAGTTTTTAAAATTACATAAACACCCAGAAATTTTATGAGGTAGGAGATTTTAGTGAGGTTACTTTTATACCATAGCTTTCCCATTTATATATATATGTATAATATAATTGTAAATTGCAAAGCATTTAGGGATAGTTTAGTCTTTTAATCTAATTTTGTAGGTTAAATAATTTTTTTTTGACAAAGTTAAAAGGTATTTAAGTTAATTTACATGGTGTCAGAGTTCTACGTGTTACGATTGGGATATGAATAAAAAACGGAAACATTTATAGTATGAGTAATAGTAATTTCAAAAATTATTTTACTATAATATTTGGCTAAATTTAATAGGATATTAGTGAAATTAATTCTAAAAGTTGTTGTTTGTTTTCTTGTTTGGTACCTCTTGGGCTATGTTTGTGTTGGGCGTGTCAACGTGTTTTGTCTTAGGCCTTTTTTTAGGCGCATGGGTGCCCTTTGCAGTCAGTGAAGTTTTTTAGGCTCATTTACTTCACATGGGTTATGTTTGTGTTGGGCGCTATGAAGCACGGACACTCCTCCCAGGGGTTCCATACCCGTGTCGAATACTTTTCTGACATCGATACCTGTGTCCGAGGCTCGAACACGTGTCCGACACTTCTATAAAGTGTCTAAATATTATTTTTTATTGGACACGCGTGTCCGAGGCTCGGACACACGGTCTGACACTTTTGTGAGACAAAATGTATTTTCTCACTCCTCTCAGTCTCTCCTATTCTTCAATTATCTCTCTTCATGAACAAGATATATATATATATATATATATATTTAAGTTACATGAACAAAACTTTGTGAAAGACTGAAAGTATACATGTTTATTCATATACATATTTAGTTCATTATAACTATGTCTCTTCTGCACATTTTGGTTTGGAATTTGGATCAACTTTATTTTTCATTTATTTTATGTTTTGTCTTGTCTATATTTTTCTTATAACAGAGATGAAATTATTAAAATTGATTCTGTTATTTGTTGTTATTTTATTTATCTGTACAAGATTCTAGTAATTATATTTTGAATATATAATTATATATATATATATATATATATATATATATATATAATTTTATAGGCGTATCCCCGCCGTGTCCGTATCCGTGTCGTATCGTACCCGTGTCCTGTATCCGTGTCCGTGCTTCATAGGTTGGGCGTGTTAACGTGTTTTGTCTTAGGCCTTTTTTTAGGTGCATGGGTGCCCCTTGCAATCAGTGAAGTTTTTTAGGCTCATTTACTTCACATGGGCTATGTTTGTGTTGGGCGTGTCAACGTGTTTTGTCTTAGGCCTTTTTTTAGGCGCATGGGTTCCCCTTGTAATCAGTGAAGTTTTTTAGGTTCATTTACTTCACAACACATTAAAAAAAAAAAAAAAAAAAAAAAAAACAAAAAACAAAAAAAAAAAACAAACTAACTGTGATTTATAATGAGTTTGATTTTATTTTATTTTTTTCCTAGTTTGAGATTGTTATTGTCATTATTATTTTAACAAATTACTTCCAATGTTGAGTAATTTGCTAAATTTAAGAAAGAATATAGTCATCAACTTATGAAATGGCACTATTTTGTTTGCAGCCGGTGGCATCTACAAAAAACAAGTGCCTTGTACAAAGTTTTTTTGTGCATCACCAGACCAAGTAAAACAAAGAAATGCGCCAAGCATGTTTGAACTATCTGATCCATGAAGGCATTTTTTCAAATGGACCAGTAGCTCTACTCTCTGGTCCAAACCCCCGTCTGATGAGTGATGAGCTTGGTTCTCCATTTCATTGTTGTGGCTGTTTATGGTGCCACTTATTACTTCCATTTCCTTTACCCAAACGAGTTTGGCTCGGAGCCAGATCGATTTCAGCATGTATCTTTATCTTTTCGCCATGAACTAAAATAATTCATTCCTTTTAATGGTAAAAAGGAAAAACAACTCTCTCCTTGATTTGTCTGTCATTATATATTTTTGAGCTGTAAATTTCTTTCATTTCAGGGTGCATCTAGTATCATTTTCCCCATTATAAAGGAGGCTGGAGGAGTAAGACTTGTGAGTCGTACGCAGCAGCGGAATGTATATAGGAAAGTTTTTGTTTGTTTTAAAAAACAGATATGTGTCATTAACTACTTTACTTATTTTATGTTTTAGCAATTAAACAGTTAATCACATGCAGACAAAATAAAGCAAAATATAAAGTTAGAGATGACATCAGGATTTTAGCGAGGAAACCCCAATTGATAAAATACGTCAACTGTGGTAAAAACCTCGTGGACTTGTGCAGTCCAAAGTAAACCAATCCACTATGCTTGGAATAAAGTATATTGGACTTTGACTCTGGCTCACACCCTATCGTTCTACACCACACCAACTGCTGACGATCATCTGGCTTTGCAACTCCCTGTCCAACAGCAACTTGATCTCAGGCTTACACTTGATATTTGTAGAAGAGTAGCAGGTAGATCAGACAGCACTCCACGAATGCTCCAATCCTTCCAAAGTGTGACTGCGTTTACTTCTGTTCTTCAATCGTCTGAATGATGTAGAAGAAGATCTGCTTCGTCTGATCGATGTTAATACAACTGTATGATCACGATCAGGATTCGAAAACCACAACTCTAACCTATCTAGGAGAATATGTGTATGTGTTCTAAAAAGATATCAGAAAAATCAACTCTGATTTTCTGCACAAATCATCTTCCTAAGGCTTTGAATAATATCTGAATTAGAATATAAAAGCCGTAAATAAACCAATGTATATGACATGGTTTATATAGATTATAGAATGACCTAATCCCTCTGAAAATAAGGTAAATTTCGTGCATAGGATTTGGTAGAATTCTAGACCAACTGAGAAATAAATCAGAATAAGGAAACTACAATTGTATTGCATACAGGACATCTTGAACAGGTTCAAGGAAAGTTGAACCGGTTCAAGGAAAGCAGTGTGTCAAACTTAAACATCTTGAACCGATTCAAGGAAGCTGAACCAGTTCAAAGTTGGCAGACTTGTGAATTTCGAATTTTTCAACCTTGGTTCATTCTACGGAAAGTATAGACTAACTTGGAAAGTGTAGAATGTCCAACCTTGTTCATATTCATTCTTAATGTAGTGTCCTTACCCTTTTCATCATAAACTCTTCAAGTATGGTAAGTTTGAACTCCTTCCCAGTTGTGTAATTCATGTTGACCTCGATGACTTGTAGGACAAATAATATAAATTACAACTCAACTTGGACTTGTTATATCTACGATAATTGCAAATAAATAAATAATATTTCACAATCTCCCCCTTTGGCAATTTCGTGACAAAACCTTAAAAACAATATTTGCAATCTACCCAAAGCAAAAAAGTAAATTACATGATTTGCTTAAAGGTAATAAGAACACTGTTTGTCTTGGATTCAAAACTTGACCTGTTCACAGATACTATTCGGGTACTGTTCACAAATATGATACTATTCACCGAGTAATTTTTTGGGGAGTTTTTTGAGATGTCGACTAGATACGAGATTGAGAAATTTGATGACAAAATTAGCTTCAGTCTTTGGCGCATTAAGATGCAGGCCCTGCTTACTCAGCAAGGTCTAAAGAAGGTGTTGTTTGGGAAGGATAAGTTGCCAACAACTATGTCCGATGAAGACAAAGACGAGGTCGATGAAAAGGCGCGCAGTGTGATTACTTTGAATCTAGCTGATGAGGTGCTGCGTGAAGTTATTGATAAAGACACGGCGGCAAAGTTATGGCTGAAATTAGAAAGTCTGTATATGACAAAGTCTCTCACTAACAGACTCTACCTGAAACAGAGACTCTACACCCTTCGTATGAAAGAAGGTATGCCTCTTAAGGAGCATATTGATAATTTCAATTCTATTATTATGGATTTGAAAAATACTGATATTAAAATTGATGATGAGGATCAAGCTCTTATTTTATTGTGTTCTTTGCCTCCTTCCTATGAGCATTTTGTTACCACATTGCTCTATGGAAAAGACACTATTAGTATGGAAGATGTTAAATCCTCATTAAACTCTCAGGAGTTGAAGAAAAAGGTGTCAGAGAATATTGGAGATGAACAGACCGAGGGTCTATTTGTAAAAGGCAAAAGTGGGACAAAAGTTCTGCTAGTAGGGGCAAATGTAGATCTCATAAAAATGTGAAATGTTACTACTGTCACGAGATAGGGCACAACATCAAGCACTGTCCTAAACTAAAGGCAAAGAATGGGAATGGCAAATAAAAGGTTCAAGAAACAGCTTCTGTGACAACTGTTACAACGAGTGATTCGGAAAGTGATGAATATGTTCTCATGATAACCTCGTGTTCAGGTATGTCATTTAATGACAGTTGGATTCTTGATTCTGGTTGCTCCGTTCATATGTGTCCCAGTAGAGATTCTTTCTTTTCCTATAAAGAGGTGAAATGTGGTTCGATTTTGACGGCGGACAAGAAAGCTTTCAAAATTTTGGGAATTGGAACAATCAAGATCAAGACGCACAATGGGTTGGTGAGAACATTGTCAGATGTGCGACATGTACCGGATTTGAAGATGAATCTTATTTCAGTAAGTGTGCTAGACTCCAATGGTTACAAGGTTGTAACAGAAGGTGAAGCAATGATGGTTGTGATGGATTCTCTTGTGGTGCTACAGGGCACCAAGGTGAAAATTTTGTATCTTCTCCAAGGGAATACAATAACAGGTGGAGCTTCTACAGGGTCTTTTATAGTTAGCAGAAATCTGCGTTTGGGTTGGCAAAAGAAGAGTTAGAAAAAGGAGCGACGATCCTAGTTCTCAAAAGGGTTATGAGGGGACTACACAACATGGTGGGAGAATGAAATCCATTTTCAGATGGTAACCGAAATTGTAGCAGTCCTTACAGGGAGGCAGACCCATGAGGACAAGTGTGATATTGACTTGCAATAATCTTGGTGGTAATGAGATAGTCCATTCGAGTGTCATTAAGATGCGTGGGAGGCAAGTAGTTGGTCACAACAGAGATGCGAGGAAAAGTCAAGGACGTCATATTCTCCACAAGGGTGAGAAGATGACTTTTCATTATCTGCAGGTGGTTTGTGGGCTGTTGGAGAAGGTTGCTGAAGAAGATGTTAAACTTGGAATTTCTGAGGGTATCTTTGATAAGCATTTAGAGTTTGACAGAAATACTGGAGGTATGCTTGTGGCTGCGCAAGACATGCATGGGTTGAAGAATGGGAGCCCGATGGTTAAGTTTGAGGATGACTCAAACTTAACTAAAAATTCTTAATTAATTTGTTTTGTGGAGAAGACAGTTTGTTTTACAGAGATACAGTGGCTCATTTGAATTTTCATCAAGGTGGAGATTTGTTGAACACGTGGCTCAATTTAAGGCTTGCATCACCCAGGACGTCATCTTCTTGGCCTCCAAGTATATGTGTTCATCAAGCTTTATTCTTGACCTCCAAGAATATGTGCCTAGCAAGTCTTTTGAGTGGTCACCAAGTAGTCTCATTTGGTGTCCCATTTTGGCTATAAATAGCCTTGCCCTCCATGGTGTTGAAGTATCCCAAATTAATTAAGTGAGTTTGTAATATCAGTTAGTGGGTGGGAGAGTTTGGGTGTAATTGAGTTTTGGGTGTGAGCCACTTTGCCTTGTATCTCTTTATTTCTATAGTGAAATATTGTTCTGTCTTTTCCCCGTGGATGTAAGCATAGCCAAACCACGTAAATTTTTATCTCGTTTGTGTGTGCTATTTTAATTTCTTGTCATTATTTTTCTCTTTATTCTCATAAACTCCTATTCGATCCTTTTTTCATAACAATATATATATACATATTTTTGTGTGTTTTTATGAAGTGATATAAGAGATTTAGAGATCAAATATGTGAAGAAATGGAGGAGATAGGGAGAGAACAATCACATCCCCTATTCGATCCTTTTTCATAATAATATATCTATACAGATTTTTGTGTATTTTTATGAAGTGATATAAGAGATTTAGAGATCAAATATGTGAAGAAATAGAGGAGATAAGGAGAGAACAATCACATCCATGAATAGAGAGGGAGAAAGTGATGTTAAGAGATGAAGATACCGATAGTACTAGGATACTATCAGAGGGGAATGAATGTGGGAAGATAAAGGGGGTGGAAGATTGCAATCTTTTATTTGGGGATGTTTGGTATCAGATATAATAATTCAAAGTATATATAACGATGTTTGGTTACATAAATAACAATTTTCTTATTAGATATAGCTTTTGTTTGTATCTTTATAAAATTTGGTTGTATAAATTTTTGAATTATTTGGTAGATCTAATTTACATTTGTGATTATGATATTAAATATTAAGTAAAATTTAAAAATTTCCTGAAAAAACAATTAAAATTTTATATATAATAAAATATATATTATTTTATTCCGTATCTAGGGGAGGAATATTGACTTTTACCTGTTTGAAGACATCCATCATGTCTTGGATTATTTTGTTTTGGACAATGAAAATTTGGAAAGTTTGATGGAATGCATGTTTCTGAAAAGCAAAAACAGCTGACGTGGCTCTTGAAAAAGTTGAAGTGATATTTTTAAAGAGCCAAAATTCCTCCAACCTCTCTTTTGTATTGTGTTCCTTTCTCCTTAAGATTGTATATGTGTAAAATGGCTCAAAATCCTTATATATGTAACTCGAGTGTCACACCCAATGGATCATATGTTGTTCACGAAGTTTATACTAACGGCGCATATCTCATTATTGATCATGATATGCACCTAAAACCCGTCGTCCAAGGTTTTCGAACCTAAGAGCTCTGATACCACCTGTGACGACTCTGGTTTTTAGGTCAGTATGTCGATTATGGAGCGTATATGCATCGGGATGCATAGCTGGCTATGAAGGTTTGAGGTGTATCCTGTTAGGTCTAGGTACTTATGGCCACTTCGGGGACCTAAGAAATTGTGTGGGGTACAATGGGGAGATTTATTATTATTGTAATTTCAGAATGTTAATATTAAAAATTCACAGGCATATAGGTATCTGCAAAAGAACGAAAAAAAAAAAAAAAAAAAAAAAAAAAAAAAAAAAAAAAAAAAAAAACGTGGACTTTTAACCATTTGCAATACTTAAGTATTAAATTTGTTTCCAGGTTAAATTGTCATTTAGGAACTTTGTTTTTGGGCATTAATTCAAAATAAAATGACGGGAGGTTCAGGATTTTTTTTGCAATTTTACATAAAATATAATTGTAATATATAATTTAATTTAACTTTTGTTTTCAATTTTAATTTAATCTGATATTTTAAACCATGTAACTTTGTAATCAAAATTAAATTTTAATTAAATCCCTAGTTATATATTTGATTTGATTTCTACTACTTTTCGACATCAATCGTATTATCCTCTTTTATTCACAGACATATGCGTTATATGTATAAGAACCATCAATGGTAAAAGATTGGTCGTCGTGGTGGGTTGTTGGCCATGGTAGGTTGTGGTGGCGGCCGCGATTTGGCGCAAGATTAGAGTTGTGGTGGTGGGAGGTGGGTTGCTGGGGTCTTTTGAAGAGGCCCAGTTTCATAAAGATGTAATCATAAAAATTTATATTGTAATTTTATGAGATTGAGATGATAAATTTTTTATTTTTATGATCTTTATGAGCTTAATTATTGTCTTCTTTTTTGCTGTTTTTTTTTTTTTTTGTCGGAAGGCGTTTATTATTGTCTTTTCACACAAAGTAAAGTTAAGGTTCCATCACCAATTAACGGATGTGAGGGCAGGTCAATAACACAGTATTTGAGATGAAATTATTGGCGACTCTTATTGATCAGTAATGTCCCTGTTAGGATCACAATTTTTTATGAGATTATTTTAGAGCGAGGGCTTACCAGCATCGAAGGGGAAAGAGGTTTGAGAGAGAGAGAAAGAGAGCTAAAATATAAAATACTGAACTATTTTATGAGATTATTTTAGTGGGAGAGCTTATTGAACTATTTTATAAAATATATAAAATAAATAATTTTATAAAATGATCGAAAATGATATTATTAGAGGACGCAAATCTGTTCCAAACTAAAGTAAAAATAAAAATAAAAAATAAAAATAAAGTGCAAACTAAAGAAAACAAAATCTGCTCCAAACCCCGAAAACCAGTGCACCTTTTTTTTTTTTTAACAGCGTTGGTATGGAAAAATAAAAAATAGTAGAAAATAGTAAACTGAAATATTAAAAAATTCAAATTCTTGTTCTACAAATTCTCAAAAAAAGTTTAGAAATACATAAGAGAAAAAAAAAATTTTTAAAAAAAAATCTATATATATATAAGGTAATGTGTACATAACACCCTTATATTATGAAATTAGTAGCATATATACCTTCTTGGACATTTTCGGAAAAGTAAAAGGGCAAAACGGATCAGATTTTTTAGGAGTATTTTTACACAATGTGAAAAGAATGAGGATATTTTTTGCATACTTTTTCAAATAGAGATAAAAAAAACTAAGCAGAGTATACTTTAGGAGTGTTTTGTACACTTGTCCCAATAATAATATGAATAAAAGTGAAATTTTATAATATAAGAAATTTATATTTTTACTAATACTCAAAATATATATATAAAAATAAATTGCCTGTTGTAGGGATTCTTTTTTATAAAACAATAAATAATTATACAACGGAGATATCAGAAATACAAATATGAAGGAAACAGAGGAGATACTCAGTGTAGGAGGAGGAGGAGAGACCAACTATCAAGATTAAGATGGTGGTAGGGTAAGTATACAATATCTTATAACAGTTTCCCCTTTCTGGTTAGTTATTCATTCATGGGATAGTACCATTTATAGGCCTGGATTCCATTGGTTGTTATCCAATGGTCCCTTTCGTGCATGGTTTCTCGCATGCATTGTTCGCAATCAGGATTACGTGGGTAATTATGGAGGTTTAGGGGTCTGAAATGTCTAATCCTTTCATCGTGCCTTGCACTATGTTGCCATGTCATTTCTCCCTCAATCAAAGGCATTAAATGTTGCTTGACCGCCGGTTAGTCAAGCCTGACACAATATTAAATGTGATTTTAAGGTTTCCTGTCATAATATATATAATCCCATCACCTTGTTAATTGGGCCTTGCTGAAAGTGAAGGCACTTCTGGACTTCTCATCCACCAATCCAAAATCCTCCTAAGTTTCCTAAGATTAAATTCTTTATAATTGCGAAGACCCTACATTTGTTTCGTGCTACGTGCGAATCTTGATAGCGAGCCTTTTAGGGCTCTGATCATTCAAAGTGAATATTGCCTGGCATAATACCAAAGCTTAGAGTATTCGAAGGTTAGTTCCTCGAGGCTTGTATGGGCTTGGAAAGACGTCAGGGCTTGGGGTGCTCGAAGGTTAGTTCCTCGAGGCTTGATGAGCCTGAAGCGATGCAAGGGTTCGAGATGCTCGAAGGTTAGTTCCTCGAGGCTTGATGAGCCTGGACCGACGCCAGGGCTTAAGGTGCTCGAAGGTTGGTCCCTCGAGGCTTGATAGGTCTGGAGCAATACCAGGGCTTAGGGATGCTCGAAGGTTAGATCCTCGAGACTTAATGAGCCTGGAGCAATACCAGGGCTTGAGGTGCTCGAGAGTCCCTCAAGAATTGATGAGTCTAGAGTGATACTAGGGCTTAGGGTGCTCAAGGGTTGACCCTTAAGGCTTGATGGGCCTAAAGCGATGCCAAGGCTTAGTATGCTCGAGAGTTGGTCTCTCAAGACTTGATGGGCCTAGAACGATATCAGGGCTTAATATGCTCGAGAGTTGGTCTCTCAAGACTTAATGGGCCTGGAGCGATATCAGGACTTAATATGCTTGAGAGTTGGTTCCTTAAGGCTTAATGGGCCTGAAGCGATGCCAAGACTTAAGGTGCTTAAGGATTGGTCTCTCGAGACTTCTGATTTTTCAAATCGCCACGGGAGATTTTGTTAGCGTCGTATTGACTTGTCAACGTGCGATGTCAGTTTTTAATAAATAACACCCACACGTGTAATAGGGTAATATAATAAAAAATTAAAAAAATTGGAAAGAATGTAATAATATAATACTAATATGTTATAAATATACAATACTAATTTAGTATACTGTATACTCCATATAATACAGCACTAGAGAATCAGATTTGTTTCTATGTGCTTATTTATTGTACAGAGGATTAGTTCATTGTTTTTGGAAGGTTTCAGAGTAGCTTTGGGCACTGACTCTCTCACAGGCCATTTTTTTTTCAATGATCAAACCTATCACACCTCAGACCATGCCAACAATCGAATTGATTTACCTTCGTCACCTTTTTCAGTCCTTTCTGATTACTTTTGTTATATCTTCCTTCCATTATTAATCTTTCTTGCTTGCTCATGCCTGCCTTAAAAACTCTGTTCAAACAGCAGTGGAACTCATATGCAATTTATAATATATTTATATGTTGGGTATATGCAATTTATGTGATGTTGTGTACATGGTTTGTATGATCACGTGAGTGCAAATGTCCAATGTCAAATGGCCCACCTTATGTAATTATTTTAATATTTATATCAGTTGCTTAAATTTAAATTAAAAAAAAAAAAACGGTGGATCTAAAATTCCTTCTGTCCAAATAACACAGTCACGTGCAAACCTTGTACCATTGAAATTTGAAAGCATCTTGTACTCTTGTTCGAAAATTACGCAACACCCTAATCACTTTGGTTTGCCATGCCCTTTACCAGCAGTGACGGCTCACTAGTCATTCTGTTTATTTTGGTGGAAAAAATGTTTTTTTAAATCAATTATTCTGTTTATTTTGGTCAAAAATATATATATATTTAAAAATATTTATTAATACTTGCTCATTGTTTGCCTATTCAAAATTATTATTTGGATGACAAAAAGACACAGCTGTAACTAAAATAAAGTGTCCATAGCACTAATTCTGGTGTACCTAATATACAAAATAATTATTGTTGTATGTAATAAAATAAATAAATAAAAATAACCTGTTACAGTTCATCTGCATGTACAAATAAATTCACTCATTAAAGGCAACTAATTGAAAACACACAATAAACATAGACCACATAACTTTCACTTTCACTTTCAATTACAATTACACACTGTATCAAGCATATACAACTAGGAGTCATCTCACTGTTACCACATAAAAGCCCCAAAGATAATTGCAACTGACCGCTACTTGATTACATTCCAAAAACAATATCATTGGTCACCATATTAGTTACATCCAGACCAGTTAGGGTAACAATTATGCACAAAAATTCAATCACCAAAAGAGTTTCTTGCAAAATTGAAACAGAAAATCAATAATTTTACTTGTCTATTCTCATTATTATATTATTAAAACGATTAAAATATATAAAAATATTAAATAATTATTTTACCCTTATACACACAACCGCACAATTCTTACCCATACAATGCCCACCCTTTTTTCTCTCCTGTTTGTCTCTCTCAAGATGGAGAGCGATACGGAGTCATCTTAAGGCAGCAGCACCGGGCTCTTCAAAGTCCATTTTCGGCGAGCCAATGGACTGTTTGGGCGTGCAACGGGTTAGCCAAAAGTGGTAGGGCCCAATTTTGCTTGCAGGCCGGCTCGCGGTATTCAGCGAGCCGGCCCGCAATCGCTGAATTTTTTTTTTTGCATCAAAACAATGTCGTTTCTGGTGCAGCTCTTTTATCTTATTCCAGCAGCTCCTTCCACAATGCGCCGAACAGTGCCTACTGTTTGGCAGTTTTTTTTTTATTTATTAAAACCTAAAAATAAGTTATTTTGAGCTCTTTTTTAAAAATAAAAAATAAAATAAAATATATTAAATAAAAAATATATTGTTTAGGCACTGTTTGTAAAAAATAAATTTTATTTGGGCCAAAAATAAATTAAAAAGCTTGTTTTTTTTGTTTTTTCCCCTTAAAATTTGTTTTTATTTTTATTTTTTTGCTTTAAATTTTAAATGTGTATCACAAATAACGCATTTGGCCGTTAAGGCACTGTTTGGCCGACACAAATAGTGCCTTAACAGCTATAATTTTTTAAAAATATATATATTAATTTTTTTAAAACTTTTTGTAAAAAAAATAATTAAAATTACAAATTCATCTATTTAAAAATATAGCTGTTTAGAAAAAGTTAAAAAAATAAAAATAAAAAATTTTAATTTTAATTTATTATTATTATTATTATTTTTAGAGCGAAAATTCGGAGAGCCTGATGGAGTGTATATTTTTAGATGGCGAAAGTTGCTGACGTGACTCTTGAAATTGGTGACGTGACTCTTAGTAAAGTTGATGTGGCATTTTTAGAGAGCCAAAATCCTGAGAGGCCGGCGAGAATTGCACAGCAAAATCAGTTTCATGACAACAATTTGAGAATATTCTATTTTATATGATAAAATGCCGAATTGGGTTTGGAGTTCACCAAACACATAACATACTTTTTACTGAAGGTGGAACAGAGAAAGGCCATTAAATAATCAATGGGATTTGTATGAAAGGAGAGAAGATTTGATTAATTGGGTTTGGAGTTGGGGCGGCTTTTTTATTAGGACTCGAACCCTCCACTTTATCTTTTGAAATGCTAAAAAGCACCATTAATTTACACGGTCATTAAAAAATCATCACCACCTATCCATATTTAATCGGGGTTTTTGACAATCATGTTTTAGAACTTTTAATTAGTTATGAATAAAGATATAATCTCTTTATTTTAAAGTGTTTAAATCAATGCGCCAATTTATAATTGGACTTATTACAAATTCAACTTTTAACAAATCCCAAAAAACTGTTAAATGTGAAACCCCATAGATTACTGTGACCGACTTACCATCAATGCCATTACCGGCCAGTTGAATGAATGTCAAATACAGTGGTTGTCATCTTTCTCATTGCAAAACGTTGTTCTCTCCCTCTACTTCAGGCCCTTCTCTTTGATACTTCAGGAAATCTCTCATTTATTTATTCATCAAAGAGAAGGGTCTGTTAATGGATCACATATCATTGAAGCGTTATAAGTTCCGTGAGCGGAGGGATTGCAATTTGCAAACCAGAGTCATGTTCACCAGACGCCGCTCATTCGAGTAAATGCACCATGACGCTCACTTTAGCAAAGTTAATCGCAACTCTCAATTTCGATGTCATTTTATCTTAACTTTCAAAGTGATTTTCAAGACTCTCATCGTTTTCTTCATCGTTTGGGAGAAGAGAGAGTATATTGGATTGTGTTTACAATATGAATACAGAGGTTTAGAATAGGTGACAGAACAAGGCAATATCTATCTTCTAATTTTGTAAAAAATCAATGTGAATACAAAATTTATGCGCAAATTTCTGAAAGAGTATATAGTCTCTTTCTTAAGCAAATAAAATTGATATATATATATATATGGATTCAAAAGCACTGAATCTCTGTGATGTAACAATTGTGTTTGTAACCAAAAATATCTAATCTATATTAAAAGAATAGATTTGAACTTGATAGTGAGAAATGAATTAAGAACCACCAATTTTGAAAGTGCCTTTGGGAAAAAATTAGCTACAAAAATCTGTTAGGCTATGGAAGGTGGCGTTTGGGATTCTATTTGGTTGTGATTAGTAATTTTCTCATGAGCTACTTTGGTTTCAAAGAGCTTCTGAGTTGTGAATGAAGTAAAGGGTGAGGTTGACCCAAAATTGCAAACCGAAATCGCAAAAGTGGCAAATAAAAAATACCAAAAAAATCAAATAGGGCAAGTAAGTGTATGAGTGTATTAGTGTGTATATATGTGTAGACGGTAAAGTATTCAGATCTATAGATATACATGTATGTATATATATATATATATCTCTACAAATATTTGTATCAAAACAAAACCTTAACTTTCTAAGGCAAATAGAGGAGTTGTTTGGATTCAGCAGAGAGAGAGAGAGACAGAGAGAGAGGCGGCGAGATATACGTGTGTGTGTGTGTAGTTATATACATATACATATATGTAGATATGTAAGAGAGGGAAGAAAGAGAGCCCACTCCCAACGATATTTTTAAAGGAGGGCAAAAAAGTAACTTATCAATACACAATTTCTTCTAATTTTTTCTATTAAACAAATGATCTAACTCTAAAGTCAAAAACGTAAATTCATATTAATTCACCACTATCAAACAGTCAATTTGGGAGTTTTTGCTTTATCGCGATTCGCGACACCTTCTATGTACCTGCACAAAATGACAATCTCATGGGCACTTTGTGTAATTTGCCGTACTTCATACCGTCCTCCCTCCGTCTCACAATCAAAAAAAGTTAAATGCCCTCCAGCCTGGCCTCCGGTATTCTGACATTATTCACCTGTATACTCTTCATTATTTACCTCGAACTCATGCAAAAAAAATTAAATGCACTCCAGCCTGGACTCCGGTATTCTCTTCATTTCTGTTTTGACCAAACATTGTGATCTAAACTTAAGATCTTACATAAAACAATTCGTTTTTTTTTTTTTTTTTAACCAAATTACATAAAAAAAATTCATCATCATACACATTGGATGCTTTCAGACTCGTTCGTTTTTTTTTTTCTTTTTTCTTCTTTTTTTTTCACATATGCATTTAGACTTGAGTCCTATAAATTATTTTTTGAAAAACACTTTCAAATGAGTTTAAAATTTATAAATAATAGAACTATTTTTCATTATTGTCCTTTGTTACTAAATTACCATTAGTAATTTTTTTTTTTCACTAAAATACTCCTTTTATTTTTAGGTATTACTTACACAGTTACACTATCTCTTCCAAATGAATTACATTAGAGTCGAGAGTACAAATTTTTTCTCTATTTCATATTTGTAACTAATGTCAATTAAATCTTAAAACATTTAATAAATTATTTCAAATCCACTTTCTGTAAATATTCACAAGTTAAAATTCAATGAAATACTTATCATGTGTTACATTTATGAATTAATTTAATTATTTTTGCATTTTTTACTTCATCTTTCTTTTATTAAAAACATATATTTCTCTTCAATTATTTGTTTTCAATGAAATTTTTAGCAAAATTATTTGGAAAAAATTAATTAAGCAACATACATTGGATATGAAAAGGGTAAAAGAAGAATTATATTAGTTATATAACTGGGAATTTTTATAAAAGGTAGGACTTCATTGTTCTAAGAAAACTGTTTTTAAGACTTGTTTATCCAGAATGTAAAAATAGGACTAATTTTCGTATATAACAACCTTGAAAAGCAAATCCAGTTTGTAGTGTTCTCAAAAGTTCTAAGTTTTGAATGTCAAAATATATTTTACAATTCCATTTTATTCTAAATTTGTTTTGATTTACGTAAAATGTTCAATAATAATATACCCTTTTTATCTGTCTTTTATACATTTATAAGCATGTACATTTACAATATCAATCTTTTGAACGAGTCTGGCTCGGTGCCAGATTGATTTGAGTATGTATCTTTGATGCTTGGAGGTGAAAGTATTGGTGGTAGTATCAACAATACTGTTGAGCCATATATATATATATACACACACATATGTGTGTGTTTCTATGAAGTGAAATAAGAGATTTCGAGATCAAATATGTGAAGAAATGGAGGAGATAGGGAGAGAACGGCCAGAGAAGGGAGAACCACCACAGCGATGAATAAGAGAGCAAGGGAGAAAGTGGTGTTAGGCCATCTGCAGCGCTATAGCCAAAGCCTAATTTCCACGAGCGTAAAGGGCCTTTGGGCGTGCAGCGGTATGGTTAAATTGGTGAGGCCCAATTTTGATCACCGGCCGACTCGCTGCACCGGTGTGGCTAAATTGGTGGGGCCCAATATTGCTCGCGGGCCGGCTCGCGGTATTCAGCGAGCCGGCCAGCGATCGTGAAATTTTTTTTTTTTGTTTTTTCTGCCCCAAAACGTCGCCGTTTGGAACAAAGCTTTTTTGTTTTTTTCTCCTGCTACTGTAACAGTGCGCCAACAGTGCCTTAAGGCACTGTTTGGCAGGAATTTTTTTTTTAAAAAAAACCTTAAAATAGGTTATTTAGAGCTCTTTTTTTTGGGAATAAAACAAAATAAAATTCATTAAATAAAAAATATATTGTTTAGGCATTGTTTGTCCAAAAAAAAAAAAAAAAATTGGCCCAAAAATAAATTAAAAAACTTTTGTTTTTTCCCTTAAATTTTTTTTTTTATTTATTTTTTTGCTTTAAATTTTAAATGTGTAGGCCAAATAGTGTATTTGGCCGTTAAGGCACTGTTTTTACAGTACCAAACAGTGCCTTAACGGCTATAATTTTTTTTAAAAAAAATTAAATTCAAATTTTACCTTTTTTTTTTTTGTTTTTTTCCCTTAAAATTTGGTTTTTTTAAAAAAAAAAATTTTGCTTTAAATTTTAAATGTGTAGGCCAAATAGTGTATTTGGCCTTTAAGGCACTATTTCTATAGTACCAAACAGTGCCTTAATGGCTATAATTTTAAAAAAAAGTTTTAAAATTCAAATTTTTTAACTTTATTCAAATAAAAAAATTAAAATAAAATACTTATTTTCTTATTCCAATCTTAAAAAACCATTACATAAAAAAAAATACTAGTACACGAAATGTCATACATCTTAATATAAAACAAAATGCAACATAAATTAAACATCTTCATAAGTATAGCAGTTCCACAAATTTTCCATCAAATCATTCCTCAACCGCGTATTTGTCTCTCTGTTACGAATCTGAATTTGGCGAGAGGATATGTGTGCCGCTAAAACCGATAGGCATTGACTTAAAATGAGAATCGGGATTGTATCCTCCGGTGGCGGAATCCATCTTTGAACATTTGCGTGACGCTCATCTTCGATGATCATATTGTGAAGGATGATGCACGTTTTCATTATGAAGCGCAAGTCATCTTTCTCCCAGTAACGCACTGGTTCTTGCGTTATTGCCTACTTGATCTGCAATACCCCAAAAGCCCGTTCCACATCTTTCATTGCTGCTTCTTGTCGCTGAGCAAATAATTTTTCTTTTGTAGTTGTTGGATGCGGGATGGTTTGCATCAAATTTGCCTACTTAGGATATATACCATCAAACAAGTAATACCTCATTCTATAGTGATGTCCATTCACTACATAATTAATCGGAGGTAATTGGTGATTGACAATACCATTGAATACCGAGGAATGATCCAACACATTTATATCATTGTGTGAACCCGGCATTCCGAAGAATGCATGCCAGATCCACAAATCTTGTGAGGCAACTGCTTCCAATATGAGAGTTTTCTTACCAGATCATCCCCTATGTGTGCCTTGCCACTCTACTGGGCAATTCTTCCACTCCCAGTGCATACAGTCGATAGAACCAAGCATACCCGGAAATCCTCTCTGCTCCCCTTCTTCAAGCAGCCGTGCTATGTCGGCTTCGTTGGGTGGGCGCATATACTCCTCTGCATACACAGCAACAATAGCATTACAAAATGCCTTCAAGCATTTAATGGCAGTGCTCTCGCCGATTTTAATATACTCATCATAGTTGTCATCTTCTGTATAGAAAACAACCCCAGACGACCAGTCGCATCCTTTTTTTTTTGGACAAAGTAGTCATCATAAGCTTTGACATCATTAAAGATACGAAGAAAAAGTTCTCGTCGCATCCTGAATCGCCTATGAAAGTACTCAGGTGGATATGTGCAATTGTCGTTGAAGTAGTCTTTCATTAGTTGATAGTGGCTTCCCTTTCGGTCACGATGAATGTACCACTTCTTTTTACGGACTGAAAATACTTGCTCAACTATCTCTGGCCTCACAGAATTCATAATCTCATAGAATTCGTCTTGATCTTGTTGAATCAACGCCCCAAAAGGATCATCTTCCGAAGAGGACGACGAGGAAAATGAAGAATTAGAGTAAGTTAAAGGAAAAACTTGTGATGACGAAGCCATTCGAATTTCGAAATTGAAAAAGATGGATGATGATATTTTGCTACAATGGTGAGAGATGAATATAGTGATGATTTTCAGATGAGCAAATAAGTTTCAATTTATAAGATGAAAAATATAACTGTTAAAAATATAGCCGTTTAGGAAAAGTTAAATAAATAAATAATAAAAATAAAAAATTAATTTATTATTATTATTATTTTTTTTTTTTTGAGGGCGAAAATTCGGAGAGCCTGATGGAGTATATGTTTCTGGAGAGCGAAAACTGCTGACGTGGCTCTTGGAATTGCTGATGTGGCTCTTGAAAAAGCTAATGTTGCATTTTTAAAGAACCAAAATTCGAAAAGGCTGATGTAGATGGCGATAAAGATACTGATGGTACCTACTAGGATACTGTCAGAGGTGAATGAATGTGGGAAGATAAAGAGGATATACGATTACAATCTTTTCTTTAAGGATGTTTGGCATCAGATATAATAATTCAAAGATGTTTGGTTACATGTATATAACAATTCTACTATTACATATAACCATATAAAAAGATGTTTGGTTACATATATATATAACAATTTTCCTATTAGTATTATATAAAGCTTTTGTTTGTATTTTTGTAAAATTTGGTCGTATAAGTTTTTGAATTACGGAGTATTTGGTAGACCTAATTTGCATTTGTGATTATGATTAACCTCTCCTAATTTACATGTATAAAGTAAAGTGTAGGTTCCATCATCCATGACGGATGTCCGGTAAGGTTAATAATGATGGACAAAATCTTAAAAAGGTCGGTATGATTTATTCAAAATAAAATGTCATTTTCAATAAAGAGAGATTAAATTTTTTATCTGGTAGCGGGAAGCGGAAGCCAACGAAGGCTGCTGTGGGTTCATTTTCCTTTATATTTAATTTGATACAGGGCGCAAATTTGCTTTTAAAAAGGGAAGTGAGTTATTTAAAGTGTAATTACTCTAGTGACCAAATTTAAATATAATTGTTATTCAGTAGTAACGCAATATTTGAGATGAAATTATTGGCAACTCTTATTGACCATTAATGTCCCTGTTACGATTACAATTTTTTATGAGATTATTTTACAGGGAGGGGGCTTACCATCGAAGGGGAAATAGGTTTTAGAGAGGGAAAGAGTGTGCTAAAATATAAAATATTGAATCATTTTATGAGATTATTTTACAGGGAGGGTTTATTGAATTATTTTATAAAATATTTAAAAATAAATAATTAAAAAAAATGATCGAAAAGAACACTATTAGAAAACACCGATAATGGACAAGTAAAGATAAAAATAAAAAGTAAAAGTACACAAGAAAAGTAAAAGTAAAAATAAAAAATAAAAAAATAAAATAAAGTGCAAACTAAAAAAAATAAATCTGCTCCAAACTCCGAAAACGAATACACATATTGAGATTTTTTTTTTTTTTTTAACAATGTTAGTAAAAAAAAAATAATAATAAAGAAATTTTTTTTAATAGAAAACAGTAAACTGAAATCTTAAAAATTCAAATTATTTTTCTACAAATTCTCAAAATAAGAAATGTTTAAAGATATATATATATAGAGAAACAAGTTTCAATATATATATATATATATATATATTAGATAATGTACACATAACGCCCCTATACTATAAGATTAGTAATATTTATATTCCCTTGAGCATTTTTGGGAGAGTAAAATGGCAAAACGGGTATTACAATACTAATTTATGTTAGATTTCTGATTGAAGAGTATATTTTGCACAACGTGAAAAGATTAAGGTTGTTTTTCGCAAACTTTTTCAAATATAGATAAAAATATTTAGGGTGTTTTATGCAGTTGTCCTAATAATAATATGAATAAAAATGAAATTTTATAATATAAGAAATTTATATTTTTAGTAAAACTCAAAATATATAAAAGAAAAAAAATTGCCTGTGTAATACGGTAGGATAATAAAAATAAAATAAAATAAAAAAATTGGAAAGAATGTAATACTATAATACTAATATATTATAAACATACAATATGAATTTAGTATATTGTATACTCCATATAATACAGTACTAGAGAATCAGATTCGTTTCTACTCCGTATATGCTTATTCATTGTACAGAGGATTACTTCATTGTTTTTGGAAGGTTTCAGAGTTGCAGCTTTGGTCACTGACTCTCTCACCAGGCCATTTTTTTAATGATCAAACCCATCACGCCTTTCTGTTGATTAGACCAAGCCCACAATCGAATTGATTTACCTTCGTTACCTTTTTCAGTCCTTTCTGATTACTTTTGTTTTCTCTTCCCTCCATTATTAATCTTTCTTGCTTGCTTAGGCCTGCCTTAAAAACTCTGTTCAAACAGCAGTGGAACTCATATGCAATTCAGTATATTTATATGTTGTGTATATGCAATTTATGTGATGTTGTGTAAATGGTTTGTATGATCACGTGAGTGCACATGTCCAATGTGCCTTGTGTAATTACTTTAATATTTATATCAGTTGTTTAAATTCCCAAAAAAAAAAAAAAAAACGGTGGATCTAAAATTCCTACTCTCCAAATAAACACGGTCACGTACAAACCTTGTTATACTGAAATTTGAAAGCATCTAGCACTCTTGTTCTAAAATTACGATAATACCCTAATCACTTTGATTGCCATGCCCTTTACCGGCAGTGACGGCTCACCAGTCATTTTGTTTATTTTGGTGGAAATTTTTTTTTTTAAATCAATTATTTTGTTTATTTTGGTCGAAAATATATATATTTTTAAAAATATTTATTAATACTTGCTCATTGTTTGCCTATTCAAAACTATTATTTGGCTGACAAAAAGACACAGCTGTAACTAAAATAAAGTGTCCATAGCACTAATTCTGGTGTACCAAGTATACAAAATAATTATTGTTGTATGTAATAAAATAGATAAATAAAAATAACCTCTTACAGTTCAATTGCATGTACAAAAAAAATCACCCATTAGGGCATCTCCAATAACTTTTTGCATGCCAAAGCTATATTCTGAGAGGTATTACAGTGTCAAAATGCTATTTTTTAGTAATTCTGCTCTAGTGATACATTTTATCAAAAATGTTATTTTTAGAAAAAAAAAATCGAGAAAAGTACAAAGAATTATAAAAATTGCCTAGCATGTGCCTAAGTGATCCTTGCCACAATTATAACAAATACAAAGGTAAAGCATAAAACTAAATCCTTTCAAAAAAAAAAAAAAAGAAAAAGAAAAAGAAAAAACATTCACATAATGGATGCTACTAAAAAGTCATTAAAACAAGCCGATAAATAACTAACTACAATACATCGTTACAAAAAGAATTTCCCTAAGGTATCTGAAAGGAACTTTAGCAGTGATGTTAAACAAGTGTGAATATTCAACAAGCTACATTGATGTGAATGACATAGTTGTTTTCCTACTTTTTCTATGCAATTCACAACAATTAAACCATCAAAATTATAAAATTCTTCTATTCCATGTCTTTATAATTCCTAATGAACTAAAATCCAAATATATAGGTGTTTTGGGATATGCCGCATAATTAAACAGAAAACATGCTACTTTCTTGACATTGATCAATATGAATTGATATTTAATTTTTTGGTAGGCAAGTGCGATGAAAACAATATGCTCAAAATTTCAGCCCCCTAAAAAATGGTGCAAGATAACAAGAGATAAAGCATCAACTAATATTATATTGTCCCCAAACATCTAAATTATTGAAAATTGCCTGTTACAGATATTTTTAACACTTGTTGCCTCGGTAGGGAAGACATCCTCGAATGTCGTCTATAAGAAGCAAACAAAAAATGAGAACAAACAGTAAACATTAATGCACAGAAGACAAATTAAAAAGGGAAGAAGAAAAACAAACAAAAATAACTTGCTCCTAGCATAAAAGCTTAACATCTTCTTAATACTTTACTTTATGATGATATTGATAGCATATGAGTCTGTAAAAACAATTAAATATTTGAATTTATATTCTCATCAACAATCTAACTAAAAAATTCTTGTTGTATATCAAGCAAATTCAAAGGCCCAATTCATCCAAAATTTTCCTCGCGTATATTACGATTATTTTAAAAAATAATAATATTAATTAATCAAATTTTCCATATCTGTAAGCATTAATTGAGTAACTGGGTAACAGAATCACTCCCACACAAAAAAGAAAGAGTACCTGAAAGAGAACAAGTTTGGTGTAACACGCATATACAAGACGCTCATTTTCTTCTCTTTTTGTCGCACACAAAAATTAGATTAAGCTCCACATCTCTCTCCACACACACATATATGGGAAGAGAAAATACAGGACGCCCATTTTCTTCTCTTTCTGTAGCTGGTCGCCGGTCTCTTCCCATTCTGTTGCCGCCGTTCTCTTCTCTCTTTCTGTTGCCCTAGCGAAATAAGAGTCGATCCATTTTGTTTCTGTAGCCCTAGAGAAATAGCAATTGCTATTTCTTGTGCTACAATTGACATTAATTTTGACAAAGTTAAAAATTGACAGCCCAATTGACAACCCATTGAAGAGCCCATTTTAAGCTCATTTGCTATATTTTAAAAATAGCAGCCTATATAGCATTGCATTGGAGATGTTCAATGCAAAATGCCATTTTTGAATGCCAAATCTATATTTTGAGAGGAGTTACAATGTCAAAATGTTATATTTTAGCAATTTTGCTCCAATTGTACATTTCATCCAAATACAATTTTTTGACATAACAACCATTATTTTTCAACTACCATTTCCAACTACAATTTTCACCAACCATTTTTTTTTTTTAAGTGTTTGTATTTTATTTAGCTTATTTGCCTTATTAAAAATAAATAAATAAAAACACTGACATATATATATATATATATACAAACACAACAGACATATATATGTGCACACAATAGACATATAAATACATATACACACAACACTGACATATATATATATATACAAGCCCAACACCAAATTGGTAGCCTATTCAAGAGAGAAGAGAGAAGGAAAAGAGCAATAGCAGATTTGACAATAGCTATATGCTGTGTTATATTTGGCACAACATTTGGCAAAGTTATATTTTGACAATAGTTATATGTTGTGTTATACAATTTCTTAAAATTCTTGTTATGGTTTTTCCTACTGGGACTTCTCCCGTCTCACCTTCTTCTAGTTTCAGGTACCGAGAATGAACGTGGATTCATAGTTGTGGGTTTAGGTGGAAGAATTGGTGTTGATGATTTAATTATTTTATTTAGAGATGTTGTATTTATTTGAGGAATTGATGTCGTATCAATAGAGAGAGTTTCTTTTTGAGATCCTAGGTGTATATTGAAGCATTTTGATTTAATGAAATTGAGGAATTTTATTTAGAATTTTTGGGTCAGGGTCAGCTTATTTATCAGCCCAATTTGAGCACACTGGGCTAGTTTTTTTTTTTTTTTTTACATAATAAAAGTGGCATAACTTGGCCCACCCCGTAATTCAATGGAGTAAATGGGGCGGAGTCTACCAGAATAGGAGTGGAGATGGTATAACAATTATAAACTCGTTCCGGAGTAGGGGTGGAGTTGGTATGATAAATTTTTTAACGGGGCGAAGTAGGATTTAGCCAAACCCGTCTCAACTTCGCCCCGTTGCCATCCCTAGTTCCAGTAAGCATACTTTCATATTAGATTAAGTTTGAAAATAATAGTTAAGGTTTATAGATAAAAATATAAAGTGGCTTAAATGGTAGATAATAGAGATGGGTTAGATATGAGGTAAATGGTGATAGGAGTTAGGTTATTTATAGATGATAAATGAATTTTTAATTTTTTGAAAAAAGTTTTTAAAAATTGATTTATTTATATTATTATTAAAATTATAACCATTAAAGCACTCTTTTTGTCAGCCAAGTAGTACCTTAATAGTCTTAAGTGCAAAGTTTAAAAAATAAAGCCAAAAAAGTTTTAAAAAATCAATTTTTAAAGGGGGAAAAAAGTTTTTAAATTTATTTTTAGACAAGCAGTGCTTAAATAATATATTTGTTATTTAATAAATTTTTCTCTTGCATTACACATATATTTATAATAAAGAAAAATCCTAAAAATATAACTAATTGCTTAAGTAATAAGGAAATGAATTATAAGGAAACTAAAATAAAAATAAACTACCTAAAATTAAGCATTCTCTAAAAATTATAAAATTAAAAAATAAATAAAAACCTAATTAAGAAAAATAACTAAATAAGATTAAATTGTCCTACGTCAAGTTTAATAAATCTTTTTTAGGGCCTGTTTGGATCTGCGTTTGTTATTGGTTTGGGGGCGTCCATAACAAGGATACAATATCGCCAGAAAACCCTAATTTTTCAGCCTCATTTTCTCTCTCTTCGCGCAACTCCTTGGAGGCGATTTCATGGGGCGAAATACAGTGTAGCTAACTCCATACACAACCTCCTCCACCACCGATCTGGCATACTATTTTCGACTCTTATTCCTCTCTCTTCTCGCAGTTCGGTTGAGGCGATTTCATTTGCGCCTCTCATTTCTCTCTATTCTCGCAGATCGTGGTTGGTAGACCACAGATCAAGCATTTTTGTCTGCAAATCGTTCAAAAACCCTACCATTTTCATCTCGGGCTTGCACGGATCGAAGGTTTTCTCTGCAAATCCATTGGTTTTCCTCTCTTTTCTGTCTGTTATCGGCTTCTGCGACGCGAATCTGAAAGCCTAGCTCGGTGGTGAGCACATCGAAGGTATTTCTTTGGAAATCTTGCAACAGCGACACCTATTCGCGGTATGTGTTCTTATTCGCGTGATTATATGCACTATTTACTAATCATATTCCAATTTCTATTGTTTTCCTTAACTGTAACCTCAGGTCTGTCTGCCTGTTGAAATTTTACAGCATTAGTAGAGGATTTTTGCCTTTATGAGCCAAACCCATCTTTTTTATGATATATTTTTTTTAAAAATACTGAAACGTATAAAATTTATATTCCAATTTCTTTTGTTTTATATTGTTTTCCTTAACTGTAACCTCAAGTCTCGCCCTTTTTTAGTTTTTTAGTGGAAAATACAGTATGCTTGTTGATAGTAGAAGAGTACATGAATAAACAAAGAAAAAGTAGCTTCGTATGTGTATAATTGTTAGTAGATCGAATTGATAGTAGATCTTATTGATGGCATTGCTTGCAGATATTTATTCAATGGTCAATATGCTAATGAAATACCAGGAATAATTCAAATGTGTTCATTTTGGATGAACTTATTTCCTTCTACAAATTACTTGGAACTATGCAGTTCATGTTGGTTGTTTATGACTAAAAAGATCAGCATAATAAATCGGCAAATTTTTTATGGTATTGGTGACTTTACATAGAGATATTGGTATATTCATAATAAAGTAAATATTGCATCTTTGTAATATTAATAAGAAAATGTTTCCTTCTTGATGGTTATAAGGTGTTAATTGCTTCTGTGCAGTACATGTGTTAAGCCACTGTAGTTCTACATAGAATCTAGTCGAATATGGATTATGTTTACAATCCCTCAATTTTAGCTTTGCAATATATAAAATTTACTAAATTGTGAAATTTACTTAAAAATAATCAGATGGACATGAACAATGAGAATGCTGAGCAACACCCGTCAAGAAACATTCATTCTCTTAATGCTGAGAGTGGTGAGGACGTTGTAGTTATTGAACAGGCCGCTGCCACTGTTTGGTGTGATGCCCATGCAAGCTTTTTGCTATCACTAATCAACAAGTGATCTCACATTTTTTTTGGTTGATTCTTTTAATTTAGACTTTTGGCCCCTCTAAAGGCGTGCACTCCTTTGTAACTTAAATGAATTGGCTCATTTTCTTCTTTATATGCTATGATCGTGCCGTATTCATTGCAGCCAGTGGATGCCTTTTTGGTGGTTTTGAAGTTTGTTAATTTTCTCTTTATTTATTTATTTATTTATATATATAGATATAAAAGATATGAGAGTTGAAGAGTTGTTTTTTGAGTTCAAGATGAGAGATTTAATTGTGATTGGTGATATATTTTATTTTTTTCCATATTTCCATTTTGTTCCTTTTATGTGATTTTTATACAATTGTAGCAGGCTTTACATTCTGTTTAGGCTTTTTTTTAAATTTATTTTAATCGTCTTGTTTACTGCATTTGTCATCTTAAACTCTGTTTGTGATTATTAATGTCATATAATTTCAGGTCAAATGGATGATATGGATCCTCCTCCTTGTTTGTGATTATTAATGTCATATAATTTCAGGTCAAATGGATGATATGGATCCTCCTCCTTTTATGGGTGGTTTCCCGTACAAGTTTTCAAGTCATCACCCGCTTATTGCTCTCGACATTCCTCCCGATGAAGTAAAATTGATCCCATGGATTGCAAAGCGTGCGCTTGCCATTCCAGCTGAATCTGTTGATGAACATTCAGCTCATCTCTTCGTCACGCATGAAAATTTGCGAAGGCTTTATCAACTAGATGTTGAGAATAAATATGCCTTATACGAGGAAGTCTCAATCCCTCTTTCTATCTGGCAGTTAAAAAATGAGCCAGTATATGAGGCAACATATGAAAACTTGTCAGCCTGGAGAACAACAGAAGTCACCAAGGCTTTGGTCAAGTATGAAGTTCCTTTAAATAATTATTGAATTTATTTATTATCTTGTTCAAATAGTGACAGTTCGTGTTCCTTTTCAGGGGTCTCTTATCGTGCATTATGACAATGCATGATAAGGGATTTTGCTTGGGGGAAGAATTAACTAGTGATCATGTTTGGATGCTTGTTGATTCTCCAGAGCTCTTGATCAAGACTACATCGATCCATGTTCTTCATCCAAGTGATGATCTTATAAGAGACTACAAAAGGTTTGGCCAATTTGTTAGATCAGTTATATTTGGAAGATGCACAATACCAGAGGACATGGATTCTTTTTTACTTCTTCTGGAGGACAAAAGAGTTGATGAGTATGCTCTCCGTAGTATTTTAATAATTTATTTTTTTTAAAAAAATTATTTTAGTGAACATTGTCTTTATTCTTTTACCTGCTTTAAATAGGAGCAAATTGTACTTGCTAGAAAGGCATGCTGCAGTTTCAAATGCGCAACAAAGAATAGATTTCTTGATGAGAGTGGTTACTGAGACGCGCGCACTAGAAAGGATTGTTAGGAGTAGCTTCATCAATGAACTGAACAAATGGGACTTTGGGTACAACAAACCTTGGCGCGATTGTATTCCTTTGAATTCTGATGCACATAATGTCTATACATTTGAAAAAAAGAAAAGAAACAGGCACCTATGCAGAATCCAATTTGTCCCACTGTTGCTACATGCTCAACTTCCGTCTGGACTCGTCTCTGTCTGATTACAACATCCATTTGGGCAGGCCAAAATTTGAGTGTACGTTCACAATCTTTGTGTTTTTTATTTTTCTATTTTTGGCTAATTCTTTTATTTTATTTTAAAATAATATATGGTTTATATTAATACAGCGTGAGGGTATGGAAGCGGTGTTCATTGACAATGCCATATCGGTGATGTTCCCACGTTCAATATCAATGATTCAGAATGTTATGAGGGAGAAGAAAGTTGTTAAGGCCTTCTTACTCTGACATGACCTGTGCTGCCAATCAAGTTCTGAACCTTTATTGGTAAGTCAAGTTCTGAACCTGAACCTTTATTGAACCTGTAAGCCAAGTTCTGAACCTTTATTGAACCTGTACATTCTTTTTGAACAGTATGTTGTTTGCATGTCGTACTTTGAAGATTAGGTTTGTCGTTTGATAATTTGTTTCAATTTGTGGATTTTTTTAGCGTTATCATCATTTGAGAATTGGTTTCAGTCCAAGTTGGAGGTCACTAAATTTGGGGATTTTGGCAATTAGGAAATGTCCAGTGTCTTTTTTGAATGCACACAGTTGATGGAAATCCCGGTCTTTTGCTTTTGTGGGTTTTAACTACTACTAATTAAGTAAATTTGCAAATGTGTATGGAAGGTGAAGGAAATGCCGTGTCTTTTTTGTTTGTGTAGGCTTATAATTTTCTGTGTCGTATAGTTGGTACAATTGGGTGGGTTGGTAAATTTGGGTAGATGTATATAATCACTAGATATGAATGTGCAAGTGTATTTGATCAATGGATATGCCTTATGTATGGATTATGAACATACTTGTTTGCAATGACAGTGGTTATATTTTGTTCAAGTTTGATTGCGTATTGTGTGGTATGATAATTTGCAAATGTGCGAGGCAACTTACAGTGAGTAACTGGGCGTTGCTTGTGATGTGAAAGTGACAAAACTAAAAAAAAAAAAAAAACTGTTTTTGATTTGCTTGGATGCGTCTTCAAAACACAGTTTTTGCTAAACAGAGTTATAAGAGTTCAGGGTTTTAGAGAACTACAATAGGTAGTTCTAAGAGTTTTGAGAAACTTAGAAAACACGGAGATCTATCCCCAGTTAAAAAAAGATGGGACGACACACTCGTTTAGGATTGAGATGTATGATATTCAAATCTGATAAATGGGCAGTGTCATTTGAGGGCTGAAATAGTGTATTGTTGGTTATGTTCTGGTATATCTTTTTTAGAGGACTAGTAATTGAGTGTTACCTTAGTTTGTTTGGTGATGAATGCGGTTTGTTGATTTTTCTGAGATGTTTTTAAAACTTGGTGCTTTTAATTTAGAGATACCGGCTAATATGTTACCACTCTTGTTTTGATGTTCATACTTAAATAATAGGGTAACTTGCACCGGACCTCCCCTGTGATTTCAAAAATCACTCTAGCCTCCCTGGAAATGGAACTTCTTAGCACGGACCTCCCTTTTTATTGAATGACTATCAAGTGGACCAATGGAGGTGGTTATATTCCAATTTCTTTTGTTTTATATTGTTTTCCTTAACTGTAACCTCAAGTCTCGCCCTTTTTTAGTTTTTTAGTGGAAAATACAGTATGCTTGTTGATAGTAGAAGAGTACATGAATAAACAAAGAAAAAGTAGCTTCGTATGTGTATAATTGTTAGTAGATCGAATTGATAGTAGATCTTATTGATGGCATTGCTTGCAGATATTTATTCAATGGTCAATATGCTAATGAAATACCAGGAATAATTCAAATGTGTTCATTTTGGATGAACTTATTTCCTTCTACAAATTACTTGGAACTATGCAGTTCATGTTGGTTGTTTATGACTAAAAAGATCAGCATAATAAATCGGCAAATTTTTTATGGTATTGGTGACTTTACATAGAGATATTGGTATATTCATAATAAAGTAAATATTGCATCTTTGTAATATTAATAAGAAAATGTTTCCTTCTTGATGGTTATAAGGTGTTAATTGCTTCTGTGCAGTACATGTGTTAAGCCACTGTAGTTCTACATAGAATCTAGTCGAATATGGATTATGTTTACAATCCCTCAATTTTAGCTTTGCAATATATAAAATTTACTAAATTGTGAAATTTACTTAAAAATAATCAGATGGACATGAACAATGAGAATGCTGAGCAACACCCGTCAAGAAACATTCATTCTCTTAATGCTGAGAGTGGTGAGGACGTTGTAGTTATTGAACAGGCCGCTGCCACTGTTTGGTGTGATGCCCATGCAAGCTTTTTGCTATCACTAATCAACAAGTGATCTCACATTTTTTTTGGTTGATTCTTTTAATTTAGACTTTTGGCCCCTCTAAAGGCGTGCACTCCTTTGTAACTTAAATGAATTGGCTCATTTTCTTCTTTATATGCTATGATCGTGCCGTATTCATTGCAGCCAGTGGATGCCTTTTTGGTGGTTTTGAAGTTTGTTAATTTTCTCTTTATTTATTTATTTATTTATATATATAGATATAAAAGATATGAGAGTTGAAGAGTTGTTTTTTGAGTTCAAGATGAGAGATTTAATTGTGATTGGTGATATATTTTATTTTTTTCCATATTTCCATTTTGTTCCTTTTATGTGATTTTTATACAATTGTAGCAGGCTTTACATTCTGTTTAGGCTTTTTTTTAAATTTATTTTAATCGTCTTGTTTACTGCATTTGTCATCTTAAACTCTGTTTGTGATTATTAATGTCATATAATTTCAGGTCAAATGGATGATATGGATCCTCCTCCTTGTTTGTGATTATTAATGTCATATAATTTCAGGTCAAATGGATGATATGGATCCTCCTCCTTTTATGGGTGGTTTCCCGTACAAGTTTTCAAGTCATCACCCGCTTATTGCTCTCGACATTCCTCCCGATGAAGTAAAATTGATCCCATGGATTGCAAAGCGTGCGCTTGCCATTCCAGCTGAATCTGTTGATGAACATTCAGCTCATCTCTTCGTCACGCATGAAAATTTGCGAAGGCTTTATCAACTAGATGTTGAGAATAAATATGCCTTATACGAGGAAGTCTCAATCCCTCTTTCTATCTGGCAGTTAAAAAATGAGCCAGTATATGAGGCAACATATGAAAACTTGTCAGCCTGGAGAACAACAGAAGTCACCAAGGCTTTGGTCAAGTATGAAGTTCCTTTAAATAATTATTGAATTTATTTATTATCTTGTTCAAATAGTGACAGTTCGTGTTCTTTTTCAGGGGTCTCTTATCGTGCATTATGACAATGCATGATAAGGGATTTTGCTTGGGGGAAGAATTAACTAGTGATCATGTTTGGATGCTTGTTGATTCTCCAGAGCTCTTGATCAAGACTACATCGATCCATGTTCTTCATCCAAGTGATGATCTTATAAGAGACTACAAAAGGTTTGGCCAATTTGTTAGATCAGTTATATTTGGAAGATGCACAATACCAGAGGACATGGATTCTTTTTTACTTCCTCTGGAGGACAAAAGAGTTGATGAGTATGCTCTCCGTAGTATTTTAATAATTTATTTTTTTTAAAAAAATTATTTTAGTGAACATTGTCTTTATTCTTTTACCTGCTTTAAATAGGAGCAAATTGTACTTGCTAGAAAGGCATGCTGCAGTTTCAAATGCGCAACAAAGAATAGATTTCTTGATGAGAGTGGTTACTGAGACGCGCGCACTAGAAAGGATTGTTAGGAGTAGCTTCATCAATGAACTGAACAAATGGGACTTTGGGTACAACAAACCTTGGCGCGATTGTATTCCTTTGAATTCTGATGCACATAATGTCTATACATTTGAAAAAAAGAAAAGAAACAGGCACCTATGCAGAATCCAATTTGTCCCACTGTTGCTACATGCTCAACTTCCGTCTGCACTCGTCTCTGTCTGATTACAACATCCATTTACAACATCCATTTGGGCAGGCCAAAATTTGAGTGTACGTTCACAATTTTTGTGTTTTTTATTTTTCTATTTTTGGCTAATTCTTTTATTTTATTTTAAAATAATATATGGTTTATATTAATACAGCGTGAGGGTATGGAAGCGGTGTTCATTGACAATGCCATATCGGTGATGTTCCCACGTTCAATATCAATGATTCAGAATGTTATGAGGGAGAAGAAAGTTGTTAAGGCCTTCTTACTCTGACATGACCTGTGCTGCCAATCAAGTTCTGAACCTTTATTGGTAAGTCAAGTTCTGAACCTGAACCTTTATTGAACCTGTAAGCCAAGTTCTGAACCTTTATTGAACCTGTACATTCTTTTTGAACAGTATGTTGTTTGCATGTCGTACTTTGAAGATTAGGTTTGTCGTTTGATAATTTGTTTCAATTTGTGGATTTTTTTAGCGTTATCATCATTTGAGAATTGGTTTCAGTCCAAGTTGGAGGTCACTAAATTTGGGGATTTTGGCAATTAGGAAATGTCCAGTGTCTTTTTTGGATGCACACAGTTGATGGAAATCCCGGTCTTTTGCTTTTGTGGGTTTTAACTACTACTAATTAAGTAAATTTGCAAATGTGTATGGAAGGTGAAGGAAATGCCGTGTCTTTTTTGTTTGTGTAGGCTTATAATTTTCTGTGTCGTATAGTTGGTGCAATTGGGTGGGTTGGTAAATTTGGGTAGATGTATATAATCACTAGATATGAATGTGCAAGTGTATTTGATCAATGGATATGCCTTATGTATGGATTATGAACATACTTGTTTGCAATGACAGTGGTTATATTTTGTTCAAGTTTGATTGCGTATTGTGTGGTATGATAATTTGCAAATGTGCGAGGCAACTTACAGTGAGTAACTGGGCGTTGCTTGTGATGTGAAAGTGACAAAACTAAAAAAAAAAAAAAACTGTTTTTGATTTGCTTGGATGCGTCTTCAAAACACAGTTTTTGCTAAACAGAGTTATAAGAGTTCAGGGTTTTAGAGAACTACAATAGGTAGTTCTAAGAGTTTTGAGAAACTTAGAAAACACGGAGATCTATCCCCAGTTAAAAAAAGATGGGACGACACACTCGTTTAGGATTGAGATGTATGATATTCAAATCTGATAAATGGGCAGTGTCATTTGAGGGCTGAAATAGTGTATTGTTGGTTATGTTCTGGTATTTCTTTGTTAGAGGACTAGTAATTGAGTGTTACCTTAGTTTGTTTGGTGATGAATGCGGTTTGTTGATTTTTCTGAGATGTTTTTAAAACTTGGTGCTTTTAATTTAGAGATACCGGCTAATATGTTACCACTCTTGTTTTGATGTTCATACTTAAATAATAGGGTAACTTGCACCGGACCTCCCCTGTGATTTCAAAAATCACTCTAGCCTCCCTGGAAATGGAACTTCTTAGCACGGACCTCCCTTTTTATTGAATGACTATCAAGTGGACCAATGGAGGTGGTTATTTTACCCAATGTATATATCGTCTTTATTTATTTATAAAATAACACATCCCTTGTCTCTGCATTAGAGTTATCAATCAGATGCCTTTGTTCTGTAGTTGTGATTTGGTAAGGGGTGATGTGTGTCTTATGCCTAACTGCTACTGCTACAGCTACAGCTACAGCTACAGCTACTGCTACTGCTACAGCTACAGCTACATGCCGATGATCTGTTTTCCAATTTAATGTCTTTTTTCATTGTCCATAACCAATTTTATGATTTTGTAAGCTTGATCTTGTGATTTCTGACAGCTTGACATTTAATTTTCTGTGTTATAGTTGATATGATGAGGCTCCCCCTTGTATCTACTTTTTCTGTAATTTTTTTCTTCCCCTTATATTCAACATAACAGATGTTTTTATCTTTCAATATGTAATATGATACATATGTTTCAGTATGCTTTAGAGCTAATTTGACAGCTATTCTTGGTACCCTGTCTTAATTGTTTTTTTATGATGTGATACAAATGACATATAGTACACGTGGTATGTGCACACTTGGAGTGGCTTTGATTTTGTTTCTTTTTCTGAGAAGTGTTAATTTTAAACATTTCTTATTGACAAAAAGTGTAATGTTGTTTTAAAGGTGCATTAGATTAAACATAACATTTACTCATGCTTTCTTTTGCCGCCTCTAGTTCTCCAGAGTTTTTATCATCTGATACCATTTTTTTCATGGCGTCTATATTAGTGGGAGCAAAAGTATTCCCCCCACCAAAATTTTTGAAGGCACTGAGAGTTGACAATCATTGTAGAATATCACACTGTCTTATACGTTATTAAGTATAAGCCATGAATTTTTTGCAAACTTTTTTTATCATATATATAAATGAAACATTGGAAATATTTTCATTAATCAATGGGAAGTCATGTTTCAAGAATAAATCTTTACAATATTATATGCAGAATGTTATATTTTGACACTCAAATTGTCGTGTTATTGAACATTACACCTTATGAACATGATTAGTTTTTGAAGGTTTCATCTCTGTCATTTGTTAGCCTTTTGTCATTTTGTGTGGTTGTATATAGCAGTGATCTTTAATAACTGGTCATGCCTTTTTCATGTCCTCCTTGGATGAACTGATTGCCTTAATTGCTTGGTTTTTGGGAATTTGGTATTTTATGTGGGGCTTTATTTTCCTTGATAAAACTCAAGCCCCCTTTTATTCAACCTGATTTTCACTAGTCCTTTGTCATAGGAGTGAAGAAGAACAAAAGCAAAGTGACTGAAAAAGCAGCAGCAAAGAATCGAAAAGGAAGGAAGAGAAATGCGTCTGATAGCTGTGAGAAGTCTGCTAGCTCTCACAAAATGCCGAAACGCGTTGCTTCCTGTATGGATTTCAAGGAGAAATCTGTTCATATATCTAAAAAGTCTTCAGTTACTGAAACAAAGAAGGACCAGTTGATAGATGAGGAGGCTGTAGCTGTAGGGATGACTGCTGGTCAAGATGATGGTAGACTCACAGATTTCATCTTTCACTATTCAAGTGGTCTCCAACAACCCTTTGAAATGCTGGAAGTTGATGTTTTTATCTCTGGTCTCATATTGCCTCTTGATGAAAATGCTGACAAAGAAAAAGAAAATGGTTTTAGATGTGGAGGCTTTGGGAATCCTGCATTGAGGTATACAAGAAACTTCAAAATCTTCTGGAGGGAAGCCTGTCTTGAATCTTGATGAGTTGCTTGCTGGGGTTGTCCGTGCAATGAGTGGAAACAGGTGCTTCTCAGGTGGAATGTCTATCAAGGATTTTGTAGAGGAGTTTTTCAGGTTTAATCAAAATTGGGCCTAAAAGTGCCCTAGACTGATAATTATCTTATCAGAGGACCCCACATTGTTGGCCAGGAGCGCCTTGAAGTGGGTAAAGGTGGAAAAGTAAGTGTAAGTGATTCTTCATGAGAACCTATTCCCAATCCAAGGAGGTTGATACACAAAGAATGAATGAACTGTATAAACTTTATTTAACGTTTTGTTTGTGTGTCGACTAATAATAATTGGTGGGGACCAATGATTACGATGATACAATAATTTCTGGAGTTTCTCAAGCAAACAATGAACAACGAAGGTTAAAGTACATCTCTCTACGGTTTTGAGTTGCTTATGTCAACTTTAACACCACATGCATGTGTAGTGTGTACGCATTGTTGATGAAGGTTCAAGTACATCTTTATACAGGTTTGAGTTGCTTATAACTTTAGTACCACATGCATGTGTAGTGTGCACACATTGTTGATGAAGGTTCAGGTACATCTTTATACAGTTTTGAGTTGCTTATAACTTTAATACCACTGCATGTGTAGTGCGTACGCATTGTTGATGATGTGTACGCGATGACGTGTCCAAATGAGTAGTCAATTGTGTGTGATTGGGCTTGTGGACCTTCTGTGTAAGTGCTTACCGGCGTATTATGACCATGGATTATCTTTAATGTGAATGAGTTGGGCCATGATGGGCTAACCCAATTAATGCTCAATTAATATTTTTTTTACTGAACCCTGATTTAAGATTGAAACACTAGTAAACCGAGTCAGCTATAGCCATTGAACGAGTGAGCTCCGCTATATAATACAGAAGCCAAGTATTCACATACCGTCGTGGATGTCAGAAGCCAATTATTCACATACTATCGTGGATTCTCTATACGTTGTGAGTAGCCGGTTATATCAATGATAATCGAATATTTTAAGGTTTTTTTTATTACAAAAAGGAATCGAATATTTTAAGGTTTTTTTTATTACAAAAAGGAGAGTGGGAATTCACAGCCACTAATTTCTTGCTACCAAATACACACAAGACAAAATTCAGTTGATGGAGTAAATGATATCACGTAAAAGATTTTGTTCCGCTTTGTTTCCCTTTCTTTCACCGGTGGATGAAAATACTAGTTAGCCAAACAAGAAGGTCACTAGTCACTCCTGAGCATATCACTTAAATGCTGTGTACATATAGATAGTAATAGAAAAATTAATTTGGGCCTTTGATCAGTTAAAAACATGACATATTTCTATTCAATCGATTCATCTTAAAATTAATGCAACCCAAGCCCAAGTACTAGAATTTATAATCCACCAAACCCCAATAGTTTACCTAATCGGCTCTTCCTCTCTCTCTCTAGCCCTAGCCGCAAAACGAATATTTTCCAGCGAACACGCCGGAGACCTCAAAGCTGTGAATCGCACATGCAAGTGCTCTTTCTCATATACTCTCTGTTTTAGAAATTTTCATCGATGTTGAATGAAAATATCTGCAACTACGCTGGCGAGCAATATGCCTTCGGTTGATGGATGTTATCGATCTCTTAGAGCAGAGCTCGAAACACTCCAATACTCGGCTCGGCTCGATTACAGCCCTACCTGTGGCTTAGTATCTTCGTCTACCCATTAGACTTTATCCTCTTGCAACAACTCTCTTTTTTCCTCTCTTTATCTCACTCACACTCCGTCAGCTCTAACATATCAGGATCCAACCCTCTCCCCTTTAGCAGCACTGTGAAGCTAGTAAAAAGATTGGGATATTTGACACTAGTTCTTGTGTTATCAGTTGCCCCCCATTCCCAAGCTTGCACGTTAAGCTTTGGGAATGTAATAAATAATACATTATCAACCTACCCTACATTCGATAAGATTGATTAGATTTCATTATCAAGGATAATGAAATCAAATCTGACGTGATTCCACAGGTAAGAATAATCCTACTATAACTGGAGGAGTTCAAAAGGATTAAATCATATCCCCGACAAATTTGGCAATAAATCTCCTATGATTTCGCACAAGCGGAAGATAAGATCAACCATCGACATCGGCGGAACGATTTTGATTCCAATCGACAACCATAAATAGGGCACCAAGCCATTAAAGAAGGGACGACGTAAAAACTATTATTATTCCCTGCCTTCTTTTTAGACCTCCGTGACTAATTTGATCGTCGGAGAGCTCTTGGCAGGCACCACACCGGTGCCGTCAAAGTTTATCGATCTTCTCCTCTTTCCTTACAGGAAAACGGTATCGTATCGGATTGCGCGAATTTCAGCCTCAACAATTATCAAAAGGCTTATGCAAGTAGGATTAATTTTATCAATAGTCATGGAATTAATTGGTCACTTTGATATCAAAAGGATTAATATCAAACACCATCATTAATAAAGAACAGTAATCGGAGGATGAGTAACAGAGAGTTGGAGAGTTGGAAAGGTTTTGAGAGAGGAGGAGTAAATGAAACAGCCCTTTTTTATTGCTGTGCTATACGCATATGTTATCTGGTACCTCTGAAGCACCGACACGGCCCACAGGGTCGCTGCACCGGTATCCAACATGCCGAGACACCGTTTAAGGACATGGTTGTTCGAATAATTTTTGGGGGGAAAAAGAAGAAGGAAAGGATGAAGATACACACACACACACACACACATATTTGTGTGTGTTTCTATGAAGTGATATAAGAGATTTAGAGATGAAATATGTGAAGAAATGGAGGAGATGGGGAGAAAACGGCCAGAAAAGGGAGAACAACCCCAACATGAATAGAGAGTAAGAGTAAGTGGTGTGAGCATAGAAGTTTATCTATCTACTTTTTAAAAAGTATAGTGCAACATAAGTTAAAAAGTGATGATATTGTACCCTATTTTTTTTTTTATCCACATGTTCTATGGTATGGAACCCAATTATCTCATTCTCTATGTATTATTTTATTAATTTAATTTAAAAATAAAATAAAAAATTTGAATTTGAATTTAATAATTTTTTGTTTTCTTCCTAACGGCTATATTCCCAACGGTTATATTTCAATTTATATATAAATCACTCATTCTATCTTCTTTAAATTATAAAGTCTGCTTCTTTGCATTCTCAAGTCCATTATCTGTTATTTCAATTTCTATATAAACTACTTATTCTATCTTTTTTTCAATTATCAAGTCCACTTCTTTGCATTCTAAGTTCATTCTCTATTATTTGAATCTTCATATTTCTTATACAAAAAAACAATGGCTTCATCGTCATGAGATATACCGGTCTCCGAGTCTATTTCTCCATTGAATACGTCAGTTTCAAATGGGGAAGATATTTTTGAAATCCATCGAAAAAGGATGAACGATCTGAGGAGATTATTATCGCCTGATAGGGTGCGAGTATTCTTTCAACCTCGTAAGAGAAATTATATTAAACGTGATTGAGGAGGCAGCACAACGGCTATTCTGAGATTACTTTACTGAAAATCCGATTTATCCACCAAAAATGTTTCGTAGAAGGTTTCGGTAGCGACGAGAGTTGTTTCTTCACATTTTGAACGGTGTTACAACATATGACAAATGGTTCATCCAGAAACCCGATGCCTTCGGTTGTATATATGGGGTTCATTCCTATATAGAAGATGATTGCTGCAATCCATATACTCGCATATGGAATTTCAGCTGATTTTTGTGACGAGTATATAAAGATTTCTGAGTGCATTGCGATCGAAAACTTGAAGAGGTTTTGTGATGCTATAATTGTTGTGTATGCGGAGCAGTACCAACGCTCACCAAATGCAGACGACATTGCACGCCTGCTTCGAGAAGGGGAAGAGAGGTTTTTCAGGATGTTTGGCTCTATAGATTGTATACATTGAAAATGGAAGAACTGCCCCACAGCATAACATGGCACGCACACGGGAAGAAACCATATCTCTTGTAATATTATCCAATTTGAAAGTTAATCAACAAGTGAATAACTTTTCCACTTTAATGTTTTTGTATGCACTTTTAGGAATCATGTTTACTCAATGGTTAAAAAATATATATGCCTTCATATAATATACTATTATGGATGAAGTCAGCTAATATACAATACTCAATTCTCTACGTACTCATCTGGATCATAAAACCTTTCCATTGATTGAGAAATGTTATTTAGTAAAATTTTTTGAAAGGAATAAAGGAAAAGGCTGGATGAGTAAATTTTACTATGTCAGCAAATGGGAGGAGGAAAAAGAAAAATGCCAGAAAGTTTAATGAAAAATTTCAAATAGTGCAGTGGAGTGATATAATTAGGTGTACCTCATGACATTTCTAATGAGGTCTTTGTGTTTTTGTCATGATCGATATTGAAACACGAATCTAAAAGTTTGGAAGAATATTGCATGATAATTATATAATCAAAATATCGCAATAATATTCATCCCATGAATCAGTCAAATTGTCATGAGGGAGTTCTCATGTATCATTACTATACCAATTTTGTCTTCTAACAATTTTCAAAAACCTTTCAGCTATGTCCTGCTGAGCACAAATTCGAACCTTTAGGAAGAGGAAAACGAGTTTTTTTCAAAATGCGTGTGCACATCATTTGCTACAATAGTGCAAGTGCATTAATGCTGCATTGCTTGCTATCTCCATGGGCAAATTTCAGAGATGGTGATTGAGAAACACTGATCCAATATTGATATTTAAAAAATTCTTGTTTTTGTCTAGGGATTCATATATATATATATATATAAAGTTGTAGCCGGCAATTTTGGTGTCTTCCAAAAGTAAGTTGACCAAGTTCTGATGCTCAATAAAGGTCATTAGGATAGAATCAATTTTTTTTTGTATAGTGGTTAATTCTTACTACTATATTGAATGCCAGTTTTAGCCTTCAGGGTGTGAATGGTATGCAAAAGGGATGGATATTAACGGCTACAATATACTTATTAATTCATACTGATCCAAACTTGAATATATATGAAATATAAAACTTTATAGTAGTAAATTCAATAATTGGCTAACGGAATTGTTTTCCAAATTTCTCTTACTTTTTTTTACTTTAAAAAGTAGAGATTCCTTAGTTTCCTTTAAAATTTGATGTGTACATCATTTGCCATAATATAGTGCAAGTTATGCAATCAAACAGTACTGGTGCTATCTCCAGTCTTCCACAGCCATATTTTTTTGCAGGCACATTCTGACCAAGAGATCATATATATATATATATATCCCCAACCTGAAATGTTCAAAACCAAAAATTGTAGATGCATGTATATGGTAATATACTTGCATATAATACTCTAACCTAACAAGTCTTCAAACAGACACCAAAAATTTTCAAAGTGAATGTAGTAATCTTGAAATCTTCAAATCAAAAATGAAAAAGCTTCACAACTAAAATGGAAATAAACTATCTACGAGAAAAGCTAATGTAAATATATGTATGTAATTTTCTTTTCTTTATTAAAACAGGCATGCAAATAAACTACCTACAAGAAAAGCTAATTTCTGATAAATTGAAACACACAACCTAATGTAACCTGTATTTCATTTCTTTCTCCTTTTCCCAATTGAAGCGAGAGTGATGGTCAAATGGGACTTAACAAAGGATAATCGGTTTCCGATTGCAATTTGTGTGCCATACATGGTTAGTCAATTTTATCTCCATACAAGCAAATTAAATTATTCTCTATCTTAATTGTTTCTTCGTCTTGTCCTCATTTTAACTAAAGCATGAATTGAATTGCCCAAGTTTCTCCGTCTTGTCCTTATTTTAACCAAATGATAATTGCTACTCTGTAAAACCCCTTTTTATTTTATTTTATAAAAAGCTATCATGGGCGCGCACCAATCCAAAATTTTTACAACTACAATTCATTATGTATCATTATGATATAATGTGACGCTCAAATTTAATTACGATGTTTAATATTATAAATATATTTTAAAAAAATTATAGTAAAATTGACACTAAATTTTTTCAAATTTAAATGACTTGGTTTTAGTTTGGCACGCGTTCACTGAATATGGTTTCTAGATTCAACCAAGCATATTCATTGAATACAAGAAACTTTAATTTGTATTAGTCTGCAAAAATAGTAGTCGTGTATGTATTAATGTGCAAAAACTGATTTAAGCAAAATAGTAGTGATATATGTATTAATGTACAAAATATGCTTTCTACATTCAACTAAAACTTAAAAACTACTGAAAATGTGAAAAAATAACAGAGAATAAAAACATAACACCGCAAAAGCATGATATCTAGAACTCATTAAAAGAAACTCACCACTACCAAGTACTTCAATTCCTCTGGTGTAACTATCCTAAGATCTCCTCAAGCTGGACATAGGTAATTAAAAAAAAAATAAAAATAAAAAAAAAAAAATCTGTGTAAGGCAAGCTGCATATGAGAATTAAATTAAATATATATATGAAGGGGTATGGTGGTGGAATTTTCCTCGTCCTTGTTTAAGCAGGATATATAGCATAGTTGTAGATCAATGTTACTCCTGTAAAACCCTAAATAGATCCCAAATCCGCCAATGAATATGGCTAAATCAAACACCTCAAGAAAAAATTCAAATTTGATGGCAGAAAAGAACATCCAACTCTATAAATAGAAAATCATTTTCTTCACATCAGCCCAGTTAATTTATATATTGAAAAATTATAATAAAGTAAATAAGTAAATCATGTGAAAAAAATAAAGTAAACAAGTAAACCAGTTAATTTGAATCTTAGCATGATAGGGGAAAAAAAAGACAATTAATGGACTGGTAATCCGTGATAAAGATTAAACTCTTAGTGGAGTGGGCAAGTGGGCAGTTTGTCAACCACTGATCTGCCTTCTGGTTGATGCACTTGATGAATGATGTCCCACTTTTAGTTCAAAATTTCACTTCCCAAGTCATGTCAGCATAAAAATGTGTGAAGAATATTCATATCCCTCATAATCCCCTGAATCACTGAGATTGAATGTGGAAACATCACTGAAATGGTGTCATCAACGAACTTAGCACGCTGTTATTAATATAAACAGAGTATTATTTAAAACGAAAAAGAAAGGAATTAACAAACACAAAATATTGAAAACTTTTGGTCTAGTCAGACTCCTACATCATACTAGCTCAAAGTTTTGTGTTTGTCTTCAATGTGTCATCAAGAAGATGTTACTGTGTTGTTTTACATTTTAATCATTCTTGTTTTGTGGCTTGCAGACTTGCAGTGTTGTTCCTTTGTGTATGGTTTGCTAATGAAATCATTCACTAACCAAAAAATGAACAGAAATAAATTTGGCAGTCATTTTCCTACCTTTGCTGGTAATGTTTCTATCAAAGATAAGATGGAGAGGAATGAATTGTTTATTTTGTTGAAAATATATTGTGTACAACTACAAAGGGAATTTTGTTCCCAATTCAAAAACAAAACCAAGCAATCTGCAGTAAATACTACACGGCACAATATATATATATATATATATCCTAATCCTAATCGCAGCTGGATCTACTAATACAAGCTAGCTTTTGAAAGACAAAAACAATCAATCATACAGCCAAAAGAGTGAAATAAAATGTTCCGATAATGTTAATTTGTTGGAGCAGCTCTATAATATGCTGGAACAATTATGGGGAAGAACATCTGCCTCACTCCTTCAGCCTTAATAATGGGGAAAATGATGCATGCTGCACCCTGAGGAAAATAAATGACAAGTAAGATATGCGTACATCAGATACTTTTGATCTTTTAAAATAAGAAAAGGATATGCAAATGAAAAGAAAATATTATTGGCAAATAAATTCAGGAATTATAAGTATAGTTATGCAAAAAGAAGATATGCTCACTGATATTAATCTGGCGCCAAGCCACATGCGATTGGGAGAAGGGAATGGAAGTAACAAGCGCCCAACACCATAGACAGCCACGGCAAAGAAATGCAAAACCAAGCTCAATGGGCGAGGATTTAGACCGGAGAGTAAAGCTATTGGTCCATTTGAGAAAATGCCTCCAATGCTCAAATAATCGAAACATGCTTGGCGCATTTCCTTCCTTGCTAGGTCTGGTGATGCACAAAAAACCTTGTACAGAGCACCTGCCAATGTGTTTATTGTAGATGCCACAGGCTGCAAACAGTACCATTCCATTTAGTAACTTTATGATTTTACCATCTTTGTTGAAATAAGGCTTCATTAGCCACACTGTCCATTTATTAAACAACCTCCTTGTTAATTTCATGTGTATAGCTAGTCCATACAAATGCTCATATTTTTTACTTCCATAAATAATACCATAAAATCTGGACATATAATCAGATGTACGATGGAAAATGAACTAGGACAATATCACAAGGGGAATGTATATAAGATGCATACCTTACGCAACGTGTAAAAAGATTCAAGATATTTGCACAAGGCAGATGCATCATTTAGATCGCGCAGAGGTCTAAGAAGATCCCGCAGTAAAACAATATCTGATAAAGCTACAGTCATTCCTCCTCCCGTTAAAGGATGCCGCATGTTAAATGCATCCCCCATCAATAGGGCACCAGGAGTGGGACATGGAGCAGCTGGCATAGTTCTATTGAGCATTGTTCTTATGTTTCCTTTGTCAATTGCTGATATAAAGGCACTATATAGTTGAGGGGGAATCTGAAATACATAAATCCTTTGCTCAGACATTGATATCAACGCACTTTAATCCAGGGATGAGAGGAACAAATGAAAGAATTAATGGTAAACAAAATACAGAAGACGATTGAAGAGTGAACATGATCATTATGTGAATTAAAGTCATTCCCAAATCACCAAAAGTTATTTGAAATAAATGAAATTTGATGGCTTCATGAAAACCTAAAATTCAAGTTTTCAAGCAAACGTATCCATTGTAAAACAAGATAGGAATAAGGTAGAATGGGTTAAATTTCCTTTGATGCCCCGGAATCCTTGATGAAGAATAAACGCGCATCATGGTCAAAGCAAAACAAGAGGTAAGTTAATAGATTGAGCAAATTATAGATACCTGGGGAGCCACCTTAGTTTTCAAATGATGAGCCATTTCACCATTAGAAATGGAAGGTACCTTCTGTCCGGGTACATCAACTAAACAGCGAATCTCGGTGCTACTAATAGGATAAAACAAGATGGGGGAAGGGTCTGCTAGAATAACATGCCCATGATTTGCATATGGAAGTTGACAATTCTCCAAGACCAAACCAACAAAACAAGAGGGCACATCAACCTGTAGAATGTAACACCATTATGTTCGTCTCATACAAAAAAAGGAAAACGGAACACTATGCATGCTTAAAAATTTGCAGCAGAATATATGGTTCAGACAAATTTGAATGACTTCCATATAAGCAACAACAGAACATAGTAATAGCTTATCCAATAAATTCTATTTCATAGGGCTGACTAGAGTGAGTAAACAAATCATGTTGTTGTGAGAAGATCAAGATGGCAGCTTCACCTTTGGTTTGCAAAGAGAGCGCCGCAAATTTGAAAAACAACCATCACAAACAATTGTTAGAGGAGCATGTGCGGTCATTTCCTGACCGGTCTTAGTCTTGTATTGCACCCCTTTGATGGTCCCATCGTCTTCAAGCAGAGATGTCACTGTGCCTTGCTCTAGTCTTACACTGAACACAAAATAAAAAACAGGAACATGAATTAGCTTTTCCATTAGCTCGTATTATGTGCCTAAGGAATCAAACAAAGCAAGGAACAGGTTCACGCAACATTCGCTTCCAACATTGAAAAGAGGCAGCCTCATGTCAATATCAAGTGCTTGCTTTATTGTACCGGTAAGCCCTGCCTCTCAATGCAATAGCTTTGGAGTCCTATTTTTTAATTTTTTATTTTTTAAAGCTAAATGAAATTCACAGTTAATTTAGAGATAGTGGCAAGCCAAAGAGAAATTGTACCAGTGAGCTACTAAGAAGTGAAAGTGTTGAAGCTTTAAATGTACATAATTCCCTAAAACAAAATCAATGTGTGAAGCAGGATACCAATAGATTAAACAAAATAACTTTTTTTGACCAAACACACTGGCAATACTTGACAGCCAGAACTTGCAGTATTTTAAAGAAGATTGGAGTACTAAAGCTTGGATAAGGTTTGCGTGGAACTCCAAATTTATCAGAAACATAGAATACGTAGTTATAGACTTATGGCCTATTGTTGGACGGATATAATACAATTAATTTAGTGAAAGGAGCATCCTTGAAGGGGAAGAGAAGATACTTGGAAAGAGTAGCAGCTTTTTCCCTCATCCGTCGTATGAAACGCCCGTGGTGAAAGCTTCTCCCAGCCACATCTGAATGAAATTTTTCCAAGGGGTATGACATTCTAGTATTTTCTCCGTCCTTGAAAAGAGCATATCCATACACTCGTTGAGCATCAATTTCATTCACAGAGTCTGCAGCAATATACATGACTTTGTGTATCAAACCAATGTATAATTCGAAGAGAAGGAGTAAGCTAATAAATTCATATATGATATCAACTAGTTTGGTATGAAATTGAAACTATATGTAACAAATTAACTACAGTAGTTCAAATATTTCACTTCATAAAGTTGCCATTATCAAATATAAGGTTCATTTCACAACAGTTTTCTTACCCTCAAGACCCAACTCAATTAGTTTCAGATAACCCCCGGGCTGTAGCAATTCACCAACAATCCTGTCAGGTTCTGTCAAGTCTTTCTCAATCACATGCACGCGGCGTCCATCCTTAAACATTTAATAGAAGGAAAAGTTACATATTACAAAGAGAAAATCAACAGGGCAAAAATGAAATAGACCATAATCAGAACAAGGCTGATCATAATGCTTTCCTAGCTTTGATTCCACCCATCTTCTGGGATTACATTTAGAACTGATGGTCATATATACCAGATACTGTGAATGTTTACTCGCCCCTAAATGGTCAACTACTTAGAAAAAATTTAATGACAACAACAAAAGCTAGAGAGAGATTCCCTTCCCGAGATAATTCACATGTTAAAGCTTTCAAAATTAATCACCACCCAAAATAAAGCCATTTATGAAAGATTTAAATTATGGTTATGAGATTGACTACAACTCGAATGTATGTGCAGTTGATCCATATTTAAGGGTTTGAATTCAGACTAATTGAATAAAAGGACTACGCCAGCAATAAAAGTGGAATAATAATAATGGGCGCTGGATATCCTAAAATGCTAAAACTTAGGGCAAATGAATTGTGCAAGTCTTTAGACAGTTTCCATTACAGTTCAATGAATTTATGAGAACATAATAGAACCTAAAAAGGGGCACTGTTGGTAATGGGTAGTGTGGAGCCCAACTTCTTAGCCCAACTTGGCGGAAAGTTTGATGGGGTTTGTGGGAGGCAACGCCCCCTTGCCCGAAGGTGGGGGTTCGGGGCTTGCCCCCAACCCGAAATTTTTGGGGAGTATCTTTGTATATTCTGCATTTGTTATGTTGTCCTAGCACACCCTTTTTGTGAAGACAGTGAAATCCTTGCAACCAGTGAACATAACTCTAGTTTTTTGGCGAACCAAGTAAAGTCTGTCTATTTTTTTGTGTGTTTGATCTATTTTCTAAATTTCACAACAGTTAGAACCCCAGCAATTAATAATTATACTATCAAATTTCGCACATACAACAATTGAGAACCTTAAAATGAACAACTCATTATGCATTTTTATATAATCATAAAATCTTTAACAACAATTGCCATATTCATCCATCAAAAATGAGAATGCAACTCATATAATATGCACATATTAGCACATATACATACATGATTGAGCCACCCACCTAAAATCTTGATAAATCCAACACTAAATTTCAAAATTCAGTTAAGTAGAGAGAGAGAGAGAGAGAGAGTTACTTTGGCAAGCGAATAAGCGAGAGCAGAACCAACAACGCCGGCGCCGACAACGATGACATCGGTTCTTGCAGTGTCCTCCGGCCGACATTCACCATTTTCAGAGTGGTAGATGCGTTCGTCATGTCGTTGAAAATTCATTGAAGCTCTCTTGTTCTTTCTCTTTCGTTGTAAAATGTAAAGCAGAACAAAGCCAACTAAAGAAGCAATGGCCAATTCCAAAACATACTGATCAATCATCTTCATTGATCCTTGTTTCTCTTGCGAGTTCACAATGGCCGAGTGAATGTTTCAACTTGAATGGCGCATTTTATAGACATCACCACTCTCTCTCTCTTGGCCAAAAAAATAAAATGGTAATGTGACAATTTAGTGTGGTACAAATATTCATCAATGCCCGCTGTGTATTTTTTATTATTTTTGAAAGAGTCAATTTTCAACCAACTTCATTTACATAAAAAATAATAAAAATTAAGGTTGACTTGTTACCCATTTTTCACAAAATAAGTGATAAAAATAAATAACAATGAAAATTATTTTACACAATTGCGTCTACAAAGATTTGAACTCCTGACCTCTCTTTGAGAGGTAAGAATTCAAAACCAATAGACCACAAGCTCGTTGATTTTTTTATTCCGTATATTCAAAATAAACAATTTTAATATTGAATAATAAACGTTTATTTATTAACTGAATATATTTTTTGACTCATGTTTTGATTCCTAGTAAACGCAATTCAACCTAATTCTTGAGAATTTGTATTGGGTATAATTAATTTCTTATTATGTAAGCATGATTCAGAATAATTTATATGTAGAGTTTTAATTCAGTGAGGATCAACCACATAAAAAAAAACAATAAAAAAAAAAAAAAACATGATAACAGAGTAATTACAACATTTAATAAGCCTTGAAAAAAAAAAAAAATAGTTAAGCACTATTGATTCACTATATTTTTCAAAATTAATAGTTTCTTCTGATTTTATAATACTTGTAACTATCATTTTTTTTTTTTTTTCTAGGAAAAATTACACTCGCTGCCCTTCACTGATATACTCTTAATGTTATCTGCAGAAGGCAATTTTGAAAATTATCTTTATAAAATTTGTATGTTTGAATAATTAATTGTTTAGTCAAAAGATTGCGCTGGAGAAAATAATCATTTTAGAATTGGATTGGTCAATATAATTTGGTCCTTTGGGGCATAAAACAAGACAAAAAGAAAACCATGGGAAAGAAACTGGGGGTGATAAACAAATTAGAAAACAAGTTTCATATAAATAGTCATAAATTACAGAATAAGTGCATTAGTGGTGGCTTGAACACTTTGAAGAAGGTAAGGTCAAGTCAACGTTTGGAAATACATTATAATCAATTCTTTACCTAAGTAGTTATATAAATTTATACCAAATTAATTGTGGTGTTTCATACTTTTTTAATATTTTATTTTATTTTATAAATAGTTTTACAAACACTTATTTATATTTGGCCCATATCAAATTTGAATAGGTAATCTCTAAAAATATAGTGGTCCATGAATTTACCGGGTGTTGTGAAACTTATAATGCCTATCAATATGGTAATGGGAGGAGTTTATTAATATAATCTACAACAAAAACCTCTTTTCAGGTGTACATGTCATATAGTATTGGTGACTTATTAACAAAAAAAAAATAATAAAAAAAAATTTGCTTAATCATACTATTAATAAGTTGATTATTTGGGCTTAACATATATTAAAATAATCATCAATAAACATACTTTCAAGGTTTTCAAAAACAGGGGAAGCAAACCAGAGGCAGTGAAAGGTTGAATTGACAAATGGACAAAAGAAAGAAAAACAATCCCCAAATTAAGACACTAGTAAACAAATCATTGAACAACTGTATAGTTGACATTAGGTGAGCTTGTGTCAAGTAAGCACTTGGTCAAAAAAAAATCAGATTGGTTGAAGTTCTTTTTATTTTTTATTTTTTTCATTTGCCTATTGTTCCATACTACTTTGGTCCTGGTCCTTAAACCAGACCACATTGAACAATATATATTCAGTCTTTTTTTTCACTCATTCACTCTGTTTTTCCCGAGCTACGGGTACATGAGCAAGACGGCTCACTTTTTGCCTATTAAGACAACAGACGACGCAGATTACATAAACTCTTCTCTCCCTACAAAATTTACTATTTCAGCCCCATACTTCTTTTTTTCTCACTCTACCCAAATTCTTCTCTATTTATATAGTATCCAAACGCAATTCTTTGTTAGACAAAAATTTCACAATTTATCACACAACTCTAAAAGTTTCTTCTGATTTTTCAAAATTAATAGTTTCTTCTGATTTTATTATACTTGTAACTATCATTGTTTTTTTTTTTTTTTTTTTTTTCTAGAAAAAATTACACTTACTGCCCTTCACTGATATACTCTTAATGTTATCTGCAGAAGGCAATTTTTGAAAATTATCTTTTTAAAATTTTTATGTTTGAATAATTAATTGTTTAGGTTTCTTCAAATGAGTATTAGATTTTTTCCCATTTTCATCCACAATGTTTATTTTAAATATATTTTTGGATAAATTACACTAATCTCCCCAGAGGTTTCTTAAATATACACTAACATTTTTCTTGTTTCCCAAATTACACTTATTTCCCTTGAGATTTGTGTGTAAAATAATTGTTGGGTAGGCTGAAATAAATAAAGCAGAAACAATTTTTCAAAATAATTTTTGTTGAGCGGAACAAGATCAACTTAATTAGCTTTAACGAATCATTAATATTCTTCGATTACCCTAAAGGGCTAGATCACTTTACCTCTTAGACAATTGAATAATAAGATGGTGTACATTCATCTAACAATTAGATTATTTTTAGTGGCATGTCAACAATTTTGTAACTTTCAAATTGCAATTTTACACGTGGAAGACATATTTATTGCAATAAAATACAATATGTATAAGGATAAAAATATAATTATAAACCCAACAAGTCTAACATAAGAGGTCAGAACAAACAAGAGGGGTTAGTGTATATTGACCAAACCTCATACAAGATCAGAGCATATATATATATTTTTTTCCCTAAATAATCAGAGCCTATATTTACCCTGTAAATATATATTTTTCCATATCCAGTCACTCTTTTGATAAGTTTGGTTTTTCAACACGTGGTTGAATCAACATGTAAACTTTTGGTGTGTATATACATATATTTTTTTCATTATTTGATTAAATGAAAGTCCATGTTAATGGTTTGATGATGCGTAATCCTTTACTGAATTTGTGTCACCTTATTCGCTTCGAGGTACTGCATTTGTGTTCCCTTTTATGATTTTCTCATTTTCCACTATGATTTATTAATTTTTAATTGATTGCCCAATGAACATGTTGCCAAATGGTGTTGTGTTGGGCATATAGTAGTACGTAGGGTGAAAAAAAATAAAAAAATAAAAAAATTACTTGACTATTATTCTTTTGCAAATAATTTCTCTGAATTACAAATTGTTTTCTTAAATTATAATTTTGTTATAATTAAAGACCAATTTATCACAAAAAATTATTTTACCCTTCTCATTAAATTTTTCGTCTTATTAAATTACTTGTATTATTTTTTCTTTCATCTAACATTAATTATATTATTTACCTTGATTTTATTATTAGTAACTACTGTATTTATCATAAAAATGGAAAAAATATTTGTAAGTTTAACTTATTATTAAAGCTTTACTATTTATCATAAAACTTATTATATTCCGATTAAACCTTTTTGCTGTAAAAAATTAATTAAAAAAATCCTTATTTTTCATACATGATATTCATACAAAATTACTTAAATAAAAGATACCTTTTTTTTCATTCAATATATTCATGAAAAATTAAGAAATTACTTAAATTGTTTTAAAATTGTCTACTTAAGATTTTTATTTAAATAATTTATTTTAAAAGTTAATGATAATTTTTTGCAAATTTAATGAAGAATATATCATCAAAACTAATATATTTTTTTTATATATATAATTTATTTCAATAAGAAAAATAGATTAAATACAATTCATTAAGAAAATGTATTATGGTCATTTAATAAAAAAAAATAGTCTAGACATTTGGCATTTCATAACAAAATGTGATAGTTCATGAGAAATGTATAAAATATACTTAAAGGGGTTATTTGCAAATTCGGATGTAAATCACGTTTTTTTTCTTTCACTTTGCCCTATTATATATTGGCATTCTTGTGAATCACACACACACACACACACATATATATTTGCAGAGTAGGGAAAGGAAATTCTAACATTGACACAGTCAGTTCAAAAGTTATGGCTTTAGTAACTAGACCATCGAATGATACCCAATTGGCAGTTATTCATTTAGTTCAATGGACAATGAAAGAAACCCTAACAACTACAATTAAAGAGAGGGTTAATTTAAGTGACAAGCCTTAAAGTTTGGCCAAATATCACATTAAAATACTTTTTGAATTTTTTTTCCCTAAATAAATACATTTCGAAAATTATTATTACTTAGATCCAATTTTACTTTTGACACCATTAAAAAGATGCGAAATATTATATACACCCTCATTTTTTTAATATATTTTAATCCAAAATATCATAAAATCAAAATGTAAAAAGTACCCCTAATTAATGTCTATCTCCAAACCGTCTTTTTTTCTTACTTCACCCACCCGCCACCAAAGATGATGGGCTTTAAAAGATGACGGGCTTCAACAAATCAATTCAATTTTTAGGTAGATTTATGTTGTTGTGTCTCATTTATTTTTTTGCCAATTCACCATATATATAAATTTTGTATCTCTATAATGCATGGGTCATGTGGCATCATGTTGAGCAACTGGCGTGAAGCATATTAGTTAATTATGGTAGTAATTATGGAAGTCAAAAGATTAGAATCCATGCGTTTTGGTGAGATTTTCAAGTTTGAAAAAAAATTCTTTGTTGCAATAAAGTCATTATTTCTTTACATTCTACTTGAGTTTTGTTAATTATTTTTAAGTATTTTACCTTCAGTCATCCCAAATATGAGAATAGAAAATAGATAGACACATATTGGATACTATAAAGATAAGCTAGTGGTATTTGTAAAAATGGAAGTGTGAGATTAGGCTCGGTTTGTTTCGATGTAAAATATTTTTTTAGTAAAATATTTTCTTTTTTTAGATAAAATATTATTTTATTTTTACTTTTTTGATATTTGACAAAGATTTAAGGCAATGTTAAGATTGAGTTCATCGGGCGGAAGATGTAAAATAACTTGTCGAAAATTAATAGATAAATTATTTTTATTAAATTTTAATATTTTTTTGTCTTCGTAAATATTTTACGGCAACCAAACACCAAAAAATAAAAATCATATTTTCTGAAAAATATTTCACATCCAAATAAACGGAGCCTTAAAGTTTTTTTTTTTTACTTAAAATTCTTCTTTTTAGCATTCATATTTGAATATATTTTATATTTATTATGTTTATATATATATATATATATATATATATATATATATTGCAAGGTGCCCTCCGAACTTGAAATCCTAACTCCTTCCCTGATGATGGCTGCTACTTTGCAAATGCTCACTCTCTGGCTTTCCACTGAGAGTTGGTGTTCATTATGGTTGTAACTACAAAAAAATCGTGCATGTAACTTGAAAGTTGTTGAGCTGCTTGTAGTTTTCGTTCAGCTTGCAGATGCTGATCTGCTTTTGCTTTGTTTCTGCTTAGGCAGTCAGTGTTTGTCCTATTTGGACTTCCTTATAAATTCTTTCCTCCTTCTAATACAAGCTTACCTTTTTTTTTTTTATAAAAAAAAATTAAAAAAAAAAAGGAAAAGAGTTCATTTGTGATTTAACAGTCAACTGATAAGAACACATTGAAAATTGAAACAATACTAGTAACATTGTCCTACAAAAAATTTATATAACTTAAGTTCACTTCCCTGCATACGAAATTATTGGTATATATAAATCAATAATTGCAGAAAAATACCTCATGTGTAAATCAATCTACGTCACCCCGTGAAGACACAGTTTAGGTTGTATTCATGTAATACATGTGCATATATACACACACGAGATGGTGATGGTCCTGAGGATTATTATATATTTGTTTATTTAATCATGTACCCCGTGAAGGGAATCACAGGCATAGTTTCATGACTTTAGTCTTAGCCCACATGGGACTAGTTCTCTAAGTTATTACCTAATTTTTTTTATTAAAAAGAATAAATAAATCAGCCTTTTATCATTTAAATAAAGATAATGCTTACTTATTTAAATAAAGGCAATGCTTACTTACTCACCGATAATTAATTTTATCATACTGAACTTTTATGTGTCCTAATAAATAAAAAAATATCAGGTCAATTTTAATAACAAAATTAGCAAAATAATAATAAAAAAAACAAAAAAAGCTGGATCGATCTTAATTGAAAAACTCTATATGTTTTATTCAATGGTCCATTGTATCTATAAAAAAAAATTTATACTATAAAGCATATATCAACCATGAATCAGAGTAAAAGTGGTCAAATAGTATCAATAGTTAAACTTCTGATCATGTAGTTGGCAAAAGAAGTCCCAGTTGTACCTATAGCTCGTGCTTGCCTATTAATTAATATATTTGGTTCATTTGATACCACACATAATCTTTCCTCTTTTATAAAACTCAATCTGGCCTATCAAGAACAGAAATTAAGAAAAATAAATAAATAAACCATATTTCCACTACAAGATCTAGTTGAACTTACAATTTTTGTTTGTCTGTTGAGTAATGATGTCAAGATCTAGTTGAACTTACAATTTTTGTTTGTCTGTTGAGTAATGATGTTCAATAGAGCACGAGAGGAAAAAAAAAATAACTCAAATACAAATTAAACATACTTGCTCATTGATATATTGATGATGTCACATAGGGGTGAGAAGAAAAAGAACAGTGGAGAGAGGAGGGCGTGGGTTTGGGAAGCCATGAAAAAAGGATAAAAAAAAAGGGTTATTACCCAATTAAAACGGGTTAATCCGATTTTCTTTTTATTTTTTATTATTTTACTGATTTTGTTATTAAAGTTGATATGTTATTTTTTATTGGGACACATAAAAGGTTAGTACGGTGAAGCTACTCACCGACGAGTAGTTAAGCATTATCTTTTAAATAATTACTTTTATGTTTTTATTTATTTATTTAACTTTTATGGAAAAAGACAGGAGGAATTTGTTGGCTTTTTCAAGTTTTAGCGCGCGCGCACGCATGCACACACGCGCACACACCAACGGGCAGCATCAGTTTCTTACTTTTTAAAGAGAAGTTAGGAATTCAAGTCTCAGAAGAGACAAGTGTAAGTGAGTACCAACTAGAAAAATATATATATATATATATACAGTGGCGTAGCCAGAAATTTTCTTCAGTGGGGGCAATTTTTAACCGCAATAATATATATATATATATATATATATATATATATATATATATATATTATTTGAACCAAAATAATATATGTAAAAATTAAACAGTACTTAATATTTCAGAATATTTTTCATATTTTGAAAGCACGCAGTCGAGTTTTAAAAATGTTCATGGCATAATAATAGTAAATTTAGATGAAAAAAAATTATATATTAGATTATCTGTCTCCCACTGCCGTATTTGTTTAGATTTTGTAAATTTTTGAAAATTAACAACGCATTTGTTTGTGGTAGAATCAAAAGTTAGAAAGAATATATTGTATTTTTGGAGAAAGTGTGAAAAAATATAATATTTTAAGAAAGTGAAAAAAAATATCATATTTTTTGAAAAAATTATATTCTTTTAATATCATATTTTTTGAAAAGATTATGTGTAATGTCAACTTTTAGTGGGGACAATTATACGAATATAAAAATCTTTCTATATAAAATTAAAAATTCAGTGGGGACAGTTGTCCTCACTTGTCCCTATGTGGCTACACCACTATATATATATATATATATATATATATATATATATATATATAATGTCAATGGCAATGATATCCATTATATCGCACATGACAGAAGTCTTAATCTTTTGACAATTACTACAGAAAATATTTCCAAGAACATGCTAGGTTATAGCTAGACATGTGAACCACCTCGATCATTTTCATGCATAAATTTGGTTATTTAATTCTTGTTACCTCTTCTTTTCAATGTTAATTACCACAAAAGACGGCATTGAACCGGGCTCACTATAGTTTCTTTCAATCAACAATAAAATATCTATTTACTATCCAATCTATAAATACCCGTGAACCGTATATCCATATTTGCACAAAAAGTGAGAATGAGACCCACTAAAATTTCACTAGTCACTCTTTACTTCATGGCCTTGGTCTTGACCATGGCTCATGTCTCCCTAGCCCAAAACTCCCACCTTGACTACCTTGCTGCCCACAACTCCGTCCGTGCCCAAGTCGGGGTGGCACCTCTTGCTTGGAATGACACGGTGGCTGCTTATGCCGGAAATTACGCCACCAAGAGGGTGGGTAATTGCGAATTGGAACACTCGAGAGGGCCCTACGGAGAAAACATTGCTGAGGGTTCCGGTGACTTCACCGCGGTGGAGGCAGTGCAGCTTTGGGTGGGAGAGAAGGCAAACTATGACTATGACTCCAATTCATGCGTGGGTGATGAGTGCTTGCACTACACTCAAGTGGTTTGGCGCAACTCGGTCCATCTTGGGTGTGCTAGAGTTCAGTGCCACAATGGTTGGTGGTTTGTCACTTGCAACTATGATCCTCCAGGAAATTATGAAGGAGAGCGCCCTTACTAATATATATATATATATATAAAGATATATATTAGCTGTGTGATGACCGATGAAAGTGAAAATGTAATAGCAACTATGTGTCATGGACCAGAAATAAAATGCTGTATGACTAGCTATATGCTTGAGTCCATGCAAAATTGTTATCATTTTTCTTATATTAAGCTTGGTTGACATGTTCATTAAATTTACCTTGTCATTAGCAAAATAGAGTTGAGAAAGAATACCGAAAAATATAGGGTAGAAGAAACTACTGTGTTGTGACTTGTGATCATGAGATATATGTGTGAAACTCTTTTGTTGGGAATATCAAATTGGAGTTCTGAAATTGAAATTGAAATCGAAATTTTTTTAATTTATTTAAAAGTTTTGTGACAAAAGAATTACAATATAAAACCAAAATCACTTCCTAAAATGTTCAAAAATTAGTAACACTGGCATATATAGTTACTAAAAAGAATTACGATGTAAAACAAAAATAACTGCCTAAAACTGTAGAAGTAATATTAAAAGAACTCAAGTTCAGAATGTGCTATTTTTCATTAAACTGAATGTAGGAAGAAAGTAATCTGACCATGCTTTTCTTATTATTTCAAACCCTCAATTTATAAGCTAAACACAATGTTGTTGCAATGCGCGAATTAAAACTTTGAGAGTAAATTCTTACTCGTAGATGATGGCGTAAACTTTATGTTTACGTTCTAAAGCAAATATGACATAATTTTTTATTTATTTAGGGAAAATTGCATAAAATTCTATCTATTTTTAATTTTTAGCACTAAACTCTTGTAAAAATACATTTGAGATGACCCCTAATTATACAATTTGTTGCAAATTAATGTTATAATGACAAAAATACCTCTTAATATAAATTGAAGAAAATAATGCCTTAATATAAAATTTAAATTAATACAAAATGGAAACTCAATGTTGATGCTTCATACAAAAATGTGCGAAATTAATAGCACTATAGTGATGAGAGTTTTTTCTTTTTCTTATTTATTTATTATTGTTGTTATTATTTTCCCGGAATCGTGATGAGAGTTGATAGACTACAGAGTAAACATGTGTTTTCATGTTTATAAGAATATTGCATTTTAATTTTACTTTTGATAAATGTTGGTGCGTGTACTCATGGAGTGGTGCAATTTGCGTCCATTTCAAGAACGTAGTAATTCTCGGTCCTTAGGATGGGACCCACATATAAGACTTTGCAACCACGTATAGGTGCCCTAACAAAAGAAAATAAAAAATTAAAAAAAAAATCCAAAAATTGCATATGTAAATTCATGATTTGTTTGTTTGAAATTGAATTAAATTGGATATTAATTTATTTATTTTCTAATCATGCATAAATATTATTGGGAAAATTATATTTTGGTGATAAAAATTAAACATAATTGCTATATAATGACCTTAAAGTCAAAAAAAGGTGAATAGTGACCAATTTTGAAACTTAATTGATATTAAGTGACCATTTGATGGTTTATTACCTAAATAGCCTTTTTATAATATATTATTATGTAAGTAGACAAATTTACCCTCTACATTAACCTAAATAAATACTTATTTAAAATAGATAAAGGGTGAAAAAAAGATAATGTTGGTAAAGAAATCTTAATTTTTTAAATTGGTAAATTATAAACTAAAAAGGAAAAAAAGAAAACGTTGGATTGGAGAGAGAGAGAGTAGGAGGATGATGAATTTAATGACTTATTATTTATATTGGATGGCAATTTTGTCATCTAAAATTTATTTTTAAAATGTTTATCCTTAAATGGACACTTAATATTAATTAAGTTTCAAGATTGGTCACTATTCACCTTTTCTTGACTTTAAGATCACTATATAGCAATTATGTTTAATTTTGGTCACCAAAATATAATTTTCCTAATATTTTAAAACCTTTAAACTTGAAGTAATTGACCATCTAATAAAATTCGTGGTGAAATCAAGCCCTAAGTATTTTTCTCTTAATTTCAATCTTTGATGCATTTGTTTATTTTTATTTTTCTTAATTATTTAAATACAGTCAAAACAAACAATTTATCTTTCTAAATTAAATTAGCAATTAATTGAATACTTGAGAATCTATCACAGTATTTAAGGTTCAACACTCTCAACATAATCTTATCCTACAAGAATTTGTACTATTACAAGTAATTTATCATTAAAAACCCACGTCACTTAGAACTCCTCATGCAACTGTTGGCTTTTCTCGAGAGATATAAAGAAAGAATAGGAACAAAAATTGACCAAGATCTTTCGATTTTCAAAGCAAAACACCACCAAGACGATTAAGAGAGAGAACAAAATTTGGGAATTTGGGGATTTAGTTTAGGGTTTGTTTAGGTGTGTGTGTCGATATATATAATGTATTTAATTGGGTCAAACGGTAAGAAAAGGGCATTATAGTCCTTTTATTTTATAAGGGCAGTATAATCTTTAAATTTGATAAAGAGGGTCACGTGACATCACATGTTCACCTTAAGAGTAATATTCCATCGGAGTGTCTACGGAGGGGCGATCTGTTACAAAATTGTAAGTTTAGGGGTTTTATTACAACTGCTGTAGTTCATGGGGGGTTTTTGCAGAAATGCGAATAGTTCAAGAGTTTTTTTTTGCATTTAATCCTAATAAATAGTTAATTTGTGCTAATACATAGAGAACATATAAATTTGTTATTAAAAAATAATGTACTGAAACACTTTTAATGTAATGTACTGAAATACAATAATGTATTGAAATTCTGTATACTTTTAATAATAATATAGATATAGATTAATATGCAGCGGATAAAATATAATAATAATAAAATTTATGATTGAAATAATGATCACCATAAATATAATATAAATATAGATATAATATTAATAACATTTATCATTAATATAATTTAATTATATTTTTATTAAAATATTCATAAGAGGCCATGCATATGAAATTATTGAAGATGTCTCTATAACCTAATGGGTTAATGCCTCCTGTTTCGACTATTTACATTTACTAATCTAATTTCTAATACTTCTAACTTCTAATACTTCTTGTCTTGTAAAAAAAAAAAAAAAAAAAAAAAAAAAAATTATTAGTAAATATAAATCAATAATTGCATAAAAAATACTCACCTAGACAATTTAGGTTGTATTCATGTAAATACATAGAAGACACAAGATCGATGATGATGATTTAAAAAACTTCCCTGCACATTTAATACTTTGTTATCTGTGCCATTTATTAATTATATTATATCACACAAATAAAAATATTTTATTTTAATGGGCCAACAAGCGCAAATTTTTTTTTCTTGATCCCGAGAATTATTTGTATATTTATTTAATTATGTATCCCGTGAAGGTGTGTGCCTCTGGACCTGTTGGGTACTTGCATGGCGTGGCTGCCCTTCACCAATCACAGGCGTACTTTCATGACATGCTGTTCGGGCAACAAAACAGACAGTTCACTCCTTCATTCCTCTCATTCTCTGCTACATTCTGTCTCTCTATTCTCTACACGAATTAATCGCATAGGATTAGTTGTCAGTTTTTTATAAACAAAAAACTAAAAAAAATGGGACTTCTTCAATTTTTATTTATTTATTTATTATTTATTATTATTATTTTTTTACCTTCTATGGAAAAAGACAGGAAGTAATGCAATTATTCTATTAGGTCACTCCTTCATTCCTCTCATTCTCTGCTACATTCTGTCTCTCTATTCTCTACACGAATTAATCGCATAGGATTAGTTGTCAGTTTTTTATAAACAAAAAATTTAAAAAAATGGGACTTCTTCAATTTTTATTTATTTATTTATTATTTATTATTATTATTTTTTTACCTTCTATGGAAAAAGACAGGAAGTAATGCAATTATTCTATTAGTTCTAGAACTAATGCTTATATAAATACACACATGACACGTGTAAGACTCATAAATCTTTCCTTTGACAATACACAGATAATCTTTCGGGCGGCTTAAGATAATTTGAGTCATTAGGTAAAAAAATATATATATAAAGTGACCTTTTAATTATTTTATTTTATTTTTCTCTTAGGTCACGTATATCGATTCCATAATAAACGCACTATTCAAATCAAGGGTGCGATTTAAATCCCAGACAATGCCACTATGTCCCGGGACTAAGTGACTTTTTAATATGTAATGTCAATAATAATTAATTATTTTTATTTAAAAAGCATCCTTCTTGCTTTTTATTAAGTTGCTTAATAAATTCTTGTATTAGGAAGAATAAAAGAAGTAGAGGTAAGATAGAAAATCGGACTTAATTATTTGAGCACACTATTTAAATTTTGCTTTTGGTTGGGTCTAATAAGGAAATAAAAAATTTATAAAAGTAATAATATAAAAAAATAAATTTTAACTTGGCTAGGCCATGATAGAGTTTAAAAATGCAAAAACTCCCCGACTTGGCTAGTTGACGTGGTATAATTTTCACAACGTTTACTGTACTCAAATATAAGAATTTGATTTGTACAAAATTTAGAACAAAAACTCAATGTTTTACAATTTTTCAATGCTTTGTAATTTTTCTTTAAATTCTTCTATTTGTTTTTGTTTATGGGAGTCACATACATTATTATTTTTGATTATTGCAATGAATAAATACCTATCAAAGTAATAGATAGATATTAATGATTGTAATTTTTCTTTAAATTCTTCTATTTGTTTTTGTTTATGGGAGTCACATACATTATTATTTTTGATTATTGCAATGAATAAATACCTATCAAAGTAATAGATAGATATTAATGACCAAAGATACAATCTTTTATATATAACGAGATATACAGAATCTAATTATACATAGGAGATGCAATCTTAAGTATCTCAAGAGTTCTTAGAAAGATGCAATGTAATATATATATATATATGACTGTTCACCTGCTCACTGGTGTGATCTTAATCATTGGATATAAAATAATAAACTACCTTTTTAACTGTCTAATGTAATATAACGGTTAATACTTGAGGTGTGCATACGTTTTCTTGCACACCAGGGAGCAAGTGAACAATTCTGTATATATATATATATAACACATATACAATTTGATGTACATGATGGTTGAAACTTTAATTCACTACAAATATAAATATACTATATTAAGATGAAACGTAGAAAAGGAATTAAACTTTCTAAATAATTAATTACCTTATATTTTAAAATGGATCCCATTATATTTGACACATGGTAGATTCGGTGAAACAGTAAGTTTTTATTTTTCGGGCTAAATTGCATGACTCCTTATATGGTATAATTGAAAGGAAAAAAAACGAAAAAAAAAAAAACGTAGTGCTTCCTATCTCCTCTCACAAATAGGAAACTAAAAACTCTCCAAAATTGGAGGGAGAGAGAAAGAAAATAATCACAAATCCGAAATTAATTTCCGTGTTCCATATTTCTAAAATTATTATCTAAGAGAAACTAAAAACTCTCCAAATAAGCTAAAATGATTTGATATATTGAAACTTTATAGTTGTATGAATTTTTATTTAGAAATATGGAATACAGGAACAAATACTTCCGGTTTGTAATTATTTTATTTTGCTTCAATCTTCCTAATGAATTTTTATTTTCTGAATTTAGAAATATGAAACACTGGAATAAATAATTTCCAGTTTGTGATTATTTTCTTTCTTTCTTTCTCTAATTTTGGAACGTTTTTAGTTTCTTATTTGTGAGGGAAAGGTGGAAGCACCATATTTTCTTTTCTTTTTTTCTTTCATTATTTTCCCTTTAAGTTAGTTATATAAGGTAATAGAGGACTCTTTCTTTTTTAACTATAGCCCAATTCAGATTTGAATAGTTTTTGTGACGATTATCATTACTCTATAAAAAAAAAAAAAAAAAAGGTGATCGAGGGAAGGACGAAAAATTGAAGAAGATTAGATAAGGATAAAATATAGGAGCTAATTCTTTGAGCCCACTATTTAAATTTTGCTATTGGTTGGGTCTGATAAGGAAATAAAAAATTTATGAAAGTAATAATATATGAAAATAATTTTTTGGGACTTCTGCTATTGATTGAGTTATAATAATATAAGGAAATAAAACTTTAGAAAAGTAATAATATAAGGAAATAATTTGTTTGGGGGCCTCAAGTTCTCACCTATTGATCGGGTTTAATAATATAAAAAAATAAAAACATTTGGAAGGTAACAATATACAAGTAAATAAATATTTACTTGTATATACAATTTGATAAATATGTACAATTTGATTACTTCAATTCTTGTTACCTCTTTTTTTCAATGTTAATTACCATAAAAGACGGCATTAATGAACCGGGCTCAGTCTACCTTGTTTCAATCAACGATAACATACATACATGTCTATTTACTATCTACTCTATAAATACCCTTTGAAACATATATCCACATTTACCCAAAAAGTGAAAATGAGACTCACTAAAATTTCACTAGCCACTTTTTACTTCATGGCCTTGGTCTTGACCATGGCTCAAGTCTCCCTAGCCCAGAACACCCACCATTACTTTCTTGCTGCCCACAACTCCGTCCGTGCCCGAGTCGGGGTGTCACCTCTCGCATGGAATAAGACGGTGGCTGCTTATGCCAGAAAGTACGCCACCACGAGGTTGGGCGATTGCAAATTGGAACACTCGAGTGGGCCCTACGGAGAAAACATTGCTGAGGGTTCCGGTGACTTCACCGCGGTGGAGGCCGTGAAGCTTTGGGTGGGAGAGAAGTCAAACTATGACTACAACTCCAATTCATGCGTGGGTGGTGAGTGCTTGCACTACACTCAAGTGGTTTGGCGCAATTCGGTCCATCTTGGGTGTGCTAGAGTTAAGTGCCACAATGGTTGGTGGTTTGTCACTTGCAACTATGATCCTCCGGGAAATTATGTAGGAGAGCGCCCTTACTAATATATATATTTGTGTGTGTGTGTGTGTCTGATGCACAAATAAAATGTTATTGCATGACTTTATGCTTGAGTCCATGCAAAATTGTGATCATTTTTCTTATATTAAGCTTTGGTTGATATGTTCATTAAATTCACTTTGCCATTAGCAAAATAGGGTTACCAAAAAATATAGGGTTGAAGAAACTAATGTGTTGTGACTTGTGAGACTTCACGATGATTTTGATTTTTTCTTTTTCTTCTAGCATTATGAGATACCCGTGTGAAACTCTTTTGTTGGAAGTATCAAATTGGAGTTATGAAACTAAAATTGAAATTGATTTTTTTTTTTTAATTTATTTGCCTAAAATGTTCAAAAACTATATATTGGCACTTTCATATAAAGTTGCTAAGAAGAATAACAATATAAAACCAAAATCACTGCCTAAAACTGTTGAAGAAATATTAAAGATAAGTTTGGAATGTGCTATTTTTTCTTTTTCAAACTGAATGTTGATGTATACATACATATATATATATATATACGAGGAATGATCTCATGTTCATCAGTGAACAAGAAATTCATCCAACCCATATTCAACTGGTTGTAACAGATTAATTTTGGATTGGGTGGAAGGTTGACCTGCCAACCCCTTCTTTTTAAGGAAAAAAAAAAGAAGTTATTATTTTGGATAATCTTATTATTATAGTTTTATTTTTTTATTTTTATTTATTTTAGATGGATAAAAGCTTATAAAAATATGTATGGATAATTGTAAATTATCTAATTTATTTTGAAATTTCTTTAAATTTGTACTTCCTCTCCCCTAGAAAGAGTGCCATGTTTGGGGAACTAACATTTATGGGATATATATATATATATATATATATATATATATATATATATATTATATGAAATCATCTCTTATTCCTTTTATAGAATAAATAATTAAATAATTAAATTAGGTCCTCATACTTTGAGATAACTTTGAGATACAGAGAATTTTAGAAAGGGAGAGGTGAATTTGAATCAAATAGAAATTGTTATATAATTGGTGAAATATCAGTCACACTCATTTTGGCCTATATATTAAAATAGTTCACCCATATTCATTTTAAAGCGATGAATATGTTTTGGTGTGAATTGTGAATGATTGGATTGTATGATTTTTTGTTATAAAATTTTGTAATATATTTTGTACAAAAATACAAAATTGATGGTGGATACTAAGTTGTATATGTTTATATTCTTATATATATTACGACATATATTTAATAGGTTAGTGTTCATAGAGAGATGGTAATAGGTTAAGAAATATTTAACAAGGTTAATTACGAAAATATTATCTCAAACCGTATTTATCTTCCAAATCCCGTCAAATCCCGATTTTTTAGACTAGATTTTTTAGACTGGATTTGGAACGTGTTAAAAAATACCAAACAACGTAAATCCTGTTTCCAAATTCAAATCCAAATCTCATCAAATTCAGTAGTACAGTACAAAGAGGATCAAATTACTCTTTTAAATTATTTCCTCTTTATTTTCTATCATGATTATACCTACTAACCTTTCTTCTTTCCTTTGTAACACATATTTAAATTTATTTTTTTCCTTTATTTTTAACTATTGTCTTTTTCTTCTTTCCTGATTTGAGATATATGTACACTTTATGCTTTACTCTCTTTACATGAAATAATATTATGAGATGGAGTTTTAATTGAAGTAATATTATAAAATTTGAATTTTAGTTGATATGTGATACTATGGTTTCACAATTTGAGAACAAAGAAAAGGAAAGAATTAAAAATAAAATTAAAGGATAGAAACAATCAATTCACGCAAGTTTTATTTTTCAAAAAAATAGAAAATAGACTTTAACCATAACTTTTATAATTAATTTTTTAATCAAATCATATGCGCATTATTGATGGTCAAATAGAAAAACAACTTTACAAATTTGATATATTTACAGAGTTGCCCATTTGGGGATCCAACTGTACTCATGGAATGGTGGATGCGCCCATTTCAACAACTCAGTAATTATCGGTCGTTAAGATGGAACCCACATATAAGACTTTGCACCAACGTCTATTAGCCCAGCTCGCGGTAATTGTGGCTTATGGTAAGGAGACTCTCAGTAATTATCGGTCCTTAAGATGGGACCCACATTCATTCATGTGCCTTTGCCCCGTGGGTCAGATACCAGAAGACTTGCAAAGACTGACTTCTGTTCTCGTTTGGAGTTGCTATTGAAATTAAAAAAATATTTTTATCGGTATAATTGGCAAAAAAAAAATTAAGATTAATAAAATATATGTTAGGTATTTAATTACACATTATAAAAGTACATTTGATAATTAAATTATTTCTTAATTTATTTAGTAATAATAATTTTTTAAATATTTTTATTGTTAATTTTATAATAATATTCTTTAATAATATGTTACCAAGTATTTGATGATACATTATAAAAATGTTTTTCATAATTAAATTATTTTTTAATTTATTTAGTAATAGTAATTTTTAAGCTTTAATTTCAGTGACACCTATTAAGGTTTGACCAAATATTACATTGAAACATCTTTCGAAAATTAATTACTTAGGTTTATTTTTACTTTTCGATCACTAAATCATTAAAAACGTATGAAAAGACAATTTTACTTCTAATTTTTTAATCGTATTTATTACAAAATTAAATACAAAATAATATCAATCTAAAATAACTAATTTGTCCCCATTAATCACCCCACCCACCCACTCCTCTATCTCATATCATGGAAAGCAAATCTTACGTGCAAATGCTACAAATTCTTGAACCCATTAATATAATGGTATGATATTTCTCCCTTAAAAGTAAGATTGAAACTTTAAGTCTTATTAGAAACATATTGTGAATGAACGTGTGTTTGCTTTAACTTAATTTTTTAAAAATAATAATAATAAATAAATGAGAAGATCTAGACCCAACCAGAAAACTTCGCCTTTTAATAAAAATTAATAATTAAGTATATGTAGTATAAGAAAACAAGAAATTTATTGTAGAAAATGAACTAAAAATGTAGGTTTATTTTTCTTGAGATTGGAAAACAGATCGAGGACCACATTACATCAATGAGAAAAAGAAAAGAGTTCAACTCATTTGGATCGAAGTGAGAAATGGCTAATGTGATCATTTCCATAGTTACCCGAATGTTATGGCAATGTCTAGCTTTAATTTTCTCCAAAGAAAAGTCACTATTTTTGGTGACTTGACTAGATTTTTTAAATTGTTACACGTTATGTATGGATGTACGAATCATTTGAATTTTTTTTTTACCAACATGTCTATGGCCTAGCGGTATAAGACTCTTACTTTCTAAAGAGAGGTTAAGGGTTTGAACTTGTGTGAGTCCCACTTAGAAAAAAAAGAATCATTTGAATTTTCCACAAGACTTTCCTATATATACCCCCTCTTAGGTGCCTTATTTTTCACTGCAAACCCTAAAATTTTACTTGGCAATATAGAGAAACAAACCAAAATGTGGTACTTTGGCAAGATATCACTAGCCATTTTTTGTGCCCTAAACCTAGCAATGGTTCCTTCCTCCCAAGCTCAGAACTCGCCCCAAGACTACCTCAACACCCACAACGCCGCTCGTTCAGCTGTGGGTGTCGGGGAAATGACATGGGACAACTTTGTGGCAGAGTATGCACAGAACTATGCTAATGAAAGGAGCCAAGATTGCGCACTTCAGCACTCAACCAATGGGCCGTACGGCGAGAACCTCGCCATTGGCAGTGGTGACTTCATGACCGGCAAGGCTGCTGTGGACCTGTGGGTGGGTGAGGAGAAAAACTATGACTACGACTCCAACTCTTGTGCTGGGGGTGAGATGTGTGGACACTATACTCAGGTGGTTTGGCGCGACTCGGTTCGGCTTGGGTGTGCTAGGGTGCAGTGCACTAGTGGCTCGTGGTTCGTCACTTGCAACTATGATCCCCCTGGCAATTTTAATGGACAGCGTCCTTACTGAAGTGCTCATCACTAAAACTACTCTATGCATGAATGCTAGCTCTTCAGAGGTTCTAGTAGCGAATAAATAATATTGGTATTGTTGGATAACAATACATATTAGAGTGAAATTATTAGCTACGAATCTCTTATTTTTTTTGGTTTTTTCTTGTATTTTCAGCATGCATTGGGTTGGCCAATCATTAATGAATTATGGTGTTTATTTACATATGCATGTTTGATACAAGAAATAATGTTGCAGCCTGATCCTAACACTCGCATGAACCAATTTTGCCAAAACAGTTCCAATTTTACCTAAAATAGTATCACTTATATTAGAGTAATGCTATTTATAAGAGTGATTATTTTAATCTATTTGTCTAGCGAAAGATCTTTCTATTTATAAGAGTGATTATTTTAATCTATTTGTCTAGCGAAAGATCTTTCTATTCATTTGATGTAGTGAATAAGCTCAAAACTTGGATTTTATTCACCACAGCAAAGGGATAGAAACCCTTAATGCAACAAATAATTTGAGAAATTGATTTAAAATTATTTTCCCTTAGAAGCTCTTAGCGCAACAAATAACGAATCGGATTTGATCGAATCCATTGAATGACGGATCGAGTCGATCAGATCGGCGGATTGGGGTTTTTTCCTAAATAGTCCAATATTCTTTAATTTTTATCCAGAGGCCAAAAGATAAATTTCAATTTACTAATATTAATTTATATATTTAAATGATTATTAGCTAATACATCCTTAGAGCCTATTAAATGATCATTAACTAATTAAATTAACTAATAGATTATTTAGGAAAAAAAAATTAACTAATATATTATTTGAATATATATATATATATTCAAATAAATCTCGCAAATCGGATTGAATTTTAGTACTCCAATTCGTGATTTGATCCGTGAGATACGGATTCAAATTTTTTGAATCTGCCACTAATTCTTGGGTGTAGCAATCTGATCCTATTCGTACGGATTGGATCGAATCGAATTTACGAATTTTTTTTCCACTCCATGCCACATAGGTCAAATGGAGGAACAACTTTACGAAGGTTTTACTCCACTATGTCCTTGATCCGGTCAATTTATTCTACGTAATTTGTGACCGTTGATGATGTCGGAACTTCATGTTTACGATATCAAGCAAACATGATATGATTTTTTATACATATATAATATTGTTCCGTCCCTTTGGTAAGGAAGTAAGTTTTACAAGCTTTCCTTAACTCATTTCTTTGATAAAGGGAATAAATTTTATGAGCAACACTCAGTTCATTCATTTAGTAAGAAAGTGAACTGAATTTTTGAGCTTTACTTGTCTAATTCCTTTAATGCCTTGCAAATTATTTTTATGAAGTATTGTAAAGAAAAAATTGAATCTATATATATTAACTAAGCGAAAAAACACATACGCACTCATCTAAACTCTCGATCTTATCAGATAACTTGATAACATAGTGTGGGTTAATACCTTCGGTGGACTTTGGAGTACCGAGTTTTGACTCTCTATATTTACTAATCTAACTTTTAACACTTCTTACCTTGAAAAAAAAAAAAAAAAAACTGACTTTCCATCGCCACCACAACCCACCTCCGCCACTGCCGCCACCTCCAACCCTTATTTATTTCTCTCTCTACTCACCATCGTAGCCTCTACCTTACAACCACCACCCACCATCGCCACAACCGCCTCCCCTTATTTCTTTCTCTTTCCACTCACCTCGCCCACCCCGTTCTTTATTTCTCTCTCCAATCACTACACTGTCGAACTCATCTACAAATTCTCAATTGTAAGATCCCAATCACTTGGTTCACGTCACTTCTCCCCCAATACATCGTTGGTTATTGCCGTTTCCACTCCATCTGATCCGAAAGAGTCCAGCAAAGGTAAAAAACTATCAACCCAGTTGGTCAGCATCGACCCGATCCCCAGTTGGCAGCGTCATCACGATCCCTTGGATTTCCTTCGATATCAATGGAGTGACCTCACGCCTCTGCCTTAACCTCTCTTTGGCAAATTGGCATCCACATTAGCACATGAATGTGTGTGTGTATATATATATATATATATACATATATATTGGTATATGTATTATACTTTTTTTTTTTTGGGTAAATAATATGTATTATAGTTTACCTAATTATATATATGTATATATATGTACATACATATATATAAAGGAATAGAGGAAAGAAGAGGTGTGGTGGTTGTGGGTGGTGGTGGTGGTGGTTTCAGCATTGTGGGGAAATGTTTGAGGTGAAGATGTTAGTTTTGTCCATTTACATTTTTTATATTTATATAGACAAGTCAAAGGGTTAAAAAGTAATTTAATATGGTTTCAAAGATTTGGAGAGGTGTCAATGCAAATTTTTGAAACCATACGGGGTGTCAATGTAAAAAATGTCATTGATAATCCGCTAAGTGGTATTGATTGAAATCTCAAGGGGTCCAAGTGCAATTTACTCAAAGATAAAATAATGTTCACTGCACTTATTTAGTTAAAATGATAATTTGAAAATGTTATAAAAAATAGGCAAAAGTGCAAACAACCCCCTGAACTATCACAAATCGGCAATTTACCCCCCTGGACTATAAAAATGAACAAGTCAGTACCACAATTATCCAAATCGTGCAAATTAACTCCTGAAACGTAATTCCGGCCCACGTAACCTGTCATTTTCTTTTAATTCCAAAATTACCCTCACTTATAAATGAACCCATTTCGTCCTTATGTTCTCTCTCTCTTAGGTCAATATATATATTTGTATTGCTATATATATATATATATATATATATATATAGCAATACTCTAATCTACTCCACCTCTGCCTTAGAAGACATGCCAAGATCCGACTTCTTCTCCATGTGGGATTTCACGGCGGAGCCATACGATCAACTTCACCGACATGTATTGCGACAACGACATGATCATTGCTTTGAAGCTCGGTGACCCAAGGGCCTGCTCGCTGCTCTAGCCGAGTTCACCATTGTCCTGGATCAGATCATTGATGCTCGGCCTGAACAATATCTCAGTTGAATAACCTACGGGTTCTTGCCATCAGCAAGAATTTCATCTCCAGCGAGGTTCCAACAACCCTAGGTCAGCTTCGTGCTATACGAACCCTCGATCTCTGTTACAATTTTTCCTTTACTGTAACGAACTCACTCACAATTTTTCCTTTACTGTAACGAACTCACTCATGGCCGCCATCAATTTTTGATTCTCCATTTTTCAAATTGCCTCTGAAATTGTAAATGGCAATTTTATATATTTATTTATTTATTTTGGTTGGATTTTAGAAGTTGAAGTTGGGTTCCTATTTTAGACTACAACTTAAAAAAAAAAAAAAAAAAAAAAAAAGGTTTGATCTCCAAACATGAACTTTTGATTGGAAGTATTGTTTTAGTTAGATGTTCTTTTCTTCTCTTCCACTCAGGTTTAGTTGAATATATATACACACACACACACTACTATATTGATGTATGTATATAAACTACTTCAAAAAATTAACTGGACTAATTTCTAATTTCAAATTTCACAAAATCTAATTTCTATGCTAATTTTAACGGGTCTTAGAAAATATCATTTTAATTGTGTTGTAATTAATTTTGATTAAAGTGATATTACTTTGATAAATTGATTTGATAATTTCTTATTGAAGTTAATGTAAGCAATATACATAAGACTTTCTAATTACAACAATATTCAAATATCATTCAAGCCAACAATTAGCTTGCTTTAAAAAAAAAAAAAGCGAACAATTAGCATGCAATTTTTAATATTTGAAAATTATTTTTAGAATAAAACAATACATGAATTATCATGCAATTTTTATTAATTGCTATATATGTGTAGCCTCTGCCTTTGGTAGTCTTTGTCAACCATTATTCGGATTAGTAATTTCATGAGTCAAATGAGTATTATAAATAAATACATACATATATATATATATATATATATATATATATATATATATATATATATATATATTGACCTGAGAGAGAGAGAGAACATATGGACGAAATGGGTTCATTTATAAGTGAGGGCAATTTTGGAATTAAAAAAAAAATGACAGGTCACGTGGGTCGGAAAGTAGCCGGAATTGCGTTTCAGGGGTTAATTTGCGTGAATTGGATAGTTGTGGTACTGAGTTGTTCATTTTTGTAATCCAAAGAGGTAAATTGTCGATTTGTAATAGTTCAGGACGGTTGTTTGCACTTTTACCTAAAAAAATAGTACATCTAAATTTATAATAGAACATATTTATTTTTTTTGAGAGATTACAAAATAAAAAAATGAACAAGTATTTTAGTACCAAATAAAAATCAGAATTGATAAGGCTATGGTAAACCTAAGTGTTTTATTGTTTATAAGAGTATCCCATTTTAATTTTAATTTTGATAAATGTTCGTGTAAGCATGGGAGGGCCATTTGCGCCTATTTCTAGAACGGAGTAATTTCAGTCGTTGAAGATGGGACCCACATATAAGACTTTGCAACCAACGTGTATTGCCCATCTCGCGGTAATTGTTGGCCTTGTGGCTTATGGGAGACTCTCAGTCATGAGTCACACCATTTTTTTTTTTTGCACAAATAGTCATTCATTGCGATTCTTAAATATTACAAAATAGAATTGATATTAGTAAAAAGGGGAGAGAGAATGAGTTGAATCGAATTCGAATTTCTACACAATTCAGTGAAATGTTCCTACTAATTCACTTCTAAACATATTTACTTTTAATCGTTAAAGTCCACAAAGAGTCTAAAACTATGTTACAAACAATATTGTAAAATGCCTACACTCAGTTAAAAAAAAAAAAAACTACACGTTTTGTTGAGCAAAGACTTTCAAGGCTTGACTTAAATTGGCGTGATATCCAAAAATAAAAAAAGGGCGACAATTGTCATGTGCCTTGTCCCGTGGGTCCGGAAGACTTGTGATGACTGACTTCTGTTCCTTTCAAGTGTGGTACGTTTTCCACCTCTATTCAAAATGTCCATGTCTTTTTTTCTTTTATAATTTTTTTTTCATTTGATTTTTATAAATTTAATTACAAATTTACTATATAAATATATTTATTTTTTTATACTGATAAGAAATATAGTTTTGCATTCACTTTGTTTTGAAGAAAATTTACTACATGTTTTGTTGAGCAAAGACTTACAAGACTTGACTTAAATTAGCCGACAATAAAAAAAGGCGACAATTGTCATGTGCCTTGTCCCGTGTCCGGAAGACTTGCAATGACTGGCGAGAATTGTGATGTGCCTTGTCCCGTGGGTCCGGAACACTTGCGATGGCTAGCTTCTGTTCCTTTCAAGTGTGGTACGTTTTCCACCTCTATTCAAGATGTCCATGTCTTTTTTTCTTTTATAATTTTTTTTTCATTCGATTTTTATAAATTTAATTACAAATTTACTATATAAATATATATATATATATATATTTATTTATATTGATAAGAAATATAGTTTTGCATTCACTTTGTTTTGAAGAAAATTTGGACACTCGATAAATTAAATTTATAAAATAATTACCCCATCTAATCTAAAATCTACACGATGAAATTATATATATACAATATACATCTAATTATCTATATGTATATTTAGTTGATTTGGCCATTGTACTTTGAAGCAATGTAAACAATTGACATGGGAGGGAAGTGAGAGATGTTAAACTTGAGACCAGACATCGAATCCATGGAAAACTCTTTTTGGCTTTTTAGTCAATCTTGTGAGTCTTCTCATCAGTAAGGCAATGGAAGATTCAAAATTTACTAGTTATTGAGAACCAAACCATCTCTAATTTAATGGTATGATTTCTCTCCCTCAAATATGAGATTGAGAGTTCAAGACCTATTAGAGACATATCTTGAATGTATGTGTGTTTGATTTAACTTAATTTAAAAAAAAAAAAAAAAAAAAAAAAAAAAAAACAAACCAAGAGGACCCAAACTAGAAAACTTCACCTTTTAATAAAATTAATAATTAGATATATGTATTATAAGAAAATAAAAAATTTATTTTAGAAAATGAACTAAAAATCTAGTTCCATTTTCTGCTTGAGATTGGAAAACAGATCGAGGACCACATTACATCAATGAGAAAAAGAAAAGTATTCAAGTCATTTGGATCCAAGTGAGAAATTAATGCTTATGGTTGGGTGATCATTGTTCATACTTACTGGAATGTTATGGCAATGTCTAGCTTTAATTTTCTCCAAAGAAAAGTCACTCTTTTAATTTGGTGACTTGAATAGATTTTTTAATTTGTTACACGTTATGCATGCACGAATCATTTGAATTTTCCACAAGACTTTCCTATATATATACCTCCTCTTGGGTGCCTTATTTTTCACCACAAACCCTAAAATTTTACTTAGCAATATAGAAAAACAAACAAAAATGTGGTACTTTGGTAAGATATCACTGGCCATTTTTTGTGCCCTAAGCCTAGCAATGGTTCCTTCCTCCCAAGCTCAGAATTTGCCCCAAGACTACCTTGACGCCCACAACGCGGCCCGTTCAGCTGTGGGTGTCGGGGAAATGACATGGGACAACTCAGTGGCGGAGTTTGCACAGAACTATGCTAATCAAAGGAGTCAAGATTGCGCACTTCAGCACTCAACCAATAGGCCATATGGCGAGAACATCGCCATTGGCGGTGGTGACTTCACCGGCAAGGCTGCCGTGGACCTGTGGGTGGCTGAGAAGCAAAACTATGACCACAACTCCAACTCTTGTGCTGGGGGTGAGGTGTGTGGCCACTATACTCAGGTGGTTTGGCGCGACTCGGTCCGGCTTGGGTGTGCTAGGGTGAAGTGCACTAGTGGCTCGTGGTTCGTCACTTGCAACTATGATCCCCCTGGCAATGTTAATGGACGGCCTCCTTACTGAAGTGCTCATCAGTAAACTACTCTATGCATGCATGCTAGCTCTTAAGTGGTTTTAGTAGCAATTAAATAATAATATTGGTATTGTTGGATAACAATACATATTAGAATAAAATTATTAGCTACAAATCTCTTACTTTTTTGGCTTTTTCCTGTATTTTTGAGCATGCATTGGGTTTGGCCAATCATTAATGAATTATGTTGTTTATTTACCTATGCATGTTTGATACAATAAGTAATGTTGCTTCAAGTTCAGCCTGATCCTAGCACTAGCATGAACCAATTATGCCCAAACAGTGCCAATTTTACCTAAAACAGTATCAGTTATATTAGAGTAATGCTATTTATAAGACTGATTATTCTAATCTATTTGTCTAGTCAAGGAACTTTTGATTCATTTGATGTAGTGGATAAGCTCAAAATTTGGATTCCATTCACCACATCAAAGGTGTAGAAATCTTTAGCGCAACAAATAAGTTTGCGAAATTGGTTTAAAATTATTTTCCCTTATATTATTCAAACAATCGTCGACAAGCCAAATAAATTTGAACATTTCACAGTCACAAGTTGTAATTCAGTGATACTTTTTATGTATCATAATCATATCAGTATATATATATATATATATATATAGTTGGCAATTGTGATTTGGAGCAATGTAAACATTTGACAATGTTAAGGAAGGGAGAGACTTAAAACTTGAGACCAGATATGAAAAACGTTTTAGGTCTTTTATGCTTTGTTGGACTAAAAGGAATGATTGAGAAAAGATGGGAGAGATGAGGGATGCAAGAAGTTTCCCTAATTTGACCGTAGAAAAGGAAAGAGAAGGAGGAAGCATGGACCCGTGTTTTTTTTTATCTGTCCAAAATTGGGCAGAGGATTAGTAAAAGAAAGAAAAACTATCTTAGAAATATCTAATACTAATTTTAATCTTTAATTATTTACAAAATTACTTGTTAAACCCCACTAAAATTCTCTACCATTTTTATAATTTTATTTTTATAATGATGGTGCAGAGAGAGGAACAGTGAATTGAATGGAATTTTGGTTTAAAAAAATTTTATTAAAAAAAAATTATTATAAGGGTAATAAAGTCTTTCCACATGTACAAATGGGCATTTTAATCCTATCTTGAAATTTTCTTTTAGACAGAGGGGTATTAGTAAAAAGTGAACAAACTTCAAGAAACACAATGCAAAATTTTTGAAAAGTTTCATTCTAAGAGAAATTAGGGGATATTATAAGGTTAATCTATTTAATCCTAATAATAAAATAGGCAATTATTAAGACAATTGGCAATTGTACCCGCTTCCGCAAATATTAAAACGTGTTATGCGAAAAAGGATCACAAATTTCTCCAAAAGTAGTTTAAATTGTTAAATATCTCCTATATTACCATCTTCTCAATTCCTCATTATATTATATCTAGAATAATGTTATTGATATATAAGGCCTTGATGAATGGGATAATGATTCTTAGGCCGAGCCAATATTTAATTTCAATGATACTTTACAAATTATATATTTATATGTATAAAAAAATTCAAATTCATGGTATTTTAAAATGTAAAATAAATTTTAAAAACTATACAAAATAATAATTTATAAATTAGATACTTGGGGAACACGTGTCCCTGTAGCCTAAGCTGGCTCCGTCTTATACATTACGCGATGTATCTTCATTAATATTATATCTTCATTCAAGCTTAACATTCACGCTTAACATTTATATCTTCATTCAAGCTTAACATTCACGCTTAACATTATATCTTCGATTTGGGTCTTCTCTGGTAGTCCTCTCTCTCCCTATATATATATATATATATACACTCACAATCTTTGTATCTAGTATTGTTCTTGGATTCCAATCTGAAAGTGGGTTAGGCAAGAAACCGTGGAAACGGGTCGGGACTGCCAAGTGCTGAGAATGAGGGATGGGGCGGAGGATTCGAGACGGGCATGGGACTTGGTATTTATCACAATGACTACACTGGTTGACATCAACCTCGGCCGTTAACAGTTAAACATCGTCCTCGATAATATCGACATTGTCAACGACAGTATTTAGCTGTCGACGGTCGAAGTCGATCTCGTAGTCACGGTAGATAAAATTTAGGGCAAACTATGAAGCAGATAGAGGAAGAAATCGGAGAGAGACATGGATGCAGGTGACTGGAGAAAAATAATCAAGCAAACTAATTTCAATTAATTAAGCAACCTAATCTTTTTGTCCACATGGATGCAGGTGACTATAATTTCCTTTCAATCTTTTTGTCCACATGATGGGTCACAGACGGCGCCATGGGTCAGCCCATAGAAAGACACTGCCATATGGGCCGAGCAGGAGTAAGCCCATCAAGGGTGACCAGGGCTTACAGAGGAATAGGCCCAGGTCCAGCAATTAGTAAATATCTTGTAAATATCTTGTAAATATCTTGTAAGTATCTATAAATAGGAGTTGGAATGAAGAGGAGAGGGATCTTTCCGGGTTGAGGTGTAAGAATTCTAGAGAGAGAAAGAATAGAAGGAGATTCTTGCATCTTCAATTTAGAGTTCAGACAATTCATAAATTCAATTGAATTTATGAATACAATTGTATTCAATTGTATAAACCCGAATAGAAGGAGACAATTCAATTGGCGCCGTCTGTGGGAAACGCATAAAAGTTTGGTTGATCAATGAGGAGTATCGGATGGATTCAAACCAATTCGGTTGATCGAGACTCGATCTTGGGGATTTGAATCCAGATCTGAGCGATTGTGACCTACTCTGGAGGAATTACAATTCTTGAAGCTTTGGCAGGAGTGACTTCAGATCTACGCAACCACGAGTTGTTCGATTGTGGCAGGATCTGACGGATTTAGAGTTCAGACAATTCAGATCTCGTAAACAGTGAGCATAATTCGGAGAATTAGAAGCCAGATCTAAAAATTCCTACTCACGAAGCTCAGATCTACTCGCGAACTTGAGATTAATGCCTTTACTCCGTTCGGGAATAATGATAGGTGAAAGCTCCAATCCGATGGAGGCTGTCCAGCAAACAAAGCTTGAAGAGTTGATGAACTTGATTGAAGCTCTCAGAAAAGAAAATGCAGAATTGAAAGCTGGACTGCAGCATCGGCAAATACCTGCGGTTTCGCATCCACTTCCGGTCGGAGAAGGAGGTGTTCCATCTAATATCGCGCATCAAGGCGATCAGGACGAGAACAATCAGTCAGCTCACCACCGTGATGAAATGATGATGGACAATTTGCCGCCAAATGTTCGTCGAGTTGAAGATCACGAAGGATCGACTCACGTTGATCCGCAGCGGGAAAGGTTTGACCGAGAGGAAGTGATGGAGGTTGATCGCCGTCGAGTAGCGTCGCCTTGGCAAAGAGAGTTCATAGAGGAACGGTCGTTCGATCCGTCTTACCGGCCCTCCATGGTTACTGTCACTCATCACGGTTCGGAGGGCAGAACCGTAACTCACAGAGCTACCGCTGGACTCCAGAGAGAGAATGAAGCTCTCCGATCCGCGGCTCGGACGGTGGATTCACCATTCACCGACGAGATCTTGAATGCGCCGCATCCAAGGAAGTTTGCTATGCCAGTCTTTATTCTGTTTGACGGAACGACCGATCCGATCGATCATGTGTATCATATCCAGTTGAAAATGGCCCTGAATACGGAAAACGACTCTTTAATGTGCAAATGTTTCCCTACAAGCCTGGCCGGACCGGCGCTCAGCTGGTTCAAAAACTTGCCTAGGAGCTCCATTGGCAGTTTCAGAGACCTGTGCGATCGGTTCATAAGTCAGTACTATGGGAACAAACGCCCGCCGAAGGATATCTCGAGCCTCTTCACGATGCGGCAGCACAAGGATGAACGTCTCCAGGCCTTTCTTACCAGGTTTAATCTCACTAAGAGTATGGTGATCGAATGCCACCCTTTTACGGCAGTTCAAGCCTTCAAGTTAGCCATGACACGCGGAACTCCCTTTCACACCAGTCTGGTAGTGAACACGCCGGCTACCATGGATGAACTCAATGAGAGAGCCGATGGCTTTGTGCGCCTCGAAGAAGAGGAGGCAGCTAATGCTCGGACAATGTCGCTTGTGTCGACCGAGGAGAAGTCCAAGGCAAAGATCAGGCAGAAGCAGGCTCAGCCACAACGTCAGACCACTTGGAAGGCCGAAAAAAGGTCCAGGGAGGAAGAGTTGATTACTCCGCTGAAGGTCACTCTGGCAAGGCTGTATCAGGAGAACAAGGACAAGTTTCATCCACCACTGCCAATTAGACAACCCCTCGAGCAGAGGGATCAAACTAAACATTGTGCTTTTCATTCTGATTTCGGACATCAGACTAACGAATGCAGGAACCTGAGGAGGCAAGTGGAGATGTTGATAGCTAGAGGGGAGTTTGCGAGTTATGTTCAAGGCTCGGCGATGGAGCAGAATCGACCAGTGGAACAAATAAAAAGGAGTCATAAACAAAGCTCCCACAATTCGCAACCAGTTCGTATAATCAATGTTATCCATGGTCGACCCGAGCCTAGTGAAGAGTCAGATGAGCTGCTACGGGTGCGCCTGCGGCAGGCGCAGATGAAGAAAAGGGTCGGCAATGTGTCCACTCTACACCAGCAGAGCCCGTCAATGCAGATAAAGTTCGACTGGACAGACCTGCAGCGTGTTCAACTGCCTCATGACGACCCGTTGGTAGTCAGTTTGACAGTGGCAGATTGCTTGGTGCGCAGAGTTCTGATCGATCCTGGGAGCAGTGCGAATGTTATGCCGAGGGACACATTTGACAGGCTCGACATTAAACCAGAGAGGCTCAAGCCCACCGAAAATCCCTTATTAGGGTTCGATGGGAAGAGGGTGGAACCCGTCGGGATGGTGGAAGTAGAAGTTCAAGCTGCAGAACGAGCTCTTATGGAAACTTTTGTGGTTGTGGAAATTCACCCCTCGTATAATCTCCTGATGGGAAGAGGATGGATTCACAGAGTCCGGGGTGTACCCTCAACTCTGCATCAGGTCATGAGGTGCCTCGGGCCCGATGGGGATAGAGTAATAGACATTCGGGGGGATCAGGTCGCAGCCAAAGAGTGTTATTCCGTCACACTAAAGCATGCTGGGAAAGGAAAGGCGCCCGTCCGTTCGACAAGCCCCAGATAGCAATTACAGAAACCTCCGCCCGAGCAGAATAGGGTGGAGGAGTCAGTCGACTTGACCGAGGAGCCCCTTCTGGATGTGCAGATCGATCAGTCCAGGCCAGAACGAACTACCAGAGTAGGTATAAGACTGACCAGAGAAGAGCAGCAAGAGCTAGTGGATTTTTTGTCCCACAATGTCGACGTATTCGCATGGAGTCACCTAGACATGCCTGGAATTAGTCCTTCCGTATCCTGTCATTCCCTGAATGTCAATCCCAGTTTCAAACCAGTGAAACAGAAGCAGCGAAGATTTGCTCCAGAACGTAATCAGATCATAGCGGAAGAAGTCGACAGGCTGCTTGATGCGGGATTTATCAGAGAGGTGCACTACCCTGAGTGGTTGTCCAACGTCGTTGTAGTGCAGAAGAAAAATGGGAAATGGCGAGTATGCATTGATTTCACCAATTTGAACAAAGCCTGCCCGAAGGACAGCTTCCCGCTGCCTAAGATTGATCAAATGGTGGATGCCACCACTGGGTATGAGCGTTTGACCTTTCTGGACGCATATTCAGGTTATAATCAGATTCCTATGGACCCCGCAGATGAAGAAAAAACTTCTTTTGTCACCGAGCGAGGTACATACTGCTACAAAGTTATGCCTTTCGGGCTAAAGAATGCGGGAGCAACTTATCAACGACTTGTTAGCAAAGTTTTTAAGAATCAAATGGGTAAGATTGTCGAAGCCTATATTGATGATATGGTGGTAAAGAGTAGGAAAAAGGATGATCATCTGAAGCATCTGCAAGATGTATTCGATGTACTAAGGCGATATGGAATGAGGCTCAATCCGACCAAGTGCTCGTTCGGTGTGAGTTCCGGGCAGTTTCTGGGACACGTGGTCAACCGCAGGGGCATCGAAGTTAGCCCCGCTCAAGCAGAGGCTTTGATTAAGAATGCCGAGCCAAAGACGATCAGAGAGGTGCAAGCCCTAACAGGACGAATAGCTGCGTTAAGTCGATTTATTTCAAAGTTGTCAGACCACTGCAAACCATTCTTTGACACGATTCGGAGCCATGGAAGGCAGGTCTGGGGGGATGAGCAACGACAGGCATTGACTCATTTGAAGCAATATATGCAGAATCCTCCAGTCCTGTCAGCCCCAGAACCGGAAGAAAAGTTATTTCTATATCTTGGAGTATCTGGTGTCGCGACGAGTGCCGTTCTGATTCGTTGCAAGGAAGGGGTGCAATACCCGGTATTTTATGTAAGCAAAACACTGATGGAGGCAGAAAAAAGATACTCAAAGGCCGAACGGGTGGTACTTGCACTTGTAAATGCAAAAAGAAAGTTAAGGCATTATTTTGAATCCCACCCCATAGCTGTTCTAACAACTTTCCCAATCAGAACGCTCATGCACAAGCCAGAGCTCTCGGGCAGAATGACAAAGTGGGCCATAGAGTTGAGTTCATTTGACATAACGTACGAGCCGAGAACAGCTATTAAAGGGCAAGCGGTGGCCGATTTCCTACTAGAATGTGATGCCGAAGATACGGAAGAGGACCTTAGAAGCGGCTCTTGGAAACTTTTTGTGGATGGCTCCTCTAACCAGATGGGGGCTGGGATTGGGATCAAACTGCAAACCCCAGAGGGTACTTCCTTGAGCCAAGCACTCAGACTTGAGTTCCGAGCCACCAATAATGAAGCGGAATACGAGGCGTTGCTAAATGGATTAAAGTTGGCCAGAGAGCTACAGATCAAAAGTTTGACAGTGTATAGTGACTCGCAGCTGATTGTTCGGCAGGTAAATGGTGAGTACGCAACCAAGGATGACATGATGGGGGCATATCGTTCTGCCGTTCTGCGTAGAGCCAAGGACTTTGCAAAGATTGAATTCATACAGTTGCCGAGGGAACAGAATGCAGATGCAGACCGTTTAGCATGCAGTGCTTCGAGTTGCGGTGAAACATTGGCGAGGGTGATTCCAGTGGGAATAGTGACCCAGCCGTCCATTTTCGAAGAACCGATGGACTCGGACCCTTGGCAAGTCAACGTCATACCGTATGAACCGAGTTGGATTGACCCAATCATTACCTATATTCGAGATGGCGTTTTGCCTATGCAAAGAGATGAAGCTAGGAAACTCAAAAAGAATGCTGCCAAGTACGCCATCGTGTGGAACCAGCTGTACAGAAGGTCCTATTCTGGCCCGTACTTGAAATGTGTCACCCCCGCGGAGTCGCAGCAGGTATTGCGAGCTATTCATGAGGGTGTGTGTGGCAATCATTCTGGGGGAAGATCGTTAGCGCATAAAGCAATGACACAAGGGTATTTCTGGCCAAACATGTCAAGAGATGCGGAGGAGTTCTCTCGAAGGTGCGATAAGTGCCAACGATATGGACCAATGATCCACCAACCACCTGAGGAATTGCACGTAATGGCCTCGCCGTGGCCTTTCGCGCAATGGGGGATGGATGTGGTCGGTCCTCTGCCAACTGCAAGAGCTCAGAACAAGTATGTGTTACTGGCCACGGATTATTTCACTAAATGGGTGGAGGCAGAACCGTATCCTAGCGTGACTCAGACTCAGGTGAGACGATTTATCTGGAACAACATTATCTGCCGCTTCGGTGTTCCCAGAACAATAGTCATGGACAATGGCACAAACCTCGACAGCAGGCAAGTAAGAAAGCTGCTGGAGGAGTATGGAATCAACCAGAAGTTGGCTGCAGTAAGTCATCCTCAGGCTAACGGACAAGCAGAAATCACAAACAGAACCATTTTCGCCTGCATTAAGAAGAAGCTGGAAGACCATAAGGGGAAGTGGTTGGATGAACTCCCGAACGTTCTATGGGCTTACAGAACCACCCCAAGGCGGCCGACTGGGGAGAGCCCGTTCGCAATGGCGTATGGTACCGAAGCAGTTATACCGGTTGAGCATTTAGTCCCCACTATCAGAAGCTTAGCATGGAGTCGAGATCAGAACGACAAGATGTTAAGACTGAACCTCGATATGATAGACGAAAGGAGGGACGCAGCGGCTATAAGGCTAGCATCGTATCAGCAAGTGCTGGCGAATAGTCACAATAAGAGAGTAAAACACAGGGATTTTGCCCCGGGCGATCTGGTTCTGAAAAGAAAGGTGGGGATGGTCAAAAAAATGATGCCACCCTGGGAAGGCCCATACAGAATTGCAGAAGTCATTGGCAAAGGGGCATATACGTTGGAAACCATGGCGGGAAAGTTGGTCAGCAAGCCCTGGAACGCCACGTCTCTGAAGAGGTACTACCAATAGAAGCTAAGTTCTGGCTTTAATTGGATGTTATTTGTTGTCAATCAAATACGTATGAATGAGCAAGTTACTGGAATTTACAAAAAAAGAATTTTATTTTCCAATGGTCTACTATAAAAATTCAAAGCTAAGTGGCAAGTGGCATTCTAGCCGAGCGCCAGGCACTTAAGCAAGACAAGTGGCAGCTGGCACTATAAGCCGAACGCCAGACACTTGCTAAAAATTTAAAGCCAAGTGGCAAGTGGCATTCTAGCCGAGCGCCAGGCACTTAAGCAAGATAAGTGGCAGCTGGCACTATAAGCCGAACGCCAGACACTTGCTAAAAATTTAAAGCCAAGTGGCAAGTGGCATTCTAGCCGAGCGCCAGGCACTTAAGCAAGATAAGTGGCAGCTGGCACAATAAGCCGAATGCCAGACACTTGCTAAAAATTTAAAGCCAAGTGGCAAGTGGCATTCTAGCCGAGCGCCAGGCACTTAAGCAAGATAAGTGGCAGCTGGCACTATAAGCCGAACGCCAGACACTTGCTAAAAATTTAAAGCCAAGTGGCAAGTGGCATTCTAGCCGAGCGCCAGGCACTTAAGCAAGACAAGTGGCAGCTGGCACTATAAGCCGAATGCCAGACACTTGCTAAAAATTTAAAGCCAAGTGGCAAGTGGCATTCTAGCCGAGCGCCAGGCACTTAAGCAAGATAAGTGGCAGCTGGCACTATAAGCCGAACGCCAGACACTTGCTAAAAATTTAAAGCCAAGTGGCAAGTGGCATTCTAGCCGAGCGCCAGGCACTTAAGCAAGACAAGTGGCAGCTGGCACTATAAGCCGAATGCCAGACACTTGCTAAAAATTTAAAGCCAAGTGGCAAGTGGCATTCTAGCCGAGCGCCAGGCACTTAAGCAAGATAAGTGGCAGCTGGCACTATAAGCCGAACGCCAGACACTTGCTAAAAATTTAAAGCCAAGTGGCAAGTGGCATTCTAGCCGAGCGCCAGGCACTTGCCGTACAAACACACGGCGAAGCTAATATAAAAAGAAAAAGAGAGAAAAGATATGTATGTACTGAAGATAAGTTGAATAAAGCACAACACATAGGGAAAAAGGGTTCTGTCATTTCATTAATATTGAACATTGAGTTTACAAAAGAGAGATGTCCATCATTACAAGAAGATATGAACTAGAAGAATTCGAAGGAGCCCTAGCTAGACGCCTCAGTACCAACAGCATCCTGGTCTTGCCGACTCGCCTCCTCGGCCCCATCAGCCGCCTCACCCTCGTGAGGTGGGGAATCCAGGTGAATGACTGAATCGTTCGGCTGGGGTTCAGCGTCAGCAGAGGCTATAGAAGGAGCCACGGTTGACGATTGGGGAGCAGTCAGTGGCAGAGCAGTAGGAGGAGCGGTGATGATCCTTGAGGATGCGATGTCCTGGCACTCATCAAATATACGTTCAGCTTCGGTGGGTTCTGGGTCGACATAGACCCCCAGAGGCTCGATCCCCAGATCCTTGTCTACCTCATCCGGAGTGGAGCTGGTCTGTCCCTCATCCGGAACCCGGTCGGCGAAACCTTCCCGGAATCCTTGAGCATACCGAAGAGCACCGACCCTGGAGAACCGAGCGTGAAGGGCCAGCATCCCACCACCCACTCTGCTGATCGCGTCGATCAGAGCGGTACGCTCGTCGAGAGCTCTTTTTTCAAAGGCCATCCGAGCAGACTGTTCATCAGCTAGAAGGCGCTGGAGTTCTGCCTTCTCTTCTCTGATTGATTCCCGCTCAGTCTGCCAGACGCTCTTCTCAAGCTGGAGGGCGTCCTTCTCATCCTGAAGGGAATCATTCTCCTTCTTCAGGACATCTCTCTCTTGCTCGGCTTTGTCAAGCCGAACCAGCGCCTCGGTATTCTTCATGGCAAGGAGGTCGTTTTCTTTGTTAGCCACCTCCAGGCTGTCAGAATACTTTCGGGCCCTGGCATTCCCCATCTCCACCTGCTTCTGCATGGCCATCATTCCGAACAATGTCTGCATAGGTGCACAATAAAAACGGTTAAACCAATAGTCAGAACGGGCGAAGGCAAGACCAAGTAATATAAGAGAATCCATGAGTTAGAAAATAAAAGTCACCTCCATAGCAGATTGGGGAAAGCGACTGAACACGTCCTTCTGGGAAAGACCCTTTGCCGCTTCAAGGTCCTTCGGAGTCCACATGCTCCTGTAGTAGGCCACAGCGGTCTGGCCATCCTTCAGCATGGTCTCGTTCGGTTTCACGAACGTCCCATCCGTTCGGGTGTATCGAGGGGCCCATGGCGGTAGGCTGGGGATAGAAGGTGGGCCCGAAGCAGAAGCAGAGCCACCAGCTGCGGGAGGCCCAGAGGGAGAAGGAGCTCTGATCGCTCGGTGCAAGAGAGTACCCGGCCCAGAGACCCGGGTCCTTCTAATGAGAGGCTCCTCCTCCGGATCGATTTCACTGTCAGGATGAGGCCTTTTGCCTCGCTCTTTGTCCCGACCGCCCCCCGCAGCAGCAGGAGCTATGGTAGCTGGGGAGGGCGCGTTCTGGTTGGCAGCAGGGGCGCTGGCAACAGGGTTAGTAGCCACTGCGCTCGGGACAGTGTCAGATATGGTGGCTGAAGAAGAAGCCGACGCTGGAGAGGAGGTCGCCCCAGCAGCAGGAGTGGCTGGGGGAGTATTTTTCCTCCTGCCAAAAGAGGGAATCTGCAGTCTGCTCATATTGTAGCCAAGTGATGAGAGCGCAAAGAGGTTGTCTGAAGTGAGGAGATCTGAGCAGGAAGGAATATCGTTCAGAACGTATCTCTTCAAGTAGTTACTCCTATCCCTGCAAACACTATAGCTCAAGTCATCACAAGGTATTCCCAAGGAGCGGCATAAGTAAGTGCAAAAACGAGGAACGCATGTTTCACAGGGGCAGTCATGTTTATGGGATTTGAATTTTTTATAGGAGGAGACAGAGCAGACACCAAAGGCGCTCGGGATTGGGTAATCCTCTGCAGCCGGCGAAGACCAAGCCCCACTAATGCCCACTATGCTATCCCTCCAACCCTTTTCAGATTTTATTGTGTCAGTGCATATGGACATCTTCTCGAACGGGTAGAGGTGGTAGAAGGGCTCGTTAGTACGGATCTTACTGACCTTATAGCACAGAAGGAGGTCTATGAGGTCAAGGTCCAAATTTCTGTCACGCATCAATAAGAGCATAACAGATATGATCCTAAAGAAGTTGGGGTTGACCTGCAGAGGGGATATCCCCAATCTATTGAAGACATAACTAAAGAAAGGGTGCAGAGGGAACCTAACAACATTCAATTGAAGGTTCGTGAATAAGACTTCGCCGGGCAGGAGGCCGGCGCCGGTCGTAATATTAACGTCTTGGGGGCAAACCCTAACTTCGATGTTGTCAGGAAGTCTAAGTCTCATACGAAGAACACCCAGATCTACAACCATGGTGGAAGTGCTAGAAGAATCTAAAAGAGGGAAAATGGAAGCCTGCCGAAAGTAAAAAGAACGAAACTAACCTCGGAGGACTGCAAGATCGCTGGGAGAATGACTCTCGAAGGATTTCACCGGAAAAGGCTTAGCACAGTTCTAGAAAGAGGGAGACTTGGCTGATGATGGAGACGGTAAAGGGAAATGAAGTGGAATTCTAGAGCATTATAAAGGCAAGGGGGCCCGAGGGCCGAAGCGTCGGGAAGGCAAGAAATCCCTCGAGCCCCGGAACATTGATTCTGGATCTGACCGTTCGCTCCCCCACGTGGTTATCTCGAGCCGTCAGCGTCATGATGAGACGCCATCAATAATTACCCCTTATTAAATAAGGGGCAATTATGGGGGCAGTTGAGGAGGCCCCGGATGACATGGGCCAGGTCCGACTCGCAAAACACAACCTTCAGTCCGAACAGCTGGGTCAGCCCATAGAAAGACACTGCCATATGGGCCGAGCAGGAGTAAGCCCATCAAGGGTGACCAGGGCTTACAGAGGAATAGGCCCAGGTCCAGCAATTAGTAAATATCTTGTAAATATCTTGTAAGTATCTATAAATAGGAGTTGGAATGAAGAGGAGAGGGATCTTTCCGGGTTGAGGTGTAAGAATTCTAGAGAGAGAAAGAATAGAAGGAGATTCTTGCATCTTCACAACCCGAATACGATTCAAACTCATAAAATTCAATTGAATTTATGAATACAATTGTATTCAATTGTATAAACCCGAATAGAAGGAGACAATTCAATTTGACTGATTTTTTTAAAATTTTAATCTTCTGTTATTTGTATTATTAGACTGGAGAGAGATTGATAATATGGGTAGATTTAATGTAATTGTAATTGCACCACCATCACAATGTAAAATTTCAATAATTAATTTATTTTGTTTGGCTTTATTTGTTGTATTTATTTAGGGTCAATTGGTATCTATTTTCATTTTTTGTTGGTGGGGTGTGTTTAATATTGATCGGAAGTATGTGGGGTAAAATAAAATTTGTTGCTTGAAAACAAAATAAGGAAAATATGTTTTTGTTTGTTTGTTATTTTTGTTTTTATTTATTTTTAATAGAAGACATGTTTGTTAAAAAACTGTGTTGAGAAACAAACTGAATCCTTTGAAAAGGTCACCTAGTGTTCTATTTTTTTTGCCCTCCCTGCAACTGTGTTAAAACATTAGAAAACACCATTATTATTAATTCCCTGTAGAAAAAGAAAAAAAAAATTAACGGTTTTCTTCTTAAAAAAAAAAATGAAAAAAGAAAAGAAAAGAACTAAAATTACTTTGCTTCTAAGAATGGAGATACTTTGATCAAATGCCAATTTAAAACTTTTTAAAATTATTATTAATTTAGCCACCATCAGAACAACAAATGAAAGTAATTACTAAAGAAAAGAATTGAAAATTTTCCTTTCTGATCATCAATACTTTGGCAGAGAGCACTCCTTTGGAAGGTTGTTGTGGAATCTATTGTTATCTTGGCAATAGTCATATATGAGGTGGTACTTCCTAACCCATTTGAACAATCTTCTCTGTGTCCTTGTAAGAGAGCTGTACCTTTCCTTGTTCCACCAATTGGTAGGGCTATCTGCCCTACAGAACCTTGCATTCCCTTTCCACACACAAGCATCAATCTTGTAGTTCCTGAATGAGGCTATGAAGGGACCCTTTGACCAGTCAATCTTGTCTTTTCCCCCTCGTGTCGCCCAGCTGTCACCGTTCCATAGGCTGATTTTGAGGCTCATTGGCTGCCACCTAGGATATGCCACTCCCTTGTCTGCATGGTTTCTGTACGTTCTGATTGGAACCCAATCCACCATGAATCTACAAGAAGAAGAAACAACTACATATTAACAAAATAAAGGAACATATTCTTTATCTTACAATGGTTATGTTTTACTATGAAGTGGTGGGTCTCACACACTCTCCTATCTCACAATCGTTGTGACGGTGTCGGGAATTGTAGCATTGCTTCTAAAATAATTGTCAAACAACTTTTGCAACTTTTTCCTCTGACTAAATTGATCATACTTTTGTTAAAAGTAATCGCTTGCAAGTAAAAATTAAGATGTAAAATTGAAAAATGAGGGATATTGGCTACTCTGCAGTCTTTATTTTAGTGATTATGTATACATATATACCATATTCGCATAATTATGTTTAGGTGTATTTATATAAATTCTGTTCTGTTGGTTATTTCTAAGGCTGTCCTCTTAACTCTTACCTAAAAATGTTGGGTACATGTTTTGACGGGATAGCTCAAATGAATAGAATTTTCAAAAGTAATATATCAAATTAGTTTGAAGATAGAGATGGCTTACACTATTTGGTGAAGGTTCCATAGTATAGAATAGGTATGGAAGTCCTTTGTTGGATCAAACCACAGATTAATTCTCTGTTCTCTGTTACCAAATCCATCCGCGAAAACATTTGTTTGAAGAATATATGGCTTCCCAGCCACATTGCCAAGGAATTCAAAATCTATCTCATCTCGATTTGGTTGATCAGATGTGAGCTGCATTCACAAAACAGATCAGTGGTGGTGAGCAATTATGTGAAAGAATAACATACTAAAGAATGAGAAGTGTTTTTGCTTACATAAAAGGCCACAACTGTGCCTGCAGAGTGACCTGGTACCAATTTTATTTGCATGTCTATCTCACCGAACAAGAACATGTCATTTGAAGCAAAACCAGAACCTAGAGAAAGTTCAATGAGCAAAAAATGCATAAGAGAATGAAAATTCAGAGTGACAACTACTTGTTTTTCGCATTTTTGTGAAAAAAAAAAAAAAAAAAAAAAAAAAAAAAACCTGATTCTTGGTCGAGTTTCAAGCTTCTTGCTCGGCCATCAGCAGAAGTGTTCACATGGCTAGGAGACCACGTTACAAAGAAATCCTTGTTGAAATCCCCTGTAGAAACTAGAGAGGCTAACGAAGTATCGATCACATTCATAGCAAAAATCCCAGTAAAGACAATGAGTCTGAAAAACTTGTTCATCGTTTCTTTGAATGGTTTGTTACGGTGGAGTATAGGAGGATGGAGGACAGACTATATATATATATATAGGTATTGTACCTTAGGGTGGTGAAGATGTGAAAAGAACCAATGCAGGTTTTGTTTTAAGCAAGAATATCTTTAGAAGGAAGCAAAGGAATGTTTGGCTGTTGGTATCTTATAATATGATTAAAGTTTTTAAGAGTGAATTAGTGTCTCATTTGCATATGATTACAAATGTAAATATTGATATATATAACAAAAATTGCAGTTTAGCTAATTTATTTACAGCTTCTAAGTCTCTGGTGTTGATTTGACTCAACCAATTGCATAAAGTTTGTGTGTACTATTCAATTTTATCATGTGAAGGAGCAATTTATTCCAAGCTTTACCCTTTGGCTTTTATCGGCAAGGGGCTTTAGCAGAAAGTTTATGAAAGTCCTTTCACTTGTGCTTTTCTTTTCAAGATAACTTCAAGCTTTCAAGCTTCTATTATTATTCTTTGAAAAACTTCAGTTCATTCCTTTCCTCTAATTTGCTCCTTGTACAATAGTGGCTCAATTATTTGAATCTAAAGTAGTTTTGGATAAAGCAGTTTGTTGTAGTGACTTAGTACTAATCATTGTGACACTTGAATAACTTCATAAGCAAGCAGATTTCATAGTTAAGCATAATTTAATGTGGAAAACTTGAGTTTGATCTAATCTTTGTCAAAGATAGCTTTTGGCATCATTAGTCTCGGAAGATTTATTTCCTTGAAAGAAAAGAACAAAGCAGAGGGACGACCATTCTTACCCACTTAAGCCAACCCGTTGACACGAATCTTTACAACAGAGAGGTTAAAAGAGTACTTCAACTTCTATTAAAAATAAAAAATTCTTATACAAGTCTAATGTGGAACTTTTGGCAGTTGCATACTAGCAATTGATGGCACCCTGAACCTGAATGCAAGCAGGTATATACGAAACTTTGATCCTGCAAGTCAATAATGGTTAGAAAATGCATCCTAAATAGTAAATACTAGTGCGAAGTTCTACAAGTTGATATTAACAAGTCTTAATGACTTGTGTTGAATAATGACACCGAAAGCACAATCATTTATGGAACTCAATAAACAACAAATTTTAGGGGAAACAGTTGAAATGAAGCCTCAAACAGGCAAATGGAGGTAGCATCGTACTCAAGCAATGTAGATTACAAGTACTCTGACTAAAAAGATAAAAAGATTTATTTAAGGTAGTAACTTGCCCGAACTGAATGCATGAAAGTATCAAACAGGCAGAAATAAATGATGTAGCATAAAACTGATGAACCTAACGATTAAATCATTCAAATGAAGCACAGGCAACACCATTTATTATTATTTTTCTAACAATACAAAGTACAAAACTTCATATGCCCAAATTTTAGAAACCTCTCTCTTAGGCTACCTTTGTATTTCAAAATGATTAGAGACAGAAAGAGCCAGAAATTAAGTTCAGGGGCATAATGTAATAAAATTTATAGAATTAAACATACAAAAATGAATTTTTAAAAGTTAATGGGGGCAGAAATTAATTCCTTTTAAAAATATACATACAAAAATAAAATTTTGTAAAGTTGAGTGGGGGTGGAAATTAAATTTTTAAAGAAATGTACATGCAAAAATGAAAATTTTAAAGTTGAGGGGGACAAATTTTAAATTTTTAAAAATTATACATATAAAAATGCAATTTTTAAAAAGTTGAGGGGAGCCCATGCCCCCAACCCAAGCTTGAACTGGCTCCATCCATGATTAGAGAAAGGAAAGGAATGAAAAGTTCAAAGATAAATTATACAAATTTTTCTTATAATTTATTATAGTTACAGAGATCTTCTTTGTGGTTTGAAAAATTATTCGGACTTTCTTTAAAAATAAAACTATCTTACACAACCGTCAAAATGACTAATAAACTTATTTAATCTATTGAAATACCCTCAAATTATTATAATAAATAACTAACTATCCATAAAATTTTATATATATACTAGTATATATATAATGAATCACTTTGTCTGTCTCTCTTTCCACCTACCCCCAAATCTGCAAAATGGCCATCCCACCATGGCGTTTAACCAATTCATGAACAAACACCACCACCGACCACCCATAACCAACTACAATCGTCTTTGTTTTTTTGCCTCCCTTTCTCCTCTGTAATGAACAATGTCACCAACGACCACCCACCACCGAGAAGTTTTTTTTTTTTTTTTTGGCTTTCTATCTCCTCTCTCTATGAACAGCCACTAACCACCACCATCCTCACCCGGTCACCTCCAAACCACCGGCACAATCTCCACCCTGACAACCACCACTAACAGGACCCATTACCCACAATCAAAATCCAAAAAATAATAATAATAAAAATTCCGCCATTGAATGTGATAGAAGGGGACTGTAGGATAGTTTCATTTTTAAGAGAGGTTCAAATAATTTCAAAAATGAAAGGTTCATGTTAAACATGTGGCTCAATTTGAGGCTTGCATCACCCATGATATTATCAAGATTCTTGGCCTCTAAGAATGTGTGCCCAGCAAGTCTTTTGAGTGGTCACCAAGTAGCCTCATTTTAGTGTCCCATTTTGGCTATAAATAGCCTTGCCCTCCATGGTGTTGAAGTATCCAAGATCATCAATGAGTATTTTGTAATATCAGTTAGAGTGAGAGATTTTGGGTATAATTGGATTTTGGGTGTGAGCCACTTAACCTTGTATCTCTTTATTTCTATAGTGAAATATTATTCTGTCTTCTTCCCGTGGACGTATGTATAACCGAACCACATAAATCCTTGTCTCGTTTGTATGTGTGCCATTTTATTTTCTTCTCATTTATTTTTCTTTTGTTCTCATAAACTCCTATTCGATCCTTTTTTCATAACAAACTGGTATCAGAGCTCGGGTTCGTGTATATTGTGTACAAATACTGTTCACACGTACAATATTGTTCACATATACTATTCGGGTACTATTCACAAATTCGGTATTTTTCACCGAGTAATTTTTTGGGGAGTTTTTTGAGATGTCGATTGGATATGAGATTGAGAAATTTGATGGCAAGATTAGCTTCAGTCTTTGGCGCATTAAGATGCAGGCCCTACTGACTCAGCAAGGTCTAAAGAAGGTGTTGTTCGGAAAGGACAAGTTGCCAACAGTTGTGTCTAATGAAGACAAGGATGAGGTCGATGAAAAGGCGCGCAGTGCGATTATTTTGAATCTAGTTGATGAGTTGCTGCGTGAAGTTATTGATGAAGACACGACGGCAAAGTTGTGGCTGAAATTGGAGAATCTGCATATGACGAAATCCCTCACTAACAGACTTTACCTAAAACAAAGACTCTACACCCTTCGTATAAAGGAAGGTATGCCTCTTAAGGAGCATATTGATAATTTCAATTCTATTAATATGGATTTGAAAAATACTGATATTAAAATTGATAACGAGAATCAAGCCCTTATTTTGTTGTATTCTTTGCCTTCTTCATATGAGTATTTTGTTACCGCACTGCTCTATGGAAAAGACACCATTAGTATGGAGGATATTAAATCCTCATTGAACTCTCAGAAGTTGAGGAAAAAGGTGTTTGAGAATATTGGAGATGAACAGGCTGAAGGTCTATTTGTAAGAGGCAAATGTGGGACAAAGGGTTTTGCTAGTAAGGGCAAATCTATATCTCATAAAAATGTGGAATGTTACTACTGTCACGAGATAGGGCACATCATCAAGCACTGTCCCAAACTAAAGGCAAAGAATGAGAATGGCAAAGAAAAGGTTCAAAAAGCAGCTTCTTTGGCAACTGCTACAACGAGTGATTCGGAAAATGACGATTATGTTCTCATGACAACCTTGTGTTCAGGCATGTCATTTAATGACAGTTGGATTCTTGATTCTGGTTGCTCCGTTCATATGTGTCCCAGTAGGGATTCTTTCTCTTCTTATAAAGTAGTGAAAGGTGATTCGATTTTGACGGCGAACATGAAAGCTTTCAAAATATTGGGAATTGGAACAGTTAAGATCAAGACGCATAATGGGTTGGTGAGAACATTGTCAGATGTGCGACATGTACTGGATCTGAAGATGAATCTTATTTCAGTAGGTATGCTAGACTCCGTTACAAGGTTGTAACAGAAGGTAGAGCAATAATGGTCGTGATGGATTCTCTTGTGGTGCTACAGGGCATCAAAGTGAAAAATTCGTATTTTCTTCAAGGGAATACAGTAACAGGTGGAGCTTCTATAGGGTCTTCTACAGTTAGCAGAAATCTGCGTTCAGGTGTTGGCAAAAGAAAAACTAGAGAGATAAGTGACGATCCTAGTTCTCAAAAGGGTTGTGAGGGGACTACACAATATGGAGGGAGAATGAAATCTGTTTTCAGATGGCAACCGAAATTGCAGCAGTCCTTACAGGGAGGCAGACCTATGAGAACAGGTGTGATATTGGCTTGTAATAATCTTAGTGGCAATGAGATAGTCCATTTGAGTGCCATTAAGATGTGTAGAAGGCAAGTAATTAGTCACAATAAAGATGCGAGGAAAAGTCAAGGACGTCCTATTCTCCACAAGGGTGAAAAGATGACTTTTCATTACCAACCGGTGGTTAGTGGGCGGTTGCTGAAGGTTGCTGAAGGAGATGTCAAACTTGGAATTTCTGAGGTTGCTTTTGGTAAGCATTTAAAGTTTGACACAAATACTGGAAGTATACTTGTGACTGCGCAAGACATGTATGGGTTGAAGAATGAGAGTCCGAGGGTTAAGTTTGAGGATGACTCAAACTTAACTCAAATTCTTAATTAATTTGTTTTGTGGAGAAGACAGTTTGTTTAGCAGAGATACAGTGGCTTATTTGAATTTTCGCCAAGGTGAAAATTTGTTAAACATGTGGCTCAAATTGAGGCTTGCATCACCCATGATGTCATCAAGATTCTTGGCCTCCAAGAATGTGTGCCCAGCAAGTCTTTTGAGTGGTCACCAAGTAGCCTCATTTTGGTATCCCATTTTGGCTATAAATAGCCTTGCCCTCCATGGTGTCAAAGTATCCAAGATCATCAATGAACATTTTGTAATATCAGTTAGAGTGAGAGATTTTGGGTGTAATTGGGTTTTGGGTGTGAACCACTTAGCCTTGTATTTCTTTATTTCTCTAGTGAAATATTATTCTGTCTTCTCCCCGTAGACGTAGGTATAGTCGAACCACGTAAATCCTTGTCTCGTTTGTGTGTGTACCATTTTATTTTCTTGTCATTTATTTTTCTTTTGTTCTTATAAACTCCTATTCGATCTTTTTTTCATAACAGTTCAAATAATTTTCAAATTATAAGAAAATCCTTGTAATTATAAAAAATTATAAAAGAGATCCGTATAATTTATCTAAAGTTTAAATAACTACCAAAAATAGGCCAATCCGAGTTTTTCCTTTCCCCAACCTAAAATAGTTGTTAAATTAATAAAAATGACGAGAGATCTATTTTGTCAAACAATTGTATCATTTCGTTTATTAAGAAATCAAGTGAGTTTGAAAATATTTTTTTTAGAGTAATAAAATATTCCAACCCAATTTATACCAATGTATAAACTCTCAATTTCAAAAGTTACATGAGACCGTGTCCAACTAGCTTACTTGTATGTATAGTTGATAAAGTAAAATAATTGCACCACAGACTATCCATTATCAACTTTCTTTAATGGTTGATAAGGTTGTTTATGGGTGACATTAATGATCATGACTCGTGAGTCCCCAGCCCAATTAAACTTCAAAAAAGGGCCGTTAGCAAAATCGTGATACTCCTGCACCTTTTGATTAAGTCACAATTGCTGCAAGTAGCCCAAAGTTGTTGAAATTTTAATAGGTGGGGGAATGGGTTAGGGGAGAGAAGTGACCCGTTTGAGTTGGGTCGAATAAAGAACATGTTATGAGCTATTGTGATAAAGAGGGTTTCAGGCTTACAAGAGCGTGTAGACATCACTATCCAACAATTCAAATTTTTAATTCGAATGGCAAGGATCCGACCTATCACAAATTGTACGAGAGCTAACTCATTCTTTAACTTCTGTGTCACACCAAACATCCAAATAGAAGACTGGGTGAGTCATTATTGGATCTTCTTGCTGAGAGTGATTTATAAAGACGAGTAGACAACACTATCTAATAACTTATCCTATTAAATTGAATACCAAACGTCTCATAAGCACTTTGAAATTTTAAATGGATCAAGTGTGGAGAAAGGCAGCCCTCCTCCATACCCAATCCATTACCATCCTTATAACAGGGTGGGTCACAAGACACGATCATTAAACATGAACAAATCCGAAAACCCGACCCATCTGTAGATGCCCAACTCCCAAGTCTATGTATGTACCGTATGTGGAGTATTTTATTGCAAGTAGCCTTGTTTTTGGATCCAAGCATCCAATAGGTAAAGACAGAGAATCGTAGAGGAGCTGTCCAGTCCCAGTACAAATCCAAACCATAACGCAAATCTTTTTCGGTAAGAATTCATTAGCACAAATAGTACTGAAAGAGAAGAGAGACCTCTTTGACTACATACATACATACATACAAGTTAAACCATAACCGGGTCTTTTTTGTCGCTTCTATACAAATTTCTCTTTCTTGCTTCTTAGCTCCTCCAGGTATCATCAATTCTTTCTTCTTCAATTCATGGGATACATATATGTGTGTGCGCGTTTGTGTGTTAATTTTAGATAATATTAGAAATACAGTGATTATTTATTGGATTATTTTTTAAATTGATTTTGTTGATGCTAACCAATTGTAGTGAAATGAGGTTTTGGGTTGTTATGTGGAAGAAATTTTGTTTTGATTCAAGTTTTTGGTTTTTGAAGTTGGCATTATTGCTCAAGGGGTTTTAGGGTTTGTTTATTTGTGGGTTTTTGATGTTTCTCGTTGGGGTTTTGCATAGATTTATAACTTTACCTTGTGTTGTTTGTGCAAGTCTGCTATAATGGTTTTTATTTATTTTTGGGGAAAGATGGAATAGTCTCTTTTGGGAAGAAATTGGAGTTTGTAACTTAGTAATTTGTGTGTGATTATAATAGAGCTGAAATTTGGTAGAACTAAGATTACTTTGAAAGTGTACCCCCTCTCTCTCTATCACACACACAAACAACAAATTCACTCTTCAATGAACACTTTGTTGAAATGATTTTTCTTCCTTTTTTGCAGGTTAAAGGATCTTTCTCGTTTCAGGTATTCTCGGTTTTTTTTATTTTTTTTATGACCTTAAAGAAGCACAAAATACTAATTTCTTTTTTCGTCTTTCTTTTCTCACTATTGTATTTCCTTTCTGTGTGTGTGCAAAATTTGATTTATAAAATTGTGGAACTTAAACTCCTTAAAATTTTAGGTGGGGTGAACTGGAGTATCTTCTAAGAGTTCAACTTTGTTGAGCAGGTTATCTAATAAAGTGTGCCCTGATTTGAACTTTGAGTTGGATTTAACACCTTTGCTCTTGTTTTACCTGAAAATTTGAGGTTCAACTTCGATTCCTACTTATGAAATTCAAAATAGAAAAAGAAAACTTTGGTTGTTACAGAAGTAGAATCATTTTATAAATTCAAAACCATGAATAGGCTTGTTGCGACAATCTTCGTCTTCTAGAGTGAATTATTCTAAATGTATTGGGATAAAAACTCACATACACATTATGGTTTCCTCTAATGCGTTTCATTCACATCTTAAATCTAGGCATCTGCCACAAAAGAGCTGAATGAAACCAAACTTTTGTGTTCGGTTTTTTTTTTTTTTTTTGATAAGTAAGATATCATTAAAGACGCTCAAGAAGGGGAGCAAACCCAAAAGAAAACAAAGGCCGCCTAAGGCGACACTAAAGATTCAAACTATCCACAAACTCCAAAAGATTCCCCATAGATATACAATTATGCCCGAAAACCCAAAAGAATAAAGAAGAGTGTATGTTGTATTTGATAGACCAAATTGTAGATTCTTCTCCATCAAAATATCTTATATTCCTCTCGCGCCACAATCCCCACCATAAACAAAGGGGAGTGGCCCTCCAAGCATCTCTGACTTGGTTCTCCACTATACACCCTCTCCAAGTCTCAAGCATCTCCACTGTGGATTCGGAAAAAACCCACGTCCTGCCAAATGCAACCATTAATAACTGCTACCTGCAACAATTGATTTATATAAGAATGTTACACTTTGCATATTGATTAGAGTAATATGTAAATTAAGTAAAAGTAATGCATCATTAAACTCAATATACAATTTCCAAAATTCTTTCAAAAATATTCCTTTTTTTTCTTTCTTTCACACACAGAGTAAAACTACGGAAAATTAAAGCAGACTGAAGCATCCATTGTCTAATGGATAGGACACAGATCATGTGATTGTTCTGCCCCTTTCTTAAGCTTAAGCAGTGGAATTATCTCGTTCAACACTTTAGAAACTTAAACCATGAATGACATGTTTCAGATTGGTGGTTTATTGTTTTCTGCCTCTGATAAACTCTTGTTGAGATTTGATACATATTGGGTTTCTAGGCAGGTTCCTCGCTTTTTTTAAATAGTGAGAATATTGGGGATTCCATCATGTTCAAGCCTTCTAGTAGAAACCAGAGGTCCAAAGGCGTCAAGATCAAGCGTGTCCTGCAAGTCTGTTTGCTGCTGGCTGTTTGCTCTTGGTTAATTTACCAAGTAAAGCATTCCCATGATAAGAAGAAAGAATTTGATGAAAACAACTTGAAGATTGCTCTTAAAACACTAAGTGGTGATGAAATTTTAAAATTGGGAAGGAAAGATCTCCATCCTCGAGTGGAAGAAACCACTGCAGAAAATGAGAAGCATGATGAAGAAGAAGCAGTAGAAGAAGAAACTGGAGGAGAAGAACAGAACAAGCATGAAGAAGAAGTAGAAGAGCAAGAAGATGATATCAAGATTGAAGAGAAAGAAGATGAGAGAGGGGGTGGAGATGATGAGATAGATGTACATGACATAACGAAAGCTTTTGATGATGATCATGAAGACGAACTCGCTGATGAAGAGGAGAGAGAAGAGGGCGACAAGAAGGAAAGTGAGGAGAAAGATGCTGAAGATAAAGATGGTCAAATTGAGAATGAAAGTTCTTTGGACCAGGATCATGATGGTGGAAGCAATGCTCACGAGGCACGAGAGGAACATTATAAGGCAGATGATGCTTCAAGTGCAGTGACCCATGATACCCAAACTATAAGCATTGAAACTGAGAAAGGAAGCTCAGAGAACTCAGATGAGAATACTGAAATGACTAATCTAGAACAGGAAAATGAAGTTAATAACACTGAGGAAATTGATGATGGACAGAATAGGACAGGATTAATGCTGGGAGATGGTGAAATGGCTGAAAATGGCACTCGTCTAAATGAAACAGCCAATGAAGAAAAGGGTTTTGAGATTGTTTTGCCAAAATCCGAGGATAGCGCACTTTCAAATTCTACAATACAAGTAGAGTCCAACAATCTACTAGAAGTTAGCATCAACTCTACAGAAGTGAGTACGGAAAATCGTGATTTATCCTTGCCGAATGGAACAGAGACCACATCAGACTCAACCCCAGCCCAAAATGCCACAGTAGAATTCTCAACATCCGGCGACGTCTCCAACTTGCAAACCATTTCTCTAGAGCAGGCCAATAACCATATCGTTGCTTTTGATAACAATCAATCTGATTTTAATTCAACACTTTCCACGAAGTCTGAAACTACAGAACCTGTAACCACAGGTGAATTCTCAAATTCCTCTGCTAATTCAGAGTCTGCTATATTGGGAGAGGTCATAAGGTCCAATGCGTCTACTGAAACAGAGAACAGCTCTGGGTCTTCGACAGCAGAGAACATTGATGCAACTCAGAATGAGAAGTCTGACACCAGTGATGAAATGAATGAAACAAATGAAAGCTCCAAAACTGAGAATGAAGTTGAAGTTCAAACCGATGACATTGTTTCGTCCGATTCTTCAATCCTTTTAGAGGAGAAAGAGATTCGGACGGATCCGGATACTTTGCCAGATATTAGAACTGAAGGAAGTAACAGTGAATATGCTGAAGAATGAGAATTCTTGCGCGTGCTCTGTCTATGAATATGCTGCTGAAGAATGATAATTCTTGCACGTTCTGTGTCTATTGTCAAAGGTTTTATTTCTTCTTTGTTATGCTTAACAGACATGTCAGGTCATAAGGGTATTTCTGCTTGATTGTGTGAAAATTGTATCAATATCTAGAGCAGACAGTTTCAACTTCGCAGGCAAAAGGAAGTAGATATTCTTTAAACTTTTAGTGTCTTTTATCTAAATCCCGATCCTTGCAACATGATTTGTTCATTTGTGACGAAATTATCAGCATAGACTGTGATATTGTAAGGTGCTGAAGTAATGTTTTTGAAAGATATCTAGAATGCTTTTGAAGGATATCCCACAATGCTCTTGAGAGACACGAACCCCCTCCCTTTCACTTTGAAAGAAGAGGAGATACCACTATGGCAACATGCCTTGGTGGTGGCTAAATTTCATATTACAGTGGGAACTTTTTAGAAATTCTATTTTCTCCCTCTGGGTGGTCAAACTTGGAAATTTATTACTACTTTTTAGCATGAATGCTCCTATTAGTCATCCAACAACCTGAGATAAGAGGGCAACAACACTTCCTGCATACTGTTTTTTTTTTTTTTTTTTTTGGGAAAGTTAAAGCAATTATGCACACACCCTACCTCCACCGAGGTTTGAACCCCCGATCTCCCCTTTGGGGGAGAAGGGTTGATACCGCTGAGCCATTTGGTCCTTTGGTTACTTTGCGTACTTGTTTAGAAACAAAACTGTTGACTTGAAGCGTTGAAGGTTTTTGAGGAAAATGGTATAGGGCTTAAAATGAGTTCAGATAAATTCTATTGGACTCTTTTCTCAAGGAAAATGATGTTTTTCAAGAATTCTGTTGGTGATTTATGCCAAGTACTTTCATCCAATTGCAAATTTGCAATAGCTTATGATTACAAATCATTACTCAAGGCAGATGATTGTCAATATATTCTTGTCATGGTTGCACTGTTCCATATCAAAAGCCGATTACAATTGTCCATTTATCACCTGATGGGCTAGGTAGGCAAACAATTACCAAACAAGAAAGCTTGAAGAGAGATTCAAGCATTAATAAATCATTCTTCTGAAGACAGTGTTGTAAATATATCAACATCTTGAAGTATTAGTACCAAAATGTTTAAATATCAATCACCTGTTAAGATAGTTGCTAGGATGTGTATGAGATTAGTCATTGTGAGAAAAATAGTGACCGAAGTTAAGCTTGCATTCAATCTTCTCTACTGAGCACTTGCGTTGGCAGAACCAACGTCAAGATTATCGTTTATCGAGATGGAATCTGCAACAAAAATCTCAAACGGGTCTAAGGTGATGCTAAACAAAATTACAAGCTTTGGAAGGCAAATTAGTTCTCTATATGGGAGCAATAAGGGTATACTAGATCATTGTGGTCTCCCTTTTGCTATATACCATGCAGACATGGAACAAGAACGGCTAGTTATGGGATTAAATTGAGTTGGAAGTGTAAAATGTTACATAATCGAATAGTGAATCTCTGGACAAAGCAAGACACAAAAACATACAACTGCAAATGAGATAATGAAGCAGGGTACAGAGACCAAATTCCTCCCTTCATCAGCAAAAATATTGAGCAATTCTGTCTAAAATTTTATTCCCCTTTCACTGAAGGTTGAGGTTGATGGGCATTCCACTGCAACAACATCCATATGATCGATGTGCCTAATCAGAATCATGAGAATTTATTAGTGCTAAGAGAAGGAATTTATAAATTGTGACTGCTTACTGAGGTGTATCCTCGTATGTGTATATACACATACACACTGTGTGTGAGACTGTGTGTGCCCGCGCGCGCAAGAGAGAGAGAGAGAGAGGGTAAAACTATAATAATTCAATAGCAGAAAAGTTAATTCGAAAAACGTCAGAGCAACACATATTTGTATTACCAGTTACTGGATTTTGAAAGATTGTCATATTAGCACTTAAGGAAATAAAATAAAAATAAAAATAAAAGAGGAACAGCATATTAGCTTCATGGTAGACTATTGGTAGTAAAGAATCTGTGTTTCGTTCTTTATCATTTTTGTCAAGCAACAAAACAGGCTCATGAACCATAGAAGAAATAAACTTGTTCAGCAGTACGAGTTAATGAAGAATTTGGCCATATAAAGTGCTCAATGGCAAAGAATTGAAGCCAACCCAAGTATGTACAATTAAAGGTTTTCAAACTAAGCATGTGTGTACCTCAACATTTTTCATTAGAACTATCATTAGCTAAGTGATGGTTCAAAATTGTTTGAATTTAACTTTGCTTTCATGAATTTTCTTCCTATAATAGTGTCCAAAGAATTTGAATCACAACCATATATACACCGGGTCTGTTGGGTGCCAGAGCTCTCCTTTTTCAGGAGAACAATTTTCCAAGTAGGTTGACAATAAACAACTGAACAAGCAATAAAGACAAATATAAAAACAAAAACTAACATAATTAAACAAATCCAATAAACTTAGAAATTATCCAGTTTCGGCAACCCTCTACTCTTTACAAGGCTTCATCTTATAATTTTAGTATCAAGTAATAAATAAAAAAATAATCAGCCTTTCCAGGAAACAATGCCAGATTTCATCTTAATGTGGAAAATCACTATCAGTCAGTGGATGGATGCAACAATGATATAATTAATTTCCATGGAAGCTTATTTTTGTAATAGCGAGTGAAGAAGATAATCAACAGAATCTCCTGTATTGCTTTACTCAGATGATATTAAGCCAAGGATATAATTAATGTCGATGGAAGCTTATTTTTGTAATAGCAAGTGAAGAAGATAATCAACAGAATCTCTTGTATTGCTTTACTCAGCCAAAGTTCCCAAAACGTACTGATTTTTTTTTCCATATAAGTTTACCATTAAAATACACATCAGGAAAAGTTTAAACAGATATGAAATTTAATAATGTAAAGAGATGAAAAATAAATATTGCATTTTGAGAGTTAAAATTCCCACTCTATTATGATAACAGTACTTGCACAACTGTCACCAATCTCAATTTTGTGAAATCAGACAAACAAAATAAGGCTCTACTTTAAAGACAATGAAAGTGGTGCACATTTGGTCATAGCAATGAGTGACTCTAAAATGTAACCACTGGGCTATTAGCCCAACTAGTATAACCTCTCCTCCCTCAAATGAGAAGTGAGGAGTTCAAGCCCCATAGTGGGCATTTGTGGGAGTGTGTGAGTATTTACCTAACCAAAAAAACATGAGAGACTAAATATAATAATGAAAAAATGATGAAAGTAACATTAGGAAAATCAATACCTGCAAAGAAGCTAACAGTCGAGAGATTTCCAATGGCCATTGTCTGGTATATTAGGTATTCACTCAAGAAATGACCAAATGCGTAGATGAATGACAGAAAGGTTGCTATATAGAGTTGCTTGTTTTCAAGATTAAATGCACAGAGAAAGCAGAGAGTGCAAGTAAGTAGAGTCCAGACCCCAAATGTCCTTCCATGAACTTCAGTCACTATAGAGAAAAAAAAAAAAAAAAATGTGAGAGAGAGAAAGAGAGATAAAAGATTGCTCACTGGAAAATCAACCTCATAAAGCATACTGTAATAGTCGCACAAGGAAACAAAAGATATAAACTTTTACAGGCAAAAGGTCATCCAAAGCAGTATATGAACCACAATGAAAATGACATCACTTATAGAATAACTGGTTTTTACAGTTTAGTTTGGCCATGGTGTTTTTAGCAACCAATACAACATATATGGGCAATATGAGTTGATATATACTAGGCGAAAAAAATTTAGATAATCATCTAAAGACAATAAAATTACCAGAAACACAAACTAGAATAATATCGAGTAAAGTGTACATTTTTTTATGGTTGACATGGTCCAAAGATCAGCAAAACTGATTAATTATACTTCAAACGTGCTATTGATATTTAATAGTCATTACTCTCCTTAAAAGTTCCTAATTGGTATAGTCTTCTCCTTATCCTTAGCACCATAAGTTTCTTTTGCAAACTATTTATACTACTCGCTAATATAGATTTCCAATAGAAGACAAGGAGATTTCAGATCCCACATTAATCAAGTTTTTACTTATATTTTTTTCTACTAATAGAATGTCAGTGTTGTATAGGTACCACCTGATTTTTTTTTATGGCAATACATGTTAATAATGCATCAACAACATATACCTAATATCGTCCACAATATATCTTGTTCAAAATTTGCTTTTTGTGTAATGTGAAATGTAAATAAGATTACAGAACCAAATGTAACCCCACAACTACCTATATGTATAACGTATCATACAACAGATCTTGTTAAGCATAAATTCAGGAAGTCCATCCAATATATTAATGAAGAAACAATGTCCACAAGTGTGCATGCATAATTGCACATTAACTTGTCTGCTTTTGGGGGGTGTGTGTTTTTGCACCACGTTATCACCAGAATAGACTATAGAGCAAGGGGGATTATATAGTCAAGGAAATGAAGAAGCGTGTTGAAGACCACAGCATGGAAAAAAGTTTACATTTAACTGGTAGCAGGTATTAAAAATTTATGCTGCATCTTTCCACGGGCAATAATTACTTTAGTGATGAAAAGTTTCTGAACTTGTGTCATGAAGGATTCAAAACTGACACTGCAAGTGTTGTACAGAGACAACACATTGGGACACAGTTATATCAATTACTTCATTATGTTGGCAAATAAGTGAATATGTTCAGCAAGTTGGAGAACATTTAGCATTCTTAACCAATAAGTAACAGAAATTAAAAGACAGCAACGTGTGAGACTGTGAGTATCTTCTCTGAGCATCACACTCTCATCTCTACAAGTGGAGTTTCTGCTAAAATGGTCCATTTATATAATGGATGGATTCAAAATCAAAGGGAATTGAGTTCGCATAAAATGTTGGTGATTTAAGTTGGATTTCAAAGTTCAAGATGACATTAGATTAGATGTATAGGAGAAATATTTCATTATAATAATTGTGCAACTTGAATCCTTGTCGGCATGGATTTAAATTACTCCTTGTCCCTTGTTATTTGAAATTCACATATATAAATCTTTCAAATATATTCATTTGAAATCCATTTAAATCTATCAATTTATATTTATTACATAAGTGAACTTAAATCTACTCATTTGAAATCATTCATTCCAATTGGACCCTTAGAGTCTTATATAGCTAAAAGTTACTACCTACCTTCTCGAAGGGTTTCGAATGTGCATAAACACCATTCAGCCATTCTTTTAGCTTAACTTAAGAGCATAAATAGTGATCAACTAACCAAAACTGGCACCCAAAATTCAAAATTAAATCATCCTCTATCTAATAAGATGTAATTAAAATAACTCATAAGAGAATTGACTAGTTTTGAGTGGAACACATGGTAGCATGTTTTAGGCTCAATTTCAGTAACTCTCGGTGCTTCATCTAAGAATGGGGAGGATTCAATATTCGGGTGTAAACCAACATTACCCCTCTGGCTACAAAGAGAACAGATGAAAAGGAAAGCAGATCTTTCAAAGTCTTAGGTCTGTTTGGTTCAAATTTCTGTGAACAGTTCAAAAAACTGAAAATCAAAGAACTGTTTTTTTTTTTTTTTTAAATGTAAGAATTGATTTCAACAGTAAGAGTCAGTAAACTTTCCTACATATTGTCAACAACCAAACAGAACTCGGATCCAAAGAATCAAGATAAATCCCATTTCATTTCATATATCAACAATCAATTCAAAAGATTGTGCCTGTGTGCACATATGTGTGTGTAGAGAGAGAAGGAAAAGAAGAAAGACTGACTGGGAGATTTTGAGAAGACGGCGAGACGTAGAGCCCAAATGTCGAAGAAACCGAACCAAACGGAAGCGAGTCTGAGTGAACCCACCAACATCAACCACCATCCTAACGCTTTCATTTTCTTCCTTCTCTGTCTTCTGATTGTCGTCAAGAAATATGGATCTTTGTAATCGTTTTAATAACTTTCATCAGATTAAATTAAACGCCCTTCAATTGGAATATTCGGAACACTTGTTTGTCTCCATATTATATAATATTATACATACATAGATATATACACATGTATGTATATATATATATATATCAGCCGCTTTGCCTCGCTACTCTGCCACTCTCCCGCTAGTGAGACTGAAAAGTGAAAACTATCCAAATCTTCATTTAGGTCTCAAATTACAGAGAGAATAATAATAATAATAAATAAATAAATAACAATAATAAAATACGGAGTAATATCATGGCATAAAATTTCTCAAAATCAGCAAGCCCGCAGAGCAATCAAAGCCCAATAGACTCGGGCCTAGGTTTCCAAATTTGCAGGCCGAATTGGCCCGTTATGGCCCTTATATATGAAAATGGAACATTTGAATCTTTCATATTTTAAACGAGTGTGTTCACGAATAAACAAATCTTAAAGATTTGCATCCCTTGAAACACACACATATCACAGATTCTAAATGTTGGTGTTGAATGATCATTACATTTAAAATCCAAAACATGAATCATCATACCCTTCAGTTATAAACAAATTTTGGGACTTAAATCATCAGAATTTATTGGGTCATAAATCAATATCAGAGGGTGATTGGTTGTGCATCACAAAACAAAACAATAAAGATCATTTCATTATTGCATCAATGAACCTTAGATAGGTGAAAATCCTTCACCATTCATGTACAACCATAACTGCAAAATAGAAATTAAAGTCTAGTGAGGTACTAGCCTGACACAGCCACCAATTATGAACAATACACCTTTCAGAAAAACCCATGACCACCATATCCAAAACTCTGGATTGTTTGATTAGTACTACTACTTGAACCGGCATATCTCAGATCATTAGGTTTTCTCTCGAAAGGAAGAACAATTCCAGTACCATTTGTTGCAAAAAATGGCGAACCATTTGTGGTCTCGACTAACAATTTGTTAGTTTGATTTGCTACATTCTTCTTAAGCTCCTCCATGGAGTCCTTAAGTTGTTCAAGCTCCTGCAATCCGAGCTTGTCAATAGGGGCCTCCCACCAGCACCGGCATTGGCTAGCTTTCCTCATCCGATCAAGGGCTTCGCCTGTTTTTCTCCCGGCTTCCAACTCGTTGAGGAGTTGAGTGAGGTGTGAGTTGAGTGCACGAATGCTGGCATCGCGATGAGCCTCAACGAGATGGAGGGCATTGGAGTTTGGTGCAGTGTTCCGAGTGATGAAACGATCCACCATGGCCTCAACATTGGGGTGTCCGAAAGAGAACACCTTCCCTGCAGGGGAGAATACTACAATTGCAGCCTCTACACCACACAGAGTGCAGAGCTCACTTGCCTTCTTGAAAAGGCCTGATCGACGTTTCGAGAATGTGACTTGCAAGTGATTTTTGATCTCTATTTTCGCCATTTTGATCTTTTGTCGACCCATGCTTGGCTTCTTTGCCATGCCTTAAACTGTAAGAAAAATAGAGAGGACAAGATTTTGCTGAATTTTCAAGGTTTGATATATGCAATTTAAAGAGGATTGGAATTGAATATCAGATGGTGTTTGGGAGTTTCAGTTTCAATTCCCATTCTCTTATTGTGTGTGATTAATCCATTGATTTGGGAGTTGAAAATCTTATCCTCTAAATGCATATATATTGTGAAATCAATTTTCTCTTAGTTGGCATAATACAGAAACTACTTGACTTTGGATTTCAATGTCAACTTTCTTTGTTGGTGATATTATTTGTGAGAATCTTATCCTCTTAAATTACACAAATCATGAAATCAATTTTCTCTTTAGTTGGCATTAATATATGAAAAATTACTAGACTTGCATGTCTAAGTCATTGTAGTGAGAACTAATTTGGAAATTTTTGGCATATATTAATTAGTGGGTGCAAGTTCAAGAACAGAAATTCAAGAGTTAATTGGAAAGGTAATGAGTGTCTCGGAAATTATTGGGAAAAATATCAAATATGAATTTCTTGGAGCAAAAGCAGTGCATGTTGGGGAAGAAGGGGAAAGAAAAAATACATTAATGTTTATTCAATAATAAATATTTACAGAGCATAATTCCAGAAATGCACATATACACAAGGTAAAATATGGGGTAATTTTTTTTTTTTTTAAATATTATCTGGAAAATTAATACTAATACATTGTTGAGGGAAGTTATGCATAAAATTAGCAAGTAATTACTACTTAAACTTTATTATCATTATAACTATTAGTTAAAGGATATATATATAGGTGTAAAGGGCATGGTGTTGCCAGCCACACAAGACCTTAAAGGCTCATTTAGCAGCAACGTACGTACATAGGCTTTAGAGAAGAATGTCAAAGCTTAATACCACAAAAACACACGCACACAAAACAAAAGCTATGAATAATTCATGCATTAGAAATACCATATCCAAACCATCAAATACTACTTTCCCACAACTTTCTCCGAACAGTTTCATGCTAATCAAATGAACACTAAAAATGTTAGAATTTAAAATCAGGGGAGAATTGTTGAAATTAAGTGCCAAATAGATGTTTGTCCCTAATGAATTTAAAATATCACAGCGACATTAACAACCAAGTATGAATTTTATGTTTTCATTCCCTGTCTTGTCCAAAATGCACATTTGGGCCTATTGGTAATGTTTTCTGTTTACCGACTCTTTTCGCGTCTTTTGGGCCCAAAGAGCCCAGGTCTATTTTGTAATTTCCAACACTCCACATACTCATTCTGTATATCTGTCATACATTATAACATCCAAGAAAATGCTCAAATGTTGAACACCTCAGCTCCAGACTACGAAATATAAATTAAATATATAATTATTTATTTGGATAAAATCTTGATCATAGTTTAGAATCAATATTAACCGAACAAAAACAGGTGATCATTTTTTAAATATTCAACATTATCCCCTAGATATGATTTCTTATTAATAGACATATTATAAATATATGTAATTTACAGCTCACTTGAAAAATCACAAAATATGCACGACCCATGATTATATAAATATGTATATCGTTTTTCTTAATATTAGTGATGATGCGACCATAAATACTTGTTTCTAAACGTGCAAACGTTTTGCAAAGATATGCTGCTACATCATAATTTTTGGGGCTTCCTATATGGTCCCTTAAATCAAAGAGTTGAGCCCTAGCTTATTGATAATGCAAGATGGAGTGATGATGCAACAATATCTTGCCTAGTTAGACATGATCAATGGAGAATTCATCAATTTTTTCGACCTTTGGTTCCAACCATTGATGGTATTGACCTACTTCCACACATTCATGGTGATTGTGATGACAGAGTCATTTGAACTTTACCTCACTCGGGTGTGATTAATCTTAAGCATACATACAATGCATGCCTTGATCCAGCTCCTCTTTCCCCCTGGATTACAAACGTTTGGTTCCCTAATTTTGTTCCAAGACATGCTTTCATCACTTGGTTTGTTAAGATCAAACCACCACATAATATTCCTCCATTATTGATTTCCTAATATATATTATACCAAGGGAATTCACTGTTAATCCCTCGGATCAAGGGATATGATGTTGTATATATATGTTCATTGCACATAATAGAATATACAGAATTCTTCTCACATTATATTTTTCTCATGGTATCAGAGCGACAACACTCTTGGTAATCTACATCGTTTGCTCATTTCAGCAAACCCCTACTGATTCCGTTGCTCTTTTGTCTATTCCGACAAAAGAATCAACAAGTCATAACAGAATCATCCAGGCAATGAAGGAGAATACATCGATTGGATCTAAGCATGAAGATCCAAATAATCTTTTGTATCTCCATCACTCTGACCATCCAGGAGTAGTCTTAGTAACTTAACCCTTAACCGAAGGCAATTATAGTACATGGAGGCGTGCTATGGTTATGGCTTGGAGTGCACCAACGCATAAAGATGTGCAAAAGATAGTGAATGTGCAATGTAGCCAAGTTTTACATTTATAAATGCCACTACTACCATTAACTAAAAATATAGCAAGGATGACTAGGGATTGTCCCAAGTGATTGAAGGGCTACTAGTAATGGAATAATGCTTAGGGTTAGTGGGTCGAGTGATCAAAGGTAGGTTGTTTGGTTGATTAAACTACAATTAAGATTAAACAAAATCAATATAAAACAAGTAATTAAAGGATAGAGAAAACAAAAGAGAGAGATCTTGGGACTTAGAGATCACCATTAAGCATCACCTTTCTATACACTCAATTCACAATTAATGAGGGGGAAAACATATGTTGCAACAATAATAAGTGTGTGTGGTTGTTTTTACAAGCATTGATGACCAATTAAGTATATATTGTCTAAACAATACAATGAATAACACAATACATAAAACTTGTCATTAATCATTCTTTAAGCTCACAATCCAAACACATCACATAATTAGAGAAATATACTACTTGCATTCATAAGTATGAAACATCAAACAACAAGTATGGATTGTCCTCCCATTTAACAACTAAGATAGCTACACTACATCTAAGCTAATGCCATGGAAATTAAACTAATCAGATTAAGAGAGAGGCACAATCTATCAAGAAATGAGTATGAACCATCAAATAAATCATAAGAGCATTCTATTAAGCACTATGTCTTAACAATCTCTAGATCTATAGCATCAACACACGTAGACATGCATCAACAACACAAGAGATAGAGATAAATACATGAACATCTATCCTAGCATACATAAACATATGGATAGAATGAAATGATCAATTGGAAGAATTAAACCACACATATCATTGAATAAACAAGATCTATGTATATAAATATGTCAAAACATGTATTACAATACAAATCCCCTCAAAAATACATAAATTAAGGAAAAGAAAGCATGCTTAGGTTTAACTCTAGGCATAAGAAGATGTCTAGCCACTTATGAATGGTGTCCTCCAACCCTCAAGGGCTATCTCCATGGTAGAAGTGCTCTTCTTCTTGAGGAAGATGGACAACCTCTCAAGAATGTCTTTAGCCTCCTCTTCTCTTTTCTTCCTCTCTAAGAATTGTATCTAAGACTATCAAAAACTATATGTAAAAGTGGCTCATATTCCTTATATAGGTAGCTCAAATGTCACACCCAATGGATTAGGCTCGTACACAAGGGCTCCTCCAACGATTGCACAATGAGACAACTTTTAATGAGCTGGAGATATATTTTTTTCGGATTTGAGAGGGTTCGATCGATCGAACCTGTGCTGTGATCGATCAAACATGGCTGAGATCTATCAAACTTTGGCTGGATCAATCCTCCCATGGCGGCGCCTTTTTGGATAAGGACAAATCTGAGATATTTTGGGGAATGAGACAAAAGTGGTAGGTAGGGTGGTACAACAGGATAAGATGGAATCTTTTCGATCGATTTGAGAATTGTTGGATCAATCGAACTTTATAGGATCTTTGGATAAGGACAAAAGAGCTTGGATCTATCTTGGAGAGTCTAAATCGATGAACTTTCGATCGATCGGAGTGTTCTTGAGATCGATCGAACCTGCTGAATTTCCACACTTTGCTTCAATCTGCTTCCACTTTGCTCCTTTCTTCCATCCAACTTGAGTTAGCTTCTTTTAAGCTCTTATTTGGTAGAATTGGCTTATTTTGGGGATAAGCACCTAAAAAGGGTGATAACACGAAATTAGTCTAAAACGGGAAAGTAAGATAGATAAAGGTCCTAGAATACCTAAGCTTAAGGGGTTTAAATGCGCACTTTTCAGCGCTCATCACACCCCCAAACTTAAATATTGCTAGTCCCCTAATAATGAACTACAAAGTAAAGAAATGAAATGAACAACTATACAAATATGAATCTAGAAAGTAATAAATGGATAACGCCACTTTCGTAGGGAACACGATTGCATTTAGCGTATGCAACAAGCCTTTTAGACCCCTAGGTTACCCCTAGTGGACAAGTGAAGTCTCGTGAGGGTTTTCAGAAATGATACCCATAAACATTAAGCTCGTTCTCACAAAAGAGGTACCAATATTACAAACAAGTATTGGGAGAAAACTACCTCAAGTATACAAATTTTCAACCATTTTCAAGCAATCTCCCAAAATTTCAATATCAAATAAGGAAATATGGTCCTCCACACATCAAGAAAATGATCATGCAAATCAAAACAACACTAGAATCCTTTTTGAGTGGACCGACATCAAATACATTGCTATCTTAGCCAACTAGAAAAATGACCACATCCTTACCCTCAAACTAGTACACAAATCTAGTACCGATCATCAAGACAAAGAGTAGACATTTTATTAAAGCTTCATTGTTCTAGGTACGCTTATTCTTTCACTCGATTTTTTTTTTTTTTTTAATTCTAAGGATCAAAGATGGAAGCATAGTGCAATATGTTGATCTATTAAGCTTTCTAACGATCCATGAGGTCGAGCGTTAGGTCAATGATTCCCAAACCAGACAGCTTTAGGGCACTAGGTGTTCAAACACCTCTAAGGACTTACAAGCTCAAATCAACTAGGCTTTAAATAAAAAATAAAAACCTCCATCTAATCATTTCCTACTTCTCACCTTTTGGGAGAAGTCCTCACTTTTTTATTTACTTTTGCAACTTTCTTTTTTTCTTTTTTTTTTCATTTTTTTTTTTTTTTTTTTTTTTTTCAAGTTCAATTATTAACCTAGAGTTTGGGCCCTCCACCTTTCGGCGCGAGAAATTCAGTGTTTGATGGGGCTAGAATCCCAGCTACTCAATAAAAAGAGTTTGTTATCCACTTTTATCAAAATGAAAGCTTTCAATGCACTACTAGCCCAATTAGGATATAACTAATTCAATAATCAACAAAGCATGTACCCTACAAATGAATACTAGTGTGCACATGTGCTAGTGTAGAATCCTAGAGTGAATCTCAAAACAATCACAAAATCAGGATGATGTGGACCACAAGTGTAAGCAAGATATAAATCTTTCGAAAAATTTACTCCTAAATGGCATCCAAAAGGCATACAAGGAGTATTGAACTCTCAAGTCAAGCAATTTTTAAATTTTAAGTAATATAGTTCTCAAAAGATCAAAATCATTACTAAAATGGATCTCCAATCTCAATTATGCATTTAAAGTTTAACTTAAGTAGAATGCAACAAAGACACCTTACCCCCAAACTTAAACCGCACATTATCCTCAATGTGCAATGAAAACAATGGAAAAGATGGAAAGAGTATACCGTGGTGGCAAAAATATGAAGCCCGGTAATGATCCAATTCGAAAGACGTATCCCACAAACTTGGAATCAATAACCTAAACTCACATCAAATATCATATGGGATAAGAATAATCAAATCATGCATTTTAAGGCAATACAACACAAGATGAAAGAGAGAGATGAGATCAAGCCCAATAGAAAATATGAAAGTAATATGACTACACATAAGGGCACAATGGTGAAATATTATATAATTTTTTTTTTTTTTAAAACAAGATTAAATAATATGTAAGAAAATATGAACAATGATTGCTAAGTTTAACGTCTCTAGCTAGATAGAATGCTACTTTAAAAGATTTGAAAAATATATATATATTGGAAAGCTCAGATCGATCGAACTTAGATCAATCTAATTTTCGATCGATCGAAATGATGAAATCCTACAGAAAAGTTCACACGATGCACAGAGAGGTGAAATATGCATGGATTTAAAAAATTTCTAAGTATGGAACTGAGATTGATCGAAGAGAATGTTCGATCGATCTTGAATCACTCAGATCGATCTAGGATGAAATTCGATTGATACACACAGAGAGCTGATTTATGCAGGAAATTTCAAATCGATGGAACAGAGCAATGATTGGATGCAGGGATGGATGTTCGATCGATCGAACCTCATTTGAGATCGATCAAACATGCAAGAATATACAGAAAATTGAGCTGTCTCCTGAGACCAATGAATGTATCACTATATCTCTTCATAGACCGGATCTACCAAAAGGGTAGCTTCCATATGTCTTTGAAAAACTTATCCTTCAATATAGGGTTTCAACCTTTGCCCATCGAGTATTAATTATTTATTTATTAGTTTTACATTTTCTTATCGTAAGATTGGATATGCTTCCAAATATGGTAATTATGCATCATTTATGGGATTTAACGAGAAAACGTCAAACATCATCCATTTGATAAGGTGCCACCATTATGGGAACCACCACATTGAGTAAATAAGATCTAATAGTCAGAACGACTTCAATAGCAATTAGATACTTAAAATTTTAAATTAAAACTATGTTTTTTTTTTTTTATTAGTTTGTGATATTCATCCGACTTGAAATTTGAATTTTGTCCTATTCAGAGGGATCCTGTCCTGTATGGCTCCGATGAAATTAGATACTTAATATTTAAATTAGTATTGTGTATTTTTTTCAGCTTATGATAGTGGCCCGATTCATCGGACATTGAAATTTTATTCTATCATATTTGGAGGGATATATCATGTCCCGATCACCAAATAACGGGTATTAATTAATCATTTATTAGTTTTACACTTTTTCTTGATCATAAGATTAAATTTGCTTCCAAATATGGTAATTATGCATCATTTATAGGATTTGATGAAAATATGTTGAATATCATCCATTTGATAAGGTGTCACTATTATAGGACCCACCTCATTGAGTAAATAAGATCGGATAGACAGAACTATCCGTAGTACGACTCAAATGACAATTAGATACTTAATGATTTACGTTACTTCTATGTATTTTATTAGCTCATGATGTGGTCATCGTACATGGTAATTGGATTATGTCCTGTTTGGAGGGATCCTATCATGCACGGCTCAGATGACAATTAGATACCTAATGTTTTAAGTTAGTACTGTGTATTTTATCAGCTCATAATAATGGATTCATAATACATGGAAATTGGATTCTAAACTATTTGGAGGGATCCTGTCCTGCACACCATATGACATCATTTTAGTAAATAGGCACAGAGCCTAACGCAGGAGGCTTCATGATGTACACCAAAACCACGTATTGGTGCACAATACCATGCATAGGTGTTAAAGTTATTGTACTTGAGTAACAAGTTTTTCTTAATATGACTGATTGAGTGTTACCATATTTTTCTTTTGACTTTCTTTGAAGTATTTCCTTTATAATCATATTCTTGTAAAGTAAGAATACTTGTAAAGCAAGTATTTACTATTCTTTGTTTACGACTCTTTTCTAACTTACCTACAAATAGAGGTGTGTATTTATAAAAACGATTAAGACAATTCATAATAAAAAGTGATGTAGCCCTTTGAGCTTTGTATGTCATGGATATAAGCCCTAGTGGTTAAACAACATTATATTCACGTGTTATTTTATCTTATTCCTCTCTTCAACTTTTTATATATTTTAACATGGTATCAGAGCAGGTTTGTTGTACCCTACTCTAGATCATTTTTCCGTACAATTCATCTTGATTGATTTTCTCTCCATTATCAAATTGTTAGGCAAAAAAATTATTGATTTTTTGCCATCATTTTGCACATTGCATCATTCATGCATTTTTTCTTCATGTCAACTGAATAATGACATCTTCAAAGGAGTCTCTCCCTGACGATATCATCAGGGGAAGCCTCTACACCAAATATCATTATATATTTTCATCTTATTATCACTGCAGAGTTATTTTTGTATGCTTAAATGTATATTGTTGGCTATATGCCGAATTTATGATGAAGTGCTCAGAATCATGTTTTTTACTCTTGCAGACCCTATGTTCACTTGTGTATATCTTCACCAAATCGTTGGAAAAATATCTGTTTTATGATTTGATATGCAAGTTGGACATTATTTTTATACACGTTCCACATTGAGGGGGAGTTTTAAAGTTACTATACTTGAATAACAAGTTTTTTCTAATAGGATTGATTGATTGTTACCATATTTGTATTTTGACTTTCTTTGAAGTCTTTCATTTATAATCATATTCTTGTAAAGTAAGAATACTTGTAAAGCAAGTCTTTACTATTCTTTGTTTACGACTCTTGTCTAAGTAACCTATAAATAGAGGTGTGTATTTGTAAACACGATTAAGAAAGTTCATAATAAAAAGTGATGCAATCCTTTGGGCTTTGTGTGTCGTGGATGTAAGCCCTAGTGTTTGAACCACATTATATTCACTTGTTGTTCTATCGTATTCCTCTTTTTAACTTTTTATATATTTTAACAATAGGATCCCTTTGAACTAATAGGAGGAATACTAGTATTTTTTTTTTTTTTTTTTTCATCCTTAGGCCTAGCTGGTTGTAGAAATAAAAAGTATATGCAAGATATATAAATCTTATTATTATTATTGTTAAAATACAATATTAATTCTTTGTGATAGTCGACAACCATGAGACAATGTTTGTGCTTCATAGTCGGGTTGAATTTTTTCGCAATTGCATAATATTACTCTTAGAAAAATGACAAGTAGTTGAATTTTTTCGCATTGAATAACATTACTCTTAGAAAAATGATAAGTAGTGTGAGAGTCAGACACATCCGTCATTTAATGTGAGTGGGGGATAATGATGTCCCACTCACATAAATGTTATTAATATTGTTAGGGGAGAAATGTTATTAATATTGTTAAGGGAGAAGTCGAGCCTATATATTTGTTTTTTTTTTTTTTTTTTTAATCAAAAAATTTATATAAAATATCATAAACTATCCATAGTTGTTAGCATACACTTGCGCACAAGTATATACTTATATAAAATATTATAAGCTATCCATAGTTGTTAGCATACACTTGCGCGCAAACATATTCTTGCATCCTATATTAATCGTCCACTTTTGCTACTAAAACTTTTTAAGAGGATAAATAATTAATGCATTGTCTCATTTTAAAATTACAAGTTTTGAAATTTTTAAAAATTTATAGAAAAATAGTATTATGGGATAATTCCAAAACAATTGTGTTTTGGTGGTCAAATGCCAAAAAGGTGGAGTCAAAACTCAAGTTTTTCAAATTAATGGAGTTTTATCAAATGCTGACTTGGACATGAAAATTTATTGTAGATTTTCTTTGGATTCCCAAATTGCCCATCCTATTATTGTTGTGAAATTATACAACTACCCCTTACCAACTTTACTAATTAAATTCACAATTATATATCTATATCTGGCCATTACATATCACCCTTTCTCTTTGATTTTTATTACTTTTGTTTATATTTTTTTTCCCTGAATGTGTGATTTTTATTCAACAAATAAAACAAATAAACTACATGAAAAAAAACCTTAGAAATAGGACCAAATGAACATAAATAGGAAGAATTAAAAAAATGTAATAAAATTAGTAATATAAACTATAATGAAATCATCAAATAATCAGAACATAGACACACAATAGTAATGAATTTTCATCATAAAAAAGGACAGCTGACAATTAAAATTAATAGGACAATTTTTTTTTTTTTTTTTTTATTACAACTAATAGGGCAGTTTGAAACAAGCAATTAGGCATTCCCAAAAATCTAATTGGACAAATAGCTCGCCAATGTTGAATCAGCTCATGAATGGCGTGCCTGATGAATAGTTGTTCCCCTACCAAATTCGTACTTCTAGTCAATTTTTCACTTATAATATATATATATATATATACACTCCCATCAATTTCTCATTGAAATTTCAATTCCTTTTTAGTATATAGTTGCAGTTACATATATATATATATATATTTAGTCTTATAATATTGTCATACTTTTACCTATTATTTTGATATATTTGTGATATGTAGAACTTTTTTCCAAAGAATCCTCTAGGGAATCAAGAACAATTTGTATATGATTTGCCAATCTAAGAGAGATGAAGAGAGAGAGAGAGAGGGTAATCAATTGAATGGGTGGTTGGGTTATTTTGCAATCCGCAGTTTAGGAATTAAAAGAAGATTTACAGGAAATTTTCATGTCCATGTTAGCATTTCATAATTCTCCATTAATTTGAAAAACTTGAATTTGACTTCATTTTTTTAATATTAGACTACTAAAATACCATTTTTTTTAAATTATATTTTGACTTTTTAAATAGGACAATTAATATGAAACATCCCTAAATAGAAAAACTGACTACTAAAAAAAAATATTTTTTTTTTTGAGTCAAACCAATATCTCTCATCATGCTTTAAATATGTTCTGTACTTGGACTTATTGGATAATATGGGTTATTTTTGTCATATAGGAGTAGAGCGAGTAATTACAATTCTGGCCCGAGCGGGAATAGAATCCTCTATTAAGAATTGAGCATTATTGTAATTAATTAAATAAATCATTATACCATATGTTTAACCAGATATTTTAATATGTTCTGTACTTGGACTTGTTGGATAATTGGGGTTATTTTTGTCATATAGAAGTAAAGCGAGTAATTACAATTCTGGCCCGAGCGGGAATAGAATCCTCTATTAAGAATTGAGCATTATTGTAATTAATTAAATAAATCATTATACCGTATGTTTAACCAGATATTTACGTCTAACGACTATGTGTAAGTAACAAGTGTGAGTACGTCTGCAAGTTTGACAGCAATTAATTTCCGTAGAAAAGAAAAAGAAAATAAAATTGAGAGCAATTAGTACCAAAATTTAAAATTTTGATTTGAAACCCTGTGCAGTAGTAGTAGTAGGTTAGGTGAGTAGTACAGTTCTAGGTGAGTGCCAGTACAAGAAATGATAAAGTATAATATATGTATAATATAAATAATATATATATGTATTAACAATGAAAAATATCTTGCGTGTGTTTGCAAGTTCTTGTTGTGGAACTTATGGTCCATCAGTTTAATTTTGTGGGAAATAATTCTTAGAAAAAAAAAATCAGTGATAAGGATGCTAAATCCTTGATCTGTGAGGATAGACTATTAAAAGTGTGCACAATAAGATTTTGAAAACCAAACTAAAAAAATTTAAAGCACTTATGATGAAAATGCTTGTTTTAACCTTCATACTTTATAGGATAATGATCCGGAACTTTCATTAATTTATGTGAATGAATTATTAAGTCATTAATATTCTTGATATAATGATGACATTAGTCCTTAGTTACATACTTAAAAATTATTCCGACATAATTAATATTAATAGTTTTATTTTGCTTGGAAAGTCACGATTAAGGTAACAACTTTTTTGTTTTTTTTTTGTTTGAAATATATTCAGTCATACATTTATGATTGGAATAGAGATTATATATCATATTGGTGAGTAGAAAATATTCTTTTTTCTATAAAAATATATAAAAGAAAATATATTTTGTTATTGAGACTGATGTAGGGCAAAAAAAAACATATGTATTTTCATCTCTAGTCATGCATATTGATTTGCTTAATTAATTGGCTTTCCGTACTCAATAGTTGCTTAGTTGCATTAGTTTCCAATTTCCTCAATGTAGTTTTTCTTCCTTTCAAAAAAATTGTAGTTTATGAAAAAAAAATTAATAATATCAAAAGCATATTATAAATATATATATAATAGTGTATATCTATCTGTGGATTGACTTGTGGTTTCAACTTATGTCCCTTGGATTCTTATTGGTGGTATACCATCACAGGATTCAGGGCAAGAATACTAGAAGAAATTTTACTTTCAACCGTGGTGGAGAAATCATTTTGAGACGGCAATCAGTTGTGTTGAGCTGTATCCGTCATAAAAAATATACAATACCTTTTACGAAGGGCTATGTCTCTGGTAGAAAGTGAACTTTGTATAATGAGAATGCAGCTAACCTTTAATATATTAACTCAAATTGGTGAATTTCTCAACCCAAAAAATGGTGAATTAATTTTTTTTCTCTAAATTAATTAATTTTTTTTCTCTAAATTAATTTTTTTTCTCTGAATTAATGGTGAAAATGAAGAAAGATATATACCATAAAATTGACAAGACCAATACAAAATTAATGCAACACTGTAAGAAAATAGACAAGACAAAATTTTGCTTAATTTTCAAGGTTTAGCATGGAGAATCATACAGGAGAAACATGGGCAATTGAAAGGGGCTTGGAAAAATTTTGAGAAAACACCTTCCGGGATTTTTTTTTTTTTTTTTTGAGAAAATATAACTTTTATCATAATAGAATTGATATTCTGATTCGTCATAATAGAAATAATATATACAGAGTCCTGCTCTGTTTTGTAATAAAAATACAGCAACCTCACGTATGCTTCCAAAATGTACAACAATAACTTCTTTGTCTGAACTTGTTGGATGGCATTAACGAAAACAGTGACGAGTCTAGTGACGCTGGAATTTTTATGTTATTTTTATTTTATATTAAAAAAATAATAATTATAAAATTACCCCAGTTTAACTCCTAAAAAATTCACAAAAGACTTAAAGAAATACTTTCAAATTTCAGAAAGGTCCCATAATTACAAAATTAGAGAGAACAATATTAGGGGTTGATGGAGATTAGGGGTTTGTGTGATTAGTTTAGAAAGAAGCACTAAGGTTTGTTGCGAAGCTATATTTTTCGAATTCATGCATGTCAACTTTTTGGGAACGTCTCATTGATCAAAATTTAGAATCGAGTATTAATTAATCATTGATTAGTGTTACACTTTTTCTGATCTTAATTTCCGATATACTTCTAAATATAGTAATTATGTGTTATTTATGGAATTTGACGAAAAAATGTCGAACATTATCCATTTAATAAGCCGCCACCGTTATGGGACCCACCTCATTAAGTAAATAAGATCTAATAGTCAAAATTGTCCGTACTACGGCTCCGATGACAATGAAATATTTAATAATTTAAGTCAGTACTGTGTATCTTCAGCTCATCGTAGTGGCCGGATTCATGGTACATGAAAAGTGAATTCAGTCTTGTTTGGAGGGGTCCTTTCCTACATACCAACTAACGTCGTTTTGATGCACGTACAGACACAAAGCCTAAAGTGAGTTCAGTGTTAGGGCTCCATGCATATTGTGCACCAAAACCACGTTCTTTTGATGGACAACACCATATATAGGATCCCTCCAAATAGGAGAGAACATGTTTGGTTTGTAACTATGGAAATATTTTTCTATTGAGAACAGAAAATTGTACAAAAAACCCTGCTTGTGAAAACTGTTTTCTAAAAACTTAGTTATAAAAATGTATGTTTTCAGATAACTATAAATAATTGTTCTCTGATAACAGTTTTTAATTTTTTGAATTTTTAAATAATTATTTTCAGAATTACAAACCAATTAAGTTGACCCTGGTCTTTTTGTTTTTAATTTCTACTTTTTTTTTATTTTTTTATTTTTTATTTTTATCATTATTTAAGCCTAAGGTGTTATATAAATAAAGCATATATGCAAGACAAATCCACCATGTGCCAGAGGTCGATTCCACACCCATTGTGTTATAAGGGGGTTTTATTTTTTCTCAATGAATAACATTTCTCTTATTATTGTTATGGGATAAGTCAAGTCTTACACACATGCATATTATTATTATTGCATATAGAATTATCATAAACTATAGGGTTAAATGCAAAAAAAACCCCTGAACTATTGCCATTTAAGCAACAAACCCCCCTGAATTATAAAAAAAATGCAACTAACCCCCTAAACTATGCAATTTTGTTGCAGATGACCCCATTCGGCAAATCTCCGACAAGTCTTGACCGTAACAGTGAATAAGTTGAAAATAAATGACCATAGTGCCCTTATACATGAAATGACAAAAAAAAAAAAAAAAACCCTTAATTGTTAAGGTTACAACCAAATAAGTAATTAATAGGTTATAATGACAGCCAAACACCCCTCAACGGTACGACTTCCGGTCTCGGCACTTTTTTCTATTCAGGTCCCTCTCTCTGAAGATTGCCTATCGTCCCAATAATTTGCTCAATCCCTTTGGTCTCGTATTCAAAATCGAAACCGGTCACTTCAAGTCACCGATTTCGAGCTTCATGACTATGAGTGCTGAGTTCAATCTGATTGGCAACCAAAACCCTAGCTTCTTCATTCACTTCAAGCCTCAGTTCGGCGACTTCTCGATTAAGAAGTCATAATCGTCAGATTTTGTGAAGAACATTAAAGCAAAACCAAACGGCGGAGGTAATCGATATGCCGCTTGTGAAAAGTGGGTACTTGACGGAGAACGGACTGTTCTCCGGCAATAAAATTACGATTTCGCCCTTGAAATCTCAGATGGCGAGTATGACTGGAGTAGGGATGACAACGGGGCGGGTTTGGAGCGGGTTTCCCTAAATCCCACCCCGCCCTTTTTAATTTTTGTCAAGTCCATGCCCGCCCCAAGACCCTCGATGGGTTGAATTTTCATGTCCAGCCCCGCCCCGTTGGGAAATATTGTGCCCCCGTGCTCGCCCCGCTAACAAATTTTTTTCTCCCACTTTTTGAAACTTAAGCTCCTGCTATTTGAATGTGGAAAGCCTGGAAATGGCACAACATAAATGAAATTATGTATCCTAACAAAAAAAAAATAATAACATACACATAACATAATTCAGATAACATAATAAATAAAAATAAAAGTTTAATACAACTAAATCACAAGAAGTTCTAAGCTCCAACTTCCACCATAATCAAAACAAAAGCAAATTTAATACCAAGTTTACGTTTTTATATATATATATATATATATATATATATATATATATAATATTGTTATATGCTTAGCGGGGCGGGGTGGGGCCCCTAGGATATGTATATTGAACCCTTACCTGCCCCGTGATCTGCGACGGGTACAAAATTTGTATTCATGCCCGCCCCAACGGTATAAAAAGTGTTCTCATATCTGTTATTAACGGGGCGGGACGGGGCGGGGCCCCAGCGGGGCAGTAAAATTGACATCCCTAGACTGGAGCTTTATTAAACGGTATGGAGGTGAGTGCGAGGACCGTCTTACCGGTGAGAAAAAGCGTCGTAGCCGTCACCGTAACTGTAGCACCATCACCTTCATACACGTCGCCGTCGCCGCCGCCACAACAGCACCATCACCTCTATACACGAATTCCCCCCAATAGATTTCAGATATATACCTTGTATATATATATGTGTGTGTATGTGATTATATATATATATATATATATATATATATATATATATATATATCTTAGCCGCCGCAAGTCAGCCCATCTCTCCACCACCGTAACCACCGTTTCCTCGCGAACTCTTCTCTCTGCCGTCACTCCATAACGGCCACCATCATCCAAACTAGCCAAGCTCACCGCCGTTCCTCTGTTGCTGTAGATGATGGCAAACACTTCCTCGTTGAAGAAAAACGAATCAACAGTTATTAGGATATCTATTTTCCGTTACCCTTATTTGATCAAACCCTAAACCATGTTCGGCGACCTTCTCCCGTGTACGGCAAAATCTTAATTCCTTAAATTCAATTAACTTTTGGCAAAATCATATTTCCATGGCTGATAATCCTTCTTCCACATTGAGATCTCAATTTTGTGATCACAAAAAAAAAACTGATTCCGGACGGTGACATCGGTTTTGATTCTTCGTCTCTGTCCAGTGATGTCGACGTAACTTCAAGTTCTTCAATCTTTATACCGCAATCAGGTGGATTTGGCCGTCGAACATGGTGGGCAAGGAGAATGTCGCCGCAGATGTAATGCAAATGGGTTTTACAACCTATTAAATTTTTTATCATTTTTGTTATTTATTTTTAATTTTGGCTGACTTTGTTTCTCTTTTTTGTTGGTTTTTAAATTACTAGTTGCCATGTCACCAAAGCTTCAGTTGGTAATCCTCAAAGCTACGTACTTTTAATTGAGGGTAAATGTGTCTTTTCATTTTTCCAACCAAGTTACTTGCCAAAAAGGATTGAAATGCAACAAATTAATAGGTCAGGGGAATTTTTTGTAATTCAAGGAGGTTTGTTGCAATATGACAATAATTCAGAAAATTTTTTTGCATTTAACCCTAAACTATATATATATACATATATATTAAACTGCGGTCCGCACTTTTTTAATACACGCGCGCGCGCAAAGACAAATTTAAAAAATTACTTTTCTTATTAATTTGAAAGAAGCCAGAACAAGACCAGTTTTTAGAGTCAAACGAAAACCCCGTATCATGCTTTAAATATGTTTTGTACTTAAACTCATTAAATTTTTGACTTTAATGTCGAAGAGAGAAGTCACTCGGTGCATTTCTCTCTCTCTCTCTCTCTCTCTCTCTCTCTCTCTCTCCTTCCATTCCTCCCCCAATAGATTTCAACAATCTATGTAAAATAATAATAAAAAAATTAACAATCTTGATGCAAACCTTACAAAGTTTAATTAATGTATAAAGAATATATATATATAGAAGTATAATATTAGTTTTATCATAGTTTATATCTTGTAAAATTGTTTGCATCATTATATATATATATATATATATATATATATATATATATAATTATTCTCTGATTTATTCTCAAAAATAATAGAACTTGTCAGATAAAAAAGTCTACAATTTATAAATCCATTAAAAATGATACTGCAACATGATTAACATTAAAGAAACAGCTATGATATAGCTAATACTGCCATTACAACCAAAGCATATACATGCATGAGAACAACATCAACAACAAGAGATGTGACCAACTTAAATGACTGCAAACAACAACAAAAAGAGAAGAAAAAAAAAATGTGACTAAAAATTACTACAAACAACAACAAAAGAAAAGATATGTCTAGGTTTAACAACACTTTATTCCATCAAATGAAGAAGCTAGCTCGATCAATAGAACCCTGAACCAGAGCCATAGTTGAATCCATAGGGCACCATAGCACCGCCGGACCCCGACGCCTCGCCATCAAACGGTGCAACACTTCCGCCAAAAGAACCTGGCATGGCTGCAAATGGCGATGCAGGCACCGGATGTATGGCTGCAAGTGGCGTTGCAGGCACCGGAGGGTTCAGCGCCCTATTCATTTGCTGTTCAGCCATCCAATTTACAGTCCCCCGAGCGTTCTGCATTGACCCCTCCAAGATCTCAAGCTGTTGCAAGTTAAGATGAATGGGTGGATCAGTCCCCAACCACTGGCTGTGAACATCTTGTTTCACAAGCTGGTTGACAGCCTCACCATGCTGCTTCTCGGATTCGAGTCTATTTTCAGCATTGGTAAGGTTCGTGTTGAGCTCACGGGCGTTGACACCGCGCTGAGCCTCAACAATTTGATTCATGACGTCGCCTGTTGGTGGAGGGTGCCGAGAAAGGTACCTGTCCACCACAGATTCGACGCTAGGGTTTCCGAAAGAGTAGACCTTCTCCCCTGGGGAGAAGACTATTGTGGCCACTTCAGCGCCACAGAGAGTAGAAAGCTCACTGGCCTTCTTGAAGAGACCGGACCGGCGTTTGGAGAAGGTCACTTGGAGCTTACTCTCATTCTCTATCTTCGCCATTTCGATTTTTTGGCGACCCTTACTCCTCCTATCCATGGCTAAGCTAGACTAGAAATGTCTAACCAGACAGAAGAAGAAACCCTAGATTTCTCTATAGTTTTGCTCTAACGCATACCAGGCTTTTATAGAGGATTCTTCGCGTCTTTTGGATGTCAAATTTCCATTATACCCTTTTATTTATCATTACGCGGAGAACTCGTGAGCATTCATTCGTTCTATAGGGGTAAGTGGATATTCCATTAAAATTGTCTCTGAAGATAAGTCTTATGGATCGACATCTCATTTAAGTGCCTACCAAAGATAAAATAATAATAATAATAATTAATTATTATTTATCAATATTAATGGAGATTTTGTTATTCAGAATTTAATTATGAAAAATAATATGTCTTCGGACCTAATTGTCGATTTCTCCTCCTCCGAATACAACGCGATTGGATCCCGTTGGAATTCTTAAAAAAAATTCCGTAAACATCTCTTCGACTCATTCCCAACCACATTGTATTTGGAGGAAGAATCGTTAATTTAAGTTGAAAGACCTATCATTTTTCTTTAATTATTACAAGGGAGTTTTATTCACGCTCCATAATTATACTGCATTCCATTTTATATGTTTATAAATAAAATGACAAAGTTAACCTTGAATTATTTTATGCAATTTTTATAAAAATTTTAAAAATTCACCCTAATTAAACTAACAAGAAGTAAAAAATATTACAAATCAACCTCTCAACTATACAAATGATTACAAATAAACCCCTCAACTATACAAAAAGTTCAAATGGATCTATCTACCTACATATTTTTTTCTCTCATCTCTCTCCCTTCGACTCTTTTCATCTTTTCTTTTCTTTTTTCTTTTTATTTATTTATTTTTTATTTTTTATAATCTAACGTACTAAAAGCTACAATGACAAATCTCTTTTATTTTCTTTTTTTTCCTTCACTCCGGTCTTCCTCTATTCTCTTCTACTCCTTTCTTCCTCTATTCTCTTCTTCTTTTCGTGCGGCTCTCTCTCTCCTCCTACCATCTTCCCTCTTTCACTAGCATCTATATCATCCTGAAATATCAAATGCAAATTACTGAAAACCTATATGAACTTAAAATAAAGAAAAGAGATTAAACCCTTTATACATATTTTCATTGTAAAATGTTTTCTTTCTTTTTATAAAATTTGACAGGAATGACTAAGATGCGGTTTGATTACTCAATTCTACTCTTAATTCTTAACAAATTAATCGTTTATTTAATTAAATGTATTCAAGAATATAATTTGAATATCATTGAAAACGCTAAGCGCTACAACTTAAAAACTTCTTCGCTTAAAATTTAGCAATTAAAATTTTAGTACTTAATTTTCAATTTTATCAAGCAGCACCTCGATAGACTTTTTATACAATATTAGTTAAGAATAGTAATTAATTATACACCAGTAATTAAAAAAAAAAAAAATGGGAGAGACAGAGTTTGCTGGAATTATTTATATCTTCTTCTGACCCTTTATACATATTCTCATTCTTCTCTCTCTTTTTTTTTTTTTTGGAAATTCATATTCTCATTCATTATTGTACACAAAAAAAACAATTAATATTGGTAAATAGGTATTTCATATTTGTAAATGGTACAGTAAAATGAGTAGGAATGAGTTAGTGACAAAGAAGATAGGGAAGAGGGAGTGAGTTGAGAGAGAGAGCCGTCCATCAAATAGGAGAGAAATGCAAGAGAGATGGGGGGGGGGGGGGGGGGGGATTTGCGATGGTTTAAGATTTTTTTAATCATTTTATTTATAAAAATATAGAAGGGAAGGGCGTGAATGCAATTCGGTGAGTGCCAATAGTATTCCTCATTAAAAATTGAGTATTGTAATTAATGAAATATATCATTATCTGGATTGTGATAATTTAATATTAAAATTATTAAAAAAATTAAGAATTGAACTTTTTTTTTTTTTTTTTTTTTTATTGGCACCAGGAACTCACCTAGGCAGGCCCCTTCGCGATCCACCCTAGACTACAAACCTAGGAATGCTATGACGAAGAATTAAACATTGTAATTAGTAAGAGGGGTGCTAATCACAGTCGCCCCCGACTGTGGAATCTCATTCGCTAGTTTAGCGGTTGACACGTGTATTTCTTTTCCCATAATTTAATTAATTACTATTTTTTTTGCTAACTTCCGTTTGGGTCTCTCATTATATATAATTACTATACTAGCCTCATAACTGATAAACCATGAGCATAAATTCTCTCTTCAGAAACTTTCACGGTTCCTTCTCACTTTAAAATTTTATTTGTTACAAAATTCCATATCTAAATGTTTAAAGTTCCAACACTAAAATTTTTTTTTTACAAAAGTCCATATCTAAATGTTTGAAGTTCAAATCTGAATTTTTTCAGATCTGTATTCTTTGTATTCGAAGTATTGCTCTAATTTTTCAGATTAAAAAAGTAAAAAAAATTTATCATAAAATAAAAAGAAAAAAGTAGTATAAAATTTTTTTAGATTATACTTTTTTTTCATCTCATTTTATTTAAAAAATAACAGAATACTTCGAAACAACGAATAATTTTGGGTTCTCTCTCTAAAATTATATGATTTTTTCAGATCCATATTCTCTGTTTCGAAGTATTCTGTTGTTTTTCAAATAAAAAAAATAAAATCAGATGAAAAAAAAAAGTATAATCTAAAAAAATTTTATAGTACTTTTTTCTTTTTATTTTATGATATATTTTTTTTACTTTTTTAATCTGAAAAATTAGAGCAATACTTCAAATACAAAGAATACATCTGAAAAAATTTAAATTTGAACTTCAAACATTTAGATATGGACTTTTGTAAAAAAGAAAATTTTATCAGTTAGGAGGCTAGTATAGTAATTATATATAATGAGAGACCCAAAGGGAAGTTAGTAAAAAAATAGTAATTAATTATGAGGAAAGAAAATACATGCGTCAATAGCTAAACTAGCGATTAAGATTCCACAGTCGCGAGGCACTGTGATTAGCACCCCTCTTATAATTAATGAAATACATCGTTATCTTGGTTTTGCTCATTTAATAATTAATGAATTGTCTTTTTTCACTTTTATTTAAAATTATTTTTTATCATTTCATTTTTCCTTAGCAATGTTCCTTGAATAAATTTTTGGACAACATAATGTTTCTTTTGTAAAATGCCAACACTGTACATACTCAATAGGTCATTCTGTGGCCAATTTGTCATACATCAACACAATGTTCCAATTACTATACTCCCAACACAGTGGAAAAATGAGAGGCAGTGGGTTTGATTGGAAAATGAGATATAAATTATATAATTAATTATTTCTTTGGATAAAGTTTTGGTCCTAGTTATAATCAATATCAACCAAAGATGTATATTGATTTTTTAAATATTATTGATGAATCACTATAAAAACTTGTTTCTAACCGTTGGACATTTGGGGGGAAAAAAAAAAAAAAGCCGTTGCACATTTTGCAAATATATGCTGCTTCATCATAATAGAGCTGTCATATGTCTCAAAAAATTAAAATTTCACTGGCATAAAAAATATTTCATCCAATCATCCATGCAAAAAAATATATTTGTAAATTACGCAGATGTCCTTGATTTTTAAAAAAACATATTGCAACTTCCCATATGCTTAGGATAGTGATTTCTCTGTCAAAACCCTTTTTTTTTTCTTTTTTGTTGAAAGTTTAATTTTTAATTTATAAATATATATGAACAAAAATACAAGCCCAATAAGGCAGCAGCCCAAAGGCATCAAATACATGACCAAGTGGAACAAGCCCAATACTCATTGACACCCAGCCCATGAACAACCTTTAAAATGCTCAGCCGTTATGGTCCTCCATTCAATCCGGTGAACGTGGGAATCATTCCCCTGCTGCAAGCCTCAAGCTTCGGTTCCTTTGATCAGGTGGTTTCGCCGGCAGTCTTACGGCGCTATCAGGAAGCTCCCATTCTACTGTAACTTTACTAACATTGTGAGTATCAGTAATTGTTGAGTTTAGAAGCTTGAAACGAATGGATTCCAGTGTGAGATGAATTGCAAGAATCAGTGATTCTCTGTCAAAACTTGTCGATGGATGGCACTAACGGAAATAGTTGCAAAGTCACATTGAATTGAGTGAGGGCATGGTTCACAGTCGCAATAACGGTTGCAGTATTGTCCGCGGATGTGGTGTAGCGAACTCGGACGAATATTAATGTAAATCGGTCATACTGGCCGATTCATGGAAATATATAACGATATATAAGACCCTTAAAAAATGATGAATGGATGGATTAGGCCCCAACCATTGGCTGTGAACATCTTGATTCACAAGCTGTTTGACAGCCTCACCATTCTGCTTCAAGAAAGTAAAAAATACTGTAAATCAATCCCTCAACTATATAAAAGGTTACAGATAAACCCCTCAACTATACAAAAAGTTCATATGGATCTATATACCTACATTTTTTTCTCTCATCTCCTCTTCCTTCTCTTCTTTGACTCTTTTCATTATCTTTTATTTATTTATTTTAATCTAACGTACGTAAAAGCTACAACGACAAATCTCCTTTATTTTCTTATTTTCCTTCTCTCCTTTCTTCCTCTATTCTCTTCTTCATCTCGTGCGGCTCTCTCTCTCCTCCTTACCATCTTCCCTCTTCCACTAGCATCTATATCATCCTGAAATATCAAATGCAAACTACTGAAAACCTATATGAACTTAAAATAAAGAAAAGAAATTAAACCCTTTATACATATTTTCATTGTAAAATGTTTTCTTTCTTTTTATAAAATTTGACTGGAATGACTAAGATGCAGTTTGACAATAATTTTGCTCTTACTTCTTAACAGATTAATCTTATATTCAATTAAATATGTTCAAGAATGCAATTTGAATATCATTAAAAATGCTAAGTGCCACCTAAAATAGGATAAAATTTTAAGCCAATGATAAGGGCATCACTTATCTATTTTTTAGTTATCACTTAAAAACTTCTGTTTAAAATTTAGCAATTAAAATTTTCAATACTTAATTTTCAATTTTATCAAGCAACACCTCAATGGACGGACTTTTTATACAATATTAGTTAAGAATAGTAATTAATTATACACCAATAATTAACAAAGTGGGAGTGACAGAGTTTGCTGGAATTATTTATATCTTCATATTCTCATTCTTTTTTTTTTTAGGTATTTCATATTTGTAAATGGTACAGTAAAATGAGTAGGGATGAGTTAGTGACAAAGAAGGTAGGGAAGTGAGAGTGAGTTGAGAGAGAGCCGTCCATCAAATAGGGGAGAGATGAAAAAGAGAGAGAGAGAGAGAGAATGTGCCATAGTTCAAGATTATTTTTATCATTTTATTTATAAAAAAAAAAGAAGGGAAGGGCGTGAGTGCAATTCTGATGAGTACAAATAGCATTTCCCATTAAGAATTGAGTATTTTTAATAATAATGATGTAATTAATACATCATTATTATTTACCCAAAAAAAAAATTCATCATTATCTGGATTGTGATAATTTAATATTAAAATCATTAAAAAATTAAGAATTGAGCATTGTAATTAATGAAATACATCGTTATCTTGGTTGTGCTCATTTAATAATTAATAAATTATCTTTTTTCACTTTTATTTAAAATTATTTTTTATCATTTCATTTTTCCTAAGCAATGTTCCTTGAATAAATTTTTGGACGACATAATGTTTCTTTTGTAAAATGCCAACACTGTACATACTCATACGGTCATTCTGTGGCCAATTTGTCATGCATCGTGTTCCAATTACTTTACAATATCAACCAAAGATGTATATTGATTTTTTAAATATTATTGATGAATCACTATAAAAACTTGTTTCTAACCGTTGGACAATTGGAGAAAAATAAAAAAAAAAAGCCGTTGCACATTTTGCAAATATATGCTGCTCCATCATAATAGAGCTGTCATATGTCTCAAAAAATTAAAACTTCACTGGCATAAAAAATATTCCATCCAATCATCCATGCTAAAAAATATATTGGTAAATTACGCCGATGTCCTTGATTTAAAAAAAAAAACATATAGCAACTTCCCATATGCTTAGGATAGTGATTTCTCTGTCAATTTTTTTTTTTTTTTTTTTTTTTTTGAAAGTTTAATTTTCAATTTACAGATATATATAAACAAGCCAAGGCAGCAGCCCAAAGGCATCAAATACATGAGCAAGTGCAGAAGGCCAAATACCCCATGAACAACATTTAAATGCTCAGCAGAAGTCCTAATGGTCCTCCATTCAATCCGGTGAACGTGGGAATCATTCCCCTGCTGCAAGCCTCAAGCTTCGGTTCCTCTGATGAGGTGGTTTCGTCGGCGGTCTTACGACTCTATCAAGAAGCTCCCATTGCAACTCTACTAACATTGTGAGTATCAGTGATTGTTGAGTTTAGAAGCTTGGAATGAATGGATTCCAATGTGAGATGAAGGACTGAATTGTATCAGTGATTCTCTGTCAAAACTTGTCGATGGATGGCACTAACTGAAATAGTTACGAAGTCACATTGAGCCGAGTGAGGGCATGGTTCGTAGTCGTGATAACGATTGCAGTATTGTTCACGAACGTGATTTGGTGGACTCGAGCGAATATCGATATAAATCGGTCAAAACGGTCGGTTCATGGAGGTATATAACAGTATAAAATTCTTAAAAAGGAGTTATGAAATGGATGATACTTCGCATATACGACAAACCATGATTGAAGACAATTGCCACCACCAGAATTTTTTATTATTTTTACTTTATATATGGAAATTTTAATAATTATAAAATTGCCCCTTGCAAACCTCCTAAAAAATTCACAAAAAACTTCGAAGAAAACATCCAAAATTCAACCCCTATAATTACAAAACTACCCCTATGAACCACAAAAAATTCACAAAAGGCCTTTAAAAAACTTTCAGATTTCAAAAAGACCCTCAGTTTCTAACTCATTGGTCCAACATAATTTTCAAAATTCACAAAAGACTCACATATTTTCTCCTCCATTGTAGAATTTTTAAAAATTAAAATTCATAAAAGACTCATAATTTACTGTTTTTTATTTTGTTTCAATATTTCTTATAATATTATTGATAATGGTTGTCACCTTTTAAGCAAATTTCTGACTCTTCCACCGAATGCAATAACTGTTAGCCCTCAATTCAAATATGATTTTATATGTTGCCTGATCTCTTTTGCTCTGTTGTTGTCTTCTATGGAGTTTTCTTTAGGAGTTGAAAAAACATTATTAGAGAGAATAGAATAAAGTTCGCTAGAGATTAGGATTTATGTGATTAGTTTAGATATAATCACTATGATTGTAAGATCGAATATGCTTCTAAATATAGTATTTATGCGTTAGTTATGGGATTTGATGTAAAAATGTCGAACATTAAGGTGCCATCGTTATGGGACCCACCTCATTGAGTAAATAAGATATGATAGTCAAAAGTATACTGACTCTTACAACAATTAGATACTTAATGATTTAAGTTAGTATTGTATTTTTTATTAACTCATAATAGGGGATTCACCGTACATGAAAATTAGATTTTGTTCTATTTGGAGGGATCATGTTATGGGCACCAAATGACGTTGTTTTGATGCATAGGCATAAAATCCAATGCGAGTTTAGAGTTAGGGATCCCTAATGTATACAAAAACCAAGTTATTTTGATGCACAACACAACATATTTAAGAACCCTCAAATTAATAGGAGGAAATCATGGTTTTCTTCTCTTCCCTTTGGATTTTTTTTTTTTCATCCTTAAGTTAGTCTAGCTAGTCATAGAAATAAAAAGTATCTGTAAGACAAATCTTTGCTTATTATTATTATTGTTAGAAAAATAATATTATTTGTGATAGCCGACATTCGAATGTAAGACAGACTCACAGTCAAGTTGGATTTTTTGCAATGAATAACATTACAAAATTCAAAAAGGCCCCCATAATTACAAAACTACCCCTTTGAACCTCTAAAATGTTCACAAAAGACCTTAAAAAAAAACTTTCAAATTTCAAAATGATCCCTCATTTTCTAACTCATTGGCTCAACATAATTTTCAAAATTCAAAAAAGACCTATGTCGTTTCTCCTCCATTGAATTTGACAAAAAAAATTTTCTTAATTTGGTACTCACACATCCATGGCTTCACTGAGACTTGAACCCCAGCCCTAACCTCCATTTGAGAAGTAGGGATTTGGTACCGCTAAGCTATTGACTCATTGCTAGTCTAACAAAATTTTTAAGAATTAAAATTCATAAAAGACTCATCCTTTATTATTTTGTTTCAATATTTCTTATAATGTTATTGATAATGCTTCAATCCCTATTAAACAAATTTCCCGCTCCACCACTAAACCAAATAACTATTAGCCCTCAATTCAAATTTGACTTTTTAATGTTGTCTGTTCTTTTTTACGTAATTGTTAACATCGAGGAATATTCTGTAGTGTTTTCTTGTGGAGTTGGAAAGACATTATTAGAGAGAAAACAATAGCGTTTGATGGAGATTAGGGGTTGTGTGATTAGTTTATAGAGAAACACTACGGTTTGATACGGAGCTATATTTTTTGAGCCCACGCACATATACTTTTTTGGTAATGTCTCGTCCATAATTTTTAATCAAAATTTAGAATCAAGTATTAATTAATCATTTATTAGTTTTCTAATGGTAAAATAAAAAATGCTTCCAAGTATGGTAATTATGCATCATTTATTGGATTTATTTGACGGAAAAATAGCGAACATCATCCATTAAATATGGTGCCGCCGTTATGGGACCCACCTCACTGAGTAAATAAGATCTGATAATTAAAAATATCCGTAGTACGGCTTTGATGACGATTAGATACTTAATGATTTAAGTCCGTACTGTTTATTTTATCAACTCATAACAGTGGATTCACCGTACATGGAAATTGGATTTTGTCCTATTTGGTGGGATCCTGTCCCGGGAACCAAATGACGTTGTTTTGATGCATAGACACAAAACCCAACACGAGTTCAAAGTTAGGGTTTCATAACCAAAACCATGTTAATTATTTTGATGCACAACACCATGCATAGGATCCTCCAAATTAATAGGAGGAAATCCTGGTCCTTTTTTTTTTTTTTTGAATCCTTAATTACGCGGCTAATTAGTTGTAGAAGAAAAAAATTATGGATGTGCAAGACAAATCTTAACTCATTACTCCGTATTATTATTGTTAGAAAAATAATATTCTTTGTGATAGTTGATTTTCGAATGTGAGAGAGTGGTTGTGGCCCCACCATGTATGTAGTAATGGTGGGTTCCGCAACCATTCTTTGCCCGTCAAGTTGGATTTTTCATAGTGAATATCATTGCTTTTAGGGTCAGTTTGGTTAGAAAGAAATGGGAGCAAAATAAAAGAAAGGAAATGGAGGGATATGGAGTTTTGTATTTGGTATAAACTTTTGAAAGGAAAAGAGATAAAATGGAAAGGATTTGGAGGGATATGTTTAAAGCTTGAATAGTTATTTTGTTATCCCTTAAAAAATGGGAGGAAATGGAAAGAAATAGGGGGAAACTGTAGCAATTTTAATGAAATTTTTATAATGCCAAATTTGCCCTTATTTTCATAAAAAACAAAAATCATGGAAAAGGTTATAGTGGTAAATTCATTAAAATAGTTTTGTTTCATTTCTTTTTTCAAATATGATTATTATCATTTCCTTTCTTTTCTTTCGTTAGTTAACCAAACACGATAAGTAGTTCACACTATCTTCTCATTTCCTTTCCTTTATTTTCTCTCGTAACTTTCTTTTCTTTTCCACTGTACCAAACATAACTTTAGAAAATCGATAAATAGTTTGAGAGTCGGATACATTGGACTTTTTCAAAAAATGACATCATCAATAATGTAATGATGATGTCATTCCTAACTCGGTTATATAAATGTAATAGGATGTGTATGACTTTCACTCTCTATCACAACTCTTGGGGAGAAGTCAATTTATATATGTATATATGCTCTTAATTTCTTCAAAATTTGCAAATAGAATTATCATAAACTCATTAATTTTTTAACACGCGCGCCCAAACACATTAGAAAATTATAATTTTCTTATTCAAAGGAAACGGAACAAGGCCAATTTTTAGAGTGAAACGAAAACTTTAAATATGTTTTGTACTTAAACTCCTAATATTTTGTCTTTAATGTCGAAGGGAGAAGTCATTCTGTGCACTTAGTCCATTTCTTTTCTTTTTCTTTTTCTTTTTTCCATTTCTTCCTCCGTAAATAGATTTTAACTATCTACTTAAAATAAAAAACAACAATCTTAACGCAAACCTTAATTAAATTTTTTTAATATTAATTTATAGAATAATATATATATATATATATATATTTCAAAGTTATATATATAAATATATATTAGTTTTTTTTTTAATCATAGTTGCTATCTTGTAAAATTGTTTGCATCATTGAAAATAAATTTCTCCTCGAATTTATTCATTAAAAATAATAGAACATAACAGATAAATAAATTCTACTATTTATAAATCCATTACCAATGATACTGCAACATAATTAACATTAATAAAGAAACAGCAATGATATAGCTAACACTTCGCCATTACAACCAAAGCATACATGAGACCAACAACAACAACAAGAGCTGTGACTAAAATTAAATGACTACAAACAATTAAAAAGAAAAAGAAAAGATGTGTCTAAAAATGACTACAAACAACAACAACAACAACAAAAGAAAAGATGTGTCTAGCAGCAACAACACTTTATTCCATCAAACGAAGAAGCTCAATAGAACCCTGGACGAGGGCCATAGTTGAATCCATAGGGTACCATAGAACCACCGGACCCCGAAAAATTGCCATCAAAGGGTACTGCACCACCTCCTCCAAAAGAACTTGGCATGGCAGCAAATGGCGCTGCAGGGACTGGAGGTATGGCCGAAAATGGCACTGCAGGCACCGGTGGCATGGCTGCAAATGGCGCTGCAGGGACCGGAGGGTTCAACGCCTCAATCATCTGCTCATCAGCCATCTTGGTTACTCTCTCCCTAGTCCTCTTCATTCTCCCCAGCAAGATCTCAAACTGCTGCAAGTTAAGCTGATTAGATGGATCATTCCACAACCACTGCCTGTGAGCAGCTTGGTTCACCATCTGGTTGATGGTGTCACCGTGTTTCCTCGCGGATTCTAGCATGTCTTCAGCAGAAGTGAGGTTCGTGTTCAGCCCACGGGCGTTGACATTGCGCTGAGCCTCAACAAGTTGATCCATGATGTTGCCTGACAGAGGGTTCCGAGAAAGGTACCTGTCCACCACAGATTCCACACTAGGGTTTCCGAAAGAGTAGACCTTCTCCCCTGGGGAGAAGACTATTGTGGCCACTTCAGCGCCACAGAGAGTAGAAAGCTCACTGGCCTTCTTGAATAGACCGGACCGGCGTTTGGAGAAGGTCACTTGGAGGTTACTCTCATTCTCTATCTTCGCCATGTCTATCTTTTGGCGACCCTTACTCCTCCTATCCATGGCTAAGACTAGAAATGTCTAAGCAACACTGAAGAAAGAAGCCCTAGATTTCTGTATAGTTTGTTGTAAAACATACTGGAGTTTTATAGTGGATTCTTCAATGTCTTTTGGATGTCAAATTTCCATTATACCCTTTTATATATCATTACGTGGATAACTCATGTTCATTCATTCGTTCTGTAGGGGTAAGTGGATACTCCATTAAAATTGTCACTGAAGATAACTCTTATAAATTAACATCTCATTTAATTACATACCAAAGATAAATAAATAAATAATAAATAATAATATAATTACTTGTCAATCTTAATGGAGATTTTGGATGTTATCTTAGAATTAATTATAGAAAGGGAACTCTATTCACGCTCCATAATTATACTTGCGCTCCACTTTTATATATTAATAAATAAAATAACTCCGAATTATCCAATACTGTCTTCTTTTTTTCTCTCTCCCTTTATGATTGGGGACTCTCGACTCTTCCATCTCTTCTTCGGTTCCAAACAACAAATCTCTCCTTTTTTCTTTTTTCTTCTCTCTCTCTCTCTCTCTCTCTCTCCTCTTTATACAATAGTAATTAATTATGTTACAGTAATTAACAAAACGGGAGAGAGAGTGTGTTGGAATTATATTCACTATTGTACACAAAGCAAATAAAATTGGTAATTAATTAAATACATCATTATCTTGGTACGTTGTACTCATTTAATATTAAAATCATTAAACATGTACAACGAATTTATATTTTTCGATTTAGGAGATATGTTGAGACAGATAATTGACATCAAACTCACTAGTTCCAATTTCAAACGAGATTTGAATAAATGCATGGCCTGTGAGCGTGTGAGAATGAGAGAATCACATGCATATAGAGTTTCCCATAATATGAATGTTGAAAATGAGAATTAATGTATATTAAATGGATGTCATACAACACTAAAAAGAGGCCTATATACATGAACGAAACTTTGTCGGGTTAGGGGAGTAGTACAGGGTCAAACATTAATGGTATGTGAGAGTAGTACAAATATAAGAAATACTTACTGTATTATAATGTGAATAATATATATTAACAATAAAAATATATATTTTATGTCTAGTTTGCAATTTTTTATTATTATTATTATTTTTTATTTGTGACAATGATAATTATTAAAAAAATAATTCTTGATAGGGTCGAATCTGTTTAATTTTGTGGGATATAATTATTAAAAAAATAATTCAGTGACAAGGATGCTAATTAATCCTTATCATGATCTGTAAGTATAGTACTGTTAAAAGTGTGCACTGTAGGATTGGGATTTGAAAATCAACGAAGCTTGTGATGGAAATGCTTATTTTAATTGGCCTCCATTTAATATCAGTACTCTATACCTTTAAATAATAATAATAAATAAATAAGATCAGCACTCTTGTGTTTTGGGTTTTTTTTTTTTTTGGTAGATAAATGTGTATTTCTATAAAAATAAAGGAATGCTGTTTTGTTATTGATATTGAATTATTTATGTGGGCCAAAACATAATTATTTTCATCACTACTCTCTCTTTCGTTTTTTTTGCTTTTTTTTTTTTTTTTTTGAAAAGTAAATTTCAAATAATATTAATATGGACAAAATTACACTGGGCCAACACATTCAGTTAGCAAAAGGCTAAACACACATGAGGCCCAAAGAAAGGCCCAGCAGGACCAAACAAGAGACAACACATCCCCACAGAAACATTGAAACAATGAAGCTTGGCCGTTACGGACCACGATTGATGCATTCCGGTTGTCATGGAGCCTATTTCTCCAACCTTCATTATCGTGATTGTATCCGGCGGTTCTGGAGGAGGACGAAGTATTGCTTCAAGCAGGTCCTATTCAGCTGCAATTCTTCGAGAGTTCAAAGTGGGAGGGATTGTTGAAGTGAGGAGTTTTCATCACTACTCTCTTGCATATTGATTTGCTTAATTAAATTCCTTCCGAACCCATTAGTTGCATTAGTGTCTAATTCCCTCGTTATAGTTTTTCTTACTTTCAAAAAAGTATAGATTACCAAAAAATAATATCAAAAGCACTGTATCACCTAATTTTTCAGAGGATTAAATGCAAAAAAAACCCTAATAATCTATAAAATTTAAAAAAAGGTGCAAATAAGTCTCTCTGATCACATTTTGACAAAAAAAATAAATATAAAAATCCGATTTTACCCTTTCTGTTCCCACTTTGCCCCTAAGTTCCTAACACACAATGTGCATAAACCCCTGCCCCTAACCCATTTCCCAAACATGCCTTCTAATTAATATTTAAAAGCCTGTTGCCATTGTTATTCTTTGCCGAATGATTCACTGAAAACCCAGTAATTTTTTTTTGGTTCACTCAAAAACCCTAGCCACCATAGTTTTGAAGCTTAATTACCAACAAGAGCGAATACATTACACGCCTTTGTTGTTGTTGATGTCGAACCATACAACCCTCATCATCACCGTTGAACCAAATATCAGAGTTAGATCTGGATCTGGTCTCCCTCCTTTGATCTATGTAGTACAAATGAATGGATTCTGAGTAGTAGTAACTTTCCCTCTTTCCAAGTTTCATTTTTTTTTTTTTTTTATGTAATTTTTTTTTTTTTTTTTTTGTACATTTTATGCTATGTTTGGATTAAGTGGATAAGTAAGAATGAAAAAGAAAGAGGGCACTAGTGAGGAGAGGAAAAACAAACAAACAACGTAAGAAAGTGCAAGGGGAAATGCTCTGTTGGTTTTCTAAGAAAACGATGGAAATGCAAAGAAATCGGATAATGCAAGGCGGTCATTTAACTTACACCTTTTTAAAAAAATAAAAATAAAAAAAAATTATTGAAGATAAATGAAAGAAAATCAATGAAATAAGATTCAAAACTTTTGTATTCATCACTTTTTCTCATCAACCCCATTATTACTTTTCATTTTTATGAGAATTTTGTAATTAGGAACTAGAAATCTGGTTTATTAAGATAGGAGGGAGTGTTTGGTTCGGGTTTTATTAAATCTGGTTTTGGATTTGTTTGGTTTATCTTATCCCAATTTTGGACAAATTGAGGTTTATTTTATTCTTATCCCAAACAAACATAATCCTACACAAATTGGACAAAATAGTCATTTTATATGGCATGTATTTATACTTATTAATTTAATCTACTAAAATGAGGGTATTATTGTCATTTTAACTCTCCAAGGGGGGCTATTTGCACCAAATCAATAGTATAGGAGTGTTTTACGCTACATAGGGATCATTTTGCACTATATCGATCTTAGATGGGGTTTTCTACACTTGACCCTTTTCCAGATCGAAAATTATCACGACCGGTGTATAAATTTATATATACTAGTGTATTTGATCAACTGTATATCCTTAATTTGGTTTTTCATTAATCATACCATCACAGGAATCTATTAAGTGGGCCAAAATTTCAACTCAAATTGGTGAATTCTCTATCCAAAAAAATGATGAATGGAATGAGCGAGTAACAGAAAATATAGCCAGAAAAATTATTTCAATAGCGTACGTCATCCAAAAATGCTTATACGAACTCAATTCATTTTAATGATTTTTCGAGCACACTATCATAAAATCCATGCATCTTATGGAGTACAATTATTTCACTTCTGTTTTGAACCCAAAGATTTAATATTTTAAAATAATAGTAACAATTCAAAGCATAACTTAACTCAATTCTTCTTTTTCTCTTTTTTTTTTTTTTTTTTTTTTTTTTTCCTTTCTCTGGATAAATTACAGACACTCATTTGTTTCACTGAAAATTGGAACTCTCAATTTTCTATTTGGAAGAAGGATGAGATCATCCCACTTGGTTTAAGCTTTGGTGATGACCAATTAATTTAATTCTATCTTGGAAGGCTTTGAAGTAGAACCTTAGTGCACATGTTCATACAAGATGCAATTTTCTTCTCAAATTCACTGAAAATGAAATATATATATATACGGACAATACTGCACACGAATAATAAATAGATACCTTATTTTTATAATTATAATGTAGTACGAATTACTTTAAGTGTTTGTTTTTTTTTTTTTTTAAATTAAAAAGGATGTATCCTTCTATTATTGATCCATATCGATTATTCGAATAAAGTAATACCCAAGTATTGTCCAGAGATTTATAGCATAAAATTGACAAAACAATTACAACATAACAGCAACACAAGGGCATCAACACACAAAAACAGCTATGAGATACCACATGCACTTCCCTTGTACATCATCCAATTTGTGACACTCAAAAAAACCCACGATTATTGACATGATTAAATCCATAAGACATCATGGTACCACTCAAACCAGAAACCCTAGCATCAGATGATGGAACACCAACTCGTCCGAAAGAACTCGTGGACGCGGCGGTATAAGGCAAAGGATTCCGAGCCTCAAGCACAAGCTTGTCCACATTCTTCTTGAGATCTTCCATGGCAGCCTTCAACTGCTCAAGCTGTTTCAAGTTAAGATCATCAATAGGACCTTCCCACCAATTACACTGGCTCTGACTAGCCTTCCTTGTCATGTTAAAGCTTTCGCCAAGCTTCTTCTCGGTTTCTACCATGTTTTGCACCTGTGTGAGTTGCATGTTGAGCTCGCGGACACTTGCATTCCGGTGAGCCTCGATGAGAGGGTAAGTGCCAGTGTTTGGTGGAGGGTTTCGGGTGAGGAACCTTTCGACGATGGACTCAACACAAGGATGGCCGAAAGAGAAGACCTTCTTGCCTGGAGAGAAGACAACGATGGCGATTTCGACACCACAGAGAGTGCTGAGTTCACTGGCCTTCTTGAAGAGGCCGGAGCGGCGCTTGGAGAAGGTGACTTGTAGGTTACTCTCATTCTCCATCTTGGACATGCTTATCTTTTGGCGACCCTTGCTTCTTCTTGCCATGGTTAGCTAGGCAAGCTAGAGAGATCGATATGAAGGAGTCTACGTTTTGTCCTAAAACATAAGGGTATTTAAAGGTTTTTCAACATGCTTGTTAGGCATGTGTAGTTCTTGTTTTAGGTGGAAATGAAACCACGTCATCTATATTATAGTGATCACAAGTTAAGTTACTAATAAATCAAGAAAACTCATTTGTGATAAATTTTTGTATTTAGTTACTAATTTTGGAGATTTTGCATAACATATATGATTGAAATTAAGAATGGTTATAATTGCCAGTGATATGTCATTGGGGTAACCAGCTCTGGAAGTTTACCTTTACCTAATGTGAAATCCAAAGAAGGGTTTTGAATGTTACAGCAAAACTAGCCAATTAGAGAGAGAAAACCCCAATTATGACATTCATTCTCTCAAGAAGTTATACAATGTGCCTGGTGCACGGTGCATCGGGTCATCATGATCACCCAACTCTGTGTGTGTTGTATAAGCGTCCGCACATGTACTAGTTGTACGTGATGTGTCTCTGGTGCACCGGGCACACCGAATACCTACTCCTTTCTCTCCCACCATCTCCGAGTGCACCGTTCTTATAGAAAAAGATAATGATTTGTAATCGAGTGAACAGTTCGAAGTAGTCCGAAGACTCTCTAATAGAAAGTCCAGTGGTCGGGCCATGCCCCCACTCACAATGAACCATTCGGCATAGTCCGACCCGAAGACTCTCTTGATACTGTAGAAGGATAAAAGCGCTTTATCATTATCCTAAATTGAAATGGTATTGTCACTTCTACTTGTATTTAATTAACTTCCGTTTCCAGTCCTCTGGAGTGCTTCTAGATTTGTTTGAAATAATTGGGATTAGGAACAATCTGATAAACAGGGACAAGTTTTGAGGCAATTGTCATGTATATGAATATTTGAGTAAGTGTGTGTAATAATTAAACTATGATAATATAAAATCTTGAGATTTCATTAGTGTATGATTTGCTTGGTTGTAGTTACAGAGCCACTCCTAACATATTCTTGGCTTAGATGCCAATACATGGTTAATATGGTATTCCATTATTTGAGTATATAATATAAAATTGTCGAAGACTTATTTGGATAAATAACAAGTAACTGCAATTAAAGTAATTAATTATTATGTGAACTTGTGAATATCATAAGTTTGCAAATAGGAATGGTGAGGAGTTGTTGGGTTCTATTACTATTGCTAATGGAGGTTTTGCATGACATTCATCAGAATCTTTTGCCCATGAAGGTGGGCAATGGCAGAGTTTTGTTTTACTTCTCTTTACTCTTTTAACTAGAAAAATGATCAAATTATGTAACATACAACTTTTGTTCTTTCAACCAAAATAAATAAATAAATAAATAAAATCATAGTAATTGTGTCAAAACATCTTCGTCCCCAAGTTATCCACTGTTAAATTCACTAATTGCACTCTCTCGAGGTCTGTTGCTGCTGACTGGAGCCCCCATAGCTCGGTCATCAGTCGTAACCCCCAACCTGTGTGATTTTTGGTGGCTTCCCTCTCTTCCTCTTCCTCTTCCTCCGTAGTCGCTTCTTTCTGTTTGTGGAGCTTCCTCGGCCTGGGGGTAGGGATTTTTTTGGTTCTAGGTGTGGCCCTTTTGGCGAGTACTTGCGAGGATTCCCGGTCATCAAAAACAAAAACAAAAAAAAAAAAAAAAAAATGTATAGGCCTGGCCGACTCTACTCCAATAACTGTTGGACAGGTCTTTTAAAAAGAAACCCAAAGAAAAGATTAGATATAAGGCTCAACAAAAAGGTTGGGACCAAACCGAAAGATCTTAAAAAAGAAAGAATGTATAGGCCCAGCCCACTAACTACTCCAATAACTGTTGAACAGTTTGACTTGATCGACCAATAAAATTCAAATCGGACAATGAGAACCTTGTAGATGTTTGTTAAATCTTTTCCATTTGAGTAACGATGAATTAGAACATTATAGCTATGACTAGTTATAAAAATAGATAGCACAAATTGTAGTTTACTGCATGTGGTAAGAAGAAATTTACAACTCATAATTTAAATTATACTACTAAAATATTTAGTTTAAAGTTCGAATTAACATGATTTTCAATTCTAAATATGCAGGATCTCATGCTACCAAATGCATCATTTTACAAGTACACACACTTTTGAGAATTGAATGTTTCTTAACCGGTATATTATGTCTATCTCTTTGTGATTAATTTTAAACAATTCAATATTTATTCATCACCCAGTACTACTCTCTAACCATTGTTCATAATAATGATGAACCAAAAAAATGAAGATCAAAAATAATAATAATAATAATTATTTGTAGCGTGACAAACTACTGAAGATGATAAAAGACTTATCATACAAAATATAGCAAAGTATTTCATAACGACTTCTATCGGTACATCGACTTGATGTGACAATAAATAATTGTTATATACATTTAAGAAAATATTTTTACCAGACTCTAGTCACTCTATCTATTTGAATCACTACAAAAATTAGTTTTTAAAGCAATACTCTTTAAGAATTATATTTTCATCCCAAAATAGGGATTTTGTGCTAATGTGCTGTTGTTAAATGTAATAGATTTGGATAAATTTAAGAGGATGCATAAATGCATTGATTTCGATAATCAACACCTCTAAAAGAGAGATCCATAACGGCTAACACTAAAGTGTGTGTGTAACTGTGTGTGTGTGGTGATCTAACGGCTCCGCCCTTTTACACCATGGGTTATTCTAATTTCTCTCAACGGTCAAAAATAAACACCCATTTAAATTCCAAATCTCCGTACTGGCTTTGGAAACTAGCCGTTACCATAGCGAAATAGAAGAAACTATTCGAATACCCTAATTCATTCATTCATCACAAAATTTCAAAAATCTCCATCTGGTCATTCTCAATTCACCAAACCTTCCAACACACACATCCTCTCTCTACCAACACGCACACTCTCTCTCCATATCGGCGAAAAGGTTCATCAATGGCAGCAACTTCCAACAGATCCCCTTCCCCAATTTCATACAGACCAAACCCTAATACAAGATCCTCAGAAACCAATTCCAAAATCAGAAAAAGTTATAGTGGAAACCCATTCAGGCCTTCAATACTTGCAACCCCTAAAAATTTCAATCCTGTCACCCCTGCTAATAGCCCTTCAGGTTCATAAATCTTTCATCTCTCTCTGCATATATACATATAAATATACATATATTGATATAACTTCTAAAATCAGATTTGCTTGAAATTGGGTTTTAGGCACTGATTGTCCTTTTCTCCTTTGTGTCTATGTATTGCAGATTTTGGGCGAAGACACACCACTGAGAAAGAAGGATTTGTGGCAACACCTGGCTTCTTCGAAGAGAAAGAGAACGATAAAGATCCAAATTCGAAGCCGGTGAAGGTCCGATCACCGGCAGTGGTGAAGGGTTCCAAGAATTTCATGACTCCGACCATCTCTGCGGCTTCAAAGTTCACTCCATCGCCAAGAAAAAAAGTCTTGACAGAGAGGAATGACCCTGTTCGCGTCTCTTTTGATGGAAAACCTCCATTTGTGGATGGTTCAGGAGATACTGAATCAAAGCCAGAGATGGGTTTGAAATACAAGAAGGTTGAGATTCCATTTGATTCAACTTTCCCGTATTTGGATCACAAGGAGGAGGTAGTTCTTGGACCTCAATCGACCTCCAAAGCTCCTGAAAAAGGCATCTGTTTCAGTACTCAGGTACCTTCAAGTTATCTTAAGGCCTCGGATTCATTATCTGAGACTATAACTGTTGAATCTGATTGTGTGAGTGTTGATACAACTTCCAATATCAAGCCTTGTTTCTCATCAGTGTCACCCATTATAGCTCCGCTTGATGCCGACCCATCTCTTCCTCCTTATGATCCCAAAACCAATTACCTTTCACCAAGGCCTCAGTTCCTTCACTACAAACCCAACCCAAGAACTGAACTTTATCTGAACAAGGAAAAGGGGCTAACTTTTGGGGATGGTGGTAAGAGGCTTGAAGACAGTTTTGTGTCTGAAAACTTTTCAGACACTGAATTTACAGAAGAATCTCAGTCTGAAGATTCATTGAAAGAATCAGAGGATGATTCTTCAGCTGAGATCATAACTGAAGAAGAAGAAGAAGAAGAGCCTCATGTTTCTGAACCAAAGCCCATTAGTACCTCAAGTAGCACCCATTTGTCTGAGGAGACTGTTAAAGCAAAGAAATTGCAGAGTCCTCAGTTCTTTACCAGATCAAAGTTTGTTTTTTTTGTTCTGGTCCTCTTGATTGCTTGTTTATCGATCTCAGTTACTGATTCTCCGGTCATTGGTCCATCTGTCTTCAATGATTTTAGCTTCTCTGTGCCCTATGATCCATCTGAAATTCTGGTCTTTGCAAAAGAAAATTTTAATGGGTTTGTGAGAAACTTCAAGCATTGGTCAGCCAATTGTATATCCTCTCTCTCCAGGCTAATTCACATCCCAGATAGAGTAGATAAATTGGGTCCATTGCAATTCAGTAACTTGACTGCTTTGCAAGAGGATGTATTAGTTGATGGGTACACTAAGATTGACCTCATTGAGGACAAGTCAGAAGAGAGGTATGAAGAAGATGATTTGGAACTTGCACCAGAGGGGGAGGTTGAAATGGAACTATTGGAAGAGAAGGGTCAGCCAGAGTTTGAATCAGATGATGAAATCAGTGAAGAAGCTTCACAACAAAGACATATTGAGCCAGAAATTGAAGATAATACGCATTTGATAATACAAGCTGAAGTAATGGAAGCTGATAGTTCACAAGAGATTCAGAACCAAGAACAAAGTGATTCTGATTTCCACATCAACTCAGAACCACAGATAAATGAAGTATTTGATGATCATTTGAGTGAAATTGAGGCTTCTGAGGTCAAACATGATGTTGATCTGGGTGCTAATGATGTTGATTTGGGTGCTACAGTTGATTCTGCTGCAGCTGAGGCCAATCCTGAAATGTCCTCAGATAGTGATCCTTCTTTGGGGGATGCACAAAGTGTGGAAACAATGAGTGCTTCTCTTCATGGATCAGAAGACAAATTGTCCCTCCATGAAAGGACTTCTTTGCTTGTTCTGTCACTGGCTCTGGCTCTAGTGTCAGCTACAGCTTTCATTTATTTCAAGCAATCGAAAACCACCAGTCCAAATGTTGCGGTTCATGTCGATCCATTGTTGCCTAAGAAGCTTGTTTTCAGCTCAATTTCACCCACCAATGAGCACACATACCAGGACAAAGCAGCTTCACATAATTGGCCGACGGAGGTTGATGTTGCTGGAGAATCATGTCCTTCAGAGATGAGCAGTTTCCAGAAGAGCTCATCTTATGGCAAGAAAGTGCTGAGTGGAACAAATGAAGCTCAAAGCCAAGAAAGGAGGCTGAGGAAGAACACTAGAAGAGAATCATTGGCTTCTTCATCAGATTACTCGATGGAACCTTCGCCTTCATATGGAAGCTTCACCACATATGAGAAAATTTCAAGCAAGCATGTAAGTGTCTCAACTTCAATTTTATAAGCATGCTTTATATATAAATTGAAACAACCCATATATCTATTTCTTGTTTCTTACATTATAGACTGTTTATTTTGTGGTTTTGAAGGGATATGTAGATGAAGAAACAGTGACTCCAGTTAGGCGTTCAAGCAGGATCAGAAGCCAAGTCACTTCGCCGTGATGATTTAAAAGAAGAAGCCATTGTCTTCTGCAACTACTCATTGTTGTGCAGTTCTTCTGTCCATCTCTAATATGAAGATTGGCTTTTTAGTTTCTGACTTAGGGAGGAGTGATTGATTGTAATTTGGGCACATTGTCATGCAATGGACATCTCTACTTAGGGAGTGTTTGATTGTAATTTGGGCACATTGTTCACACGCAATGAACATCTCTAGCAAGTGTTGATTGTAATTTAGGCACATTGTTTACGCAATGAACATCTCTAGTAATAGTGTTTGATTGTAATTTGGGCGCATTATTCATGCAATGAACATCTCTAGTAATAGTGTTTGATTAATGTCATTTGGGCACATTGTCATTGTTCATTAGTGTTTGATTAAAGTAATTTGGGCACATTGTCCATGCAATGAACATCTCTAGTAATAGTGTTTAATTAATGTCATTTGGGCACAGTTCATGCAATGCAATGAACATCATCTCTAGTGTCAGTTTTCTACTGTCATGTGCAATAGTGTTTGATTGTAATTTGAGCACATTGTTCATGCAATGAACATCCTCTAGTAATAAGTGTTTGATTGTAATAACTTCTAGTCTAGTGACAGATTTCTATTGTAGATCAAATTTTCTAGACCTCCATTTCTGCTAACTGGGACACATTTCTTTCCTGTTTCATCCAATTTATCTTTTAGCCTTGATTTTATTTGGAGGTGTCAAGCTCCAAAATCATTGTCCTCAATGATTTTGAAAGGTTTTCATATAAATGTCTCTGATGATAGTAGGTGTCTTATTCCCTGTGTCAAAGATCAGCTGCTGAGTGCCAATCATGCCTTGCTTGATTAGTCATTGTCTTGGACCAGCTAAATAGCTAACTCATGCTATTGCATGGCTTTTTATAGTTGACACTAACAGGTCATTGTTTGGTGATATAATAAAAGTTTGATGTTGTTGAGTAATGAGAAGACTAATTCAAATAGCAGGGGGTGATTATTTTGAGTAAATAGTGTTTAAGGTCAGAATCTGCTTAAGCTAAATCACACTGTTTAAGAACACTTCATGATCTAATTAGACCATATTATTAAATTTAGTATCAGTTTGACCCAAGTATAACTAATACTAAATTTTCCTTTTATTTCTTGGTTTATACTAAATATTTTAAAACCAGGAGTCTAGTCTTGTTCACCTAAGAGGCTTCGGTGGTTGTGGTAGTTTCTACCTTCAAGGCTTCATTGTGACGATGATTTATTTATTTATTTATTTTTATTTTTTTTCACATTGTCGGGACTCTTAAAGTATCTTATAATTGATTATCAGGCACACATAGTCCTCCATCATACATGCACGAAGCAATTACCGGAAAATTTTTGTCCTTGTAATTAGTAGAGTTACTGATGGAAGATGGCCTATTTTGACTGTTAGAAGGCCAAATGGGCAGATTGACAATTTTTCGGATGTTTCAATGAGTTTGTTTCGACACGAGAAGATCGCCTTGCTGCACTAAAATTATATACATTGTTATCATTATTTTGCATTTTCATGAATTCTCACCCCTAGAATGATAATAATGACGATAATGAACAAATATCATTACAATGAAATGACCACAAAATGTTCTATACAGTGAAGCATACAAAAGTATATATTTCAAGAAGCAAAAGCAAAAAAGAAAAAAAAAAAAAGATTTAGAAAAAGTATCAGCCAAAGAAATTTAATCAAGTAAACAGTTTCTGCCTTTTTATCTAAGTTAAGATTTACATGCATACAAAATCATTTAAAGGTTTCTCAAAATTCGAAGATGCTAATAATATGTAGTTAATAATGTATTTAAGTATATATCTACTTATTTGTAATCTCTGTTTGTTTAACAATTACTGACAAATCATGATTACTTTGTTTTAATAAATTGTTTGATTATAATTAAAGTTATTATAGTGAAAACCTTTGAAATTCAAAATATATATATTTAATTATAATTTATTTTTATTATAAATTAAGTTTTTTTTACACGTGCATTTTTATTAATAAGAGTAAAATATATTTAATTATCAATAATATATAACAATCTTGTATAATTTTTTTTCATAATTCTGGAAATTGAAAATTGTTCAATTTTCATTACTCAACAAACTTCCGTCCTTTTCACGTAAAATCATTGGAGTTCTTCATCTCAGCATTTTCCTTGCCATCACAAACTAAAGTGTCATAAATCACGTGGCGTATACCCCACCCACATCCTTGTTTGTGTGTAGTAGTATTAGTGGCGTAAGCAAACCTCTCACGTAAGCCACGTCATCCAAATTTGTATCTCTTCTTTTTTTTTTTTTTTTCTTTTTTCTTTTTTTTCTTGAAAAAAAATGAGCTACCAATTCAAAAATGATGTTCCCAACTCACATTTGTACTCTTAGATTTGCTTTATTAAAAAATTAAAAAAGGAAAAATTCTTATATACCATATGAAAATTGTTTAATCTTTATGCATAGATACAATGAAGTACAATTCACATAAATAAAGAGATGTGCTTCTATACTCAAACGTTAAATTTTACATTTTCGTAATTTGATAGGCATCGCATTTTATTGCATAAATTTGTGGTAAAAGGTCTTGTTTTTCCATTCCAATAAACTTTAATTTTAATGATCGTGATTTCATAAAAGTAAAATATATGTATAATCTATATTTTCAGAGAGAATTGACTAAAGTGACGCTTTTGAATATTAGAAACTAAACTTAATTCTTCTTACAACTATAAATCATTTGAGAATCGAGACAGTTATTTTTAATTTATTGTCTATACTTTTAACTTTAGTTTATTGTTTATATTTTTAACTTTAACCTGGTTTGAATTGCTTACCATTAAATTCAAATAAGTTTGAGAATTTGTCAAACAAATATTTTAGTTTTTAGTATAATATATTTTATATTTTATAATTGATATTTAGGAGTTCAAATTCGAAAAATAAAAAAAAATAAAAAAAAAAAGAAGAGAGACTACTTATATCAACATGTTCTCACGGAGTCCCACTTTCATAGGCCGGTATGAGCCACTAGAGCTTGCACAAGTCAATAATAGAGATTCAAATACTTTCTCGTGGCACTGATAATTCGCATTATGTTTGGATGGATTACATTTTTTCTATTATTTTATTTATTTATTATTGTCATCATTATTATTTTTAAATAAAAAAAAAATTGGATTGAATACATGTCACTTTAAAGGATTGTCTCTTTATACGTGGCAAAATCTTAGTAGTGTTGTAGATATTTTAGGTATTTTATAACTACAGTCGATCATTTCTCTTGCTGTTGCTGCAACCGTGCAACTACTGCTTCTAGTTTTAGCCACAAAAGCAACCCGCAAAATCTCCCGCGCATGATAGAAAGAAGAAACCCGACAATTCTAGAGTACGCCATATTGCGTGACAACAGCACAAATATACTTCAATTTCGGCCGCTTCGTCGCCACTCGCTTCTTGTCTCTTCTCTTTCTTTCTCTCTCTACGGAGCTACAAACTCTTCTCACGCACTCCATTCGCTTCCAAATGGAATCTCATTTCATTTGATTTGATTGAGGTTTCGTCAACACAGAAAAACAATGGCTTCTCTTCAGATACTGAAATCAAGCTTGTCTCCATCACTGGTTTCTCAGTTAAACTCTCGCCGGAAATCGAGATGCTTTTGCTCGGAATTCAATTCTCTGGCCTCCGGCAAGAAGGTTCATAAGCTTCGAAGCAATCGGAGCTCAAACTTTTCAATTAACAAAAGAAGATTTAGGGTTTCTTGTAAAGTTGAAGAAGGTGACGACCAGAGCAATGGTAAACTTCTGTTGAATTGCATTTTTTTTTGTTCATTTCTCTTATAATGAAGCTTTGTATTTGATTTGTTTTTGTTATATCTTCTCTTGTGTCAATCAGTTTGGTTTGTGTCAATGTTAGTATGTTGTTACTTTCTTTAATTTCGAGATTTTATTAGGTCGATTTGAATTTTGAAGTGTGAAATTTATGAGATTAGTTTTGGAAATGAAATACAACACTTTCCATTTATATTATTTGTAGGGTTTTCTAAGAGACTGAGAGGTGAATTGGTTTCAGTGTCAAGAAATTTTGAAATAAAAAATAAATGAGGTTAAGAAAGGTGAAAGTTCTTATTGTTGTAGTGATAATGAGAAAAAGCATATGTAATAATAGTATTTTGCTTCATAGGACAACTCTATCATTGTTTTGCTGCTAGTTGTAAGAAAGAATTGTGCTATGCAAGCCGAATAAATTTCTACAACTTCTCTCCGACTCAAATGGCCATTCAATGATATTTCATTCTTTTCAATCCAAAACAAGTTCTATACTTGAACAAATGTAAATTTTCCACGGTCAGTCAGCCTTCCTAAGTATAAGAAAGAAAAACCCTAACAATAAAAGGAAATATTAGCACTTCATGCATCTCTGTTTTGCACAATACTAAAACTTGCAATATCATTGTTGGTTAACTTGGTTTAGTTAGTCTCAACATTCCAAAGATCCATGTCAATAAATGTCTCTGCAGAGCTGTATCCCAATAGTTGTTTATTGCAACTTAGCTGGTGAAGACCACTGGATTTTATTTAGGAATTGCTCAAAATCTTTTAATCGTGCTTGAATATATTTCCATAAGATACTATATTATATATATATATATTGATTTCCATAAGTTACTTTTGCATTCAATAAAGTTGTATGAAAGAATACAAGTCCATTTTCAATCATGAATTTCAAAATGCCATTATGAATTTGATTTTTGTATTTGTATTCATTGATATTGAACATTTTGAGCATTGAAAGGAGCAACAAAATTCGGAGTTTTTGATTTATAATTAATTGGTAGCGTGTATTGTGCCTTGCAATTGAAATAATGGTCACAGAACCAAGATGTTAGCTTTTTGATGTATTTAACTTGTTTGTTTGTTGCTCAGACCCTAATACCCTCATTTAAAGTTCCTACAGTAGGGAACTCAACTGGATGTATCCAAATCTTATGCCTCATATTTTAAAAATTTTAGGCGAAGAGCCTCCAGAGTCATTGTTTATGAAAGAATTAAGGAGACGGGGGATGACTCCCACTTCATTGCTGGAGGAGAGCAACAGGAGCATCTACAGAGATGAGGAAATAAAACTGAAGGAAGAAGATGGAGGTTTCTCAAAAAGAAATGCAGTGTCAACAGATACTGGAAAAAATTTAACCAACCAAAGAGAGCTGTCCATGGCATTGAACAGTGAAGGACTTGAGGTTGACACATTCTCCTTTATTTATTACTTGCAGTAGTTTGTGATTTGTTTGTCCAATTGATTGTGGCCTCAGTTATATTCAGTTTGGGATTCTGTTTTCTCATGATGCATAGTAATATGAAATTATTTTCCAGGTTTCTTATCAATGTTTTATATGTCAGCATTTTGTGCTTTTTGTGGTGATCCATGCTAAAAAGTTTACTTGAAATTTAGTTATTTATTTAGAATTTGAAAGTTATTTTTAAGTTCGCATTATTTGAACTTCAACATCTTATCTGGTGTTATACAAGGACAAATATGCAGGTAACATACACGTGCACAAGCGATGCTTGATCATATTCTATTAACAGATTGATAGTATACTTATTGCAAGGACCAGGTGCATTTTCATGCCAAAAAGACCGTAGAAAAATAATATAATCCAGTTAACCATATGAATCTAATATAAACTCAAGGGAGAAGACATAGGGAATCGAGAATCTTACCAATATAAATATGGGAATTAGAATCATCAATCAGTATATAGATTACTTTGATCCAACCATAATATCACCTTGTACGGTCAATTCTGCTCATACAAGTGAGGCATTCATAGTACACAAGAGGCAATTTGGGCTGCTACTTTATACATGCCGGTTAACACATAGGACTGAAAGATTTGACAGCATATAGGAGTTGGAGAATGGGTGTTTATGTCAGCAATATGCACAATGGATGAGGCATATGTTAATGCGTAACTGTGAAAACGAATATGTTCATAACCATACTAGTTGAATGTCCAGGAATACCATAGGAGTGTCCTGATTTTCTAGAGAGATTTATCCTTCAGCTTGAGGAATGATCCTCATCAGCAAGCAGTTATAATATTAAACTTGAGTAAACGGATTTGCACCATAGCTCAATGTACAGTTCAATTTGGTGTAAATTTATTATGGATTCAAAAACAACAATGTTTCACTTACTCTGTCCGACCTCAAAAGATTATTGCTTCATATTTATTGAAAAAAAATGGCATATATACTAAAGCAAATAAATAATCTTAAATTGAAAGAAGATAAAAAAAGGATGATAAACTTACCCATTTTCAAATTCCTTTTTTTAGAAAAAAAAAAAAATAATAATAATAAATAAAGAAAAAGAAAAGTATTTTACCCAGTTTCAAATATTATTCTTTGCAAACACAATCTTTAGAGTGAAAAGAAATGGATGAAGAATTGAAGAGGATATCTTAAATGAACACTTTGAGTATTTTTATGCAAGTCTAAAGAATGTTGGAAGAGGTCCTGGCTATCATCAAGAAGCAAAAAGTGGAAAAGGCGAAAGTAGGGATTTACTGCACAGAGGAAGAGAATGAATTTCATATATCCTTTTCCACTCAATCCAGAAACAAGATCGGACAATAACAGTTAGATATTCATGACTACTTTAGAGTCGTTACGTAAAATATAATTCTTAATGCTATGTTTGGTCGGAGGGATAGATTGAAGAAGGATGGATGAGCCTTCTCATTTTTGGTCGGAAGGAAGGGAAGCAAGGGAAAATTGGGCAGAAGAGAGGAGGGAAAGAGAGAATAACTACCTAAATATATATAATACCAAATTTTTTCCTTTCCCAAAAAAACGCTTGTTTTATTATTATTTTATAAAATGAGGGTAAAAAAATATAAAATCTCTCCTTCCTTTCCTTCCAACCAAACCAAAAAAAGGTGTCAATCCATCCATCATTTCCACTATCCCTTCAATTCAAAGAAATGAAAAGTGAGGGAGACCCCTCCTGTTTTCTGAGGATGCATCATCCATCCCTCCCCCTCTCCTTTCCATCCATTTTTCCATCCCTCCAACCAAACGGAGCATACGAGTTCTTTTCTGGTCAATATCTAATATATGATGGTTGAATTTTTGTTATAAACCTGCAGTTGAACTACTGAAGGTCAGAATGTATCACCTAATTAAATAGACATGGTAGAGGCCTAGAAGGAACTCTTTAGAAATTTGAAATCCTCGAGACATAGATTATGCAAAGAACCATATTTTGGGGAGAATTGAATTATTCCCCATTCCCTCCCTCCGATCTAGAGAGAGAGAGAGAGAGAGAGAGTGGAGATTGGCATAAAAAACTATTTATATAATCATCCTTACATATTCAACTTGGCATTTGACTGAGTGGTCACACCTTCCATAATTGAAAGGATCCAAGACAAAACAAAAACTTTTTTCTTCTAATATGAATATTATAAAGGTTCGGTTACTAGAGCACTAAATAAAGTATAATAAATGGAGATTTCAAGCACATTGTGAGGGACCGGGCATAGAGAGTTACTAGGGACGTTTGTCTCTGTGACAGACCCTTGCTTTTATGAGCGTTTATATCTGCATTCACTCTACCCTTTAATGCTACCATGGTGCCTATATTTATAGTCCTAGGTTTCTTGGGTAAATACCTGGTGGTTCGTGACCCTGTCGGTCTTTACCTGGTACCTAGGATCGTAGGTCATGATTTCTCTAGATGTGCCTGTTTCACCTAAGGGGTCAAGTCTTTCTTTCTGCAATGCTTTGGTGTAGCAGCGGTGCATTAAATATCTAATGCAAGCGTTAAATTCATTTAGCGATGCCACAACAGCGGTAGTTGAAGCATTAATGACTATAGCCAGAACATTAATTGTGATTGTAAGGGTCTCTGTCATAGCATGTGTTCATCATCCCCTTGGCCAAGCCCAACAGATGGTTTGGGCAGTTTCTGACTTCTCATCCACCAATCCAAAGCCCCTCTAAGGATTCCCTCTAATGACTATAAGCATGCGAGAAGGCCCTGCCTTTATTTCACTTTATACTTGATTCATGGTTGTGAAGTGTCTCGTGGTGACTTGTCATGACATCAGGCTTTTTTGACTTGCGGATGTTGTTCTCCATTTTTTCTCATAATGACCCGACATGGTGGCGGGGTATCTGGAATTGAAGGGGAGGTTTCAAGGTTTGGTGACTTGACATGTTGTCAAGGTTTCTTGGACTTGAGGGAAATGTTCTTTAGGTTTAGTGATGTCAGGGTTTGTTGGATTTGAGGACAATGTTCTCGAGGTTTGGTTACCCGACGTGTCGTCAAGGTTTTTTAGACTCGAGGGTAATGTTCTCAAGGTTTGGTGACCTGATGTATCGGTAGGGTTTTTGGACTTGAGGGTGATGTTCTCCATGTTTGGTAACCTAATGTGTTGTTAGGGTTTCTTGGACTCAAGAGTGATGTTGTTGAGGTTTACGTGTAGGGTTTTGGTCACGTGAGGCTATACTTGTTTTGACTTTTCAAATGTCCATGTGGATGGCTCAATTTGACACCTACAAATACTAATGCAGTAATTTTCAATAATGAAAGTGAACAACCTATTGAATAGTTAGCTATGATATTTCTGCAAATGCATTTATCTGTTTATTTGCTAAAATAACTTCTTCTTTTTAAAAAAAAAAATAATGATACTTGGACCATATAAACAAACCGAATTAAGTCTGAATACTGATGTGTCAATGAGGTGGTCCCACTCACATGGCACATTAAAAGAGTAAAATCTTGACTAATCAAAAAAAAAATTTGAAGACAAAAGTAACCTCCATTATCTTATCCTTAGGCCGTCCCTTCTCTCTCTCATGTGCCTAACCGGAAAACCTATTTCAACCATTTTCTTCACCTCTCTCTCTTATCATCTCTCACTATTCCTATGGAAAAAGAATACATGAGGGTTAATGTCCAATGATCTCTTCCTCTTATTATTTTATTTTATTCTTAAACCTTTCCAGCTTTATGTGTCTTCTTCCTCTTATTGGGTTTTGCTATGTCTTCTTAGCAGCTTTATCTGTCACCTTTACTGGTACATTTATCTCACTTTGATTCCATTTGGAACAAAGATGTTAGTAACTGAGCATGTTGATTGTGAATGTATGGGTGAGTTTATTTATCGAAAATAAATAAGTATGGATGGTTTTACCCATGAATGGGTTTTTTGCTCTATTCTCTTTGGCAATATATGCTTAATGGTCGCTGTAATAAAATCATCTTCAAGGTATGTTTTGATGGAGCTAGGTTTTGATGGAGATAATTTTATAAATGTGGGTTTAAATTGATTTTATCGAAAGGCTGAAGAAAGTAAGATTAAAAGGATAAGAAGGACACAAGTGGAGTGTGTGTGTGAACGGTGCGTTCGTGGTGAGGTTTCAAGTGAAATGGAGATAAAGAAAAAATGATAGGTGTAAAAGGTAACCTGCCCCTTTAGAGAAAGTGTGTGGATGGAAATGGATTCTAAAATGAGGGCAGTTTGGTCTTTAAATTTTTTGTTTCAATTTTGCTAGAATAGTAGGATTGCTATGTTGTTGCCATATCAGCAATCAGCTTAAATTTCAGACTTCCTATTCTGTCCACTTGGCACTACTCTTTTATATATAATAGAGAGAGTAATTATCTCTTGCTCACCGTGAGCAAGAAAGTTTTCCACACCAAGCATAATAACCGTTAGAATTGATTGAAGTGTAAAAAAGGTAATTATCAAAAAAATGTAACAATCATATCCAACGGTCACCATGCTTGGAGTGGATAAATTTCGTGCTCACCGGTCAGCAAGAGATCATTTCTATATATAACATCAGTCTATGCAAAGTTATGAATATCATGTGCATTCTTCTCTTTGTATTTTCGTCGCAAATTCCTTGGATGAAATAGTCACTTGCACATGCATGCTATAATCAACATGAACCCAGAATGTATTACTGGAAATTCATGTATTCTAGATTAGTTTTTCTGAAGCATTTGGAAGGCATTTTTTTGCTGGATCAGGGAACAAGAACCTGCTTATGATGATTTTCATAGTTGTTTCACTGATTATAATGATACGACTTTAGAAAAGTACTTTAGTTCCCTCTCCTGCAATGATAGTGATTATATGGAAAGATTTTTTTATTGTTCATTCTATGCATATTTTTTATTGATAAATAATGCAACGAATTAAAGGGTGCCAAACCAGTGCACCATCATGTGACATGTCGGTGAGTTTTACAAAAAGTACTTACCTTATTGAACATGTTTTCCTTTATACTATTTTCCTATGCTATGTTGAGTTTCCTTATATCACGGTAATCTATATAGTAGAAACAAGGTATAAAGTTTGTAAACTTAAAATTCACTGAATAACAGTGCTTTATTTTATTTATTTTTATGAGATGGCCAAATGCAATAACCATCCTTGGCCAAGGATGGTTATTGCATTTGAATTACTTAAAGTTTGTATTTTTTTTGTAGAAATAGTATGGATTCAATTTTTTTTCCCTTTATTTATGTGTTTGCATGTACACGGAAACAGACTTGCTTCTTCACCTGGTTCTTTACTTCTCTTTTGTCAGGGTTTGGTTCCACGGGCTAAACTTTTGGTTACTCTTGGCGGAACCTTCTTCTTGGCATTTGGGCCTTTGATCCTCGTAACTGTTGCGTTCTTCTCTGCCCTCTATCTTGTAAGCTTCTTTTCTTGTTATCTGGTCTATTTCTTGAATGCATTACTTCCATCAGGACATTCTTGTAGATGGAACAATGGCGCTGTGTTTTCAGTTTTCTGATTGGCTTCATTAGTTGTTGCTGATACATAATGCTGATAATCTAAACATGCCATTTGTTGGTAGTAAGGCAGGTCATTAATTGGAGCTCGTTAAATTTTAATCGTAAAAGTTATTTAAGTAGTGGCTGTTGTCAGGAATGTGTTCCTATTGGAGTTTGAATTTGTTGGTTTCAAATGTAGGGTTTGATTATGTTTCAATTCATTATCATTATAAATAGGAACACAAAGACATGAGAATATACTCTGTTAATGGCCACCAGAAAAGATATACGAGTAATTCCTCTGCAAATTGATATGGGTCTAGATCACCTAGACTCTAGAATAGGAGTAAACCAATTAACCCTTTTAGGAAATCAGAAAGTAAAGAAAGTAGAGTCCAGAAAGGGCGAAACATAAAAAAGAAATGTATGATGACAGAAGCGATCTCAGTCAGCTCCCACTGTTTTCTGGTGAACTGATAATGACGGAACTTTGTCATACAGAAGATCAGCAGATCATGTGCTTTATCTAGTTTTTAATGGCAGCAATGCAGTCAAAGGTCAGCAAGTACAGACCTTGAGTTATTTTTTAGATTTTGTATGGGGAGTTAATTAGTCAACTTCAGGGTTTTTCTTCAACTTGATTAATTTAGTTATCATGTCTCGATATAAGAATCACTCATTAGGGAAAAAGTGCCTTTTGGAATATCAATTACCAATATTTAACTAGTGGTTCTTAATGCTGAATGCATGGTTTCTTGAAACACACGGGATCATTTGACTTGATTAATTTTAGTTTATTATTTGTCGATATAAGAACCACTCTTTAGGAAAAATGTGCTTATTAGTATATTGGTTAAAAATTACAAATTGATAACTTGTGCAAGTCATGTTTTCTTCTCTTCATACCGGATGTGTGGTTAATTGAAGCTTGTGATTTTTGGGCACCACTTCCTTCACCTGCTTTACCAAGCCTTGAACCCTTGACAATGGGGATGTTACTTAACATGTAATGTGAAATAACCCAACAGGAGCCAAGGAGGCCTGGTCTTTTAGGCATCTCTGTTGTATATCGACTGACACTGATGTCAAATATGGCTACCTCTCAAATCTAGGCATGGAGAAATTATTGGATTCGTTTTCGTGATGTGTTCTGAGTACATGTCTTGAAGAACCACAGAAAAAATCTGAATAGAAGAAAAATTTTCCAATTGCTTTGCAACAAGGCATAAAATCTCCTTTCCTTCGTATCCTTCTTCTAAAGGACCGAAAAATTGCTCCTTTTTCTGAATAATATCCAATCTTAGGCAGCAAACACAATATCTTGTTGACTAGTGTTCAAAATGAGACATCCTTCATATCTTGGAATGAAATGATCTTATCTTAACTTATTGGCAGTAGTTTTTATTAGGACAACAGAAAAACTTTGTGGTGAAAAATATGAATCGGGATCTTGTTGAGTTCTGTTTTCATTTTGTTTATTTTTGTTTACTATTATTGTTCCAATTAGGTCCTATGGGGTCTGCCCCCCTAAATCCTTAGTGGATTGGAAGTTTTGAGTTCTAGTTGGAGCAAGAAAGTTGTTAGGAGAAATTTATGTCGATATCCGTAATCTTGTGAAAATTGGCATGAACCTTGTAAATATTTTAATAGGCAATCTCATCATTCATGAGCTGTTAACTGTATTTTTCTTTTTCTATGTTCCCTATGTGAGTACTTTGCTAAATTATTTGCTGCTGTGCGAGTGACATGAACAATAGCTTGTGAATAGTGTTTTCTGTAGCGGATCTTCTTCTTTCATTTATGACTTGCTGGCCTTGTTCTCTTGCTGACTTGTTTGATTTTGCTTTTACTAAACTATACGGTCTGTGTTTATGGTGTGATGTGAGAGAGAGAGCTTATATGTTTTAATATATGCATATAGATCTAGGCCTGCAATGTCATGAAAATGGTTATTTTAATTATTTCCATTTCTCTCGTTTTACAGTATTTTGGACCGACTTTTGTCCATGATGCAAGCAGAACTCCCATAGCGCCACCCCAATATATTGATCCATATGCACTTCTGGAAGATGAAAGGATATCACAAATATCCCCTCATGTAAATTGAAGGACAGAGCATCTATAGACTAGTTTCTTCAAACTTCAGTTACAGGTTTCTGTTGCCTATTTTCCATTGCCTTCGTGTAATTCTTCCATGTATAAATATCAAAATTAGGAAGAATTGTTTTTATCTTTGTTGTATCCTGTTGCATACTGCTGTTCTGAATGTTCTTGATTACGGAGAATGCCCGTTATAATCAAATTTATTATATTTTGCATTCATCTTTGTCTGCAGCGTTATCTTTCACACACATACACACACAAAATAAATAAATAACTAAATAATCTGAAAATTATTTAAAGTAGGCTTGAATGATATGCAAATCGGAGTTCTTATATGATATTTTTCACGTTGAAAGCAATTCAGTATCATACATGGAAATGAATATGCTCATACTTTGATTAAAACAGATCCAATCCATGTTGTTTTGATTAGAATATGTATAATGCTAGGAAAGCTGCTAGTATAAATAAGTTCTTGTACATAAATTGGTGTGATTCCTATGATATGGTTGGGATATGTTTATCAGATCATTTGAATACAGATTGTCACAATTTTTATGTTAGCAGGCTTGCTTTCATGTTTATTTGGAGGGAAAATTAAGGAATACCATGTATTTTGATTAAATAGGCTGATTTTGATCTTCTCCTTCTACACCCTTCATTAAGATCTTTGCTTTAGTACATGTACAGAGCTTCAAAACACACTGCCCGACGGCCCAGACCACCTTGCAATGAGCCAATGTTGCCTAAGCAAAGCTATGACTTTGTTTGATAAACCATGTCTGATAAGATTTGAAGGGCATTGAAGGCCTCGAGAAACATGATGAGACCTTGAATAGATCTCAAGCATACCCATCTCAGTAGTTGCATCCAAAACCAGGTGAGAGTAAATCTGTGAATCTTTGCCTGTGAAAATATACATCTCTATTGGATAGTAAACGGTCAGTGGCCAGAATGAATCAACACCAAGAAAACCCAAAAAATCGTTGAAGAATGGGAGCGGTCACGGTTGCTGATGGACCTCAATTAAGTTGGCTCAAGCTTGTATAAACTCTCAGTTATTTTCGAACTTGAATATTTCCTTTGGAAAGACCATGATAGTTTTTGCTTCTCTCATGAAATTATGGGCAAGAAATTGCTTTTTTACTTCTTTCTCTTTAATCAGACATTTCGTCACCTATATTTCCCCAAAAAAAAAAAAAAAAATTATCCCTCTGTATCCACTGTTTCCCTCCTCCTTACCGTGTAGCATGGTATTGCAACATTTACCACCGAGGTGTAACTAGCACAAAGCACAATACTGAACAAGAAAGTTAACCGCATCAAATACAATAAGAAAAAGATAAGAGACCCACAGTAGCATTAATATTGATAGGAAATCCAATGGACAAACCAGTTCTCAACATTTTAGTTTGAGAACAAAAAAGGTTACCAAGTGAAGCAACAGAAAGATAACACAAGCAAACTAAAACAAAATACAGTATCATAGTATTAAGACCACTGCAAGGCCTTTCTGCCAGATAAACACTTCAGTACTCATCCCCTTCGTCACCATCTTCTCCCTCAGCTAACTCTGCACCAACCTCTTCGTAGTCCTTCTCCAGGGCAGCAAGATCTTCCCGAGCTTCAGAGAATTCTCCTTCCTCCATTCCTTCACCGACATACCAATGTACAAATGCACGCTTAGCATACATGAGGTCAAACTTGTGGTCAATGCGGGAGAACACCTCTGCCACACTAGTGGAGTTTGATATCATGCAGACAGCCCTCTGCACCTTGGCAAGGTCACCTCCAGGAACAACAGTGGGCGGCTGGTAGTTGATGCCACACTTGAATCCTGTGGGGCACCAGTCAACAAACTGGATGGTGCGCTTGGTCTTAATGGTGGCCACAGCTGCATTCACATCTTTGGGCACCACATCACCTCGGTACATAAGGCAGCATGCCATGTACTTGCCATGGCGGGGATCACACTTGGCCATCATCGAGGAAGGCTCAAAAGCACTGTTGGTAATTTCAGCCACCGAGAGCTGCTCATGATATGCTTTCTCAGCTGAGATGACAGGTGCATAAGAAGAGAGCATAAAGTGAATTCTGGGATAGGGGACCAAATTGGTCTGGAATTCAGTCACGTCCACATTCAAGGCACCATCAAACCTCAGAGAGGCAGTCAAAAGAAGAAATCACCTGAAACCCACACAGAAACGTTATTCTTGAAAATTTCACGGCAATTATACTTGTCACAAAGTCATTCAAATTTCAGATAAACCTTTAAATCACAATGAACGGCTTTGATGAACATGCATCCCAATTTTATCACAAGCTAATTCAATCGTTTACAAAAATAATTACAAGCATAAAAGGCAATGTCATGAATTGCCTCGTTGTGGAAAATAATATGAAAAATTCCCTATGGCAATAAAGTAATAATGATCCGATAATAAGTATAAAATTATTCTGGTTATAACTTATAACCGGTCAAATTTGCTTACAAGCAATGATTTCTATTATATCAATTATTTCCCACACCATCTTCCCAAAAAAAAATTATTTCACACATTCTTAAGCCAAGAATAATCTCCAAATATGAACTTCGTCACAATCAAAATGCTGAACCAAGGCAAGAATTCCAGAACTAGTTAGGAAAACACATTTTACCTGAGAGACAAGGCGGTTCAAATTGGTATAGGTGGGCCGCTCAATGTCGAGAGAACGCCTACAAATGTCATAAATGGCCTCATTGTCAAGAAGAATAGAAACATCAGTGTGTTCCAGGAGGGAATGGGTTGAAAGGACACTGTTGTAGGGCTCAACAACAGATGTAGAGACCTGGGGAGAGGGATAGACAGTGAAACCAAGCTTTGATTTCTTTCCATAATCAACTGAGAGGCGCTCCAAAAGAAGGGAGCCAAGACCAGAGCCAGTGCCCCCTCCAACAGCATTGAAAACAAGAAACCCTTGTAGGCCAGTGCAATTATCAGCAAGCTTTCGGATGCGATCCAAACACAGGTCAACAATCTCCTTCCCAACTGCAATAAAAGGAAAAAAAAAAAATCAGTACCAAATTACTACGTAGAAATGAAAGAAACAAAAACAATGACTCTTTGTTACTTGTGTAGTGGCCACGGGCAAAGTTGTTGGCAGCATCTTCCTTCCCACTGATCAGTTGCTCTGGGTGGAAGAGCTGACGGTAAGTCCCTGTCCTCACTTCATCAATAACAGTAGGTTCGAGATCAACAAAGACTGCACGAGGTACGTGCTTTCCTGCACCAGTTTCACTGAAAAAAGTGTTGAAGGCATCATCACCTCCACCAACGGTCTTGTCACTTGGCATCTGACCATCAGGCTGGAAAATAGGAAGACAAAAATTTTAATCAGACCACACAAATATCAAGAAGTACAAAAGTACTAGTATCATTATGGAAATTCGAAACACTTCATTCTTAAACTGTCCTCATTGCTAGAAAAAGGAGAAAAATAGAATTAAGTAAGACGGGTGTGATATCCAACAAAATGGTATTTGAGGTATCAAACTGGATTCTAGCAAATCAATCTAATATGTCGTATTTTATCAAAAATGCACAAAGCCTATTTGTGTGCCTCTTATGGAGGTAATTATACTATGCATTTTGAACAAGGATGAAGAAATCTAACAGTACTAATATTAAGTAGCCCTAAAGTCCAAAAAAATTGGCTGTATAACCCAAAAAGAGATCAACAGTAGGGTGGTTACAAATGTGATTATAGATACATGACAGAATCACAAGATCAATGTTAATCTGATAATTCGAAGATTGGCCACAAAGAACCATAATGTTGCATCTTGATAACAAAAGGCAACGTTCTTTGACATTACTCTCTGTTTCCATAAGAAAGAACATTGTACATATTAAAACAAATACAAGTTAAGAATCAAAAGAAAACAATGTTCAAACTTCAAACTACATTTCATCATGCAATAACCCAAGATCTGACAATGTTCACAGTAAAAGAGCAACGATTACCAAGATGATACCAGCAATTTTTGCAGATGAACGAAAGCATCAATGCATAAAAAAAAAAAATAATAATAATAATAATAAAAAGTCTCACTACTATTCTTCCAAAAAAACCTAAGATCACTAAGATTCAACAGAGTGAACAAGATAATTACAATTTTTCTAACTTAAACCAAAATAAATGTTCGCATGACGTGAACCAATGTTCAGTACAAATCTTACATTTACTAATTCCAAAAAACCCTAGATCTGACACGGTTTGAAAGTCCCTATTTTCATTTGTGCTTGCATCAAATGCGTAAAAAATTACCAAATCTCAAAAAACATGCAAGAAATCCTAAATCAAATGAAAAGAATAGAGCAACGAAAATAATCGTTCCTGTTGACCACAGATCAATATAAGAAACTCAAACTCTGGCAGAAACCTATGTTCATAAGAGATCTATAAATTTTCCGATTACAAACATTTTGAGCGGTATATACTGTGTGTGGATATATATATATATATATATATATAGAGAGAGAGAGAGAGAGAGAGAGAGGAGGACCTGAATGCCATGCTCAAGGCAATAAAGTTCCCAGCATGCATTGCCGACCTGAATACCGGCCTGACCAATGTGGATCGAGATGCACTCTCTCATTTTCGCTGATTGGATCGAAAGAAAATGCAAGAAACGAAGAAAAAGGGCGAAGAAGAATCAAAGAACACACACAGACGTTTATCAAGACGCCTTCTGATGCTCACATCTCAAGACTTTACAGTGTCCATTTATTTATAGACGAGAGAGGGAGAGAGAAGAACATTAGCCAGGGTTAGGCAATCAAAGGGAACGGACGGCAACCGTAAACCATGGTTAGATTATTTTTTTTAAACAATCATTTGCTGCTTTGAATCTAAAAATACGAATTGTTTTCTAATTAATTACAGGAATATATATATATATATATATATATATATATATATATATATATAATTTACAAAATAACTTCTAAACAAAATTTAAATTACGTGGATCTTATATTAGTTTAGATTACACAAAAAAAAAATATATATATATATATATATATATATATATATATATCAAAAGGGTGTAATGGTCATATAGTATTTAACAAAATAAATAGAGTTACCTTTAAAAAAATTAAGGTAATGTAATGGTAAGGAATCTTTTTATAAATTCTTAGATTATTTTAAGGTGTTAGTTACAAAATAGTAAAAATTAAAAATTAAAATTTAACTACAAACGAAGACTTATTAATTACATTTTTTTTCCATGCTAATCCCATTTAGTGCCAGTTTGGGATTGTTGCTAAAATCATGAAAGTGTTTTTAGCAGCAGAGATGTTATAAAATTGATATCAATAAAAAACATGTTAGGTTTGGTGATGTATTTTATAAAGCGCTTTTTAAATTTTTTTAGTAACAATATTGCTCAAAGCACATTTATTACCGAATTTACTAATAGTATCCCTACCCTCCATATATTTTGTTTTGGTTCTATATAATATGAATTTTTGCTTACCGAAAAAAAAAAAAAAATAGAACATCGGCACTCATATTTATGAAATTCAAATTGTATAAGATTCAAGATCAAAGTTTAGTTTTACTAATTATAGCTTGATTTTTTTTTCATTAATATATTAATTATAGCTTTATGTGAGTTTAGTTTTAAATAAAGTTAACCTAATAGTGAAATCCAAAATTTTTTCAATGCAATTTTAATCAGAAGTAATAATTACTGGATTTAAGAAGTTGATCTAAAAAAAATGCTGATATATGGACAAGAAATAATATAAATATAGATTTTGTGAAACTGATAAATAAAAAAAATTAGATGATTATGAAACTGAACTCCTACTAAGTTAAACTTTTAATATATAGGTTTCTTAAAAAGAAGAATATTGAATTTCTAATATATAAGTTTCTTAAAAGGAAAGATAGGATAGTAACAATATTAGCAAGTTCCAGTTTTCAAACAACACAAATTGGTTTACATAACACTAGAAACAAAATTATATTTATAAAAAGAAAAAAGGGATTAAACTATCTAAAACAATATAATTATCATAAAAAATCTACACCTACTTAAAACACAATTTTAAAACTTTTTTTTGATTAAATATCATTTAGATTGCAAAGTTCAGTCAATGATTGATTTTAGGGAATTATGACTCAATTCCACTTTCCAGTTGCTTGAAAAAAAAGAAAATCAAACTGAAATCATATACCACTAAAACTATAACAATCAAAAACCTTGATTTGAGTAGGATGTATCCTTCACTTCCTCAAAAGAAATACTCAGACACACAAGAGTTCATTCTATAAAATAAAAATGATCGAAAATTCCATATACATCTAATATCTATAATATATATTTATATTTATATTTTTTATATTGCTATTAAAAATGTAAGTCATTTTTAATTTTTATACCATTTTTTAATAATAAAATTAAATCTTATACACACACACACACACACACACATACGGAATATTTATGCTTTGAGAATTCTATATCTTCCTCGTAAAAATTAAATTTATTCTTTAGGACTCCACATCTTCCTCATAAAAATTGAATTACTAAAAATTTCTCTCTAAGTTTTTTTTTTTTTTTTTTTCTCTCTGTCTGTCTCTCTCTCTCTCTCTTTAAATCCAAATAATGTAGCATACACATATATATCGAAAATCTAGAAGTTGACGTATGGATAAATTTAAACTTCTTTGGACAAAAAAAAAAACAAAAAAAAGCTTTTTTTTATCGAAACTGAAATACGTAGTACCTTTTTTTGATTGGATTGACCTTGTACCAAACAAGACATAAAATAGTAAAATTTATATTAATGTTGGCAAAAACATTCAACCACAATCATACATACTTAAAATGAAAACTGTATTTATAAAAGGGAACTAAGAAGAAATATGTGTGTGTGTATATATATATATATATATATTCTTATAATATTTGTTTTTGGCCATTTGTAATTTTTAAGTGACGGTATGCTCACGGGCGTCCACGCGATTTTTTACTAGTACACTAAAATAAGGAAAAAAAATGCCGGTGTTTCTGCCCCCTATGCTCATTCCAGCTTTTACTACGAATTCAAAAAGAATTCAAATTTTGATGCCATATTTGGTTTGTTTCACATGTTTCTTGGTGCTATTTCTCTCTCCTAGGACAATACTTGGTTTGTTTTAACAACTTATTCAAATAATTCTATGGTGGACTGCAAATCTCCGAAGAACCTTTCTCCGATGTGGATTTGGTGTATTGATTTTATTATTTATTTATTTATATTTACGTTGGCAAAAAATCTCACACATCTATTTTTGTCCCTATTTAAACTTATCTAGGTGTGAGCTATTTATTAGCCTAAGTTGAACAATATCAATACAATGTTCAGTTTTATTCAAGTAAGCATCCATTTTTTTCTTATAAATTAAAAGTGATAACATTCAGAAAAATGAAAAGTATTGATTTTTTTTTTTTTTTTCTTTCTTATCACTTCTCTTAGCTCGCACAAGTGACCTAGTGGTAAGACATCTTGAATTCATCTCTCATATAGTGTTAAAATATCTAATTTAATTTAAATAATATATGTTATTTGTTTGTGAATAAGAAAGTACCATTAGATTATTGCCTTGATCCAAGCAGTGTAAATATAAACATGATTTATACGCAGTCCATATAATTTTAATAGGATTAAAAAAGATTAAATATTAGTTGACCTATTTAAATATTACTCAATTTCATATTGGGTCCCAAATTCTTGATGAATCTGTGAACGATTATCCATATTTGGCCCATTTTTAAATTTAGATTAAAAAAAATTCAAATCCAAATTAATTAAAATAAACTTTAGATTAAATCAGGTCTCGAATCAAATCCGCTCCATTTCGAATCCTAATCCTCTCAATAATGATGGTTAATGTTATATTAGTTTAAAAGTGGAGTCAAAGTTTTAAAAAAAAAAAATACAAATAAATTTGTTTAACATACAGTAATAAGTATCATGCCACAAAATGAGTTTGAATTAATAAGGGAGAACTATTTAATTAAACTACACATTAGTGGTGGTGAATGTAATTTATCCAATAAATTCAGAACAATACGGAGATCAAATGAAAAACACAAAAGTTAGAAGGGGTATCTGGTAATAAGTATAAAAAAACTCTCCCAACCAATAAAACGAACATGTGTAAGCTTTGTCTGAAACCGTACCCTTTTCAAATACTCGTAATGATTTTCTTGGATAGCACGGTCTCTCTCTCACTACAACTCTTCTATTAGCCTCAATAGTAGGGCGACTCGTCTGAAACCGTACCCTTCTCTCTCTCTCTCTCTCTCTCTCTATATATATATATATATATATATCTCTAACACACGCACTGTGGTATATACTTGAATTGCTGACTTTATGCGATTCTTGTGATCTTGTCGACTCTGTTCGCGATTCAAGATGTTCAAATCCGCTAATGGTGTGTGTTAATATTTCTTTATTTGATTATTATTATTATTATTATTATTTTCTTGAGGAAGTTTAGTTTAACTTTGAACTTTTATGTACTCTCGGCTTAGATATGCCAAATATTGTTAATGTCTAATTAATTTTCTTTAATCAAATCTCTTATGAATATATATACGCTTGGTTTAATTGTATTATTTGTTCGGGATATAATGCAATTTTTCTCGTAATTATGATTCTGTAATGCTCTGTATCATTCGGTTTATTCAGATTTTGATTATACTCTGGAACATTATGTTGTAAGATATTTTCTTGAAAATTGCAATAAATTGTTTTCATATTTGATTATGTGTGTGTGGTTATGATGACTGGGTCTTTGGGTTAGTCCGACTGGTTTAATCTTTTATCACATTCAACCGAAAGTATTAATGTTCTTTGATATATATATATATATTTCCGTCAAATTGCACATTGAAGAAACCAAACTAGGGAATCGAATGGGTATTTGCGTAAGCTAAGACCACTATATTTAATATATATTTTTTAAAACTCAGTATCATTTGGATTATTCCGAGTTTAATTATACTCTGATTAATTATGTTCTTTTGATATTTTCTTGAAATTTGTAATAATATGTTTTCATACTGAGTGTGTGTGTGGTGGCTATGATAGATTGATCTTAATTTGGGTTCAGACCAACTGTTTTAAGCTTGTCACATTCAATTGAAAGTTCTCATGTTCTTTGATTTATCTTTTAGTCAAATTGTACATTGAAGAAACCAACTAATGAATCGAATGGGTATTTGTTGATGCTAAGGCCACTATATTTTCAACAAAATTAAGTTTCTATGTTTTAAACTTACTATATTTACTTCATTTATTGTGTCTTTTTTTTTTTTTTTTTTTTTTTTTTTTTTTTTTTTTTTTTTTTTTTGGTGAAAAATCACAACTTAAAAGTTGTCATGATAATTGTACTGTTTTGATGCAATCATTGGCGATTTTCCTTATCAATCATATCATGATAGACCTTTTTTTTTTGGTCCTTTTGCTCATATACCATCATATATATGAGGGTCATTCTAATAATTTTATTTAATTATTTCGTTCTTGTATAACAGCTTTTGGACAGCCAGCTAGTGGGGGGCCATCAGTGTTCGGGCAAACCGGAAATCCTAACTTTGGCAATGCAACACCTTTTCATTCACAAACAGGGGATCAATATTTGGTGGAACCTCAACTGGCTTGTTTGGTGCAACTTCTTTCAGGCAAACCGGAAATCCTAACTTTGGCAATACAACTCCTTTTCATTCACAAACAGGAGGATCAATATTTGGTGGAACCTAAACTGGCTTGTTTGGTGCAACTTCTTGTTTAGCTTCTGCATCATCATTCAATGCCACATCGTCTCCTGCATTTGCTTTTGGAAGTTCAACGCCTGCTTAATTTTAGTGCTTCTTCAAACCCTGCTTTTGGCAGCTCTTCATTGCCCCTTTTCTGGTTAGCACATTAATATATTTTTAGGATGCATATTTATTTTGATTTGTTTTGTATGTTAGTTTCTTTTCTCAATCATTTGTTGATTTCCATTTTTTTTAGCCTTTTCTCACCAATCCAGATGGTGTCTTGCTTGTACGTGGGCCTCCTTTATGATGTGATTTCATAACCATGTATTTTATAAAGTATGGTTACATTTGATCAACACATGTGATATGACTCTATTTTGTTTTACATTTTCCTTTTTGAATAGAGAAGGTGAAGTTTTACTTGTTCGGAGCTCCAATAACATAAAAATGTGATAATGGCACTCCACTTATGCACTATTACACTCCAAATGGTTCTTTTGATTAAGGAAATTACACGATTACCCTTCAAAGTGAAGTGTAAGAGTAAAAGGGGGGGCTGAAGGGCAAGAATACAAAAGTGGAATGCCAATACCATTTTCCTAACTTAAATTGGAACAATAATTCTTTTATATTTATATCTGACAACACTAGATTCTTTTCGAATATATATGTGTGTGTGTGTGTGTATTTGACTTCTTTATGGACCTAGTGAAATGTCTTTTGTCCTTGAAAAGGCTCAGGAATGAAGTTTTGGAGCATATATGTAGTCTCGGACCACAGGTTTTATCAAGTCACCCTTCTTGAATCTTATTAGTGTAGAGAGGGGAAAGAAATTCAAAATTTATTTAATGGTTACAAGTTCCATTTGCACTTGGGAAGTACATATGAGCTTAGAAGAGCTCACATAACTATTTATTATTTGGGAAGTGTTTCAGACAATTTTTTATCAGTGTGATATTTTTCAAAAGTTTCCTGTGTAGGGAGGAACATAGGGAAACATATCTACAGTATAAGTTTGATCTTATTTTCACTTGTAGGAGAATTATCTTAAAAACCTTTTCTATACTACAGATTCCATCAAACTTGAACGTGTGGGAGATTGATTTAAATGTGTTTATTCTCATATATTTCAAATTGCAAGCTATAGTTATTTACATTACAAAATGATCAAGGAACATTCACCATCCATAACTCATATATTCTTGATGGATTAAAGTTTAGAAAAAGTTAGATATTCTTTTCCCTTTCAGATCTCCTTTTATATGGATACTAACATACTTTGGCACTTAATTTGCCTCTTTCACACTGCTGTTCTATATGTTCCTTGGCAATTGAGATAACGGTGTTGAGCTTTTCTGATCATCTTGTAGCATATTAATAGCAATTTTAGGTTATATATATATATATTTCTTCTGCCCATCTTTTCTTGATTGTCTTATAGCTGGAAACTCTCTCTTGTGCCACTTCACAGGATTTTCTATGTCTAGGCCTACATTTGGAGGATTTGGTTCATATCCTAATCAACCTATTGTATTTGGGAGTGCATCCCAACTATATTGGATTTGGTTCAATCAAATTTTGGAAGCACTGTATTTGGTATATGTACTCTCTTTGGTGCATCAAGTCAACCTGCAATTGCTGCTGCTGGCCCGGCCCTTACTGGAACAAGTAATGCAGCCTTTGGTGTTACAAGCACCCGGGCTACCATTCCAAACTTTAGCCAACCATCTCCTTTTGTGACTCAGACTTCCCCTTTTGGTAAGTAGTTTCCACATTTATTTTTTCTACTTGCATAAATATGCGATGTTAAATATCTTTTGACAGGCATGAGGGCATTGTATCAAGTCATCCGAATTGGTGTCTATTTTGCAGGAGTCCAAACAACCCTGCAAGCATCTGAAAGAACTGGCATTAGTCAGTCAGCTTTTGGTGGTCAATTTGGAGGAAGTAGGGTAGCAAAGTATACTCCAACTGCTGAGGTAGATGATTGGAGTGACAGACGATCTGCTGGAAAACTGCAGTCGATTTCCGCCATGTCAGTTCACAAAGACAAAAGCCATGAAGGGTTCATATCCTCAATCAACTCCAATCCATTTTCCCCCAAAGCAACAACTCTTAGCTCTTTTATGTCATGGCCCTCCATCTTCAATTCTACTTCTTCCTCAACCACTTCCAATCCATTTCTCCCCCAAGCAACAACTGGCTCTTTTATATCGTCGCCCTCCATCTTCAGTTCTACTTCTTCCTCAATCACTTCCGATCCATTTTTCCCCAATGCAACAACTCCTAGCTCTTTTGTGTCATCGCCCACCATCTTCAATTCTACTTCTTCCTCAACCACTTCCAATCCATTTCTCCCCCAAGCAACAACTTCTGGCTCTTTTATATCGTCGCCCTCCATCTTCAGTTCTACTTCTTCCTCAACCACTTCCAATTCATTTCTCCCCATTGCAACAACTTCTAGCTCTTTTGTGTCATCGCCTTCCATTTTCAATTCTACGTCTTCCTCAACCACTTCCAATCCATTTCTCCCCAAAGCAACAACTTCTAACTTTTTTGTGTCATCGCCCTCCGCCTTCAGTTCTACTTCTTCCTCGACCACTTCCAATCCATTTCTCCCCCCAAGTAACAACTTCTGGCTCTTTTATGTTGTCGCCCTCCATCTACAGTTCTACTTTAGCTCCAGGAACAGCTTCAAGACCTAGCTCTGGCTTAAGTCCCTTTAGCAGTCAGTCATCCCAAGTATTTCATGCTGCTTCCTCACTTGAGCAGACAAATTCTTCATGTGGGCAGGGCTCTTCTTCATTTGGACCTGGCAATGCCCCTTCCTTAAGTCAACCTAACATGGTCAGTGCACTATCAACTGGATCAGGATTATGGGGTACAACATCCCCACTTTGCGTAACCAATCCTGTAAGTTCTCCTTTTCCCTTTTTGATTAGTACAAAGATTCTGGTCAATCAACTGTAAGTAACCCCATGACATTCAAGGTTTAAAAATTATCTTCTACATTGGCATCTTCACTATGTTTGTTGAATGTGGTTGACCTCCTTTTATGGGATATTTGTTTTTTTAATAATAACATGTCAATTCTTATCAAAAGGAAAAAAGTAATACCTATCTTCTTTCAAAACTTACTTCTTCTTTTTTTCTTTATGATTTTTTCATTTAACATTCCTTCCAGTTTGATTTTGGATTGTTACATCGTAGTCATGTCTAGGAACTGGATATTTTTTTGATTATATTTTCTATGTGCAGCCTTCCTCCACTCTGCAGCCATCGCAAACTACTCAGATGGTAGATCCTTTTCAACGGTATGTTTTATTACTGATTTGCACTTTGTATTGTGGACCATGTTTTATTTATTTTATTAACCTAAAAAAGGCCTTGGGCTAGGTTGCTATAGTTCTAAAGAGGTGCATTTTACCCCAGGAGGACCTGTTTTGCATGCATGATTCGTTGTTTGATTCATATAGGCACCATAATGTCTTTATTCATTTAATACCTTAGTTCTACAGGTTTTGCTGTGTAAACATATTCTCAACTGGGTAACCTGTCGATGAAAATTGAATTATTCTGTATTGTTTTACGTAATAATTGAATGATCAAGTTGGATGTCTATATTGAACATCATTATAACTGAAGAAAAAACTGAAATCTAAGGTGATATATTGAAGTTCTAAAATATCATTGTAAAATTTGGTGAATAAAGTAAATAGAATTAATGTTCCATAAAAAAATAAGGATTGGCTCACATTTAATTCTGTGTAAAGTTAATGAAATCGATCCATTGCTCTAGAGATACAAACTACCCATTTAGGGCCTTTCAGTTGATTAATATCCAGATATTGAACCAAGAAAAGCAAAGGTTTCTTGCTTTTGTCATTCCAGCTAATTGGTATTCTCAGTCATAATTTGAAACATAAAGAACAACTTGGAACTCCTCTCTTGGCTGAATTCTCTTCTTTCATTTCATTTATTCATGGTTTATTCATTTGGTTTCAGGTGTCATTACATGTTTTTCAGGTCTCCCGCTCAAGGCCCTGTAATTGGGCAGCTACCTATTACTAGTCCTTTTGGAAATTGACATGCAGTGCTTCTGATGTCAACTATCCCTGGATCCACACCCTCAATTCAATATGGAATTTCTAGCATGCCTGTAAGTCTTACATGTCTGAAGTTGTCTGTTTCTGGATGCAATGCGATGCTTCTGTAAGAATGTGCTGTTGATTTGTTACGTATGAGTTGAGGACACAAGCATGAGTGCGACATTTACAGAGGACAATTGGCTGTTGCTATGGCTGATTTTGAGAATTGACATATACACGCGTCTTTTATGGAATTCATAGGCTCATGCGCGCGCGCACATATTGACAAGGATATGAGGTATTGTGTATGTTATGGAACAAAATGGCTGTGTGAAGAATATCATATCCGCTTAAATGTTATAACACTTAGTGTTTTATAATGAACTTCAATTACATGTTACGGATAAAACATGAAAATTGGGTCTGCTTCTGAAAATTTTACAAGTGAAGAAAGGTAAACATATTTGTATGCATCCAAACAAAGACTATACGTGTCTCTTGTCTAGCAGCTTGTGCTAAACATTTAGAAGTGTCATACTGGTTTTCTAGTAATTATTTATTAGCAGTGTGTCAAAAAGAAGTACTTGGTGTTTAGTGTATCCATGAGCATGACATTTATTTGCAATCAGGTGAAGGACAGTCTGCTCCCACTAGGATTTCATCTCTTCGACAGATTAAGGTGGTTCAGAAATATCATCCTAAAAGTGATGGACCGAAGGTGAGAATAATTTGGTTTCTATGTGGTTTCCCTGAAGAGTGTAAGACTAGTTGAGGTTTGAGTGGTGGTTGCTGTGTCTTATTGAATGTGTGCCTATGCTTATGTTTTGTTGCCTTACTCATTTTCTGTATTATGTAATAGAAGAAGCAAAGAGAACAGGGTGATGGTTATTGATAGTCTGTCAAATCTAAGCAATGTTCTCATAATTCAATTTATTACGTTCCATTCATTAGTGGTCATGCTTATAGTCTTATTCTTTATGGCAATTTTGCAGAAAAATCAGGTGAAAATAGCACGGAAAAGGAGAGTGTTGGTTCTGTCAAACCTAACGTTTCACATGACTGGGTACATGATATTGATTCCATCTCACATACTAGAGTCACTGGGCACAGGGCTGGTGAGGCTGCAATGACTCACGAACATGGGGTCGATGTCAAGGCACTGATGCCAAATCTCCAAAGTCATGAATACTATATAGAACTTCAAATCCAGGAGTTGGCACTGAAGGAAAGGGCCGAGCCAGGGTTCTGCTCTCGTGTGAATGACTTTGTGGTTGAACGGCATGGCTATGGCAGCGTCAAGTTTCTTGGGGAGACAGATGTGCGGCAGCTTGATCTCAATTCCCTTTTCCTGTTAAATAACCGTGAGGTGATAGTCTATATGGATGAGAGCAAGAAACCCCCTGTTGGACAAGGTCTTAACAAGCCTGCAGTGGTAACTCTTCTGAACATCATATGCACTGACAAAAAAACTGGGAAACAGTAATAAATAGAGAGAGATGCTGATCAAAGACCAAGATGCTGAGTTCGTTTCTTACAATCCAGCAGAAGGGGAGTGGAAATTTAAGGTCCAGCACTTGAAGGGTAGTGGAAATTTAAGGCCCAAGAATTACCATATTTCACACAATTTATTTTCAATGCTATAATTCATACATTTCATAATGCATTCTTTAAATTTTCCTCTTTATTCTCATTGTCTGTAGAAGTCTACAGCAATTTCATCACCAACAAGATAGAAGTAATGTTCTATTCTATTTTCAATGAAACAGAAATGCACAAACTGAAGAATCCACTCCAAAGACCAAAGTACATCAGCCTAGAAAATAAAATCCATCACCTCGCATGTGTCAATGGGGAGTGTGTAGTCCGGTGACCCAAAGCACAGTCACAATGGAGATGCTGAAGGGAACAAATGCAATCCACTCCAACAACAAACAGAAATGCACAAACTGAAGAATCCACTCCAAAGACCAAAGTATATACCATCCCCTCCAAAGACCAAAGTACATCAGCCTAGAAAATAAAATCCATCACCTTGTCAATGGGGAGTGTGTAGTCCAGTGACCCAAAGCACAGTCTGAAGCACAATGGAGATGCTGAAGGGAACAAATGCAATCCATGAAAGCGCATCAAGCATATCAGCACGACGATCCGGTAAGCCATGATACCAGCATACGTGTTCAGTTGTCTGCAGATGGCACGAAACTCCGCTTGTTGCACCAATAGAGCAGATTACATCACAAAGGCAAGAAGCAAAGACAGTAAGCAAACTGTGGTCAATAAATCAGTGCTCAACATCTCCAAAGCAATGAATTGGAGAATAGATTCACAATCTATTACTCCACCATCTTCATCATGTCTCAGATAGTTAACAATGCGGGCAATGGGAACATGATGGAACATCTGGCATCCCAAGCAAAACATAAAACTATGATGTAAAAACTGACTAAGTGGAATATATAGAAAAACTCATTTGATTGAACTACTCTGAATTAAGAGTTACATTCAGTCAAACAACGCTTCATTTAATTGAAGAACTCTGAATTACAGTCTAACAAGGCTTCATTTGATTGAAGAACTCTGAATTACGAGTTAGAGTGATCCAATCGTAAAACAATAAATATATAAACACACACTTACATAGTGAGATCGAACAGAAAACTTTTCAATACGATCCACGAGCTGGACTTCACAAACAACTACATGCAGAAAACTTTTCAATACGATCCACGAGCTGGACTTCACGAACAACTACATGAAAAACATCGTAAATCAGGATGAAATTAATACATGAGAAACATTGTAAATCAGGGTGAAATTAATTTCAAATGTTCCTCAATTAATAAGTTCGAATTTGTTAGACATAACTAAAATCAATAGTTTCATTTGATTGAAGTACTCTGAATTAAGAGTTACAGTATAATTACAACACATATAAAACCTAAAATTCTAAAATCAACAAGATATTCACTCTAACAAGGCTTCATTTGATTGAAGAACTTTGAATTACAGTCTAACAAGGCTTCGTTTGATTGAAGAACTCTGAATTACGAGTTAAGAGTGATCTAATCGGAAAACGATATATATATATATACACACACTTACATAGTGAGATTAGACAGAAAACTTTTCAAGAACGAACCCTACTACATGAGAAACATCGTAAATCAGGATGAAATTAATGCATGAGAAACATCGTAAATCAGGATGAAATTAATTTCAAATGTTCCTCATGTGTATGTGTATGTGTAGAGAGAGAGTTGCTTAAAGTGTGAGAAAAAGTAAGACTATATATATACACACACAATAGCAAAAATGCAAACGGAGAAAATGATCGAGAAACTAGTAGGAAGCTCTACAGGCAAAAGCTTTTAGTTTAGCTCCCGGCACTCACCGGTACCGGGTTTTAGAGGAAGCAGTTAATGGAATGGATCTCGAAAGGACCGGACCAGTTACCATGGCAAGTCTTTGTGAAATAACTCCGATGAAAAGAAAAAAGAAGGCGTTAAGAGACCCTCCTGGCCCAACCCTAACACTCTAAGATCCTTTTTCAAACCTGCTCCCGTTTCGAGTCGGAAAACAGGATTGAAGTATAATTTTAGTAAATTTCAACCACGAACATCTACCATTTCAACCACGAACCCGAGACCTTCGGCATGAAAGACAGGAACTCCTACCAGGCCGCCACAAATACTCCTTGTGTCTTCAAAGTACAACATTGATATATATATATATATATATTCTAAATAGATTATCACAAACAATTTTAAATGCAATAAAATACTAATATTTAATAAATTAATATAATAAAATAAGTGTTATAAATTTTATATTATATATTTATATTAACATGAAAAAAATCATAAACTCATTCAAGACAAAAAAGACTATAGTCATGTTTTCATAACTTAACTTTATGTTGTTAAGCTCGAACCCAAGATCTTCATAGACAAGAACTCCTACCAGGCCACCACTAATCCACTTTCTGTTTTCAAAGTACAACATTGATATATATATATAATAAATAAATTATTGGGTAATTGCTAATTTAAGTTCCAGCCTCTTAATATGAAGTGAATTTCGGATTAATTTACATTATGTGTATTAATATGAAGTTCTGCTAGCTGTTGACAATTCCTAAAACTTCGTACATCTTTTTTTTTTTCCCATCAAATAAATGGAACTTTTGATTATTACAGTTAATTTTAAGATTTTGTAGAATGGAAACTCGAATCATTTTGACTCTATTATGTTCACTGGTATTTATCTCAGAAGTATTTGTCAATGCTTAGTCGATTTTATATATTGTACTATATCAGTATAAGTGCGTGTGTTTAATGAACCTAAATCATGAATTTTATGTCCTTAAGGGCAATATGAAGGCATATCTTTAATCCAATAAAGGGTTATTGTTTGTCTTTGATATAAACAAAAAAGACCACTAAATTTCATCCTGTTCAAGATCTCTCTCATCTTGAGGAATTGAATAACTGGATGCTTGGGTTAAAGCTAGATGGTATGTATTGCCTTTATAGCATTAGTGGCCTTCACTTGGTAAATTTGTTAAAGCATGTGCTGCTTTATATGAGAAGTTGATTTGATTTCTAAAGAAAGCCACTTCATGTAACGATGCAAGGTTCTGGCTTTGAATAAGAAATTGAGGTGCTGGTCTCAAATGGAATTGAATTAAAAAGTGTATGATTCATTCCTTATTTGCATCCTCTGCTTTGATTTGACATATCAATAACTATCAATGGAAGTCTCTCAACAATCAACAAGGCGGTGAAAGGCATTCACGCCGGATCAAGATGTAACAATTTGCAATGTACTTTTTTTTTTGTTATGCTTATGTATTTATTTTGGATTACCGTTATGGATTTTATTGAATTGTAGTATTGAAATGCCAAGCATGAATTTTATGAAAATAGTAGTTGAAAATGGTAGTTGGGAATGGTAATTGAAAAAGAATGGTTGTTGTGTCAAAAAATAGCACTTTGGATGAAATGCACCATTGGAGCAAAATTACTAAAATACAGCATTTTGACACTTAGCTCCTCTCAAAATATAGATTTTGCATGCGAAAATAACTTTTAGCATTGGAGATACTCTTACGCAGAGCATTTTACAGAGCTGCAACCAACGGTATCAGCATGTGCACGACGGTAGCACGTGGAGGAGAAGGAAGGGGTTTGGGCTTGTAGGCATTGGGCCTATAAAATTAAAAGAAAATAGAAATAGAAATAGAAAGGCCCAAACAAAATTCCAATTTTTTCTTTAATTTATTCAAACATGTTTAATATTAATATTTGGTTTGCAATTTTATTTTATTTTATTTTTTAAAACATTTTAGAACAAATTAAAATTGGCTATAAATGTTTAATTAAAATAGATTTATCAACATCATCAGTCGCCATCTCATAACGCATCCTCATCTAGAATCGTCATCTAGAATCACGTAATCCTCTTGCATAGATATACATTTGATTAAGATAAACTGAAAAGAATAATTGGACATTTTAAAACCAACATCACTACTACAACGGTAAAGGAATTTATATAATTCAATTAGCTAGGCAAAAAAAACGTACCTTTTTTTTTTTCCCCTACTCCACCTATTCCCATCAACTCTCTTCTTTCAGAAAAGAGGCCTATATTATTAGGACAAAAGAGGAAAAGTTATATATGTATGTAGAAACAAAAACAAAAACAAAAACAAAAAATTAGTATGTAAAACATGAATAAATAAATGTAACGAATAGCTAAAAATGCCAATTAAAACTTTACAAAATGCAAGAGTTTATTACCTGATGACTGAGGAGGCATGTTTCTTGAACCTTGTTCTTACTAAATGTTAAGGCCCAATGCTAACCCTAAAAACAAGAAAACACTCTAAGTTGTGAAGAAGAGGTTTCACAATCTCACTCATAACAATTAAACCACCACCATCTAAGTACTATCTGTATCATGTATCAACCCAACCCAACTATGCTTTCAGTCAAAATGTTGGACACCTATCCGTAGAAAGAGGTGTGATTAGCACATATTATTCTCAGCTCTTATGTTAAATTAATCTAATAACAAAGTACAATGCATCAGTTTAGGAATAATCTTCAAAATTAACAAATCAATATCATGATATTCTGCTTTCTAATAACAAAAGAAAATCAAAAACCAAAATTTAAAAATAAAAATATGGCAGAAAGATTGAATATATCCTTTGTGCATTACATAGATTGTATTTCTATGTGAAACAAAACATGCAGGATTTCTCAATGGAGTGAACTAAATCAAAATATATCAACCAAAATGTTAACTAACAATGTTTCTTTAGACAATTGACTGATTAAGGCATAGAAAATCCTATTTGGGTAATTAATAAAAAAAAAAATACCAATTTATTTCTGAACAATTCACCACTCAGTACCCTATCGCTTCTTTTGACCAATTTACCAATCCTATTTGAGAATCTACTGGTGAAAGCAGAGTGTGAGGTAGGCAAGCCCCTTCCAACACTATGGAATTCACTCAAAAGCATGCTTTTTGTAAGTATTTTAATTTTCAAGAAGTAACTTTAGAGCTTTACCCTGTATTAAGTACTTTTGCTTGTCAAAGTTCTTATGATTTTTTTTTTGTTCTGAAAAGATTTCTATCTTCAAAAAGCTTGGCATGTTGATAAAAATTGTTTCAGATTCAATCTCTGCAGATTTCTAATCCAATTTAGATTATTTTTTTTTCTTTTTTCTTTCATGCCCAGATTCAAATTTTCTTGTAGACATAATTGACAAAAACAAAAATAGAAGTTATAGAAATTAAAAAATATATATTTGTTGTGCTAAAATAAAATGTAGATTACGTAAAAAAATAATAATTATATAAAAGAAAATCATAAAAAAATTCACCAAATAGGATTTAGTTTGCAAAACAAGAATAACAGAGCTTGATTAGTTGATTTAAAAAAAAAAAAAAACTCATACATACAAGTTAGCAGTTGCAGAGAGAAGGGGGCAAGCTTGAGAGTTGCGAGACAGCGGCTGAAGCTTGCGAACGGCGAACCCGAACTGGAACAGCGGGCGATGGAAACTGAAAGATATGGGTTTTGATTTTTTGAACAATCTGAAATGATATGCCGATATGGGTTTTCAACTGGTGATTCTTGCAGACAGATAGATAAACTGAAATATATGGGTTTTGAACTTCTGATTCTTGTAGATTTTCCAGTTTGCAGTTGCAGAGAGAGAGAGAGAGGGGGGGGGCAAGTTCTGTGAGAAAGAGAGATGAGGCGATTGGGGAGGCTGAAATGATTTGCCCTAAAAATGTAGGGTTGAACAATTTAAGTATAAAGAGAGCATTTATGAATTTTCACCAACAACAATAAAGACAGAAATTTGTGAATTTTCACCAACAACAATAAAGACAGAAAATTGCCAACAACAATAAAGGGAACGTGACCAGAAATTTATGAATTGTCACCGAGCAATAAATAAATAAAAATAAAATTAGTTATACATTTATCTATTTGTTATTTTGAATTTTCTTACCGAATATTACATAAATGATTCATTAAAAAAAATACAAGTGATAATTCACTGCAATAAATCAATATAAGAATAATTTTTTAATAAATAACAATAAAAATATAGCATGTTATTAGATTTAACATAAAATTATAATACAAATCACATTTGAATCAAGTTCTTGCAAACCATGAACCATACTCAATGCAACTAAATTTTAAATATTATCTGTAATTAGTGCACCTGTCATTTAAAAAAACACATAAGTATCTACTTTGTTTAAAGTTTACAAAATTGTTGGATACAAGCACTACTTTGACCAATTTTATAGCATTTCACCAAGGGTATCGAATCCATTTTTTTTTTTTTTCCCCCATAGCGGCACCAATTCAACTAAATTTTAAATATTATCTGTAATTCAGTGTACCTGTCATTTAAAAAACACATAAGTATTTACTTTGTTTAAAGTTTACAAAATTGTTAGATACAAGCACTACTTTGACCAATTTTATAGCATTTCACCAAGGGTATCGAATCCATTTTTTTTTTTTTTTTTCCCATAGCGGCACCAATTCAACTAAATTTTAAATATTATCTGTAATTCAGTGCACCTGTCATTTAAAAAACACATAAGTACCTACTTTGTTTAAAGTTTACAAAATTGTTGGATACAAGCACTACTTTGACCAATTTTATAGCATTTCACCAAGGGTATCGAATCCATTTTTTTTTTTTTTTTTTTTTTTCCCATAGCGGCACCAACTAATTAATTACACTCGAACCAAATTTGAAACAACAACCTAGAGTTATGCTTTCTCAACCCAATCTTATCAATCAGAATGCACAAACTTTTCCCATACGAGTGTTGCTTTAAACACACATAAATCATACATAAAGGCCCTTATACATGTAGGATGGGAACCTAAAAATCGAACTCGTCTCGGTGGTGTTCGCACAAGCTCATTATGGAAGTTGAAAATTATCCAAAAAGTGCACCCTTGGTTCAATTCCTTCAATTACTATTACGGGACTTTTAATATGTATTAAATTTATAAGACAAAAGTGGACTGTTAATTATTTGTTCTCTCCTAAGTTTTTTTTCTTTTTTTTTTCCTCCTGTTCTCTCCTAAGTTGATTTGTACCCATATATAAACACGTGCATGTGTGTATCTTTTTTTTTAATTATATACGGAGTGTGTATATATATAAATTTAGAACTTTTGGGAACACCACAAACTGGATTTGCTTTTCAAGGTTATTATATACGAAAATTAGTCCTATTTTAACATTCCAGATAAAAAAAAGTCTTAAAAACAGTTTTTTTAGAACAATGAAGTCCTACATTTTATAAAATTTCCAATAATGTTATATAACTAATATAATTCTTCTTTTACCCTTTTCATATCCAATGTATGTTGCTTAATTAATTTTTTCCAAATAATTTTGCTAAAAATTTCATTGAAAACAAATAATTTAAGAGAAAAATATTTTTTTAATAAAGAAAGATGAAGTAAAAAATGCAAAAATAATTAAATTAATTCATAAATGTAACACATGATAAGTAGTTCATTGTATTTTAACTTGTGAATATTTGCAGAAAATTAATTTGAAAAAACAAAAATCACTTGGCTCTAACGCCCCCTAAAAAATGGTTTAGGTTTCGACTTAAAAAAAAAAAAAAAACGTGGTCTGAAAGCATCCAATGGGGCAATGTCTATGATGATGAATGTTATGTCAGATTTCAGTCAAAACAGAAATGGAGAGCATTTATATGATACAGAGAGCATTTATATTTTTTTGCGTGTGGTTCGAGCTAAAATTTTTAGCCAGAGGTAAGTAATGAATAGGATACGGATGAATAATGTCAGATGTTACGTTTACATCACATTGTTCAAGGTAAGAAATTGTATCAATATCATCTTAACTGTTGACGTGGATTAATAAAAATATTTTATTAATTATTAATTTAAAAATAATACAGTATATACTCATTTATCAAATATAAAATAATAAATTAATTATCATATTTAATTTAACAATTAAAATAAAACGTCTTCATTTATTGGTTCGTGATCAGAATTGTCTAAATCATTTTTTAAGAAATGTTAAAAGTTAGATTAGTAGATACAAAGAGTCAAAACATGATAAAATTTACCACCGACACTAACAAACTGGGCTAACAAGGCATCTGATAAATTGTTCAAATCCTCAATGAGAACTAAATATTGTCAAAAAAAAATATTGAGAGAGCAACTAACCTAAAAAATAGAGAAGAGTGACTTTGATGGAAAAATACGGCATCGTATTTATCATTTGTGATATAATCTTTAATTTTTTTTTCGTGAAATTTAGCAATGTTCTTTTTTATTGGAAAATGATAGACATCACGAAATTAGTCATTGATAATTATTTGATGCATTGGAGAGGATGATTGCTTTCTATTTGTTATTGGTCTACGATTAGGATTGTCCAAATTCTCGGTGAGAACTAAATATTGTTAAAGAAAATATTAAGAGAGTAACTAGCTTAAAAAAGAGAAAAGATTAACTTTGTATTTATCATTTGTGATACAATCTTAAATTATTTTTTTTTTTCCTTAAAATTTAGCACTGTTCTTTTTTATGGGAGAATGATAGACATCACGAAATTAGTCAACTATAATTATTTGATGCATTGTAGAAAATGACTACTTTGATGTGATTCAATGTTATGAAAATTTAATGATAAATTACATCATCGATTTATCATTTGTGATACAATCCCCTTTTTTTTTTTTTTTTTTTTTTTTTTTTTTTTTTTTTTTTGTAAAATTCTCTGACAAAAGATTCTCACATCTATGTTGGCTTTTTGAATAAATATATATATGGAAAAAAAAAAAAAAAACCCACACACACACACGCTATTAATTTTCTCACATTTTTTACGCGCTTGCACCAATTTGTGTTACTTGCCCGTTGTAGCCCAGAACCTATTAAGAATTTACTTTTCTCTAACTTCCGTTTCATTTTTCAAGTAATAAAGAGAGAGTTCCATCTCTTTCTTTCTAAAATTAGTTTTCTTTTCTTTTTAGTTTTATTTCTGAAAACTCATATGTAATAATAATAAAGAGAATATCAGAGATTATTTGGTACTCCTATATCTTTTGTAATAAAATTAGATATTAAGATTGTTTGAAGAGAAATGTATTAGTGCATTTTTCATTTTGAAATTATTAAATCGTCTTTCTAAGTTTGAATATGCATGTTACTTGGTTTTGAGATTTTTAAAAATTTTAAAGATAACTATAAAAATATAGTCTCACTTGTTTTGCTTTGATTTTTCAAATGGAACAATTAATATTGAATACAAAATAATTAACTTCAAAAATATATATATATATACAAGCGTTTTCAAGCGTCCCATTATTTAATTTTTATTTTTGCAAAGTAAAAAAGCCCTTTTTCACACGCACAGCACCCTTACACCAATTTGTGTGTGTTATTTGCCAGTTGTAGCGCAGCCCCCTGTTAAACATACAACTAAGCCCTTGCACCAATTTGGAGCCTTTTCACTCCTGCGTTGTCTGTCTCACTGTGCACTGTTTATATATTTCAATCCTTCTCTGACGCAATTCAAAGTTCTGTAAAAATGATTTGGTCAACACCGTTGCAAGACCAATAAAATTCATTGTCTTTATTACGAGGAAGGAATCCGATGTTATATATATATCCTCTATTTGTATCACCCGCGACCCCTTCTCAATATAAAAGTACAAAACTCCCTTCTCTACCCTTGCAACACATATCCTTGTACAAAATCAGTACTACTTTCAATTTTTTATAATAAAATTTTGTTTCTAAAAACTCTAATATTATTATAAAATAATCACATTGGCCCTGTCAATGAAAGTTAAACTTTATTAAATTACTAAATTACCCTTATGATATTTTACTTTATTTAAAAAAACAAAAATCGATATTTTGCAAATTACAAAATTACCCTAAGCCACAAACCTAAATATTACATTATGTATAAAATCATAATTTAGTTCATTTAATTTAAATAAAAAAATCTCGGGCAAATTACACAAACCACCCTCGAGGTTCCATCTCTTGCATTCAGATAAAAGTTGGCGCAATAAATTGGTAAATTACACAAACCGAAAGATATGGGTTTTGAACTTTTGATTCTTGCATATAGATACATAAACTGAAATATATGGGTTTTGATCTTCTGATTCTTGTAAATTTTGTAGTTTGAAGTTGCATATAGAGAGAGAGAGAGAGAGAAGGGGGGGGGGGGGCGGGGGAGTTTAGAGTCGAGAATAGAGGCTGAAATGATTTGCCTAAAAATATTTTATTTTTTGGTGACCCATCATCCATGGGCCTATAAATTTTGAGGCCCCATAAACTTTTAGGTCCTAGGCGACCGCCTTTGTCGCCTTGGGTCAAGACTGCCCTGGACTTATTTGGCTTGGGCCTTATTTTAGTATGGTGGCTGAGTTGACTTGGGTTTGATTGGTTGTGTTAATTCTATTAATAATTTTTTTTTTGCTGGATTAAAATTAGTATAGTAAAAAAAAAAAAAATTGGAGTGGGCTCAAGCCCACCCCTACATCTACCTGACCCAAAATAAATCAATCATAAAGAGAATATGGCTCTTTTGTATATTATTATATTTTAATAAAGAATTAATTATTTTGACAAAAGAACGGTCATTTACCGGGATTGCTCGGCTTTGGTAATTGTGAATGAGTGTGGAGTAGGGGATAATATGAGGAGATCGGAGTGTCCCTATTGCAATAGGCTGTTTTGCTTCCAGTGCAAGCAATCGTGGCATGCAGGCAATGAATGTGAAGATAGTGGTGGTGATTTGGAGCTTAGTGTCACGCCCCGCCTATGGAGGTTGTGCCACGCAGGTGACACGCAGACGCTGAGGAGGACGCTGCATGGCAACTACATGGCAAGTGGAGTTTCTAGAGTCTTCCGGAGTAGTCTAGAGTTGTGTGGAAGAGTCTAGATATGTGTAGAAATATGTAAAAGTGTGTGGAAGGTTCTAGAGTTCTTCAGAGTTGTGTGGAGTAGTATGGAGAGTTCTAGAATGTTGTAGATATTTATGGATAAGTATGGAAGTGTGAAGAAGGTGGGAGAAGATTCTAGAGAATCGATCTCCACCATCGGTTAAAATGTATCCTAGCCGTCCATTGGGGATGGGGATGCCTATAAATAGAGGTAGGACTTTAATTTGTGGACAACAAGTCAAGAGTAAGTCTTGAGAGCCTTGTAGAGAGCTTGAGTGCTAGCCTTGTACAAAGTATTCTTTGAAGTAATAGAAGTGTTTTTTCCTTGCCAACTTAAGTGCCTTAGTGTGTGTGAGTGTGCAAGCCAAGTGAGGAGAGGGCGAGGGCAACTACAACACTAGTAAGCGCACGAGGGGAGTGTGTTGGCTAAGGTGTGCAAGGGAGTTAGGCTGACCAAGTACTTGCGAGAGTGAAAGCAACGTCTTGGTGCCGCACGGGAACAGCTAGAGTGGTACTGAAACTCTAAGCCCGTGACAGTTGGTGTCAGAGCAGGTTCGTCAAGGGAGCTTTGTTGGAGTAGACATGGCTAGCGGAGGAGACCACCAAGTCCACATCTTAGAGCAGAGCTTGGAGGAGAAGCTTGCCACACACTTGGTCTACACGGAGACTAAGTTTAATAGGCTCGAGAGAAGGATGGCGGAGCTCTACGAGCTGATTGATGGCATCGCCAACAAGGCGCAAGAGAAGGAAAGGGACTTGCATGATCTGGTAGACGACTTGCGCGTGGAGATTGCCAAGTGCAAGAAGGAGTTCTCCCAGGCGCGCGAGGTCGTGGTGAAGCCAAGGAAGAAGAAGGCGCCGGAGCCCAAGGAGTACGATGGGGCGAGGAATGCACGCCAGATTGACAACTTCTTCTGGCACATGGAGCGGTACTTCGAGTGCATGGAGATCGAGGATGATGAGGAGAAGGTGCAGACAGGTACTATGTACCTCACAGACACCGCCGCTCTATGGTGGAGGCAGCGCTTCACCGGTTGGGGCGCAAGAGCAGTTGATACATGGGAGGAGTTCAAAAGGCAGCTCAAGAGGCTGTTCTACCCTGAGTGCGTTGAGGACCTCGCCATGATCAACCTAAGGCGCCTGAAGCAGAAGGGCAGCATAAGGGAGTATGTGAAGGAGTACTCCAACTTGATGCTGGAGATCCCAGAGATGCCGGAGCGGCAACGCGTGTGCTTGTTCATTGATGGGTTGCAGTCTTGGGTAGCCACAGAGCTGAGAAGGAGGGAGCTTAGAGACTTGGCATCCGCAATGGCTATAGCGGAGCGCCTTGAAGACTTTAGGCACGATGACAAGAGGGCCACGTCTCCCAGGAGGGACCACGGTAAAGGTAGGGGAGACCGTCGCTTCAAGAAAAGGGGCTCGCCCAAGTCAAGTGATGATGAGCACAGCGATGAGGAGAGACGCCCACGCCATGATAAAGGCAAGGACCATGGAGAGAGGTCTAAGGCTAGTGGCAAAGGGGAGCGCCGCGATAAGGGCAAGTGGGAGCCGAAGTGCTACTTGTGCGAAGGGCCGCACATATTGCGACACTGTCCCAACAAGAAGACCATGAGCGCCCTTGTGAAGGATAAGGGCAAGGGCAGGGTGGACGATGCGGGCAGCGATGAAGATAGGTGCATGGGGGCTATGCAGATGCTGAGTAGCATGGCGCATGACACCAAGAAGAAGGGCGAGGCAAAGAAGGTAGCTGGGGTGCGCTATGTGGATGTGCAGGTTGGTGGCAAAGCCGTGCAAGCGTTGGTAGACACGGGCGCTACACACAACTTCATTACCCCGGAGGAGGCGCAACGACTTGGCTTGGAGATGCGCAAGACGGAGGGCTGGATCAAGGCCGTTAACTCCGAGGAGGCACGCGTGAGTAGAGTGTGCAAGGAGGTGGAGCTATGCATGCAAGGATGGAAGGGCAAGGCTGACTTCCAGGTTGCGGAGATGGACGACCACGACATGGTGTTGGGGCTGGAGTTCATGGATAGGAACAACGTCGCGCCACTACCATGCCTTGGTGCGTTGATGATACTTGGAGGCGAGGAAGACAAGGCTGCATGCATGGTGCCGCTCGTGGGTAGGAAGGAGAGTCCAGAGGTGGCAATCAACACGATGGAGCTCGTGAGGACCTCACATCTCCTGAAGGGCGCTCGTACGTTTGGGCCAAGGACATATGCGCAAGTGCTGATGACCTGCGAGAGGCTGGGTCAGCTGAAGAAACCGTGACGAGGGCGTCACGGAAATGGGTGGGGGAGAATGTCACGCCCCGCCTATGGAGGTTGTGCCACGCAGGTGACACGCAGACGCTGAGGAGGACGCTGCATGGCAACTACATGGCAAGTGGAGTTTCTAGAGTCTTCCGGAGTAGTCTAGAGTTGTGTGGAAGATTCTAGATATGTGTAGAAATATGTTGAAGTGTGTGGAAGGTTCTATAGTTCTTCAGAGTTGTGTGGAGTAGTATGGAGAGTTCTAGAATGTTGTAGATATTTATGGATAAGTATGGAAGTGTGAAGAAGGTGGGAGAAGATTCTAGAGAATCGATCTCCACCATCGGTTAAAATGTATCCTAGCCGTCCATTGGGGATGGGGATGCCTATAAATAGAGGTAGACTTTAATTTGTGGACAACAAGTCCTAGAGTAAGTCTTGAGAGCCTTGTAGAGAGCTTGAGTGCTAGCCTTGTACAAAGCATTCTTTGAAGTAATAGAAGTGTTCTTTCCTTGCCAACTTAAGTGCCTTAGTGTGTGTGAGTGTGCAAGCCAAGTGAGGAGAGGGCGAGGGCAACTACAACACTAGTAAGCGCACGAGGGGAGTGTGTTGGCTAAGGTGTGCACGGGAGTTAGGCTGACCAAGTACTTGCGAGAGTGAAAGTAACGTCTTGGTGCCGCACGGGAACAGCTAGAGTGGTACTGAAACTCTAAGCCCGTGACATTAAGGTGGTTAAAAAGAGGAAGAAGTGGATGAGATGTCCCGTGTGCAAACATTGTGTTGAATGTGCTAAAAGTTGTTCAATTATTTATTGCAGGTTAGCCCACTCTATGTCTCGATATGCATATACATTATTAGTACACCTCTCAATACATCTGGCTTTAATCTGAAATATTTGATTCAAATTGATAACTTGGATCTGAATTCAATAATCAAAATTTGATAACTTAGATCTGAATCGAATAGTCTATTAATCAAACAAAACTAGATATGAAAGATCAATACTTGATTATTCAATATGATATAATCTAATATATAATATGCTATATATATTATTTAACATCATAATATGTATTTATTGGAATATAAATGTCATAATTTATAATATTCGCATATTATTAATGGTGTTTTTTAATCACATTTTTTAAACTTTTTTCCCTCTTTCTCCATCTCTATTTTCTCTCTTTCCCATTCAAATACCAATTTTCTACTCTATATTGCTAATTTATTTTGGTATTAATTTTTTAAAATCATAAATTACACTCTTAACCAATCATATTATTGAATCACGATTAATAACAAATCAAATTGGAATTTATTATTGAGAATAACTCTTATATGATTTAATAGATTCCGATTTTTATATATCTGTATATATTTATTTATTTATATAAGTGGTTAGGATTAATGTGCTACAAGTGTGGAAGAAAGAAGGATCATAGGCATACGGTGCATATTCAGTTTTTGCTATGAATGTGAACATAATAGTAGTGATTTGGAGTTTGGGGTAGTCAAGACGAGGAAAGTGTGGATGACATGTCCTGTGTGCAAACATTGTGTTGAACGTGGCTAAAGGTTGTTCGGTTATTTATTGCAGGTTAGCCCGCTCTTTCTCAGTATGCATATGCATTATTATTACATCTCTCAATACATCAAGTTTTGATCTTAATCCTATTCGAATTTATAACTTGGATATGAATCCTTAATCATTATTCAATAAGATATAATCTAATATATAATATGCTATATATATTATTTAACATCATAATATCAGCCCAAGAAATAAAAACCATCACCTCGCACGTGTTGATGGAGAGAGTGTAGTTCGGTGACCTGAAGCACAATGGAGATAACGAATGGAACAAATGAAATCCATGCAAACATCAAGCATATTAGCAGACTTCACACCACGAAACCTCCTGTAAGCCATGATACCAACAAGATTGTTGACTTGTCTGCAGGTTGCAATAACTTCCTCTTGTTGCAACAATAGTGCAGATAGCATCATAAAGCCATGATACCAACAAGATTGTTGACTTGTCTGCAAATTGCAATAACTTCCTCTTGTTGCAACAATAGTAAGCCAATAGTTGATGTTATCCCTGCTTGTTGTCTTCACGATGATATCTGCACTATTAACCAAGAGGAAGTTATTGCAATCTGCAGACAAGTCAACAATCTTGTTGGTATCATGGCTTACAGGAGGTTTCGTGGTGTGAAGTCTGCTAATATGCTTGATGTGAAGTCTACTAATATGCTTGCATGGATTTCATTTGTTCCATTCTTCATCTCCATTGTACTTCAGGTTGTGCTTCAGGTCACTGAACTACACTCTCTCCCTCTCCATCGACACGTGCAAGGCGATGGTCATTATTTCTTAGGATTGTATACTTTGGTAGTAGACTTCACACTTGGCCATCGTCGAGGAAGGCTCAAAAGCACTGTTAGTGATTTCAGCCACCGAGAGCTGCTCATGATATGCTTTCTTGGCTGAGATGACAGGTGCATAAGAGGAGAGCACGAAGTGAATTCTGGGATAGGGGACCAAATTGGTCTGGAATTCAGTCACATCCACGTTCAAGGCACCGTCAAACCTCAGAGAGGCAGTTAAGGAAGAAATCACCTGAAACCCGCACAGAAACTGTTATTCTTGAAAAGTTCCATGGCAATTATACTTGACACAAAGTCATCAAAATTTGAGGTAAAGCTTTAAATCACAATGAAAGGCTTTGATGAACACGTATCCCAATTATATCACATGCTAATTCAATCATTTACACAAATAATTACAAGCATAAAAGACAATGTCATGAATGGCCTCGCTGTAGAAAATATATGAAAAATCCCTATGGCAATAAAATAATAATGATCCGATAATAAGTATAAAACTATTCTGGTTATAACCGATCAAATTTGCTTACAAGCAATAATTTCTATTATATCAATTGTTTCCCACACCATCTTCCCAAAAAAAATTATTTCACACATTCTTGAGCCTGGAATAATCTCCAAACACGAACTTTGTCACAATCAAAATGCTGAACTAAGGTAGAATTCCAGAACTAGTTACAAAAACACACTTTACCTGAGAGACAAGACGGTTCAAATTGGTATAGGTGGGCCACTCAATGTCGAGAGAACGCCGACAAATGTCATAAATGGCCTCATTCTCAAGAAGAATAGAAACATCAGTGCGTTCCAGGACGGAATGGGTTGAAAGGACACTGTTGTAGGGCTCAACAACAGATGTAGAAACCTGGGGAGAGGGATAGACAGTGAAACCAAGCTTTGATTTCTTTCCATAATCAACTGAGAGGCGCTCCAAAAGAAGGGAGCCAAGACCAGAGCCAGTGCAGTGCCCCCTCCAACAGCATTGAAAATAAGAAACCCTTGTAGGCCAGTGCAATTATCAGCAAGCTTTCGGATGCGATCCAAACATAGGTCAACAATCTCCTTCCCAACTGCAATAAAAGAAAAAAAATCAGTAACAAATTATTCTATAGAAATGGAAGAAGTAAAACAAGGACTCTTTGTTGCTTGTGTAGTGGCCACGGGCAAAGTTGTTGGGAGCATCTTCTTTCCGCTGATCAGTTGCTCTGGGTGAAAAAGCTGACTGTAAGTCCCTGTCGTCACTTCATCAATAACAGTAGGTTCGAGATTAATAAAGACTGCACGAGGTACGTGCTTTCCTGCACCAGTTTCACTGAAAAAAGTGTTGAAGGCATCACCACCTCCACCAACGATCTTGTCACTTGGTATCTGACCATCAGGCTGGAAAATAAGATGGCAAAAATCTTAATCAGACCACAAAAATATCAAGAAGTACAAAAGGACTAGTATAATGTTAAATCACAATCCAATATTACTAGGTACAAAGATACACACACTACAAGAATTGAGGGCAATAGGGACAAAAAAATCTGTCCCTATAGGTGCTCAAACCGTCCCTAATGTCTTTTTGGGACGGTTGATGCAAGCGTCCCTATATGTAGCGTCCTAAAAGGTCTATAGGGACGGACTAATTGAGACGGAATAAAACTCTATAAAATTCCGTCCCAAATACTCAATTGGGATGGAATAATTATCTTCCGTCCCAAATACTCAATTGAGACGGACTTTTATTCCGTCCCAATTGAGCATTTTGGACGGAATGAAACTCTGTCCCGAATACTCAATTGGGACGGATTTTTATTCTGTCCCAAATGAGTATTTGGAACTGAATGAAATTATGTCCCGAATACTCAATTGGGACGGAGTTTTATTCTATCCCAATTGAGTATTTGGGATAGAGATTTATTCTGTCCCAAATACTTATTAAGAACGGACAGGTTTTTTTTATTTTTATTTTTTTTATTAGTAATATTATTTGCATATGCGATTCATATATAGCCTGCTTCATATATCATTTATGGACATCCATTCATTATATATATCCATTCATAATCTACCTGTTATATATATCCATTCATAATCTACTTCTACGTAAACTAAATTTAATGTCAACACTAATAATAACCATTAATTAAAATAAATATAGGTAGTTCAAATCACACTTCTAGCATTTCTCAAAACAGTACCAAAAATTATCATATATAATCATCAAAAACTTAGTTTCTAATCAAAAACTTTCTTGGCCTTGAAAGTTTTTGTTTAGAAACATGGCAGAGAGGTGCAGCAGCTGCCACCTATTTGTGTGCCAAGCTATTAGGAAATGCTACCAAAAACTTTGTTTCTAAACATCAATGTCTGAAATCAGTAATCATTGATCATCAGGCTCGGATTGAAATGGTTGGTACGGATGACCAAATGCCCCAAACATAGGTGGCTGAGGACTATTTAATAGACAACCAAATGGTCCATAAGTTGACGATTGTTGCTGCTGTTGTAGGCTACCAAACGGAGGTCGATGCATGCCAAATTATGTGAACATAAGCTGAGAAGACATTCTGTTTTGATTCTCCGCAAGACTAGCCATAGTTGCCTTCAAATCATTTATGGACTCCATCATTCCACCACATTTTTCTTCAGCTCTATTAGCCCTCCTTCTCTCAGCTTCTAATTCTGCCACCAATTCTGCAATATTGGCATCCTTCTTGCGTCCTCATGGAGGAGCCTTCTTTCCATGACCAAACCCGTGAAAATAAGTGCCCTTTCCTTTTCCAAGACAATTCTCTAGTATCTGTTCATCCACTGAAATTGAACTACTAGGATCCACATTAATAGATTCCTTTGATTGGGCCACCATATTATCCTGCATTTTGAAATGTCAATGAAGTAATTTAATAGATTCCTTATTTTTTACATAGTATTCATTATTTCAAAAAATTGCATATACAACTTGAATGAGCATAATAGTAATCACAAGTACTCTACACAATATATAGCAAGAAGAATTCTATAAATTGCTCAAACAAAAGAAAGATGAAAAGATATATACTATTTTCATGGTTATGGTATGAACTCTATTCATAAAATTTGAAAACGAACATGAGATTCAAGAACAAACCATGACATTAACATAGGATCATAACTATAATTTACATTGCTCCACTTCACATCCACTCCATATTGTGTGCTAGTTCAAGAGTGTGATTGAAAACCAGTACTCCAAAAAAAAAAAAAAATTACAATTATAGAGATTGTCTAAAACAGAGAAACAAAGCAACAAAACAACTAAAAGAAGCAGCTAGGTAAGGCACCAAAATGCTGGCCAATTTTGGTGCAACTCCTAGAGGCCCAAAGCACAGAAGAATGTTTTAAAATTGACCAGGAAATGCCATAAATTGATATACATTTTCTAAAACAGAGAAACAATGTAGTTTGCCTTCATAGCTTCTACATTTGATATGTAGTTTTCTACATTAATGGACGCAGCCAAGACAGAGAGCCCTGTCATCAATTGGCATCAAAAGAGTTGCAAGAATAGCATAATTTGGTCCTAAACCAATTGGCATTTAAATGGCAAAATTGAATTGGATATTGGTGTTCGTAAATATATGAATGTGCCTAAAAATGTAACAACAATCTCACTACACATATGATCATGCCTAAATTGTTATATTTTGTATTTATGAATTCGAACTGCCTACATTGATGAGGATGCATGCTTGATTAATTAATAGGTTAATTATAGGTTATGATCATGATAATCCACCGACTATTGAACACTATAATATGATTGAGTAGGGCATAATATGAATTTTTTGTATTATGGGTATCTGGTACTAGAAATCTTATTCATTAATTGAAATTGTAGACCTTACACAATCAATCAGTATAATTTGTGAGTCCAAGTTCTGGCAATTGCACAAACCCATATTGATGTTTATTACTTTCCACAACATTTAACACTTTAATCCTAAATATGGCTAAGGAGTTGGAGGTTTGGCAGTCTGACTTTGACAGAAACCTTCTGCCCCTTAAAAACGATTACCAAAAAATATGGTGATAGTCTATTTTTGTATAATTGTGAATTTAAAGACAACATTGAAGACGTAAAGGAAACCCCATAATGTTGTTAAAAATGCATTTAGGGTAATAATTTCTTGAAAAAGGAAATTCATATTTTTTGAAATCATATACAACTAGAAGTCTAGAATTACATTAGCGTGGTTGTTTGTATAAGGTAAGACCTATAGCTACACTACCTATCTTCTATACAACATTAAAGATCTACATATCAGTAAACAATAGTAGTGCACATGTTATGCTCTATTAGGACTCAAGACGCCATAGAAATCAAGGTTCTCTGTTTTGACTAACACACCACTATTTTGTGTTCTTCGATTTCTCTCCCTTTCCTTTGTATGGAACCTAACCCCGTTTACAATGCAACTAGAATATCGATGTATCCAAGATTCAGGTCCACATGCTAATGAATAAAGGTCATCATTAATTGTTGACTTGTTATGATAACGTTCTTCCTTTATTTATGAAAAATTTGTAGAGTGTTAAACTAATGCACAAGGACACAACATCTAAAAGAAATGGTAGGTATGTCAAGTACATTATAGACTTACCAGTGTTTCCAACCATCTAGGAAATTCTTTTGCGTGTCTGCCCTTCTTTATGTCTTTTAGCCAACTTTATGAAGTTTCTCATGCCTTTGTTATACTCCTCACTACCCCTAGCATGACGATGAATCCAAAACTTATCCATGTAACTGGTATGGATACACTAGATTGATGCATGTTGAATATATATATATGTATGTATAACAATTTTAATTTCCTCATCCATGGTCCTATCCCATTAAGGTTCTTTTTTTGTTCCTTTTGTGTGTGTTATTTAAAAGTCGGCAACATGATATTTTTTAAGTTATGAACAAGTTAAAACAAAATTATTAAATGAAAACTACTCCATCAAGTAATAAAGAATGACACATTGGTGCACTCTTAACTAGAAATTAGGCATGGTTGCATTTTGTATTAAGGAGAAGAAATAAGGTGGCTAGCATTTTTATCACTTAAAAGATAAAAGACAAATAATCTTTTACTCATTTTCAAAACACCACTATCACTTGCAAATTTTAGAATTATTAATCATTTTTAAAAAGTAAACTTTTGTCATTACTTTTACATTTTCTTGTAGTGAATAACAAAATTATAGTAATAGATCAGCTAATTCTAACCCAACATAAAAAAAATAAAAATAAAAATAAATAAATAAAAAATAAAATCCCATCCCTGATCCCATAATCTTGTGTTCCAACACAAATAACTTCTAAGGGCACAATCAATCAATACATTTCAAACAATTAAGAATCCAGAATTAATAGTTAATATAGAATTACTTGGGAAGAAAAAAAAAAAAAATTAAACTTATAGAAGTACCATTATTACATATAGATTTTATGCAATCATGATTAACTAGAATGGATCTCAAACTAGAATGAACACGAGATCATTCACTCAATGAAAATAATCAAAATTCAGACCCATCCAACTCAGTATCAGAACACAAATTTTTTTTCTTGTGGTTATATATTTAATTCTTACACGCACAAAATAGAAGAAGAAAAAATCACAAACAGAGTCATACAAATATAAAACACACACAAATCCTTCAAAGGTTTTACACAAAAAATACAAGAAAAAAACACAGAGGCATACAAATAAAAATACATCCCACAAATCCTTCAATTGATTGGAAAAATTACCTTCAAAGAACAAGCGGATTACCTTCAATTTAAACGCTGGCGTTAAGGAAAGAAACTGAGGCGTTTTGCACTTTCTCTAAATGAAGCTTTTCTCTGTAATTTGAGTGTCGATCTATAGAATACAAAAAAATAAAAAATTAATTTAGTGAAAGAGCCTAGAGTCAAAAAAAAAAAAATTCAGCCTCAGTTCGCCCCCAAAAGTTCAGAAACATTACACTCACAGAGAGGTCGACGGCGGCGAGAAACGGCCGGATACTGCTATAGGAAGGAAGGATGGGATTAAACATAATTAAGGAAAAGATAGTAGGACACGAGTAGAGCCCACCTTCTGGTTCAGTTTACAACCAACACAGATTTGTGTGAATATGTTAAGTTAGAAAACAAATATAGTAAGGAACAAGTTATACAGAAATCTGAATCTCTTACCTGCCAAGACAAATCGAAATATGTTGTCAATATTCAGGAACGTGTGATAGATCGATAGGCTTTTGCTGCTCTTCACAAATTAGGGCACAAATTAATTGAGAGAGAAATTGGGAATAATCAAAGAAGAGATCGAAGAATAGAAGAAAATTGGTATGGTTACCGAGAGAAGGGTTGCTGAGAGAGTCGTGCCTATGGATTACAGAGGGAAAAAGGCGATCTGGCCATGGGGTTAGAGAGAGAGTTATTCGCGTTGAGGAGTTGAAGAGAGTACTGAAGAGTTGAAGAGGGTGGGTTTTGTAAAAAATCCAAACGACGTAGTTTTTTTTTTTTTAATTGTTATTTATTTATTTATTTTTTTTGGATAATTAGAAAGGAATAGAGACTTGTATCACTGACACGTGTAAATGATGATTAGGCACAAAAAAAACCCTCTGTCCCTAAACATATATTATCCGTCCCAAAATCTAATTCCGTCAAATTTATTTCCCTCCAATCTGTTTAGCGCCTTTTTTTTCGGTTTACTTAGAATAGCGCCATCTCTGTTTTTGGGTGATTTGGGACAGTAATTCTCTTTTGTCCCAAAAACCCTACCTTTTTGGAATGGAATTTAATCCGTCCCAAAAACCCTACCTTTTTGGGATGGAATATAATCCGTCCCAAATAATCCGTCCCAAGTATCAGGATTTCTTGTAGTGACACAAATCCCAACAGAGGTAGGAGATAATTGGTTGAGAAAAACTACTCTAAAAACGAATTCCTTAAATTTTGGGATTCTTATTTCTCAATTAATAATTAATCCACGTCATTGTCATGTAGATTGACAAGTCAATTAGTAACTAATCCACATCTGGATTCAAGAGGTTTATCTGGCAATAAATTCGTGTAGCAGTGCTCATAAATAGAGAAGCTAGTTTTTTTTTATATATATAAATACACCCAATTAAAAACAGTCACCGCCTCTCCCCTTCCCGTCTCATCTTCTACAGAACCTGCACAGTGACAACCCAAACAAACGCTCTCTCTTGTGCTTGTCTGTGTGTGTGTATATATATATATATATATATATATATGACTTAAGTTGGTATCTTATTGCATAGACGGTTGTGGGCTTTTTGGCCTTTCTTATCATCATATGTTACAAGAGCCAACCAGTTTCTGAAAGAAGTAGTCAGCCGCCGCAAGCACGAGTTCCGGAAGCTGCAGAAAGAAACAGAGATCCCACAGATGTAGTTGTGGAAATTGAAAGATTAACAAGAACTGCAACTGAAATTCAACTGCTGCAGTTTGATATGATTTACAAAAAAACTGATTCAACTGATCCCAACTTCAATACTTAATGTCCATGCAGAACTTTCCGTGCGCAGAACTTGCCTTCTTTGTTGATTCATTTGTCTAGTATGACTGGTCTACCTTTAATTAGGATTGGACTGAATGTGGGTTGATCCAGACGATTCGGCTAATGGGCTTCGAGTCCACCCTTAGTACCCCGGGCTGTTGACGTCTGGGCTTAGTAAGTGGGCCGGGTGGCCTGGGTCAGCGGTCTACATGGAAGCCAAGACTTTGGTCTAAGCTCATTCTGGACTGGGTTCTCCTAATTTGGGCATGACACCGATTGGAACCTTGTTGTACCTAAGATAATTTTGTAGTGTGATGACGTGGATGATTCTTACTGGAGAGGGGATTTTTTCCCTCCACACTTTGCCCCCAATTCCCTCTTTAATTGGATTACGACTCTTAATTAAAAGGGAATTGAAGTTACACGGTTGCCAACTCTTCAAAAGGCGGTTCAAGGTGTGTCTATTTCCATTCTGACCAAAAGGCCTCTTCATAGTTCGTTCCTGACTCTGTGACATTCACTGTGCTTTTTGCTTCAGTGCGATCTCAGGTTAGTTTCTCATTTATTGTCTAATTTTCTTTCATATCATGAACTCCTCACCCACTCACGACCGTATAGACCTTGTAGATTCAGATTCCACACCTTCTTCTTCTCCCAATCTCATTAAGATCCCTCCCCCTAGGGTTTCTAACCTCGTTAAACTCACAAACGATTCAGTTGTTCAAATGGATGCCTCTCTTTCTCAAGTTGAGGTATCCACTTCTGGGTCAGAATGCGTGTTTACTAAGGAGGAGAAAGAGTTGATTTTGTCTGTTCGGCGTATCAAGTTCCCTATCGAGTCTATAATAAAGGATTTTGAGATTCTTGATGGGGTTGACATTGTCAAGTACCCAGATGGGGCTAATTTCAGCTCCGGCGAAGGTGTAGGGGACAACGAATTGCTTCTATCAGTCGGGCATCGTAATGCTCTTCGGTTTCCTCTTCACCCTTTCTATCATCTAGTCTTCAATAAGTTAGGACTTGCCCCTCTCCAAGTAAATCCTAACTTTTTTTAAGTGATCTCGGCGCTTCTAATTCGCCGAAGGCTAGAGAGTCTTGACTTAACTCTTGCTGATTTACTCATTACTTACACCATCACCAGGCATGGGACTGAGCCTAGCCGTTTCTACTTCACTTTCCCTTTTCAGTAGAGGATATGTACAGACCTCCTTAACTCCGAGAAGAAGTGGAAAGAGAGGATGATAATTGTGAAGGAGAATTGGTCTGTGGATAAATCGAATACCCTCCCCATTCCTCGCAAATTTGGGAAGCTAAGTATTGCATATCTTCCCTCATTTCATGACAAATGTTTTGGTTGTTTCCCATGCCAAGTTTTATTATTTCGTCATATTTATGAATTTTTTGGTCTTCTTTTAGCAACATTCCCCTCTTTTGCAGCTAAGAAGAGACTTGTTTTTCTTAAAACACAAGTTTGGAGTGAGCCCCCTTCGTTTAAAGAGCTACTCACTTCATTCAACCTTCAAGAAATTGCTTCCAGTGCTGCAGCTGCAGACCTTATGGACTTGGCACTTCCATCCTTTGACAGCTTCCCCCTGACTAAGGAGGAAAAACAGAGAGCTGAAGCTTTAAAGAGGAAGGCTGCTGAGGAGCAACCCTTGTTGGTCATTAGATCGACTGAGTATGAGAAGGAGGTGGATAAACCTCCCCTTAAGAAGATAAAGTCAAACCCTCCCTCCAGCAGCAAGGGCAAGAACATCCCCAAAAGCAAAGGGAAGAAGGCTGGGGAGATTGACCCAGAGGAGGAAGTCCGGGCTTACGTTCAAGCTGAGTCTGGAGAACCTTGGAGACCCGTCTTCTCAAGGGCTGACAAGTCGATCCTTCATTCCGGGGATTCAATAGTCTCTGACCCCTCTGTTGCCTTGGCAGTTGCTCGAGGGATCTGGCTACCCAAGGATGAAGAGATCATTGGGAATCTGGGGTTGGACCAGCTGATACCATCTGCCCCAATTGATGCTGTGAAGGTTTACTCTTTTCCCTCCACTTACTGAATTCTTCAGATTTCTTTTCACCGTATATTTACTGATATTGTCATTGTTGATCATGTAGAGTCTGTACCAGGCTATGGCACTGTGTGCCACTGCTGAAGCTTAGTCTCTTTCCATTAAAAAACTGGAAAGGGACCTAGGCAGTGCTGAGAAGAAGGCTTCATACTGGGCTATGAGTGCGAAGATTACTTCTGATGTAAGGGATGTTTACAAAAATCGCCTGGCAGCTTTTGAGGCGAAGGTGGAAACTCTGGAAGCTGAAGTCCAGCGCTTGATAATGCCAGTGGTACCTGCATTACTGCTGGGAGGCAAATGCAAGGACACTACTCCACCATTGTATGTTTATCCAGTGTAAAGGCTTTCAAGTTCGGCTTTAGCCAGAGCTCTAGTAACAAAGCAAAGGTTCCAGACACTTTTGATGCTGACATGGAAGTGTCCTTCCCTTATGCTGAGGGTCCAAAGGCCCAAGAAGCTGAGGTGCTCTTTGCTGAGATGGTGAAAGCTCATCCAGAAGATCATCCAACTTCAAGCTTGCCAGCTCCTTCATCTTCTGAACTGCCAACTCCTCTATCCACCAGTCCGAATGTAGTGGATGTCTTTGACTCTACTCCCTTTGATCCAAAAAGGAAGTAGAGTTATGTAACTTTTTTTTTTTTTTTTTTTTTCTTGTTTTAAAAGAATGAATGTAGAAATTATATATTTTTGCTCTTGAAATGCAATGACTACATTTATTTTGAAGACTTTTCATGCTTGTGAATGCCTCTGGTTTTTACACGACTATATTGTAATAATGTGCTCCTATCCTCAAGGAGGAAGGCTTATTGCCTGAGAACTTTGGACCTTTTGTGGTCTAAAGCAAAAATAAGACAGATAGTAAGAAGGGAATCCCTTTGACCATTTAATTAATATTTGAGGATGGTTTCTTCGTCTAGTATTCTAACCGTCAAGGGAACCCTTCTTACTACTGATTTGTATGGCATAGATATATCAATACTTGTTTTCCTTATATTATTTCGATGTAGGACGAAACTTTCCACGAGTCATATACCATTAGCCCATTAAACAAGGATCTGTGGGCGTGTTACAATAGAAAACTTTTGCCCCCAGTTGGTTTTATACCTTACTGGCGCAACTTCGGACTTAAACCGTCCAAGGTGGTATACTCTTTGGCTCAGCCTCGAACTTGAATCGTCTGATGTGGTATACTCTTTGGCTATGAGCCTGAGAGGAATTGTATTGCACTGGATTCCTGTCGTCCGAAGTAATATGCTCCTCAGTCACGAGCTTGGGAGGAGCTGTGCTATGTCGGACTCTTGAGGTCCGAAGTGATGTATTCCTCGGTTGACCCTAGGAGGAACTGTCGTAGGTCAGACTCTTGAGGTCCGAGCGTTGTGTTCCTTGGTAATCAACCTGAGAAGAACTGTATTGTGTCGGACTCTTGAGGTCCGAGGTGTTGTGTTCCTCGGCTATAAGCCTGAGAGGAACTGTATTGAGCTGGACTCTTGGGGTTCGAAGCGAGGTGTTCCTCGGCTATGAGCCAGAGAGGAACTGTATTGAGCTGGACTCTTGGGGTCCGAAGCAATTTGTTCATCGGCTGTGAGCCCTAGAGGAACTATATTGAGCTGGACTCTTGGGGTCCGAAGCAAGGTGTTCCTCGACTATGAGCCGGAGATGAATTGTATTGAGCTGGACTCTTGGGGTCCGAAGCAATGTGTTCCTCGGTTGTGAGCCCGAGAGGAATTATATTAAGCTAGACTCATAGGGTCCGAAGCGATATGTTCCTCGACCGTGAGCCTGATCTGGAAAACTCACCAAGTATGCAAGCTGACCGAAGATTCAAAAATGACATGAGGCCAAGAAAAAGAGTAACTGTGACTGAGAAGTCCCCCATACATTTGTTTGGGAGACTTTCTTTCACAGATACTCTCTTCGTGGCAACCAAATATAGCGTGCTAACTCTATATTTACTATACACCTCTTGTACTCCTATTCGATGTGGGATAAGGGATATATGGGCCAAAAATCTGGTTTGTTTGGAAAGAACAAAAAATTATTGCAAAGAATGCCCGTTGGTACTAGGGCTTTGAACACAACTTGGGCTGGGCCGTTACTGTTACCAACGGGCCCTCTTTGTAATGCACCCAAATACTTCAATATTTTCCTATATAAAGGTACGTATAGAAATAGTTTTTTTCCCCGATGTGGGACCATAGTAGATAAGTGCTCTAAGCTACACATATTTATGGTTTGTGTCCAAAAACGAAAGAAAAACTGTAAAATGCCTTTGGGTTCATGATTTAAGTAGAGCCTGAATGTTCAATGGGCATTCGTTGTAATGCATATGCATTTTTAAGTACTTTTTTTATGAAAAAGGACTTGTAAGTACCACAAAAAAGCCAAAAAATTATATAGCTTTGTTTTGTTTGCTTTGTGGTAATATCTTTCTTTTGTCCTAATATCAATAGTAGGGTACATGCTTTTGTCGCAATATCAATAGTATGGTACATGTATTGCCCCTTATGACGACAAAAGAAAATAACAAGAAGTAATACCCCATATTACTAAAGGAGTAAAGATGTGTAGAGATGTGTATAACTCAAGAAACTTTTATTATATGGGCCTAGAAATAGCCATACTTGGATAGAAAACAGACACATGCTGTCTGTAAATGAAAAGTAAACAAATTATATCATCTAATGATAGTACATTTTCAAGTGTATTGCATTCCATGGACGTGCAATTGGACGCCCATCAGCTTTCGCCAATCGATAAGCTCCTTTCCCCACTACTTCTGTGACTCTGTAAGGTCCGATCCAATTGGGTTGCAACTTTTTTACATGGGTTGTTTCCTGCTTCAGCACCCAATCTCCTTCCACAAAATGTTTGAACCTGACTCGCTTGTTGTAACTGTTACGCAACTGTTGCTGGTACGAAGCGAGCCTAATTGTTGCGGCATCCCTTTTTTATTCCAAAAGATTAAGGCTGTGTTCGAGCTGTTGATCATTGTTACCTTCGAGCACCAAGTGGGTCCGAAGAGTCAGAACTACTGATTCCGTGGGGATGACAGCCTCTGACCCATAGGCCATGGCAAAAGGGCTTTCTCCCGTTGGCCTTCGTGGGGTGGTTTGATATGCCCAAAGCACCTGAGGTAGATTCTCGTACCATTTTGATTTAAGATTTTCTAACTTTTTCTTCAAGCAGCTGAAAATGGTCCGATTAGTTATTTCAGCCTACCCATTTCCCTGAGGATGGTTAATTGCGGCCAACTTCTGCCTAATCCAATGCTCAGCAAATAACTTTCTCGTGTTTCGTTTATCTAAATTCGGGCCATTGTCCATCATGATAACATTTGGCACCCCAAATCGGCAGATTATGTTATTCCATAGAAAATTCTTCACTTGTTCATGGGTCACGCTTGAGTAAGCTTCGGCTTCAACCCATTTAGTGAAGTAATCTGTGGCTAGCAACACGTATTCCTTTTTCTCCATAGTTTTGGGCAAAGGACCGACCATATCAATCCCCCATTGAGTGAATGGCCATGGATTCGCCATTGCGTGCAAATCTTCGGTGGGTTGATGTTTCATTAGACCATGTCACTGGCATTTATTACATCTTCTGGCATACTTTTCAGCATTTCAAGCCAAGTAAGGCCAGAAATAACCTTGAGTTAAGACCTTATGTGCCAAGGATCTACCTCCAGAGTGATTGCCACAATCCCCGTCATGAATTTTGTTTCAGAATCGTGAGGGCCTTAATGAGACTTAAACATTTCAGGTAAGGACCTAAGAATGACTTCCGATATAATTGATTATTGATGATAGCATATTTAGCTGCGGTGAGCCTGAGTTTCTGTGCCTCGGCCTTCTGGTTCGGAAGAGTCCCCTCCTTAAGGTAAGCTTCCAATGGATCCATCTAGCATGGTTCGCGTGGAACATCTGGGATCACCATTATCTCCTGCCGAGGGCTTATACTTGGTTCATCCAGGATGTCAATTAGTATGATCCGGACCAAATTTTCATCCAAAGATGATGTTGCTGCGGCCAACTGATCTGCTTTGGAATTCTCCTCGCGAGGTATCTGATGGAATTCGATCTGATCGAACCCTCGCGAGGCACTTTCCACAGCCTCCCTGTAAGCTTTCATTCTATCCTCCTTGGGCTGATACTGGCCTGTTACCTGATTCACAACAAGTTGAGAATCACTAAAAACTTTTAGACACCTTACCTGAAGCTGGCTTGCTAGCCGGAGTCCAACGAGCAAGGCCTCATATTCTGCCTCATTGTTAGTGGCAGGAAAAGTCAAATGGATTGATTGCTGCAGCTTGGTGCCTTCGGGGGTTATGATAACAACTCTGGCCCCGGCACTAATCAGGTTCGAGGAGCCATCCACCCGAAGCTTTTATTGTGGCTCGGAAGGGCCTGGCTCTTCGGGCTTATCCTCATACTCCAAGAGGAAATCAGCTAGTGTTTGTCCTTTGTGTAACACCTTCGGTTTATAGGATATATCAAAGGAACTAAGTTCGATTGCCCATTTAGTTATTCTTCTGGATAAATTTGGCTTGGAAAGAATGACTCGCATGGGGTAATTAGTAAGAACTTTGACACTACGCGACTCAAAGTAGTGTCAAAGTTTTTCTCTTTGCATACACCAATGCTAGTATGATCTTCTCTGCTTTGTTATATCGCATTTCTGCATCTGTCATTGTCTTGCTGGTTTAGAAGATTGGATACTGATTCTTACCGTCTTCTCTAATCAATACTGCACTCGTGGCTATGCTGGAGATGGCTAAGTACATGATAAGAGTTTCACCAGGCTTCGGAGCTTACAGAATCGGGGGTTCAGCCATGTAGCACTTCAGTTAATTGAGAGCAGCCAGTTGATGAGGTCCCCATATGTCTTTGTTTTTGGACCTTATAGCATCAAAGAATGGTTTGCACTTATCAGATAATCGAGAGATAAATCGACTGAGAACTGCGATTCGACCGGTCAAAACCTATACTTCCCTGCGGGTTTTTGGTTCTTGATTTTGTATAAGGGCTTGAGCCTGAGCCTGACTCACCTCAATTCCCCTTTTGTTTACAATATGGCCGAGGAATTGTCCCGAAGTAACCGCAAAGGAGCACTTCGAAGGATTTAGCTTCATGCCATCCTTTCTCAAAGTGTCAAAGACCTCTTGAAGGTGCTTAGGATGTTCTTCCTTCTTTATACTTTTGACCACCATATCATCGATATAGGCCTCGACCGTCTTTCCCAACATCTCGTCAAAGATCTTATTAATAAGGCGCTGGTAAGTTGCCCCAGCATTCTTGAGCCTGAGTGGCATGACTCTGTAACAGTAGGTGCCCTTCTCTGTTATGAAAGCAGTCTTCTCTTCATCCTTTGGATTCATAGGGATTTGGTTATAGCCGGAGTATGCATCAAGAAACGTAAACCTCTCAAAACCAGTAGTGGCATCAACCATCTGATCGATTTTGGGTAATGGAAAGCTGTTTTTAGGGTAGGCTTTGTTGAGATTGGAAAAATCTATGCACACCCTCCATTTTTCATTCTTCTTCTAAACTACCACCACGTTGGAGAGCCATTGTGGGTAGTGCACCTCTCGGATGAAGCCTGCCCGGAGCAATTTGCTTACCTCTTCAGCTATAATTCAGTTGCGCTCTGGAGCGAACCTTCTGTGCTTCTACTTAACTAGTTTGAACGCCGAATCCACCTTCAGGCTATGGCATGAGACCGAATGATTGATTCCCACCATGTCTGAATGCTCCCAAGTAAATGCATCTGCGTTCTGTCGAACGACATCAATTAATGCTTTCTTTTCTTCGGCTGTGGGGGAAGAACCTATGTAGGTGACTTTCTGAGGATCGCTGAGGATTACTTCGATAGCCTTCAAAGACTCCTTGGTAGGCTTTTCAGCTTCGGCCTCATCCTCTGCTTTCAAATACCTGGGCAGAGGGTTCTATAATTACTATTTGGACATGCTCCCAAGAGGTGTGATCGGTTGGGACTATTTTGTTACCTTCTTTGCCTCATTTTGTGTCAACATGTAGCATTTTTTGGCAGTAACTTGATCTCCCCTGAGGTCAATAACCTTTTTACCGTTCGGAGACCAGCATCGCATCACTTGATGAAGGGTAGATGGAACCCCGTTCATTCAATGGATCCAGCCTCTTCCCATAATGAGATTATAGGAAGGGTGGATCTCTATTAAAACAAAGTTCTCCTTCAGTGTCCTCTTTACCGTGGTTACGGATAGGTCAATTACCCCAAGGGAGTCCACCTTTGTGCCATCAAACCCCATCAAGGTGCTGGAGATGGGACGAATTGATGATGACAGAATCTCTAACTACTCACAGACCGCATTTGTGATGATGTTGACACAGCTACCCGGGTCTATTAAAACCTTCTTTATCATGTCCTTCGCCACCAAGAGACTGATGACGAACGGATCCTCGCAGGGGAGTTGAACTCTGGATAGATCTCTATTGCCGAACCCAATGTTGACGTTTCCAGAAGCAATAACGTTCACCGAGGATAACCTCCTTAGCTTATAGGTTGTTCTCAATCGGGACCTATATACTTCCTCTGACTCTTGATCATCCTCCGATCTTTCATGTATTGCATGGATGACCTTCACTTGATTACTTTCGACTTTCCGAGGATTGACCTCCCGAGGCTTCACGTACTCTTTTAGTGTGAGGTAGTCTTCCAATTCACTTCTCAATATTATGTTTTCCACATGCCGCCTAAGGGATCTGCAATCATTAGTTGTATGCCCGTAATCTCTATGGTAGGCGCAGTGTTTGGTCTTGTCTCTCTGTTCCAATGGTTACCTTATTGGTTGAGGAGCTACAAACTTCATTTTATTCTCCTAGAATAGTCCAGCCAAGGTTATGCAAAGAGGTGTGAACCTTTCCTCTGTCCTTTACCTTTTCTCGGGTATTTGAATGGCTGGTGCTGAAGTGTACTGGCTTTTTCAGCTTTTTGAGTTTGAAACCTTTTCCTGATGCTTGTTCTCCACTGTGACGAGGGTGGCATGTTGAGCTCGGTAGGCCACATTCTCCTCAAGCCGGATGCAGATCTGTGCTTTAGCATTGAAAGTCTACATATCTAGAGGGGAATACTTAACAAGGGATGTATAGAACTTGGTTCCCTGAATCATTGCAAGTTTGAACGTTTATATTGCGGTAGCAGGATGGCAATCTGCTATTTTCGAAGCCTCTATGTTAAATCTGGACAAGAAATCTTGTAATGTTTTGCCTTTCTTTTGCCTTATCGTGAAAAGGCTAGCAATACTCTTATTTTGCTTCTATTACCGCAATACTGTGTTAGGAACATAGTGCATAGAGTTTCGTAGTCTGGAATAGATTTGTGTGGCCTATTCCTGAACCACTCCAGCGTAGCCCCTGTTAGACTTCTAGGGAAAACTTTGCACATCCATGGGTCATTGTGATCGTCCAGAGCCATCTTTTGTGTGTAGTGATCTAGGTGCTGAGAAGGATCTCTCGTACCATCAAACTGGGTAAAAGAAGGCATAGTGAATTTCTTAGATCTGTCAATAAGGTACACATCGTCAGTGAATGGAGTCTTCACGTGAGAATTCTTATATTCCCTGGCCATCTCTGCAGGCGTTTGAACTTTCAGAAGTCTCTTCTCGTCAAAGGCCTCTTTTACTCCTGCGCCATCTGGAACACCATTAGACCATACCGTAAGCTTACGACTGGACTCAACCTATTCATTCTGTGTGCGACGAAAAAGTTTGTCCGAAGTTACCGCCTCGGACCTTGTCCTCTGCTCTTGCTGAACTTCGTTGGGCCAAACTTCATTAAGTCAAACCCCATTAACCTGAGGCTCGTTTTGGTTGGGAAGAGGCGCAGCCCCATCAACTGGTGGTGGCTGAGGTGTCAACTGAGCCATAGCCGTTTGAAGGGTGTCATTTTGCTGTTGAAGCAATGCAATCTGGGCTACGCTGGCTTCATTTGCCTAACGAAACGCTTCGAATTGGTGCAAGAACTATTCTCGTATCTTTCGCATCAACTCCATCTGTTGATCAGCCGCCTTTGATTCTTCGTTCGACATTCCAGATCGTAGAAACAAAAACAATTTAAAACAAAAGTGGGAGAATCTTTCTATACGTTTCCCACAGACGGCGCCAAAATGTAAGTGCAAAATTTTTCTCTATTAAAACAAATAAAAAGAAAAATACAACTCACTCAGAACAAGCAAATATAATACTCAGAATAAGTGTATAATGCTCAATGATTTTATTGGAGGTCTAGGCCTCTATTTATAAGAAACAAGGTGGTGGAATTATGGTAGGACTCGCATGGCTTGTCCTCCAATCCATTCCATATATGACATTCTTTACAATTATAATCCTTTCTTTTTTACAATTCTTTCCATACAGAACTTTCCTTGCACAGAACTTGCCTTCTTTGTTGATTCCTTTTGTCTAGCAGGACTGGTCTACCTTTAATTAGGATTGGACTGAATGTGGGCTGATCCAGACGATTCGGCTAATGGGCTTCGAGTCCACCCTTGGTGCCCCGGGTTGTTGACGTCTAGGCTTAGTAAGTGGGCCGGGTGGCTTGGGTCAGTGGTCTACATGGAAGCCAAGACTTTGGTCTGAGCTCATTCTGGACTGGGTTCTCCCAATTTGGGTTTGACACCGATTGGGCCCTTGCTATACCTAAGATAATTTTGTAGTGTGATGACGTGGATGATTCTTACTGGAGGAGGGATTTTTTCCCTCCACAACCTCTATGACTGGAACTGTCGAACATCTGAAAAATAATAGTGGGTCAGACCCACGAATAAGTTCTAATCTATTACATCCCAAACAGAGACCCGATACACATATACATCTCAGTCAATCCAACAATAACTATATAGTCCGTATAAATATATATACACTAAAGGAACCTTACTAGACTATAGGGTTGTCTCAATCTGAATAGAAGGCAACATGCAAAACGCATATATAGTGGGCATGAGTACCTAGACCCACCAGGGTACACAACTACACTATATCTAGCTACACATCCCTGGCAATATACGTGCCCTAACCACTAATTTTGAGACTCAAGCTCATATCATGACACATAATTATATATATATAATCCATCATATCCAACTATAATTAATCATCTATAAGTAATACTTTATAAGTCATTCAACTTGTTCAGTTAACCTGACTTGAATATAAGTAAGACTTAACATTTTAGTTAATCCATTCCCTTATACAAAATATGTAAGACTTAACTGATAAGTTAATCCATCCCTAAAATGCCACCATCTCATACTGGTGCATTTCATGATTAAATCCAGAGATGAGCATAATATAAATCAGTCATGTATATGATCATAATATGCTATAACTACATAATTAAATCATATATACACCACATTAAATTGCTAAATTAAATTTAAGCAATTATACTCTCCATTAACAACATGTAACACCATTTAAAATTTCTGATTGTTCAATACCTTAGCATATTAATTATAATCATGCATTCCATAACCTCCATGAATTTATTTTTCAATTTAAAATAATTAAAACAAATCTAAACAACTATTAACATGAACAGTAAGAATCCCCAAATCCTACGACATATTGGTCGACCGAATCCTTCCTTCGGTTGGTCGAAACGGCACTGCTTATCATCTTCTTCTGCAGGTTCTTCTTCAAACCTTCATTGTTGGAGATTCAAAGTTCTTATTCCTCTTCCCAGATTGTCCCAATACCTAATATTTATCATATGAACATATTTTAAACAATCCAAAACACAAATCATGCATGAATTTATCAAATCATAAATAAAAAAAATACAAACCCATTACATACATATTTACATCGTAACTTCAGACTTTTAACATGTAAAAAGTTTGTTTTAATCCAATTAATTCTCTTGAAATTAATCTAAGTCTGTATAGAACACAAGTCAAAGAGGAAGAGAAGAAATAGAACTTGCCTTTGGATTTTTAGATTTAAAATCCTAAATCTCCTCATTCCTTTCTTCTTTAAATCCGGCGACCCCTTTAGTTGCCTCGGCAACCTTCTGCTGCTTCTAGCATAGCCTAAGAATAGTACCTTAGATCCCTCTTTGGTTCAACCCTTCTTTCTTATCAAACCTTCTCTTTTTTCCCTCTCAAACCCTCTGTTTTCCTACCTCCCTTAGTGTCTGCGTGAATAGGATTTTCAACCCTTTAACAGACATACAAGTTATATATATATATACATACTAATATCTTATAATCCTTTTTTCCCTTCCTAATTCTAATTACTTTAAATTAATTAAATAAAAAAGGAAAATAAATATACTATATATACATATATACCTAAATCTAATAATACGTAATTTAGTTTAAACAATATTATATATATATATACATATATATATATATATATATATACATATATGAATCCACCGACTAATAGTATTTAATTAAATTAAATACTCCTAATAAACATACAATTAAAACAACCATTAAACACTTAATTAATGTGACAACCCGGATTTTTAAGAGTTGAAATTTAATTTATTTCATGACTTTTAAATTGTAATAGTTGATAATTTAATTTTTTTATTTGGAGACTTACTCAATTTAAATATTTATTGGTTTTGATTTTTGGACCAAATTGGTGAAAGGAGATTTAATGAGTTGATTTAATATTTTGTTGCATATTATATATGGAAGGGAGGATGCACCTAGCTGCCAAATTGAGAGAAAGAGAATTGAAATTGTGATTATTTTTGTGAGGCCCGTTAAGATGATATTTAATGGAGTTGTTTAGATTTTATTATGTTAAATTAGTGTGTGTGTGTATATATATATATATATATATATATATATATATAACTAATCAAACCCATTTTTCTTTCACTTTACAAACAATCGGTTTGATTAGTTATATATATATATATATATATATATATATATATATATAAATGGGACAAACCAAATTCAAACCCAAATAACATTCAAGTGGGACCCGCACAAGGACTTACTTCCATTTCATTTTTTTCCTCTAAATTCGGCAGGCAGGAAGCTTCTTCCACCATATATATATATATATATATATATATATATTTGTTTTACATGTTGGTATGATGAGAATGAAGTGGCAGCAAGTGTCCGCCAATTTTGGTGGGATAAAGAGATAAAGAAAGTTGGTGTGACAGTGGCGGGACCCACGAGGAAGATAAATAGGATTTGTTTGCCAAATTCACTTTTTGGTTTTGATTTTTCTGCACATGACTTTGTGTACGTGGGTTGATAAGATGATGATAAAAGTTTTTGATATTTTATGCATGATGGCATTTGTTTGGTGAGCAGAAGGTAGGCTAGTGTCGGTTCAAATTGCCTATTTATAATTGTATCAGTTTAGTGACTTTGGAGAGGAATTGCAGAAGAGAAAAATTAGAGAAAAAAATACAGAGAGTTGAGGAAACAATCACAGCGAGCAAGGTGGCATAAAGGGCCGAGATTTGATGGTCTAGTGATTATTTCTATTACAGGTAGGGATCATCATACCTTGAATGGCTTGGATGATTTTATTTCAAATATTTTGTTAATTATTATTTTGTTAAAATTGCATATATGTATTTTGTTTAAAAGCATATATATATTTTTGTGAAGCAAATTTATCATGAAACTCTTTGAAATCCTTGTTATAGTTTTTCCTACTATCTCACCCACTACAGTTTCAGGTACCGAGGATGAACTTGGATTGATAGTAGCGGGCTAGGAGGAAGAGTAGGAGTTGAGGAATTAAATTATTTTATTTAGAGATTTTTATGTATTTATTTGAGGAAATTGATTTAGTATCAATTTAATTAATTTGAGATGTTGTATCTTAATATTGAGGAAATTGATTTCGTATCAATAAAGGGTATTTTATTTATTTGAGATCCTGAGTGTATATTGAAGAATTTTGATTTAATAAATCGAGGATTTTATTTAGAAAAATTCGGGGCATGACAATTAATAAAGCATTCAAACATACAATTAAAACAACCATTAAACACTTAATTAATATACCTTTTAAACATATAACTTATAACCATTAAACACTTAATTAATATAACATTTAAACATACAACTTATATACTATAAAATTAATACAACAGTTAATTCAAATAAAAATAATACAACAATTAAATATTTAATTAATTCAACATTTAAAACATATCATTAATACAACAATTAAACATCTAATTAATATAACAATTAATTCAAATAAAAACACATTTACAAATGGCACGAAATCAAATAATCAAGTAATTTAATTAAAATGCGATAAAATAATTAAATAAATACATCTGATTAATACAACATTTAAAACATACCATTAATACAACAATTAAACATCTAATTAATATAACAATTAATTCAAATAAAAACGCATTTACAAATGGCCACGAAATCAAATAATCAAGCAATTTAATTAAAATGCGATAAAATAATTAAATAAATACCGAAACTATCCTTTTAAAATTAGGGGTATTACAATAACCCAACTCAAGATCTGACAATCTTCACAGTAAAAGAGCAAGAATAACCCAGATGATACTAGCAATTTTTGCAGATGAACGAACGCATCAATGCATCAAAAAAATAAGTATCACTACTATTCTTCCAAAAAAAACCCTAAGATCACTAAGATTTAACATAGTGAACAAGATAATTACAATTTATCTAACTTAAACCAAAATAAATGTTCGCATGACTTAAACCAATGTTCAAGACAAATCTTACATTTACTAATTCCAAAAAACCCTAGATATGACACGGTTTGAAAGTCCTTATTTTCATCTGTGCTTGCATCAAATGCGTAAAAAATTACCAAATCCTCAAACAAAATGAAAGAAATCCTAAATCAAATGAAAATAATCAAGCAACGACAATAATCATTCCTGTAAACCACAGATCAATATAAGAAACACAAACTCTGATAGAAACCTATGGCCATAAGAGATCTATAAATTTTTCGATTAAATATCACATCTCTGACAAACATTTTGAGCAGTATATACATATGTGTGGATATAGAGAGAGAGAAAGGAGGACCTGAATGCCATGCTTAAGGCAATAAAGTTCCCAGCATGCATTACCGTCCTGAATACCGGCCTTACCAATGTGGATCGTGTTAGAAATTAAACGTGATTATATTTTTAAATGTCTTTGAAGATTATGGATGTTTTTTATTTGATATTTAATTTTATGTTTATGTGAGTTTTTATTGGAGTTAATGGGGGGCATGAGAGTTACAACTAGTAATTGTCATGTTAGTGGGTTAATGGGAGTTTTGCCTACTAAATGTTATGTTAGTGAGGTGTTAATTTTTCATTTATATTTATGTTTTGAAGCATATATAAACCTATGTATTGTACCCATTTTCAATCAAGTGAAATAAAAGTGTTTTCCTCCATTTTTATTCTCTTCCAAATAATATAGTGTTGTATGTGTAACTAGGCCACTATTTCTAACAAAGTTGTATCAGACCTAGTTTGTGAGAGAGAGAAGAAATGGTAAACAATTCGATTCCATTTCAAATGCCTCAATTCACCAAAGATAACTATGAAAATTGGTGTATCCGTATGAAGACAATTTTGGGAGCACAAGATATGTGGGAAGTTGTTTCCAAAGGTTATGATGAGCCAGAAGATGAGGCAACTTTGTCTCAAGCCGAAAAAGATGTTTTACAAGCCATGAGAAAGAAGGACCAAAAGGCGGTGATGACCATCCATCAATATTTGGATGATGGAATGCTACAAAGAGTTGCTAGTGCAAAAAATGCAAAGTAACTATGGGAGATTCTTCAAAATTCCTTCCAAGGAGTTGATAAAGTGAAGAAGGTTCGCCTCTAAACGTTGCGGGGTGAATTTGAAACATTGCATATGAAGGAATCTGAATCAATTTCAGATTATTTTTTGAGGGTCTTGGCTTTTGTAAATCAAGGAGATATGGCGAAACCACCATGACTGATACAAGGGTCGTTGAAAAGATCCTTCGATCATTGGATTCCAAATTCAACTACATTGTTGTAGCCATTGAAGAGTCAAAGGATTTGGATTCCATGACTGTTGATCAACTCATGGGTTCGTTATAAGCTCATGAAGAAAAGGTGGTAAAGAAACAAGAAGTTTTGGAGCAAGTGCTACAAACAAAGTTTTCGTTGAACGAAAGAAATGAAAAACATGGAGGAAATCAAAGGGGCCGATGACGTGGAAATGGACGTGGCCGAGGAAGAGGAAGAGGCAATGGAAGAGGAGAAAAAACCGGTCAACACATAACCAACAATGAAGAAAAAGTCCATGACTCAGAACAAATAAGAGGTCATGGTAGAGGAAATTACTTAAGGTCATATGGAAGGAGGTATGATAAGTCTCAAATTCAATGTTACAATTGTCAAAATATGGTCATTATGCTTCGAAATGTAGAAATGTTGCTAACGATGTTGAAAAAAAAGGCTAATTATGTTGATGAAGAAGTGGAGCCTACTTTGTTGTTGGCATACAAAGGTGAAAGGAGTGAAGAAGATGTGTGGTATCTTGACACCGGTGCGAGCAACCATATGTGTGGTAGTAAAGAGAAGTTCGTTGATATTGATGAATCAATAAATGGCAAGGTGACATTTGGAGACTTATCATAAATTCTGGCAAAAAGGAAATGTAAAATATTGATTCGTTTGAGGAATAGGCATCATCAATTTATCTCTTATGTTTATTATGTGCCTAACATGAAGAACAACATTTTGAGTTTGGGACAACTCTTAGAAAAATGCTACAATATTTCCTTGAAGGAGTGTAGTCTTTCGATAAGAGACCCATTGGGTAATTTGATTGCCAAGGTTCCAATGACAAAGAACCGGATATTTTTGCTAAATATTCAACCTGACGAGGCTAAATGTTTGAAGGTTTGTTTTAATGATTTACCTTAGTTTTGGCACTTGAGACTTGGGCACTTGAATTTTGGAGGATTAGAGATGTTGGCCAAAAAGAAGATGGTGAAGGGATTGCCTTTCATTAACAATCCAAATCAATTATGTGAAGGATGTCTCGTTAGAAAGCAATCAAGGAAAGTTTTTCTAAAGAAACAACCACAAGAGCTACGGCGCCACTACAACTTATCCATTTGGATGCTTGTGGTCCAATTTCTCCGTCATCATTTGGTAAGAATAATTATTTTTTATTATTCATTGATGATTTTAGTCGAAAAACATGGGTGTATTTTTTAAAACAAAAATCGGAGGTGTATGAAATTTTTAAGAAATTTAAAGCACTTGTTGAAAAACAAAGTGGCTATGATGTAAGGGCTCTTCGATCCGATGGAGGTGGTGAATTCACATCAAATAATTTCAAAAAAATTTGTGAAGAAAATGGAATTCACAATCCTTTAACGGTTCTGAGATCGCCCCAACAAAATGGAGTTGCAGAAAGGAAGAACAGAACCGTTCTCAATATAGCTCGAAGCATGTTGAAAAGCAAGGAAATGTTTTAAAGAATTTTGGGCTGAAGCAGTCGATTATGCGGTGAACTTGTCCAACCGGTGTCCTACTAGAAGTGTGCAAAACAAAACACCACAAGAAACATGGAGCGGAAAAAAGCCTAGTGTTTCTAATTTGCGGGTTTTTAGGAGCATTGCCCATGTGCACATGGCGGCTGAAAAAAGGACCAAGTTAGACAACAAAAGTGAAAAAATGGTGTTCATTGGCTATGATGCAAGTTCCAAAGGTTACAAGTTGTACAATACAAGCAATGGGAAGATTGTCATTAGTAGAGATGTTGAATTCGAAGAGGGAGTCACATGGGATTGGAACACTCCAAATGAAGACTATAGTATTTTTCCAATTTCGGAAGAGGAGCAAGATAATGAAGGCATGGAGCAGCCCATTTTTCCACCAACATCACCTCCACCACCATCAATTCAAGATCAATCAACTCCATCATCATCAAGTTTAAGTGATACACCATCACTTCGCATGAGGAGTCTTCGTAACATATATGATCAAATGAATGAGGTAATGGAAATATTAGGTGATCTAACATTTTTTTGTCTCTTTGCGGAATGTGAACCCGTAGGATTTGAAGAAGCGGCATAAGACAAAAAATGGAGAAATGCTATGCATGAAGAAATTAAATCCATAGAGAAGAATGACACATGGGAGCTTACTACACTTCAAAAAGAGTAAAATGCAATTGGTGTCAAATGGGTGTATAAAGCAAAGAAGAATGCAAATGGTGAAGTTGAAAAATATAAAGCAAGATTGGTTGCCAAGAGGTACAACCAAAAGCCTGGAATTGACTATGATGAGGTATTTGCACCCGTAGCTCATTTGAAAACAATTAAATTGTTAATTTCTTTGGCAGCCCAAAACAATTGGAGAATTCACCAAATGGATGTGAAATTGGCTTTCTTGAATGGGTTTCTTGAAGAAGAGGTGTATGCTCAACAACCCATGGGCTATGTTGTAAAGGGGCAAGAAAATAAAGTCTTGAAATTGAAGAAGGCTTTATATGGCTTGAAACAAGTACCAAGGGCGTCGAATAAGCGAATTGACAAATATTTTCAAGACAATAATTTTTCAAAGTGCCCATATGAACATGCTCTTTACTCTAAAGTAAGTGAGAATAGAGATATATTTTTTGTTTGCTTCTATGTGGACGATTTAATCTTCACAGGTAGTAATCCAAAAATGTTTGAAGATTTCAAGAAGGTTATGGCTCGAATGGACATTGGCATTATGGCTTATTATCTTGGCATTAAGGTCAAGCAAATGAAGGACGGAATTTTTATTCACCAAGAAGGCTATGCTAAGGAAATTCTTAAGAAATTCAAAATGGAAAATTGTAAATTGGTGAACACACCCATGGAAGTTGGAATTAAATTGTCAAGAGATGAAGATGGAGAGACGGTGGATCCAACATTTTTCAAAAGTCTTGTTAGAAGCTTGAGATACTTAACATGCACCAGGCCGGACATATTATTTGCGGTTGGGCTTGTTAATAGGTTTATGGAAAAACCCACCATAACTCATTTCAAGGCGGCTAAGAGGATTCTTCGTTACATTAAAGGTACCCTTGATTTTGGGTTATTCTATTAATTTTCTAATGATTTCAAGCTTGTAGGTTATTGTGATAGCGATTGGGCCGGAGATTTGGATGATATAAAAAGTACTTCGGGGTATTGTTTTTTCATGGGAAATATTGCTTTTACAAGGTGTTCAAAGAAGTAACCTATTGTCACCCTCTCAACTTGTGAAGCGGAATATGTTGCAACCACTTTATGTGTTTGTCAAGCAATTTGGTTGAGGAATTTGTTAAAGAAATTATACATACTACAAAAGAAGTCAACGGAGATTTTTGTGGACAACGAATCAGCAATTGTTTTGGCCAAGAATCCGGTGTTTCATGAACGAAGTAAGCATATTGATACAAGATTTCATTTCATTAGAGAATACATAACTAAGAAGGAGGTGGAGCTCAAGCTCATCAAGTCACAAGATCAAATTGTGGATATTTTCACTAAGCCTCTCAAGTTTATAGAATTTCACAAGTTAAGGAGTTTGCATAGAGTTGAAAAAAATCAAGTTTAAGGGGGGGGTGTTAGAAATTAAACTTGATTATATTTTTAAATGTCTTTGAAGGTTATGGATGTTTTTTATTTGATGTTTAATTTTATGTTTATGTGAGTTTTTATTGAAGTTAGTGCCCGCATGAGAGTTACAACTAGTAATGGTCATGTTAGTGGGTTAGTGGGAGTTTTGCCTACTAAATGTTATGTTAGTGGAGCGTTAATTTTTCATTTACATTTATGTTTTGAAGCCTATATAAACCCATGTATTGTACCCATTTTCAATCAAGTGAAATAAAAGTGTTTTCCTCCATTTTTATTCTCTTCCAAATAGTATAGTGTTGTATGTGTAACTAGGCCACTATTTCCAATAGATCGAGATGCACTCTCTCATTTTCGCTGGTTGGATCGAGTAAAAATGCAAGAAACCAAGAAGAAACGCGAAGAAGAATCAAAGAACACACAGACGTTTATCAAGACGCCTTCTGATGCTCATATCTCAAAACTTACAGTGTCCATTTATTTATAGACGAGAGAGAGAGAGAGAAGAACATCAACCAGTGTTTGGCAATCATAGGGAACGGATAGCAACTGTAAACCATGGTTAGATTAGTTTTAAAAAATAATCATTTGCCGCTTTGAATTTAGGGTAAAGTACACTAACACCCCTGAAGTTTGATGAAAGTTGTCCTACTTTTGGACAATCACACCCCCTTCAAGTTTGATAAAATGGACAAAGACACCCTGACAATGGTGAATTTGACTTTATTACCATTTGATAAGAAAAAATTGACAAATATAATTGACTTAAATACCCTTGAACAAACAAGTTTAAATGGACTTAAATGCCCTCTTCAGCTCTATCACCAACCCAAACACACCCCTCTGCAACACATTTCTCAGAAATCTATTAAAGTTTGGTGAATTCGAGAAAACCCTTTTGGTATACCAAGAAATGTTCTTGAAATCAATGTACCCAGATGAATATACATACCCTTTTGTGTTGAGGTCATGTTCTTAGCTCTCATATGTCAAAATTGGGAAAATAATTCATGGGCATGTTATGAAATTGGGATTTGATTCATATGATATATTGGGTAATGCATTGGCAGAGATGTATATATGGAAAGCTGATTAATTGAAGAAAATTCTTTGATTTTTGAGGCATGTCGAAATGGTGATTCAGATGAGGGATTTCAGATTTTTAAGAGAATAAGAATGGAGAGAGTTGAACCAGACTCGGTGTGTGTTATAAATTTGTTGATAGCAAGTGTTGATTTGAACTTTTTGAAATTGGGAAGATCTGTTCACAGTTTAATTATTGTGTGTAACTTGTTTGATGATTTGGCTGTGAATACTGCACTCCATGTATACTAACACTTTGTTTGGAATGCTGGATTTGATGGGATTTGGATTTGAAAACAGGATTTTCCTTGTTTGGAACCACGAAATTACTAAAGGGATTTGATAATTATAGGATTTCAAATACCGTTTTAATTGCGTTTGAAATACAGTCTAAAAAGCCAAGATTTGACGGGATTTGACGAGATATATATTCTTTAATTAAACATTTCCTTAATTAACCATCCAACTTCTTCTCGTTATTAGACCCTTCTTCATATTAAACCCTATCCTAAATATCCACAACCATATCTCAATCTTTAACGTTTTCCTTCCTATTCTCTTATTTAACTAAATCCTTCATTTCTCTTAACTAAATCCATGCTACTTCGTTCTCTATATAATAATACCGTTATTTTTAATCTATAGATAAATATTTTTTCCTCTGAGTGTTGAGCATATATTTTTTTCTCTGAGTGTTGAGCATATCCAGGTTAGTAATAAACTACATATTCAAGTCTTTTGTGTATTTTGATTTTAATTTTTTTTTATATTCGTTTTCATCTGGAATTTTATTTAGGTACGTATTCTATCAGTTTTTAACGGGCTTACCCAAGTTTGCCAGGCGAGTAAACCATGAATCTTTAATTATTCGTCTTCATCTGGAATTGATTTTTATTTCTGCTTATGACTTTCTTATTTCAGATCCCCTTGCAGCTGAAGGATTTTTTGGGTGCCCGGATGAGATACGTAAAACTTAGTTGTCTTGGAAAATGGCTGCACACTTTCTGTAGGCTTAATTTACTTTTTAATATTCTTTTTTAAGTATGCTGGTGATGGTAGTTGACTAAGTTAGTTTTTATTTAATATAAAAATAATAAATAATTGTTTTTTTTTTTTTAATAATAAATTTCATGTTTTAGAGTTCCATCACGTAATCATTCCCGTTGTTTGTCGTCTTGATGTAACTTTGGAGTATATTTTACAATAAAATAAATATTTCATTTATTTTTTAAATAAGGGCAAAAATGGTATTATATTATTTTTATTCAAAATCCCATTTTAAATCCCATTTGTTCCAAACATGTAAATAGAATTTCATTTTAATTCCAATTCCTATTCCAATTCAGATTCCTTTTCCAAATCCTAAAATAATTGATTCCAAACAAAGTGTAAGTTGGATTGTTTGGAAGACAGAACTGCCGAAAATGAACCGGCGAAGAGAGACCAGTTCGGTGAGTGTAGGTGCAAAATTTCGCCCAACCAATTACGATAGAGAGAAAATAATACAACACACTCAACAAACAATCGAAATAAACAAGAACAGTGTCTATTAAAGAATTGAATTGCTTGCCCCTTTATTGGAGGTCTCAACCTCTATTTATACACAAAAGTTGGTAGAATTATGGTCGCGTTGCTTGTCCTCCAATTCTTTTCATATATGATTTTCTTTACAAATAGAGTTCTTTCCATTGTATAATATTTCCTATGTAGAATTTGCTTTGTATAAAAACTTTCCATCCGAGTTGACTCCTTTGTTAAATAGGACTGAGCCATATTTAGTTATACTTGGGCCGGATGCGATTTGGTGTAAGTGACTTGACTGATGGATCAAAACTCCAACAGCGGTGATGTTGGGTTGATCGGTACTTTTGTCTGGCTTCGAAGGCACAACATAAATGATAATGGGTTAAAGCATAACGTGACTTGGGCTTGATCTAGATGGGCTTCTGAGATCTTAAAAATGCAGATTTGTATAATGGTGACGTGTCTCATTCTTATTGGAGGGAAATTTTTCCCTCCACACTTTGCCCCCAATTCCACTTTAATTGGGTTGCGGCTCCTAATTAAAGGGGAATTGAAGTCGTGTAGTTGCCATTCTTGCACGAGGCGTTTCCATTCGCGTCTATTGTTATTCTGACTCAAAGGCTTCTTCAAGACTGCTTTTGTTCTCAGTGTGCTCTCGTTTTGTCTACTGCGTTCTTCATACTCTTCATATCTCCAGGTTAGTTCTTTTTTCCCTTCTTCTAATCTTACATTATGAGTACTTCGACTACTCCTGAGCGTATAGAGATCGTAGATTCTGAGTCCACACCCTCGTTTTCCCCTAATCTCATTAAGGTTCCCCCTCCTAGGGTTTCGAACTTCCCTAAACCTGCAAATGACTCGGTTAATCAGCCAGATACTTCCCCGATCCAGGCTGAAACATCAACCTCTAGGTCAGACAATATCTTCACTAAGGAAGAAAGGAATGCAATTTTATCTATTCGTCATATCCCGTTTTCCATTAAATCTGTAATGGAAGAATTCGAGATTCCCGAGGGGCTAGAAATTGCAGAATACCCCAAAGGCACTGATTTTTGCGCCGGCGAGGGCGTCGGAGAAGACGAGTTGCTCCTCTCTGTTTGGCATCTTAACGCTCTTAGGTTCCCCCTTCATCCTTTCTATCACTTAGTCTTTAACAAATTGGGGATTGCACCCCTTCAAGTAAACCCTAACTTCCTTCGAGTAATTTCGGCACTCCTCATTCGCCGATGGCAGGAGAGTCTTGACTTGACTCTGGCTGACTTGCTGATTACTTATTCTATTTCTAAGTATGGGACAGAACCTGGTCGTTTCTTTTTCACTCCCCCTTTGCACCAAAGAATATGTACAGACCTTCCTACTTCTGCGAAGAAGTGAAAAGAGAGGATGATAATCGTTAAAGGGAGATGGGCCGTGCCCCAATCGAGTAAACTCCTAATCCCTCGCAAGTTCGGGAAGTTAGGTATAGAACATCCCCCCTTTCTTCATAAAGATTGTTCTGGCTATTTCCCATGTCGAGTCTTATTCTTTCGATATATTTACGAGTTTCTTGGTGTTTTTTCAGCGACATTTCCTTCTTCGGCTGCCAAGAAAAGGCTTTCCTTCTTGGAAGGGCAGGTTTGGAGCGACCCTTCTTCGATTGAGAACTTGCTCACTTCTGCAAGTCTTAAAGCAATTGCTTCCAGAGTTGTAACCGCTGATCTCATGGACCTCTCACTTCCATCATTCGACAGCTTCCCCATAACTGAGGAAGAAAAATAGAGGGCTGAAGCCTTAAAGAGGAAAGCTGCAAAGAGTGCCCTGTTGACTATATTGCGCACAAATGAGCAGGAAAAGAAGATTGACAAAGTCTCTTTAAACAAGAAGGTAAGGCTGAACCCTTCTTCAACCACGAAACCCAAGGGTGCTTCCAACCCAAAAAACAAAGGGAAGAAAGCCGAGGAGATTAACCCTGAGGATGAGGTCAGTGCTTATGTCCTTGCCGAGGATGGGGCACCTTAGGCTCCTTCCTTCTCGAGGGCTGACAAGTCAATCCTCTATGTTGGTGATTCTATGATCACTGACCCATCTGCAGCACTGGCCGTCGCTCGGGGAATGTGGCTCCCCAAGGATGAAGAAATTATTGGCAGAATGGGGTTAGAACAGCTACTCTCATCTGTCCCTGTTCGAGCCATAGAGGTTTGCTCCTCTCTTCATTTCCATTGTCATAATTGTCTTACAAATTTTCTTATATTGTTATTGTCTCATGATGCAGGGCTTGTATTATACTATGGCCCTCTGTGCTACTGCTGAGGCTCAGTCTCTCTCTCTTAAGAAGCTAAAAAAAGACCTTAGCAATTCTGAGAAAAAGGCATCCCATGCCATTGCCAATGCACAAATTGCATATGAGGCTCGGGATGTTTACAAGAAGCGTCTGGCTGCTTCTGATGCAAAAGTTGAGTCGCCAGAGGCTGAAGTCCAGCGTTTGAATGATGCCCTTAGCACGTGCATCATTGCCAGGAGGCAGATGCAAGGTCGTTACTCCAGTTTGGTACGCTTGTCAAGTGTAAAAGCTTACCGGTCTGGCTTCAATCAAGGCTCAGGCCCCAAAATGATGGATCCTGATGCCTTTGATGTGAACATGGGGGTGTCCTTCCCTTACAATGAGGGTCCGAAGGCTCAGGAGGCTAAGGTGTTTTTTGCTGAAATGGTGAAGGCTCACCCGGAAGATCCTCCAAACTCATCAACTCCTGTAACTCCTAGTCCTTCAATTCCTCCACTTGCAAGTCCAGCTGTGGTAGACGCTTTTGAATTTGCCCCGTTTGATCCGAAGAGGAAGTAGGATCGAGCAACTTTTTTTCTCTTGTAATGAAACAATATTGAGAATGATAAATTTGAATGATATAACCTTGTTTCTTAAGCTGTGTTTCTTTGATTCTGCTTCGACTGAGTATGCCTATATGCTTCTGATATTGCACACACTTTGTTGAGAGATTTTTTTTTTTCTTTTTTTTTTTTAAGGAAAGTACCTTGCCTGAAGGTTCCTTATTTGTTTTAGTCCGAAGCAAAATAAATAAGAGGTTTTTCGAGCCGGACACTTAGTGTCTAAGGCGAATGAGTTACTCCCTGGCGCTGAGCCTGAGGGACTCCCCGGCGCTGAGCTTGAGGGAGTTTTCCGAGCCTGACACTTAGGGTCCGAGGTGAGGTTTTGCCGAGCCAGACACTTAGGGTTCGAGGTAAATGAATTACTCCCCGGCGCTTAGCCTGAGGGAGGTTGTGCCGAGCCGGACACTTAGGGTCCGAGGTGAGGTTTTACCGAACTGGACACTTAGGGTCCGAGGGAAATGAATTACTCCCCGGCGTTAAGCTTAAGGGAGGTTTTGCCGAGCCAGACACTTAGGGTCCGAGGCGAGGTTTTGCCGAGCCAGACACTTAAGGTCCTAGGCGAATGAATTACTCCCCGGCGTTGAGCCTGAGGGAGGTTTTGCCGAGCCAGACACTTAGGTACCGAGGCAAGGTTTTGTCGAGCCAGACACTTAAGGTCCGAAGCGAATGAATTACTCCCCGGCGCTGAGCCTGAGGGAGGTTTTGCCGAGTCGGACACTTAGGGTCCGAGGCGAATGAATTACTACCCGGCGCTGAGCCTGAGGGAAGTTTGCATATATATATATTCTTTTCTTCGTCATTTTTTTTTTTTTTTTTTAAACAACTTGCCGAGGACTTAAAAATGATAGGAAGCCAAGAAAGCGAGTAACAATGGCTGGGAAGTTTCCTATCTGTTTACTTTGGAGATTTTCCTCCATTGATACTCCCTTCTTGGCAACCATATGTAATGGACTACGCATATATTAACCACATTTCCTTTCTATTTTTATCCGATGTGGGACAGAAAGTTTCAACCATAGGTCAAAACGCATGCTTAATAACTTGCTTCCAACATTGCTTTGCATAAAAGCATAAAATTGCATAATCATAGTGTAGTATGAAAATTTCTTTTCATAAAATTTGAAATTTTCTTTGCATAAAAATTGCTAATGCATAATGCGACACAAAATTGCATAATCATAAAATGGTGGTATGGCCCCCATTTTTATGGAAAGAAACAAATAGAAGCAAAATAAAGAAAAGCATGGCTGACTATGGGCTTACGCAGCCTTATTTGTGAAGAATTCTTAATAAAATTGACAAACTTATCTAATAGAAATACCGTTTAAGGTGTATTGCATTCCAAGGACGCGCAATGGGACGTCCGTCAACTTCGACCAAACGATATGCTCCCTTCCCCACTACTTCGGTAATCCTGTAGGGTCCGGTCCAATTAGGTTCCAGTTTCTTTACATGAGCTGTCTCTTACTTCAGAACCCAATCGCCTATCGCAAAGCTCCGGAATCTGACACGTTTGTTATAATTGTTGCGCAGCTGCTGCTGATATGAAGTAAGCCTAATTACTGCAACATCCCTTTTTTCATCGAGGAGATCGAGACTATGTTCGAGCTGCTGACTATTATTTCCTTCAAGCAACAAGGATGTCCGAAGGGTTGGAACTGCCGCTTCGGTTGGAATCACTGCTTCGGATCCATAAGCCATGGCAAAGGGACTCTCCCCCGTGGGCCGCCGTGGTGTCGTTCGGTACGCCCAAAGCACCTGAGGGAGATTCTCGTACCATTTCGTTTTGAGCTTTTCCAGCTTCTTCTTTAAACAACTGAAAATGGTTCGATTAGTTATTTCAGCCTGTCCATTCCCTTGTGGATGACTGACTGCAGCTAACTTTTGTATCATTCCATGCTCAGCGAAGAATTTTCTTGTACTTCTATTGTCGAGATTCTTACCATTGTCCATCATAATGACTTTTGGGACCCCAAACCGGCAAATGATGTTGTTCCAAAGGAAACTTTTTACATACTCATAGGTCACACTTGAGTAGGCCTCGGCTTTTACCCATTTAGTGAAATAATCTGTAGCCAGTAGCACGTACTCCTTTTGTTCCATAGTCTTGGGTAAAGGGCCCACCATATCAATCCCCCATTGTGCGAATGGCCATGGATTTGCCATTACATGCAAATCTTCGGCAGGTTGATGCTTTATGGGACCGTGACGTTGACATTTGTCACACCTCCAAGTATACTCTTCTGCATTCCGGGCCAAGTACGGCCAGAAGTAACCTTAAGTTAGAATTTTATATGCAAGGGATCTACCCCCAGAATGGTTGCCACAATCTCCATCATGGATTTGTTTCAACACCACAAGAGCCTCAGTAGGGCTTAAACACTTCAGGTAAGGACCTGAAAATGACTTTCGATACAACTAATTGTTAATGATGGCATATTTAGCTGCGGTGAGTCAGAGCTTCCGTGCTTCAGACTTTTGGTTTGGAAGAACTCCATGCTTGAGGTAGGCTTCTAATGGATCAATCCAGCATGGTTCTCGAGGAACAACTGGAATCACCATTACTTCCTGCTGAGGATTAATGCTGGGCTCGTCCAGGACGTCAATCGGCACAATCCGAGTCAGATCTTCATTTGAGGATGACGCTGATGTGGCTAATTAATCTGCTTCGGCATTCTCAACACGAGGTACCTGACAGAATTCGATTTGATCGAATCCCCGTGCAGCGTTCTCTATAGCTTCTTTATATACTTTCATTCTTTCCTCTTTGGGATGGTACTAACCTGTCACTTGATTTATAACAAGCTGTGAGTCACTAAAAACCTTTAAACAACGTACCTGGAGGCTGCTGGCCAATCGAAGACCAGCAAATAACGCCTCGTACTCGGCTTCATTATTCGTAGCCGGGAACTTCAAACAAATAGATTGCTGCAACTTGGTGCATTCGAGTGTTGACACTACAACCCCTACCCCTGCACTTGCTTGATTCGAGGAGCCATCGACTCGAAGCTCCCACTGTGGTTCAGGGTGTACCGACTCTTCGGGAGTGTCTTCGTATTCGAGAATAAAGTCTGCTACGGCCTGTCCCTTGTGCGACACCTTCGGCTCATAAGTTATGTCGAAGGAACTAAGCTCAATAGCCCATTTGGTAATTCTCCCAGATAGATCGGGCTTAGAGAGTATACCCCATATCGGATAGTTGGTGAGTACCATAATGCTGTGAGATTCAAAATAATGCCGAAGCTTTCTCTTGGCATAGACCAAGGCTAAGATGACTTTTTCTGCTTTACTATATCGTGTCTCCGCATCTGTCATGGTCTTACTTGTGTATAAGACTAGATATTGCCTCTTTCCTTCCTTTCTAATCAATGCTGCACTTGTCGCTATATTAGAAATTGTCAAATACATAATAAGAACCTCCCCGGGTTTTGGAACGGATAGAATTAGTGGTTCGGCCATGTAACCTTTCAACTGACTGAGGGCTTCCTGCTGCTAAGGTCCCCATATATCTTTATTCTTAGATCGTATAGCATCGATGAATGGTTTGCACTTATCTGACAATCGGGATATAAACCGGCTGAGGACTGCGAGCCGACCGGTAAGAACCTGCACCTCCCTGCGATTTTTTGGTTCCTGATTCTGGATGAAGGCCTTAGCCTGAGCTGGACTTACCTCTATCCCACTTTTATTCACTATGTGGCTGAGGAATTGACCTGATGATAACGCGAAGGAGCACTTGAATGGATTCAGCTTCATGTTGTACTTCTTCAAGGTATTGAAAACTTCCTGTAGATGCTTCGGATGATCTTCCTTCTTCACACTTTTAACCACCATGTCATCTATAAATGCTTCAACTGTCTTTCCCAGCAGATTATCAAAGATCTTGTTGACAAGACGTTGATAAGTAGCTCCAACATTCTTTAGTCCGAAAGGCATGACCCTGTAACAATAAGTCCCCTTTTCTGTAATGAAAGCCGTTTTTTCTTCATCTTCGGGGTTCATAGGAATTTAATTGTATCCCGAAGATGCATCAAGGAATGTCAGCCTCTCGTAGCCGGTGGTAGCATAAACCATTTGATCTATCTTGGGCAGAGGGAAGCTATCTTTAGGGCAGGCTTTGTTAAGGTTGGTATAGTCTACACAAACCCTCCACTTTCCATTCTTCTTCTGTACGACTACCACGTTTTACAGCCACTGTGGATATTGCACTTCTCAAATGAAACCTGCTTGCAACAACTTGCTCACTTCTTCAGCTATAATGTGATTGCGTTCGGGGGCAAACCTTCGATGTTTCCGCTTAACAGGTTTGAACTCCGGATCCACCTTCAGACTATGGCAGGAAACTAAGGGATCGATTCCTACCATGTCCGAGTGATCCAACGCAAAAGCATCTGCATTGCTCCGGATAACATCAATTAACGCCTCCTTTTCTTCGGACGTGGAGGAAGAACCTAAATAAGTAACCTTCTGAGGGTCGCCGAGGATAACTTCCACGGCTTCAAGGGTCTCCTCGGTGGGCTTCGCAATTTCCTCTTCCTCCTCTACCTTAAGATACTTGGGCAGAGGGCTCTGTAATTGCTATTTGGGTCCAGTTTTGGAAGCCACACCTGGTTGCTGTTGAGTAGACACCCTCTTTGCTTCAACCTGTGTCAACATATAGCATTCCTTCGCTGCGACTTGATCGCCCCATAGATTAATCACTTCTTTCTCGTCCGGAGATAAACACCGCATCACCTGGTGAAGGGTGGACGGAACTCCTCTCATCCGGTGTATCCAGCCTCTTCCCATGATGAGATTATAAGAAGGATGAATCTCTGTTAAAACAAAATTCTCCTTCAGAGTCCTCTTCACCGCGGTTACGGACAAGTCTATTACTCTAAGGGGATCTACTCTTGTGCCATCGAACCCCATCAACGGGCTGGAGGTAGGTCGAATAGATGATGATGAGATCTCTAGCTGCTCAAAGACCGTCTTTGTGATTATGTTGGCACTACTTCCTGGATCTACCAAAACCCTCCTGATCATACAATTGGCCACTAAAAGACTGATGACCAATGGATCCTCGTGGGGGAGTTGAACTCTGGATAGGACGTCATCTCCGAATCCAATACTGAAGCTACCTGAAGCGATAGCATTGACCGAGGATATCTTCCTGAGCTTGTGGGTTGCCCTCAGTCTGGATCTGTATACCCCCTAGGACTCTTGATCATCTTCAGACCTGCCATGTATTGCATGGATGACTTTTACTTGCGTACCTTCCACCTTGCGGGGATAGACCTCGCGGGGCTTTGCGTACTCCTTTGTCATGAGGTAATCCGTCAACTCACCTCTGGCGATCATATTCTCCACCTGTCGCCTGAGGGAATTGTAATCATTGGTTGAATGCCCATAATCTCGATGATTGACGCAATGCTTGCTTTTGTCCCTTTGCTCCAGGGGTTGCTTTATTGGCTACGGAGTTGTGAACTTCATCTTATTCTCTTGGAAGAGCCGAGCCAAGGTAGTTCGGAGAGGTGTAAATCCTTCCTCTACCCTTTGCCTCTTTTCAGGTGCCTGGGTGATCAGCGTTGAAGAACGTTGGCTTTTTTGAATCTTTGGAGTTGGAATTCGTTCTCGAGGCTTGTTCTCCACCGTCAAGAGGGTGGCGTGCTGCACTCGGTAGGCTATATTTTCCTCGAGCCGAATGTAGATCTGGGCCCTGGCATTGAGAGTCTACATGTCGAGAGGAGAATACTTGACTAAGGAAGTGTGGAACTTCGTCCCCTGAATCATCGCAAGTTTAAATGTCTCTATAGCAGTTGCAGGATGACAATTCGCTATTTCTGAGGCCTCCATGTTGAATCTTGACAAAAAAATCCTGCAATGTTTCCCCCCTCTTTTGCCTTACGGTGAAGAGGCTGGCAATGCTCTTCTTTTGCTTCTTATTTCCGCAATACTGTGCCAGGAACATGGTGCACAGAGTTACGTAATCCGGAATGAACTTATGCGGTCTATTCCTGAACCACTCTAGTGCTGCTCCTGTCAAACTGGTAAGAAAAACTCTGCACATCCAAGGGTCATTACGATCATCCAAAGCCATCTTTTGAGCGTAATGATCTAGGTGCCGAGAAGGATCCCCCGTTCCATCAAACTGGGTGAAAGAAGGCATGTTAAATTTCTTGGGCCTCTCAACCAGATACACATCGTCAGTGAAAGGAGTTTTGACCAAGGAATTTTTGTGTTTTCTAGCCATCTCGGCAGGTGTCTGAATCTTCAGGAATCTTTTCTCATCAAAGGCATCCTGAACACCTGCACCATCTGGGATTCCATTGGACCACACCGTAAGCTTATGGCTGGATTCGACTTGCTCATCCTGTGTGCGACGAGGGACGTTATCTGAAGCCGCAGCCTTGGATCTCACCCTCCGTTGTTGCTGAACCTCATTCGGCTGAGCCTCATTGGGTCGTGCCCCATTAGGTGGAGCCCCATCAGGCGGAAGTCCGGTAATCGGAGGAATATTCTGATTAGGGGGTGCTGCTGTGTCACCCACTGGTGGCGGTGGTGCCAACTGAGCCAGCGCCGTTTGCAGAGTGTTATTCTGCTGTTGAAGCAAGGCGATCTGAGCCATGCTTGCTTCATTTGCCTGACGAAGTACGTCAAACTGGTGTAAAAACTCTTCACACATCTTCTGCATCAACTCCGTCTGTTGATCCGTTGAAGACCCTCCGTTCGACATTCTGGATGGTGGTTGCAGGTTTCACCTATGAAACAAAAACAAGAGTGGGAATATATTTACACACGTTTCCAATAGATGGCGCCAAAGCGTAGGTGCAAAATTTCGCCCAACCAATTACGATCAAAAGAAAATAATACAACACACTCAACAAACAATCGGAATAAACAAGAACAGTGTCTATTAAAGAATTGAATTGCTTGGTCCTTTATTGGAGGTCTCAACCTCTATTTATACACAAAAGTTGGTAGAATTATAGTAGGACTCGTGTTGCTTGTCCTCCAATTCTTTCCATATATGACTTTCTTTACAAAATAGAGTTCTTTCCATTGTATGATATTTCCTATGTTGAATTTGCTTTGTATAAAAACTTTTCATCCGAGTTGACTCCTTTGTTAAATAGGACTGAGCCATATTTAGTTATACTTGGGCCAGATACGATTTGGTGTAAGTGACTTGACTGATGGATCAAAACTCCAACAGCGGTGATGTTGGGCTGATCGGTACTTTTGTCTGGCTTCAGAGGCCCAACATAAATGATAATGGGTTAAAGCACAACGTAACTTGGGCTTGATCTGGTGGGCTTCTGAGATCTCAAAAATGCAGATTTGTATAAAGGTGACGTGTCTCGTTCTTATTGGAGGAAAATTTTTCCCTCCACAATTATGATTCTGTAATGCTCTGTATGATTCGGTTTATTCAGATTTTGATTATACTCTGGAACATTATGTTGTAAGATATTTTCTTGAAAATTGCAATAAATTGTTTTCATATTTGATTATGTGTCTGTGGTTATGATGACTCGGTCGTTGGGTTAGTCCGACTGGTTTAATCTTTTATCACATTCAACTGAAAGTACCCATGTTCTTTGATATATATATATATATATATATATATATATATATATATTTCCGTCAAATTGCACATTGAAGAAACCAAACTAGGGAATCGAATGGGTATTTGCGTATGCTAAGGCCACTATATTTATATATATTTTTGAAAAGCTCCGTATCATTTGGATTATTCCGAGTTTAATTATACTCTGATTAATTATGTTCTTTTGATATTTTCTTGAAATTTGTAATAATGTGTTTTCATACTGAGTGTGCGTGGTTATGATGGATTGATCTTTGGGTTCAGACCAACTGTTTTAAGTTTGTCACATTCAATTGAAAGTTCTCATGTTCTTTGATTTATCTTTTAGTCAAATTGTAAATTGAAGAAACCAACTAATGAATCGAATGAGTATTTGTTGATGCTAAGGCCACTATATTTTCAACAAAATTAAGTTTCTATGTTTTAAACTTTCTAATGCTACTATATTTGCTTCATTTATTGTGTGTCTGTTTTTATTTTTTCGCTTTTGGTGAAAAATCACAACTTGAAAGTTGTCATGATAATTGTACTGTTTTGATGAAATCATTGGCGATTTTCCTTATCAATCATATCACGATAGACCTTTTTTTTCGGTCCTTTTGCTCATATACCATCATATATATGAGGGTCATTCTAATAATTTTATTTGATTATTTCGTTCTTGTATAACAGCTTTTGGACAGCCAGCTAGTGGGGGGCCATCAGTGTTTGGGCAAACAGGAAATCCTAACTTTGGCAATGCAACACCTTTTCATTCACAAACAGGAGGATCAATATTTGGTGGAACCTCAACTGGCTTGTTTGGTGCAACTTCTTTCTGGCAAACCGGAAATCCTAACTTTGGCAATACAACTCCTTTTCATTCACAAACAGGAGGATCAATAAATGGTGGAACCTCAACTGGCTTGTTTGGTGCAACTTCTTCTTCAGCTTCTGCATCATCATTCAATGCCACATCGTCTCCTGCATTTGCATTTGGAAGTTCGACGCCTGCTTTTGGCAGCTCTTCATTGCCCTTTTCTGGTTAGCACATTAATATATTTTTATGATGCATATTTATTTTGATTTGTTTTGTATGTTAGTTTCTTTTCTCAATCATTTGTTGATTTCCATTTTTTTAGCCTTTTCTCACCAATCCAGATGGTGTCTTGCTTGTACATGGGCCTCCTTTATGATGTGATTTCATAACCATGTATTTTATAAAGTATGGTTACATTTGATCAACATATGTGATATGACTCTATTTTGTTTTACATTTTCCTTTTTGAATAGAGAAGGTGAAGTTTTACTTGTTCGGAGCTCCAATAACATAAAAATGTGATAATGGCACTCCACTTCTGCACTATTACACTCCAAATGGTTCTTTTAATTAAGGAAATTACACGATTACCCCTCAAAGTGAAGTGTAAAAGGGGGGGCTGGAGGGCAAGAATACAAAAAGTGGAATGCCAATACCATTTTCCTAACTTAAATTGGAATAATAATTCTTTTATATTTATATTTGACAACACTAGATTCTTTTTGAATATATATGTGTTAGTGTGTGTGTGTCTATATATTTGACTTCTTTATGGATCTAGTGAAATGTCCTGTGTCCTAGAAAAGGCTCAGGAATGAAGTTTTGGAGCATATATGTAGTCTCAGACCGCAGGTTTTATCAAGTCACCCTTCAGGAATCTATTAGTGTAGAGAGGGGAAAGAAATTCAAAATTTATTTAATGGTTGCAAGTTCCATTTACAATTGGGAAGGGGTACATATGAGCTTAGAAGAGCTCACATTACCAATCATTACCATTCATTTGTTGGGAACTGTTTCAGACAATTTTTCATCAGTGCGATATTTTTCAAAAGTTTCTTGTGTAGGGAGGAACATAGGGAAACAGATCTACAGTATAAGTTTGATCGTATTTTCACTTGTAGGAGAATAATCTTAAAAACCTTTTCTATACTACAGATTCCATCAAACTTGAAAGTGTGGGAGATTGATTTAAATGTGTTTATTCTCATATATTTCAAATTGCAAGCTATAGTTATTTACATTACAAAATGGTCAAGGAACATTCACCATCCATAACTCATATATTCTTGATGGATGAAAGTTTAGAAAAAGTTAGATATTCTTTTCCCTTTCAGATCTCCTTTTATATATATACTAACATACTTTGGCACTTAATTTGCCTCTTTCGCACTGCTGTTCTATATGTTCCTTGGCAATTGAGATAACGGTGTTGAGCTTTTCTGATCATCTTGTAGCATATTAATAGCAATTTTAGGTTATATATATGTGTGTGTGTGTGTGTGTGTGTGTGTCTTCTGCCCATCTTTTCTTGATTGTCTTATAGCTGGAAACTCTCTCTTGTGCCACTTCACAGGATTTTCTATGTCCGGGCCTACATTTGGAGGATTTGGTTCATATCCTAATCAACCTATTGTATTTGGGAGTGCATCCCAACTAACCCAATCAAATTTTGGAAGCACTGTATTTGGTATATGTACTCTCTTTGGTACATCAAATCAACCTGCATTTGCTGCTGCTGGCCCGGCTCTTACTGGAACAAGTAATGCAGCCTTTGGTGTTACAAGCACCCCGGCTACCATTCCAAACTTTAGCCAACCATCTCCTTTTGTGACTCAGACTTCCCTTTTTGGTAAGTAGTTTCCACATTTATTTTTTTAACTTGCATAAATATGCACTGTTAAATATCTTTTGACAGGCATGAGAGCATTGTATCAAGTCATCCGAATTGGTGTCTATTTTGCAGGAGTCCAGACAACCCTGCAAGCATCTGAAAGAACAGGCATTAGTCAGTCAGCTTTTGGTGGTCAATTTGGAGGAAGTAGGGTCGCAAAGTATACTCTTAACTGCTGAGGTAGATAATTGGAGTGACAGATGATCTGCTGGAAAACATCAGTCGATTTCCGCCATGTCAGTTCACAAAGACAAAAGCCATGAAGGGTTGAGGTGGGAGGATTATCAGTTAGGAGATAAAGGTATGCTTTAACACTTAGTGCATGTGTGTGGCTGCATTTCTCTTTTATTTGGTTTTATTACAGACTTCAAAAATGGCATGTACGAATGACATTTTTCTTTATTTGATAACTCATTCAGGTGGGCGTGGTACTGTGGGTCAATCTACCAATGGGATTTGCTTCACTTCTTCCGGTAAACAGTCAAACCCATTTACTCCTTCGACAACACCTGGCCCTCCATCTGTGAATCCTTGGACTTCCACAATCAACTCCAATCCATTTTCCCCCAAAGCAACAACTCCTAGCTCTTTTATGTCATGGCCCTCCATCTTCAATTCTACTTCTTCCTCAACCACTTCCAATCCATTTCTCCCCCGAGCAACAACTGGCTCTTTTATATCGTCGCCCTCCATCTTCAGTTCTACTACTTCCTCAATCACTTCCAATCCATTTTTCCCCAATGCAACAACTCCTAGCTCTTTTGTGTCATCGCCCTCCATCTTCAATTTTACTTCTTCCTCAACCACTTCCAATCCATTTCTCCCCCAAGCAACAATTTCTGGCTCTTTTATATCGTCGCCCTCCATCTTCAGTTCTACTTCTCCCTCAACCACTTCCAACTCATTTCTCCCCAATGCAACAACTTCTAGCTCTTTTGTGTCATCGCCTTCCATTTTCAATTCTATGTCTTCCTCAACCACTTCCCAAAGCAACAACTTCTTAACTTTTTTGTGTCATCGCCCTCCGTCTTCAGTTCTACTTCTTCCTCGACCACTTCCAATCCATTTCTCCCCCCAAGCAACAACTTCTGGCTCTTTTATGTCGTCACTCTCCATCTACAGTTCTACTTCAGCTCCAGGAACAGCTTCAGGACCTAGCTCTGGCTTAAGTCCCTTTAGCAGTCAGTCATCCCAAGTATTTCATGCTGCTTCCTCACTTGAGCAGACAAATTCTTCATGTGGGCAGGGCTCTTCTTCATTTGGACCTGGCAATGCCCCTTCCTTAAGTCAACCTAACATGGTCAGTGCACTATCAACTGGATCAGGATTATGGGGTACAACATCCCCACTTTGCGTAACCAATCCTGTAAGTTCTCTTTTTCCCTTTTTGATTAGTACAAAGATTGTAAGTAACCCCATGATATTCAAGGTTTAAAAATTATGATTCTTCTACATTGGCATCTTCACTATGTTTGTTGAATGTAGTTCAAAAGGAAAAAGGTCATACTCATCTCCTTTCAAACCTTTTTTTTTTTCTTTATGATTTTTTCATTTTACATTCCTTCCAGTTTGATTTTGGATTGTTACATCGTAGTCATGTCTAGGAACTCGATATTTTTTTAATTATATTTTCTATGTATTTTTTTGACTCCAAGTTCTAAGGGGCGAACAACATGCTCAAATTTTGAGTTGAGAGATGGCATAATCTTTTCGAGCACACGAACATCTTCGATCCTATCTCCATATCTTCTAATCTGATTAACGATAGTCAATGTTCTGGTGAAGTATTCATAAATTGACGCATTGTCTTTCAATTCACCCCTTAGAACTTGGAGTCGAACTTTGATTGTTTTTTCAATCCCTCGATGTGCTTTGCGAAGGATTTCCTATGCTTGCTTGGAGGTGTTGATGGCGGAGATCTTCTCAAAATCTCACTTGCTTCGTGGACACTTTGATAAAGTAGATATAACACCTTCTTGTCTTTCTTTCTGACTTCTTTGAGCGCTGCCTTCTGGGCTTCGCTTAAGTCATCTACTTCCTTTTTTTGAAACTGGTTCATCATATCCATTTTCAATCAAATCCCACAAGTCTTGTGAGCCAAGGAGGACTCTCATTTTAATACACCAATTCTCGTAGTTGTCTTTGTCCAAACACGGAAGCTGGGGTTGGAAGAAATTGTTGGAGGATGCCATCGTTTGCTTTAGCACTTTGGGTGCTTGATTCTGACAAATTGGAGCTGAATTTGAATAAAAGGACGTCGCGGTTGCGTCCGGAACGGTCCGTTTAGCTAAGAAGCTAAACAGGTTTTTGAACTGTCCAAATCGGCCTAAAAATGACCCGAAACAGCCAAAAACAAAATTTGGACCAGTTTGCTGACACGTCAATTTGGATACATTTCTCCGGAATATTGTAAATGGAATACAATATTCCGGAAGAATGTATCACGTGGCTTTACTTTCAAACAGAAATATCAGAAATCAGGATGGGAGTATAAATTTGACATGTAGAGAGAAATTTGTTAAGGGTGTGCAGGGGGTGTATTGCTTAAAGCGTGAGAATCAATTCCAAGGAATTGTAATACAATATATATATATATATATACACATAATTTTTATTCGGACACAAATGTAAACCTCGAGAAGATAATCAACGACCTAAACAAAGTATGAATCCAATTTTGAATCCTATATATATATAAATGTAAATCAGGATGAAATTAATTTCAAATGTTCCTCAGGATGTGTATGTGTATGTGTAGGAAGAGTGTATGTGTTTGTGTAGAGAGAGAGTTGCTTAAAGCGCGAGGAATCGTAAGACAATATATAGATATATGCACACATAATAACATAAATGCAAACCTATGTTTGAATAAGTTTGAATTTGTTAGAGTGTATGTGTATGTGCGTGTGTACATAATACCAAAAATGTAATCCTCGATGATAGATGATGTGTATTTATAAGCGTGACTGAAATGAATCATCTTTAGGGCGGGAGTCCCAAATTTCAAACTAGATGATAGATGATGTGTATTTATAGGCGTGACTGAAATGAATCATCTTTAGGGCGGGAGTCCCAAATTTCAAACTAATTGGTGCGCAGAGCATTTTACACAGCGAGCTGCAACCAACGACGGTATCAGTACACGTTAGCACGTGGAGGAGAAGGAAGGGGTTTGGGCTAATTAAAAGATAGAAATAGAAATATATGCAGCCCCTCTCGACTGAGAGGGTAAGACTTAGGACGGTAAGGCACGTTCGGGCCCAAACAAAATTCCAATTTTTTTCTTTAATTTATTCAAACATGTTTAATATTAATATTTGGTTTGTAATTTTATTTTATTTTATTTTTTAAAACATTTTAGACCAGATTAAAATTGGCTATAAATATTTAATTAAAATAGATTTATATAATTACAAAATAAATAAAGGGTAGAGATGAATATTTAACATATTTAGAAACGTTTATAATAAAAATTAGTAATTTTACTAAAAATCGCTAAAAAAGTATCACGAGCATCTTTAGTACTTGTGTTATAATATAATATTATTATAAATTTATATTAATGATTGTACTTTCCTATTATTATTCCCTTACTTAATAAGTCTGTTATTTCCTAATTTGTTTTATAAAAAAATATTGTCGTATTCCTAATCAAAGAGTATCACCCATACCTTCCAAAAAATAATAATAATAATAATAATAAAATATTACCCATCACCAATTCTTTGAATAGGGAATTAGTCACCAAAAAATATTACCCATCACCAATATTTTTTTCTTCTAAATACATCTGGTTTTAATCTGAAATATTTGATTCAAATTGATAACTTGGATCTGAATTTAATAATTAAAATTTGATAACTTGGATCTGAATCCAATAATCTATTAGTCAAACAAAATGAATGATCAATACTTAATTATTCCATAAGATATAATCTAATAAATAATATGCTATATATATTATATATTTACTGGAATATAAATGTCATAATTTGTAATATTCACATATTATTAATGGTGTTTTTTTTATCATTTTTTTTTTTTTTTTCGTCTCTATTTTCTTTCTTTCTCATTCAAATACCAATTTTCTACTCGATATTATATTTTTATTTGTGCATTATTTGCTAATTTATTTTGGTATTAATGTTTTAAAACCAAAAATTACACTCTTAACCAATCATGTCGATTAATAACAAACAAAATTTTCAAGTTGAATTCATTTTTTATTTTGTAGGTGATTTTCAGATCTGACCAAAAGGGTAGTGCCAAGGGCTTTTCTTTTTCTCAATTTTTGAAATAGTACTACAGGAATGCATAACAGCGTGGCGTGTGCATATATGAAACAAAAACAAAAAAATCGTGCAGACATCCTTAACCGATTCTGAGACCAGCACAAAACAAAATCTCCAACATACTAAAGTCCTCTGAACAATCTCGATCTGAACAATATTCCCACCTGGTGCAATCTCTGAACAATATATATATATATATATATATATATATATATATATATATATATAAATGCACATATATATAATTATATCCACATAAATAAGGCTAAAGAACATTTTTCTCAGTTCTAATCTATATATATCAAAGCATATACTTCCATACTTTTTACTTTTTCAACTTAATTAATTAACGATAATACAATACAATTATATATATCCTATTATCTAATTAATTGAAAATTGGCTATTTTCTTAAGGTGGGAAAAAAAAACAAATATAAGATAGTAATCATAGACTCAGTATTAAAAAATCAACAATTTTCAAAGAATAAATAAATAATATGAAGTTCCTTTGGTAACAGTGAAAGAGACAAGTGTAGAAAACACCTAAAGTATATTTTGCGTACCACTTTTACCCCTATTTTAAAAAGTGTCTAAAAAACACACTTAATCTTTTTACATTGTACAAAATATCCCTTCTGACATAAATTAGTGTTGTAATACCGATTTTGACTTTTTACTCTTCTGAAAATGTCCAAGGGGGTATATATGCTACTAATCTCATAGTATAGGGGTGTTATGTGCACATTACCTTTTTCTTTTTCTTTTTTGAAACTTTTTTCTTTATATATATATCTAAACATTTATTTTTTTTTTTTTTTTTTAACTTTTGAGAATTTGTAGGACAAGGATTTAAATTTTTTGAGATTTCGGTTTACTTTTTTCTACTAAATTTTTTTTTCTTTAATTTTTTTTCGTACCAACATTGTTAAACAAAATAAAAAAGTTGAAAAAATATTCTCAATATCAATGTGCACTAATTTTCGAAGTTTTAAAAATTTTTGTTTTATTTAGTTTACATTTTTTTTATTTTCTATTTTTATCTTTACTTTTATTTTATATTTACTTGTCCATTGTCGACGTCCTTAGGGATGTCAATTTTTACCGCCCCGCCCCACTAATAACGGATATGGAAATACTTTTTATACCGTTTTGGCAGGCATGGATACAAATTTTGTACCTGTCGTGGGTCACAGGGTGGGTAAGGGTTCAGTATACATATCCTAGGGGCCCCGCCCCGCCCCGCCCCGCCCCGCTAAGCATATAATTATATTTAATATATATATATAATATAATATTAATAACTTATTTTAGCGGCTTACCTAGTTACCCATCTCTTACAATCCTAATTTGGGATGTAAACTTGGTATTAAATATGTTTTTGTTTTGTTTATGGTGAAAGTTGGAGCTTAGAACTTCTTATGATTTGATTGTATTAAACTTTTATTTTTGTTTATTATGTTCTCTGAATTATGTTATGTGCATGTTATTTATTTATTTTTTTGTTGGGATACACAATTTCATTTATGTTGTGCCATTCCCAAACTTTCTACATTTAAGTAGCAGGAGTTTAAGTTCAAAAAAGTGGGAGAAAAAAATTTGTTAGCGGGGCGGGTAAGGGGGCACAATATTTCCCAACAGGGCGGGGCTGGACATGAAAATCCAACCTGTCGCGAATCTCGGAGCGAGCATGGACTTAACAAAAATTAAAAGGGGCGGGGTAGGATTTAGGGAAACCCGCCCCGTTGCCATCCCTAGATGTCCTCCTATGGTCTCATTTTCTGACATTTTATAAAATTATTTATTTTTATATATTTTTTAAAATGGTTCAGTAAGGATAATTTAGTCAACTTAGGATTTAAATTTGTCAGATGAGCCTATTTGCACCAAATTGAAACCTTAAGAGTTTTTTTTGCACGAGAGAGACATCCTCCAATAGTGTCATTTTCAGTCATTTTACAAAATTATTTATTTGTATATATTTTATAAAATGATTCTAAGGGTAATTTAGTCAACTTAGGATTTAAATTAGTCAAAGGGACCTATTTGCATCAAATTAAAACTTTATAGGTGTTTTTTTGCGCACTGTAAGCATACTTTAAAAGTATTTTTTGCACTTGACCCAAAAACACTGGAAGCATAATATATATTGAATATATATATATTTTCTTTATATTAATGTTGGCAAAAACATTCAAGTACAATCATACATACTTCAAATGAAAACTGGAACTATGAAGAAAAAATATATATATTTTTATAATATTTGTTTTTGGCCATTTGTAATTTTTTAAATGACGGTTATACAAAGAGTTCTGCCCACGGTGCTTTTACTTGTACACTAAAATGAGGAAAAAAAGTGCTGGTGTTGCTTGCCCCTTGTGCTCGTCCCAGCATTTACTACGAACACTCTTTGCTAGTTCAAAAAGAATTCACCAAAAGATGGATACAATTTTGATGCCATCTTCTCAGCATCCTCAAGTTCGCGTGTTTCCCTTCCTGAAAATTTGCTGCAATTGCCTTTTTGGATCATCCTTCAAAGTTTTCCTCTTTAAAGGGTGGACATATCAAGTTGCAGGCCGTGTACCAGTCCAAGCATGGTGCTCAGCATCAAATTCATTAACCTTAAGATTGCGGCTTTCTTGTAAATAGGACACGCCAGCCCAGATACCGCGGACAAGTAAGATGCTCACAAACACTACACTCCCTAGGGTGCAAATCACCTGAATATAATACAAACATACAAGAAGTTTAAAAAAAAAAAAAAAAAGAAGAGAAAATGCAGTAACTAATCATATTACGAATCTCAATTCATATTGATTTACATTCTAAAGAAATATGGATATATGTCATCATCTTCGAAATATACAAAAAGAGGCATCCATTGCTAGTAAGTATTTTTGGACTGTTGGAATGCCGAATACATATTTCCAAACCTTGCATATCAAGGTTATAGAACCATGACTGCAGTTCCAACTTTTTTTATTTTATTCTTTTTTCGGTAAATCAATTCATTAAAAAGGAAAAGCGGAAACTATACGAAGGAAGGGCTAAAGCCCACGGCCCAAAGGCGACAACCCAGGAAGGCTACAAGCAGCCCAGCCCAGGGACAAAAGAAAAACATTGCAGCAGCAATGAGAGACAGGGACAATCATACTACTTTCAACATACGCACACAAAAACTAGACGTCTAGGTTTGAATAGTCTTTAGTTACCATGGGCTAAACCGCAAATTGTTATTATCTAAACAGTTTGGTTGCTGCTTGTTTAATTTAACATGAGATGATGAAGACTGACAAGAAGCTAATCTGCCAGTCTAAGACCGAGCTTTTCACAAAGAACATGAACTTCATATAATTCATTTCATCTTTATAAAGTGCAAAGCAAAAAAATTTCCCTATGGATTGCAACAAGGACAAAGCAAAAACATATCTGTTCTCAATCCATTTCCACACTATTTTATTCATAGATTAAATAGAGAGTGTTGAGTCCCGTCACACTTCAAATTCTGAGAAACTTGAGAACACCATGGCAATTTTTTGAATAACCTTTTAGGCAAAACACAGGAGCAGAAAATATCAAAGTTCTGTCATTTCACAACTGTGGATGGAGGAAACAACATAAAGATGCACAATTCAATAAATTCTTGTTGCTAAGAGACTAATAGAGGGGGTCATTACTTGGTCCAATGAAAAAAGCTAAGAGAATCAACTGTCGCGATGCTGGTTTCGAGTGTTAGGGCAGCCATTTTTTCCAAAAGATGACAAAGGTTAAGCCTGTACCTAGTCCACCCCACCCAGCATATGGAAACCAGATAATGGTTATTTCCTCAAGACATAAAAGAACATGGAAATATAATCATTTCATTCAAGAGATTAGGTATTTATTAGTATTTTTTACAAGAGAGATGGTTATTTTTTACATAGACCGACTCCAAGGCGAAGAGAGAAAGCAGTTACTCTCCTCAATTTTAGGGATCACTTTTATCCTCTGTCAAGTAGATTTAAGGGGAAGTTTCAGTAAAGAGTTCTGCACTTCAAATTTGTCTTATTAGTTAAGTTTTCCTTTGATCTTTTGACCATCAGTGCCTATTTTAACTAGAGATGACATTTAAGTGCTTTTTGACCATTGGTGGATGATTTTATCAGGCATGTGCACTATCTTGTTAGTCTAGATGTCAAGTATGGTCATATCGAATTTCTGTAAGTAAATTGCCATACAATAAAGTAAAGCACTGCAGTTCTTCAATTTACCACCGGGCCATTGGTCTACGCTGTAGGGGTACAAAAGAATGACTGAATCGATAGTTATCTTCAATAGTTGCCTGAACTAATTCAAAATAATATTTTATCATTTATTACCTTTAAGTTAGTATACAAAATTAGAATTAGTAAAGGCACCATATTCAAGTGATAATAATAATTAAGGGTAGAAAAACACAATCCTAAACTCAAAAGAAGTGCCTACAATCTAAAAGTACTTAGAAAAATTATAATGTTGGTAACTGGAAGATATGTTGTAATTTGGCTATTTTTTTTTTCAGTTTTGGTGAATTAGGCAAATAAAAGTAGTACTGAATCAATCATAAATTGACAAGGTTGGATTGGGGGAAAGGACAGATGCTCCAATTGATGCCAATGAAACATGTGAAAAGCTAAAAGTAACAACAAAGTAGAAGCATGAAGCAAAAGCAGTAGCATTAATAAGTCTATTCACAAGTGTGTACCACTAACAATCTAATAACATGCAGATTGACCTGTCTAAATCCTCTTGGTGATCTGATCAGTTATATGAAAATTTTGACGACAGGAAGTTTGTGGTTGGAAGTTAGGAGTTTAGTTAGTATAATAGAGAGGCCCTCTTGAATGTATTGATATGACATATTTGCGTCTTCTTTAAAACAGTTAAACTTATCAATATACACAAAATTCTTATTTATTGTTCCAATAGAATGTACTAATATGCGCCTCAGAGAAATTGCACCAAAAATGTTCAATTCTTCTTGCACTGGATTGAACAGAAAAAATCTGGTACTCTATCTTTGACACTGACATTAGCACATGATTGAAAAGAATTAAAATAGTTAAGATATATTTTAAAAATGTATATAACCAAATATGAAAGAGCTCCTTAGTTCAAAATACATAGGAAATTTTCACAAGTAGTTTAAGACCAAGTAGCAATTAAGCCTACCAAAAATATAAGGCAAAGACCCAACAAGTCACGAATCAAAATTATGTAATTCATGTACATTTCATGCGCTACCCCTATTCACATTAGCCTTATAGCTTATATCAAAATATATATGCCTATTGCTGCTATATTTTTGCTGTTATAGCTATCCTTGCTTTCTCGTGCCACTTCCTATGTCCCATGTTCCGTTAGTATTTACTTCCCAAAGAAAGTCTATCGATATTGTTATTCTCCCTGCTTTGTACAGGGAACATGGTCCCATCTACCTTGTACATCTTTTGTGATAAATACAATATGTACAAAATTGCCTACCAAATAAAAAATAATAATAATAATAGACATATAGAAGACAAAAGTTTCAACCTTTGGACTAAGGGCAAAATCTAAATAGCATGCAATGAATTTCCATTCTCAGAGAAATGGAATTTCCATTCTCAGATAATAAATCAAGAATGGCATAAAGTAATATTCACAAGCGTGCATCTAAAAGAAAAAATACATTACCTCAAGAAATGCCTTCAAAACCCACAAAAATGCCAGAATTATGACTCCATTAACAGAGAACCCCACCTATGTTGAACAAAGAATAGATTGTTGATCTCATGAGGGAAAAAAAAGTAACAGGCCCAACTAGTTGAAATGAACATAAATAATCTGAGATAATATACCACTAGGTTCATAAATTGCAATAAAATTTAAAACTTTTCAGAGAAACAAATGAATAAATCTCAAGACCATATATTTATTCAAACAAGATTACTGATGAATTTATGTTGGTCTTTGAAAAATCATGCTAAGCGACACAAACTTCAATGACATGTGTCACCAAAGTATGTTTTAGCAGTAAAGGACAGTTGAACAAAAGTGTATCATTTTTTCCTTGCTGGATGGCATTTTCAATTTGGATCTTGGACATCCATATTCTTATATAAAGTGTCCAAAGACACCTTTTCTTTCTCCATCAGATGTAACATATGCCTCACACTCCAAAGAATGAAGTTCAATGACCACAAAATCATGATCTTCCAAAGCAAAGTTAGCAAACCTTTGAAAACCCACAATAAAGCCTAAACAACATTATCGGCATCTACAACCATTCACTTGATGTTTCATTTGCATAAATTGTTCTGAAATTAAGAAGGAAAAAAAAACCTTAAAACTGAATCATCTGAAAGCTTTTGTAGCAATTAGACTAAATTTTTTAATTTTTTTTTAATAATTTATGCATAATTACAAGAGTGCTTATTTACTCAATTAGTCCAAAAAATGGCAGCAAATCAGGCTTTTTAAAATAAAAAAAAATAAAAAAAAATCCAAATTGAACAAACAGAACCCCAAATAATCCCACATATTAAAATCAGTCTTGTATTACTCCTGCATATCCCTCAACTCAAATTGCAACTCTCTTTTTTCCCCAAATTGTGCAAACTGTTACAAAAAACAGTTGGTTCCCAGTATCTTCCAAATGTGATACATTCTTGAGGTAAATTGATGCATAACCCTGATACAATACACACTACACCAAAGGGAATGAGTTGATACTTGATAGATGAGAAATGATAGCTGAGACATACCAATTTGGTGGAGATGTTGAGAGGCAGAACAGATCGAACGGCCTTCCTCGCCTTTTTTGAAATCTTCTTGAACACATTCTGGACAAACCTAACCAGAAGATCCAAACTCCGATCTTCTTCTTCTTCTTCATCATCATCGTCTTCATCTTGATCATCATCGTCATACTCTTCAATGACGACGCCGCGATTGCGGCTCCAATTGGGACGATCATCCACCAAGTTATTGCCTTCCTGTACAAATTACGATGCTTAATTAAAATGCCTTTTCAAATCGCTCTCACTATCAGATACATATATATCTATATATATATATATACACACGAAGATATAGAGAGTAGGAACAACCTGTGGGAAATTGGAGATTCGTCTGGAAGCTTGAATAGGAGAGGTTCGGTGAAGCTGAAATTGGGGGATACTGATTTTGCGATGAGAATTGGTAGAGCGAGAGAGGGTTCGTGGAAAGGAGGAAGAGAGAGAGGAGGTACGAGTGACTGATGATGCCATGTATATATCTATATTATAGAGAGAGAGAGTCTTTGGTTGCAACACACAGAAGATTCACAGTTAGTTCGTACACATAAAACAGACATGATGAGCTGAGGCTAATTTTTAACTGGTTAATGGGAAAAACACTCTCTAAAATTTGTACTTTCATTTTTCCTTTTTTTTTTTTTTTTTTTTTCAGTAAATTCGGTAATTCAATCTGATTTATGTATAAAATATGTTTTTAAATTTTTTCTTTCTTTTCCACAACAAATTTTAAAAGATGAGTCAAAGCAAAGGTTAAACTCCAGAGAGTGTTGACTTAAATGTCCTAAAAGTGGGGTGGATAATATATGAGTGATATTAAAACCTACAAGTTAACTCAAGCCATAATCAGAATCATAGTACCATCTTATACTATTTTTAGCCACAGATCCAAACTGTCTTTAAGAACCAACACTATTCAATGATGTCAGCTTATTAATTTCATTGGTGCAGTTTAATTGGTTCCGTCGAATATGATTCATAATTTGAGTTGGATGTATTTGGGTGTTATAATTTGTTTTTATCTGGTTGAAAGTTATTTATAAATATAAAGTAAAAATGCTTAGCCTTTTTTATTTTTATTATCTTCAAAACATTTTAAGTATTTCAATCTTTAAATTTACTATATCATGTTCCGCTGCATTCCTTGAGCCTGATGCAAGAAAAAAATTATACTAGTAAAAACTGCTTTTTGCCTGAAGAATTAGCACCCAAGATTTTGGCTTTCTCTTCATGTTTTCGTATTTTTCAGAGTCAGTATGACACATTTTGTCATTCAAAAGCTTTGGAACGTACTAAACTACGAATCACTAAAATTGAAAAATAGAAATACAGAACACTTGACTTACCAAAAAGAGACTTGAGAACTTCTTGATTAGTTGGTTTTTAGGTGAAAAAGATTTGGTTCCGTAAGAAGTAAACTAAATGATCCAGACTTACCATTTGATGGTGTGACAGTGAGGCAGAGCTCAAGCAAACATAAAACCAAAGACCTCCCCTAAACAAATCAAAACTCTAAACTCTTACCATAACAATGTAACATATCTATATCTATGCCCTTACCACAATTCCACTCTTATCAACTTTCCATGCATCAAGAATTCTTGTCCACTTCTCTGAGAATCAACGACAGCCCATGAAACTAGCCTGTGAAAAAAACCTATGAAAACCCTTTACCAGTAAACTTTCTAAGTTATGCGTCCTTGAGGGAATTAACAACTTTAGGGTTGTCGAAGGGGGCCTTCGTCACTCGAGCTGCGTACAGAAGGAATGACATCTGCGGTTCTTGGAGCAAGAGCCCTAGGAGCCATGCTATCACAGTAGAAGCTTTGGCAAGACCACATGAAGCAATAATTGCAGTTATCCCCAGAGACAAATTTCACATCCATACCATCACTTAGCTCTAGGTTTACGAGTCAGCATAGCATTTGGTTTAAAGCTCCAGCCGTTTATTTTTTTACCAGGTACACAAAAGAGGCCTTTTTTCAAGCATCACAATAATTGGAGCAAACTCATACTAAAATCAGAACTATTCATATAGAGACTCAGGAGAATGTAAACAATTTGATACTTCTTCTCTTGGCTACTTTGGCAATCACCGCTTACACAGTTGTTGTACTCAACAAAAAGAGACCTGCTACAAGATTTAAGTTCGATGCTTAGCTCTGCTCCATTCCCTGCTAAAGGGCAAATGGAATGGAATTGCAACTGGATTCATTTTCTTCGCAGATTGGATCTATTCAAGAAACCACTTCGAAGGACAGAAAAGCAAGTTTGGGGTCATCTAGCAGATCCAATTACGACTACAGAGCTACAATACAGAGGAAAGTAACCTGCTGTCAATTAAATAATTACTGGAAGCTTGAGATTCACTGGGGTTATTAGCAAAAGCTTATAGAGATTGAGGAAGCCAGAAGTGATATGGGCCGGATATAACCCGCGAACATGGCATCCGGTCCGAGTAGCTGGGTCCAGTCCATAAAGAAATACTGCCATATGGGCCGAACGTGAATAGCCCATCGAAGATGACCAAAGCCCACAGAGGAACAGGCCCAGATCTAGCAACCCATTAATGTTTGTAAATACCTATAAATATGAGAAGTAATGGAGAGAGAGATTCATTCTGTTGAAGTGTAAGAATTCTAGAGAGAGAAAATGGAAATGAATTCCTTGCATCTTCAATTGGCGCCGACTGTGGGAATCGTTGAAGATTGATTGATCATTGATCAATATCGCGTGGATTCAGACCAATTCGTGAAGACGAAACTCGATCTTTGGGAGTTGGATCCAGATCTGAGAGATTGTGACCTATTCTAGAGGAATTTTAGTTCTGTTGCTTTGACGGAAGTGGCTTCAGATCTACGCAACAACGAGTTGTTCAATTGCGGCCGAATCTGACGGATTTAGAATTCGGAGAATTCAGATCTCGTCAACCGTAAGCATAACTCGGAGAATTCGAGTCCAGATTTGAAAAATTCGCGCTCACGAAGCTCAGATCTACTCAAGAACTTGAGATTAATGCCTTTACTCCGTTCAGGAATAATGATAGGTGAAAGCTCCAATCCGATGGAGGCTGTCCAGCAAACGAAGCTTGAGGAGTTGATGAACTTGATCGAAGCTCTCAAAAGAGAGAATGCAGAATTGAAAGCTGGAATGCAGCATCAGCAAATGCCGGCGGTTCCACGTCCACTTCCGGCCGGTGAAGGAGGTATTCAATCTAATATCGCACATCAAGGCGAGCAGGACGAGAACAATCAATCAGCTCTCCACCGTGATGAAAGGAGGATGGACGATTTCCCGCCAAATGTTCGTCGAGTTGAGGATCACGAAGGATCGACTCACGTTGATCCGCGACATGAGCAGATCAGACAGAACGAAGCCATGACCTTCGATCCACATCAGGAAAGGTTCAACCGAAAGGAAGTGATAGAGGTTGATCGCCGCCGAGTTATATCGCCTTGGCAAAGAGAGCTCATTGAGGAACGGTCATTCGATTCGTTTTACCGGCCCTCCATGGCTACACTCACTCATCGCGGTTCGGAGAGCAGATCTGTAGCTCATAGAGCTACCGCTGGGCTCCAAAGAGAGAATGAAGCACTCCGATCCGCGGCTCGGACAGTTGATTCACCATTTACTGATGAGATCCTGAATGCTCCGCATCCAAGGAAGTTTGCCATGCCAGTTTTATTCTGTTTGACGGAACAACCAATCCGATCGATCATGTATACCATATCCAGTTGAAGATGGCTCTGAATACGGAGAACGACTCTTTAATGTGCAAATGTTTCCCTGCAAGTCTAGCCGGACCGGCGTTTAGCTGGTTCAAGAACTTGCCTAGGGGCTCGATTGATAGCTTCCGGAACCTGTGCGATCGGTTCATAAGCCAGTACTATGGGAACAAGCGTTCGCCGAAGGACATCTCGAGCCTATTCACAATGAAACAGCACAAAGATGAACGTCTCCAGGCTTTTCTCACCAGGTTTAACCTCACTAAGAGTATGGTGATTGAATGCCACCCTTCTACAGCGGTTCAAGCCTTCAAGTTGGCCATGACACGTGGCACTCCGTTCCATACCAGTCTGGTAGTGAACAAGCCGACGACTATGGATGAACTCAATGAAAGAGCCGATGGCTTTGTGCTCCTGGAAGAAGAGGAGGCAGCCAATGCTCGGACAGCGTCGGTCTTGTCGACCGAGGAAAAGTCCAAGGCAAAGATCAGGCAGAAGCAGGCTCAGCCACAACGTCAGACCTCCTGGAAGGCAGAAAAGAGGTACAGGGAGGAAGAGCTAATCACTCCGTTGAAGGTCACTCTGGCTATATCAGGAGAACAAAGATAAGTTTCATCCACCACTGCCAATTAGGCAACCCCTCGAACAGAGGGATCAGACTAAACATTGTGCTTTCCATTCCGATTTCGGTCATCAGACTAACGAATGCAGGAATTTGAGAAGGCAAGTGGAGATGTTGATAGCTAGAGGGGAGTTCGCGAGTTATGTCCAAGGCTCGGCGATAGAGCAGAACCGACCGATGGAGCAAGTAAAAAGAAGTCAGAAGCAAAGCTCCCACAATTCACAACCAGTTCGTATAATCAATGCTATTCACGGTCGACCCGAGCCTAGCGAAGACTCAGATGAGCTACTCCGAACGCGCCTACGGCAGGCGCAGATGAAGAAAAGGGTCAGCAATGTGAATACTCTGCACCAACAGATCACATCGATACAGATAAAGTTCGACAGGACAGACCTACTGCGTGTTCAAATCCCCCATGAAGATCCGTTGGTAGTCAGCTTGACAGTGGCGAACTGCCTGGTGCGCAGAGTTCTGATCGATCCCGGAAGTGGTGTGAATGTCATGCCAAGGGACACATTTGATCGGCTCGAGATTAAGCCAGAGAGGCTCAAGCCCACTGGAAATCCCCTGTTAGGATTTGATGGTAAGAGGGTGGAGCCCATCGGTATGGTGGAAGTAGAAGTTCAAGCTGCAGAACGAGCTCTTATGGAAACTTTTGTGGTTGTGGAGATTCACCCCTCGTACAATCTCCTGATGGGAAGAGGATGGATTCACAGAGTCCAAGGTGTGCCCTCAACTCTGCATCAGGTCATGAGGTACCTCGGACCCGATGGAAATAAGGTGATAGACATTCATGGGGATCAGGTTGCAGCCAAAGAGTGTTATTCCGTCACACTAAAATATGCTGGGAAAGGGAAGGCGCCCATCCGTTCGGCGAGCCCAAGATAGCAATTACAGGAACCTCCACCCAAGCAGAATAGTGTGGAAGAGCCAGTTGACTTGACCGAAGAGCCCCTTCTGGATGTGCAGATCGATCAGTCCAAGCCAGAGCAAACTACTAGAGTAGGAGTAAGACTGATCAGGGAAGAACAACAGGAGCTAATTGACTTCTTGTCTCACAATGCCGATGTATTTGCATGGAGTCACCTAGACATGCCTGGAATTAATCCCTCCGTATCCTGTCATTCCTTGAATGTCAATCCCAATTTCAAACCAGTAAAGCAGAAGCAACGAAGGTTTGCTCCAGAACGTAACCAGATCATAGCCGAGGAGGTTGATAGGCTGCTCGATGCGGGATTCATCAGAGAAGTACACTATCCTGATTGGTTGTCCAACGTCGTTGTCGTGCAGAAGAAGAATGGGAAATGGCGAGTATGCATTGATTTCACCAATTTGAACAAAGCATGTCCGAAGGATAGCATCCCGCTGCCTAAGATTGATCAAATGGTGGATGCCACCACCGGGTATGAGCGTTTAACCTTTCTGGACGCTTATTCAGGTTATAATCAGATCCCTATGGACCCGGCAGATGAAGAAAAAACTTCTTTTGTTACCGAGCGAGGGACATACTGTTACAAAGTTATGCCTTTCGGACTGAAAAACGCGGGAGCAACTTATCAAAGGCTTGTTAGCAAAATTTTCAAGGATCAAATAGGAAAGATTGTGGAAGCCTATATTGATGATATGGTGGTAAAGAGTAGGAAGAAGGATGATCATCTGAAACATCTGCAAGATGTATTTGATGTGTTGAGGCGATATGGGATGAGGCTCAATCCAACCAAGTGCTCGTTCGGTGTGAGTTCCGGTCAATTTTTGGGACACGTGGTCAATCGCAGAGGTATCGAAGCTAGCCCTGCTCAAGCAGAGGCTTTGATTAAGAATGCCGAGCCAAAGACGATTAAAGAAGTGCAAGCCCTCACAGGACGAATAGCTGCATTAAGTCGATTCATTTCTAAGTTGTCAGACCGCTGCAAGCCGTTCTTTGACACGATCCGGAGTCATGGAAGACAGGTCTGGGGGGATGAACAACGACAAGCATTAACCCATTTGAAGGAATATATGCAGAATCCACCAGTCCTGTCAGCCCCGATCCAGAAGAGAAATTATATCTATATCTCGGAGTATCTAGTATTGTGACAAATGCCATTCTGATTTGTTGCAAGGAAGGGGTGCAACACCAGGTGTTTTATGTCAGTAAGACAATGACCGAGGCAGAACGAAGGTACTCGAAGGCCGAACGGGTGATACTTTCACTCGTAAACGCAAAAAGAAAGTTGAGGCATTATTTCGAATCCCACCCTATAGCTGTCCTAACAACTTTTCCAATCAGAGTGCTTATGCACAAGCCAGAACTCTCGGGCAGAATGACAAAATGGGCCATAGAGTTAAGCTCATTTGACATAACGTATGAGCCGAGAACGGCTGTCAAAGGACAAGCGGTAGCCGATTTCCTGCTAGAATGTGATTCTGAGGATACGGAAGAAGACCTTAGATGCGGCTCTTGGAAACTTTATGTGGATGGCTCCTCTAATCAGATGGGGGCAAGAATTGGGGTTAAACTACAAACCCCAGAGAGTACTTCTTTGAGTCAAGCACTCAGACTTGAGTTCCGAGCCACCAATAATGAAGCGAAATACGAGGCGTTGCTGAATGGGTTAAAGTTGGCCAGAGAGCTACATGTCAGAAGTTTGACTGTTTATAGTGACTCACAGTTGATTGTTCGGCAGGTAAATAGTGAGTACGCGACCAAGGATGACACGATGGAGGCATATCGTTCTGCCGTTCTACATAAAGCCAAGGACTTTGCAAAGATTGAATTCATACAGTTACCGAGAGAACATAACGCAGATGCTGATCGATTAGCATGTAGTGCTTCGAGCTCAGGCAAGACATTGGCGAGGGTGATTCCAATAGGAATACTGACCCAGCCATCTATTTTTGAAGAACCTTTAGACTCTGAACCTTGGCAAATCAATGTCATACCGTATGAACCGAGTTGGATTGACCCCATCATCACTTATATTCGAGATGGTGTTCTACCTATGCAAAGGGATGAAGCTAGGAAAATCAAAAAGAATACTGCAAAGTACGCCATAGTGCATAACCAGCTGTACAGAAGATCCTACTCTGGCCCATACTTGAAGTGTGTCACCCCCACAGAGGCTTGGCAGGTGTTGCGAGCTATTCATGAAGGCGTATGTGGAAATCATTCTGGGGGAAGATCGTTAGCGCACAAAGCAATGACACAAGGGTATTTCTGGCCGAACATGTCAAGAGATGCAGAGGAGTTCTCTCGAAGGTGCGATAAATGCCAATGGTATGAACCATCGATCCACCAACCACCTGAGGAATTGCACGTAATAGCCTCACCATGGCCTTTCGCGCAATGGAGGATGGATGTGGTCGGTCCTCTACCAACTGCGAGAGCTCAGAACAAGTATGTGCTACTGGCCACAGATTACTTTACTAAGTGGGTGGAAGCAGAACCATATCCGAGCGTGACTCACCGAGCGTGACTCAGACTCATATGAGACGATTTATCTGGAACCATATTATCTGCCGTTTCGGCGTTCCAAGGTCAATAGTCATGGATAATGGCACGAACCTCGACAGCAAGCAAGTAAGAGAGCTGCTGGAGGAGTATGGAATTAATCAAAAGTTGGCTGCAGTAAGTCATCCCCAGGCCAATGGACAAGCAGAAATTACAAACTGAACAATTTTCGCCTGCATTAAGAAGAAGCTGGAGGACCATAAAGGGAAGTGGTTGGATGAACTCCCGAACGTCCTATGGGCTTACAGAACCACCCCAAGGCGGCCGACTGGGGAGAGCCCGTTTACAATGGTGTATGGTACCAAGGCGGTTATACCGGTTGAGCACTTGGTCCCAATTATCAGAAGCTTAACATGGAGTCAAAGTCAGAACAACAGAATGTTAAGATTGAACCTCGATATGATAGACGAAAAGAGGGATGCTGCAACAATAAGGCTTGCATCATACCAGCAAGTATTGGCGAATAGTCACAACAAAAGAGTGAAACACAGAGATTTTGCCCCTGGCGATCTGGTTCTGAATGGGCATATACATTAGAAACCATGGCAGGAAGGTTGGTCAACAAGCCCTGGAATGCTATGTCTCTGAAGAGGTACTATCAATAAAAGCTAAGTTTCAGTTTTATCGGATGTTGTTTGTTTTCAATCAAGTACGTATAAACGTGCAAATTCCTGAGATTTATAAAAATAGCTTTCCTTTTCAAGGGGTTAAAAAAAAAAAAATGGATGAAAAAATGAAAAAAAAAAAAAAGCCAAGTGGCAAGTGGCAAGTAGCATTCTAGCCGAGCGCCAGGCACTTAAGCAAGACAAGTGGCAGCTGGCACTATGAGCCGAACGCCAAACACTTGCTAAAAATAAAAAAGCCAAGTGGCAAGTGGCATTCTAGCCGAGCGCCAGGCACTTAAGCAAGATAAGTGGCAGCTGGCACAATGAGCCGAACGCCAAACACTTGCTAAAAATAAAAAAGCCAAGTGGCAAGTGGCATTCTAGCCGAGCGCCAGGCACTTAAGCAAGATAGGTGGCAGCTGGCACAATGAACTGAACGCCAAACACTTGCTAAAAATAAAAAAGCCAAGTGGCAAGTGGCATTCTAGCCGAGCGCCAGGCACTTAAGCAAAACAAGTGGCAGCTGGCATCATGAGCCGAACGCTAAACACTTGCTAAAAATAAAAAAGCCAAGCGGCAAGTGGCATTCTAGCCGAGCGCCAGGCACTTAAGCAAGACAAGTAGCATCTGGCACTATGAGCCGAACGCCAAACACTTGCTAAAAATAAAAAAACTAAGTGGCAAGTGGCATTCTAGCCGAGCGCCAGGCACTTAAGCAAGATAAGTGACAGCTGGCACCATGAGCCGAACGCCAAACACTTGCTAAAAATAAAAAAGCCAAGTGGCGTATGGCATTCAGGCCGAGCGCCAGGCACTCACTCACACGGCAAAGTCAATATGAAAAAGTATTGAAAGTGGGTTTGAACAGAGCATAATACAAAAAGTCTTATCGTCTCATTCATAATAAGCTTCGAGGTTACAAAAAGTGAAGCATTCAAATCACATGACTACAAAAGAGTATGAAATTGAGGGATCTGAAGAGCCCTAGCTAGCTGCCTCAGTACCGTCAGCTTCCTGGTTGTGCTGACTCGCCTCCTCGTTCCCATTAGCCATCTCACCCTCACGAGGTGGGGAATCGAGATGAATAACAGAGTCATTCTGCTGGGGCCCAACATCAGCAGTGACTATGGGAGATACCATAGTTGACGAAGGAAGAGCGATTAGAGGCTGAACGGTAGAAGGAGCTATAGTGATCCTGGAGGAAGCAATCTCCTGACACTCATCAAATATGTGCTCGGCTGCGGTGGATACTGGGTCAACAAAGACCCCCAGAGGGTCAATCCCTAGATCCTTATCAATTTCATCCGGAGTTGAACTAGTCTGGCCCTCAGCCGGAACTCGGTCGGAAAAACCATCTCGGAATCCCTGAGCATATCTAAGAGCTCCAACTCTTGAAAACCGAGCATGAAGAGCCAACATGCCACCATTCACTCTGCTAATGGTGTCAATCAGAGCGTTGCGCTCGTCCAGAGCTCTTTTCTCAAATGCCATCCGAGCAGACTGCTCGTCAGCCAGAAGGCGCTGGAGCTCTGCCTTTTCATCTCTGACTGAATCGCGCTCAGTTTGCCAGACACTCTTCTCAAGCTGAAGGGCATCTTTTTCATCCTGAAGAGAGTCGGTTTCCTTCTTCAGAGCATCTCTCTCTTTTTCAGCTTTTTCAAGCCGAGCCAATATCTCGGTGTTCTTGTTGGCAAGAATATTGTTTTCCTTATTAGCCACATCCAGGCTATCAGAGAATTTACGGGCCCTGGCGTTCCCCATTTCCACCTGTTTCTGCATAGCCATCATACCGAACAAAGTCTGCATAGATATGCATGAATACTGGTTAAACCGATCGCCTGGTCGAACGAAGGCAAGAGCAAATATTATGAGAAGATTCATGAGTTAGAAAATAAAAGTCACCTCCATGGCAGATTGGGGAAAGCGGCTGAACACATCCTTTTGTGACAGACCCTTCGCTGCTTCAAGGTCTTTTGGAGTCCACATGCTCCTATAGTACGCCATGGCGGTCTGGCCATCCTTGATCATGGTCTCGTTCGGCTTCACGAACGTCCCATCCGTTCGGGTGTATCGAGGAGCCCATGGTGGTAAAACAGGAGTAGAAGTAGAGGCAGAAGCTGAAGCAGAAGCAGAGGCAGCAGCTGCAACAGGCCCGGAGGGGGCAGGAGCTCTAACTGGGCGATGCAAGAGAGTGTTCGGCCCAGAAACTCGGGTCCTCCTTGTAAGAGATTCCTCCTCGAGGTTGACTCCACCGTCAGCAGCAGCAGGGGTAGTAGTGATCTGTGGAGATGTGCTCGGGTTGGTAGCAGGGGTGCTAACAACAGGATCAATAGCCACCACACTCGGGATAGTGTCAGAGATGGTGGCTGAAGAAGAGGCTGATGCGGGAGAGGAGGTTGCTCCAGCAGCAGTAGTGGCTGGGGGAGGATTTTTCCTCCTACCAAAGGAAGGAATCTGAAGCCTGCTCATTGTATAGCCGAGGGATGAGAGCGCTAGAAGGTTGTCTGAAGTGAGGAGGTCTGAGCAAGAAGGAATATCGTTCAGAACGTATTTCTTCAAGTAATTACTCCTATCCCTGCAAACACTGTAGCTCAAGTCATCACAAGGTATGCCTAAGGAGCGACATAAGAAAGTACAAAAGCGAGGAACACATGTTTCGCAGGGATAATTGTTTTTATGAGATTTGAATTTCTTATACGAGGAGACAGAACAGACGCCAAAGGCGCTCGGGATTGGGTAATCCTCTGCAGCCGGCGAAGACCAGGCCCCACTAACACCCACAATGTTGTCCCTCTAACCCTTTTCAGATTTGATTGTATCCGTACATATGGACATCTTGTCGATCGGGTAAAGGTGGTAGAATGGCTCTTCAGTTCGGATCTTACTGACCTTATAGCAAAGAAGAAGATCTATGAGGTCAAGATCCAGACCTCTGTCACGAATCAGTAGTAACATAACGGATATGATTCTAAGGAAATTTGGGTTTACCTGCAGAGGGGATATCCACAGTCTATTGAAAACATAGTTAAAAAAGGGATGCAGAGGGAACCTAACGACATTTAGTTGAAGGTTAGTAAATAAAACCTCGCCGGGAAGAGGGCCGGCACCGGTCATAATATTAACATCCCTAGGGCAAACCCTAACTTGGATGTCGTTAGGAAGTCTAAGTCTCATACGAAGAACATCTAGATCTACAACCATGGTGAAAGCGAATGAAGGATCCAAAAGTGTAAAAGAAGTCTACCGAAAGTAAAAAGGAACAAGACTAACCTCTGGGGTAGAAAGCAGCAAAAAACGCTGCAAGATCGCTGGAAGAGTGACTCTTGAAGAATTTCACCGGATGAAACTTAGCACGGTTCTAAAAAGACAAGCGAGAGATTTGACTGATGATGGAGAGAGATGGAGATGGTAAAAAGGCATGAAGTGACATTCTAGAGCCTCGTAAAGACAAAGTGGACCCAAGGGCCGAAGCGTCAGAGAGGCGAGAAGTTTATCGAATCTCGGAACATTGATTCCGGATCCGACCGTCCATTCCTCCATAAGAGTGTCTTGAGCCGTCAACGTCATGATGAAACGCCTTTGATAATTACCCCCTTATTAAATAGGGAGTAATTATGGGGGCAATTGAGGAGGCCAGAAGTGATATGGGCCGGATATGACCCGCGAACATGGCATCCGGTCCGAGCAGCTGGGTCCAGCCCATAAAGAAATACTGCCATATGGGCCAAACGCGAATAGCCCATCGAAGATGACCAAAGCCCACAGAGGAACGGGCCCAGATCTAGCAACCCATTAATGTTTGTAAATACCTATAAATATGAGAAGTAATGGGGAGAGAGATTCATTCTGTTGAAGTGTAAGAATTCTAGAGAGAGAAAATGGAAATGAATTCCTTGCATCTTCAGAGATGTAAACACCTTATATCCTATTCTATTCAAGATGATCCTGGTGCTATCTTTTTGTTTGACATAATCACACACATAACATTACAGTAACTGATCGTTGCATGGAAGGGATACCAGAGCTAAGATTAAACAACATATTTTCAAATCTCTGTCTTATAATTCAGTTAAAGTGGCAATATATGCATCATCAAAAGGCAAGCATTCATTAGTTTTTCTCCTCTTTTTTTTCTCATTAAAAATGAAGACATAAATTGATTGGAATCCTGAAAAGCCTACCTTTAAACCTGTATTGAAAAACTTATTCATCTTGTCATTTACATACTCGTAAAGTCAACCATTAAGGCATTTGCACTGAGTTTTACTGAATATCTAACATCATTTAGTGTATGACAATGTTGTTGAATGTAAAAGAAGGCTATTACAAAGTATTTCAACCCATTAACTGAGTTGACCAACCTTAAATTTAAAACTCTTATTCTCACATAAGAGTGACATCATTTCAACTTTGCCAGCTTTTGTGGCAATACCTCCACTAAATATGGTCGAATGAATTTCAGCATTCACAACAATGTCAAACAAATTGGACTGATAATTAAAACCAAATAACATGGTGTAAGCAAACACTCATTTTTTAGATGAAATGCTGCTGGATATAATTTGACATCTTGCAAATAAATCAACATAAAAAAAAAATAATAAATAAAGAATAAAAAACATTTAAGGGCTTGTATTTATCTCAATTTGACATTCTTTTTACTGTTCCCTCTCCATTTTTCTTTTGATAAGCTCTTCTCCTATTGCCGGGTCACTATATGTTTTTGGAATAAGCTAATAGTGCAAAGCAAATCGGGCAAATTTACTTGCATCTACTAAATGTGTTCCTAAGTCTAATACTAACTAAATAAGCAGACTGATGGTCCTTTACACGCGTAAATTATGAAAGATAAGATAAGCTATGCTTGCACAACTTATGAAAGTTGAAGGCCACCATTCCATTTGACTAGTCAGCTTCATCATATGAAACTATATCTCTCTAGCTATATATCTCTAGCTATATATTGAGGGCAGGGTACCTAAAGGCAACTCCCTTTAAAGAATTCCAATGAAGGAAACAATTAGAAATCAAACACAAACAACAATTCTAGAAATCTCCACTGTTAACCACAGAACATATTTAAGCTATTTAAACTATTCAAGCTACAAATCTATGCATCAAAATTGCCCATAATACGATACCACGGATAATTGTCATGTCAAATCATAGGACCTGAAAGTTAAAATCAAGTATTGCCCACACAATATATTAGCATGCAGAAAACCAAACTTCATCATTGTCAAAGCATTCACAATAAACACCAACATCAGTTGAAGTGAAGCCATGTAACTATTAAAACCATGCAAATATTTACGCATCAAATAGAGGTTCCAACCATCTTTTCTCTAGCAGAAGACCTGATGAACACTTATTAGTACATAAACTTACTTCTATTGTACTACTTCGGAGGGGATTCATTGTTGGAGCTCAATCATGATCAAGTTTTCAGCACTCAAAACATGATATCAAGGATTATCTCCACACAATTCCTAGAACCTTGTTTGGATTACACTGTCTCTGAGGGATAATGTATCACATTCAACTCAACTTCACTCAGGAAATTTTGTTCTCGTTGCAAGGGCACGGCTAAATTCCCCACTTATTCCGAATCAGAGTTTGACGTTGGATGATCCTTTGTCTTGCGCATTTCTTATTATGATACTTTATCGGACGGAACAGCTTTTTTTCATTCTTTCTCTTTCTTTTCCTCTTAAGCTCCTCGCGGAGCAACTTTAAAATCCTAAGCTTAAGATCAGCCGGGAGGCAGCACAATGGAGCCAAACCAGCCTCCTCACATAAATCTGTTTAAGAGTGGCAAGGCAAATTTGGCCTTCACAGTCTTCAAAAATTCACAGTACCAATTCTTTCCACTTTCCCAATCAATTGCATCACAATTCGCCAACGCGAAGAGAACCAATTGTTCTTCGTGCAGGACCATTTGATACAATTGACCCATGTTCTTTCCCAAACAATGACCTTTAATTCTAACAACACAACCTATTCTTTGAAACGTTAATACAACAACCTCTACCTTTTCAGAACACCCATCACCAAAAATCCGAGGGATGGTGTAGTAAAATGACGTAGTTAAACCAATCGAAGACCATTGGTTTGGAACATAAATAGTGTTTGTGATCGTCCTTGAAACAGAATCATACCTGACAAAACCAGACTCTATCAGAACAATATGAACAGCAATCACCAAAAGCTTGCGATCAAGATCACCACTGTCACCCCTAGGGGCGTAGCAGTGATGGTAGGAGCTTGGCGCTTGCACTTCACATGCCCAGTGTTCGAACCTCTCAAGCCTCTTATGTTCTCGACTCATTATCTTATGTTCTCGATTCATTCGGTGTGTGACTACGGGGCTATGCTACATTACCCCAGTTTGACGTCATGGGTGGGATCCTAAAAGGCCTTGTTTCAGGGTCATAAAAAAAATAAAAAAAAACAATAAAATAAAAATAAAAATCACCACTGTCACCCACCTCCTTCACAAAAACTTTCTTGAGATCTTTCGTGTGATGAAGTTTTAAGTTGCTAACTCACGGGAGCGAACCTGCGTTTGATTTTTTGGGTCCTCTTCGATCTCATACTTCCACGATTCGAAACAACCTAGTAATATTCCTACTTTGTGGGTAATGAAAATCTAAGCTTACTTCTTGTTCTTTCTGAAATTTGGATTCTAGGTTAGGGTTTGTGATTGATTTTTGAGTGGTTTCCGAATCTTTTTTTTTTGTGTTATTTATACGTAATATCTTAGTGGTCAACGAACGCAGTCTGGCCGAAACTTAGTCAACCAGTCTTGGACCAAAAAAAACCACGTAGGGCTTGAACTCCACGGTTCAAAGCGGAGCCCAGTCCAAAAATGTTTGGGTTTGTGATGGGTAGATTACCATTTAATTCGAGTTTGGGTTGAGAAGTAAGGATTCGTTTTTTTTTGTTTTTTTGTTTTTTTCCAAGATTTGAGCTATTGTTAGGGGTGGTAATGTCATATATGTGTATGTGTGTAACGCGTCGTAGTAAAAATGAGCATGATACGAGTATATTGTTAAATGTGTTGACATGAATACAACACAATTATTATTTGTGTTGAGAAATTTTGACATAAACCCGATTCTATTATTACACGGGTAACACAACACAAACACCCTTAATCATTTAATATATGGGTTGAAATTTGACGACACGAAATGATACGATTATACATGATTAAGTTATTTTTTACACAAATATTATACATTTAGTTAAATGAGTCACTTTTAACACAAAAATCACAAGTTTAGTAAATGCAGTCATAAACGAGTTGGTGGGTCACACACAAATATGTCACGTTTAATTAGTGTGTCAACACGATTACAATCTGGACCAATTAAGTAACCCAAAATCACATCCCTTAATTATTGTCTAAATTACAAAATTCAATGAACCATATGTTAGAGGGTTCAAATTTTTTTTTTCAAAAAAATTAATTACTTTTTGATCCATTTGTTATTACATATGCTAATAATTAATGTAATTTCATTTATTATTGCAACCATTCGAATTCAACCTACACTTCAAAAAAATAAAATTGGAAGACGCTCGAGATGTACCCCTAAATCGATGGGTACAGTAGTACAGAAAGTTTATTTATCCAAATATTCATGCTTTGTCTAGTTTGAGAGAGAATGGGGGATGGATGAAGCATTTTAGACCTAGAGAAGAGATTATGTATTTCTTACTTTTTGTTGGATTTGATGAAATAAAAGTGAATAAATTCATAATTTATTGTGTTTGTTAGTGGAGAAGGAAGGTTAGAGTTTTTAATTATTTTTACCATTATACCCATCATTATCTATAATATTGTAATTTATAGAGTATAGTATTGCAATTTAAAATTATATAATTTAAGATAATATTGTAATTTAAAACTTCCATAATAGCACCACTTGTCTTCCGTCCATATTTAGAGGGCCCATATTTGGAGGGATAGAAATTTGTAAATGAGGAGGGATGACTTATGCTTCCTATTATCTTTTATCTTATTATCTCCTCTTCTTTACAGAACAAAAGAAACTTGATATTTTCTTCCTATTTTCCATTCACTCCTCTTCTTTCCTTCCTATTTTCCTACTCAACATAGCGCATAAGAAAGATTATTATTGTATGTTCGAAAAAAAAAAAAAGAAAAAAAAAAAAGAAGATTATTATTATTTTTCTCCACTTTCCCAAAATGGGAAAAATAGAAAAAGAAAAAAAAAAGAAAAAAAAAAAGGGTTAGTTGAATAATAAACGCAAACGAGAAGGACAAATATGTAATTACAAATTTCCCATCCTACTCTATATAAATCTCCTTTTGCCATCAGTTTCGTCTCAAAGAGTCATCAAACTCTGACAGACATAAGCCACTTGCGCGGCACTTCGCAGTTCGCACTCTGCAACTCTTTCGATCTTCCCTACCGTAACTGGTTCGATACTTTTCTCAATCATCACCACATACAATTACACTACAAACTCTACATCTATCTGTATCTCGACTACAAATCTTTCTTCAGTCACAATTTTTTTTTTTTTTTTCTTTTTTCTTTTTTCCTAATTGGTCACAAAGTCCAACACTGATTTTGTAACTACAAGTTGTCGGATGGAACAATTAGGGCTTGAAGTTGTTTATAGGGCTTAGTAAGTGAACAATTTGTTCAGATTCTTTAGAACCGGTAATTGAGATCATTGAATTTGGGGCTTTTGTTTGAATTCTTGTTTAGACATCTGGAGTTTGATGATTGAGCTGCACTTTTGTTTTATCAGAAAAGAAATCTAATTGCTTGTGGGATAGACGGTCGTCCAATTCCTGTTCTTTAATTTATAATGGGCAAAGTTGAGTCTAAGCATGAAAAGTTCCCATTTTTATTTATTTATTTATTATTATTTTTTTGACATATATTTTGACTATGGTCCATTTTGTGCTTAGTCTCGGTTATTTGGTGGGTTATTTGGTGTAAGCTTTTCCAGGAAAGAAATTATTTAAAAAGAAGAAGTCCAATTGTGAATAGATTTTCTTTCCCTAAACCAATTTATTTATTTATTTCCTGGATTTACTCTTCTTTTCAATAAAGGGGGCCATGGAAGAATAGATTTTATAAATTTTGTTTCTAGAAGCTTATTATTGCTAGAATATTGTTTATTTTATTCTTTTTCTTTTTCCTTTATCTATTTTATAAAGAAATTCCGAAAGAGGTCTTAACCTTTTGTTTTTTAATGATGCATTTCTTGTCATAATAAATTTTCAATAATGCAGCTTGCTAACATTTCCCCATCCATTCTTTTTTTTTTTTTAAATTATGGAAAAATATTTGAAATTTCATTATTGTCTCTTTGTTTTACGTTCTTCTGAAAACAATTTTGGCATTTTGTAGCATGTATTTGTTTGGAAAGATTTAACATAGCTGTCAGCATTTTCTTATGTATAATGCGGTTAACCAATGTTCCATTTTATCTCTTTTTGATGATATTGTACTTACTGTATTATTGTGTATTTTAGGTCGTATTAGTGAAGATTGCTCACAGAGACTTGTCTCTTTGCTGGAATGGCTAATAATGCTCAATTTTCTGGCATACAGGTATATCATTAAAAGATTTTTTCTAGAAATTATATAGTTTGTATGCTAATATTTTTTTAAAGGGTTCTCATGCTTCCTTGAAGCAGTGATTGGGGAATTCAGTTCATAGGACAAGGCTTTGTTAGGAGGGTAAGGGTGGCAGTCTTGGGATGTGTCATTCTTGCCTATCTTATTGCTTAGACATGTTCATAAAGTGACCGAAAATTAAGTTTCTCATTCACAGAATCAAAATTATTAATTTTGTTTTATTAACTTTTTTTTTTTAAAATTTTTTTTTTTTATCAGTTCTACTGTCGTCCCTCTTTCTCTCTCTACCAGTTGCTTACTTCTATCTCATTTAATTTTTTTAAAAAAGAATTGGGGACTTCAAAGGGTTTGAGTTTACCCTAATATAAATATTATTGTTACGACAAACGCAGCGAACCCAAGCAACAAGCAACAATCACGAAACAAGACAAAAAGTAAACACGCCACACACAAAGAACACAAAGAACACAAAGATTTAGCATGGTTCGGCAAAGCCTACATCCACGGTGAAGGTCCATCAATATGCTAAAATTTGGAGATTACAAGTTTCAGCCACCAAACCCTAGTTCTCGTTCTCACTCTCTTCTATGCGATTTCAATGTCTCTCAATCTCCACTTCAAACCCTAAACACCCTTACATTTCGGGCTACAAGAGAGTACTACTTAGGGTCCATGACCCACAAGCAAACAGTCACAAAGCTCATCCAACGGGGACCCGACACCAAATTTGGGCCACAACATCACAATAACTAAAGCAACATTGACAATTAATTTATCAATTAATATAGTTATTTATCATTTTCTTGGGTTAGTAGATGTCAATAAAGTTGATTAACATTACATATTCGTTATATTTTGTAGTAAAGATGGCATATTTTTTAGATTTTGTTGCGGACATTACATACCATATGTTACTCATACAAAAATAGAAAATTTAAAGCTTCAAAGTTCGAGAATGTCCTTTCCTAAGTAGAAAAACTCCGATCATTATACAGAGGGGTAGGATAGATATTTTACTATGTTAACACCTTACCCGTACTTGCCCACTCTCAAGACCCAAACACAGTTTGCCCTAACAAGGAAGGTTGGTTCTGTTCTTCCTGAACCACTGAATTTAATGTTTTAGGTGGCACTCACAGATTCCACCTTTGAAACACGAGGAAAACAACCATCAGCATTGTCATCATCTTCTCTTACTCACACACACACACACACACACACACAAATACACACACACACATGTATACGTATACTCATTAATCGGTTAACACTTGGTCAATTACTCCCTACATTTCAGAAATTTTCTTTTATTTATTTTAGTACAACATTTAATGACTTACTATTTACAATGGTATATATGCCATGTTAATATATCTTTTTTGCTTATTGCTGGCTCTCTTTTTGTTGCTGTGATAGCCTCTTCGACCTCCTGTTTTTGTTGCTGGTCCTCCTCAAGGCACTCGTCCGTCAATGCCAATGCAAGTAGGTTATTATAATTATTTTTCTTAGTTTGATTGAGAGATGTACCTTCTTTTTTATTTTTTTATTTTTTTTATTTTACTTAAAATAAAATCCAAACCAGCCTATGTAATTAAACATTCCTGCAGTTTCGAACTGAGGTTCCAGCACAGCAGTCACAACCCTATATGCCAGTGGCTTCTCAACAATTTCAGCCTGTTGTCCAGATTAATATTGGATTGCCTCCTCACACTCAGCAACACCAGTTTTCTCAACCTATGCAGCAGCTACCCGCAAGACCCGTTCAGGCAGGACATAATCTGCTTCCATCACAGGCAATTCCAGTGGCAGATGCCCATCCAAACAGGCCTAGTGCATTTATTTCACCTCAGTCTCAGCAAAATGCTCAGATTCCAAATAATTATATGCCTAATTTGGGTGGCCCGAGAATGCCTCCCTCTTTGTCCTATTCTGTAAGATTTTGCAAGTGCGCTCTTGGTTGACAAATTGGACTCACTGAATTTCTTCTGAACTTACCCTTATTGAATTTATTGTTTCAGTATTCCGTGCCTTCGTGTGGCCAACTACAAATAAATTCTGATGCCATGACCCAGTACCAGCCGATATCCCAGATGAATCTGCCCCCTGCTACTGGACAACCTTGGTTGTCAGCCGGAAGCCAGAGTCTAATTTCTGTCACACCTGTTCAGCAGACTGGTGAACAATCTTCAGTTATTGCTACTGTAATTCCAGTGAGTACCCCATCTGTTTAATTGTTATACGCTTTATCCATGCTACTTAAGAATTTTTTCTGCTCCTTTGCTACTGCATTTGTATGTTATCTATGAAGATTTCTTTATATATAATATCTTGTTTAAATTTCAGACAACAACTGCCCAGCCTAACCTCATTGAAAAGGGTTCATCAGACTGGAAAGAGCATGTTTCTCGTGATGGAAGAAGGTATTTAATTCTTTTAGGTGCAGTTCATCTTAGGTTTGCATACATTTTTTTTGCAAGACTATCATTGTTTCAAGGGTTCTAGCACTGTCCTGTATTGCTAATGCGTAATTGTTCATTCTTGAATGGCCCTTTGTGGGATGCTGCTTGTCTGTTATTATGTGGCTAGTCATAAAGTGTTGACCTAATGATGGACTCAATTTCTTCCACTATTATTACAGATTTCTACAACTTTATAGGAATTGCAGGAGAAACTCCACTCCCTATAGGCAATCATAACAATGAATAAACAAAATAATTCAGAGGATAAAAATATTCCCGATATTATAGTAATTGATGTTACTATTTACATTTGCCACAAATATAAAGGAAATCTGGGTTATGTGTTGGTTCCCCCTGGGTGGGCCTGGCACCTTCTGCCCCTCTTCTGTCCATATGAACGTAGGGGTGATAGGTCACACCTTGGATGGTCCACATTCTTTTCTCTCCTGCTATCACTTCTTACAATAATACACAAGTCTCTTGACTGTACTGATGAGTTATGGTCCTCTATCCCAAGCTGAGTCTCTTTTTACCACCAAAAGTCCAAAACATCCTATTTTTTACTCATATTATTTCTTATGTTGAGACACGTTAATTGTTTTTGACGACACTTGATCTCTTTCTCACTTTTAAAAGGATAACTTCGCAAAGGTTGTACTGAAAAGGTGTCCTTTTCTTAAAACACCATTATTTCCAGAAAAGAGACTGATATCGGTGTGTGTAATGATTTATGTTCATTGTTTTCTTACTACATTTTAATTGACTATAATTTTTTTCTTTGTGTTCTATTCAGATATTATTATAACAGAAAGACAGGATCATCTAGCTGGGAGAAGCCTCTAGAATTAATGACATTACTTGAGGTGAGTCACATATCAAATGGGTTGTTTTTCACATAACATCTTAATTTGATCAAACTTCTTTCTATACATAATTATTTTCTTTCTCATTTCACTTTGTTACATATGCAAATTTGACTTCTTATACATAAAGAGATCTTTTGTTTCTTGAGGTTATTACTATTGTATTATGATCGCTTTAGATTTAATGTATCTTTCCGTTTGGTTTGGTATAAATTTCTTTGGGAAACTCCTCCTTAACGCAAATTCAATTCATTTAAATATAGATAATTTGCTGAATGAAAAAAATTAGTTGGCATGTTAACTTAAGAGAAATCTTTTTGATAGAAAAAAATATATAGTCACTTCCCATGCTACAACCTAACATTGCATAACATTTTTATTGGAGCAGATTTCTCCCCTCCGGTGCTTAACACTGCATTATTAAATTATGTGGGATCAACAATCTTAAATAATTGATTTCACAGAAATTTGTTAACATCATTTCTTTTGTGAACCAGTGGCATTTTCGATATCAAATCAAATAAATTTGGACATGCATTTCAGATTTCACAAGAACATATTCTTATATATTCTGTTGTTCTTACTTTTACTGCTATAAGCATTTTTATATTCGACAACTGTTACGAATCCACTTCCTTCATGGTCTACAGTCCGACGGTGGATGATTCTTACGTTGAAGTTTTTCTTTTGGATGCTTTATTTTCCCTCTATAACTCCGTTGACTTGTATAGTTTTTAAGGTGCTTACAGGTAAAGGACTAAACTCTGTGACACTCTATTGAGAGGTAGGATATGCTGTGGGATAGGTTACCCGAACTCGGGTACAGGTGTCAGTTACGTGTGCATGTCTAGGCATTAAATCCTTCTAATACTCAAAATTTGGGATACGTGAACACAGATAATGTGTCGAAGAGTCCCTGAAATAATGTATATACACTGTTTAAAATGATTTTAACAATGAGGAAGGTAAAGTTGAAAAAAGAAAACATAAAATACTGGAAAATTATGAGAATAAGTATAGTTATCTGGGTAATTCTGAAATTACAGAAAGATTTGGGGTAAACTACAATTATAGCTTTTTACTTATAAAAAAAAAAACAAACTACAATTATAGCTTTTTATAGTTAAACAAGAAACGATCATGTAGAAATGACTTTTAATTGGAAAACCTTTGAAAAAGCATTCCAGCTATGTTTCTGGCTTGGACGAAGATGAATTGATGGTCGGTCTTTCTTCCTTTCTTTTCCTCTTCCACTTCTTCTTCTTCTCCAGTTCAGATGAACAGCCATGTCCATAATCGTATCTCGCACCCATGTCCTCACATCGTTTTGACATGGATAATCCAGGGTAAAGTGTTGAGTCCAAGTAACATAGGCCGTAGGTCTTTGCTTGTTGCACTACCTACTGAATTGCTTCAATGTTAGCACATTCTGTCATTAAAATTATGTTTTTGATCTCTAGAATTTATTATTCATTGTTGCTTTAGTAATTAAATAAGGCCTTCCCTATTGCTACCAAAAGAAAGGAATTTTTTTTATTTTTTTTAAATTGTTACTTGTATCTCTTTACTTCTAATATTATGTTTCCATTTCTTTTCAAAGAAATTAAAGATTATGTTTCTACACTCTGTGTATCCCTAATTGTTCAAATTCAATAAGTATATCTACCATGAAATTTTGGTTTGTGTGTAGGGTCATTAATACGAATTGAAAATGTTGTGTTAGGGACAATTTTATGCGTAAAACCTTGTCATGTTTTATAACTCTTAAATTCTGAAAGGGAGTTTCATGCATATCTGGTGTCTAATTTTCTACAACAAATACTCATTAACACAAAGGTTACTACATCCTTATTATAAAACAAGAATATCGAAGAAATGTATCTCTACTTTAGCCATTGAACTCAAAATCTGTGAAAACATCATTTTCGACACTATTCGTTACGTAGTATAGGTTGATTATCAAATAGTCAGATCATATTTACTTTTTAATTGATCAAATATTAAGGTATCTTTCGCATATAGCCTCTTAGTATTGATGATGAACATGTAGCAAAACTCATTTTTTAGATGATTGAATGATGGAAGAACCTGTAAAAATAGGGTTAACATGTGATGGACACAATGTTTGTAATTTCTTAATTTTATTCATTGGATCTGCTTGAACTTCTTTCACAAAGAGATATTGATATGGGCACATGGCATTTAGTTTTGGAGGGTAATGTGCTTGAGCAGCAGGCATGCGGGCTGTCGATACTTGTGGTTTTTTGGAGGTTTTTTAGGTGAGAAGGATTTAGCTGAGTGGACTCCTTTAGCATTGTGAATTATGAAATAACAGAGTCAGGATACAAATTGAAGGATGAGGCACTGCAGTGGTTGTTGCTACTGGCTCTATAGGAGTTTGTAACACGAACCTTTTCACATCCATGTCAAGCCTCTCTTTTTGTTCTCTCTTATTTTCTGCAATTGATCAAGTGTCCTTAAAGTTGTTGCATGAAGCCAAGCTTGTTTTTGAATCTCAAATCTTGTGTTAGTTTAGCTTCTTTATCTCTTGTTTTTTGTAATTAAATTCATGGTAGGGGTGTGGCCATTACTAGGTTCAGTGCAAGTATCGGGCTGCAAGCATGAGAATGTAGGTTCAGATCTGATCATCTGACTATAGACAATTTTTGCATATAATGCCAGATGTAGGTCTGTACCTGGGTTACGCCTGTTAACACCCTAGGGCCTAGGTCAACAGTGTCTAGTTCACTGAGTGATGAGTCTAATAACCCTTGAGTTTTATCCTATGGTAATAAATATTTTTGTGTTTTGAGTGTTTACAATTATTGGGGAGAACAAAGGAACTGGATTCAAATTTGAAGTTTTAAATTTATTATTGTAATTACAGCTCAATATATGGCAGAATTTAGGCGTTGCACGTGTCTTGAATATCAACGACTGTATAATGGAATTAGTTATGTCAAGGAACTTAGATGCTTCCTCTGCGACTACTATTAGGATGACCAATAGTGGCCTAATGGATGGTAGAACTGTGTTGCGTGTACTCGGCTTTTATGTTTACTTTTATACTTGTAGCTTCTTTTTTTTCTCATGTGTAACCTCTTTGTATATTGGTGTTACTGTACTATATGCTTGCTGGAAAAGGAAATTGTGTTTTCCTTTGTGGTGGTGATTAGGGCTGTTCTGCATTAATCACAGGATTCACTTTCCTTTCATACCTGGCTGGGCCCGGGGTTCTCTTCTTCAGATGCGGTTCTCAAATATTCACCCCGTATGTTGTTATTCTAGCATTTTTCTAATTTAATCTCTACTCTGTTCTCTGGTATGCATCTTGAACAAATTTTTTTTTTTTTTTGGGGGGGGAATAGAATTGAACTGGAAGTTTGTTCTTTGGCATGCCAATTTTTTTCACTTTCTGCTATTTAGAGATGCAGGATTGGTTAAATCCTTTTTTTCGTTGATCTACTACTTTGCAGTATAATGTCCTTTACATTCATCCACCCTTATAACTAATATTGCTTTTTTGTTGGCCTCTGCCTTTGCTTGTCTTGTAAACTTGTTTGGTTTGCTTCCCTCGGCACCTTATATGGCCTGTTGTTTATATCCTTGTCTAAATTCTAATTATGTCCTACTATGACTTGCAACATCTTTTGTGTTCTACAGTAATTGCCACTAATTCAATTTCTGTTAACTAACAGAGGGCGGATGCATCAACTGACTGGAAAGAGTTTACAAGTCCCGATGGAAGAAAGTGTGTTTGATTCATTTTGACTTTCTCATTTGTACTCTTTGGAGTCATTGGGTTTTCAAGTGTGCAATTTATGAACCACTTTGATAAATTGTAATGTGTTTGCAGGTACTACTACAACAAGGTCACCAAGCAATCCAAGTGGACAATTCCTGATGAACTCAAGGTTTCATCCCCTGAAAAACCTGTCTACTAATTCTCTTTTTCTTTCACTATTCTCTTATCGGGCTTAAAATATATGTGCTTACAGTTAGCTCGAGCAAAAATGGCATCTATCAATGAATCACAGGTGGAAAAGAATGCAGATTCTCATGCCTCAGTTGCTTCTTCCTTCTCCGCTGTTGAAGTTCCATCCCCTGAAGCAGATACTTCATCTTCCCCAGCTTGCGGCGTAGTGTCAAGTCCAATTCCAGTGACACCTGTCGTTGCTGCAATTAACCCACAACCGGTGGTGGCTTCGGAATCTCCTGTCTCATCTGTTACACAGTCTACTTTGACAACAAATGCTGTTGAAGTGCAGACATCTGATCAAAATGTCACACCAATTGCTTCTGTTGCTGGAAGTGCCGAGATTTCTATCACTTCAGAAGATGCACTTACAACGTCAAAGTATTTCCTGATGAAACTGGATTTATATGTTGCAGATATATATATTTTTTATTGTTATAGGTTTTACTCCATTTTCAATATGTTATCTTGTAGGAGTACTTTATCAGATCAAGATACTGTAATTACCGCAAATGGAATTTCTGCGGGGGATATAGAGGTATAGCCAGTTATCTTCAACTGATATAAGCTATTGCTGTGTGTTTATTGACAAATTCTTGATACCCACTATGCTCCAACTTGACATGGTTTATGCGTTGAAGGAAGCCAAGAAAGATACTGTAATTGCTGGAGAAGTCAACGTTAGTGCACCGGGGGAGAAAATAATTGATAAACAACCCGTAGTTTATGAAAGTAAACTGGTATCATTTTGAACTAGACTTGTATACTATTTTTTATATTGTTTTTATTGGGTATTAAACTATTCCTTTTTTTTCCCGAAGGAGGCAAAAAATGCATTTAAAGCACTTCTGGAGTCTGCAAACATTGGGTCAGATTGGTCTTGGGATCAGGTGAATTATGTGCTATACAAAATTTTCTGTAATTCCCATAGTTTTGCCAATCTTTGACATCAATTGTGGACAAATCAGGCCATGAGAGTAATAATTAATGACAAAAGGTATAGTGCTCTGAGATCACTTGGCGAACGGAAGCAAGCTTTCAATGAGGTAAATGCATACATAGATGGACTTCATAACAAAGTTCTTACTACATGATGTTTGAGTTTATTCTCTTAAACTGTTTAATTACCACCTATTAGGCTATAACTTTTCTTTATTAGTTTATTACCATATGTTTACATATGTTAATGATTTTATGTTACAGTTCCTGGGAGAAAAGAAAAAACAGGATGTAGAAGAGAGGCGTGCTAAGCAGAAAAAAGCACGTGAAGATTTTAAGAAAATGTTAGAAGTAAGTTGTTTCACTGCATTTGAAATCCCTTCCATAACTCTTACAGGATATAATTATTTTAATATGTATTTTTATCTTGATTTCTTCACAGGAGTCCAAAGAATTGACGTCATCCACAAGATGGAGGTTTATGTCTTACCTTATGTGATTTTGATACACACACACACACACACACACACACACATATACTGATATGTGATTATGTTTTGTATATCGTGGTATATTTGAACTTCTTGACATAAATAATTGGTTGATCTTTGCCTATGTTATATAGACTAGGATATTGTGTTGGGTATGAGTACATGTTGGATTTATCTACTTTCCAACTTCACGGACATGGAGACTAGCTAGACATGAAGTTGTTTAATTCTCTTTAATTTCCTTGGGTACTCCACTTATTTGAAACAACTTTTGAACAAGAGATTACAATGATAGAGCTCTTTGTATAATTTATATAGTAAGTTTAAATTATCATACTAGCTTGTTGGATGAATGTTCAATTAATCGAGTTGTGTCTTGTCCAATACAGGTATTCACACATTTAGAAGATTTCATGTAACATTGACATCTTGTATGTAGTATGGTCAATATCTTCATAATTTTCATTTACTAATTAAACTTTCAACAATCATTCAGCAAAGCAATTGCTCTATTTGAAGATGATGAACGTTTCAGAGCTGTTGAGAGAGCTAAAGACCGTGAACACTTCTTCGAAAAATTTATGGGGGAACTCGTGGAAAAGGTGATTTTCTTCAACATTAACTAATTTCTATGTGCAAGAAGTCAACTTTTCTATTGAATAATAGAACTATTATTAGTTTTCTTTTCTCAAATTTTAATTAGCCAAAAACTGTTTTAACATATTACACACACACAAAAAAGGGAAACTAATAATTCACGTCTTTCATAAATAATTCAGCATTTCCCTAGGTCTTATGGATGCTATGTATACTTGTAAACAAGAAGGAAACATAAACCCCTAACTTAGATGATGGTGAGATAGGCAATCGATCGTATGGATTTGATTCCTTGAATACTTCGTTAGTGACAAAATGACACATGCTATTTAAACCAAGGAGATGGGCTGGAATCCTAAGCCAACCTCTCCTCTTCAGTGTGATGCAATGAACTGGGAGGTTTAAATAGCACAACTCTTGTTATTATTCCCATTGGGTAGAAGCTGGTGTTCCTTATCATTGCGTCTCTTTTCTTTTTACAGATATAGTTATCCCTCACTCTTTCTTATAAGCACAATCACCCCATCCCTACCCTTTGGGTGCCACAATTTTTGATTTCCTTGAACATTTATATATCTTAAGTCAATGGTTAATAAAATAGTTTGGGTGGGATGGTTGTGTTAGGTCTATATTTCTGGGGACTTCTGTTGCTGCAGTCTTCTTATTGAATCATTTTTTTAAATTGCATTTGCCAAAACGAATTGTGAGAAATTGGTATTAGTAGGTACTAGCTAGTACCTTTTTAGGGATCCACATAAATGATACTTACCTTTTGTTTTCTTCAAGTAATAATGTATATAATGGCCCCAAATAGTTGGGAAAATACTTTGTTAAGTTGTACTTTACAAAATTAGAAGTCCCTTTTGCCTTGTTTTATGAGTCCTGTGTAATGGTGATGGCGCACATACCCACATCACGCCCCTTGTGGGTCGGCTCTTAACCTCCCCTTTGGGTAGAGAGATTATACCAAACAGGCTAGTGGCCCAGTGATGTTGAAACTTTTTAATATTCTTTATTATATATGAAAATTTATGAGGTAAAAATCTCCTGAAAAAACACAAACAACCTTGTGATTTTAGAACTAGTGTCGAACTATTCTTTTTATTTGTGGATGTATGCTTCAGTCAAATATTATGACTACTGGCTAACATTTATCAAGTATAGTTGCTATGTTTGATGTGCTTACTAATTTTTTAAATTATTGTTGAACCTCATCACCAAAGCAGTTGTGCTCTTAATACTCTTGTTTTGGGATTTTGATTAGGCACGGGCAAGGGCATTGGAGGAGCATAAGAGGAATAGAACGGAATACTTGAAATTTTTGAAATCTTGTGACTTTATAACGGTAATGTTTAGCATTGTGCTAATTTTATATTTCAATTTTAGTAAACAAGTCTTCTAATTGGAGTTTTTTAGATCAAGATTATTGTACTTCACGTGTTACCTCTCCTCTTCAGGCAAGCAGCCAGTGGCGGAAAGTTCAAGATCGCTTAGAGGCAGATGAAAGTTGCTCGCGTCTTGAAAAAATTGATCGGTTGGAAATTTTTCAGGTAATATTTCTCAATTAAGTAATTTCAGTTTCAAAATTGTTGTTCCATCTAATTTTTACATTTTGCAGGAATATGTACGTGATTTAGAGAAGGAAGAGGAGGAGCAGAGGAAAATGCGGATGGTATCATAACTATGGACCTTCTGCGGTAGTGAATAACCTTTTCTCTGTCTTTTCTCTTCTTTTCTTATTTGTGTCTCTTATTTAAATAGGAAGAATCAAGAAAAGCGGAGCGTAAAAACCGTGATGAGTTCCGGAAGTTGATGGAATTGCATGTCGCTGAAGGCACACTCACTGCTGAGACTCACTGTCGCGACTATTGTATGAAGGTTATTGATTCAGTTTGCTTTTGTTAAGGGAACCACATGTATCTAGTTTCTGCTGAATTGGATGGCTGACATTACTTGGCTCTCCAGAACTGCAATCTTTGTGTTCTTATTTAACTTTATTTTGGTTTTCAGGTTAAGGATTTACCTGCATATGTTGCAGTGTCATCAAATACCTCAGGTTCAACTGCAAAAGATTTATTTGAAGATGTTGCCGAGGAGCTGCAGAAACAGGTAACATACTTGCATCCATAACTAAACCAGCCAAGATCAGCAATGGCACTATCTTGTTATGTCTTCAGCACCATATATTCTGAAGATTCTTTATGATATATATATATTTTTAGTGACTTATCAAATATATATATATATATATATATATATATATATATATATATATATATATATATATATATATATATTTAGTGCAATAAGATTGTAAGATGGCTTTTGTTTTGCTTTGTTTTAGGTTCTTGTACTCTTTCTATACAAATGTAATTTTCTATTCACATTTCGGTAGAATTTTGGGTAGATACCCCTGGAAGAATGCTCTCCAAAGAATCCATTTTTTTTTTTTTTGGTGAATCACAGTTTCAACCAAATTTATAATTTCACATAAAAGGACTAACTTCATAACATCCGTCGTGGTTAAGAAATGCCTTTTTTTGGTGGTAATGTGGTATGGTGTTGACAATTTACTTATAAGAATAAGGAAATGCCTCTTTTGTAGCAGAATATGTTTTTTAAATTGACTAAGCTTTTAGGTTCATATAGCGACTCCAGTTACAAGTTATTTATTCATGTCAGCACCAGAAAGGAAATAATGGTGCTGGATTGGTCATCTGTAGAGCACTTTGCTGGGTGATTTGCAAGTGGATGCTTTTGATGGATTTACTATAAATGGGAAAGAGGAGATAGTCTATGATTCTATAATGACCTGAAGGATCAACACTAACATCTGTTTGGATCATTTATATCTTGAAAAAAAAGTACATCCATGTTAAGGTTATTATTTCACTGAAGATGCTAAAACAGATTGTATATGGAAATTTTTGTAAAATCTGGATCAATTAGATTGGATTTTAATTAGGGAAGTGTTGTTCCTTTGAAGTATCCAAACCGCGTACACGATTGCTGCTAGTGTATGTTCCAAAATATTTTCCCTTTGTGTGCTAAATTGGGAAAAAAAAATTCATGCACAAAGGTTTGTTTAGGACTTATTATGGGTGAACTGTGATAATGGTAGTTGTTGATGTGGATGGTCGCTAAACAGAAAAAGGATTCTTGACTGCCCGGTAGATTAAAGCTAGAGAGGTTTAAATAATGTCTATTGTGGTGGAAGATAGGTTTTCTTTGATATAAATGTAGATAAAATTTGGAAATGGATATATATATTTTTTTTGAAAAAAAGAATAGAGGCAAATTTGGAAATATATTTTGCACGTCTTTCAAAGCGTTTTTTTTTTTTTTTTTGTGCTCTGTCCACCCCTCAGCCCTGAAATAAGTAATAGGCATTGCTTGTAAAACTGCAATAGGTGCATTGTTGTATTTCCACGAGTTGTTAAGTTTGGATGCCATCTGAATTTATTTATGTACCTATATATGCTTTTCAGTATACTGAGGACAAAGCTCGAATAAAAGATGCATTGAAGTTGCGAAAGGTACAATCTCGTCACCTTTTGTTTTGATATGCTATTAAACTACTTAGGTATCGTATCTTATGTTTTGGAATTGCTTGCAGATTTCACTGTCATCAACCTGGACGCTAGAAGACTTCAAGGCTGCAATTTCAGAAGAAATTAGCTCTCCACCGATATCAGATATCAATCTAAAGGTTTGTTCTTCTCTATCATTGATCATCGTAAAATTTTATAGAAATTTTCTTCTTCAGCTGTTACCTTGAGTGGTATTTCCTGCCACTGTTGAGGGGTAGGTAGATAAATGGTTGAAGTGCCGATTATGACTTATGAGTTTTCCCCAACTCAATTCCCAGAACTTAATCTTATCCCAACTATTTGTTTTAGCTGCTTGTTTTGTCATTCTGCTTTGTATGGGGCCATAATTTCTCTTAGACCATAAGCTACCATGCCTTCCTTTGTTACTATGTCAATCCAGATTAATTTTGATCTTTCCCTTCCCTTAGCACATTGCCCTTGATATGGGCGGCGCTATTGATCTTCACTATGGTAGTTAGTGGTATTAGATGAACATACATAAACAGTCTTACTCTGTTCCCTTGCATTTTATCTTGAACGGATTCTTCCATAAACCTACTTCCATTGTCTCGAGAATGTTTTCCATTTCCAATTTTATCCTTTTTATCTTACCACACATCCATCTGAATATCCATATTTCTTCTATGTTTTCTTTTATACATTTTTCTCATATTCACCTAGCATTTTGTCTTTAAAAGGTATTACTGGTCTAGTGGCTAATTTATAGAATTTTCCTTTAAGCTTTATAGGCATGTGATGATCGTACAATACATTAAAGGCAATTTGTCCGCTTAATAATCTTGTTAACAACTTCATTTACAATCTGTCCCTTTCTTTGATGCACGGGTTAGATAATTGTTGACCCTTAAGTATCTCTAGTAGATCTTTGATTTTTACAACATCCCTCTTGGCAGTCGTTGTTATTTTCCATAATATTTAGTTTTGTTTACTTGTTAAACACTATTCGACTTTGATGCTTGCCTCCAAATATCTAATTTAGCATTTATCCATATTTTACTTCAGTCAAATATAATATTTTTAGAAGATATCACACACAATGGAACTCACTCTGAATGTGTAATCAGTCCATCCATGTCTAAGGCGAAAAATAGAGGCTTAACGTTGATACTTAATATAAGCCTACTGTTGTTCGTATTCATTTGTTTCATTCATATTGTAGTCACAATTCCGCTACGACATGTCCTTTGTTATGTTAATATATCTATTTATGACTCATTTCTTTTCTAATAGCCACCATATTATCTATTCAGTGACTTACCAGGACTATCTCTAAGTTTGTAGTGACCATATGAGATCTGTTCTTCTCTTCTCTGCACCTTACCATCATCCGTAAGTAGATGACTTCCATTATTCATCTGCCTGCCTAAATCCAAATGTGTTTTTCAGTATGTTGTTTGAAGTCTTAGTTGCTTGCTGTTCCGTCTGTCAATTCTGAAGTTTCACAGCATAAATCATACATTTAATTGTGTAGCAATTCTTACAACCTTGAGTATATATTTTTTATATAGGTAAAATATACTTTTTTCTCCACTTATCAAGCACGCATCAAACACTTTTATTTGTTATGATCTTAATAAATTTTACTTGCTGAAATGCACCATCATCCTAATCTTGAAGTAAAATGTTTTGATATAGGTAAAATGTTTGTTTGCTTCTATTGTAGTTCACGTAATCTTAAAGCCATTCTATCGTTCATCTTTCTTAACTCTTTTATTACCTTGGACTTCTGATCTTTTGATTTTTTTTCCCTTCTAATCTCTTAGGATCAATATATTCTTTGAAGTCAAAGCTTCCATGTGATTTTCATTCAACAATTTCTAAAATTAACATTTTCACCTTTATTTAATTTCCTTGTCTTTTGCCTAACCCTTGGATCCTCACTCTTTGTTCAACATGATTAAGACCTCTAGTTTCCTATCCTTTTGACTAGGAAGTTTGTATATGTTGTCTTTCCAGCATTTTACATAAACATTGTCCTATTCTGTACACCTTGCATCTTTACTACTACATATATTTTTTCTTTTTTGGTAATCTGTACCTTTAGAACCTTTCTTATTCATAATTTTTGGTAATCTGGATTTTCTCATTCCATCCTGAGTTTTCTTAGTAATGGACTTTGCCCTTGATTCTTAAAGAACCTTTCTAATATATATATATATATATATATATATATTTCCTACAGCACATTAATCCATCCCTTTTTTTTTTTTTTTTGATAAGTAAAAATATATTAGAAAGACGTTCAAAAGGGGAACACGTCCCTAATACAAGAAGAAAAAAGATCTAAGGACCAATAGAATCCAAGAGATCAAAGAAATCATCAATCGAGGAGCATGCATTTCCTCTTACATAATAGAACAAAGAACGAAGAATATGAATTTTTAAATTAGCTAAAGACGATTCTTTTCCTTCAAAGGATATGTTATTTCTCTCACGCCACAAACACCACCAGACACAATGTGGAACAATTCTCCAATAATCACGAGCTTGTTCTTTGATAGGACACCTTCTCCAAGCGTTAATCAATTGTGAGGAGTGCTTAGGCATTACCCAAAAAACGCCAAACATGCAAAAAATAAAACTCCAACAATCATACACCACAGGACAATGCAAAAGAATATGATCCACGGATTAACTATCAGCTTTACATAAACAACACCAATTAACAATGATGTTGCCTCTCTTTCTTAAATTGTCTAATGTCAAAAATTTTCCCAATGTGGCAGTCCAAACGAAGAATGCGATTCGAAGAGGAGCTTTAGAACGCCAAATAGACTTCCAAGGGAACTCGTGACCAACGAAATTGGACAAACACAAGAACATGGATCGGACACCATACCTACTATGAGCTAAAGGAACCCACAAAATATCATCACACCCTCTGCCAATATCCTTTTGCCTATACAACATATCCAAAAAAACACAAGCTTCCTCCATTTCCAATCCTGAAAGGGGCGCCTAAACCGCACATCCCACGTAACTCCATTGTTATCAAGTTGATAACAATCAATCACGTAGACATGCTTATTGGCTGCAATACTGTAAAGTCTAGGAAAGGAGTGAGACAACAACTAATCTTTGCACCAAAGGTCCTCCCAAAAACGGACATGTTTGCTATCACGAACTTTGAATCTAATGCGTGTGGAGAAAACATCCCAACCCTTCCGAATGAATTTCCACACACCAATGCCTCCTGTAATAGTGACTGGAAGAGATGACCAGCCCTCACTCTCCTCACCAAAACGACACGAGACAACTCTTCTCCACTGACGATGACGTTCCTTTCCAAATCTCCATAACCACTTTCCCAAGAGAGCACGATTAAACGGAACGATTTTTCGAATGCCTAACCCGCCTAACCTCAACGGTTGGCAGACTTGATCCGAATTAACAAGATGATACTTAAACTTCTCTCCCCTTCCACCCCAGAGAAAATCCCTCTGAATTTTTTCAATTCTTTCAGCAAAAGAGCATGGAATTTGAAACAAAGATAAAAAGTAGGTAGGAAGGGATGAGAGAGTACTCTTAATGAGTGTGACTTTCCCCCCCTTAGATAGATACTGCTTTTTCCATCCTGCTAATCGTTTCTCATATCTATTAATCACTGGATCCCAATTCCCAACTCGTGTAGAAGAAACTCCCAAAGGCAATCCTAAGTAAGGAAGAGGAAAAGCACCAACTCCACACCCTAGGACAGCAGCTAAGGAGGAAATATCTGGAACGTCCCCCACTGGGACAAGCACACTTTTTCCAACATTAATCTTTAACCCAGAAACCGCTTGGAAGCAAGCAAGAATGCACCTCAGATATCTGAGTTGAGAAACTTCAGCATCACAAAAAACAAAAGTATCATCCGTGAACAACAAATGGGAGATCTGCATATGATGTTCAACATCTCTGCCAACACTGAACCCCCTAATGTAACCCAAATATTCCGCTTTTCTCATTAATCTGCTTTGACCTTCCATGACAATAAGGAAAAGAAAAGACAATAATGGGTCTCCTTGTCGCAGACCACGTGAGCTAGCAAAAAAACTCGCAGGTGAACCATTCACTAGCACATAAAACATAACTGACGAGATACAAGTTTCAATCCATTTTATCCACCTGCCACCAAACCCCATCCTCCGAAGCAGATACAGAATAAACTTCCCATTAACCTGATCATAAGCTTTCTCAATATCAAGCTTACACAAAACGCCAGAAACTCAACTTTTTAATCTAGAGTGAACACATTCCCCTGCAATAAGAACGGAATCCAAAATCTGCCTCCCACCAACAAAAGCATTCTGTGATTCTGAAATGAGACCATCCAAAACATTACTCATCATGGAAACAAGAACCTTGGCAATAAGCTTATACAAACATCCAATTAAGCTAATTGGCCGAAAGTCCTTAATATCAAAGGCACTGCCCTTCTTGGGAATGAGAGCAATAAAAGATGCGTTCAGTGATTTCTCAAATGTGCCATGAGAATAAAAATCCTAAAAGGTACCCATTACCTCAGCTCGCACCACCTCCCAACTCTCCTTAAGAAACCGCATAGTAAACCCATTTGGCCTTGGAGCTTTGTCCCCACAACTAGAAAGTGCTTAAGGCACTTTCTCCTTCGTGAATGGAGTCTCAATCCTATCACCATCCAACGCATAAATAGAATTAAAAGGAAGACCATCAAGAGTAGGTCTCCAATCCAAAGTCTCAGTGTAGAGCTGCTGATAAAAAGAAACGATTCCCCCGCGCACCTCGTCCTCCCTCCACAACTCAGAACCATTGACCCAGATACGCCCGATGTGATTACATCTTCTGTGAGCGTTGGCAAGTCTATGAAAGAATTTTGTATTACGATCCCCATCTTTTAACCACAAAGCCTGAGACTTCTGGCGTCACGAAATCTCCTCCACAAGAGCAATCTCAGCAAAAACCGCTTGGCAAGAGGCTCTTTTAGAACGTAATGATTCCCCACTCTGTCCCACCTCATTAAGACGATCGAGCTCAGCAATATCAGCAAGAACTCTATTCTTCTTCCATTCAAGATTCCCAAACACTTCTTTATTAACTCAGTTTTAAGAAACTGAAACTTTCTAGCTAACACATAACTAGCAGAGCCTGTGAAATTCGCTTCCTCCCACCAAGACTGAACCTTCGCTTGAAAGTCCTCGAATATAAGCCACATGTTTTCAAAGCGGAAATGAGTGCGTCTAGAACTCAAACCACCACAATCAAGAACTAAAGGCACATGATCAGATGTGACTCTAACCAGAACAGCCTGAGAGACATCCGGGAAATGCTCTTCCCACGCCCCAGAAACCAGAAATCTATCCAACCGGGAAAAAGTAACCAGTTCCCTACCATTAGACTAAGTAAAGGCCGCTCCTTCCAATGGTAGATCAACGAGGAAATTACTATCAATGAATTCTGAAAACATGGTCATTTCTGAGGACCACTTGCCCCCTGTGGACCTCTCAAATGGGGACCTAACAGAATTAAAATCCCCACCTAAACACCAAGGCAATGACTATAAATCTTTAACATAGCAAAGCTCTTCCCACAGGACTGGTCTATCACTATCAGTAACACAGGCCCATAAACACCTGAAAACACCCATCTGAAATTGTCTTCCTCCATCTAAAACAAACAAGACACAGAAAAATACCCTTCCAACAATTCAATCTTGACAACCACCTACGATCCCACATGAGAAGAATACCCCCTGAAGTGCCTGTTGCGTTCAGCACTTCCCATTCCACAAACCTACCTCCCCAAAGATTCCTGACAATCTCAACGGTGATAGCAGCCATCTTAGTTTCCTGTAAACAAACGACATGAGCACTCCACTTCCTCAAAGCTACCTTGACAACTCTTCTTCTTTTTGGATCATTTAGACCACGAACATTCCATGTTATAAGTTGTAGCTTCATGTAGAACCAAAAACGATCAATTCTCCTCCTCCTCCCCATTTACCACTTCTGGTTCTTCCCCTTTCTTTGGTCGTCCCATTCTTCCCGTTAATTAACACAAGAAATTAGATTCTTCACTTCCTGTTCGCTTTTCTGATGTGAATTTCTGACTTTGACTTCTTTTGTGCCACGATTAGGTTCAGTACTACCAATTCCTGCAACAATTTTGTGAAGAATAGACAAGGTTTGTTCCTCATAACCTTTTGAAGAGAGACCCAAAGCTTCACTTACTGCTCCAATATTGTCAATAACCCATTCCATGCCCAGATCAGTGGTTGTCTCCAAACAATCTGGCCGCACAACTGCCAGAGGTTCCATTAAATCCACTTCAAATTGATCAAAATCCGTCCCGAAAAAAGAATCTTTAGAACAGTGCTGCTGAGAAGGAACATCAACCACTCCTAACTACATATTCCCCTCTATTTCCGAATCATCATGTTTAGTTGACAAAATCACCTCATTCGCAGATGATTGACTGTTCAAACCTTCAATCGCAGCAAAGAGCCGAAGCTCTTTAAGCAGAGCTACAGCTGAGTCATTATTCAATTTGAAGTGCAGATCTTTCCCAACGCAAACTGTCACTCCATTGAAACAACCCACACTCCCAGTTGTAGCTTTTGAGACATCCAACTCTGACCCATCACACCATGAACCTGAAGACCCAATAAGACACCTCTGTTGATTCGAAACATCCTCCACAACATCCCTATTATTCACCACTCCACCCAAAGAAGAAGAAGTAGAAGTAGAGAGAGCATTTTGAGAATGATCAGAACTCAAACCTGAAAATGAAGTGTGAGATCGTGCAACCCATTTCTGTTTTTCAGTCCGAGTCCACCGAGATCCATGGCGACCGACATCCAACATCTTCCGCTCGGGTTTCAGCAAATGAGTCGAAGGCTTAGCATGGGCTTGTACTTCTTTAAATGGCTTAGGGCCAGGTTTAGTGTTTGGGAAAGAGATAAATAAAGAGTTTGGCCCTTTTCGCACCATTCTATTAGGCCCAACCTGAATCCGCCCACTTGGCCTGAATTTAAGCGGCCCTTTTTGTACTCGTCGAAAAGGCCCAGAACCAAAATTCGCTCTATTGGGTTTAGGCTGAATGAGCCTAAGATTAAGACCAAGCCCAGTCTTCCTGGCCTGTCTTGACATCTTCTGGCCCATCACACCGCCATCCTCAGCCCAAAAAGACAAATCGTCCCCTACCTTATCATAAAGAGATAAGGATAAGGCCGAATCTGGAGGAGCACCCCGTTGATCTCCAAGTGTACTCCTTCTCTGCTCATCAACGACGCGTTTGGCCGGCGCGTGAAGATCCCCTCGTCTTCTACCTCCTATGAACTTCATTGCTTGCTGAATTTCACAATCCTTCAGCCACTGCTGAATTTCGAGAACCCCCTCTTTTTTATCTACTGAGAATCTCATTCCATTTCTCTTCCGACATAAGATGAGATCCATCACTACCTTCAAGACTCTCCGTTGAAGGAACAAGCTCCGACGAGATTTCTTCCCAAATCGCGACCTTGTAACAAAAGGTGTCGTCGTTAATAAACATGAACTTTGGACAATCACGGCCAGATCTCACTGTTATCCGAACGCTTTCAGCATCCTTAGTCTCATCAGCATCAGATCTCACGTATCCACCACAAAGCTCTCCCACTTCGACGAACAAAGCATGACACCAAAGATGCAAAGGGAGGCCAAACAGCCTGATCTGCTTGAGACCTTTATCACTAAGAACGCCACAACAACCAACACGGAAGGACCGCACGTCAATCCTCAAAGTAGCAGAACCCCACTGTTGTCGCCCTTTTTTCAACACGCGTTTGGCCTCTGCCTGAGAAGGAAACCGGAAAAGAAGCAGTGAATCGGATAACAGTGTTACCCCCACTCCACAAGTCGTATTCCAAGCCCGCGCTGCCCATTCTTTCACACGATCACAACTCCCCACTTCCTTATCAAATCTTCCGACCAAACAAGAGGAGAGGACTGACTTCCTTCCTCCGACGGACTCCCCGTCAATGTACAACGACGATCCTCGGTGAGGAACTGCAGACTTCACTTCCCCACCAAGCGAGATTCTTGGTAATCTTGCAATTTCCAGAAAGGATTTCATCCCAACCTAACAAAACACAAATCGCCCCACAAGTCGCCCCTAGTGTGGTGAAATCGCACATAGTGACGTCATAACATGGGTATGGGATGATTCATCGAAACCTTTATTTTTTCATCGAAACCTTTATTTTGCCATCCTATTTTAAATTGCACTAGTTTTTCATCTTCGAAATTTCGTATTGTTTCTTTTTTTCATCTTACTTGAATAGTTGAGGTTTTTCCCATTTTAATTACACCACACAGTTCTTGGATTTGATATCCTACATTTAAAACCTTCAGCCTATGTTGCATGTCAAGCTATCTACTAAAACAACTGTACAATGCTTGCGTGTTAGTTTATTTGCTCTTCTAGCGGTAGAAAATTTGAATTGTGATCCACTATATGTTATTCCTTTTTCTAAAATACATATTTGTTATCATAAGATCACAAACCACTGTGAAGGTTTGAGTAGCCTTCCTAATGTCATTTATTTTGATAAGTAGCCTTCCTAATGTTATTACTAGTAAAGAACTAGAATGTTCATCAGTTCTTATGTAATAGTGGTATGCTTGAGAGTATCAGTTTTCAAATCTTTATGCTTGTTTTTACTAGTAAAGAATCTTTAACATTATCTCAATGTCTTATATGCATTTTCTTTTACTCCTCGAGTCCACGGTAGTGTTCTACTGTCTGAATAGATGTGTAGACCTGAAGCATATTCAATCAATCAATTGTTCTGCTTATCTTCATTTATCAATAGATTTTATTTTATGTTCCCAAGTGTTTTCACGCTTTTTCAAAAAAATTCTTATTTTTGTTGTATTTCTGTATCCAAGCTGAGGGAAATGGCAGACTTGATATGAATGTTGATCCTTGGTCAAAGAAGCCTAAACTTTTTCTTCAGCTCAGCTTTAAAGGTGCAACTTCGAAGTCCTCAGTAACTATAGCCTATAAAGAAGCCAAAAAACCCTAAACCCTCAAGGCTTCAAATATGTCTGTCCTCATCACCACAGAGATGACACCTCAGAAATTCTTGTTCTCTTGGTCTCTTGATGCGCCTCCAAAATCAAAAACATAACTTTTACAATCATATTAGGTCGGTATGGTGACTGCCCTTCTGAATCTGATATTTTAAAGAGTTTTTGTCACACAATTCTAGATATGGATCAATGCGTCTAAGGATGCTTTTGATTCAATTCTTCTTCTACTCATGTGAGAAGTATATAGTGAGTGGCTCTTTTTTGGGCTTTCCTTTTTTTTTTGATAAGTAATTTTTGGGCTTTCCTTTTTAAAGCATGAAACTGTGAAGAATGCTTTATCTGAGTGTGTGTCCAAGGGAATGCCTTGACCTTTTGGAGCACTTCTCTTTTTAAGTCAATTTAGAGGGACAGATTTAGGATGAAGGCCTCCTGATGATGGACAAGGAAATTTGTTATAAATTTGCGAAAATGGTCAAAGAGATTGTGGTGGGATTTCTCTGAATGTTTTAGCTTCTTGGTGGAAAATGATGAAAGGGTGAGCTTTGGCATGACGTCTGGTGTGGAGATGTTGCTTCGAAAGTAGTGTTACTGGTTTATTTTGCTATGTAGTGGAGATAGAGACTGTATTGCAGATTAATTAGCTTTTTCAAGTGTGATGACTATCTGCATTTTAGTTGGAAGATGGAACCCATAGACTCTTTCCTGAGTTGTTTAACGTTTCTGTCAATGTAGGGGTAGGATGTCTGGAGATAGAAGGCCTTCGAATGGCTGGTTTGGGGTTATATAAGGATCTGTGTGGGGCAGGCATTTTGGATATCATATTACTTGCAAAAGCATCTGGTACGCTAAAATGCCTTTCCAGTTACCCTTTTGCATGGATGAAGCATTGGAAACTATTCAAACATAGACAATTTAGCGATTTTGGATAAAGTGCTTGATTGGCATTGCATATGCCACGGTAGGAAGGAGACAATCATATTTTGCTTTATTGATGTCTCTTTTTAGGGCATTTTAGATAATGCTGAAGTCGGTCTGGGTGGAGTTGGACGGCTGGCAAGATAGTTGTACTAGGCGTCCAAGGTAGGTTTGGATAGCTGTGCCTTATTAGGAGCTTGTGGGTGGAGCAGAATAGGAGTTTCGTGGAAGGTCGGGATTTTTTTCCCTTTTTTCTGTCAACCTTAACTGACACAGTGACTAATGCTTTGAAGTTTGTTTTTCCACCATGACGTGTGTTGAGTTGGTGAAGGCTTTTACTTTTCTTTTACAGTTCTAACTTCTTTTTTTTTTTTTGAACAATCTGATGTGTCCTTTTCCTCTTTGCAGCTTGCGTTTAATGAGTTACAAGAAAGAGTGAGGGAGAAGGAGGAGAAAGAAGCTAAAAAACGTAAAAGGGCTGGAGATGACTTCTATGATTTATTGTGTACTTCAAAGGTGTAGCAAGCTGTTTATTACCCAAAAATATTGCTACCCTCACTTTTGATGGTTGAGCAATGCAAGAACTTTGTTCAAATCTTTTTTCTATTTTTGATTGCAGGAAATAAATGCGTCTTCGAAATGGGAGGATCACAAACCACTTTTTGAGGATAGATTAGAGAACTGGTATTACTTTTTAGTCATAGAAAAGTGATTTTAAGTCATAATACAAAATGATAGAACTTGTTCACTGATATCATCCTACATTTGTTAATTTTCTTTTCCATGGTAAGTATTGTTGGTACCTATATGGTTATAATTTTCTATAAATTTTCACTGTATTCCCTCGTTGGAGTTACCAGAATTCTATGCTACTTATGGGAATTGTGTCTATTAGTGGTTGATTTGGTTAGCACACTGATAACTTTGCACAGGTACGAGTGTTTGTTAACCTGAAAAAAGTGGCCACATGTTTCTGAAACCTGTTTGGACCTTTAGAAATTAGAATCATGTCCCTGTACTTGCTTTTGAAATGGTTGAAAAAATGTGTATATTCATAAAAAATTACTTGTTCTTCTTAGCATTACATAATTCATGATATATTAAGTGATGATCCATGTTTATAATGTTGCAGTAAGGGTTGATGGATGAAGATAGTTTTTGTTGTTATTTGTGTAAAAAAAACTTAAGCCACAAACGCAAACTATGCGTGTGTATATGTTAAATAGAAATACATACATATGCACATAGCATTGTCTGTTTACATTTTGATAGCTGGCAAGTTCTTGTGTGATGTTATGTATCATGCGACACAAAAAGCTGTTTGTATTTCATCTGACATTGTAGATTGTACTATATTTGAACCCTGCTGTTCTGGTTTTAATATTTTTAATTTTCTTATAAATAAATGTATATCTGATAACCTTTGCTCATCAAAAAGTATGTTGTCTTGTCATGCCATTATACAGGTTCATCGCTGAAGAGAGCTACTTTAGGGAGATCTTTGAGAAATACATCACAGAACTGAAAGAGAAGGCAAAAGAGAAGGAGAGAAAGCGCTGGGAAGAGAAGGTTTCCCTACTGTTCCCTCTCATTCTAATACAAAAATATCTTCTGATATTTTATTTGTTTGCTTTCTTGTTATTGTTCATAGGCTGTTGGCTGTTGCTTTCTTGTTATTGTTCAAGTCCAACCTGCCCTTCAATTGAAGCTTTAAAATTGATAAAGATTCTAGAGACTATTAAATGTGCTTCGTTATGGCTAAAAAATTTAACGATGGTGTTAAGCTGTTCACCCCATCAATTTTTGATGTTCAAGTGCAATGGTGGTGTTAATTGAAAATAATTTGCTAAAGTGACTAATTTTTTGAAACATCATGAATAAAGAACTTTCAACTCAGATTAATTCTCGATCATGCATTGCATATGCAATTTGTCATTAAAGCTCTAACATCTAGGTTAATTATTCAGAGATTTTTAAATACATAATCATTAGAAAGACAATTGATACATGTTCACTCATATTCAGAACTACAACTTGAAACCCTGATCTGTATATCAACGACACTTGTTGAAAAGCAATTGAGTGAGAAAGTGTTTCTTGGCATTTGGTGTGTTTAGTGATTCTTGCGGAGAAGTGGAATTGACGATGCGGCTGAGAGAGTACCTCCACATGCATTGGGAGATGAACTGATTAGGGTTCATTCTTGTGTTGGTTGTTCAAGACTTTTGTCCAAGCCTAACCAAATATAGGTTGAGCCGACGTTTTGTTAGTGCAATCCCAATTTGAGATTTAAAAGTTTTCCAAGATGGTTTTAAATATATAGACCTTTTTCCTTTTAACTATTGTATAAGGGTTGGTCATGTTCCCCTTCCTCCCGTTCTAATAGTGCTAATTTATTTAATGGCTATAATTGTGGTGTCCCATTATAACATTGCTAATTTATATTGCCGCCTTTGGTGTTGTGGGGGGGTGGGTGGGAGTGTGAGAGTTGCTGAGTCTTCACAACGTGAGCATCGATAGGAGAGTATGCTACATAGACAATATCTACACAATGTGGGCGGGTCATGACAAATGGTATCAGAGCCAATCTCCAACTGGAAATGGGAGGGCGTGCACAAGCCCATGTGGGTCAGGCCAACAAGGATGCCTGGTCCCAAGAGGGGGTGATTGTGATTTGTGACGTCCTACATCGCCTCGGGCGAAGAAGTTACCCAGACTTGAATGTGTGGACATCCCCTAACTATGTGACGTGTTTTGAGAGTGTGTGCAAAGCGGACAATATCTACACAGCGTGGGCGGGTCGTGACAATAATGGCCACTTTCAGCAAGGAGTTATAAAATATGAATTCCTCGTTCTTTTTCGTTTTCTTTCCCAAATTTCCAACTTCTTAGCTCTTACACCTCTTTTAATATTTTAGATCTAACCTGTAGGAGTTCTAAACTGTGTTACCTGGACTTGTTGTTTCCGGCGAGGGTGTCCGTGTCGACACGACACGATACGGATACGGATACGGGATATGCGTCCGACCTTGTACGGTTAAGATCGGACACAGCCGTTGAAGAAAACCCTTATTTCAGTGGTCGGAAATTACTGGTTTCGCCGCGATTTTCAGGAAGGGGGTTTTGGAGAAGACGAGGGTTCTTCACGCGTTGGTTTTGCATCGGAACTTACCCTATTTGGAGCGTGTTATTCACGTTCTGACGCGTAAATAAATTTCAGCAGACAGCTGCCTGTCATTGTCATTGAGAAACGTGTGTATATATATATGGTAGTAGTATATATATATGGTATATATATAATAATAAATATGTGGTTAGTGGGTTACCAGCTATAACCCACTCACCACAATTGACCGTTTGAAATAAGTGTAAATTTACATTTTTAACCTTATAATTAAAGCATTTGTTTACGATGAAAAAATTAGAAAATAATGTGTAGTACTCCGTATTAAGTTGCGTTTTTGCCGCCTCAAAAGATCTGAGACTTCTTTTCTTTCTTCTCTCTTGTGCGTATGTGTGTGTGTGAGACTGTGTGTGTGTGGTGGGTTTTTGACAAGAATACCCCTATTTATTATTGATAAGGCAGAGACTATCATCTATGGTGGTTAAAGACTCTGATTGTTCTAGGAGAATGATACTCTCGTGGGATCTGCCTGATTCCTTCATACGGCCGCCGGCAGAGCCTCCAGACCGATGAGCACGGTGGTGCACGGTGTGGCTAGTGCGTCACCTGCGTCACCGCTTGGAACCGGATGATCTTTGGCTTAGACTTCTTTAGTTTAGGAAACCCTAGACTGAATACGTCTTTAATCTATCTGTAAGGCCTTATGGGCTAGTTAACTTATGGGTTGGCCCATTGGTTGAGGGTTTGGCCTGCTGTAAATTCTTTCTTTCAACACAATATTTACCTTATGGGCTGTTTAACTTATGGGTTGGCCCATTGGTTGAGGCTTTGGACTGCTGTAAATTCTTTCTTTCAATACAATACATTTACCTTCCAAAAAAAAAAAATAGTACTCATGAAAAATCTTCTCCCCAATTTTATTATATTATATTATATATTTTTTTTCCCTCTCTGTTTTCTTCATGTTATTTAACTTATTTAACAATTATGAATTAACATCATCTCTTACTTATCTAAGTTATCTTGTTAGTTGCTGCCTTATGCCATGCTTAGTTGCCTATCTGATTAAATTTATTAGACTATCACTAATATAATTTTTCATTTTTTAATATTTTGTATGCCGTGTCCAAGTACCCGTGTCCGAATTTTGGACACTTTTATTCCGTGTCCCCGTGTCCTACAATTGAATAGATTGGTGGATCCGACCTTTAGACACGTACCCGTGTCCGACACCCGTACCCGAGTCCGGGTAACATAGGTTCTAAATCACACGATTTAGGCCGAAATTTTTGAATATCATAAGTGATTCTATTTCTCACTTTATCAATTTAACCCAGAATATGCCTGGCAGAACTTGTAAGATGTTCCTATACGTGCTTAATGTTTCTTGTTTTATTGCTGCTTTCTTCCTTATATATTAGAGTCAGAATTCGAATGCATAGGTTGGATTTTAGACTTTAAATATGTGCTGAATTTATTTATTCTCTAGGTAATATAATGTATGTGAGTCGATTGAGGCTATGGCCTTAGTTAGAGCGGAATGGAAACATAGGAATGTTGTTGTTGATTGAGACTTTCTGGTCATGTGTGATGTGGTTCGCTGACTGAATCGTATGGAATGCCATGGTGTGGAGACTGTTCAAAGGTGATAAAGCTTGCAGTCTAATAGAAGATTTTTTATCCGTTTTTATAATTGAAACAAAGGTTTGTCAAGTGGAGTATTAGTTTGTTAAAATATATATTAGTTTTGTAAACGGTAGGAAGGTCAGAGAAATTTGGCTTTATTTTTTTATTTTTTATATTGTATCCTATTTTGGTTGCACTTATCTTAAATTATTTTGCTTCTACAGCTACTCTCTAGACTTATAAGTTGGAATTTAACCTTTCTTAGTTTCACTAATCAATGCAATATTATAGATGAATACTACATCATGGAACCTCATTTTGTATTGTGTTTGTTAATTCATCCATAATCATTTATTTTTTTAATGCAGATTCTTGATGTAAGCTTACATTGATTGAGTAGACATGGCATAAACATGATTATTGAATAGGACAGTTATTGAAATTTTAATTACTTTTTAATTTAAAATAAAAGTCGCATAATTTAGAGGATGATGGTATGTCAATATACGGAGTAATAAAAATTATTAATTTTTATTATATAATAAAAATTATTATATTTAGAGGATGATGGTCACCAATTTCAATTTTTCTTAAGAAAAAATTGGGCAATTTTTGGTGTGTTCTTATTGTTTCCAAGATTGTTGGACGTGGCTACTTTTAGATGTGTTGTTTGAAAAAATTAATGCTTTTTGTAACTTTATTTCCTATGCAGACTTGAATCGGTCTTGATGTAATTGACTTACAGAAACACATGCTTGTATAAAAGTAGTCAAAGACTAGTCGTCATCAGGACCTTAGCAAACCTGGTCATTGGCTTTTTAAGAAAATGCTATTACCTAGTGGTCATCCTGTGGCTTATGCCTATGCAGGGTTTTAGGTGGCAGAACTAGAGACAGATCTGACCAAGAAGGATAAATAAATAAATAAAGTATGAAGAACACAAAGGCTAGGATATACATGGTTTAGCAACTAGGGCTTACATCAATGGCACACAAAGCCTGAAGGGCTACATCACTTTTATTATACTCTCTCTTTTCGTTCACAATACAATGGTGAAGGCTAGAGGATATACATGAATGCTAGAGGATTTTTCTCCACTGATTTCTCTAGTAACGGTAAATCTTCAATAATAGGAAAGAACATCAATGCTGGAGGATTTTACTCCCGCTGATTAATCCAGTAAATCTTCAACAGTGGGTTTTTACAGATAGCCTCTAATTTTTTTGGGTACTTTTTCATTCTATTGTTACTGTTTCTAATAATCACCCCTCTTTTGCAGACCAAGAAGGATAAAGAGGGAAATGATAGAGAAAAGAGGAAGACAAAACACAGGAGGGAGAAAGAAAGAGTTGAAAGCAAAACAGGTAAAGGGCGATCTATGAAGGATGGAACAGAAAGTGATGATGCTGATAGAACAGAGACTGATGTTTTGGAAGGAAACAGAAGGTCAGGAAAAGACAGAGATAAGAAGCATAGGAAACGGCACGTAAGTTCTGTGGATGACTTGAGTTTTGATGAAGATGAAAAAGATGGGTCTAAGACTTCTCATAGACATGGCTCTGACCGCAAAAAATATAAGCAGGTATAATTTTTTTTTCCCCATTGATTATGTATGAAGATGTATTGCAACCATTCCTTGGATTTATAGTGTTCATCATGAAATTTGAACAGTGAACAAGATGGTGTCTTTTGTTGTGATAGATGGATCGGCATGGTGGTACTTCTGAACCAGATTGTGAAAGCCGACAGAGGAGACACAAGAGAGATCACCGGAACGGTTCTCATAGGACTGGTCACTATGAGGAACTTCAAGACATGGAACTTGGTGAAGATGGAAAGTTTGGTAGTTAGTTGCTCGCTAGTAAATTCTTTATTCTTGCTCAAATCTCATAATCATCTACAGCATGGATTAGATATTTGTTTTTGAGTGTACTTTATTATGTGCAGCATATCCTGGTCAGTGTTTGATGTTGCTTTCTAATTTGAACTTGAATAGACCTAACCTTATATTGTTGTTCTCCTAAAATGTCGTAGTGAAGATGGTGTTCTTGCTAGGTGGCTTGGATTTTTTTTTCTGATGTATATTTGCTACTTAAATTTTTGAATCAACTTGAGAAAGCAGTTTTGATTGTCGATCAGAGAATGTGTTACATAAATTAAAAAAGGGAAATAGTCTATCAAAAGTAAGTAAGGTTTTGAACCAATGCATTACCTCTGTTAAAACTTTGGTTGCCTTTAAAATGGAAGTGCTTTACGGAAAGTATGGGAGTTTAAAATAATGCTTTTTGTTTTGGGTGGTCTGAATGGCATGTTTTGTAATGCCAATAAGCTTATGTGAAATTCTTTTGTTTGTTAACCATTAGAACATTGTTTTGCACAAGTTCATATCAATAATGCAATTGTCACATACTCAACTGATGAAAATCTTGTCCCAACTATCCGCTGTTATTAAAACCACGCCTAGGCAGCAGGCTCAAGCTTTTCGGCTGCTATGTGCCCAGGTGCATAACTGGTCACCCTAAGCGCCAGGAACCAAAAGGCGCCGAAGTTTTTTTTTTTTCCTTCCTTTATTTTGGACTGTAGGATATTGTAAATGATGGAAAAGTGGTCCTTTCATACACCTTATAAAAGCAAAACCAAATAAAAAGAGTCGGCTGAGAAGTGAGAATTGCCAAAAGCCCCAAGGCCCCTTACTGATTGAAGCGCAGAGAGAATTGAAGAGAGGGAAATTGCAAAGCCCAGGAAATCCCACAGGCAAATAGCAGGCAGGTAACTTTCTGGAATTGGTGTATTAATTTGTTTTTATTGTTCTTGAATGTTTGGATGATGTAGTTTATGGATTTATTTGTGCATGTTTGATTTTAAATTAATAGTATTGACTATGGGAAATGAGTATTTTGATGGTAATTTTGTTATTCAATTGATAGGAGGATATGATCATACTCTCTTCTTATTTTGTAATTGTTACTCCACAGATCAAACACAACATTTATGAATATTAGAGGTCTATTTTTATGCCTGGATTTGAATTTTCTTTCTGAGAGTATCAAAAATCAAATTCATTTTCCACACAATTATTTTATTTCTATAATTTTTAGTGAAACAAACATCTGGTTATGTTATTGAAATTTCTTTAATGTTTAATTTTTAATACATATTTTGAAAAATAATAGAAAATGAACATGTATAAATTTAAAAATTTGGTAGTACGTTGTTATTTGGCACAAAAGAATTTAAAACTGTAATTGATGTATGATAATGTCTAAGAACCTTTCGATCTACAGAGAGTATGGGGCTTATTTGGAGCAAATTTTCATATTATCCTTGTTCTCCTGCCCTAAGATTTGGATGTTAGGTTAATGACACCTAGATGCCACTAACACGCGTGCTTCTGTCCATATAACATAGAACTTAATTTTGAAGTAAAAATTAGAAAGTGAATTAAAGACTTAAATCAAAGCTGCTAGTTGGTACTTCACCCAGTCCTTGTATTCAGTGCCTAATGCATATGTAGTTGTAACTACAGATAAGAGATAAAGAGAGAGGAGCAAATTTTTTAAATACGGTAGAAGTATATTCATATGGCCCACTTGTGTCTAGCATTGGTTGGAAAGCATTGATGTCAAATTTCATTTGGAGAAACCCTATATTGTTGCTTGAAGCCTCTAGTTAACTGCTGGGTTGTATGTGACTATTTTCACTGGGAGAAATAGAATAATGACCTACTCATGTTTTGTAGTCATAGGCTTGTAATTTTTTAGCAGCACTACCTTTCTCGCAGCAAGTGCACTTGTGTTGCGGAAGAACCATTGGCTTTGAGTTTGAGATAGTAGCTGTTATGGGTAGAAGAGGAACAAATTCAGTGCCTCTTTTCTGATGGAGGTATACGTTTATCCATTCAAGTTATTGACAGTTTTTCTGGAATCATGTTAACTGTTGTTATTTTAGACGCTTTGTTCAAGCTTTTGAATGTATTATATGTGCCGTACTTATCTGTCCAGCAGCGTGCAGGTATTTTCGCTATGCTTTATTTTTCCTGTCTCAGTTTCAAAAATGCAAATCCTGTTCCTTCTGATTCTGTAGCATTTTCCAAATTGCGAATCCTGTTCCTTCCTACTTACGTATAAGCATGTCATCCTCATCTTCATTTTTTAAGAATGAGTCTAAGTTTCTGGTGCCTGCTCGTCTTTTGAGCATTGCCTCTTCCATCATCATGTTTGCAACATCATACTCTAAGCTACCTATATTTTCAACTATTCACACTAATTCTGTTTCGGTTTAAACGTATCCGTGAAGGAGACTAAATTGTAATTTGATAACAATTTGGCGAGAGGAGTAGAGAGGAGTTATTGGTTGAAGTAAAACTACATCTTGGAATACCTTAATGAATCTGTGACAAATACTATCCAAGATAGCATCTTCTTTTCGTATTCCAGATTCCAATATGAATAATTTTATCTGCAAATTTCTCAATTCTTCTACCGTGTTGGACAAATTTGAATTTATCAGTTGGTTCATATTTGTAAATCTCTGAGATTTCATTCTTTATGATGAGATTTGCCCTCATATTACTGTGAAGAGGTATTTCTGTATGTCATCTCGATTCTGAAACCTTTACGGGAAAAATTGAAATCAGAAGTAGATTGATTTTCTTCTTTACTTGCTATATGCGTCGGACTATTAGTTTCGTTGTGAAGAAGAGTTATAACGTGTTTATTATGGAGAAAATCAACAAATTATAAATTTTATTGTTCGTCAGGTAAGAACTCTTAACTGTTTTTAATCAACTGGAGAACGTTCTTTAGATGACGGTTCCTCCAGTGCTGGTACTAGGTTGAGCTTCTTGCTTTCATCCATGGATCCCCACCGAAGTTGTATTTGAAGCAGCCTTTTGACAATGTAACTGACTGATTTTTATGCTTTGATGCCAATGGTTGGACTAATTAAACCTAATGCTTCATTTAGTTAACAAGACAGACAAAATCAAGTAAAAGATTGGATCTATGTTCTTGATGAGTGTAGTGCATGGTTGAGAAAGTTTTCCCTCTTATGAGTCTCTTAGGTTGTTTAGTTTCAAGGCTTTGAATAGTGTGAATGATTTCGTCCCTCGTATACAGAGAAATACACAATAACATGTATAAAAATGTTATATATAAGTTACAGAGGTGGATAGGGACAAAAAGAAATGGAAGAAAACAAAAGGTAGAAAAAGAAATCAATAAGTTCCATCGTTGAACTCTTTTCGCCATAGAGAAGCATTGGAACGAAATTCCATCCTAGTCAAAGAAATTTGAGTATCACATTTGCTCTCTGGTCTCCGCCCAAAAGTGGAACATCCCACATCAAGACCGTGTGTGGCTTTGGAGAGGACTTGGTTGTGGGTCTTGGAATTGAAGGATTTGTTGGGTTGAATTGGGTGACGAGGCTTCCATTGATGGATTTGAGAGAATTTATGAATATCAACGCCACATCGCTTAGAGAGGAAAAATACAGTGAGGATAAATATGTCATTTCAATTATTCAATAAAAGGGGTGGAGGGGGAGCGCTAGAGAATAATTGTGAAGCGCAAATGACAGCCCCCGTTTAGAAACTACGGAGTAATAATTTTAGGTACGCGTTTGCCCGTCATCCTTGAACATCATACTAATCTTCCAAATTAAAGCGTTCTTTTTTAAAAAATGAGGAAGGTACAAGTAATTTGCTTGTTTTTGGTCAATCTTGACAATTGCATATTGAGGCTGAAACAAAAATCATCGTAATTATAACGAACAACGAACGACTCAAGTTGTGCTTTGAACAATGAATTAAGCAATCTATTGTTACTAATAAGTACAAGTTTTGATATTTGTAAAATCATGAGTTAAAAGTACGTTTGTTACTTCATCTTATGAGCAATTTTGAGCGAGCTTCATTTGATTTAATATGATTTGGATGATCTTCACTAGTTTCTCTCTCCAACCAATACCAAGCCATCGTCCAACAATCATGAGCATATCATTTTTATTTGGATTTAGTTGTGTATGAAATCATAACATATTGTGTAGTTGCACAAGTAATAACCCAGATAGATGATTGAGGGCTTGAAGATGCTTGGAAATTAGTGAAAATTATTCAAATCTCTATAATTAACGGACTTTGGAGATTAGTGAAAATTATTCAAATCTCTATAATTAACAGAGTTTTAACACGTGATGAGGTTTAACATGTGCCAAACGGCATGTACCGTCTAACAGCTTATTTCATAATGTTACATTTAGAGGGTTATGGTGCACAGGAGGGGATTGAGATTGCTAATAACAAGATCTGATTGAAATAGTTTTTGAAATATTTGAAAAATCTAATAAATCTTTTATTAAAATATTTCAATTCAACGGTAAACAAAGAATGCTCAGGAGTCTTTGTTACCAGGAAAATCACATTTGTTGTGGAAGATTACATAATTTTCAACCGCTACAGGACTAGCAGTGTGCCAAGCCAATCCTCAAACTTGGGGCTGTTTGATATTTTTAGCATTTGTTATTTTTGGGTAAGTCATCAGTTTGTTTTGTAATTCCACTTTTGCCCCCTTTCACCCCCAACACCCCCTCTATAAATTCATCCTACAGTTACTCCCTGCTCTTTGTGTCTGTTTTACAACTTCCATGAAAACAAAGAAAATGTCTAAAGCCTGCATCCTTTTCCTGATAGCCGCCGGCCTTCTCCTGTGCTTCACTCTAACATGCGCCGACGTGCATGAGCCTTCATTTTCCGACGACAACCCTCTTCCGGTCAAAACTGGACATGGGGTACGTGATTGATCAGTTCCTTAAATATTAACCTCCATCTTTGAATTAATTATTATTATATTATGGTTTATTTTTCATTAAATAATTTATTTATTTGTTTTACAATTCGTAGGATGGTGGACCAGAGAAGGTCGGTGCGGGGGATGTTTGTGCAGGAGTTGGAGAAGAATTGACGACTGAAGAGTGTTTGACGAGAAGAACACTAGCAGCACATACTGATTATATCTATACCCAGAAAGAGAAGCAGCCATGACCATGATTCTACAGTACAACAAAATAGACTTGCAATACACGTTGTAAAAAGTACCTTTTTTTTTTTTTTTACAAAGTGTGAGACATCTTGTAAAAGGAAGAAGCGTACCAGTTGTGGAAGATATATTTTCAAGGTTCTATAATGTTTAGTAAATAATTTTAATATTAACAAGGGGTTTCACAAGTTGAAAATAATATCTTCAACAAGATTTAACCATGTTTTGAATAGGTCACTAACAATTACAATGGCCGCGTGCTTGTAAAAGCATTAAAAAAATAAATAATAATAATAATAAAAACTATCAACCAAATAACTATCCACAAGCATAACAAATAATAAATACATGATAGACTTTTTGCTAACGTGGAGATGACCGGATTTCGGATAAGGTAAGCAAATTGTGAGACAATTCACTCCTTATCAATGTCATAGCGAATAACTTCTAAGCTTAAGAGAGGTATAAACTTTTATATTGATTGATAGTTGCTTTGGTTTATTCGTTGCTACCGTAGGGTCTAAGTATCGGTAATTTGAGTCTAATTAATAGCTTCAGAATATACTTTCAGGATTTAATTGATACTATTGCATTTATTTTAACTTGATTAATTTGATCAACAAAAATTCGGGGGCATCCTTGGTATGGATAAAATGGTTTTTGTATATATTTATTTATTAAATATATTATTTTATCAAATAGATGCTTTTACGTGATCAAATAATAAATAATCACGGAGTTAAAATAAATGAATTAATTAAGTGATTGAATTGATGATTTCTATTATTCGATAGCTAAATTGTGAAAATCACTAATCTAAATGTAATGTAATTAACTATATATAGTTGAATTATAATTAATTTAATAATGGACAATAATAAAGATAATAATAAGATAATGGACAATAATAAAGATAATAAGAAACTTTAACAGACTTACAGAAAACTTTCTTTATTGAACTTCCAAACTATCCAAACTAGTACAGAGAAATATTACAAGAGGAAGAAAAGGAAATTGAAAGATACATTGAAGGGAAATTTTGCCCTCTATTTATACAGAAAATGGACTTGAAATTAACATTTTGAAGTCCGCATAGTGCATGGGATCGTGTGCTGGAATAATGCAGTCGGTCGGCCCACCACTAAGTGCTATCTCCTTATCTGATGGAAAGTAGACATCTGATTAAGGAATTACTGTGAAACCAAAGACTTTTGGGAAAAGTACTCTGTCTTCTTCTGTTGGCAGGATAAGAGGAATCTTTACTTTTTGGGTGGATTCATCTTTTCCATCAAGTGGCTGGTGAGAGAATCCCAATAATCAGCTACTGTGGGTTCATCTTCAGAAATAAGATCTTCATTGGGATCTTGTGCATAACCAGCTAGACAGGAAAACTGATTACCATCTTGACTGGTCTGGCTAGAGACTGATATCATGGAGGCATCATCTTTTACTGTCGATGTGGAGGAATCAAAAGTTGTAACAAATTTATTCTTCATAAAATCCATGCATTTAACCATTAAATCTGCTTCGGTAATTAATGGTTGTTGCTTTCTGATCATATCTTTAACAAGTTCAAATGGGTTAAAGATTTCTGGTTCTGGAATAGTTAACTTTGGAATCTTATCCATGTATTCCATTGTTTTCTTTCTGATAAGATGGAGGAGGGTTTGGATAGGTTCTTGAGTCATGCCTGACCACCATCGGTAATAAAAGATCCTCTGAAGGACTGGTAACTTGTCAGTGGTATAACCACATTGGAAATCCCATTTCCAAATCCAAGGGATTCCAAATTCAGTAAAGAACAATAGGGTGGATTTCCCTACTGGAATATTATCCTGTCCCTTTAATTGAGGATGAAATTGTTGCCATGGCAAGTATAACTGCCGCATAGATTCGGGCAAAATATCCAGATTAGGGCCAAAGATAGCCCACCAGGGTATAACCCAGTTTGGGAAATCAGCCTTAACTGATTGAGGGCATATCTTGAAAAACCAAGAATGCTTATGCTTCGGATTTTGGTAAAAGAACGAATATGTCCAAGTTGAGATATAATCCCAATAATTGTAACTGTGACCATAGGATATTTTCCTTGGCAAATTAGGATTTCATCCCCAGTCACTAGGCCGTATAAGCCTCTTAAAGATAGCTTTACTATAAGTAAGAGGACTATCTTTGGAATTAGGAAATTGCTTCGTGTGGTCGATTTCCACAGAGGAAGGTTCAGTAAGAATGGCTTCATAGATATATCTATGGTGACCATCCGGTGCAGCATATTGTTGAGTTTGGAAATATCTGGATTTCACTTCCCAAAGATCTGGCATCCATTGCTCATCCTGAGAATCCAGTACCAATACTGTCTGAATATACCTTTGATTAGGTATCCATGGAGTTTCTTATTCAAGAACCTCTTTCATGGTTGGTTTCTGTTGTTTCTGTTGTGTACTGTTGCTGCCTTTAGAAGGTGTGTTGAGTAGATCAGTAACATGATCCAAATATGGAAATTGATCATCATTTAGTGGTATAACCACTTTGGCTTTAGCCTTGTTTTTGCCACGAGCCTTTGGAGTATTACCCCGGCCCTGCCCATGGGGGGGCTGATTCATGAACCTTGCAAAAATTCACGAGTTAGAAAATCAGGTAAAGAATTAGAACTGCCTTTAATATATTCAATAGAAAAATCAAAAGCAGATAAATCAGCTTGCCAACCAGCAAATAGCTATTTGGAAACTAAATTCTTTACATCTTTTTCCAGTACTTGTTTAACAGCACTACAATCAATGCGTAATAAGAATTTCTGATTGATTAAATCATCTTGGAATTTATAAATGCATTTAACCAAAGAAAGAATTTCTTTTTTGATGGTTGAATAATTCAGTTGTGCATTTTTCCAAGTTCCTGAAGTGAAGCGAACAAGCTCCTCTATTCCTATATTTGGATTCTTCTGTTTAAGAACACCACCATATCCAATATTGGATGCATTTGTTTCCACAATTTTGAACCATGAAGAATTGGCTAGAGCTAAGCAAGGAATTTGTTTTGCTCTGAGTTTAATCTTCTGGACTGCCTTGGTGTGTTCCAAAGTTCATGGGGAAGGAGATTTCCTTAACCTGGTGTACAAAATTGCTGTATCCTGTGCAAGATCTCTGTAGTGGTTTCGAATATAATTCAAACTATCAAGAAATCTCTGAAGTTGAGTTTTATCCTTAATTTCATCTGGAAATTTAGAAGCAAACTCAATACTGCGATTAATAGGTCTAATTTTTCCATCACAAATTTCATGACCAAGAAATCTGACCTGGGTTAAAAACAGTTTCAGTTTAGGAGCAGAAACTACTAAACCACTTCGGTAAATAACATCTTTGAAAATTTTAAAGTGTTTTTAATATTGATCTATTGATTTTGAAAATATGAGAATATCATCAATATAAATAATAGAAAATTCAGTATAAGGATTAAATATGTCATTCAAAATATGTTGAAATTCTGAAGGGGCATTTTTTAATCCAAATGGCATTACTGTCCATTCATACTGTCCAAAAGGTACACAAAAGGCTGTTTTGTACCTGTCCTCTTCTGCAATCTGTACATGGTAATATCCAGACTTAAGATCAAATTTAGAAAAGTTTACAGCAAATTGTAACCTATCTAAAAGATCTTTGATGTTGGGAATTGGATATCGGATCCAGCTCAAAGCAAGATTGAGTGGTCGATAATTAATAACCAATCGAGGAATTCCTCTTTCCTTTTCAGCATTTTTATTGACATAAAAAGCTCTGCAACTCCATGGGGAGTGGCTGTCAGTAACAAACTTCTTTGCCATTAAAGAGCTGATTTCAGTTTTGCATAATTCCAAGTAGTCAGCTTTCATGTGGCTGGGACTAGCTTTAGAAGGAATCATGAGATCGGTAAATCCCTTTTTATAGGGTAAAGAAACAATATGCTTCTTTCTGGCCCAAAAAGCATTAGGAATCTCACTACAGATTTCCTTTAGAAAGTTTTGTCGTATTGACTCAATTTTCTGTTGCTCAGTGGGTTGTACCAATCTTTGATTAATTGCTAAGGAGGATACCTCCTTTTGCAAATAATTCAGTTGCTTTTCCTTAAAGATAATGTTATCTTTAAGAGTATTGATATGCTTATTTACTGGTGGGGTCAAAAACTGAAAAGTAATTGACTGGCCATGTAAATTAGAGCATATTCCATGAGAATCAATTTTCTCAATTGGCATGATCAAAGCTAAAAAGGGAGTGCCCAAAATAACTTATTGTGCCATATTTCTGATGAGTAAGAAAGTAGATGGTAAACAAATACCTTCTTTACAAATGAAAACATGATTAAGTTTATACTTAATCTGCATCTTACCACCACTTGCACTAGTAAGACCTTGAGTGATTTTCTCAAAATATTGAGTAGGAACCAATCCTTCCTGTATACAGTTCATATCTGCACCACTATCAACTAAGGCAATAGCATTAGTGATGGTGTACTCTTGATTAATTACCAAATTGATAGATATATACCATTTTTGGTAAGTAACTTGATTCAAGAGTTGAAGATAATTCGTGCTTTCGAATTGAGGAACTTCAATCTGGGATGATGAAGTTTCAGTTACAGATTTTGCTTTTAAAAGAGTAATTTCCAGTTCCATCTTAGTTTGACGAGACTTTAACTGGCGAATTTCTTCTTTTAAAAGATTAATCTCCATTTTGAGATCAGGGAGATTAGCAGGACGAGAATTTTGTCCTTGGTGTTCTAATCTGCTTAGAACTTCTTTCATGCTGTAATGATTTTCTGCTCGCAGAAAATCTGGATTATCAGTATCCTCATTAGATTGTGCCAAAGCAGAACCTATTTCAAAGACTTTCATCTTGATTTGAGGATCCTGGATATGATCTATAAGATCCAATAAGGATTGTTGAGTCGAAGTCAAAACATTTAAGCTTAACCCATTCATTTCAACAATTGCCTTATAATAATCATCATGAGAGGGATTACAGGAACATTTTGGATTTGGATTTCCAACTTCTGCTTCAGAGGAAGAAGAAGACTGTAATTCCATAACAACATCCCCATAATCAGCTGATGATTCTGATTCAGAAGAACTAGTATTAAGTAACAATTTACTTAATTGAAGTCTTAGTTTATCTTCTATGTGAAGACTACTGAGCTTCTCCTTAGTTCTGCACTTGTTTGCATAGTGGCCTATGCGTCCACATTTGAAACATTTAGCCTCAGCTTTGGGCTTTCCTTTACCCTTTGCTTTAGGAATATATTTCCTTTTAGGCTTAGTATACTGTCGAGAATTATCCTTTTCCTTTGAATAATTCTTTCTTTTGGAATACTTCCTTTTATAAGGTTTTTCAACCTTATTTCTTTTCCTAGGTTTAGGATAAGATAAGGGAGTCTGGTAGGCAAATTGATCACAAAATTCACCCACTTCCTTTCTACCAGTTAATCTTTGTGCTTTTAACTGGGATTGTAATTTCAGATCATTACAGAGAGCTAGACCTTCCTGGATTACAATATTAACTAATCCACCATAGGTATAGTTTCTGTAAGGGATAGAGATACCATTATGCATATCTCTAAGTTTTTCCCTGATTCTTTCAGCAAAAAAGGTTGGTAAACCATCCACAAATTTTGCTTTCCAGTGCTCATGATTTGCATCATTATGTTGAAGAACCTTTGCCAAGAATACATCTTTATACCACCGGAAATGAGTTAAAGATGGACATCTTAGATTCTGTAGAAGTTCACGACTCCTTTCACTATTAGCACCTTATGGGCCAACAAAATGTTGGATAATAGTGGTGATGAGGGTGTAAACCGCATCCGGAGCAGATCCTGGTTGTTGAGTAGCTTCAACTTTAACTATCTTGGTATTAATGAATAAATTGAATTAGGTCAAATGGGGCAGACATTATTATTTCATTGAAACCATGAAGAAAGTAAACTCAAAAGATTCTCCCCTCTAGCCCAACTATATGGATTCAAGCCCAAGAGATGGGGTTAAACAAATGATTTGCAGAGGTTGACAGAAGCACCTCAAACTATGAAAGATTGATATATACACTCCTAGTTGATTGTAGGAAGTCTTAATTACACTCCAAGAATCCACTATATAAGGAAAGTTTGTAGAGATATCTTTACGGAGTGTTGTCCTAGTATATACATATACTAATGTATATTTATCATCACTACCAAATATTTTAGGGTCTTATTTGTTCATCTCTTTGTTCCCATGAACATAGTTCGAGGTTTCTCCATCAAAGAGGACATAGGGGAAATTTTTGAAGGCATGAATTTCATAGAAGGAGCAAGGAAATTAAGGAGGCAAGACTTTTGACCTTTTATTATCATTCTTGAGGAATGTGTGTGAGATTTATTGGAGTGGATTATGTTCAAGTTAATTTATTGAAGCAATCAAATATTTATTTGATTCTTTCCTAACTAAATGTTATTGCAAATAAAATGTCTAATTAAGTGTAACCTAACATTGAGGGTTTTTGTGTGACTAAGAGAAATGTCTACTTGACAAGATAGAGGGACAAACATGAGAAGCTTAGAAAAGCTAAACCAAAAAAAAAAATAAATAAATAAATTCATATTAAGAGAGTTGAGCACTCTATCAACTAAGCGGATAACACCACTCTTCTTAGATAGTTTAATTGTGGCTCTCTTTGTCTTTGTCCATATTTTGCTAGAAGTCTCTATTGCTCCTTTGGCAGTTAATTTGCTGTTGCAACAACAGTATTTTGTTTGTTTGGGCTGGTCTTTTTGGGCCTTTTCGGCCTTGGGCCTTCTTCGGCTCCGCCCTTTCTTTTGTACAGGCCCACTCTTTTTATAATAAAAAGGTCAACCGGTTTGTTTTGCACGGTTTGGTTATTATATCCTTATTTTATAGTATTACATTTTACCATAATGTTGTTGTACCAACTATAGAGGAGCACATAAGTTGATTTAACTTTCTAATAATAAGAGCTAATTGAGATATTTTTTAAAATTTTTTGAAAGTCAGATAAATTTTTTATTCTAACGATAATTCGATAAACAAAGAAAGCTCGGGTGTCATGTTACATAGATTGAAGTCATAAATTTATTTCATAAATCAGTTTACCAAACGTGGCACAATATACTTATTATATATAATCTCACATTTGTGGAAGATTTAGATAATTTTCAACCACTACCAAACTACCAGTGTGCCAAGCCAATCAAACTTAGGATTTGTTATTTTTGGGTAAGTCATCATCAGTTTGTATTGTAATTCCATTTTTGCCCCTTCCACCCCCAAAATGGCTCTATAAATTCATCTCCACAGTCCCTCCTCCCTTTGCATCCCTGTTTTACGACAACTTCCATGAAAACAAAGAAAATGTCTAAAGTCAGCACCCTTTTCATGATAGCCCTTCTCCTATGCTTCACTCTAACATGCGCTACCATGGATCCTGGTCCGGGATTTAACGCCGAGTCTTCGCTCAAAACTCTGCATGAAAAGGTACATAGAGATAATAAACATTTTCAATTATATTATATTATGGATTTATTTTATTTTCTTAAATTGTTTTTATTAATTTATTTTTATTTTTTTAAAGGATGGTGAAGTGGGGAAGATTTGTGGAGGAAATAAAGGAGAATTGACGACTGAAGAGCGTTTGGCGAGAAAAACGGTCAAAGCACATACAGATTATATCTATAGCCAGAGAGATAAACAACATCCATGAAATCATCAATATATTTTTATATGGCTTAAAAAGTCATACATACATATATATATACACACACACACATACATAAATATAAATTTTTAATATATATTGATCAGTTCTACATGCATTCATAGGTGCATAAATGTAGAGGCTATATGTTCAATTCTTTTGTTGGCCTAGACATTTAAGTTAATTCAGAGATCTAATTGATTGATTCAATGTTTAAGCATGGTTCTCTTATTTTGTTTGTACAAAATTGTAAATAAATAATATTAAATTGAGTTGTTTGTATTATTTAGTATTTTTCAGTGTAGTGATGGTAAAAGTATGAAAAAAAATATTTGGATAAAAATGTCCAATCAAACAATCTAACTTATGCATGTGCATTCTTGGATGCAATGATTCACGTGTCTCATTGTCTTGCATTCAAAGGTGGAGTAATGCTTGGCCATGCTGTTCGGTTAAACTTTTCTACCTAAGTAGCGTGATTTTAAAAGTATTATATTACATATGTTTGAGCTAAAAAAAAACTAATCGGGATATCATAGGTCCTACTCCAAAAATCAAGAGGCATATTTGTAGAGAATAACACTTTTAATATATATATATTGAATGATTGAAATGAACAATTATCTCAAGATCAGAACATGAGTAACTCACATAACATGAGTAAGACGATATTAAACTAATAGGTGTGTTACTTTCGAAGTGAAATGCTGAAAGTTCTAGTCTTTCTTTTTCTTTTTTTCCGGAAAAATAAATAGGTGTGTTACTTTCTAAGGGAAAAAACAAAAAACAAAAAGTATATTAATTGGGTCCGAAGCTTGGGAAGAAGGCAACAGTAGTCGGATATATGTTACATCCCTAAAAGACCAGCCCAACAAAACGTGAGAGCTTGGACCTAAAATGCCCAACTAAATTTTGAGACAACTGGCCTGGTTTCGTAAAACACCCGATAAGTTATTTATTTATATATATATGGCCCAACGGTAAGATTTAAACTAGAAATAGCCTTTCCACTTGGAGATAAATATATATATACATCTGACCCTCATCATATCCTGCTATTGGAGGAGTTTTATATAGTGAACCAGCCACTAGAACTTCAAATTATGATTGTGAACTAACAAAAACATTGTTAAAATTTCTACGATACATATCATGAAAAGTTACCCTGTACACATAATTTAACCAAAAAAAAACATTCATTTTGTACATTATACAATCCGTATAATCCATTGAATTTCACAATCCATATAATAATTCATGTAAAAATAATAAAAAATTATTATTTTTCTTGAACCATAGACCACTTAGTGATCTAATTTAATTTCGTTGTGATGTCTTATTTATTGTTATTATTATTATTTGGGGATAGTTTTACCGTTTATGGGCTCTATAAAGGGATTTGATTGAATTGGACTATGTGATTGGAAAGGAACAAATAATTTTAGGAAAAGATAATACTAAATGGATCTGTTAACAGTGGCGGGCGACCAATTGATATCTAAGGTTTCGTTTGCCATGCGTTTTGTTTGTGTTGTTTTTGTGTTTGGGTTGCCTATAATGTCGATTTTGGTAACAAAAGCAGGTTTGATGTGGCCTTATCTTATTTTACACAATACTAAAACACTTCATGAATAGTGGCCCAAAATCAAAGCACTAAAAAGATGTTTTTTTTTTCCTTGTTTTGACAACGGTTTATGGTCCAAAACCATAATTGTGCATGTTTTTGTTTCTGTTTTCGATATTTCCACATCAAAATATCGTTCTCAAGTGTGCTTTCGATTTTTTTCCAAAACACTCCTACAACAAAAATACGTTTCTATTTTAGTCAAAAACAAAATGCCTAAAACAAGGCGTATGCCAAAAGAGCCCTGGCAAACACTAATAATATTATGATATAAAAAAATAAAATAAAATAAAATGAACCAAAATTTATACACAGGGAAGGAAGTGTTTTTGTAGACCCAGTTGAGGAATAAAAAATTGGGACTTTTTTTAAATTTGAGAATTTTGTTGGACAATGAGTTAAAAAAATAAGAGATCTTTTCAAATTATTGAAAGTTATTTTTAAGGATTTTTGTTTTTTTTTAAGGAATTTAATAGGGCCCGTTTTAAAATTATCAGAAATACAGTATAGAATTAGTAATAACAGAGAAGTCCTGCCCCCATTGAACCCAATGTGACTCCTAACGCTGCCCATTCGTGACACTATATATCATGATATTCTTTAGGTTTTAGTAACTTTGAAGATCAAAATATGCTCGGCCTTCAATATGCCATCTCTAAATTGGCGCCAAAAATGAACATTTCCCGCCATAAACACATCAAAACCAAACCAATTGTCCATATCCCAAAGCAATCGGAGAGTCACAAAACTGGTGTCACAAAAATGGGGAGAGAGAAACAGTACTGGCTGCTGAAGACGGAGGCAGGGGAGTGGTCGTGGGAGGACCAAGCGGCCAACGGAGGGCTATCGAAGTGGGACGGAGTGAAGAACAAGCAGGCCCAGAAGAACCTCAAGTCCATGCGCCTCGGCGATCTCTGCTTCTTCTACCACTCCGGCAACAGAGCCCGCCGCGTTGTCGGCGTAGTCTCCGTGGTGCGCGAGTGGTATGAGGATGATGAAGACGATGGTGGTGGTGGTGGTGGTGCTGTGGATGTGAGGGCAGTTGGGGAGATGAGAAGGCCTGTTGATTTGAAGGAGATGAAAGGGGATGGTGGGTTGAAGGGGTTTGGGTTGTTCCGGCAGCCGAGGTTGTCGGTGGTTCCGGTTCCGGAGGATATGTGGGACCGGATCTGTGAGATTGGTGGTGGGTTCGGGGAGGAGGATGGGGGAGAAGGCGGTGGTGATTCCCAGGCTGATGATTAATTATTTTGGGGGTGGGGGTTAGGGTTTGATGATTTTCGGGCATAATTTTGTGTTTTGTTTTTTGTTTGGTAAGTATTCGCTTACAAATGCCCTATGTAAAACTCAAACTCTGTGGTGCCCAAGTACAGTTCCTTTTTTGTTTATAAATATTTTATGGAGTTTTTGATAATTGGCTATTTAGTTATTTCACAAGTCACAATTTATTGACTCATTTATTTTATTATTATTATTTTAATGGATTCTTTTTAATTCAAAATTTTGTTGTGGAGTAGGTTATTGTGCATGAATTTTCACAATTGCATGAAGGATGCAACATTGATTCAAATTTGTTAGCATATTTGGATTATTTATTAATTTGGATTAGAATTTCTATCTAGTTATTGTTAATGGTTGCCTCCTATAAAAAAATAAAAAAAATTACGATTTTGCAACTAAGCTTTAATTAACTGTTGTCGGAACCCATGTATTAGTTTCTCGTATTTAAGACAGGTTTTGATTTCTTCCTTGGTAGAACTATTATCTTTTTCCAATTGTTTTTTCTTTTATGTATTTTCCTTCAAAACATTTTTATTTATTTATTTATTCTCTATAACTCATATTCATACTATTCCTGACAAAGTTTTTACTCTATTATCCTTTTATTCAAGAGCTTGTCCAGTTGTGTTCAGGAACATGAGAGCATTTGCAGCTCAATCGCCAAGTCCAATCTTCGCGAACAAAGCGGCTTAATTGCGCTGCATCGGACTCGCGGGCTGGTTTGCAGAATAGCCCAAGTCCGAGGTAATATTTTTCAATCAAACTCCTAATACCATTCACCTCACATCCAATTCATTTCTATTTTTCATCATTTTTCTCAATCTTAACTATTATTTTTAATTTATTTTTCTTATCCATAATGAATAAGGTATTGTTGGAAATTATAATATCAATTCTAGTTTTCTTTTTTAGTAATTTGCAAAGATATTATTTGATTGAAAAATATTGTTGTTGAGAAATAATTTTATCATTTTTTATTTTAAAAAACTATATATAATAAAAAGTTTAGTTTTAGAAATATTTCTAATCATTAGGAAAAGGTTAAAAAAAATTAATTTAGATTTAAAATTTAGAAAGTTTGATGGAGTGCCTGTTTTTTAATGTTGCTAATGTAAATCTTAAAAAAGTTGAAAAGGCATCATTAAAAAAAAAAAAAAATTCAGTGAAGCTAGTGCGAATGCTCAAAAGGGATTAACTATTTTGACTTCCTTTGTTTCCTGCCAATAATATTAGCTGGTTAGAAAGTCTTGGCCCTTTACAATATTAATCTCTCTCTTAGTTGAGTGAGAAATCCATAGCATATAAGAATTGGGGTGGAGACGTGAGAAATGATCTTAACTGGGGGAGGTCTTTTCATCTTCTAGATGACAAAATATTCAACTCTCCTATTATATATATTCTATATTTCTTTATAATTAATTAATATTTTTAGCTTCTTAATTCAAACTAGCTTAAAGTTTAATCCTAATGTATACTATTAGTGATGAATGAAGTTTGAGATGGAGGCTTTTTCTTGGCGTCGTGTTTTCTAAGATAGGTTTTGGCCTTTTTCCAACTGTCTTGTTTTGGTTGGACTGAAAATTCATGGAAAATTCTAAGAAAATGAGAAGTTTTTTTTGACTTTCAAAGTGTTTGGATAGGAAGAATTGAAATATTTGGAGAGAGTGATTGATTGAGACTCTTATATCTATTCCAATGATAATATTTTCTTATATACATTCAAATCAATAAACTGCATAAGATATTGTTTTTTTTACATATTTTTTGCACTATCGAATCTAACACATTTGTATTTAGAATTAGAAAAAATTTAGACTAAACTACCAACAATTTCAAATCTATTGCACCGATTTGATGCTCTTAAACATAACATCAAAGTATTTCCTCTAATCAAATACATATAAGTCATATTGTGGAGTACCGATTAAACTAAATTTTAGTAATTTTTAAATTTGAAACGTCGATTGAGTTTGAAAAAAATAGACATTGTTTTCTCAAGGTATCTGTTTCTCCAATGGACATGGATGTATTTGAGAAAATAAGCATTACTATTTATTCTTTGTAATTCAAATTAGAAAAAAATAAATAATAATAATAATATATAACACAGACAACGAATTTCTCAAGTCGTCCTAACACACACATATACACACACACACACATACTTTATTCAACTGAAAAAAAAAAAAAAAAGAAATTATTTTTTTTTTCAAAAGGTAAGAAAATTATTAATTTGATTGGAACTGAAATCCCAACTCTTGTGGCACATAACTTTAAAATAAATTGTAAACTTGACCAACTGTGGTGGTTGCTTTTGATATGATTTTATTAGTAAAAAAATGAAATGTGTTGCACATGTTTCACGTCACTGTTTCACCATGGATTTGTTTATGCTGGCAAGAGTATGATCGGTTGAACATTAAATAAATTAAACATAAAAGAAGTTCATCAAATAATCAATCAGTAATTGTTTAAGGAGGAGACTAGAAGATTCATAAATAAATTGGATATAGGTTGAATAGTTTATAATTTATGTCCTTGGAAAAAAAAATACATATATTCCACATTCAACTTGAAGGAATTGTCCATGTACTGTCAGTGTGTGCTTACTGATGCCATAGTTTAAGACTAAACCAGTTCAAATGTCCGCAAACATAGGAAAGTGTGTTTAATTGTCGTAAAATATTTTTTAAAAAATAAAATAAAATAAATTTAATGAAAAACTTTATTTATTATTTTTTGACAAGTTATTTTATACTATTTCGCTTAATGAATTTGACCTCAACATCTACTTATACCTTTGACAAATATTTAAAAATAAAAATAAAAATATTATTTTACCTAAAAAAAAAAATATTTTCTAAAAAATATATTTTACGTTAAAACAAACAGAGTATAGAGTAGTTTTAATTATATAATTAGAGATGTACAAAAATCGTTAGATTTGTAAATTGATAAATCGATACGAATTGAATTGAGTCGTCACTTTGGTTCGATTTCAGTTATGATTTGAAAGAACGGTTAGTTTACGGTTTCGGTTCCGATTGCAACCCCATTAGGACTGGATAATACTGAATCGAACCGTAAACTAGATATATATATCTACTAATATTGATAAATAATAATATAACATATGTTACAAGCATAAACTACTCACAAGTACATAAGTATATTATAGAAATTTTTAAATTTGTTCCAAAGCTAATGAAAATAATTATTAAAAGAAAATTATGGTATTGGTTCAAATTTTTGAAGAATTGTTAGAATCAGTTCATTTCTAATTTAATTTAAAACCGTAACGAATTAAATCGTATGCATCTCTACTTATATTAACAGTTGTGAACATATTAATCAACAATTTAATATGATGCAATTTTTATTATATTACTTATAACTTAATATGCCTCATTCAATATCTACGTGTAATTTAGTGTGAAGTCATATTGCACTTAGAATGGACTGAATTGAATTGCCGACCATTGGTCAAATTTGGAGTGATATTCACATTTTTGGAAGTTGGACTTGGCTTTTTTTATTGGTGGAACTCAAATGTCAAATATGCAATCGAATTGGTTTTTTATTCGTGGAAATAAATACCTCTTTCTCAAATTGCCATTCACATTGCTAATAAATTACGTTGTCTCTCTCATCATATTGTATTTGAAAGAAATAAAAGAGATTCTGTCCAAATTAGGCATTAAGAAGCGAAACATCAAAAATGGAAACCTACACAACGACAACACACCCAACATTTAGTTGATTCATTCTTGTTACACTAAATTTAAATGACCTTGAATTCACCTCTTCACAATGAAACAAATTTAGACTATGAATATTTTATATTTAAATACACATTTATCAACCATGTAACAATCATGATTTTTCTTTTCTTGTTTAACCATAATTTGACCAATTTTAGTCTAAATTGATCAAATAACCTAATATGAAATTGTAAATAAAAATATGAGCTCGTATCAATCATTTTATATCTTGAATTAATTATCATCCAATTGAAATTGTACTAAAAAAAAAAAAAGTGAGTGTGTAAATGTATTTTTTATTAATAAAAAATGAACAAATAAAAACAAAAAAAAGGGGGCAAAATACAAGTTGATGTATAATAATTTTTTTTTAAGAACGGGGCATTTTAGAGAAATAATTGAATGATTTCAAATTAATAAATGACCGACACGCAAGTAAACAGTGATGCAATTACTTGCATAATAGTCATTTTTTTTTTTATTCATGACAATAATGTTAGGAATTAGTTGTCAGCATGATTCGTATCGGCCGTCGTGATGTAACGGAGTTCGGCAAATATTAATGTAAATTGATTAATTTATGAATATATACCATATCGATCTCTTGAAAGAAGATTGTACCAGTTGATACCACGAATCATGGTTATTAGAGGAGTCCAAGGCTGAAATGGGCTCTCGAACGGAAAAAGTAATCCAATAACTCGGACAATACGGCACTTGCACATGATACTCAGTTATAGGCTGAAAACCATTACTTGGGGGATTATGTAATAATTATCCGCCTTGTACTTAAAAGAAAATAATAATAAAATAAAAAATAGAATAATGTGTACGGAGTAATATTATTTAAAAAAAGAGGGGGTTTTATTACTCTCCAGTCTAAACGCAATGGAAGTCAATAGGTGATGAGCGATGACGTGGCGACATCAATAGTGGACACACGTGCTGTACGTTCCCCGAGACCAGCAACATTAAGAGGAATCAGAGTCTTTGAAAAACTCTCTATAAAGTTTAAACTTCAAACCAAACCATATTGAAACAACGAACGACCATTTCCAGTGGTTCTGTGTTTTCGATTCTCACAGTATATACATACATATATATATATATATATATATATATCAATAGATGGCGAACCAGTTGGGGAATTTAGTGCAATCGATAAAGTCAAAGGTTCGAGCCCTGAAGAAGTCGAAGAAGCCGTACATCAAGATGGACAAGAGCTCGAGTGTGAAGGTGGAGATCCGTAGCAAACAGGCTCGCAAACTCATCGACAAGACTCTCAAAGTCGCCGATCGCCCCGGCAAGCGTACCGTTTCTTGATACACTCTCCCACTTATTCTCTCTCTCTCTCTCTCTCTCTCTCTACATATCTATATGTGTGTATGTATAGGTATGAATTTGATGGCCGATTCTGTGTTTTTCCGGCGTCAATTATTAGCGATTTGTCTTCGCTTTCTTCGCGTTTGGGTTTGGAACCGTTTCGGTTTTCATTATTAATCATGCGATTCTAATTATGATTTTTTTTTTATTAGTCATTTATAGAATTGCTGTAGTGGATTACTTAAATCTCTGTTGGGTGTGAATGTGAAATCTCCATAATCGAGTTGTCTCTCCTCAGAGAGATGTTGTTAATGTAGATCATGAAAATTAATTAGAAGTATTATTATTCTAATTACAAACTGATAAATGCTAATTATTTAGTGTATACCACTTATAATTTTAGGGAGGTGATAAATATTATAAAATGACATTATTACCTTGCATTGATGTTATTTTTCGTTTAAGAAAAATGAAAAGGAGTGCATTTATTTATTTTAATAAAAAAGTGGTGGGCATTTATTGTTTTTAGTTATAATAATATTATAATGAATTTGAATTTTACTTACCCTCTTGGAATATAATTGGTTGTAATTTGTAATAAGGCCAGGCCACCTTGGTGGTTGTATATTAAAAAATTATTAAATTGCATTTAAGTTTAATTACACAATTTCATGAACTATGTGTATAAATTTTAAACTAATTTTTTTTTATTATTTACAAGGATAAACTATATATTTATTCAACTCACATCTTTTCGTTGGATTGTTAAATCAACGTTAGAGCACACTATATTACATTTATTGCAATATATTATGCATTATGTTGCAGCACTCCAGTATTATTACATTTAGAATTCAACATTTTTATATTTCGCTATAGTAAAATTGGAGCATTAAAATTAAAATAAATTGAATTGAAGAAAGTTTATTTTAAATTTATACAATTTGATTATTTTTTTTTATTTTAATTTTAAAATTTCAATTTCATACAACAATATTTAAAAATTTTAATTTCATGCTGGGGAACCTAAAATTCAATATTGTAGGGTGTTAATTCAATATTGGAATTAGAGAGGGCTCGGTGGTCCAACTCTGGAAGGGAAATGGAATGGGTCCCGCAGGACTGAAAATGAGAGTTAGAAGTGAGATTGTTGCTGCCATTTCAATGTCCGACGTGGGACCCATAAATAATGGGGGGGTGATGGAGGGACTTTAAATGTGTATTGTCAGACTCCATCACTGTTGAGAAGAGATCATTTTTCTAAGGGATTATTTTCATAGGTTATGGGCAGAGTTAGGGTCCATTTGTATTGTCATAATCATATTTATACATGACGCATTTAATAATTATATAAAAAATTCTTAATATTAATTAAATTTATTTATTAAACAAATTATACATATTAACTTATTTAATGATCTATCAACCAAAATTAGATATTATATTATTTAAAATACTTAATCAAATAATAAATATTAAAAAATATATACATTAACAAAAAAATTAATGTATATTTTTATTAGAATTTATATTAAAATAATTTAATTATCCATAGTAAATGAGTAAATTTTTTTTTTTTTTAGTAATGGACTCTAAATAGGTAATGAGTTTACACTTGTGATATTAACACAATTATGAAACTTTTAGTTAAACTGGTATAATCGAGTTACATGTGTTGAACCCTCAATTCTAATATTACATGATTATTTAACGGGTTAATTGTGTTATAGAGTGTCGTGTTTGAATCGCATTGACGAGTTAAGTTTTACCACCCTAATCAAGATTTATTGAATTTTGTCACCCTTAATTAGAGATGTACCTTTAAAAAAACAACTCTAATAGCCCTAATTTTTTTGTCAAGCTCATTTTATTTTTTTATTTTGGGACACTCATCACAAAAGAGATATGAACTCTTATCAAAAAATGTATATAAATTTAAAAAATGCTATTTTAATTTAACAAAAAAAAAATAAATTTAATACAGACAAAAAGATCTTGACAGTAGAGTGGCTTCGATTCAATCCATTGTTGGTGTATTTTGGAAGAAGTGCACCAAAAAGGAGGCCTATCCTGTCATGATCCCAACTCCCAACCACGCACTGAAATAATTATTAAGAGGAAACATTAGGTGGTGGCTAAATGGTTTCACAAACTTTTATTTATTTATTTATTTTGACTCAAGTGACATCGGATAAACGATTCGCCAACTAAAAATAATTACATGCACTTGATAGTATTTGTCATTCATTACTCGGCACTTAATATATATATATTTTATTTATGTGAAGTTGGCAGCGGTTGAAACAACAATTTTGCAGCTTGGGAGGCCAGAGAAGAATGTATGAAGAAAAAATTGAAAGAAAAATTTAGATATGTTTGGTTTGTAATTCTAAAAAAATATATAAAATAGAAAATTATTTTTAGAAAAATACAAAAGACCATTTTTTAAAAAGGTATATTTTTTATAACTGAATTTTCATAAAACAGTTATCGAAAAATTAAATAAAGCAATAATAACTAAAGACAAAATTATTTTTACAATTACAAATCAAATAAGCATTTAGCACTTTGTTTGAAAATAATGAATAATGCGTTTGTTATTTATATATATATATATATTATATATTAAGAATGCTCCTCGACAAAATTGTAAAAGGAATGAATATATGAGTAGGATATCTAAGTTGAACTCTTATGACTTAGCTTAAAACATTGCGGCATAATTAAGTTGATTCGCTTAGGGAATGAAAAATTGAAAAAAGGCACGTAACTTGATTTTAGTGGAGTGAAGCATTTGATATTACACGGCACTTGAAATGATGCTTCCAAGGCCAGTCATTTGTGGAGAAAGTGGACTCCACCACCAGATGGTAATCATGGTAGGGTTCCAAGACTTTTCTATATTTTGTAACAACGGTCACTTTCAACTATCAATATTCTAGCCACCTCATGTGCGTATATGTCTATGCTCCCATCTTGACTTTTATTTTATTTACAACGTGCAAGATTTTAAAGTCTTTTCTTGAATATAAATTTAAAACATGAATTCGGTACTTCTACGCATAATATTCAGAAGAGAACGGCTTGAATTTGTATCTCAAATTTTATAACCAGGCTTTTTATTGTGTTTATCATGGAGGAAAAATGAATTTTTATTTTTTTAGCACGTGGGAAAATGAATAAAACTTGCATCAAAATGGAAACTAGTAAAAAGGGTTTTTATTTATATAGTGGCGCTCCAAAATTGTACTCAAGTGCTCCATTTTTATTTACTCATAAATCAAATGACAAAAATTACCATCAACTCTCTCTTCTTTGATTTCTACAACTCTCTCCAAATTTTTTTTTATAATTTCTATCTCTTTTCTTACTATCTTTGTAAGTCTTTCTTTTTAATTTCAACTAAATCACAAGGCCTACCATCAAATTACTCTCTATTTTCTCTCTCGTTCGTATGCTTCATGTTTTTAACTCGAATTGAATCATGAATGTTCCAAACTTATGTCATTTAGCCTTCTTCAATTTAAGTTTAAAATTAAAAAAAAAAACAAATAATTAAGAACATTGAGTTTCTATTTCTATCAAGAGGCAAAGCTATCAAAGTTGGAAAAATATATACTTACTCGGCAACTAAAAAAAAATCTAAAATTGAAAAGTTATGGAAGAAATAAAATGACTTTTAGAGAGATCATAAACACTACACAATTTATGATTATAATCTTTGGAGTTTTTATCGGGCAATGTTTATCTTGTTGAGTTGTTGTCCTCATTTTCATCATCAAGATTGTCTAAATAATTTTGTTTTCATCTTCATTCTTTCTCTGTTATGGGTTCTTCTTCAATTTCTCTCTGTATTGCTCTAATTAATCTTTCTTTTTTTTTTTTTTTTTCAAGTAGATATGTTGACAATATTTTGGGGTTGTTTTTGCCATTTATTTTAAAAAGATATAGAGGTGGAGTGCCTAGTATAATATTGCAGTGTCAATATCAGCTTCCAAAAGTGTGTGTATATATATATATATAAATCATATAGTACTACTATATTAGAAACTAGAAACTTAAGACAGAGTCATGATGGAACCTTTTTTGGTACACCACCAACCCAATCAGATGGACCAGAGGAAGAGTTTGTGGATGAAAATGAGGGACATCTCATCTCCTACATCAATTCAATCTGAGTTTTCAAGAACATCAAAGGGACCGAGTGTTCGGTTTGCATAAGCCAACCCCCTCCCACTTTCTCTCCCTCTATATCTCAAAACAAAAATTTTGCAAAAAAAAATATATATATAAAAATGTGTATTTCTATCAAAAAAAACACACACACATTGTGTGCATGCTTGGGCCTAGCCCATTAGTCATAGTTTTTGGTGACTAGATGGACCAAAAAAAAAAAAAAAAAAAAAAAAATACTTGACCAGATGATACTATAATAGAAACTTAAAACAATCATGAATGGAATTCAGGGGTTTGGTTTCCTCCATCTTCAGCTTTTTCAAAGTGAAAGGTCATCTTCAGCCTTCTCCCGAATGTGGACTGAGAGATCCAATTTTACGAATATATGGGTCTCAAAACAGTCACTTTGTGCAGTTCACTTGTACATACTGCATGTACGTAACTAGGAGGCCCAACTCCAATCCTCCAAGTGGCGAGACACACACTCTCAACTATCATCTTTGTCATGGTTCATCCTCGAAACAAAATTTCCTTTTATCTTAGAATAAAGATGATTTTTAATGCATTTAAGACTGCTTTTATGACTACATGAGAATTGTATATATATAGATTAACATTTATTTATTGGCCAGCAAAAAAAAAAAATTGTTAATTTGTAAACTTGTTATTAGTATTTTGAGCAATTTATGTATAAGTGAGGATGAAACCCATGAGCATTTGTTCTTTAAATGCAGCTTCTCCTCCTACATTTGGGATCATGTTTAACATACATGAGGTTTTTACTGCGGTGAGCGTAATTATACATTCATAGCCAAATGGATTAACAATGTTTGGAATGACAATTGCAATTCTATGGATGCCATAACAGTTAGACTATGTTTTTATGTTGCTGTCTATTTTATATGGAAGGAAAGGAACAAACGTACCTATGCTGGGAAAGTTTCCTCCCCTCACGTGGTGTGGAAGCTTATTGAAGACTGTATTCGTAACTGGCTTCTTTCCATGAGGTTCAAGACTCTAGAAGATCTCGGAGTGTGGCTGCGGATTTGAGACTACCAAGTGTAGTCATTGATAGCAATACTGGAACTGACTGAGTTTTGCTCTTGTTTGTATCTCTGTATTGCTTGTTCCCTCTGTTTTGATTTGTATGGAGGGTGTGTTTTGCCTTCGGGCTTCTTTGTTGGGCCTTAGTGCCTTGTTTGTTGTTTCTTTTTTGGGCTGCCTTTTTGGGTAGCCTATGTATTTGTTCGTTTTTTGCTGTTAATAAATTGACTTGCCCAAAAAAAAACAAAAAACAAACACAGAAAGTATTTTGTATTGGAAAAAACAGTTATGATAAGAGCACTATCATGTGACGCTTTTAATTGGAGCAATAAAGGCGCAACCTCATAACCAGAGCACCATCATAAACTTGCTCTTTTAGGTATGCTCTCGTGACACCAATTAATTCTTTCCATTGAAAATGATGATTTATTTTGGACAGTTTTTATTTTTATTTTTTATAAGATATACTCGTAAGTATCCCAACAACTAATGTATATAAACAAAACTCATGAGGTATATAGGTAAGGATACCATTTATGTAGTGCCCATTTAAGCGACACAAAAAAGGCATGCATTTTTAAAAAATAAATTATACAATAATAAGGATTTATTATTGAAATGAATGAAAATAATGATCTACAGCACAACATAACATGCAATTAGTCATATCTATATTGCAGTACTCCAATCCATCTAAATGAAATGGGACAAAAGTTGTCACAATGTCACCATTTTCGTTATGTTCTTCCACATTTTATTTTTATAACAGGCAATAGACGGTCTAAGAATATTCAGACAGCTATCCATATTAAAATTTATTATCCTAAAAATATTGTTTTACTAATTTCCTTTCCCTTTTATGTCAAAGAATTTTTTTCCATTGCCTACAAATTTGACATACTATGCATCATTTTATTGTTGTCCCTACTCCTGGGGTTAATTTTTAATTTTTTGCATTATATATTATATATATATTTATATATATATATATGGTTGAAAGAGTCAACACGTTGTTAACTGTAACGTACCCTTTTAAAAGTTTCCTCATATTGCCGTCCCATTCAAGAAGCCTTTGAAGCTCTCTTTTAAAGCAAGAAAACACATCAATGATCAAAACCAAATCAACCATTATAACCTCTCCATTTTTCAAAACCCTAACTCTCTATTCATTCTAAGCTTCATTGCAATTGTACGTTGTTAAACTTTGCCATCTCGGTGTTAACATGACAACTAAAGCGAACAAGCAAAGTAAGTTGATGCAGTACATTACAACACCGTTTAGAATTATAGGCATGACAAGGGATTTCTACACGAAGACCATGTTTGATTGTGCCGGGAGGATTGGTGAAGGCAGCGTGGTTGCCTGTCACACCGCGCAAGTGTCTCACATTCCCACCAAGTTTGATGTTTACTTATCGAATGTGAAGAAGGAAGATGATCATGTTAGGGAGCTTCTACGAGCCGTGCCTAATAAGAGGGAATTGGATGGGAGGATCATGGAGTCCAATGTCCCTCAGGGACAACCGGCCGGCATGGGGTGTGGGAGGAGTTACAGTGTTGGAGTTGGAAGGATTGGGAGAATTGATGAGGACAAATCTTGTGATTTTGAGGAAGATGAGTTAGTTGTTAAGGGGAAGGAAGATTTGTTTCATACAAGAAGCAGAAGTTATGCTGTTACAAAGAGGAATCCAGTGTATTACTAGAGAGATTATATATTTATATCACCACTTCATTATACAGGTGAATCTATACATTAAATATATAGGATGGTTAATTTTAGTTCCTTGAATGGCCAAGTATGTATAAGGGTTTTGTGTGTGTGAGTGTGTGTGTAAAGTATATGGATAGAGAATGATTTCCCACTCTTAATTGTTACCACTTGTTTTCTTCATACATAATAGAAGTGTAATCAATATAGTGACATTTCGTTCGCTTGATTGCTCCCAATTTTTTTTTTTTTTGGTGTTGAAAATTAAGGAGAGCTCTCTCTTTCAATAAAAGAGATTGGCCAAAAATTTACTAAAATATTACAGTACTATGATTTTTTTTTTTTCCTGATCATTTGGGTATATCTCAACGTCATTAATTTGTGATTAACTCTATGCTTAACATAGGAGATTTCTTTGTAGGCTCCATTTGTTTCAAAGTCAAACATTTTACATGTAGGTTCTGTTTGTTTTGGCGTAAAACATATTTTGAAATATAATTTTTACAATTTTTGACATTTGATTGCACTTAACACCAAGTAAAATTTTACTTGTAAAATGTTTTGTGTCATTTTAGTGAAAATGACTAACTGGTCCAAATACCGTAAAACATTTTAGCAATGGCTTTACCATATGGTCCACATTCTATGTCGACGTTATCCAACACCTCACACCTCGCTCAACTCTAGCCTCACTCTTGCATCAACCCATTTTAAGGGGTTAATCGGGTCTCCATCATACCAGCCTCACTCTAGTCATGCCAACTACCCACGTGAATTGGGCGATTTTGGGCACCCAAAAAAATTATTCACCTAATTTTCCTATGTGTGAGAGAGAGAATCAAATCATTTCTGGTGTTACCTAATAGTATACGAGGTTAGTTATTCAAAAGTCTGTTCTTGTCTTGGAAACTTTAAAAATTCGAAAATGCAACTCAGATGCCTTTTATTTTATTTTTAATACTGTCCCACCTGGTTACACATTCTAAAATTGGTGTTTAAAATTTTTCCCCAAACATATTTACACAGTTGAGTAGTGTCAAAGATATTGTAATTTGATTATTATACTATTGAAAATATTGCAGAGGGAGGTTTTGGCACGGATTTATTTTTTGCCAACTCAATCCATTGAATTTGTTTATCACTAGAGTCTAGAGTGCTGTTTTGTTGTCCTTTCTAGAGCGTGAAACTATATCTTTTCTAGTGCTCTAGTATGAGAAAATAATTAGTTAATATCGTAAGTAATTTTAGATCATAAACAAATAATTTCACTGTAGCTCTTTAAATAAAGAAAAACATATTTACCTAACTGTCAAGAAGCACCCAGTCAATTTAAACTGTTTTGGTTCAATTAGGTATATGCCCCTCCTGCTGCTTTCTACATGATCATACTTCCCTAAATTGGCAAAACTGGATTGAATCTCTCTCTCTCTCTATTTTCTCTCTCTAACCCATATATAATAAGAATTGGTGGACTGGAGGTTATAGCTCTCAGTCAATACACATTTCTTGTCCATTTAAGAAAACCATAATGGCAACACCACTATCCCTCTTACTGGTCTAAACATTTGAAGCTACCAAGTTACATAACAATGTTGCTGCGTATATTCATTATATTGTCTCTCTCCCACATTGCTCTCTCACAGTCCAATGTCACTTCTCTACCTGGTTTTCCCGGTGATCTTCCCTTCAATCTCGAAACTGGGTTAGTTTATTTTCCTTTTATTCATTGTTGTTTTATACTCCATTTGATTTATGGGTAAATTACACCGATCTCTCCAGAATTTTAAACAACATTATTATTTTCTAACATTTATGGTAGGTTAAGGATTTTATCCATACCAAAAAGAATGTTCTTTTTGCATAGTAAAATTTTTTAAAGGGACACCTAAGCTATGTATTATTCCCTGAAAAATAGAATGTCCTAGAAATTGTCCATTAAAGGAGTATAAAATAACAATTTTACTCCTCCTCCTCTTCTTCTTCTTCTTCTTCATTTTTTTTTTTTTTTTTTAATATAATATAATTTATTATTATAATATAAGGGTATTATTAACTTTTAACATTCAAAATCTGGCTACCAGTGAATAGGAGTTTAGGTTTAGAGGAGGTTGTGTAATTTGTAGTAGGGTGGATTATGAATGTTTTTGTGTGTGAAGTTACATTGGTGTAGGAGATGCAGATGAGGTGCAGTTATTCTATTACTTCGTTGAGTCGGAGAACAGCCCAAAAGATGACCCTCTTCTGCTTTGGCTCAACGGTGGTCCTGGTTGTTCTGCTTTGTCTGGCATCCTATATGAAATTGGTATGTTTCTCATCCTTAATATCGTCTTCTTCAATACAATCACACACACACACACACATATATATAGCTATATGCCTCTGTTATTTGAATATGCTGTGATAGATGTCATTCTATAATTAATTCATGTATCATAAAATATTCAAATTACCGTATTCTAATAAATTAGAATGCATCACGAATTAGATTATATATATATATATATATATATATATATATATATATAGCAATGTTTCTCATCCTTTAATGGACAATTTCTAGGACCAATGTTTCTCATCCTTTAATGAACATTTTCTAGGACGGAGGTGGTGAGTGTGTGTACACGTGTTTGTATATATATGGAAATTTGAAAAAAGAAAATATACATTTATTGATTGAAAATGCAAAAAATTTGAGGGGGTTATTAGCATTCACCATATTTTTATGGTTATAATTTTAAATTTTGAGAGGGTTCAGTACTACACCATAGTTTCTTCATGATGATGCAATTTTCACTCTTTGGGATTTGTTTGAAATAATAGATAACTTGATTTATAAAAATGAGGCCAATTTACTATTTATTACTGTGTGTGCCGTTCTAGTATTTTCCAAGAGTACAAAACCCTCTCCCAATGAGGATCGAACTCAATTGACCATAGGGCTTCAAAATTGGGTAAAGTGGTTCCGAGCCCCGACTTGCTAGTATTATTATTATTATTGGGTGGATGAACTTGGAATGAATTTGGCAAAGGAAGATCAGTTTGTCAATTATTAGAAATGGTTTGATGTCTTTTTATTTTTGTGTAGGTCCTTTCACTTTTAACTATGAAAATTCCACTAGGGGCAAACCAACCTTGGAGTTGAACCCATACTCTTGGACAAAGGTATGAAATTTTTGCCTTACTGCTTTACATGTTACAAAATTTATCTGACCAATTGATGTGAACACATAATGCTTCATTCTAAATTTTTAGGTTGCCAACATTATATTCTTGGATTCACCTGTTGGCACCGGATTCTCCTACGCGAAAACTTGGGAAGCTTACAACACCAGTGATACGCTAGTGGTGGAACAGGCTTACAGTTTTCTGAGGAAGGTGGGGGTGATTTAGTGAACTAATGACGAAAATGATTCTGTGTTGCATTTTCGAGTTGGACACATAATGCTTCCTTCTATAATCAAAGTTTTTATTATTTTTGGGCTGTGATGCAGTGGCTTGTGAATCACCCTCAGTTTGTCGACAATCCCCTATACATCACTGGTGATTCCTATTCTGGGATGATAGTTCCGGTCGTTGTTCAAGAAATATATGATGGTACTTGTGATAATGAAGAGCAATTTATATGTTTAATTTATGCTTCATCACCAATGGGAAAGAGAACAAAAAATTTCAAATGCAAATATTTATGATTTTTAACTTCTGTTTGGGTGGTTTTGTTGTAGGTAATGATGCCGGAAATAAGCCACAGATGAATATCAAAGTACAAGATTCTGTTTAAGAATTCACTTTTACCTACGTTTTATTTATAATTTTTTTTATGGGACCAATATTCATTGAATTGAACCAGGGATACGTGCTTGGCAACCCAATAACAGATCAATATAACGACTTCAATTCCAGAGTCCAATATGCTCATAGAGTGTCACTTATATCAGATGAACTTTATGAGGTAATTCAATTTCATATTTTAAGTGAATCTTTAAGCCTTTTCGTTTTATTTCCTCTTCCTATCAAAAATATTATTCATTTGGTTTTGCATATGATTTTTTCTCAAATTATTTACCCTACATGTGCCTGATTGTAATGTCAAACCATGTTCCCCTAGACCAACTGCATTTAAAATTGCAATGCTTTCTTATTTCAGTCAACTGAATCAAGTTGTGGAGGCAATTACATGGTTGTAGATCCTGACAATTCATCATGTGTAAATTTACTTAAATTGGTAAATGAGGTGAGCAGGATCGATCATTGTTTTGTTTCTCATACAAATCTTGTCGTCCTTCATGTTTTACAGACATTGTTAACATTTTTATCCATTTGGTTGCAGTGCACCGAGGATATTAATACGCAACACATATTGGAACCTACATGTCATCAATTGTCACCAAAACCAAATTTATTAGAATGGGACCCAAGCATTCTTCAAGAAAATCCGGAAAATCTCCTACGCACACTTCCACTTCTTCCCAAACCATGGTGTCGAGTAAATCCCTCTCTCCCTAACATAAACTTTTATTGAATTTCAGAAATGTATGATTGTTCTTGAACAATAAAGTTTATTACCTTACATTTTAACCTCTTTTTTATTTTATTTTTTTTGTTGTAGAATTATAATTACTTGTACTCCTACATTTGGGCTAATGACAAAACTGTCCAAGAAGCTCTTAACATTCAAGAGGTAGGTTGATCTAAACAGAGTGGTGCCATATACAGAGTATATATTATAACGACATGATTTAATCGGACGGTTTTGTGATGAAAACCAGGGTACAATAACGGAGTGGTTAAGATGCAATAAGAGCATCTCTTACACTTACACGTATGATTACACTAGTGTTTTGGACGTCCATCGGAATCTTACTAATAAACCTTGTCGAGCTCTAGTTTACAGGTGATTTATTGAACCTTGGAACTGGAATAGTTGGCAATTTACATACATTTATAGACATATATTTCCTATGCTTATGTTTGAAGTACTAATTATAACCATTTCCTTCTACGAACAAAATACTCCTGACAGCGGCGATCACGACTTGATTGTTCCATATGTTGGTACGCTAGAATGGATTGAGTCTTTGACATTGACGGTTGATACTGATTGGAAACCATGGTTTGTTGAAGGTCAAGTTGCAGGGTTGGTTCCTAAACTTCTAAAACTTTCACCCAAAATAGTATTGATCATCTATAAATCACTAAAAATAGAAAAACCAATCACTAATAGTATATGAATGCAACTATTTATGTTATGTAGATTTACAGAGAAGCTTACAAATATCAAGTACTGGTTGACATTTACAACTATAAAGGCAAGGAAATATCCAATTCAACTTCTCTATTAGATTATTTTTAGCAAGTAAAATGTGAAATTGATTGTGTTTATTCTGGCTTTGTATAGGGAGGAGGTCACACAGCGCCGGAGTACAGGCCCAAGCAGTGTCTTGCAATGCTTAGGAGGTGGTTGGGTCATTTCCCTCTGTAGTTGAATTTTGTAGCTCTAAGTTCATTTACAATTCAACTTCTTATGAGTGAGCTTTTTCTAAGTGTGATCCCTCTATATCTTTCTTGATGTAATCAGAACTATGTTTTAAAGAGAAATAACTTTGATTTTGAATATAAAAGCCCAATGATGGTCATTTTTGTTCGATTTGAAGTAAGCCTGGTTGGTATAGATGGACTGGAATAATGTTTTTGTAATTTGTATCTTATATATGTCATTGTTCCTCTATCCCTCCTTTTTTTTAAAAAAAAAAAATAAAAAATGATACCTGTGGTTTGATACAATTTGCTATCTCTTGATATCTTCGTTAATCATATATGTTACAATATTCAGACATTTGGTCATTATAAATAAAATTGCAAATGAGAAATAAGGATATATAATATACCATTCAATACCTCCATCACCGGTTCTCCTATCTCTGGGTCTCCATGGTGGGAAAATCATACATCCTTTCGCAACGCGTTTCGGGCTTATGCGAGTTGGTCGGTTTTCTGCCGTTGATTTGATTATCCTTCCTATTGTTCCGGCCAGTGTTGAGTTTACTCCGGCCGACATTGACTATGGGTCATGACTGGGTGTTGCCGGAAATTGTTGTCAGAGCAATATTTGGTGCGGAGGACTTCTCGACGATGTATCAGGATTTCTTGCAAAAATTTCGGGGATGGTGTTTCGACGGTTTTTTCTCCATACCTTCTGTCAACTGTTCTTATGCCCCAACGTTATCATCGAACATCGCGTTGTACTCTGTGGGGTCCAATTGTGGCTTATAAGTCAGCATCTATTCTATTCCCTATTTGGTTGATGCGTGAAGGAGACGCCAGTCACGTCTGTTCTAGAAATCTGGAGTTATTACATATGAAGTGGATCAAGGGTGGTCAGACGGTTTCTCAAAAGTCAATACTTATGATGGTCCTGGTCCTGGTCCTGGTCCTGGTCCTGTTCCTGTTCCATCAGTGTATTCCCCTCTCTTCAGTTTTTTTAAGTCTACAACCTAGTTTACTGTGTCTTTGATGGAGGGATGTTTGTGTATTTTGATATTTTTTTATCTGCAAGTGCGGTTTTGCTCTTCTGTTTGTAGGGTTTAAAAAAAAAAAAAAAAAAAAAAAAAAAAAAAAAAAGCCTCACTATCCTTCTCACCGCAAGGCAAGTATGAATGAATAATGACAGTCCGGCTCAAATGACCTATAAAAATCTCACGTATCAAATTCGTAGAGGCATAAAAATCTACATTAGCTTGCTTGGCAATAGTCTTCTCAATGGTTTAAACTAGTTAATTGAGTCAAGACGATGGAATGTATGTCCCTAAACGACATAATCTATTATGTGTCAACTTACTTTAACATGGTATACAAGTGAAAAGTATCTATAAGAGTTGACACCACCAAAGGCTTTAACAGTATAACCTACTTTCAAAAGACCAATACAGAAATAATTGACTACACTTGAGACCCATTTACTCATTGCTCATCTTTAGACTTTTTGCGACATATTTTTAGAATAATTTCACTGTTATTCTCTCAATTTTGATCAAATATTAAAATTTTTATCAAATATCAATTTCACACATCTTTTAAAAATAATTATCAATCACATTACAAACGTTTGTTCCGTTTTTCACTCACACCTTAAAAGTTAATTGTTAAGTATGTTAGACCACTTTTACCTACCTTTGACCTTAGTTGGACCCATTTAATTACTTTTTTAATGATACAAATGACATTTTTACCCTCGTTTGACTTGATTTTTCCAATTAGACTTCAAGAAGGTATGTTAATATCGAACTAGAATTTCCCCAAACCTTCATTCAGCAGTTTGTGCTGTTGGTTAATACTAAACTTGAGTTTACCCAAACCTTCCATTGAGCAGCACGTGGTGCTTTTTTTTTTTTCCTTCATCTTTTCCTCTGACAAAATGTTAGGAGTTTTTACTTCACTTTGGAAGTTTAATTCTTTGTTTACATGTTTCTATTTTTATTTATTTATTTATTATTGCTAATTCACTATGTTTCCCATACTTGATAATCTGACTGATATCAGCAGAACAATATTGGTATGAATGCATTGTATCGGACTGGTAGGGCAAAAAAGTAGAGGTTTTGATTGTTTTGATCAATTCATTATTCTAGACTAAATTTGTTCTTCACAACAGATTCCCGAAGAGGAGAAAAACCTTGGCCCCCATGATCGCTTGATTCATGTTTATCACTTTATGAAAAACACAGCTCCGAACCACTTGGTAAGTATCTACAGGAGAAAGATATCAGAGACGCCGTTGTGCGTGCATTGTCCTGTGCTGGCGTTGAGATTCTTTAATCTATCCTACTTACCAAAATAAAAAAAATAAAATTACTTTAATCTAGCATTCACAGTAAACTGAGATTCTGGGGTACTAGTATTCAAAATTTTCTTTTTTTTTTTTAGGGTAAAGGTATATGGCTCGGAAACTAGGACTTGATGGTATGAAATTTGAACTCTAGAATTACGACTCTGAAACTAAAGTATCATGGTTTTGTTAAGACGTGGGTCATATCGATTTGTAAAGAAGAAAGAAAGACATAATAGAGGAGACGAGTGTGGTTGGTAGGTAGGTGAGAGTTTAATTGGGGGTATAAAAGTCATTTATATTATTGGATATTTTGAAATAAATATGATAAAAAAATTAGGGACAAAGATGTCTTTTCTCGTGTTTTTAATGGAGACTTTGACGGAAAAACAAAAATGAACCTAAGTGATAGTTATTTTCGAAAGATATTTGAAACTGATATTTGCCAAACCTAAAGAGGTGCCAATGAAATTAACTCTATATTTTCAGTGATCCGAAAAATAGAATCCACAACTCAAGTCTTTGAATTTTTTTTTTTTTTTTCTTTTTTTCGCAAGCATAAACCATGAATTGTTTAGCGTCAAAAAAGCATGTTAAAAACTCAGTCTTTATGGTAGATGATGTTTCACACATTTTCGTTTTCATGACACTGCTCTTCTACTCAAAAGAAACATAAAATTAAGACTAAGTTTCTTACCATTCACATATCTACCAAAATTTGAGTTTGATCTAAAACCCTCCTTATGAAAAGAACTAAAAATGCTACGGACTTATTGAAATATTGTCTTGGGGTTTTATGCAATTGGCCGAAACTTGTATAAAATTATAATTTGCTAAGGAAATGTCACTTTTAGTAATTATTTTTCAATGATAAGATTCAAATTAATATGAATAACTCATTCAACATAGAATTATTAAAAACTATTTTTGAAATTTTTTTTCAGTGGATTATATTTGTATAGAAAATCTATTAGATGCGCCTAGAAGAAAATTTAAAATACCTTGAAATAACTTTTAAAATTTTCTTAAGTTTATATATTTTTAAAATTAAGAAGGAAAAGAAAATCTAAAATAAAACTGAATTTTATTAAATTAACATTAAGGATATTTTTATCATTATAACTTCACTTCAAAAGTGCGTAAGTTTTATTAAGGGGCTATTATTATTATTATTACTTATATATAAATAAAAAAAACTATTATTATTATTATTATAATATTACTAACCATAGCCTATCAAACCATTTCATCTTCACAATCTACGTAAATATGCCTCCACCGCCCCCACTCTCTGATTTCATTTTCACAGCTCTCTCTCTTCCTCATCTAAACCCAACAATATCAATATTTTCTACAAATTCCCACCCCCAATCTCATTCTTACAAAACCCCCGTCGCTTTCTCAGAAACCTCATCATCATGTCCCAAACTAACCGTAAAAGAAACCCTAATCACCCCTTCGCCTCCCGCTCCCCCTCCGACTCCTCCTTCTCTTGGGGGGTCAAGCTCGGTACCAAGAAAGTCCACAACCTCTGCCTCGAGCTCTCCGAGGGAGAGACCTTACTCGCTGACTCCACCCATCCGGTCCGGACCGTTGAGGTCATAAGATCGTTCGAGTAATCGGTAAAGATGGTCGAATTCTCCTGGAATCGCTCCAAGAATTGTCTGATGGCACTGTTCCGAGCCGGTCCCGGCCGTTGTCTGAGAAAATGAAGGTCGGCGAGACCGTTGAATCCCCCATTAGTCGGGCTGTGAAAGAAGAGCTTGGATCGATAATTCGGAGTTCAATTGGCAGTTTTGAGGAATGAGGATGGTACCTGATTCTTATGAGAAGAACGTAGAGGAAAAGGGTTTCGGCTACCTAATTGTCTCTCTCTGTCTAACTACGACAATTGGTGGACTGGAGGATACAGCTCTCAGTCAATACAACTTGGGTATTTTCACATTTCTTGCCCATTTAAGAATCCATAATAGCCACCACCACTACCACAAACTGTTCATAAACATTTGAAGCTATCTCTTATCCAATTCCACCACCTACACAAGTCATAAAATGTTGCTGCGTATATTCATTATATTGGCTCTCTCCCACATTGCTCTATCACAGTCCAACGTCACTTCTCTTCCAGGTTTTCCTGGTGATCTTCCCTTCAATCTTGAAACTGGGTTTGTTTATTTTCTTTTTTTTTCTCTCGTGGAATTCATTTTGTTCATTGTTGTTTTATACTGGATTTGATTTATATATCTATACAAATTAGGGGTGATAATTAATATATAGACTGATTATGATTGTTCTTGTGTGTGAAGTTACATTGGTGTAGGAGATTTAGATGAAGTGCAGTTATTCTATTACTTCATTGAATCTGAAAGCAGCCCAAAAGATGACCCTCTTCTACTTTGGCTCACCGGTGGTCCTGGTTGTTCTGGTTTGTCTGGCCTCCTATATGAAATTGGTATGTTTCTCATCCTTAATATCATCTTCTTCAATACAATCATATATATATATATATATATAGCAAGCACCACCAATTTTTTATTTATTTTTATTTTTAATCATTTTGTTTGAATAGTCTGTGATAGATGTCATTTTATAATTAAGTCATGTATAATAAAATTTTCAAATTACCCTATTCTACTAAATTAGAATGTATGAACTAAATACTATAAAATCCATACATGTTGCTTAATGCTTTGTTTGGTAAGAACGAAGGAAGATGGGTGGAGAGAAGATAGGAAGGAAAGAAGAAACTTCCTCAGTTCGGAAGAGAGAAAAGAAAAAAAGATAATAAGATGGATGACCTTCATCCTTGACAAATTTTCATCCCTCCAAATATATCCTTCATAAAATTCTCTCTTCATATATGTATGTATGAAAATCTGAAAATTTCCTTACTTGTTTATATGTTAATAGTGTTACTATTTGAGAAATAATAGCAGATGGCTTGACAAAGTGATCTTCCTTATTAGAAATGGTTTGATGTCTTTTTATTTTCGTGTAGGTCCTTTCACTTTTAACTATGATAATTCCACCAGGGGCAAACCAACCTTGGAGTTGAACCCATACTCCTGGACAAAGGTATGAAACCTTTACCTTACTGCTTTACATGTTACAAAATTTATTTGACCAATTGATGTGAACACATAATGCTTCATTCAAATTTCTAGGTTGCCAACATAATATTCTTGGATTCACCTGTTGGCACTGGATTCTCCTATGCGAAAACTTGGGAAGCTTACAACACCAGTGATTCGCTAGTTGTGGAACAGGCTTACAGTTTTCTGAGGAAGGTGGGGGTGATTTAGTGAACTAATGGAAAATGATTATGCATTGCATATTCGAGTTGTAAACATAATACTCCATTTTATAATCAATTTTTAAAATTATTTTTTGGCTGTGTTGCAGTGGCTTGTGAATCACCCTCAGTTTGTTGACAATCCACTATACATCAGTGGTGATTCCTATTCTGGGATGATAGTTCCGATCATTGTTCAAGAAATATATGATGGTACTTGCGATAATGAAGAGCCATTTTTATGTTTAATTTATGTTTCATCACCAATGGGAAAGAGAACAAAATTTTCTAATGCAAATAAGTTAATATTCCATATTTCTTTTCATTTCCTCTGTTCTTGCTACCCATATGGGATGTCAATCTTCTTGATTATAACTTTTTTTTTTCTCTGTTTTGGTGGTTTTGTTGTAGGTAATGATGCTGGAAATAAGCCACAGATGAATATCAAAGTACGAGATTATGTTTAAGAATTCCATTTTAGTTATGTTTTATATATTCCAAATCCGCCGATGAGTTAATCTTTTGGCATTGAAGCTTTCTTCCAAAAAAAATTATTATGGGACTAATTTTTCATTGGATTGAACCAGGGATATGTGCTTGGCAACCCATTAACAGATAAATATAATGACCTAAATGCCAGAGTCCAATATGCTCATAGAGTGTCTCTTATATCAGATGAACTTTATGAGGTAATTCAATTTTTTTCGTTATATTTCCTCCCCCTATCAAAAATAACTTTCATTTGGTTTCGTAGATGACGTTTGTCAAATAGTTTACTCTACAATTGTGCCAGAATCTAATGTCAAACCATGTTATGTTAGAGCAGCTCCATTTAAAAATTTTAATGCTTTCTTTTTCAGGCAACTAAATCAAGTTGTGAAGGCAACTACATGGATGTAGATCCTGACAATTCAGCATGTGTAAATTTACTTAAATTGGTAAATGAGGTGAGCAGGATCGATCATTGTTTTGCTTCTCATACAAATCTTGTCATCCTTCACATTTTATAGACATTAATAACGATTTTTGCACATTTGATTGCAGTGCACCGAGGGAATTAATACAGGACATATAGTGGAACCTAAATGTTCTTCATTGTCCCCAAAACCAAATTTATTAGAATGGGACAGAAGCGTTCTTGAAGAAAATCCGGAAAATCTCATCCGCACACTTCCTCTTCTTCCTGAACCATGGTGTCGAGTAAATCCCTCTTTCTCTCCCTCTAGATAAACATTTATGGACAATGCTATTCAGACTTGGTAGTCTAACCGAAGAGTTTAGCCTCACTCGGTTAGACTAGTTTTTTTTTTTTTTTTTCTTTTTGGGAGTTTATTACCTTACTTTTTAACCCCCTTTATGTTGTAGCAATATAACTACCTGTACTCCTACGTTTGGGCTAATGATAAGACTGTCCAAAAAGCTCTTAACATCCGAGAGGTATGTTGATCCAAATAGAGACTTTCATATAATATAATACAAACATTATTTAATCAGATGATTTTGTGATGAAAACCAGGGAACAATAACGGAGTGGTTAAGATGCAATAAGAGCATCTCTTACACTTACACGTATAATTACACTAATGTTGTGGACTTCCATCGAAACCTCACTAATAAACCTTGTCGAGCTCTAGTTTACAGGTGATCTACTAAAGCTCTCTCTGCTCTTCCTGCTTTATTGAAACCTTTGCACTGGAACAGTCGACCTTGCTTCGTTTTACATGCACATATAGACATTTATTTTTAATGCTTATGTTCGAGAAGTATTAGTTCTAACCTCTACAAAATACTCTTGACAGTGGTGATCACGAGATAGTTATTCCATATATTGGTACACTAGAATGGATAGAATCTCTGACATTGACGATTGATACTGATTGGAAACCATGGTTTGTTGAAGGTCAAGTGGCAGGGTTGGTTCCTAAACTTCTAAAACTTTTCATCTCAAAATCACTATATATGTGTGTGTATATATATATATATAACAATCACATGTACTAAAAGTACATAAATGCATCCATTTATGTTATGTAGATTTACAGAGAAGCTTACAAATATCAAGTACTGGTTGACATATACAACTATAAAGGCAAGGAAATAATGTTCAACTCAATTCCTCTCTTAATTGATGATGTTAGCAAGTAAAATGTGAAGTTGATTATGTTTCTTTTGGGCTTTGTATAGGGAGGAGGCCACACAGCTCCAGAGTACAGGCCCAAGCAGTGTCTTGCAATGCTTAGTAGGTGGCTGGCTCATTTCCCTCTCTAGTTGATCTGAAGTGAGTCTGGTTGGTATTGAAGGACTTGCATAATGTTTTTGTAATTTGTATCTTAATATATGTCATTGTTCTACAAGTCAATGAAACATTTGTATTACAATATGTACCGGGGACAGACACAGAAAAAGTATGTGAGGGACGGCCTTTAACAACAATAAATTAAAAAATAACGTGGGTGCAATAGTAGAATTGTTCTATAATAACAAAAATAAAATTTCATTGTTCTGTATATTGTATGTGTATATATATATATATATATGAATCTTCAATATCCTTGTGACCCATAAATATGAATTGATTTGTAAATATTTATCCTTTTTACCAACCAACCCCCCTCCCTCCCTCCAAACCAAAAAAAGGAAAAAACTTCCCCTTAAATTTAAGCATGGAAATCAAAGCAGTCTTTAATTTTTAGTGAACCTAGGCATCTATGAAAACTAATTTTTAAGAGCAATAAGTATGAATGTGGGTAAGAATCATACACATTTATCTAGATTGGCATCGAATACTTAGATACTTTCCTAAAATTTGAATATTTTATTTTATATTTTAGTTCTACATAGTTGGGACACGACAAAAACAAGATTTGAAAATTTCAAGACACAAGGGGTGATTTTGTAATTATTATTTTAAAAGAATGTGATTTAATATAATTTAAAATATATCACTGATTAATTAAAACCCAACCTCTATATTTAATGCAATTATGTCAACAACAAACGATGAGTTTCAACCTCGAAGCATGTTAGCCTCTGTAGGGACGAATGACGTTTTCATGACATTGTTTCTCCAACAAAACAGAACATATAACAAAGACGGTGTAGTGTTGGTGCATGTGAGTTGTGGACAAATGGCCCAAGTTCGAATCCCTATCTTATATATATCAATTTTGCCGAACGTTTTTTCATAACAAACTTCTCTAAAACCCTTTTGTTTATGAGACAATTTTATCAGTCCACTCAATTTATTTCAAACTATTTCTAATCCCATCACTTAAGATGCTTTCACTTAAACCTTTCATTTTAAAATTTTTGGAGAAATAATTATTGGTTTCATTTTATAAACGAGAACGCTTATAGCAAGCAAAATTTCATCATCATAAACATAAATTTATTCCTACTAAATTTCAGGTATATACTCCAACGAATAACATACACCCACGTTGCCCTTTTTCGGGATTCGAATTATCATCGTTCACTTTGAAAAGTAGATGAGTTATCATTAGGTCACAATGCCTTGATATAAAATAATATTTTATTTAAAATAAAAAAAGTAATAGTATCATTAAAGTTAGAGTAAATTGCAAAAAACCCCTTGATTATTTGAAATTGGCATAAACCCCATTTGACTACAAGTTTGACCTCCTTTACTAAACAAATGGACTCTAGTAAGTAGACACAGTCATATCTGACAATAAGGCTAAAATAATTGGTGGACTGGAGGGTATAGCTCAGAGTCAATACAACAACTTGGACTCTTTAAATTTCTCGTCCATTTAAAAAACCACAATTACACCACATCTATCTCAAACTGGTCTAAACATTTGAAGCTCTCTCTTATCCAATTCCAGTAGCTACATAAGTTATATAAAAATGTTGCTGCGTATATTCTTTATATTGACTCTCTCCCACATTGCTCTCTCACAGTCCAATGTCACTTCTCTCCCAGGTTTTCATGGTGATCTTCCCTTTAATCTTGAAACTGGGTTAGTTTATTTTCCTTTTATTTTTTTTTTTTTCTCTCTTTGAATACAATTTGTTCATTGTTGTTTTTATAGTTTATTTGATTTATATATTTATACAAATTATGGGTATTAATTTAGTTTAGTACCTGATTATGAATGTTTTTGTGGTATTAAGTTACATTGGTGTAGGAGATTCAGATGAAGTGCAGTTATTCTATTACTTCATCGAGTCCGAAAGCAGCCCCAAAGATGACCCTCTTCTGCTTTGGCTCACCGGTGGTCCTGGTTGCTCTGGTTTGTCTGCCATTCTATATGAAATTGGTACGTTTCTCATCCTAAATATCACCTGTTTCAATAGAAACATATATATATATACACTAATATGTCTCTGTTTTATGCTCTACCAAAATTTTCTAATCATTTTATTTGAATATGCGAGAATAGTGTAATTTAGTGATCAAGTCATAATCTTTTCAAATTAGGCTATTCTAGTAAATTAGTATTTCTGATGTTTGTATAGAAAATGTGGTACGTTTTTCCAAGTCATTATTAGAAGGAAAATGACTGATCCTCTGAAACTGGATGACCGAACTCTAATTGAATTATCTAACAACCGGTGGATGTATTTAGGTACCTATCATTACTCTTGTTAATTCACCATCATTATGATTTCAAAATCCAGAATGTGTTTCCAAACCCCGGGCTCATGCTATTATGAAAAAATTACAAAGAAGCCATACTTTTCATTTTATAGGATCATCAAGTCCTATCAATTACTAATAATGGTAGGAAAATGTTACTCTCACCGAAAGGAGAGAGTACGAATGGGGAGCCAAACATGGGCCGACTCCCTATTCGCACTCACTCCTTTAGAATTCCTTTAATGGACATTTTCTAGGAGGGAGTTAGTGTGTGTGTGTGAAATGTTGTAGCTGCATGTGTTTATAATATGCAAGTACATTTGAGAAATAAAAGCAGATGGCTTGACAAAGTGATATTTCTTGTTAGAAATTGGCTTGATGTCCTTATAATTTTGTGTAGGCCCTTTCACTTTTAACTATGAAAATTCCACTAGGGGAAAACCAACCTTGGAGTTGAATCCATACTCCTGGACAAAGGTATGAAACTTTTCACCTTGTTGCTTTACCAGTAAAAAATTTATCTGACCAATTAATGTGAAAAAAATTAATATAGTCTTGTAAATAAAAGTGGTTATAAATTTATAGGTTGCCAACATAATATTCTTGGATGCACCTGTTGGCACTGGATTCTCCTACGGAGAAACTTGGGAAGCTTACAACACCAGTGATTCGCTATCAGCCGCACAGTCCTACAGTTTTCTGAGAAAGGTGGGGGGAAATTTGGTGAAGTAATGGAAAATGTTTCTGTATTCTATATTCGTGTCGGACACACAATGCTGTATTCTATACTTAAATTTTTTATTATTTTCGAACTGTGATGCAGTGGCTTGTGAATCACCCTCAGTTTCTCGACAATCCACTATACGTTAGTGGTGATTCCTTTTCTGGGATGATAGTTCCGATCATTGTTCAAGAAATATATGATGGTACTACTGAAATTGAAGAGCTATTTATATGTTTAATTTAATGCTTCATCATCAATGGGAAAAGAGAACAAAATTTTCAAATGCAAATAGGTTAACATTCTATATTTTCTTTTCAATTAGCTTACTTGTGTGTGTGTGTGTGTGTGTGTTTTCTTGGGTGGTTTTGTTGTAGGTAATGATGCTGGAAATGAGCCACAGATGAATATCAAGGTACAAGATTCAATTTAAGAATTTCACCATAGCTATGTTTTATTTTTTCCGAATCCATCAATGACTTAAATCTTTTTGCACGGTAGCTTTCTTCCCAAAAAATATTATAGGACTAATTTTCATTGGATTGAACCAGGGATATGTGCTTGGCAACCCACTAACAGATTGGAATAAAGACCTAAATTTCAGAGTCCCATATGCTCATAGAGTGTCACTTTTATCAGATGAACTTTATGAGGTAATTAATTTCATATTTTGAAGCAGTAAGTCTTAAAATTTTGTTTTTGTTTTTGTTTTTTTGTTTTCTTGTTTTCCTAGTTTGCTCTACAATCGTGCCTGAATGTAATGTCAAACCATGTTCTATTAGAGTAACTCCATTTAATATTTGTCATGTTTTGTTTTTCAGTCAGCGGAATCAAGTTGTGGAGGCAATTACATGGATGTCGATCCTGACAATTCATCATGTGTAAATTTACTTAAATTAGTAAACGAGGTGAGCAGGATCAATCGTTGTTTGGTTTTCTGATACAAATCTTGTCATCCTTGATGTTTATAGACATTAGTAATAATTTTTACCCATTTGATTGCAGTGCACTGAGGAAATTTATCTGCCACATATACTGGAACCTAAATGTTCTTCAATTTCACCAAAACCAAATTTGTTAGAATGGGACCGAAGGATTCTTGAAGAAAATCCAGAAAATCTCCTCCGTACACTTCCTCTTCTTCCCGAACAATGGTGTCAAGTAAATCCCTCTCTCTCCCCCTCTAACACAAACATTTATTCACTTCCTTTAGATCAGAAGGGTATGATTTGAACAATACAGTTTTTTACCAGACTTTTTAACCTCTGTTTTTGTTGTAGAATTATAATTACTTGTACTCCTACATTTGGGCTAATGATAAAGATGTCCAACAAGCTCTTAACGTTCGAGAGGTATGTTGATCTAAACAGAGTAGTATCATTTATATAATATCAACATCATTTAATCAGATGATTTTGTGATGAAAACCAGGGAACAATAACGGAGTGGTTGAGATGCAATAAGAGCATCTCTTACACTTACACATACAACTACACTAGTGTTGTGGACTTCCATCGAAACCTTACTAACAAAGCTTGTCGAGTTCTAATTTACAGGTGATTTACTAAAGATCCCTCTACGATACCTGCTTTATTGAACCTTTAAATCGGAATAGTTTGACTTTACTTTGTTTTAATGATCTCGGACCTCCAATGCAGTACAACACCTATGTTGTACTGCAGAGAAACCAGGCTCTGATCTATATAGACATTTATTTACTATGCTTATGTTCGAGGTATTAATTCTAACCTCTACAAAATACTCTCCACAGTGGCGATCACGACATGGTTATTCCATACATTGGTACACTAGACTGGATAGAGGCTCTGACATTGACGGTTGATACTGATTGGAAACCATGGTTTGTCGAAGGTCAAGTGGCAGGGTTGGTTCCTAAACTTCTAAAACTTATCGTCTCTAAATCACTATATATGTATATATAACAATCACATGTACTAAAAGTATATAAATGCATCCATTTATGTTATGTAGATTTACAGAGAAGCTTACAAATATCAAGTACTGGTTGACATATACAACTATAAAGGCAAGGAAATGTTCAACTCAAACTCCTCTATTAAATGATGTTAGCAAGTAAAATGTGAAGTTGATTATGTTTCTTTGGGCTTTGTATAGGGAGGAGGTCACACAGCTCCAGAGTACAGGCCCAAACAGTGCCTTGCAATGCTTAGTAGATGGTTGGCTCATTTCCCTCTCTAGGTGATTTTTGTAGCTTTAAGTCCATTTACAATTCTAGGTGCAATCCTTCTATGTCTTTCTTGATGTAATATGAGCTATGTTTAAAATAGATATGAGTATATGATTTTGAATATAAAAGCCAAATTAATAATAATAATAACAACAGTAATGCCTTCACGATGACTTCGATCCACCCCTGTGTTCGATCAGGACCAACTTGGGCATGATACCGTGGCCAACAACATTTTGACACTATTTTATTAAAAAGAAAAAGTTAAAAAATAAATTATTTCTCTCTCTAACAAATCTCACCGCCTCTCCCCACCACCACCGCCGTCCGCCGCCACTCACCACCCTTTCTCATTCTCTCGGTCTCTCTTTCTTTCCCCCTTCAGAAAACCCTAAAGCAAAAACAATGTCATCATCAATTTGACCGCAATCCATATAAAGCAAAAAAAAAAAAAAAAATCCACGACACAAAATAAGAATCTCCACTGAAACCATCAATTTCATCATCCCAGTTTGCTTATTCTCTTCTTTACTACACATATTGCTCAAAGACAATTACAAAGATGAAAAAAATGCATGAAAGGACCATTGACTTTACAGATCAAAGCTTTAATTGTGAGTACTTTCTGAAATCTCTTCCACAAACACCAATGTTTATGCAATGCCAACAACTCCAACTACAGCGACAGGAAGCTTGGAACATCCGCATTGATTCGTCAATGAGGTATCTGTCTCCGTCAATGCCATCCCCTCTATTTCGCAGTTTGTTGGATTCAATTTGATGCCTAAGCTTTTCTTTCCGAAGAGGAAGTCAATTTGTAAAATCCCACTTCTTCTCTCCTAATAGAACACCACTATAAATAAGTGAAACCTTCGATTCTCTTCTATCTAGGTCCACGGCAACTCCACCTGTTTCAGAATTTCATTCCAGATCCGAGTTCATGAATCTGACACATCGATCTTTCTCATAACCCTGTTCTTTGTTCATAGATCCCATCTATCCTGCGCCGGGCTAGGTATATCTGCACTAGCCTATTCCAATTTTGGCTATTTTAAAATGCGACTTAAAGTTTTTCCAGAGTCACACCAGTAATTTCAAGGGTCATGTCAGTAGTTTTTGCCACATTGATAGTTTTTGCTCTAAAAAAACATACATTTCATCAGACTTTTTAAATTTTTGCTCTAAAAAAAAAATTAAAAATTAAAAATATTATTATTATTATTATTTAACTTTTCTTAAACAGCTATATTTCTAATAGCTATATTTCTAAAAATGCCACTTCAGTGGTTGATGAATGATTTGATAGAAAATTTGTGGAACCGCCACGGTGATGAAGTTATTTAATTTATGTTACATTTTGTTTGTTTTTAAGATATTATGACATTTCGTGTACTAGAATTTTTATTATATAATGATTTTTTTAGATTAAAAATAATGAATTGGAATAAGAAAATAAGGATTACAAAATCCTATGGGGATAAGTAGATGAATTTGTAATTTTAATTATTTATTTTTAAAAAAAATTATACCTTTTTGTAAAAAAATTATAGTCGTGCACTATTTGTGTCAGCCAAACAATGCCTTAACGGCCAAATACATTGTTTGTATTACACATTTAAAATTTAAAGCAAACAAATAAAATAAAAAACAAAATTTAAAGGGAAAAAAAAGGATTTTTAATTTATTTTTGGACAAACAGTGCCTAAACAATATATTTTTTATTTAATGACTTTTATTTTGTGTATATATATATATATATATTTTAAAAAAAGAGCTCAAAATAACCTATTTTTAGGTTTTTTTTTTTTTTTAAAAAAAAATTCTATCAAATAGTGCCTTAACCATTGTTCAGGACCGTTTGAGAAAAGAAAAAAAAAAAAAAAGGCAACCGCAAAACGGCGCCGTTTTGCTAAAGATCGTGGGCCGTCCCGCAAGGCAAAGTGGGTCCCGTAGATTTAAGCTAACCCGCTGCGCGGCCAAAGGGCCAATCTCTTGCGGAAAGTAGGCTTTAGCTAGCCCGCTGCACATCTTCTGAAAGAGGGGCAAAAGAGAGAGGAGCGAAGAAATGGAATAGGGGGTTACATACACATATGGGTGAGGAGCAAAATGGGAATCAAAAGGGTAAAATAGAATTTTCGTATTTAGTTTTTGTCAAAAAGTGGTCACAGTAGCTTATTTACACATTTTTTGAATTTTATGGACTAACATGTACATTTTCAAAAAGTAGAAACTAGTTCTACACAACCCTATATATCAGGATTTTTTTTGCACTTAACCCAATATTAGAACTAACTGAACCATTGAAACTTAACTGATCGATGTGAATTACATATAATCGGTTGGATTATAATATTTTTATTTATGGGTGTGCTCATTTAAGCCCCTTTCTTTAGTTTGACAATAAAATAAGAACAACAACAACAACCTGATTAAAAAGATTGGAACCGACATTAATTTGTCATAAACAAAGAAAAAACACAGATACGTGCGCTAATTAACAATCAAACCTACAATAATATTAACAGAGACGGGGACACAAGGCTTGACTACACTCACCTCATATTCATTATATATATATCTCTAAGTTGAAACAACGTATGGTCCTAAAAGTAACATGTATTCCACAACCTCATGTTTAGTTATCATATTGGTTCTAAGTGGTACTGCTATTTCCAAGTCCATCATCAAGACTCTACCAGGCTACACAGGTGATCTGCCTTTCAATCTTGAAACTGGGTGAGTTTTATTTTCATTAATATTTCACTAACTTCTTTAATTACCAGTTATATATACGCGCTTAGCATATATATATAGTATTAAAATGATGGTGTAGTATATTTTGTGCGTAGATATGTGAGTGTGGGAGAGTTGGACGATGTGCAGCTATTTTACTATTTCATCGAGTCGGAGGGCAGTCCGAAGGAGGACCCTCTTATGCTTTGGCTTACTGGAGGACCTGGTTGTTCTGGTTTTAGTGGCCTTGTTTATGAAATAGGTTTTTTTCTCATCCTTTCCATCAATTTATACACACATATGCGCACACATATAATTATATATATATGGAATACATATAAATACACATATACATGTGTTGTACTGCATGTCTTTTCTACCATCAAGAACGAAGAAAAAATATCACGGAAGTAGAGATATGATGTATAAATATTTTGTTCGTGGGAGAAGGGAGAATGACCTTTTACAAGATTTTCCAAAACAATGGTCCCATGCATCAAATGGGTAAAAATTTCTTCCAATGCATTCATAGATTAAGATACTATTTAATAGCATTGTTCAAATAGATACTTTTCTAGTACGTTGATGATTTATTTATTTATTTTTTATTTTTTTGATAAAGGGGTGTTCGGACCTTTTTTCCCAACTCTTTTGCTGGACTTGTGTAAAGTGATCCCTCTGTGCGAATCAAATGAAGTTTGGACTATGTCCGTGATTGCGGCTCTTAAAAAATTGATCGCACTCAAAAAATTTGAATCTAAAACTTAATGTTTAATGAAATATTAATCCCATAACTTCACCATTGGAGCCAACCCTTAGGGCCCTCAAATTTTTAAAATTTTATTTTAGGATTGAAGAAAAAAAAAAAAAAAAACAAAAACAAACAAACAAACTAGTATAGGGAAAAAAGAAAAATTGTAATATAATAAGATTGTGCGTATATATATAATATACTCAAGCTTTGTATATTTATTGTATATCCTGATTGTTGGATAATGATAGGCAGTTGGTCTAAATTGATGCCTAAATAAGAATTTTAACTTTATTTTTTATAATAAGGTAAAAGGGATGTGAATATGTAAGTTTCATTTCTTTTTCCTTTTATCTTCTGTTTTACATTTCAGTTTGAAATTTCGGTCAATATTAAAAACTTTTTTTTTTTTTTTTTTTTTTTTCAAATTCTCTTCTATACATTATTTCTAAACTAGTGGATTAGGAATATATATATATAAAACTTAGAGTATATAATATTATCAATCAATTAAACAAAAATCTCATTTTGTCAATATATACTTTACCCCAAATTTTATTAATTGATTCAAAGATTCGGTTCCAACTTGCAAAATCAAAAAAATCTCTCTCACTTTTGAGTTGAGATTAAAAGTGAGTAATAAATAGGTTAGATTCTCGAATATCATATAAATTACTCTATCTGTCCCAAAATAATTATCTGTTTTGAGAACTGTGCTATTTTTGGAATATCATATAAAATGTTTTTTATTTATATAATATATGTGTTTTTTTTAATAAAAAAAATTCAACGTTTACATTTTTAATGTTGCAATTCATACTTATTTTTATGTAAGTTGAAGTATAAGACTGGAAACTGGTTCTAACATAATCTTGCTCATATTTGGCGAAAATTGGTGTAAAGAACCTTTGAATTAAAGGCATAACTTTTGAATTATTCTCTTTATAGAATTGTACTATTATTTGATAGTTAAAAATAATGAAAGATGAATAGTTTAATATGTTTTACACATTATGCGTTTCAGTTTTTGCAAGATTGTTAATTTGTATTATTATTACATTAAATTCGTATTTGTTTATAAATTAAAGTCTAATTGTTTACTTGAAACTTCTGTAACTTAAATTTTATTTGTGCTAGGGAAGTTTGATAAAAATAAAAAAATAAAAACCTTTTTTAAATTACTTTTTTTTTTTTTAATAATAAATTGGCAAATATTTGGCTTGATATATATTTGTATGAATATAATGAATAGTAATTTTTTTTATTTTAATTAAGACTTGAATTAATTTTTTGTTTTCTTTAAAGTTTGGCCCCTCCAACCACAGGATACATTAGTAAGCTTAAAAAATACGGTTAATTGGGCAGCCCATACTTTTCTCCTTTTTTTTAACCTGACAAAGACAACCCCAAGACAAAGAACCAAAAAAAAAAAACACAACCACAAACAACTAAGACCCAGCATTCGCCACGGCAAAATGAATATTTTTTTATACTTAGAATGCTTGCACGTCACATCAATTCTTGAAGTCCTGTAAGCACAAAAACACATGGTGGTTTTTATTTATTTATTACTCCAATAATTATACATATCCCGGAAGGTAGAGAAAATCAAATGTTCAAACCAACCTCTCAAAGACAAACATTCAGACCAACCTCTCCATACACATTGAATCTGCGGTGTTAGACTGTTAGTGACAAGCCACGGCAAATAGATTAAATAATATTATATATAAATCACATAAAATAAAATCACACATCACATTCGGGCAAAATTATAAATCACATAAAATAAAATATATTAAATAATAATATATATAAATCACATAAAATAAAATCACACATCACATTCAGGTAAAAATATATGGTGCAGTATCTTTAGAAATTGATTGGTGATAATTTTAAGAATTTTATAAAAATGTTAGGACATTTTTAAATTTTTTACAAAATTTAGAGGTAACTTTGTAAATAAAAAAGTTTAGTGGGCACGTTCCCTTAATGGGTTCGTGCCTGCATCTCATAATTGTATTTGAACGACGTCTATATATATATATATTTTTTAAGGAATTCACTCACACACCGACTTTATGTGTAAAGGAACTTGAATATTCGGAAAAAATATCCCTAGACTACGCCCAAGGAGGCACCTAATTGATATATTTTTATATACTTTTGCGCAGGTCCATTAAATTTCAACACACTAGATTTCGATGGAAATTTTCCAACTTTTATTTTGAACCCTTATTCGTGGACAAAGGTGTATCATTTCGACCTTCATTGCTTTTAATTTCATGCCTATATATTATATACATGGTCAATTTGATTGTGAGATTTTCTAATAATCATTTTATTATAAATTGATACATATAATATTTCAGGTGGCCAGCATAATATTTTTAGACGCACCAGTTGGCACTGGATTTTCCTATGCCAACAACACCGAAAGTTCCTCCATCATGGATGATAAAATTTCAGCAGCCCAAACCTATCAATTTTTTAGAAAGGTAATGCATGATTTGATGTCTGAATTATGCGAATGAGGGTTAATATCATTATGATGTCATTAATTGAATTGATTTCGAAATCCCTATTATTAATAATATAATATAATATTAAAAAAAACATTATAGAACCATAAACCGAATTGGATGAATGGGCCCCCACACCCCCTCTCTCATTTGAATTTAGGTCCGTAAAAATATTAATTTATTATTAAAAAAAGGTAATAATTTTTTCTAAATTGTGTGTGTATTTTTTGAATTAGATAAGTATTCATACAAATATTTCACAAATTTACTGATCGAGCACGAATCCCTGACCTTTACGAGGAATGAGAGGTTATACTAAATTTTTAAGCTCTGTTGATGCAGTGGCTTAATGATCATTCAGAATTTACGTCAAATGACTTCTATGTCGGTGGTGATTCATATTCTGGCATTGTCGTCCCAATCATTGTTCAAGAAATATATAAAGGTAACTTGTGCTGAACAAGATTAAGTCTGTTCATGTGATAGTTTCTGTTATTTAGCCACTTTAATCAATTTGTTTTTCTTTTTCTTTACCTTATTCTTTTCATTTCCTTTATGCAGGAAATGAAGTCGGACGAACACCGATAATCAAGCTACAAGTAAACAATTAAATTATTTGAAAAAAGAAAGCAATAAAAAGACACACATATTTAAGTTACAAACATATTTTGTAAAATGTGATTGATTTTAAAGTTTTTCGAATTGATGACTCAGGGGTACATACTTGGAAACCCACTGACCAGTGAACATGATGACCCAAATTCCAGAGTTGAATTTGCTCACCGTGTGGCACTTATATCAGACCAACTCTTCAAGGTGAATTCCCCTCCATTTCTTCTATATAAAATAAATAAATTATATAAAATAAAATTCACCCGAATATTCAATAACTATCATACATAAGTGACAAGAATAGGAGTACAAATTAGTGGACCATTAGTTCAATTGGTATAACCTTTCTCCCTGGAAAAAGAAACAAGGGACTCAACTTTCTTCCATAGTAGACATTTGTGAATATGTGGAATATTTGTGTAAATGTTTAGGTATTTTAGTTTTGAATTCTTCACCCTAGACTTTGATGGTATTTTAATTAAAATAAATTATTTTAATTAAATTTATAATTTATTGATTTTATTTCAGTCAGCTAAAACAAATTGTGATGGTGAGTACGTGAATGTGGATTCAAACAATACAGAGTGTGTAAAGGATATTGAGATTATCACAGAGGTGAGACAGATATATATAAATTACTATATAACTTGTGATTGTTCAGAGAAAATATATTAACTATGGCTTCATAATTGAATATATTATATATATATATATAGTGTATTGCACAAATAAACCGACCACAAATCTTGGAACCTACCTGTTCTTTAAAGTCCCCGAATTCAACTACTCAAATAAAATGGGACAGAAGATTCGTCGGAGAGAATCCAACAGACTTTCTTCTTTTATCTTCTCAACAAAACTCCAGACTATGGTGCAGGGTAAGTACCAAGTACTCTTTCTACACACACACACTTTTTATACCAGTCGTCGATGATCCTTTGATGTAAAATTTGGTGGTGTACGTAGTGGCATTGTAGTGATTTAACACTATTACATCTATTTTTTAACATTTCTACATTTAATTTTTTTTTAAACTAGACTTAATCTGTTAAAAAATAAATATAATGTTTTGAAAATTAGAACGTTGAAAAACAGATATAATATGTTAAAAAAAAGAATGTAATGTTTTAAAAATCAATATGTTGAAAAACTAATGGAATGTGTTAAAAAGTATACAAGATTACTACAACCTGATAAGATTATAATAGTATAGGTGGGCTCTGCTTCATATACGGTTCTATACTGCTAAAATGAAAAATAAATTACACTAACCTCCACTGATGTTTCATCAATATACACCCATCTCTCTTTTTGTTTGCCAAATTACACTAACATCCCTTGTCAAATTTGTCGAGTTTATAATTATGATTCTTTCCTTATATATATATATATATATGTATATATGTATGCATATTTTTTGCAAGAAACAAGTATTTTAAGGGTATATTTGGAATTTAAAAGTTACAAAATTACTAATATCAACATTTTTCATCGTTTAATGTGTTGACGGTTAATGAAAGTTAGATATATATTATTTATGTACAAATTTCAAGGGAGATAAATGTAATTTGATAAATACAATGAGATATCAATGTATATTAACAAAACTTATTTACCATAGAATGAAAATAAAGTGCTTTTACGGGTCTCATAGAAAGAAAAAACACACACACACACACAACAAAAATTATAAGCTTATACAAATTGTATAATCAATTGGTTTACCATTTCTGTAGGAGTATAATTACTTGCTCTCCTACATTTGGGCAAATGACGAGACTGTCCAAGAGGCTCTTCATGTCCGTGAGGTATATATGACATTGTTTATCGAAATCACAAACTAATCTAATCTTATAAATAAATAAATAAATAATAATATCAACCAGATAAATATTTATGATGGCAATGTTGAGCAGGGAACATTAAAAGAATGGATGAGATGTAACTGGGGCTTGGCCTACACACAAACAGTATTAAGTAGTGTTGCTTATCATCAATACCTCCTCTCAAATACAAATTATCGAGCTCTAATTTACAGGTAACATATATTTCCTTAGACTTAATTTCTCTGCTACTTCACTAATGTCAAGATTAGGTAGTATTTTTTTTAATAATATATCATCAAAATTATAATTACATTAGTTAATTAGGAATATAGTAATTGTGTGATTTAAGAGAGTCTTGAATTATAACGATTGTCAATATTGTTTTTTGTTTTATCATCACAGTGGTGATCACGACATGCTTGTTCCATATGTGGGCACACATGCATGGATTGATGCTCTCAATCTAACAATCAGTGACGATTGGAAACCATGGTTCGTTGATGGTCAAGTTGCAGGGTTGGTTACTAATTTGATCTATGTCGATTCATTTTATTTGCACAACTTTTAATTCATAATTTAATTGCTATATGTTTTACAATTGCTTATGGTATTAATTGTTTAATCGTAGGTACTCAATGGCATATTACTATTATGGATACCATTTGACTTATGCCACAGTGAAGGTAAGAAAGTCAGAAAAATACACTATTTTGACTCTTTTGTTTGGATATAAAATATATTTTAATTTTTTTGATGTTTGATTGTCCAAAATTTAAGTAAAATATTTTTTCAAAACCTAACAAAAATAACTTATGCTTTTGGTTTGAAATTTTTTTTCAAGACCTTTATCAAATACCAAAAAATAAAAAATATATGTTATATATATATATATATATATATATATATATATATATATTACTTAATAAAAAATTATATAAAAAATATTTTACGTCATAACAAAATCTTAGTTCCACCTAATTATACACGGAAAAAGTGAAAATGTAGAAGAAAGTTTAATAATGTTCGTCGTGATGGACTTGTGCAGGGAGGAGGTCACACAGCGCCAGAGTACAAGCCCAAAGAATGTCTTGCGATGCTTCGTAGGTGGTTTGCTTATTACCCTTTCTAGTACTCATCAATTACAACTTTGAAGTTAAAATTTCTCTTATGCTATGTTTGGTATTATCGAAACCGATTCTTAGAATTGAAAAACAAAATTAATTTCAATTTACGTATATATGTTCAATAAATCTTGGGTATTGTATATAGTGAATTTTCTAGCCAAGACATAATTGGTTTGTAACTCTGAAAACAAATCTCTGAAACTTATAAATTGAGAATAGTTTTCAGAGAATAATAAAAGACTATTTTCTGAAAACAGACTTTTTTATAACTGAGTTTTCAGAAATTTTTTATTTATTTATTTTTTTGAGAAAACTAAACCAAACAGATTTTTTTTTTTTGTACAATTTTATGTTTTCAGTTTTCATAGTTATAAACCAAGCAAGTCCATTTCTACTATATACTTTGTGTCTATATATAGATATATAGAGAGAGAGCATGTGACAGAAAGTCAAATGCACGATGTGAAGTAGAAGCAATTGCGGAACATGCCCCTAGATTGATTTGTAGATATCATACCTGACAAGAAAAATGGAATAATTTTTAATTATTTTTTTTAAAAATAAAAAATTACTATGGTGAAAGGTCTAAAACTGACAAAAAATAATGTTAATAATTATCATGGGCAAAAAGTAGTACATGAAGCCCATAAAAGTTAGGGTTAAGTGAAAAAAATTCCCCTAAACTATGACTTTTTTGTAAATAACCCCCATGAATTAAAAATCGCCCCCTGAACTATTGATTTGTTGCAATAAAGGACAAATCCATCACAAAAGATTATTTTATCCTTTCTCATTAAAATTTTCATTTCTCATTAAATTATTTTTATTATCTTTTCTCTTATGTAAATATTAATTATACTATTTACCTTAATTTTATTTTTAGTATCAATTTATCATAAAAATGAAAAAAAAATAGATAAATGGATTTGTAACTACCACTTTCTAAATTGATTAACTTATTATTAAAAATTTATTATTTATAATAAAACGTATTATAACCAATTTAAACATTTTTATCATGAAAAAATATCATTTTTTTTTCAAACAATATATTGATGAAAATTAATAAAATACTTTTGAAAAAAATACCACTTTTCATGTAATATATTCATTAAAAATTAAAAAATCAATTAATTTTTTGAAAAAATTATATTAAAATTTTTTATTTAAATAATTAATTAAAAAAATTAAAGGTATAATGAAAATATCTCATCAAATTTGTATGATTTTTTTCATAATTTATTTAGATAAGAAAAATATATTAAATGTAATTCAATAAGAAGGGGCATTATGGTCATTTAATGAAATATAGTATAGTATTTGGGGTATGTTGCAACAAAATGAGATCGTTTAGGAGGTTTTATGCACAAAAAATATTTCATAGGGGTTATTTGTAAATTCACATATAGTTTAAGGAGTTTTTTTGGACTTGACCCTAAAAGTTATTCAAATACAAACACAAAACCTATATATATATATATCAATGAAGTACAACTGAACTATAGTGAGTGGCCAATATAATAATTAAACAAAAACATGCAAAAGGGTATATTTACATATGACTGAACTTTTTCAATATGTTTAGTGGATGGCCCAAGCTTCAGGACCTAGGCCCAAGGTCGCCTAAATGGCAGTTGCGAGCAGGCTTGGATCATCTAACGAATGAGCTACTTTGACAAATTGCTGAAATAAACTAAAGAGAGAAACATATAAAAAAATTAAAATAAAAATTGGGGCTTTTTAAAACTGTATGTGAAAAAAAAAAAAACTGCTTTTGGAATTTCCAGTCCACTCTAAAGTTATAATTTAATTGAGTTTAATTATAGATGGATATCCAAATACGGTAAACTATATAATATTTAATCTATACAAATATCTAAAATCTTCTAAGAATTCATAGTAGAATTTGAATTTTGATGCAATAAAGTTGCTGTCATTTTTCAATAAATAAGAAACTGCTCTCATTGGGTGGATCTACTATTTTCTCTCCTGCTGGATTTCTGATCTATGTCAATTATGGTTGTTCTGGACTTGATCTGATTTTTTTCACTTGATTTGATCTTGTGCGGGTATGGGTGGTTTTTTTCCTGTCGGAGGCACCTTATGGATGTAACTTTGAAACTGTTGCCTTGATGATTGCCAAGCCTTTGGATCATTGCTATTGCTACTCTTATTCCTCGGTGGTCTTCGTTGCAGAGCTTTGGCTCTTGTTGTTAACAATTTTGGAGTAAATTCTTCATTTTGTTTTTGTTTTGTTTCAAGATTTGTATAACTTTATCTGGCTTGATTTTTGCCTCTGTATAGTCATCGATGACTTGACCTTCGTACTTTTGCAATGATAAAAAATAATAATAATAAAAATAAAAAATTGGCACATTTATTGACTAGGCGGATCCAAAGGGAGCTTCCCAAATTTTTTTTTTTTTTGCTATAAGTAATTTTAGTCGAGTCCCAAAAAAATAAAAATAAAAGTACTAGCCTGCTAGCCTATCTCAAAATATATTTGTCCCCCAAAATATATTTCAGGGTCGGCCAAATTATTGTTGCTTTTACTTCTTATTTAAGCTACTACCCCAGTGCCACGTTGTAAATCGATCTACCAACTTCCATTTAATTTGGTTCTTAATTCGGTGCTTCGGTAGTTGGATGCGCACGCACGATATTTTGCTACCAAACAGTCCACGGTTGTTGGCATGACAAACTGACAATCCACATATCTACTCTATTGTTCTTTAGTATCTAGGATTTCCAAGATCATATCCACATACCAATGCCGGCCAACAATTCCAGAAGTTAGTCTGTGAATGGGACCGTGATGCTTTTTGAGGTACTCTTAACCAAGCGGGTACAGGAGCGAGAGTAAGTACAAGAGGAGATCACGAAGGTTACAAAATCTAAAATGTGATCGAGAGCATGTGCAGAGTGAGAGCGCAAGAACACATGTAAAGCATGAGAACAATTTTCGGACAGAAAAATGGTATAACGTGGACTTACCTACTTTACCATTTTAAAATATTAGAACTAACCGAACCATTGAAACTTGAGTAACGGGTCTGCCCATTTAAGCCCCTCTTTCCTTAGTTTGCCAATAAAATAAAACATTGAAATTTGTCATAAACAAAGAAAAAACATAGATCCGCTAATTAACAATCAAACCCACAATGATATTAACAGAGACTGAGGGACAATGCTTGACTTCTCTCAGCTAATATTCATTTTATATATATCTGTAAAGTGAACTAAGGTATGGACCAAAAAGTAAAATGTATTCCACAACCTCATGTTTACTTATCTTATTGGTTCTTAGTGGTACTGCTATTTCCAAGTCCATCATCAAGACTCTGCCAGGCTACACAGGTGATCTGCCTTTCAATCTTGAAACTGGGTGAGTTTTATTTTCATTAATATTTCACTTAACTTCTTTAATTACCAGTTTTATATACGCGCATATCATATATATATATATATATATATATATATATATGTTTAGTATTAAAATGATGGTGTAATATATTTTGTACGTAGATATGTGAGTGTGGGAGAGTTGGACGATGTGCAGCTATTTTATTATTTCATCGAGTCGGAGGGCAATCCGAAGGAGGACCCTCTCATGCTTTGGCTTACTGGAGGACCTGGTTGTTCTGGTTTTAGTGGCCTTGTTTATGAAATAGGTTATTTTCTCATCCTTTCCATCAATATATACACACACTGTCACACACATATAATTATATATATGGAATACATATAAATACACGTATACATGTATGTTGTACTGCATGTCTTTTCTACCATCAAGACCTGAAGACAAAATATCCCGGAGGAATGATGTATAAATACTTAGTTGGTGGGAGAAGGGAGAATGAATTTTAACTCGATTTTTCAAATCAACGGGTCTGATTCACGATATTAAATGGATAAAAAACTCTTCGAATTAGGATACTATATATTTAAATGGCATTGTGTATAATTTTTGGATACTTATACGTGCTATCTCCTGTTAATGCACAGTTGTAGAATACCTAAATATATCTTAATATATAAAAAAGTGTTTAAAATCATAAAATCCTTACTACTTTTATTTTTTAATTATAAAATTTTAATTTATTTGTAAAAATTTCTTTACTGTTACAAAGTTGTAACATTATCCGATCCGTTATAATCAGGCTGACAAATTTATCTTTACTATTTAATGTTGAATTAAAAATTGAGAATTAATATTTTTTAAATTACAAAATTACCCTTTAATTGGAACGCTATCAATTTCTTATTTACGTACCTCTTGTTGCTGATATGGCAAAAAAACAATCTAAACAGCCAATGGTATTGCGACAAGACGTCACTCATCACAATAACCACCTTAACACTATTCCAAACACGGCCTTACCCACGCTCTCTATCTACGCTCTTGTCCTCCTTTAGCCGACGATATCGACCAATCGCAAACTCCGGCAGCCGACATCGCCGACCAGTTGTGTCTTCAAGGAAGTTCACAATCTGTATGATGCTCGCCGGAAATTTTGTTAGTTGTGTCTATTTGTGGTTCACCAGAGACTTCACTGGTTTGGTCGCTGCGGTTGCGTCGTTGATGCTTAAAGTTTCTCGCCGGCGTTCATGGAGTTTATGGTTGGGATCTCACCGATTTCGATGTGATTGCGTCGTTGAAGCTTAGAGCTTCTCGCCGGCGATCATGGAGTTTGAGAGTCGACAAATTCTTAATGTATTACAGTTGGAACCTTTGCTTAACGATTCGATTTGGGGCTTCAAAGTTTCACACAGAACGTTTTTAAAATTTTATGATATCTATATATAGTTTTACAAGGTATTTATTTATGTTATTTTATTTTATTTTATTTTACTTTTGAGAAGGTAGTTTATACAAAAATTAAAATTGAAAATTTTTTGGTCTTACAAAGTAGTTTCAATTTGATATCCATATTGCCATATTGGGTTATCTTTATTTAAGGATTAGTTTGGTTAGCGTGAATTAGTTAGAAAGGAAAAGAAATAAAAAAATTTTAAATTATTTTGTAATTTGGTTAGTGTGAAATGGAAAGTTTTCAGGAAAGTGATATTCCTGGTTGGCTTTTCCAAAATGTTTCCTCCATGAAACACACCAAAATTTAGTTTCTCGTGAAAATTGTATCATTATATGTTAGTTTTCAATTATACCCTTGTCAGTTATTTCTATTCTTTTTTTTTAGACTCTCCAAAGGAGCAACTTCTTTTTAATAAATTAAGACTCCTAATTACTGACTCTTTAAATTAGGATTTTTAATTAAGTTAAAATTTTCTTACGTTTTAAATTAGGACTCTGTATATATGCACGCACATATATTTTTATTCATAAAACAATTATTTATATTTTTTATTATACTTATTGCATGATTTCTATTATTTAGTATTGAATTTATAAGGGTAGTTTTGGCATATAAATTATTTTTTTACTAATCAAACTAATGAAATAACATTTTTTCACAATTTTTTTACAAAAAAATCATGCTAACCAAATGCATGATAGAAACATAATTTTCTTTTATTTCACTTCACTTTTTTTTCCTTTCACTTTCCACCATTAATTTTTGACTAATCAAACGGACCCTAATAGAATTTAGTTGGATATATTGGTTTTTTTATCACTTTTGGTGTATGTTAATTATGTGGGTCTGTAGAAAAATTATGTTTAATTTATGTCACAACTGGGTTGACAATTCTATTGGTTGGAGTTGTGTGTGGATCATAATTGCATATGTAGTCTTCAGTTGAAAACTGATATAAGAATGACATAGTAGTGTGTGATTTTGGTGGGGTCTTGCCTAAATCTGACGTATTTTTCCTGCCGGCGATCATGGAGCTTCTCGATTTATATTCCTTTATATTGTCGTTTTGATAAAAGTTTGTTTCTGGTGGGTTTGAAGAGAAATGATAACATTAGTTACGAATAAAAGGAAAAGAAAAGAAAGGGAAGGATAATCTTAACGTCCTATTAGATTTGGTTAATTAATGAAGGAAAAAAAAAAAAAAGAAAGGATAATAATCACGTTTGGAAAAAGAAAAGGAAAGAAAGGAAAGGGAATTATTTTAATAAATTAATTATTATACCCTTTTATATATATATATATATATATATAATAGAGATGGAGGCGAGATTGGGGAGGCTGAAATGATTTGGCCTAATTTTTCTTTTCTTTTCTTGTGCAAGTATGGCTGAAATGATTTGGCCTAATTTTTCTTTTCTTTTCTTGTGCAAGTACGGGAGAATATATATATATTCTCCCGTACTTGCACAAGAAAAGAAAAGAAAAATTAGGCCAAATCATTTCAGCCTCCCCAATCTCGCCTCCATCTCTATTATATATATATATATATATATATATATATATATATATATATATATATAATCTCCTATAACAAGAAGAGGAAAAAAAAAAAAAAAAAAAATTGGGCAAATCATTTCAGCCTCCCCAAACTCGCCTCCATCTCAATTCTCGTTCTCAACTCTGAACTTGCCATCTCTCTCTCTCTCTGCACTACAACAATCAGAAGTTCAAAACCCATATATTTCAGTTTCTCTATCTGTCTGCAAGAATCAAAATTTCAATACCCGGATCAGTATATCATTTCAGATTGTTCAGAAAATCAAAACCCACATCTTTCAACTTCCATCGCTGTTGTTCCAGTTTGGGTTCGCCGTCAGCCGCTGGCCCGCCGTCTCTCATTCTCTCTGCAACTGCTAACTTGTATGTATATTGTTTTTCATACTTGTGTAATTTTGAGGGTAAAATTGGCATCACAACTCCTCTATTAGCCATTCCCTTCCATTTCTTTCCATTTCCTCCCATTTTTGGGAGGATAAGCAAATTACTATACAAAGTTATACATAACCTTCCAAACCCTTCCTTATCCTCTCATTTCCTTCCATCCATTTTACCCAAACACAATTTTTTAATCACCCTCTATCACCTTTCGTTCCCTTTCCTCTCATTTCCACTCTACCAAACTGACCCTAAAAGATGTGCTCCTATTAGGTTGCTTACGGTATGTGCTAGAGATAGAGAGAAATGGGAATTTTTGGACGATTTGGTCTTAAATTTTGGAACCAACCATAATGGAATCCAAAGGCTGATCGGCAGTGAAATTGAAGAACATAGTGATCAGAGAAACGTTAAAGAAGGTCTTGTGAGCTTTAATGATGTAACGATTTCTGAAGAAGAATAAGAAGAAGGGCGAGTCGACCCCCTGAGTAGAAATTGTAGAGAGGATGAAGCTTAAAAGTGTCATTTTGTAATTTTTAAAAATATATATATATTTTTTAATTTTACTTTAACTAATAAGGTCAAATTTGTCATTTTACAATCCGACTAACGGGTCGAACATAAATATTAAGACAATGTAATAACTTTGAAATAGTGTAAGAATTTTTACAAATAGGTAGAAATTTTATAATAAAAAAAAAAACATAATGAGAGTTTTATGATTTTAGTCCAATAAAAAATAAAAAGTTTTTATTAAAATTATATTCCGTGTACATTATAGGGGAAAACCACGTGTAAAATGCTCACAACTTATTGTATACTTTGTGGTTAATTGGGCAGCCCAGATAATTGATTGCACGTCACATCAATTCTTGAAGTCTTGAAAGCAGAAAAAAACACGTGGTTTTTATTTATTTATTACTCCATAATTATACATATTTCGGAAGGCAGAGAAAAAGCAAATGTTCAAACCAACCTGTCAAAACAAACTTTCAGACCAACCTCTCCTCACACGTTGAATCTGCGGTGTTAGACTGTTAGTGACAAGCCACGGCAGATAGATTAAAAAATAAAAAATAAAATCATACATCTCAAGCACCGATCATAGAGGTACCTAATTGATATTTTTTTTATATACTTTTGTGCAGGTCCATTAAATTTTAACACCCATGATTTCCATGAAAATTTACCAACATTTATATTGAACCCTTACTGATGGACAAAGGTGTATCATTTCGACTGGCCACTGCTTCTATTTTTTTCCTTCTCAAACTCAAGTCAAAAAAGGGTCATAACTCAACATCTCACGAACTCAGAGAATTGTATGAGATGTGCAGCCTTAAACACTAAAAATATATGGTGCCTTATCATTAGAAATTGATTGGTGTTAATTTTAAGATTTTTATAAAAAAGTAAGGACATTTTTAAATTTTTCACAAAATTTAGAGGTAACTTTGTAAATAAAAAAATTAAGTGGGCATCCACACTGAACCCTTAGTGGGTCCGTGCCTGCATCTCATAATTGTATTCGATCTAATTAATGTATATATATACATACAAGAAATTCACTCACACACTGATTTTATCTATAAAGGAACTTGAACCTTTGAAAAAAATAACCCTAGATTATGCCCAACGAGGTACCTAATTGATAAATTTTGATATACTTTTGTGCAGGTCCATTAAATTTCAACACACTAGATTTTGATGGAAATTTTCCAACATTTATTTTGAACCCTTATTCGTGGACAAAGGTGTATCATTTCGATTCACTGCTTTTAATTTCGTCCCTATTATATATATGGTCAGTTTGATTGTGAGATTTTTTATAATAATTTTATTATAAATTGATACATATAATATTTCAGGTCGCCAACATAATATTTTTAGACGCACCCGTCGGCACTGGATTTTCCTATGCCAACAACACGGAAAGTTCCTCCATCATGGATGATAAAATTTCAGCAGCACAAACCTATCAATTTTTGAGAAAGGTAATAATTTGGAGTCAGACGGCTAATATCATTATCATATATCATAATGACATTAGCTCATACAGTAAAATTAATTAAATTGTTCTCAAACTCCCTATCGTTAAGAATATAATATAATATTAAAAACATTTTAAGACCAAAACCCGAATTGGGTGAATGGCCCCACATCCCCTCTTAGTTGAATCCTTTGAATTTAAGTCTGTAAAAACATTTTTCTAAATTGTGTGTGTATTTTTTGAGTTAGAAAAATATTCATACAAACATTTCACAAATTTAGTGATTAAGCTCAAATTCCTGAACTTCTTTACGAGAAATCAGAGGTTACTAATTTTTTAAGTTGCGTTGATGTAGTGGCTTAATGATCATTCAGAGTTTACATCAAATGACTTCTATGTCGGTGGTGATTCATATTCTGGGATCGTCGTCCCTATCATTGTTCAAGAAATATATAAAGGTGACTTGTGCTAAACAAAATTAAGTAATCTAATAAGTTCATTTCATTATGCTGTGAAGGTACTGTGCCTGTGATAGTTTCTGCTATTTAATCATTTAATCAATTTGTTTTTCTTTTTCTTTTTTCATTTCCTTTCTGCAGAAAATGAAGTCAGACAAACGCGGATAATCAAGCTACAAGTAAACAATTATATTATTTGAAAAAAAAAAAAAAAAAGGGAGAAAAAGACACACATTATTTGTAAATTGTGATTGATTTCAAAGTTTTTCAAATTGATGATGACTTAGGGGTACATACTTGGAAACCCTCTAACCAGTGAACACAATGACCCAAATTCCAGAGTTGAATTTGCTCACCGGGTGGCACTTATATCAGACCAACTCTTCAAGGTGAATTCCCCTCCTTAATTTCTTCTATACAAAATCACCGGACCATTAATTCAATTGGTATAATCTTTCTCCCTTGAAAAAGAAACAAGAGACTCAAATTTCATAGTAGGCGTTCATGAATGTGTAAATATTTAGTTATTTTAATTTTGTATTCTCGACCGTCGACTTTGATGGTATTTTAATCAAATCAACATTAAATTTATTGATTTTATTTCAGTCAGCCAAAACAAATTGTGATGGTGAGTACGTGAATGTGGATTCAAACAATACAGATTGTGTAAAGGATATTGAGATTATTACAGAGGTGAGAGATACATATCAACTACTATATAATTTGTGATTCTTCAGAGAAAATATATTAACTATGGCTTCATAATTGAACTTATTATATATATATGTATATATATATAGTGCATTGCAAAAATAAACCTACCACAAATCTTGGAACCTACTTGTTCTTTAAAGTCCCCGAATTCAACTGCTCAAATAAAATGGGACAGAAGATTCGTCGGAGAGAATCCAGCAAACTTTTTTCTTTTATCTTCTCAACAAAACTCCAGACTATGGTGCAGGGTAAGTAGCAACTACTCTTTCTACACATACATACACACACACTTTTTTATTCCAGACGTTGAGGATCCTTTGCTGTAAAACATGGTGTTGTACGTAGTGGCATTGTAGCGATTGAACACTATTACATCTATTTTTTAACATTTCTACATTTACTTTTTTTTTTTTTTAAACTAGACTTAATGTGTTAAAAAATAGATATAATGTTTTGAAAATTAGAACGTTGAAAAACACATATAATGTGTTAAAAAAACTAATGTAATGTTTTAAAAATCAATACGTTGAAAAAGTTGATGTAACGTGTTAAAAAGTGTACAAGGCTACTACAACATGAAAAGATTATCGCAGTATACATGGGCTCCGCTTTATATACGGTTCCATACTGTTAAAATGAAAGATAAATTACACTAACCTATACACCCATCTCCCTTTTTGTTTGCCAAATTACACTAACGTCTCTTGTCAGATTTGTCAAGTTTATAATTACGATTCTTTCCTTATATATAATATATATGTGTGTGTGTATATATATTTGCAAGAAACAAGTATTTCAAGGATATATTTAGAATTTGAAAGTTACAAAAATTACTAATATAATCATTTTTCATCGTTTAATGTGTTGACTGTTAATGAAAGTTAGATATATATTATTTATGTACAAATTTCAAGAGAGATAAATGTAATTTGATAAATAAAATGAGATATTAGTGTATATTAACAAAACTTATTTACCGTAAAATGAAAATAAAGTGCTTTTACGGGTCTCATAGAAATAAAAAAAAAACAAACACACACACTCACACTCACACTCACACAACAAAAATTACAAGCTTATACAAATTGTATAATCAATTGGTTTACCATTTCTGTAGGAGTATAATTACTTGTTCTCCTTCATTTGGGCAAATGACGAGACTGTCCAAGAGGCTCTTCACGTCCGTGAGGTATATATGACATTGTTTATAGAAATCACAAACTAATCTAATCTTATAAATAAATAATAATATCAACCAGATACACACACACACACACACACACACACACACACACACACACACATATATATATATATATATATTTAAGATGGCAATGTTAAGCAGGGAACAGTAAAAGAATGGATGAGATGTAACTGGGGCTTGGCCTACACAGAAACAGTATTAAGTAGTGTTGCTTATCATCAATACCTCCTCTCAAATACAAATTATCGAGCTCTAATTTACAGGTAACATATATTTCCTTAGACTTAATTTCTCTGCTACTTCACTAATGTCAAGATTAGGTAGTATTTTTTTTAATAATATATCATCAAAATTATAATTACATTAGTTAATTAGGAATATAGTAATTGTGTGATTTAAGAGAGTCTTGAATTATAACGATTGTCAATATTGTTTTTTGTTTTATCATCACAGTGGTGATCACGACATGCTTGTTCCATATGTGGGCACACATGCATGGATTGAAGCTCTCAATCTAACAATCAGTGACGATTGGAAACCATGGTTCGTTGATGGTCAAGTTGCAGGGTTGGTTACTAATTTGATCTATTTCGATTTATTTTATTTGTACAACTTTTAATTCATAAATTAATTGCTAGTATATGTTTTACGATTGCTTATGGTATTAATTGTTTAATCGTAGGTACTCAATGGCATATTACTATCATGGATACCATTTGACGTATGCCACCGTGAAGGTAAGAAAATAAAAAAAAATACACTATTTTGACTCGTTTGTTTGGATATAAAATATATTTTAAATAATATAGATATTTATTTTTTTTGGTATTTGATTGTCCAAAATTTAAGTAAAACATTTTATCAAAACCTAACAAAAATAACTTTTGTTTTTGTTTTGAATTTTTTTTTTTCAAGACCTTTATCAAATACCAGAAAATAAAAAATATATTACTTAAAAAAAAGTTATATAAAAAAATATTTTTCGTCATAACGAAACCTTAGTTCCACCTAATTATACACCGAAAAAGTGAAAAATGTAGAGGAAATTTTGATAGCGTTCGTCGTGATGGAGTTGTGCAGGGAGGGGGTCACACAGCTCCAGAGTACAAGCCCAAAGAGTGTCTTGCGATGCTTCAGAGGTGGTTTGCTTATTATCCATTCTAGTACTCATCAATTGCGACTCCAAAATTAAAATTTCCCTTATGCTGTGTTTGGTATTATCGGAAGGGATTCTTATAATTGAAAAACAAAATGAATTTCAATTCTGAAGTACCGGTTGCTCTTAAATGTAACACTAATGTATTTAAATATATATGTTCAATAAATCTTGAGTTCTGTATATAGTGAATTTTCTAGCCAATTGGTTTCTGCTATGCACTTTGTGTCTATATAGATATATATATAGACAGAGAGAGAGCATGTGACAGAAAGTGGAATGCAGGATGTGATATCTTTATGAACAGTACCAAAATGCCTATTATGAACTTTGTTATTAAAATCCTACTGTATATAAGTGTGAAGGAAAGTTTAATATTGTTCGATCCTCATGCTACTTTGAATAATGTCATTAATCCAAATCAAATGGTAACATAACATGCGTGAAAGGAAATTGGCACCCGAGTCTGGGCCAACCCAAATCCAGCTCAGCCCAACCAAAAACCAAGCTATGAACTGCGCCGGCCCATTTTCGTCCCTAATAAGGCTGCTAAAACCCCATTTGAAGGAACATGTTTCAGAAAAAGTTGGTGTCAGTTTTCAGTAGATAAGAAGATGGTTTCATTGAATTCCCACATTTTATGGTTGTTGAATGGAGAATGATCCAATTGTTAGTTAGAGTGTGAGGGTTCAGTGCGAGTACCGAGTCGTGGTACTCAGTTTTCAGTAGATTTGGAGTAATTTGTTTTCATTCAATTCTAACATTTACTGTTGAATGGAGAAGGAGGTGACTTCTAATAGTTAGGTTGTGAGGCTTAGCGAGAGCACAATCATAGTAACTGTCAGAGGTGTCTTGTCTTATATCAAGTATACAGCACTATCGAAGGTCCTGTCCGGTGTATCGAGACGGGTTCAATTTTTGATCTGGTGTTTCGCTAAATACCCACATTGTTAGAGTCCGACCCGCTATAATAATCTTGTTCGACTTTATAATGCATTGAATTGAGAGATGCGCTCGGTCACTTGGACTCAAGGCCAAGTTTGATTGGGCGTCTGCTGAGCTAAAGCTCGTCCAACCAAACATTTATTTACTTCCTTTAGATCAGAAGGGTATAATTAAAGCAATACAGTTTTTTACCTTACTTTTTAACCTCTGTTTTTGTTGTAGAATTATAATTACTTGTACTCCTACATTTGGGCTAATGATAAAGATGTCCAACAAGCTCTTAACGTTCGAGAGGTATGTTATAATGTTGATCTAAACAAAGTAGTATCATATATATAATATCAACATGATTTAATCAGATGATTTTGTGATGAAAACCAGGGAACAATATCGGAGTGGTTGAGATGCAATAAGAGCATCTCTTACACTTACACATATAACTACACTAATGTTGTGGACTTCCATCGAAACCTCACTAATAAAGCTTGTCGAGTTCTAATTTACAGGTGATTTACTAGAGATCTCTCTACGATACCTGCTTTATCGAACCTTTAAATTAGAATAGTTTGACTTCGTTTTAAATGATCCCCGGACCTCCAATGCAATGCAACACCTGTGTTGTACTATAGAGAAATCGGACTTATATCTATATAGACATTTATTTACTATGCTTATGTTCGAAGTATTAATTCTAATCTCTACAAAATATTATCCACAGTGGTGATCACGACATGGTTATTCCATACGTTGGTACACTAGACTGGATAGAGTCTCTCACATCGACGGTTGATACTGATTGGAAACCATGGTTTGTCGAAGGTCAAGTGGCAGGGTTGGTTCCTAAACTTCTAAATCACTATATGTGTGTGTGTGTGTATATATATAACAATCACATGTACTAAAAGTATATAAATGCATCCATTTATGTTATGTAGATTTACAGAGAAGCTTACAAATATCAAGTACTGGTTGACATAACTATAAAGGCAAGGAAATGTTGAACTCAATTCCTCTGTTAAATGATGTTAGCAAGTAAAATGTGAAGTTGATTATGTTTCTTTTGGGCTTTGTATAGGGAGGAGGTCACACAGCTCCATAGTACAGGCCCAAACAGTGCCTTGCAATGCTTAGTAGATGGTTGGCTCATTTCCCTCTCTAGTTGAATTTTGTAGCTCTTAAGTCCATTTACAATTCTAGGTGCAACCCTTCTGTGTCCTTCTTGATGTAATATGAGCTATGTTTTAAATAGATATTAACTTTGATTTTGATTATAAAAGCCAAATGATGGTCATTTTGGTTTGATTTGTAGTGAGCTAGGTTGAAATTAAATCAGTCCACTAAATTTGAAGTTTGTTTTTCACTTGGATGTTCCCCTCTTCTTCATTTCACTTGGGACCTATTTGGCAATCACAATTGTTTTGTGCTTTTATTTGGACTCGAAACAGAAGCAATATCCTTACTTTAATGTGTGATCAATAATATTTGGAAGCCAGTTTTATTGTTGGTGAACAGTGTCTTTGGTACTATGCGGAAGCAACTGGAAGCATCAATTTTTTGCTTCCGGTTTTGGTTTCTTTTTCAAAAATGCTTCGATACTAATCAAATAGCAACAAACGTTACTACACATGTTTGGTACTTTTGTTTCGCTATGGTACACTAACAAAAACAAATAATATGAAGTAAAAGCGATTGCGAAACGTGCGCTTAGATATTGATTTGTAAATATCATACCTGGCAAGAAAATGAAATAAAATTATTAAAAGAAAAAAAAAAAAAAAAAATTTGCTATGGTTAAAGGTAGAAAACTGACAAAAAATAATAATTTTAATTATCATGGGCAAAAATTAGTACATGAAACCCATAAAAGTTATTCAAATACAAAAAAGTAAAAATAGAATTACAAATGACTGACTATAGAGAGTGGGCCAATATAATAATTAAACAAAAACATGCAAAAGGGTATTTAGATATGACTGGGCCTTTTCAAAATGTTTAGTGGATGGGCCCAAGTTTCAGGACCTAGACCCAAGCTTGCCTGAATGTTGGTTGCGATCAGGCTTGGATCCAAATCTAACGAATGATCTACTTGCAATTGCTAAAATAAACTAAAGAGAGAACCATATAAAAAGTTTCAAAATAAAAATTGGGTTTTTTTTTTTTTTTTTTTTTTTTTTTTTTTTTTTTTTTTTTTAAGTTGATACTCAAATACGCATGTTTTTATTAATGCTCGAATCCTAATCTTTTTTTGAAAAGTAAGAATTTGGTACCACTATTGGTGGGGCATGTTAAAAACTATATGTGAAAAAAAAAATATGTATGAACAGGCTTGGATCCAAATCTAACGAATTTGAATTTGGATGCAATTATTTATAGGAAAAAGTTGCTCTCATTTTTCAATAAATAAGAAACTGCTCTCATTGAATTGGCACATTTATTGTTGTCGTTGAGATGTTTTTAAAGATTAGGACATGTTTCACTTTCTTATTTTGGTCCTTAATTAGGTGTGTTCGGTAGTTGGGATGCACACGCACAATATTTTGCTTCTTAACAACCAAACCTACAATAATATATTTTGCTACTTAACAATCAAACCTACAACAATCTGATTAAAAAGATTGGAACCGACATTAATTTGTCATAAACAAAGGAAAAACACAGATACGTGCGCTACTTAACAATCAAACCTACAATAATATTAACAGAGACTGGGAGACAAGGCTTGACTACACTCAGCTCATATTCATTTTATATATATCTGTAAGGTGAACTAAGGTATGGACCAAAAAGTAACATGTATTCCACAACCTCATGTTTAGTTATCATATTGGTTCTTAGTGGTACTGCTATTTCCAAGTCCATCATCAAGACTCTACCAGGCTACACAGGTGATCTGCCCTTCAATCTTGAAACTGGGTGAGTTTATATTCATTAATATTTCACTTCACTTCTTTACCAGTTTTATATACGCGCGTATCATATATATATAAATATATGTATATAGATATAGATTCATATGTTTAGTACTAAAATGATGGTGTAATATATTTTGTACGTAGATATGTGAGTGTGGGAGAGTTGGACGATGTGCAGCTATTTTACTATTTCATGGAGTCGGAGGGCAATCCGAAGGAGGACCCTCTTATGCTTTGGCTTAGTGGAGGACCTGGTTGTTCTGGTTTTAGTGCCCTTGTTTATGAAATAGGTTTTTTTCTCATCCTTTCCATCAATACACACACACATATAATTATATATATGGAATACATATAAATACACATATACATTTGTGTTGTAGTGCATGTCTTTTCTACCATCAAGAACTGAAGAAAAAATATAGCTGAAGTAGAGGTATGATGTCTAAATATTTAGTTCGCGGGAGAAGGGAGAATGACTTTTAACTCGATTTTCTAAACCAACGGGTCCCATTCACAACATCAAATGAATAAAAATTTATTTCAATACATTCATCGATTAGGATACTATTTAAATAGCATTGTTCAAATAGATACTTTTCTAGTCAGTTGAAGATCTATTTTTTTTTTTTTTTTTTAATGATAACTGGAGTGTTTCGAACTTTTGCCCCGACTCTTCTACGGGACCCGTGCAAAACAACACCTCCATATGAATCAGGTAAAGTTCACACTATGTTTGCGGTCGTGACCCTTAAAATATGGATGACACTCAAAAAGATACAACATAAAACTTAATATTTAATGAAACACTAAATTCCATAACTTCACCATAAAGCCAACCCTTAGGTTTTAAGTTTAAAATGTTCAAACCAACCTCTCCTCACACGTTGAATCTGCGGTGTTAGACTGTTAGTGACAAACCACGGCAAATAGATTAAAAAATAAAAAATAAAATAACACATCTCAGGCACCGATCATAGAGGTACCTAATTGATATTTTTTATATATACTTTTGTGCAGGTCCATTAAATTTTAACACCCATGATTTCCCTGAAAATTTACCAACATGTATATTGAACCTTTATTCATGGACAAAGGTGTATCATTTAGACCGGCCACCGTTTTTATTTTATTTTTTCTCAAACTCAGGTCAAAAGAGGGTCACAACTCAACATCTCATGGACTCAGAGAAATGTTTGAGATGTGCAGCCTTAAACACTAAAAATAGATGGTGTCGAATCATTAGAAATTGATTGGTGGTAATTTTAAGATTTTTATAAAAAAGTAGGGATATTTTTAAAATTTTCACAAAATTTAGAGGTAACTTTGTAAAAAAAAAAAAATTAAGTGGCCGCGTTTGTCCACACTGAATCTTAGTGGGTCCGTGCCTGCATCTCATAATTGTATTCGATTTAATTAATGTCTATATATATAAATATTTATAAGAAATTCACTCACACACCGACTTTATCTATAAAAACTTGAACATTTCAAAAAATAACCCTAAACTACGCCCAAGGAGGTACCTAATTGATATATTTTTATATACTTTTGTGCAGGTCCATTAAATTTCAACACGCTAGATTTCGATGGAAATTTTCCAACATTTATTTTGAACCCTTATTCGTGGACAAAGGTATATCATTTCGACCTTCAATGCTTTTAATTTCATCCCTATTATATGGTATATGGTCAGTTTGATTGTGAGATTTTTTTTATAATCAGTTTATTATAAATTGATACATATAATAATATTTCAGGTGGCCAGCATAATATTTTTAGACGCACCAGTTGGCACTGGATTTTCCTATGCCAACATCACCGAAAGTTCCTCCATCATGGATGATAAAATTTCAGCAGCCCAAACCTACGAGTTTTTGAGAAAGGTGATGATTTGGAGTCTGAATTATACGAGTGAGGGTTAATATCATCACGATGACATCAACTTATATTATCGTAATATTAATCAAATTGTTCTCGAGCTCCCTATCATTAAGAATATAATATAATATTAAAAAACATTTTAGGACTAAAACCCGAATTGGGTGAATGGGCCCCACACCTCCCTCTCTTAATTGAATCCTTTGCATTTAGGTACTTAAAAACACTAATTTATTTATTTTAAAAAAAGGTAATAATTTTTTCTAAGTTGTGTGCGTATTTTTTGAGTTAGATAAGTATTCATATAAACATTTCACAAATTTACTGATTGAGTTTGAATTCTTGACCTCTTAACAAGGAATGAGATATTATACTAATTTTTTAAATTGTGTTGATGCAGTGGCTTAATGATCATTCAGAGTTTACATCAAATGACTTCTATGTCAGTGGTGATTCATATTCTGGCATCGTCGTCCCGATCATTGTTCAAGAAATATATAAAGGTAATGTGTGCTAAACAAAATTGAGTAAATCTAATAAGTTCATTTCATTATGCTGTGAAGGTACCGTGCGCGCATGTGACAGTATGTGCTATTTAGTCACTTTAATCAATTTGTTTTTTCCTTTTTTTTTCCTTTTTCTTTTTCATTTCTTTTCTGCAGGAAATGAAGTCGGACGAACGCCGATAATCAAGCTACAAGTAAACAATTAAATTATTTGAAAAAAGAAAAAGAAAAAGACACACATATTTTGTAAAATGTGATTGATTTTAAAGTTTTTCGGATTGATGAGTCAGGGATACATACTTGGAAACCCTGTAACAAGTCAACATGATGATGCAAATTCCAGAGTTGAATTTGCTCACCGGGTGGCACTTATATCAGACCAACTCTTCAAGGTGAATTCCCCTCCTTAATTTCTTTTATATAAAATCACCCGGCCATTGGTATAACGTTTCTCCCTTGAAAAAGAAATGCGAGACGTAGGCATTTGTGAATGTGTAGAATATTTAGGTATTTTAATTTTGTATTCTCGACCCTCGACTTGATGGTATTTTAATCAAATCAACATTAAAATTGAATTTATTGATTTTATTTCAGTCAGCCAAAACAAATTGTGATGGTGAGTACATGAATGTGGATCCAAACAATACAAAGTGTGTAAAGGATATTGAGATTATCACAGAGGTGAGACAGATGTATATCAATTGCTATTTAACTTGTGATTATTCAGAGAAAATATATTAACTATGGCTTGATATTGAACTTACTTTTTATATATAGTGCATTGCAAAAATAAACCTAGCACAAATCTTGGAACCTATCTGTTCTCTAAACTCCCCGAATTCAACTACTCAAATAAAATGGAACAGAAGATTGGTCGGAGAGAATCCAACAGACTTTCTTCTTTTATCTTCTCAACAAAACTCCAAACTATGGTGCAGGGTAAGTATCAACTGCTCTTTCTACACACAGTCACACACACTTTCTATACTAGTCCGAGTCATTACATCTATTTTTGCTGTAAAATTTGGTGTTGTACGTAGTGGCACTGTAGTGATTTAACACCATTACATCTATTTTTTAACATTTTACATTTACTTTTTAAAATCGGGACTTGATGTGTTAAAAAATAGATATAATGTTTTGAAAATTAGAGCATTGAAAAACAAATATAATGTTTTAAAAATTAGTATGTTGAAAAAGTTGATGTAATGTGTTAAAAAGTGTACAAGACTATTACAACATGAGAAAATTATCGCTGTATACGTGGGCTCCGCTTTATACATGGTTCAATACTGTTAAAATGAAAGATAAATTACACTAACCTCCCCTAATGTTTCGTCAATATACGTCCATCTCCCTTCTTGTTTGCCAAATCACACTAACGTCCCTCGTCAGATTTGTCGAGTTTATAATTATGATTCTTTCCTTATATAATATATATATATATATGTATATGTATATATATATATATATATATAGCAAGAAACAAGTATTTCAAGGGTATATTTGGAATTTGAAAGTTACAAAATTACTAATATCAGCATTTTTCATCTTTTAATGTGTTGACAGTTAATGAAAGTGAGATATATATTATTTACGTACAGATCTCAAGGGAGATAAATGTAATTTGATAAATAAAATGAGATATCAGTGCATATTAACAAAGCTTCATAAAATGTCGATATAATTTACAGTAGAATGAAAATAATGTGCTTTTACTGGGTCTCATAAAAAAATAAAAAATAAAAACCAAACCAGACTCACACAACAAAAATTATAAGCTTATACAAATTGTATAATCAATTGGTTTACCATTTCTGTAGGATTATAATTACTTGCTCTCCTACATTTGGGCAAATAACGAGACTGTCCAAGAGGCTCTTCACGTCCGTGAGGTATATATGACATTGTTTGTAGAAATCACAAACTAATCTAATCTTATAAATAAATAATAAAAATATCAACCAGATATATATATATATATATATATATATATATATATATGATGGCAATGTTAAGCAGGGAACAGTAAAAGAATGGATGAAATGTAACTGGGGCTTGGCCTACACAGAAACAGTATTAAATAGTGTTGCTTATCATCAATACCTCATCTCAAATACAAATTATCGAGCTCTAATTTACAGGTAATATATATTTCCTTAAACTTAATTTCTCTGCTACTTCACTAATGTCAAGATTAGGTAGTATTTTTTTTGTTAATTATATATCATCAAAATTATAATTACACGAGTTAATTAGGATTATAGAATTGTGTGATTTAAGAGAGCCTTTGAATTATAATGATTTTCAATATTGTTTTTTGTTTGATCATCACAGTGGTGATCATGACATGAAAGTTCCATATGTGAGTACACATGCATGGATTGATGCTCTCAATCTAACAATCAATGATGATTGGAAACCATGGTTCGTTGATGGTCAAGTTGCAGGGTTGGTTACTAATTTGATCTATTTCGATTTATTTTATTTGAATAACTTTTAATTCATAAATTAATTGTTATATGTTTTACAATTGCTTATGGTATTAATTGTTTGATCGTAGGTACTCAATGGCATATTACTATTATGGATACCATTTGACTTATGCCACCGTGAAGGTAAGAAAATAGAAAAATACACTATTTTGACTCGTTTGTTTGGATATAAAATATTTTTAAATTTTTTTGGTGTTTGATTGTTCAACATTGAAGTAAAATATTTTATCAAAACGTAACAGCAATAATTTGTGCTTGGTTTTAAAAATAATATTATATATATATATATATGTGTGTGTGTGTGTGTGTGTGTGTGTGTATTACTTTAAAAAAAATTATATAAAAAAATATTTTTCGTCAAAACAAAACCTTAGACCCACTCAAAAAGTGAAAATGTAGAGGAAAGTTTGTAGTGTTCCTGGTGATGGACTTGTGCAGGGAGGGGGTCACACAGCTCCAGAGTACAAGCCCAAAGAATGTCTTGCGATGCTTCGTAGGTGGTTTGCTTATTACCCTTTCTAGTACTCATCAATTGCGACTCCGAAATTAAAATTTCCCTTATGCTATGTTTGGTTTTATCAGCGAAACGAATTCTTAGAATTGAAGAACAAAATTAATTTCAATTCTAAAGTACCAGCCAGTGCTCTTAAATGCAACACTTACGTACGGCCCCATTTGGCATAGCTTTTACTTTTGCTTTTACGCTAAAGAAAAAAAGAAGTAGAGGCTATCACTTCTGTTGGGCTTATGTGTTAGTGTTTAGAAATTGCATTGTAGAAGAGTTTTTAATGCTGTAAGAGTTTTTTTATTTGTTTGGCAAAAATTTACTAAAAGCTTTTCTACAACTAACATAACTATTTTGCCATTCATTTAATTTATCAAATTTATTTGTAAGAAGCCATATAATAATAATAATAGTAAAGATTGCAAAAACGATTTTGCGTTTTAAGAAATTTAGTAATAGTGTTTCAATATGCCATTAAAAAATCAATCAAATGAGCATTTTTACCAAGTAAATAATAAAACAATTCCAAAATAATGGTCTAAATAACAAAATTAAGTTATTTTGTACAAGTTATTTTTTTCACATGTTGATACCCATAAAATGATTTAATTCCTAATTTATGGAGTCGGGATTAAAACTTGGGCCTTTGGCCACAAGCAACACATGCCTGGACTATCACACCACATCCTTATTTTGTAATTGTTTTCTTCTATAGTGTTTTGATAAATTAAAATATGGTAGGAAACTAAAAACAACACTTTCTTCTATAGTGTTTTGATAAATTAAAAAATGGTAGGAAACTAAAAACAACACTATACTTACCGAAAAAAAAAAAAAAAAAAAAAAAGGCAACGCTTTCCATATAAGTTTACTTTTCTCAATTCAATTTTGAAGTGAAAAAAAAAAATTAAAGAAGGAATTTTATTTTCTTTATTTTGTTGACAGTGATCGGTGACCATCCGTCTTTTATTATGCCTTAGACCTGGAGATTTTTTTCATAACCATTGTCAAGTAATTCATATAACATATATACACATATGTTATATGTATATACACTCACAGCTTCACAAGCAAAATTGAGACAAAATAAAATTAAAGGGAAAAAGCATATGATCGATGGTAATGAATCTAAGAATAGGGACCCAAAAAAAAAAAAAAAATCGAATTACAGATTGCTACAGGCATATATATATATATTGTTCTCATCCTTTACTGGCTTACTTAGGATTCTGCAATTTAATGATTCATTGGAGCTTGAATAAAAAAGAAGAGAAGTCAAATAAGAATCTTCTTCTGGTTTCCCTCCCATATATCAAATCAGTCTTTTGAGAATAATTTTTTTTTTTGTTAGGTATTAAAAAGGGTACACATGTCATTTAAAAAGTTTCATTAAAATACCAAAACTCTTCCCGTGTTGTTTCAAAAGAGCGTTTTTAAAATGCTCTTCCAAGGACTCAAAGTTTCTAAAAAATTTGCCAAACACTACTCAAAAAAACATTTTAGTTCAAAAAGCTTTGTTTAAAAAGCTAGTTTAAAAAGCCAATCCAAACACAGCCGTACTATATATATGTTCAATAAATATTGAGTACTGTATATAGTGAATTTTCTAGCCAATTGGTTTCTGCTATACACTTTGTGTCTATATATAGTTATATATAGAGAGAGAGCATGTGACAGAAGTCAAATGCAGGTCTTGAGTACCGTATATAGTGAATTTTCTAGCCAATTGGTTTCTGCTATACACTTTGTGTCTATATATAGATCTATAGAGAGAAAGAGTATGTGACAGAAGTCAAATGCAGGATGTGATATCTATATGAACAGTTGGTCAAATACCAAAATGCCTATCATGAGCTTTGTTATTAAAATCCTATATGAGTGTGAAATTGTGAAGGAAAGTTTAATAGTGTTTAATCCTCATGGTACTTTGAATAATGTGATTAATCCAAAGCAAATAGTAACATAACGTGCGTGAAAGGAAATTGCACCGAGTCTGGGCCAACCCAAATCGAGCCCAGCCCAACAAAAAACAAAGCTATGATCTGTGCCGGCCCATTTTCGTCCCTGAGGCTGCTTAAACCCGTTTCAAGGAACATGTATAAGAAAAAGTTGGTCTCAGTTTTCACTGGATGAGAAGATTGTTCATTGCATTCCCACATTTTATGGTTGTTGAATGGAGAATGATCCAATAGATAGTTAATTAGGGTGTGAGGTTCAGTGAGAGTACTGAGTCACAGTAGTACACTCAGTTTTCACTAGATTGGAGTAATTTGTTTTCATTCAATTCTCACCTTTTACTGTTGTTGAACGGAGAATGGTGAATGGTGACTTCTATAATAGTTAGGTTGTGAGGCTTAGTGAGAGCACAGTCACGGTAACTGTTAGAGGTGTCTTGTTTTATATTGGATCGAAGTGGAAGGTACAAAGCATACACAGACAAGTATGCAGTGTTACAAAAAGTAGCAAAGGCAGCTCAATCCTTAATCCGATGTTATACCAAATTTCGCACTGTTGGAGTCCAAGTCGTTACTTGGTCCTCCCGTCGTTAGGATGGGATGGATAGACAAAATGGATCGATTGCAAATTTGCAAGAGTCATAATGCAAGCATCCGACCCACTATAATAATCTAGTTCCACTTTATAATGAATTTGATGATTGAGACATGCGGGTGGGTTGGTTAGCCCACGTTAAACCCTGATTTCAACACGTTATCTAGCGTCAAGCCCAAATCCCAAAAAATATATTCCTCGGGTCATCCCAAATTTTAACAAGGCTACTACTAAATGAACATTACAAAAAGAAAATTGTTATATATAAAACTATACATACTTTGATATGAAATAAAATCACTTTTATAAGGTGACAAGTATAATTTTTTGGGGGGAGGATTTTGGTAAACAGAAGCTATGGTTGTTGAATGGAGAATGAATCGAATGATGACTTCCAATGGTTAGGGTGTGAGGTTCACTGTGAGTACCGTCATAGTAATAATTTGTTTTCATTAAATTCTCACCTTTGCAGTTGTTGAACGAAAATTGGAGAAGGTGACTTTCTGATAGTTAGGTTGTGACTTGTGAGGCTTAGTGAGAGCACAATCATAGTATCTGTTAGCTATCCCGATGTGGAAGGTTTTAAACAAAATGGACAAGTAGGCAACACTATCCCATGTTCATTGTAAGTGGTATCAAAATGGGTTCAATTTTTAATTTGGTGTTTCGTCAAACGCCGACGTTGTTGGAGTCTGGGTCATTACTTGGTTCTTCCATCATTAAGACGAGACGAATAGATAAAATGAACCAAGACTGCAAGAGTCAGAAGGCAAGCGTCCAACCCGCTATAATAATTTTATTCCACCGTATAATACATTGGATTGATAGTGCACTTGGTCACTTGGACTCAATGCCAAGTTGGATTGGACGTAAGCTGAGCTAGAGAGCTCGTCCAACCGTAGTAGTAGATGTATTTGATCATTGAGACATGTTTCACTTAATATACTTAACTTAGGGGTGGAACTTGGGTGGGTATGTTGGGTAGGCACCTCATCCCGCTTCAAACCCAAATCCCGAGAAACCTATTTTATCTCAACCCGCCCCATAGCACACAAATTTTTTGATTCTTCGGATAGTCCTGAATTTTAATTAACGTACTAATATATGAACATTACAAAAAAAATATATGTTAAAGTATATATTTATACACATGAAATAAAATCAATCCTACCATGTGACAAGTAGGGTTTTTTTTGGGTGATTAAACTTGTGAAACTAAAAAATATTCCTTCCCATTAGAATTTGGAAAGAACCCAATATCATATATTATTTATTACTTTGTTTCTTTAACCAAAAAAAAAATTCATTATAATTTTTTACTTTGAAATTTAAAGCAAACGTGTTAAAAGTTGGGTTACTGCTACCTATTTATACTATAAATCATCTCATTTTAACTTTATTACATAAAAAACGTCTGACTTTAAAAATATAAAAATCATAAACTTTTCTTATATTTCGGATTACTCGGGTTGTGAGGCATTTGCCCAAATCCCATCCAAAATAAATTCAGGATCTAAAATGTAAACCCAATATCATGGTCTCAAGTACCTTACTACCTTGCCTGCGCACGTAAATTTTTTGAGGCTCGGGTCAAACCCACCCAAGTTCCTCTCCTAGCTCAACCGACTAAATTGCAAATCTTCCAAGTTCTATTTATTTATTTTTCAACTCCAAGTTCTATTTAATTTGGTCCTTACGTGTTTCAGTAGTTCACAAACAATATATATATATTTTTTTTAGTTAAAGGAAAGATTTGGTAGTAATACTACCAAATATTATTAGCTGTAAATATAATATTTGGAGAATATTTTCTATAAATAGAATATTGGTCAAATGTTGTAAAATATGAAATTATTAATTAGGCCAGCTAGGTATGTACATGTATTCTCCCCTATAAAGAGAACCTGTGTAAACTTGTGAATTGTGTGCTAACATAGAGAAAAAGGTTTTACTATTTTTCTTTCCTTTATAATTTATATGGTATCAGAGCCACCCTAAGGAAATAAATAAATAAATAAATATAAATAAAAATAAAACCCTAATTTTCTTTTCTGCACAATTTCTTCACTGATTAGCCATGTCTGACGGATCCTCCATATCATCCTCGCCTATCACAACCCGGTCAACAAATCCGACAACCCAAGTCCCCAGTACCGATTCTCACTCGATTCAGATCACCAATATTCGCCTTCATGGTGACAATTATTTATGGTGGTCCCAGTCCGTTCGGATGGACATCCGAGGGCGGGGAAAGATCGGGTACCTGACAGGATACAAGAAGGCACCAGCATCGGAGGACCCAACGTACGTGACCTGGGATGCAGAAAATTTAATGGTGATAACTTGGCTTGTGAACTCCATGGACAAGGATATTAGCTCCAATTATATGTGCTACTCCACGGCTAAGGAGCTCTAGGACAACGTGAATCAGATGTACTCTGATTTGGGAAATCAGTCTCAGATCACGAATTGACTCTAAAACTTGGTGATATTCAGCAGGGAGAAGACTCGATCACCAAGTATTTCAATTCATTAAAGCGCATTTGGCAAGACATGGATTTATTCAATGATTATGAATGGAAATCCACTGAATATGCCAATCACTACAAACGGACCGTGGAGGCTCATCGTATTTACAAATTTCTTGCTGGGCTGAACGTGGAATTTGATGAAGTACGAGGACGGATCATTGGCAGGACTCCACTTCCTCCAATTGGTGAAGTGTTTGCTGAGGTTCGAAGAGAAGAGAGCCGCAGACATGTAATGTTGGGGAAGAAGACTACCAGCGCACCTGTTGAAAGTTCTGCCCTTATTGTTGCCGAGACTGTTGCTAATAAAGCAGTCAATTTTCAGCAAAAACCTAAAGAAAAGCCACGGGTTTGGTGCGATTTCTATAACAAACCACGCCATACTCGAGAAAACTGCTGGAAAATCCACGAAAAACCAGTGAATTGGAAGAGTAGCAAGCCTGGTGACAGAAATAGGCGTGCGGTTCCTACTGCCAATGAAGCTGAGACAAGTCCCTTAAGCAAGGAGCAGATGGATTATCTTCTGAAGCTGCTAAAATTTAATTCCTCATCTGGTATTCCTAATGTTTCTCTTGCACAAATAGGTAGTGCACTTAATGCCCTTTCTTGTTGTTTAAATTATACTCCATGGATCATCGATTCTGGAGCCTCTGATCATATAACCAGCCTTTCCAATCTTTTTAGCACTTACTCACCATGTTCTGGTCTTGAAAAAATTAGAATTGCAGATGGTAGTTTCTCACCTATTGCAGGAAAAAGGTTTAATAAAATTATCCGAGAATATAAATCTTAAAAATGTTCTCCATGTCCCTAAACTAGCCTGTAACCTTTTGTCTGTGAGTAAACTAACCAAAGAATCTAATTATCGTGTAATTTTCTGTGATTCTTACTATGAATTTCAGGACCGGAGCTCGGGGAAGAAGATTGGCAGTGCTAAGATAATAGATGGACTTTACTACTTTGATGGGGACTTCTCCAGTAATAAAAAGGCTCAGGGCCTTAGTGGTGTTAGTTCTAACTCTGTTTATGAACAAATAATGTTTTGGCATTTAAGACTAGGACATCCTAACTTTCCATATCTTAAACATTGTTTCCTACTTTATTTAAAGGTTTGGATTATTCATCGTTCTATTGTGAAAGTTGTTACTTATCTAAGAGTCATCGTACTACTTATTTGTCAAAACCTTATACTTCTTCAAAACCATTTTATTTAATACATAGTGATGTTTGGGGACCTTCAAGAGTCACTACTATTTCTAGGAAAAAATGGTTTATTACTTTTATAGATGATCATACCCATTTATATTGGGTTTATTTGATGAATGAAAAGTCTGAGGTTGGAAAAAATTTTAAGGATTTTTACACAATGGTTGAAGCTCAGTTTCAAGCAAAAATTAGCATTTTTCACACCGATAATGGAACCAAGTATTTTAATGAAAATTTGGGGAGTTATTTGAAAGAAAAGGGTATTCATCATCGGTCTACGTGTGTGGAATTGCTGAAAGAAAAAATAAACATTTACTTGAAGTGGCTTGTGCTATAATGTTTTCAATGAATGTTCCAAAATATCTTTGGGGGGAAACTGTTTTAACAGCTTCGTATTTGATTAATATAATGCCTTCACGTGTTTTAAAATATAGCACGCTATTGGAATGTTTCAAAAGAACTTTTCATTATTAAGGATATACTCAGATTTACCTTTAAAGGTTTTTAGCTGCATAACTTTTGTTCATATACCCAATAATACTCAGTCCAAACTTGATGCTAGACCTGAAAAATGTGTTTTCATAGGGTATGCTTCTAATCAAAAAGGATATAAGTATTATAATCCCCAAACAAGAAAATTTTATGTAAGTATGGATGTCTCTTTCTTTGAAAATAAATCCTACTTTCCCAAAAATTCTCTTCAGGGGAGAATGAGGTGATGGAAGAAAATTTTTGGAATTTATCTCCTACTCCTTTACCAAATGTGATTTTGACTCATTCACCTCATCCTACTGTTATTCCCGAAATTCAAAGTCAGGAACAATGTGATAAAACTAATGAAAACAATGAAGAGAATCCTAGTCATATAGTGCCAAACATCATTGTATCTGAAACAGGGGAAGAATCACTACAACCGGGCACAAAAGTTCCCAATACTAAGCCTCTGGTTTATACTCGGAGAATACTCCATCAAAAGAGTCAAACTCAGCCTATTCCTATTAGAATTGATCAATCTCAATCTCCGGGAACTGGACTTCCAAATATCATAGGTAATTCTGATCCTAACTCATCTTCAGTTCCTATTGCTTCTCCTACTCAAGAACCATCAGATCTTGATATTCCTATAGCTATTAGGAAAGGTATTCGAATCAAATATCCAAATCCAAAATATCCCATTGCCAAATACCTTTCTTATGAAAACTCTCTCATACTCATAGGGCTTTTACCTCAAAAATCTCACACTTGTTTGTCCCGAGAAACATTCAGGAAGCTCTTGATGATCCGAATTAGAAGTTAGCAGTGATGGAAGAGATGACTGCTCTTAGAAGAAGTGGTACTTGGGAGATAATTGATTTACCTAAGAAGAAAATAACAGTAGGCTGCAAGTGGGCCTGTACGGTGAAATATAAAGCTAATGGTAGCATAGAGAGGTACAAGGCAAAACTAGTAGCAAAAGGGTTCACCCAGATCTATGGAATTGATTATCAAGAAACTTTTGCTCCTGTAGCCAAGATAAACTCAATCAGAATTTTGTTATCTTTGGCTGTGAATTTTAGTTGGCCATTACACCAGTTAGAAGTAAAAAATGCATTTTTAAATGGAGATCTTGAGAAGGAAGTCTTTATGAATCTACCACCTGGGTTTGAGGGAAAATTGGGACCTAATAAAGTCTGTAGATTGAAAAAATCTTTACATGGTCTCAAACAATCCCCTAGAGCTTGGTTTGAGAGATTTAGGAGAGCTGTGAAGAATTGTGGCTACTGTCAGAGCTAAGCTGACCATACCATGTTCTACAAACACAGTAGAGAAGGTAAGGTTGCAGTGTTAATTGTCTGTGGATGATATAGTCTTGACAGGTAATGACAATGAAGAATTGGAGAGACTGAAAAAGAGACTTGCAGCTGATTTTGAAATCAAGGATTTGGGTGCATTAAAATACTTTCTTGGAATGGAGTTTGCTAGATTCAAAGAAGGTATATTTGTGAATCAACGTAAATATGTTCTTGATTTACTTAGTGAGACAGGTCTGCTAGGATGTAAACCAGCCGAGACACCCATTGAGCCCAACCTTAATTGTCTTTGTGGATGATATAGTCTTGACAGGTAATGACAATGAAGAATTAGAGAGACTGAAAAAGAAACTTGCAGCTGACTTTGAAATCAAGGATTTGGGTACATTAAAATACTTTCTTGGAATGGAGTTTGCTAGATCCAAAGAAGGTATATTTGTGAATCAACGTAAATATGTTCTTGATTTACTTAGTGAGACAGGTCTGCTAGGATGTAAACCAGCCGAGATACCCATTGAGCCCAACCTTAATTGTCTATGTGAATGATATAGTCTTGACAGGTAATGACAATAAAGAATTGGAGAGACTGAAAAAGAGACTTGCAGCTGACTTTGAGATTAAGGATTTGGGTGCATTAAAATACTTTCTTGGAATGGAGTTTGCTAGATCCAAAGAAGGTATATTTGTGAATCAACGTAAATATGTTCTTGATTTACTTAGTGAAACAGGTTTGCTAGGATGTAAACCAGCCGAGACACCCATTAAGCCCAACCTTAAGCTGCAGCACTCTAAAGATGAAGAAGTTCTTAATAGAGAGCAGTATCAAAGACTTGTTGGAAGACTGATCTACTTGTCATATACACGTCCAGATATAGCTTTTGCAGTCAGCATGGTTAACCAATTCATGTATTCATCTGGACGAGAACACTTTGATGCAGTCTACAGAATTCTTAGATACCTAAAGGGGACCCCTGGAAGAGGTCTATTGTTAAAAAACCGTGGGCATTTGCAAGATGAAGCCTATACTGATGCAGATTGGGCTGGGTGTGCTATTGATAGACGGTCAACTTCTGGCTACTGCACCTTTGTTGGAGGTAATCTTGTCACCTGGCGAAGTGAAAAATAGAATGTAGTAGCGAGAAGCAGCGCAGAAGCCGAGTTTAGATCAGTTGCTCATGGAATTTGTGAGGTGTTATGGATTAAGAAACTATTGGATGAATTAAAGGTCTCTAATCCATTGCCTATGAAATTGTACTATGACAATAAAGTTACTATTTAGATCGCTCACAATCTAGTGTTTCATGACAAAACAAAGCACGTGGAGGTAGACAAACACTTCATTAAGGAAAAGCTCGAAAATGGATTAATCTATATGCCATACATTCCTACTACCGAACAAGTTACAGATGTGCTTACAAAGGGACTTCCTATAAGACAGTTCGACTGACTAATTGGCAAGCTAGCTATGGAGGATATCTTCAAACCAGCTTGAGGGGGAATATTGAAAAGGAAAGATTTGGTAGTAATACTACCAAATATTATTAACTGTAAATATAATATTTGGAGAATATTTTATGTAAATAGAATATTGGTCAAATACTGTAAAATAGGAAATTATTAATTACGCCAGCTAGGTATGTACATGTATTCTCTCTTATAAAAAGAAGCTGTGTAAACTCGTGAATTGTGTGCTAATATAGAGAAAAAGATTTTTCTATTTTTCTTTCCTTTATAGTTTATAGTAAGCTTCATTGAAAAAAGGAAAGAATGTACAAGGATCCCCATCCAAGGGGAGAAACAACGATACATAGCGAAAAGAAAACAGTATAAATTCACAACCAACCTAGGCAATAGCATGAACAAACCTCCACAATCAACCTAAGCATCAGCAGGAACAAACTGCTCTAAATAACAACCATAAGCCATGAACAACATGCTCAGAAGAGCAACCATAAGGCAAACTGACAACATTCACAAACAATATTTTGCTACCAAACACACCGTAGTACTAGATGTGTTGTGTTTTTTTTTTTTTTTTTTTTTTTTTTTTTAAGTAAAAGAACTAGATGTGTTGTTGATGGATTCCATGTTTCACTTTGTAATTTAAGCTACCCAACTACTACTACTGTGTAAATGCATATATCTACTGTATTGCTCATGCGGACAAACAATATTTTGCCACCAAACAGTCCACGGTTGTTGTGGGTGACAATGCATATATCTACTGTATTGTTCTATTTTTGATATCTAAAATCAAACTAATCCCACCAATTCTACAATATTGTAGCTAAAACGAACCACTGAAACCTAACAGAATTGAATTATAGATTATTCGTTTTATTCTAAGATTTTGGATATATAAATACACACCAATAATATGAAAAATCAAAATTTTGCTTTAATTAAAGGAAATATGAATAGAATTTCTTATAAGATGCACAGTTCTTTAATTATTTGCAAAAGACGCAACTCAAACACAAGTGAAAGTGTGATACGACACCGATTGGTATATATGACACCAAGGGTGAGGTCTTAATTTACATCATAGAGTCCTAAGTGACTAGCAGGGGGGCTAATTCGTCGTTAATTTATAATGCTCTCTTCATTTCATAATTAGTATATGCTTTTCATTTTGAGATATATGTTCCATAATAGGTATTGTACATCCACTGTTTTCTTTTTACATGTTTAAATTACATCATCTTCAAATTGTCCGTACGTTTTGAAAATTTGTTTAAATCTATCATAAAGAAATTAATGTTTAAACTTTATCGGGTTAATTTTGTACTTATTTTTAAAGAATAATAATGCACTAAATGCATGTTTTCTTAAAATGCTACTATCTTAACAAGCGATAATTTTAATTCGAGAGAATAATCAAATGTCCGGCAGCAGTTCATGTGATTCAACTCTTATAAATTTTAGAAATCATGGTGAAACAGTGAAAAAAATAATGCAAGGATATCATCTAGCTTCAAGATGATCTTTATCAAATAATCAAAAATCAAACAATGAAATGTAACCCTACATTCCAAAAAACATAGGTTGACTATATTCAATAGAGTGGCCCTCATACGTACGTACCCTATAACAAGTTTAATAACTGAGCCATAAGACTTGGCGACTCAGTCCATATTCCTCTTATAAATATATGTAAACTTTCTGCTAAACTCAGGTCAGTGTTTGGCTCACAAAGTGGTCTGAGATCGCTATCCAATGAATGGCTGACCTAGAACGCGGGCGTGCCAGAATCCTGATGGACTCGAATATTTCTTGCCAAACTATTCCTATTGGGTCGAGTCACCGACCTAAGGTGATTCAGGCGAGAGTTGGAGAGTAGGAATGACCCTCTCCTTAAGGTTGCTATTGCCTTTAAGAAAGGACTTTAAACATTTAAGATGAGTATCAATTAAAAGCAACTTAAACTGAACAATAAATATACCTGAATCTGCAAACCTTTCTTCATTGAACTTGACTGATTACAATGATGAATGAATTACAAACTCTTGATTGAAATGGAAACTAAAGTATTGAATGCTGAAAGATAACTAAGTACTAAACTGATAGTGCTAAGCTGAACTTGCTGGAATAAAAAAACTAAGTAATAAACTGAACTTGATGAAATAAAAGCTAAGTGCTAAGTGATATGAATGCTAAAGGTTGAACTTCAGAAATGGTCTTAGACCCTTTCCTTGTGAAGCTTGAGTGGGTATTTATAGAGGTTTCCACCTGGTGTTGTCCCTCTCAACCGTTTCTCTAAAAATTGATTAGTTGTAAACTGAAAGTGACCCTTCCTAACCACCTTGCTGAGCTGGTCAGGTTGACTGACTTGCACATCTATCTATAGGCAAATTAAAGTATGTCTGACATAGTATTTTAACTAAGTGGTGCCTTGTCTTTCATGCTTGATGATTTTGGTTTTCAAGCCATTTTCAGCTCTCTG